>NC_084464.1:116403760-117695427 GCF_027409185.1 Cynocephalus volans | reverse complement strand
GAATGTATATTTTAAATGTTGCCAAATTGCTCTCCAAGATGATAGTACTGATTTGCACCTCCACAAAAAAATGTTTGTAGACATCTATTTTTTCATATCCATATCAAAGTGGATATGATGAATATTTATATTTTTATGTCATTCACAGGTAACAATAGATTCTCGTTATTGTTTTAATTTGCAATTTCTCTCATTTTTAATAACTTTGAGCGTATGATATATGCTTGGAGGGCCTTCTATATTTCTTTGCCCATGAATCGCCTGCTCTTACCTCTTGACCATTTTGGAGTGTTTTATTTATTTTTTTCTCTAATGTGTAGAAAACTTTCGTATAATGATAATATTAGTCTATTATCTGTTACCTAGACTGTAGCTATCTTCTTTTTTGTGCTGTAACTTTCCTTGGTATCTTTTGTATTATAGAAGTTTCACATTTTATGTATGCGAATCAGCCAAATGTTTGCTTCAAGGCAAACATGAAACTGAGTTTCATGCTCAGAAAGGCCTTTTCCGTACCTAGACTAATAAAACATTTTCTTGTATTTTCTTTTAATATTCGATGCTATTTTTGCATTATACTTTTAATTGAACTAGAATATTTTTATTATAAAAACTACATATTCACATTTACTACTGCTTTTTAATGGATAGCCAATTGTGTCAATGCCCTTTATTTAATAGGCTTTTTCCTCTCATTGATTATATTTCACTTATTAATTCTGAGCAGAGACAGGGTGGAGGTAACATAGGAGACCATCTTTGTGATCTCAGGATAAGAAAAGATTTGTTAAACAATATGCAAAATACTATCCATAAAAGAAAAATAAAATGTGTCTGTTTACATTGAAATTAGATTTTTTGTTTATCAAAAGAGAACATTAAGATAGTGAAGAAGCAAGCCTCAAAGAAGGAAAATTTATTTTTAGCATATGTAACTGATAAAAACCTTGTATCCTGAAAGAATTCCTGCAAATCACAAAAAAACCAAAAGCAAAAACCCAGTGCAAAAATGAGCAAAAGGCCTGAATAAACACGTTATAAGAGATGGCATATAAATGGAATATAAATAAAGATGCTTAATATCATTGGAAATCAGAAAAATGAAGATTAAAACCTCAGCAAGATATTACTTCATTTTATCAGATTGGCAAAAATTAAAAGTCTGATAATACAAGTGAGGTGAGGATGTGGAGCAAAAAGAACTCTCATAAATTGGTGATGGATTGGTACAACCTTTTTGGTAACAACTAGTGAGGGTGAAGATACCCATAATCTACAACCCAGGAATTTCACTACTAGAGAGAGAAATGTGCACACTTGTGTACCAGGAGACACGAGCATGTAGGTTCATAACATCGTTCAAAATGGCCCGAAATGGGAAACAACCCTAAAATCCATCCCAGGGGAATACCTAATTGTGACATATCCACACAAAGTTATACCACACAGCAATGAAAATTGAGGGACTTTTGATGTATGTTACAAACTGGATTAATTTTAATGACATAGTGTTAAGTAAAAAAGGTCAGGCACAGCTGAATAGTTACTGTATGAGCCAAAAATGGGCAAAATTAAACCATATTTTTAGGAATGGTTAATTATGTTGTGAAATAATAAAGAAATAGAAGGGAGTTGAATTCTGTAGGAGTTAGGAAAGAACGCTGGGTTTGGGGTGGGGTGGTAGTGAATGGGGCTATCATCAGAAAGGATCCTGCAGAGGCTGTTAAGTGTGCTGACAGGGTCCTGTTTATTTATCTGGGTAGGGGTTACATGAGTGTTTACAGCAACTTGTTAAGCTGTACATTTGAGTTTTGTGCACTTTTCTGTATGTTTCCTCTGTTTCACAATTTTGACAGTTTAACAGTGTAATGTATTTACTTCACATGTGATTAAAACAACTAACACAAAGCCTGGCACCATAAAAACCTCTCAACAAACATTAGTTATTAAGAGTCTGTCTGTCCATCCCAAACTCTTTAGGGACCTCATATATACAATAACTGAACTCCAGGTTGGTTAGACTCATTTTTCAAGATTAGTTTAGGAGCATTAGAAGCAAAACGGGACTGTTCCCCTAAGAGTGTTCTGCTGTCTTTGGCCCTAGGAATAAACGGCATTATTATCCAATGAGTTAAATACCTCTATCTAACAAATCCGGAAATGCCATATTCATAACTGCTACCCAGAAGATGGGACAATTCTACTCTTGAGTCAAAAAGCCATTTTGCTTCAGTTTTCATTTTCCAATGTGTACTGTCTTATAAGACATGACAAAGTCCAGCTGTGTGTAAATGCTGTATATTAGTTGATCTGGCAGGGTAGGAATAAATAAAGGCATAGGTAGTACCTGCATTGAGATCTAGGACCAAGCACAGGAGACTCCCGCTCTTCTCTGAAAGAAGCACAGGCTTCTCCAATGCCTAGTATAGTCCCAGGCATCTAGGAAGTATTCAAAAAACTGTTTGTTCAGTGAGTAAGGGAATGTACACATGAATGTAATGATCAGGAAAGAAGTTAAGGGGTAATTACAGTTTAAATAAATCAGAGGAAAGAGAAGCCATAATTAGAGAAAGATCATAGTGAATCAGCACTTTAAACGTACTTACAAGGATCAAATTACAAATTTGAATGAGTTGGGTGGGAAGCCATGAATTTAGAGACCGCTTTGTCTGAGGAGCAGGCTAAAGTAAAGAGTAAAGGAAAAGCAACCCTGGTACTCCAAGGTGAGGAAGGGTTGGAGTCCTAGGACATGTTTTCACAGGCACAGGTGAGTCCTATGGGAAAGGCTTTTCCCACAGCATCAAAAAAGGAATGAAGAATTCCAGCATTAGATGCCCCTGGAACTAATTCCTCCTTGCTCCATCTATGTAACCTCAAGTGAGTTACTTAAAGCCTCTGAGCCTCAGTTTTCTATTTTGTAATGAAGTTGAGTGACAAAACCTACATCAAAGGTAAAAACATAAAATGGAATGTGTACTGTGCCTCTATTTCTATATCAATTACTTTATTAATCTAAATGTGGTAAGCTCTTAAAACTTTTTAGTTTTCATTCCTTTTATTTTTTGGATAGTCAATCTGATGTATAATTATTTGAAGTTATCCTTGGGTACCTGAAAGTGTGTATTAATTGAGAGAGAAAATTTTTAAGAGAATGCAGATGCAAAATAATAAAAATAATCTGTAATATTGTCACTCTCTTTTCCTTGTTCTGATCAAATTCAGATTCAAATTGTCAGCAAAGTGAAAGTCATTTTAGTGTTGTTGTTATTTTAATTTAGAGAATCAGAGTGCACAGAACACTCAAAGGACAACGGAAGTATAAACACTGCCTGGCTGTTCGCACAGCCAGCTCCCTGCACCATGTTAGTCAGAGAAAAACACACATAAGAGTTAAGCTGAGATGTGTAACCTCTGAGCAGTTAAGTAACTTATTAATGTCATCCTCAAAATAAATGCAACAAAGGCTTTAGACATGTCAGTGATCAACCAGAGACAATTCACCATAGTGTTTATGGGCTATTTCATACTGTTTCCTTCTTTATCATTATTGTAGTTCACAAAGAATGAAATGAATGAAAAAACCATAACAATTTCTCATTTGTTAAAAAAAAAATAGCAAAAATCTAATAGTGAAATCATTTTAGAATCCAGAAAAGGACACAGCAGTTGAAACTCATTATAACATATTGTAAAGAAAAATTGACGATTTCCTCTAAATAATTTCAGAAAAATCTTGCATCATTTGTCAATAGTCACATAAACTTTTGATGAGAGTATTTATAACAAAAACAGATATGCAAGATACTTAAGAGATGGAAATGTATAAATGAGGTTACTCAACTTAATTTAAAATACTAAAAAAAAGGGAAAAAGGAGAGCACTAAGAAACAATAATGACGGTGAGAAACTTTACATTGCAAAAGGAATTTGCAGGAAGTAACCAATGTCAAGGAATGTCAAGGAATCAATGTTATGTGAAGAGTTGTTATGTGCCAAAATTTTATATTTATTATCCCATTACATTATTATATTCTAGAGTCTACAGGGCTCTCCAGATCTGGCCCCTCTATCTTTTATTGCCACCTCTTGTCACCTTCCTTCTCGCTTTGTTCAATCCAGCCACAGTGGCCTTCTTTGAGCTCCTAGGAAATACAGGGCTCCTTCCTATGTCACAACTTTGCACATGGGGTTCCCTTATCATGAAGTCCTCTTCTTTCCTCTACCCCAGCCCATCTTACTCTCCCTATTAGTCTCAGCTTAGTTGTCCCGTCCACAGGAAGTCTTCTATCAAGACCAGGATGGAATCTCTATGAGGGCTTTCTTCACAATTGAAAATGTGTTGTTTTCAATTATTGGTTTAATCTCTATCCTTAATGCCAGGCTGTAAACTATATGAGGGCAGGGATTGTGTCAGTCTGGTTCACATTTTTATCCTCAGGACCAGACATGGAACTTAGCATATAGTACTTAATAAATATTTGTTATCTTAATGCTCTTCTTTTTTCAGTATTTTAAATTAAATTCTGTCACTTAATTTACTTATTCCCATCTCTTAAATGTCTTGCATAAAATGGTGTCTAGCATATAGTACTCAAAAAATATTCATTGATCGATATAATCAACCTATAATAATAGGGATTATTATTATCTCTATTTCATAGATGAGGAAGTGTGAAACTCAGAATTTAAGCCACTTGCCAAGGTCACATAGCTGGCAACAAACACTAATATCACCCTGGTATTTTTTTCTTCCTGTTAGCCCTTAATTTGGGGTAGGGGCAATCTTTTCATTGTTAAAAGCAAAGCAAAACGCTGAGATCTAGGGTCCCACCAAAAGGAGGGCAAAAAAGAACTCCAAATGAATAATATCTCACCTGAGTTTCAAAGTGGACTGTTGAGTCTGTATCAGGAACAGTCATTTTGAAAAAGACAGTCTCTCTAGTGAAAGAACCAGGTTCTGGGAGAAAAAGTTCATCTAGTATTTTTTTTTTTTTTTTTTTTTAGCTCTGAAGTTTGCATTTAAATAATCACACCCAAAAATATTGGTAACTAAATCTTTTAAGGGCTTACATCGTGTCGACATTTTTATAAGCATTTAAACTCTATTAACTCATTTAATCTTCACAATGATCCCTATGGTGTAGATGTTATAATTATCCCCATTGTTGCAGATGAGGAAATGAGCATAATAGGATTTAACAACAGCAACAACAACTTGCTCACAGTCACATAGATAGTAAGTAGCCATAGAAAAGCCAAAGCCTGGGGGACCTAGCATAGAGGCTGTTTTGTGATTCACAGTGGAGAAATGGGTAGATAATGACATGTAAGAGCTGGTTTCTCTCCTGAAAGGAGAGAAGTGTTCAACAAGCATGTGGTAAGAAGCGAATCAGGGGGCCTTGGTGAGAGATGACTGCCCTTGGGGTGACTAAAATGAGCCTAATATCTGCTCCTCCCCTTCTAGCTAAGCAAAGGGGAAATGGGGTGAGCCCAGAGCAGGGGTGTTGGTGCCTGGCTCCCCAGGTTGTAATTCAGGGTGGTTGTAATCTCAAAGGGAAGCACTTGTGCAGCAAGGCACAACAGGGATCAGCCATGGTTGATAAAACCGAGGGCAGCCGCTCAGATTCTATTGTGCCCTGGTGTGGCCCTGGAAAACATTAGGAAGATTTCCATGTTCCTAAATAGAGGTAGGGTGGCTGAGAGCCATAGATGAGAAGAGGCCTTGGAATAGGACAGGGGAAGTTAGACCTTTCAAGTTTGACTCCTATGCAAGGAAAGAATCTTAAGACAAATTTTCAGTAAGGATGAAAACTTACATCCCAGATCCCACAGCAGTATGAATAGTGTACATGAAGTTTATTATCTATGAAAGCTTGGCCATAGTTCACTAAAGGATATTTTTAAAAATAACCGTGTTAAAAGTATTTGCTCGAATTTAATTTTGCCCCGTGTACATCTGATTACTTGCAGAAATTAGACAGCTGGTTAAGTTCATTTCATCAGTCATGTAAAATAAAGGCATATTTCATTACCCAGAAGTAGGTGACCAACAATTTGGGTTTCCCTGGGGACTTCCTCAATTTTAACACTGAAAGTAATGCAGATTGGGAAACCCTCAGTCCCTCATATACAGAAACAGTTGGTTACCAGCACGCCACATACAACTCACAGCTTCTTAACATTAAAAGCGTACAGACAAAGGTGTTAGTCATTAAGAATTGAGATGGGTCAGCCCCAGTGTCCTGGTCTTATCTTTGCAGAATGTAAAGGTATTACTTCTTGAGCTGTAAGTAGACTTCTCTCAGTTGTACCTATGGAAGACTTCTCGAATCAGGTCTCCGAATTATGGATTTGAAAATGTTCTTAATCTTTTATAAGGAGATGTGAACTACCTAACTCTGTGAAACACTGAGAAGCATCTGCAGTAGCTTTGCTGACCATGCAGGGGTAATGTAGGAGCGGATGCTCTTGGCTTCTTTTTGTCAGTGTGGAGGACAGAGGAAAGGACAAGTAAACTTTCTGACAGTTTCCTTCACCCTAGCAGCAGCCAGGAGCCAGGATTTTGGACTCTGGTGTCAACTCTCTTATTAATTCCCTCAGCAGTCTTTGGCATCATAGCCAGCATCGTTTAAGCTCTCAGTCTGTCAGCTCTGGATAATTCTTAGCTATCTTGCAGTGTTGTTGTGGGAATTGATTAATATTTATGAACATATTTAAATGGAAAAGTGTAGTATAAATATTATTGCATTAATTGAAAAATTGTTTCATACATAATATTATGCACAAGGAAAATAAGCCATGGACTGTAGTGTCTTCTTGGAACAGTTTTAAAATGGTGATCAGTTATCTGGTGCTTCCCCTTTCATCTTTGTTATTTAATGTTTTCAACAATGATTTTTGCTAACTTTATTTTTTAGTGCTGTTATGTATTGATGCATTTTGTTTCCTGTTAAGTTCAATACATCTCTTTATTTCCAGTTAAAAATTTATAAATTATTGACTGTGATTTTTCTCTCTTGAAATTTGTTCAGTATTCTAGGGACAGTTGTCATTACTAAAGAATAATTATTGAAAGCCATTGCTTAAGAGAATAGATATTTCTCTAGTCAAGTTCAGTGCACACCAAGTTTCTGTTACATGAATTCTTGCTACATTCTTGAATTTGTAGTATAAAACTGGGAGCGTATTTGTCTGGAAGAAAATGTGATTTGGAGTATAATAAAGTTATACATAAATATTTTGTTAAGTTTATGAATTATGTAAAATAGAGGAATAATACCTTTCTCATGAAATATGTAACATGTTAGTAACAATCCTCAAAATATTCATAATGGTAATTTCTTACAAATGGCAAAAAATACACTAAATGTTAAAAGATAGTCCAGTTGAGAAAGACTATTTAAAAAATTCTTCCTCCTCATATGTTGTTACAGCAGGGGGGTAGCAGTCATTTTAATAATTTAATATTTAACAGTTCAACTTCTATATCATGTCTAACTTTAAGCTCAAGATTATTATTGTAAATGTTTCTCTCATTTCTCATAACTCCAACCTACATAACTCTTTCCAGCCGTAGCTGCTATTTTAGTTGACACTGACAAAGTCTAGGACATTGTCTTCCATCACCAAATGTTGTGCCATGTAAGGCTGTCAGCCACATTAGACTGAGTGTCTTGGGGCATCAGTATCCTATTAGAATCAACACTGAGGCAGGGCCTGGTTTTCCATAATGCATGTTTAGAAACTTTATAAAAGTTAGATTACACAGAAATTAAATTCACAGAAGATTGATTTATCAAACAGAATGTCAAATTATTAATTCCTAATAAGTGGTATACATGGCAGAGCTAGTAAGATGCATTCAGGAATCCAAAACAGAGAATAGAAAGTTGCTTAGTGAATACACAATCTGAAAAAAACCAAAACAAAGCTGAGTGTTGCCAAAGAGATGATAATCTAACCCCAATATATCCTAGAGTGTGACCTTTTCTCATTCTTACCAAAATTCTGTAGTAATAACTGGTAATTAAAATCATTACAGTAGAGACACATCGATCCATTCTTTTTATGACTGTTTTCTTTTTCAATATTTTTTATCAGTCACATACACACAGAATTCTTATATAATTACATAACAAACTTTCACATGACAAACATATTACATTTTCTAGGATCCATTTCAAAGGGATACTTCCTTTTTCAAGGAAAATCTTTTACTGAGATTTAGGAAATCCTCTAATCTTACCAGCAGCTTATTTAATGTTTTCTTTGATGGACTTCTCCCACCCCCTTTTACAATTTCCACAGATCTCTAAACTTTAGGTTTTCAGTCAATATGAGTTAGGTTAACCTCCTACAAGAAATAACTCTTAAGTCTCTGAGGCCTAAAACAACAAGGGTTATTTCTTGATCAGGTCAGTGGAGGCTCTGCTTAATGTTTTCTCAGCTAGGGCTACAGGCTAATAGATCACTTCTCATCTGGAACATTGTCGTCATGTGCAGGAAGGAAGCACATTTTACTACACACTTCTCTTAAAAGCTATTACCTGGAAGTGATATGCATAGGTTCTAATAACATTTCATTGATCAAAGCAAATCGAATGGCCAAGCTTATCTTCAAAGGGATTGGAAGGTATGCTTTTGCCACATTCTTGGAAGAAGATAACTGGAAATGTCTTTGAACAGCAGTAATAAACACCACATTTAGTAATTTTGATTAATATTTTCACTTTTAAAGAATGACGTTTTTGACCCCATTCTTAAAGTCAGGGCTCAATCACTCAACAAATACCAGTGGCAATTTTTTCAATTTTTTTCTCCAAGCTCTGTGGGTGATACAAAGATGAAACAAGTATAGATCTAAAGATTCCTGTATGTAATAGAGTACAAAAGTCCTCATATCACTTGGCGCTTCTGCTCATAGCTCTTAGCAAGATGGTTATTAATTATTTCTGTAACTCTTTGTCTAATGTTGTCTCCTCCACTAGTTTATAAATTCTGTATAGGATACAGGCTGCATCTCTTTTCATGTCTACATCCTCAATAGCAAGCACCATGCCTGATACCTAGAAGGTGATGTTCGACCATTAAGGGTTAGATAAATTATAAAAGAAGAAAACTGTTATGGAAATCAAAGAAAGAGACATTACTTCCAAACAAATTTCTGCCTTATTTAAATCTGTACCTCCCTTTGCACTGACGGTATTTATCCCATCATATTTTTGGTTTGCAATGTCCTTGCTTAAGAGAGACTATGCTTATTTTATTTAACTTTATACCCCCAAGCACTATCCCAGTTTCTGACATAGGTAACAACTCAGTAAATATTTGTTGATTGAGTGAAGCAAAAGAGGAAAGCCTCAAGGACTATTGGAATAAATAATTGTCAGTAGACAGGCCACTGTTTTAGAATAGTCATTGGAGTGTGCATCCTTCAATTGGTCCATTAACAACATGTAATTTAATCTTCTAAATCATGAATGTTACACACAATTGCTTCTGATAGAATAGCAGATACGTGTTTTTGTCATTGAACAAAATTCTGATTGCACTGGACACTAACTGGGCAGTGAAGCTTCAGCTCTTAACCTTCAGTGTCTGAAGATGGACCCTCTGTTGGAAGCCAAAGTGGAGAATGATGAGAAGAGGGAGATTTTTCACATTCTATACATTTGGGACTAGATTTGTAGAATGGATTTGCAACTCAATTCATATATGCTCTTTTAAAGGTCAATATTCAGAAATTTCTACTGACTTCAGTGATGTAAAAATGTGTATAGTCAGCCACGCTGTAATGAATAGTCCTTTGTGAAGATGAGCATAGTACACAGATTATAGGCTTTTTGTGCTAAAGTGAACCAAATGCATCTATATTGTTATGTACACAGGTGACAAGTGTGACCCATGGTTTAACTTCAACTGAGGAAAAGCAAACCATTTTCTAATAGGCTTTTATTATATATTGAACATATTTACTTTGATGATTCTTCAAGGAATATTAAAGCCCCTGAAACTTGGTTACTTTTCCAAAATGAGCAACTTCATCTTTCAAGGTCCAGGAAACCAATTACAAGTCTGTAAATTATTGTGCCATACATGGCAATACACATTATACAGTTTAACATTTTCTTTCTTTTTTTTTGGACCGGTAAGGGGATCGCAACCCTCCGCACGGTGTGGCCTGCACCACGCTCAGCCAGTGAGCGCACCGGCCATCCCTATATAGGATCCGAACCTGCGGCCTTGGCACTACCAGTGCCACACTCTCCTGAGTGAGCCATGGGGCCGGCCCCAGTTTAACATTTTCAATATAAGCATTGCTAAAAAAACATTATTATTATAACTTAGTAAAATGCCAGGCACTTAAAAAATGTCTTATCATCCTAAAGAGCCTTTTATTGTTTTTGAAAATTTCTTAGAAGTATTTGTCACAATTTAACCAAAATATTTTTTGACCTTGACTTTAAAGGGTAGGAATTTATGAGAATAATAGGACTTTCTTAAAAATAAAGAAACAAATAAAAAAATGCTTAAAAACATGAAAACAATTAAACAATAACCACTAATGTGAACAGTAGAAATCTAAATGTGGTTACTTAGAGATAGTCCAATATCCAAATGAAGAATGCCAAGTATACTCCTTATTTATCAAGAGACAAAAAAAGGCCTAGCTGGACAGGAAATTCTTGAAGTTCTGCCCAATTACTTGGCGTGGACATTGGAAAATTCTAAATCTGGGAAGTTTAGTCTAAGAATTTTTTCCTTTGTTTCTATATAAAATCATGTATGTATAAGTAAGAAACAGTACATCTATTGTGGTTGCTAATGACTAAACTTTTTACAACTTGGTTAATAGAAATAAGCTTATTACATCTCTTTTAATTGGAGAATACTGATTAGATATATGGAAATATTCTTTTCTCCCCCCTTGGGCTAGGATTTTGTTAATACTAATGGGATTTTGCAAAGAATCATAAATGCAGCAGTATAAGAAAGGGAAGCCTCTGGTTTAGGTTATGTGATTTGCGGACATCATAATTAGAAGAATACAAAATAAATTGCTATTAGCATAATACAAGCCTATACTGAGAATCAAGAGTCCAGGATCCTTTTCCTGGCATCTTGCATAGGATCACTTTTTGCATCAAAATGCTCCTTGGACACAACTTCTACTCCCTGAGTTCTCTACCTCCATCTATGCCAGCCAAGGATTGTCCAGAAACCTTTTGTGTAGACTTCTTGAGAAGGAGCAACTGTGTGGTGGAGAAGGATCCTCTTGTACAGGGCTGGGTGTTCCTGACTTTATCATCAATAATAGCTGTGTGACCTGAAGAAAGTCACTTCTCATTTCTGGGCTGTTTACTTCATTCTAAAATGAGGTAATTGGAGTAGATGATCTTTAAAATCTATTCCAGAGTAAAAGTCCAAGAGATTAGATAGTAACAATGCTTTCAAAGTTAAGTAGTTGTCAGTGAGGATTTGCTGATGCCTCCCTCAGAGAAAAAGCTGTAAGTTGAGTCCTAAATTCTTGCTGCACAAACTGGTCCTCAGATCAGCAGCATTGGCATTACCTGGAAGCTTGTTAGAAATGCAGATTCCCAGGCCACACCCCAGATATACTGAATCAGAATCTCCATTTTTAGAAGATCTCCAGCTGGTATGTATGCACATTAAAGTCTGAGAAGCGAGTGGGCTAGATCAAGCTTGTGAATGTTGCCTACCCAGTGGTGCTTTGTTTTAAAGGTGAGAGGGACAGGAGGAAGCCCAAAACTCCAGTGAATTTCCCTTGACCATCTGCAGGTCTTACTAGTGTGAATTCTTTCTTGTTTCAGCTATGAAATTAAGCAGAGTTGAGCCAGTTTCATACCCAAGTAAGCACTTGACGGAAATAATAAGTGAGGATGGCCGTTAGTTCTTAAAATACACCAGCCTTTCTCTTGCCACAGGGTCTTTATTCTCACTTTCCCCTACCTAGTACACTTTCTGTCTTTCACTCCCTTATTCACTTGGGTAATTCATATTCTTTCTTCCAGTCTCAGCTTAGATGTCATTTCTTTTTTCTAACTGCTCCCTTGTTCCTGCATGATTATCTGGATAAGGTTTTTCTTCCATATGTTCCAAAGTATATCAGTGTAAAAAGGGCCTCATTATTATATTAATGAGAAAGTTTTCATTGATAGATAAATTGTGGATCACACATTTGCATGTGTCTGTAAAACATGCAAAATCTATTTCCTAATGATGCTGTCAACCTACATGGCTCATACAGACATGTTTTCATTCTTTTTAGGGGTCCTTCCATATTGAAAGCACAAACAAGAAAGAGACTCCCCCACCGCCACACGTGGGGTTAGGGCACACCTGCTGTGTTGGAGCCAACAGGGGTCTGGGAAAAGCGAAACCTGCACAAAGTCTTATGTACCAGAGTTTGTAACACTCTTAACAGGCAAGGACACACATTTTTAAAAGTGCTCCCCAGATATTAGAGCCCCTTCTCCTTGCCTTGGCATGGGGTGATTGCCCGCAGGAAGACAATATCTGACCAACAACCTGTTGTGGCCATAAGATACTTGCTGTTAGGTGAACCTATCTCAAGCATCCATCTACTTTGGCATTCTAATGGAGATGAACAGAAGTATTCTAAAATTATTTTGTTCTTTGAAAATTTATCATGCATTTTGTTTTTTTGGATGCTTTTGACACCAAATCTTAACACAAAATATTATAGGATTAAAACACACTTTATGGAAACATACTTTATTTATTTATCTACTGGCAGTGGTGGAAGTATAATTTTTACTTTACTTCATCTGAACTTATAAATTGATGTTTTGCTGAGAGGAACATACAAGTGAAAGGTTGAGGAGGGATGGAGAGGGGTTATAGCTGGGAGGCTGAGGATTCAGAAATAATGGATGGGATAATAGTCCTACGAAGAGAAATTCTGGGAACAAAGAACACATGTTTAAAAGGTGTTTTTCAAGGATGTTTTTCTGTGCAGAGTGCAATGTAATGTCTCCTTTACATGTACACAGAACCATAGTTTTAGCTAAATACTTGGCAATGCTTTTGGAGACCAAAAGCTTTTGTTTGGGGTGGGGGGAGCGAGCTGGAAATGTGATCATTTCCTGCAACTGTTCTCAGTGGTACAAGGTAGGGGTATCCCAAGCTGGCCAGTTGTGTATTTTTACAATAATGGCATTTTCTCATTTAATTCTCATTTAATTCTCATAACAACTTTATGAGATGCATGCTACTTTCAAGGAGTTTTCAGCATTTTGCAAATAAACTGAGGCTAGGCAGTCAATAACTTAACCAAAACCACAGAGCCAAAGAGTGCCAGGGGAGCAGGAATTCCTATCCACACGGCATTCTGCCTCCCGGTGACAGTGCATGAGAACCCCATCCAGCAATGCAACTTGAGTCCATTCCTCGAGCCAGTTGTGATTCTATCTGATTTTACTGTTATCTCATGTACATTTAAAAAATCTTTTCTACAGCAGTATCGAGTAAGAATTAATCTCTTAACAGGAGTTAGATTCCAACAGAGGCATGCCTCTGCTAATCCTACATTGCACATGGAGTTTGGAATTAGCCAAGGAACATGAAAGATGAACAGTGAGTAGCCTGTGAGCAGCGAGATCCAGGGACAGAGTCTCAGCCTCGCCGCTGCCGCCGCCCAGAGACTGCTGAGCCCCCGTCCGACCGCCGCCACCCACTCCGGACACAGAACACCCAATCATGGATAAAAATGAGCTGGTGCAGAAGGCCAAACTGGCTGAGCAGGCTGAGCGATATGATGATATGGCAGCCTGCATGAAGTCTGTAACTGAGCAAGGAGCTGAATTATCCAATGAGGAGAGGAATCTTCTCTCAGTTGCTTATAAAAATGTCGTAGGAGCCCGTAGGTCATCTTGGAGGGTCGTCTCAAGTATTGAGCAAAAGACGGAAGGTGCTGAGAAAAAACAGCAAATGGCTCAAGAATACAGAGAGAAAATTGAGACAGAGCTAAGAGATATCTGCAATGATGTACTGTCTCTTTTGGAAAAGTTCTTGATCCCCAACGCTTCACAAGCAGAGAGCAAAGTCTTCTATTTGAAAATGAAAGGAGACTATTACCGTTACTTGGCTGAGGTTGCTGCTGGTGATGACAAAAAAGGGATTGTGGATCAGTCACAACAAGCATACCAAGAAGCTTTTGAAATCAGCAAAAAGGAAATGCAGCCAACGCATCCTATCAGATTGGGTCTGGCTCTTAACTTCTCTGTGTTCTATTATGAGATTCTGAACTCCCCAGAGAAGGCCTGCTCGCTTGCAAAGACAGCTTTTGATGAAGCCATTGCTGAACTTGATACGTTAAGTGAAGAGTCATACAAAGACAGCACGCTAATAATGCAATTACTGAGAGACAACTTAACATTATGGACCTCGGATACCCAAGGGGATGAAGCTGAAGCAGGAGAAGGAGGGGAAAATTAACCGGCCTTCCAACTTTTGTCTGCCTCATTCTAAAATTTACACAGTAGACCATTTGTCATCCATGCTGTCCCACAAATAGTTTTTTGTTTACGATTTATGACAGGTTTATGTTACTTCTATTTGAATTTCTATATTTCCCATGTGGTTTTTATGTTTAATATTAGGGGAGTAGAGCCAGTTAACATTTAGAGAGTTCTCTGTTTTCATCTTGAGGTGGCCAATATGGGGATGTGGAATTTTTATACAAGTTAAAAATGTTTGGCATAGTACTTTTGGTACATTGTGGCTTCACAAGGGCCAGTGTTAAAACTGCTTCCATGTTCTAAGCAAAGAAAACTGCCTACATATTGGCTTGTCTGGTGGGGAATAAAAGGGATAATTGGTTCCAGTCACAGGTGTGATTATCGTGGGTACTTTAAGGTCCGGAGCACTTAGAAGGCTGTGGTAGAAACCGATATCCCTTGGATGCTACATGTCGAGCCATGTGTATCTGCAGAATACTCAATCTCAGTGTGCACACCTTTGACTACAGCTGCAGAAGTGTTCCTTTAGACAAAGTTGTGACCCAGCTTACTCTGGATAAGGGCAGAAACGGTTCACATTCCATTATTTGTAAAGTTACCTGCTGTTTGCTTTCATTATTTTTGCTACACTCATTTTATTTGTATTTAAATGTTTTAGGCAACCTAAGAACAAATGTAAAAGTAAAGATGCAGTAAAAATGAATTGCTTGATATTCATTACTTCATGTTTATCAAGCACAGCAGTAAAACAAAAAAACCCATGTATTTAACTTTTTTTAGTTTTTTTTGCTTTTGTGATTTTTTTTTTTTTATACTTGCCTAACATGCATGTGCTGTAAAAATAGTTAACAGGGAAATAACTTGAGATGATGGCTAGCTTTGTTTAATGTCTTATGAAATTTTCATGAACAATCTAAGCATAATTGTTAAGAACACGTGTATTAAGTTCATGTAAGTGGAATAAAAGTTTTATGAATGGAAAAAAAAAAAAAGAAAGAAAGATAAACAGTGAGAAGCACACTGTCATACTATATATGCTCATGTTCAGTCTTCCCAGCCACAAATTTTCTATCTAAAAAAACAAACAAACAAACGAAAAACCCAGAGACTTCCAGGTACTTTTATTTTCTATCTTTTTGGGGAACTGTGATGGTGTTTAATAGACTAGAGAGGTTCCTTAGTATTACTAAAATAATTTTGCTGCTAGAAAGATGTGAACCTTGATTATTGAAGAATCTGTTTAATGGGCAAAATCAAATCACCTGGTTGAACCACGGCTACCTATCTCGATTTCAGGGAAGGGATATCAGCTACTTCTGGGATATTGCAAATGCAAAAATATTTAGTCCTTTTGGATAG
Organism: Cynocephalus volans; assembly: GCF_027409185.1. Lineage (NCBI taxonomy): Eukaryota > Metazoa > Chordata > Mammalia > Dermoptera > Cynocephalidae > Cynocephalus > Cynocephalus volans. The sequence goes on along the minus strand of NC_084464.1, from coordinate 117,679,567 downwards.
CAAGTTCTCTGTCTAATCCCATTTGCAGATATCTTTAGTACATTTTTCAGTATCTTACTGAAATCTCGATATACTATACCTATCCCATGTCTTTGACAGTGTCAGAGAATGAAACAAAGAGCTTTAAAGAGTTTTATTATTATTATTATTGTAAAGCTGAATTTATGTATTTGGAAGCAAGGGAACTCATATCTATAAAACAAAATTCACTGAGTAGTTCACTGAGGGAAAAATGTATGGGTTTTCATGTGTTAGAAATGAATTTCTTGGTTTTGCTCTTTAAGTATTGGAAATGCACCCTCTGGGTAAGACAGGATGAGTCCAGAGTTCAGTGTTGGCTGGATGTTTAATGTAGTCCATTATCATCAGTCAGGAAAGATGCTATAGTTATGGACAGTAAGGATCTGGTATGTCAAGGCTCCCCAAATTTCATGTCCTTCAACAGTTTTAGCTGGTTAGATAAAAGCAGTTCTGGTAAAACATAGCATTTGGTTTTGGTATCTCCTAAGTGCTGCCATAAGTAAAATTTTTTCCAATTGCAATTCTATATGAAAAAGGAAATTGAGTTTAATTTGGCATCTTTCTTTTTTTTTTCAGCCCATGTTGGCTTCTAATAATCACTACTTTCCCTTAAATTCCAAGTTTCACTCAGGTACATCTGGTCTGCTTTGTCCAGTCTGAGGATTATACTCTGGCCAAGAAAACTGGGATAAATTTAGAATTAAGTTGTTACCATCTGCTTCAAATGCTAAGGCTATCTTTTCGTCGTTGTTATGATCATCAGCATCATTTTCCTCTGTGTATAACATAAGCTATCCATAGTATACATCATATCCTTTAGCTCATTCTAACAGATTCTTGTCACTTCCCCTAGTATTAAGCTAGTGTCTGGTCCCACAAGAGATGACTAAATCAGGCTGTATTATGGCCAAAGGAAGTATCTGAGTTGCATCTAGAAGAGAAATAAAAGATTAAGCTGTTGAATGATGCTAAGACTCAAGTTCAGGAGGTAAGATAAGATTGTTTGGAGCTGGCTTATTTAATGGCACCAGGCAGGACAACTGACGCCTGAAAAAGTTTTCATTAAATTTAAGAATGATGTAAATCTAGTCATTAACCTCTCAGCAGCAATGGCCAGACATCATCATTCAGACTTTGTTATAAAATAATCTTCATAAAGGAATATTCTGTTTTGTTCTATTGGAGCACAAAAAAACTGCTATTACAGTTAGCATAAGTGGCCTCCAATTCCCTTCTAAGAATAGGAATTTTCCATCAAAATAGCAGTATCTTTGTACCTACTGCATTTATATTGATATTTTATCAATAAAAATATGTTTTTTTGGTATCTTAACTATTTACATAATAGTTATTCATTAACTGTGGTTACTAGAGGTGAGAAAGGAGTAGCAGCAAGAAAACTGATTAATGAACACAAAATAGTTAATAAAAATAAGTTCTATTGACTTACAGTCAAGCTAGGCAGCTATAATTAACATTAACTTACTGCATATTATCAAATAGCTGGAAGAGAGGAGATTGAATGTTCTCCACACAATGAAATGATTACGTTTTCTGGTGATGAATATGCTAGTTATCTTGACTTCATCATCACACATTGTACACAGGTACTGATATTCAACTCTGTACCCTACATATATGTATAATCAATTATGTCTCAATAAAAAAAATTACCAGTTGTCTGTTGCAGGCTAAGCTCTAGGGACATAGCAGTGAAGAGGGTGGATGAGGCCCCTGCTTCACTGGAAACATTTCCTAGTAGGGATGACTATACTAAACAGACAAAGAAATGGACAACATAAATACAGACAATGTAAATACAGATGATTGCTTTAAAAAACATAAATATTGTGACATGCTATATTAGTTCTCTAGGGCTGCTGTAGCAAAGTGCTAACCACAGGTGGCCTAACACAACAGAAATTTATTGTGTCATAGTTCTGGAGGCTGGCAGTCCGATATCAAGGTGTCAGCAGCACTGTGCCCTCTAGCTAGCTTCTTCTAGTTTCTGGTGTTTGCTGAAAATCCTTGGCTTGAAGATGCATCACTCCAGTCACATGACCATCTGCTCCCTATGTGTCTTGCACATGGTGTTGTCTCTGTGCATGTCTGCATCCAAATGTATAAATTTTATAAGGACATCTGTCATATTGGATTAGTGCTCACCCTAATGACCTCATTTTAACTTCATGCTGTAGACTGAATGCCTCCCCCACAAATTTATTGAAGTTTAATCTCCACTGTAACTGTTGAAGGTGGGAGATACTATTATGGTAATTGAAAAGTGGGGCCTTGAAGAGGTGATTAGATTGTAGGACCATGCCCATAGTGAATGGATTAATAATGATGGTCATGGGTGTGGTTCTGAGGGCTTCAATAGGAGAGGACGTGAGAGTTTTTCTCTCTCTGCTCCACCATTCTGCCATATGAGATCCCTGCATCACTGTCACCACCAACAAGTCCTTCACCAGATGTGTTCCCTGGACTTTGGACTTCCCAGCCTCTGAAACTGTAAGCAATAAATTTCATTTTCTTACAAATTACTCAGTTCCAGGTATTTTGTTATAAGCAACAGAAATGGACTAATTCACTTGATAACATCTGTAAAGACCGCATTTCCAAATAAGGTCACATTCTGAAGTTCTGTGGGTTAGGACTTCAACACATGTCTTTGGGGGGACACAATTCAACCCATAAGACATGCTAACACATGCTAGCTTAATTTAGACAGAGTGATTAGATATTACCTCTTTAATGATATTTAGGCTGAGAACAGAAGGATCCACCCACACGAAGGATCTGAAAAGAATGTTGACTGGAAGAATAGTAAATAAAAATCCCTGGTCAGAAAAAAGCCATGGTTGTTGCCACATAGGTGAACAGAAAGGTGGCCACTGTATCTGGACTATGAAAAGCCAAAGAAGTGGTGTCAGATGGAGGGGAAAGGGCATGCTGGAGACAGCCTGGGCAGGGCCATGTTCCCAAAGATAAGGAATTCGAAATTCAATAAGTGCAATGGGAAGCTATTGAAAAACACAGATCTGATTGATATTTTACAAAAATTATTTTCTGCCATTTGGAGAACAGATTGTGGTGGATCAAGAGTGAAAGCAGGGGGACCTCCTATGCATAGGAGAATATTCTAGATTTTCCTTGGGAGACAAAGAAATACAAGACATAGACTTATTTTCAAGGACAGAGTAATATGCTTGGGAAAAACAACACAATTACACATAAACAGATATTAAACTATATAAGATATATTACAAGATATGTTCTAGATGAATAATATTCATTAGTTTTACTCAATATGTATTTGTTGAATACCCATTAAGTGTTAGGCATGTATCCATATTGGAAACAAAAAAAGCTATAATAAATGCATAAAATGGTTAGAATCAATTGAGTGAGACAGACATGAGATAAATGATAGAAATGGGTCTAGGGTACGCTGAGGGCAGACACAAGTGAGGGAATATGAATTCCATTTAATGAAGTGATCAGAAAAGAATTAATAAAGACAGATATCTTTTCTGACTCTTAAAAGATAACCAAGTACCCATATTTATCTGGCAAGTAGGTTAAAGGACAGTAAGAGCAGGAAAAGAGAGGAGTTGGGGAAACTGTACCAGGCAAAAGAGGAGGCTTGAGCAAAGGCCCACAGGTGTGAAGAAGAACAGCACTTTGAGACTTTTGTGGGTCCAGAGCAAGAGTTTGGAAGAAGACTAGATGTGGTGGATATTCTTATTTTCATTTTTTCATTTTTTATGGCTGCCTAGGACCTAAACATCTTTTCTATGTGTGGGGAACCTGCCAATGTGTGAGTTGGGGAGGCAGAGTCCCATTTTCTACATGAAAGCTCTCTCTAAACACTGGTGCTAGAGTCTAGGTGCAATCCTCTGGAGGAGACAGTGTCATCTGGTATCCAGTGGTGGTGAAGCCAGTGGTGAAGCCACTGGCCCTTGATGGTGGTAGTTCTTCACTAACTTGTTATAGCACAATTTTGAGCGTGGTCCGGACATCCAGCTTCTCTTTATTTCTGCTGGCTTTTCAAGCTTTGTCTTTTAGCTTTCCCGTTGATTCTAAGAACCACTTGAATTGTTTCAGTATATTCTTTTCAACATAAATAGCAAGAGCTGGTTTCTTAGTTTGCCCAAGGACTCTGACAGATGTACGATGAAAGAGGCTGGAGTTAGGCAGGAGTGAGATGATGTAGGATATGTAGCTCATCTTAAATATGGCCTTTGTCCTCAAGACAATGACAGCCTTTAAAGAGGTTTTTGTTTTTTGTTTTTTTAGTTAACCTTTTGATTTTGAGACAATTGTAGGTTTGCATGTAGTTGATAGAAATAATCCAGAGAGATCCCATGTACCCTATACCCAGCTTCCATCTTGTGAAACTATAGTACTTTATCACAACCCAGATATTGACATAGATACAGCTAAGATACAGAACATTTCTGTCATGACAAGAATCCCTCATGTTGTCCTTTTATAGTCACATCTACTACCATCACACCTTCACCCCCTCCTTAACGTCTGACAACCACTAATGGATTGTCCATATCTATAATTTTGTCATTCCAAGATTATTATATAAATGGAATCATACGATATGTAAACTTTTGGGATCAGCTTTTTTCATTCAGCATAATTTCCCTGAGATTTATCTGGGTTATTGTATGCACCAATCATCCATTTTATTGCTGAACAGTATTGCATGTTATGTATATACCACCGTTTGTTTAACCATCACTGTTGAAGGATGTCTGAGTTGTTTCTAGTTTAGAGCTATCATTAATAAAGCTGCCATAAGCATTTGTGAACATGTTTCTCAGGAATAAATGCCCAATAGAACAACTGCTGGTATGTATAGTAGTCACAGGTTTCGTTTTATAAAAAACTGCAAAACTGTTCTCTAGAGTTCTGTACCATTTTGCATTTCCACTGGCAATGTATGGTTGTGCATACTGTTCATACTGTAGCTATGTAGTATGAGAGGATCCAGTTTCTCCACATTGTTACCATTCTCATTTGGTGGTGGCATTAATTTTTATTTTAGCCCTTCTGATAGGTGTGTAATGAAATCTCATTATGGCTTTGATTTGCCCTTCTAGGTGGCTAATGATGTTGAACATCACTTTGTGTGCTTATTTTCCATCTATGTGTCTTCTTTAGCAAAATGCCTGTTCATGTCTTTTGCTCATTTTCAAATAGGATTGTTTATCTTTTACTATTGGGTTTTGAGTTCTTTACATATTTCAGATATTAGTCCTTTGTGAGATATCTGTTTTGAACATACCTTATATATTTTCTTCCGTTGCCTTTTTATCCTCTTAGCAGAGTCTTTCTCAGAGTAAATTTTAATTTCTAATGAAGTCAATTTGTTAATTTTCCTTTTATGCATAGTATTTTATATGTTGTGTCTAAGAACTCTTTGTCTAGTCGTAGATCCTGAAGATTTTCTATATTTTTTTCTAAAAGTTGTATAGTTGTACATCTTACATTCAAGTCCATGATTTATTTTGAGTTTAATATTGTGTAAGGTGTGAGACAGGCTGGGATTCATTTTTTTGCTCTATGGAGGTTCATTTTTTATCTGTGGAAGTCCAATTGTTCAGCACTATTTGTTGAAAAGGCAATCATTCCTCAGTCAAATTGCTTTACCACCTTTGCTGGGAATCAGTTCCGCATGTTTGTGTGAGTCTATTTCTGGGTTCCATGGGAAATGTAGACTTTAGCTTTTTGCCTCTATCAAAGTAAGGATCTGTACCAAGGAAGTAGAAGTTTTTGTCCAAGGAGGAAAGAAAGTGCAAGTATTTGCAGATATAGATACATTTTTTGATGCAAGAAAGGGAAATTGAATTAGTTAATGTCAAACAGATTTGGAATTTCTGTGAATTTCTGTGACAAGGTCATTAGAGAAAGGGGGTATCCACAGAGACCCTAAGAAGAATGGTGGGTGATCTGGAATAGTATTTGGGGAAATTCAAGAGAACTGTGGCTGACCAGATTGACACATAGAGGAATATTGAGTGGTGCTGAGGGTCTAGCAGGAATTGGAGATCATTAATTTGTCCTGGAATAAAACTGAATATCTGTTGGATTTTCAGTAGTAGCATTCAGTAAACCACATATTGGAGCATGGTTAAATTCATTTAATGTCTGTATTGGGTGGCAGTGGGGATTGCAGGAGCTAGAAAATTCAAGGGAGAGAGAAATTAATTTTGGCAGGAATAGTCAAGGAAGGCCTAAAGGAGGTGTGGGATTTTTATTCCAACCTTGAAATGAAGGCAGGAGTCTGCAAAGAGGGGAAGGAATATTAAGCAAAAGAATCGCAAAGGAGACAGGATCAGATGTGGGAATGAATAAGGCATATTGGGAGACCCAATAAACCAATATGGCTGAGTGGGAGGGAGGGATAATGTGAGGCTGTAATGGAGAGGGATGTTGAAAGAGTATGTCTGATAAAGACTGGATAAAGCACAAATTCCTTAGCTTTGAATTTCAAGCCATATCTTCCAGACAATGAGGATGTGTTGAAGATCATTGTTCAGGAGAGTGATTTAAGAAGATTGATGTAGTGGCAGTTTGCTCTAATGATGAGAGGAACAGTGACTAGAGGCAGAAAAACTGGTTTAGGAGGCTGGCAAAGGAAGCCAATACTCAGGGAACAAAGAGAAAGGAAAGGACAGGATTGGGAGATGGTAGACAGGAAGTCACTCTCCTGTGTGCTCCTGGCACCTTCCACACTTAGACCTTTCTCTCTCTACTGTGAGTATTAGCATAAGTGTTTTATCTCACCGCAACCATCTTTCTCTCTCTCTGTCTTTCTTTCCTTGCCTTTCTCTGTGTTTTTCTGTCTCTCTTTCTCCCTCCTTCCTTCCTTCTTCCTTCCTTCCTCTCTCCCCTGCTTCTTTCCATCTTAATTAATTCAACAAATACTTCTTGAGCATCCACTATTTACATACTAGACATTGTACAAAGCACTGAAGATTCAGAGAAGAATATTTTTTTCTCCTGGGGAAAAAAAAAAACAAATAAGGAAACCAAGAGGAGCTCAACAAATGACAAGTACAAGGTGTGCCAGGTTTTAGAGTTGCAGAGTAGGGGCCTCTAATCTATTATGGCAGAGAAGGTAATGCTTGAACCCAGCCTAGAAAAATGACAAGGAAGTCATCAGGGGAGCAGGTAGAGGAGGATACAAAGGTGCAGCAGGGAAGAGGGCCTTGGCTCAGGAGCTGCTCGTTGTTTGGTGAACTATATCATAGGGCATGTGTGCAGGAGTGAGGGAACGCGAAGTTGGAGAAGTTAGCAGCGTTTTGTGTGTCATGCTTGAGTTTAGGTTTATTCCAAATGTGTTGAGGTTATATAAGGATTTTACATGGAAGGATAATATTAGATTTTTTTTTAGAGTTAGCAAAATTGGAGATTAACAATCTATGGCTCTGGAGTCAGATTGATACCAGGGTGTTACTCAAGGTTCAGCTATTTGGTGGATTTGTGACCGTGGGCAAGTTACCTAACCTCTTTAAGCCTCAGTTTCCTCTCTAAAATAATAACAATAAAAAATACTACCTTCTTCATAGGTATTGTTTTTTATTTTCTGGGAATTAAATGATTTATCATTTGTGACATTCTTTTATTTATTTTTATTTTTATTGGATATTGATCAGTTATATTTGGGTATATTTATGGGGTACAAAGTAATGCTATGATGTATGTATATAATACGAAATGATTAAATCAAGCTAATTAACATATCCCTGACTTCACATATCATGTGTTCCTCCTGTATAATTGAAACATTGTACTTTTTGACAAACATCCCTCCATTTCTCACTTTCCCCAGCTTCTGCTAACCACCATTCTGCTCTCTGCTTCTATGTTTTTGATTTATTTTTTTAGCTTCCACTTATAAGGGAGAACATGTGGTATTTGTCTCTGTGCATGGTTTATTTCACTTAGCATACTGTCCTCCATGGTCATCCATGTTGTTGCAAGTAACAGGATTTCTTTCTTTTTTTTGAGGCTAAATAGCATTCCATTGTGTATATATACCACGTTTTCTTTATCCATTCATCCATTGATGGATACTTTGGCTGATTTCATATCTTGGTCATTGTGAATAATGCTGCAATGAATATAGGAATGGACTTGGACATACTGGTTTCATATCCTTCAGATATATACCCTAAAGTGGATTGCTGGATCTCATTTGTCTTATCACAGTGTTTGGCACACAGAAAGCCTTCCAAAATATATAGCTACTCTTACTAGTATTCATATCAGCTTAGTCATTGCTGCTATTATAAAAACTGCTCTATAAACTACTATAAACACTACTTTACTTGGTGTGAAAGATGAGCCAGAGATGGGAACAAGCTGGAGAAAGGGAGACCAGTTAGGAGGCCTCTGGAATAATCTAAGGAAGAATATTCTATTCTCTGACTAGTGCCCTGCTGTCATCCGAAGGAGTTTTTAAAAAAAGTTTTTGGAATAAATGAAGAGGAAGACTGAACAGAATTTAGTGATTGATTAGCTCAAAGAAAACAGGAAGGAGCGAGTAAAAGATGACTGTGAGGCTTCATGCTCGGGTGACTGGAGAATTCTTGTACTATTGATACAGGAAACCCTTTCTGATCCCAGCCCTTGGCTCTGCTTTGTCATACCGTTGCTCGCCTGACAGTTTTGGATGGTTGGTCGCTTTTTGAATTTCGTTTTCTTGCTCAGTGACTGTGCTATGCAGGTCTGCTGCTTTGTCTTTTCCCAGAAGGCCTGTCATAACCATAGTGAAGGCATATTTGAATTTAGAAACTTCAAATTTTTAAAGTTTCAAACCCCACTTACAAATTGGGTTTGAATACGTCTCTCTGCTTCCAAATCTTTCATTTCTAGATCATGTAGAGGTCTCAGGAAAAACTTTAGAACATGTGCCTCTGTTTAGGGGCATTCATAGAATCCTACACTTTTATAATTAATGTTGTGTTTGGAACAAAATATTCTTTATCATTTCTCAATATTACATAATTATTATTTTCTCTTCTTTCTATTTTAGGTCCCATATCATTAAAAAACAAAACAAAGGGCCGGCCTGTGGCTCACTCAGGAGAGTGTGGTGCTGAAAAAACAAAACAAAACAAAACCTAGCTTAGCTTTCGGTTTTTCTATTCCTGTGAGTTATTACTTTTACTCTGACTCCAAGGACAATTGGAGAAACCCGGCAGCATGACACAAGATCTTGTTCTAAACAAATGATCCGTGCATTGCTAGTCCCTGACTTTAGTACTGGGTTATAGCAGGTGAGACTGAGGCTGTGATTCTCTGGTTTCCTCCCTTCCTTCCTTCCTTCCTTCCTTCCTTCCTTCCTTCCTTCCTTCCTTCCTCCCTCCCTCCCTCCCTCCCTCCCTTCTTTCCTCTTTCTTTCCTTTCTTCTTTTTTGTTTCTTGAGTTTGATTATTCTGATTACTAAAATGCCTTGCAATTTGACAATGAACAGGAGTTTTGAGATTGTGTTAGGGTTTGGTTAGACTGCTTCAAAGCTCTGACAGCAATTGAAAAGATTGCTTTTAAGAGAGAAACTTTGAAAACAAATGTCATATATAAAAACATCATAAACGATTTTGCAGTGATCTCTACTAGCATGAATGACAGTGTGTTGATCTGCCCAAACTTGTTGCCCTGTCCCTCTTGTGATATAGAAACCACATTTGTGAGACAACTGCTCTGAACTAAGGGAAGTAGAGCAAAACCCACTGCCTGCCTCAGGACGGGTGTCCTGATCTCAGCCTCATTAGTTCCTGAGTCCCTGCCAACAAAGTTAGTAAGAGCTAGTGTAGACCTTGAGGTCAAAGTTTAACAGAAAGAGCTTTTACAGCAGCACACAGAAAGCCCTCTTCTACAGTTTCTGTCCCTTGGTCACTTTGTGTGTGTGTGTGTGTGTGTGTGTGTGTGTGTGTGTGTGTGTGTGTTTCAGAAATAGTACTTGATGGATGGGAAATCAAATGTCTCTGTGGGAAAAAGCAGTGTTGTGAGTTCTCAGTGTTTTAGTCAGTTGTTCTTTTACTTTTCCAGATTGTGATTATATTTTGAGATCATTAAAATCTATTCCTGGTGATGAAAAAAGGGAGGGACTCAATGGTTCTTTTCCAGTTGCACTGCATCTGTCAACAAATACCTGAACACTTTAATTTGCCTTTTTTATTTCCCCTAGTGGTGGCAAAACAATCCTACTTATGCATGTGAAGAAAAAAATCTCTGCCCTCAATTTCTGTGCTGGGAACTTAGCAAGACAAAAAGCTATCTGAGCTAGCCTGTTTCTCCAGAGTAAAATGAAAGGACTGTGGATTTTGGCAGCTGCTTTAACTGGCTCTCGGGTAAGGAGCTGGTTTATCTTGGGTGTAGGGGAAGGGAGGGGTAAAGAGGACGGGAATCCCATTTAGATCACGGACAGAAAGAAACCAGGAAGTAAGGAGAAATTATTACAGTCTGTACATAGCTCAGGATGTTAAAGGCAATAGCCTCCGCTGGTTGGTTATTCATTAGCAAAAAGGAAAGAGCAGTTGGAATCAGGACTGGTCAAACGACAGGAAACAACTTGAAGGAGGGAGAGGGCTCCAGGCAAAGGCAAGGCGTGGAGACTTTACCTGGAGTTAGTATCTTTCTCTTGCTAACTTTTTCTTGGGACAAAAGGCAAGATGGCACATTTCTGTTCTCAGAAATTTGTCTAAATAAAGCCCTCTTACTTTTATTTTATTTTTGTTGTGGGATTCTTAAGCAGACAAGAAGAAAAGGCATCTTTCCACTGAGCAGCTGCCTGGCTCCCACTCGGTTTTGCTCTGGGGCAGCAGGTATGGCCATAGAAAGCAAGCCGGTGAGTCTCTCCAGGTAGGGCTTGTTGTAACCATGTCTGCCGGACTGTTCTGAAACAGACTTTGCACACTCTCCAAGGTATGGTGAATTGGTGCTGATTTCAGAGTTGCCTGGTGGAGGAAGAGAAAGTGGATCTGCAGAGACTGAGGGGAGACGGAGAAACCCCTCTCCCCTTCTCCTCCTCAGGGCACCATGGGCAACGTCTGTCTGAGGCTCCGGGCGTACATGGAGCCCTGTCTTCCCTGCTTGTCCCAGGAGGCAGACAAGCCAGTGGTGATTGAGAATCCAGGGGCCCGTTCCTCCCCTGACACTCCCCGGTCACAGAGGCAGGAGCCAGAGACAAGCCAGGGCCGCTACTTTGTGGCTCTGTTCGATTATCAGGCTCGAACCGCAGAGGACCTGAGTTTCCGTGCAGGCGACAAACTCCAAGTCCTGGACACTTCCCATGAGGGCTGGTGGTTTGCCAGACGCTTGGAGAAAAGAGGAGATGGCTCCAGGCAGCAACTGCAGGGTTATATTCCTTCTAACTATGTGGCCGAGGACAGGAGCCTACAGGCAGAGCCGTGAGTAGTACAAACCCACACTTTATTTCTCAACTCTCTGAGGGCCAGTTAATGAGTTTTCCTTCCTACGTCTCTACAACCTCCTAATTTTCAAAGAGCTACCTAGAAAGTATGAGGAAGTACTGGCAAGAACCCACTAATTGAAACACACCTCCCCCTGCTAGTTGAGAGTGAAACTGGCAAGTAATTGTTTTTGAAATAACTTCAATTAGAGTATGTATACCCACAGAACCCGGGTGCATTTTCAAAAACAAACAAATGATGCATATTATATTTTACCTTCTCTTTGGCTGTAAAATAACTCATGCCTCACTTTAACAACAGAACTGCATCTCATTTGCAGGTAAATCATAAGAACTTCCCCAAATCATACTTTCAAATCTAAAGTTCAGCTCTTTCTCTCTCTCTCTTTAAGTACTAAAGCATTCCAGGGCAATACTTCAACTCTAGCTTTAACTCTAATCCTAATCCCTTTCATTCTGATAGGCACACAAATGGCTAACTGACAAAGAAGATAGCATTTAGAAAACATTAATTTTTTCAGTGGAATCATGACAGGTATACATTTTTTAAATTCCCAGATCTTGAGGTGTGCTACCCAAGTTATAATATCTTTTATTTTTTTATTATAGTTAGAAACTGACCAGCTACAGACATTTAGTAAGTTTTAACAAGAAAAATAATGACATTTCCCTGGAGGACAAGATAAAGATTTCATCCTGGTATTTGAATAAATCCTATGAACTATAGTGGAACAAAAGAGGAAAATTTTATGTACTTATTCGCTTCATCCGTCCATCATCCATCCATCCATCCATCCATCCATCCATCCATCCATCCATCCATCTATTCATTCATCCCAGTGCCAGGCACAGTAGTGGGCATGGTGAGCATGGGAGGGAAAGGTTATGCTAGTTATGGTTGAACATGAAGTGGATAAAGCACAGTGTTGATAATAAATGCTTGGGGTCTGGTGGGTGAGCAAGCAAATGGAGACCATTGTCGGCTCCAATCTTGTTGCTGCTTGGTTCCAATACTACCCAAGACTGGGAATGTATCTCAGGAAATGGACTCATTTTATAGAATGGTTCCTTAATAGAACCACTGGGGATTCATTCACATTCTCATGTAAGTGCTGCTTCTTTTTATGTGAGCCATAGCATCCCTTACTGGTCCAGGGAATAAAATGGTAAGGAACAGCCATGGAACATTGTTGCTGTTTTCCAAACACATACATCCAAATATGAAGGAAGATTGGTGATCTTTGAGATTCTTTCCAATACCAAGAGCCTATAAATGTTAAGAAGGGTCTTAATCTATGCCTAAATAGAAATGAATTAAAATTTAGACTTTTGATGAATGGAATCGATTAGTTGTCAAATGAGAAAATCACCTGTGTGAGCATTTGTTTTCTGTGATAATCTACAGGAATTATCTTTACTTATTCATTGAATGCTTACTTATGTGCATTTATGTGCATCACTACTATGTAATGTATGTCATTATGCACATTTTATATTTAGCGTAACATGTATATTATTAGAATAAGCACTACAATGTTAATATTTAGTGCCTCACATTCATAACCACCTAGTTTTAAATACTGTATATTCATTTAACTGCTAGGGCCTTTGTTTCCTTATCTGTAGGGTCTCTGGTATTGCCTAGACCTCTGGATTTCCTGATTATCTGGCAACACAAGCTCTTATGTTTCATATGTAGTAGTTCAGCTACATTCACACTTGACAGAATTATAAATGATGAAGAAAGCAGTGCACTAAAATAAGACAAGCAATCCAAACATGATCACATTTTGGGTAAAAGGCTTGAGCACAGTGTCCATACTAACTTAGATTCTCTTTGCTACAAACGCAGAATACGGCAACTAAAGTTGTAGCTGTACTTTGATTCTCAGGGGCTGTCTGTGGCTGAAAATACTTTTTTTCTCTGCACATAACTCCTGACCTTTCCTCCTGGAGTTGTTTCTCAGCAGTGTTCATACTTGTCACTACCATCTTAGATGTCTGTAGTAGTGAGCTTCCCTAGGGATCCTCACATCCACTGGAAAAAAATGTGATGCTCAGAAGATGCTGCCACACTGACTCCTGGTCAGGACAGGCTACTTGTTTCCTTTTACATGTACACCATGGGCTTCACCTGTGAACCCAGGTTACTTCCAAAGGTTCTTGCTGCCATATGACTAAATTGCTTCAATACTTGTAGTGCAAATAGCTGTAGCCTCTGAAATTCCACTCCATTTCAAACAGAAGTGATTTCAACCCAGCAGTCTTCTGAGTGGGAGTGTCCAAGCAGATCATACAGTGCTTTAATGAATGAATTAAATAAAACAACTTCTTTTAATATCTTTCCTTTAGTGAGTTTTTCAAACTTATACTTTATTTTTCTTTATGAATATTGTACATTTTATTTTATAGTAAGCTCAGTAAATAAAATTAAGTGAAGATTATTGTTTATATTCATGTGTGTGAGATGAGTAGGCAGTGCAAAAACAATGAAAGTTGTCATCGAATTCCTGATTAGACCAGTTTAATGCAATGTATATTAGTATTCATCTATTTATGTTTTTATTCTTGATTTTCATTAATAGGAAAACTGCGCAGATAATTCTGGAGTTATAAGTACCAGGGCAAGTCAGTTGAAGATTTTAGTTTTTGTCAGCATCACGCTCTCTCAAGTGAGCAAACCGGCCATCTCTATATAGGGATCTGAACCCGTGGCCATGGTGTCATCAGCACCACCCTCTCCCAAGTGAGCCACGGGCTGGCCCCAAGATTTTAGTTTTTGGTTGGTTTTTTTTTTCGTGACCGGCACTCAGCCAGTGAGTGCACCGGTCAGTCCTATATAGGATCCGAACCCGCGGCGGGAGCGTTGCCGCGCTCCCAGCGCAACTCTACCAAGTGCGCCACTGGCTCGGCCCTGGTTTGTTTTTTAATACTTGGAAATAGAGATGTTGAAGAAAGAACTAGAATATTGTTAAAAGAAACCAATTTGCTAATGAATGATTATTCCACTTAGAAATGCTTTACCTTTTCTGAATATCTTACATTAGGTTATGTAATAATCCAATTCTTAAAGATTTATTTTGTCTCTATGAAGTATCGTTATATTTATTTTATCTTTGATTTAAATTTATTCCTAGATCTTTTTATAGATGAGTGTTTTTCTTCAACATCATCAATATGAAATGCTTCAAAAACCTCACTCTTGGGGTCTTATTACTCAGACCTTCTTTAAAATATTTTATTCACAGTGTCTTTAAAGATATAGTTAAAGTTCATCCAGAAAATAATGGCATGGAAATTACATCCAAATATTGGAGCCAAGAATAATGGATTTAAATTCCATTGCTTTTATTGTAAAAAATTCAAGCATTACAATATATTGATGAAAATCAAATTATCAGCAATAGTATAATTTACATGTAGTACCATTTATCTACAAAGAGTTTAAAAAGTTGTTTGCCTAATTGTTTAAGTGTACGTTAGATATTGTCCACGTACTTTTATGTTAAATTGAACTAGGATCAGAGATGAGCTCGGTTCAGCCTCCTGGAGAGAGGACTGGTAGAAGGAGAGTAGGGTGGGTGTAACCACACAAGCCAGCAGCTGATGATTTCTGCTTCACCAATTTGACAACACAGGCTGAGGGTAGTAGTGGGAAAACTGATTTGTTTCCTCTTTGCATGTAGAAGATTCATAAGTTATGGTAACAACAATGAAATACACTTCTGAAATTCTGACTCCATAAGCTACTCAAAGGCATAAATTGAGGCTCCATTAAGAATAATCAGACCACTAAAATGATCTCTGAACTTTATTTTTTATTAAGCCCTGCAACTTTCTGTGTCATATTCTAGTGTATTTTTACTTGAGAACTGATAATTTTGTTCAGAGTCCATTCCATGAGTCTGGTATGGTGTTAGGTGAATGACTCAGCGAAGTCAGAGGAATTAGTATTTGCTTTGTTGCATGCATCATTTGCCCAGAAGGTGGGCGCTGTTGCTGCTGCTACCTCTCAGATGAGGAAAAACTGACTCGAAAGCCAAATAACCCCTCATGGAATTCAGATCAAAGTTTGAAGACTTCCTAGCTTTTCCTATGGACCTCAACACCAGGAAACACAAACTGCAAATTTAACAGGTCATTTTGTATCAAAAGGTCAATTATGAAGAGCCTAGAATTTTTCAATAATGCAAATATATCCTCCGGGTTGTGCTATGGCCCAGACAGTGTTAACTTTTTTTTCTATTGTGGGTTTGGTTTTTCCTCTCAGAAATTGGTTTTATTCGATGTATACAAGTCTTAACTTTCTAAATAAAGAGAAAAATCTCCATAAAAAATTATATATATATTATTTTAAGAAGCATCTCCACACTTATGTGTGAAACAATAAAGGCTATGAAGTTTCTCTGCCTCAGAAACTTGAGGATGGAATAGCTTTATGTACCGAGAGCTAGAGGAGCCACAGTGCTGACCTTACAATGGTGCCTTTGTATCTCTTGTTAGTGCCTTAGCAAGGGAAGAAGCAAAGTACTGTATTTTGTGGAAAGTTTTTCTTCTTCTCGTATTACCATGGAAAGGTAGATTATTTCCAATTCCTCACCTAATTCTTCATTTTAGAGGCTGCTTTGAAAAATATTTGTAAATATTTGTAACTTGTAATAAATATTCGTAACTTGTAATTTTGTTGGTAGTTTATGGTAATGGGATAAAAATGTTAAAATATTATTAAGTTTGAAGGTAATGGAATTTATCTCCATCTGTTTAGGGCATATTTTCATATTCATGCTCCTTTTTAATGCGTCAGACTAAAATCTTTCAAGATTTTATCTAATTTCAGATCACTGCCATTGTCTGGCTTGAAGAAAGTAGTGTGGTGAAATAAAGTGGTATATTCTTGGAGAGATTCTTCCATCACCATTCTAGAACAGAGTGAAGCTTCACTATTTAGTGATGTGACTACTGCTGAATTTAACGATTATTGAATACAAGTTGTACACAGTGTTTCTAGTCATTTTTAACCTAGATGTCAGTAAATTTCTTTCTCAGCTGGGATGTGAAGCCAGCTTTTAAATCTTAATTTCATTAAAGGTAGAGAAACAATGTGGTTTAAAAATTAAAATTACTATTAATAAATAAATAAAAGTCGTCAAACTATTCATAAACTAATCTGATGTAATAGATGTTATCTACTTTGAGAAGTTTAAATCACCAGGGAATCACCTATGGGCTATCAATCCCACAGTTGTTCTTTTTCCAGATTATTTATTTTTTCTCTTTGTGCACACCAAGTTTTCTTTCTTTTTTTTATTTTTTGGCAAAGCAAGTTTTCGAGGGAGACTAAATTCATGTGTTGAAATGAAAATAATGTGTTTTCAGTTTTTCTCCTTTAACACAAAGTATACTTAAATACTATAGTTTCAGAAACAAAGAAGAGGTTTACATGTATAAGTAAAATACAGTGTAAGTACACATATGGTTGTCAATCAAATCAAATGTTTTGCATAAGAATTTTAGGACAAATGATTCAAAGCAACCAAAACAATGTTTAGATGCCATGGGATTAGTTAGGAAAGTCTATTATTAAATGACTGCATTATCTTTAGAGCTATGATGTATTCTATTTTCCCCATTTTTTGAATTATTTGTCATTATATGTTATTTATCATGATGTAAAATAACAATATGAGAAATATGTTGTTAAAATAATTTATCGAAAACTTTCATCCCAAGTTAATATTATATAATTTTTCATGTTAGTATAACTGTAGTATATTTATGCTAATATAACTGTAGTTATCTCAGTTTGTTATATAATAAATTTTTACATACATTGTCACCACTTAAAAAAAAAACTTAAAGTAAATTTTTTAAGAATAATGGCAAAGTCACAGAAGTGAAGTAAAGAGGAACCAACTGAACTACATTAAAATCACAGCCAAAGTTTAATAGCAATTAAAAGTAGTTAATTAATAGCAGTAAAACTTGATTATGTGCATCTCAAATACCTTTGAGAAACAATGTAGTGACATAGTATACTATCATTAAAATAAGTCAGCAGTCATCTTTTCTAAGAAAAGTAATAAACTGGATAACAATGTGCAAGTTTCAATTGCAATGTGTCATTCAGAGACACTCTCTGTTTAGTAAAAACAATTTTTTCTTTTGAGGTTTTCAACAAATTATTAACAATGGAAAAAATTTAGGTGAGTGAAATAAGTCATAAACTATTGAGCTTCAATCTTAAAGATTAGAACCTAAGTTCCAACTTGATTGAATTAATTCATTTTTTAAAAAAAACAAGGTTCTATTGGGTTCAAATTGGTTTGTTTTTGTTCAGGCAAATTCATTTAAATTCTTGGTTTGTCTCTGTAGATATATCATAGTGTTCCTTTTTTATGAATGAAAGTCAAGCATCTCACCAAACTGATGTTGCCAAAGTAGACACAAGCTTTTAAACAATAAAGTAGGACTAACTTTTGTTAGTGACTACTATGTAAAAGTAGTACTACTGTGCACTTTAATTGATCTTGGGGCTTCCAAGAGGAAAAACAAATAAACGAACAATACTTTGCCTCAATTAACTCTGGTTGTCAGCTCAGAAAATTCCCTTCAGATTTCCAACTACTAATACCACAGTGAGAATCTATATAGTAAATATAAATCAGAGAAATCTTCGAGTTCATCTTCTGGATATTTCAACTAGGTCCAAACATGCTAAACAGTGGTACAGAGTTGCTATTGAAATATAACGCTGGTCACCCTTTTTGATCTAGCCTGTGGTATACATAAGGACACAGGGTATGGGCTCAGGTGATCTGGTTTTAATTTGGCTGTAGCATTACTTAGCTGTGTAACTTTAAGCAAACTACTTCACCCCCCTGCCTCAGTTTCTCATCTATAAAATAGGAATAATAATGGCACCTATCTCATAGGATTGTTATGTGATATAAATGAGACACTTTGTGTGGAAAGGGTGCACTGTAGAGAACCTGACATGTAGTAAGGGTTTAGTAAATATTATGTATTATTTAGTTGGCAGCTTCTCCTTAACTTCTGTGTAAATGGATCATACTTTGTCACAGCCTCACTCTTGTCTGAGCTCACAATATTCTTTCCCTATAACAGGACCCCTGCACGCTGAGCATCTTTCAGTCTTTGACAGTTCTGTACTGTTGCTCACCTGCAGGCTTGGTCTTCAGATGGGCTGTTCTCTGCCTGCAACCTTCTCTTTCCTCTTCTTTTCCTGACCAACTCTAACTTATCCTCAAGTCTCACCTTGTTTGTTCCTCCCAAAACCTTTCTGGACATTTTGGAATACCCTGGGTTTTCCTGCTTAGAGCATTCTGTCATTATTGCTAATTTATTTTCTGCAAGACTATAAGCTCTGAATGGGGTGGTGGAAAGTGAAGCTTAGTGTGACGCCTTTGTGTAATAACTGGTTGGGTAAATGAATTATCAAATGAAAAATCGCTTATGTACAAATTTTAGGTCTTTAAAAGAGCAACTGACAGAGCCCCCTCTTTTCTTCAACTGTTCCTCTCTGAGTTGCCTTTTTACCTACCAGGAAAGTCTTCTTTAAAGGTATAAATCATTTTGCATTCTTTTCTCAGTGACTTGTTCATGCCTTAATTTTTGGTTAGACTCATAGTCATAAAAGCGTAATTTCCAGGCTTCCAGAAATTAGTTGCTCTAATCCATCCCAGGAGAGAAATTCTTAGGGGGTCACAGACTGATTTGAATTATTTTTTGTAATGTAGAGTAAATATCAAGCCAGGAACAGATTGTAAATCTCATTGAAATGGCATCTAAAATCAAATATACACATATTAAACTGTACTATGGTTATATATAAAGTAGAGGAATTACTGGCCAGAGCTTTTAAATGGACAGCAAACTAAAACCCAGTATACAAAATTAATGTTGTGAGGCTAGACTTGTAATTTCAGTTTTTATGCTCAACATACATAATTTCTAATTATTATATATATGAAGTGTTTTCAGCTTACTATGCTAAAAGTTTGATTCTTTACTGAATATTAATAGATTTTCACTGTTACATTTAAAAAATTACCAAACAAAATAATTATGTCTTTTTCCTAGTTTTCTTACTAATTAACTGCTAATTTCTCTGCAGCATTCTCTGACTCCCATTTTTAATGGGGTTCCTTGGCACTTCTTAGCACTGAAAGGATTGGAACAGTTTCTCAAGGGAGGGTAGTTATGCAGATTAATAGCAGCTTTAATGGTATTTCAGGGCTCCTTACAGCTATTTTCCTGAAGCCTGAAACTTCAGTATTAGTTTATGTGGCTGTTTCTTTGAAGATTAATGTAACAGAAGAATTTTGTTATAATTCATAGATGCAAATGTAGATCACGTGATCTGTATTACTTCCCTTATTGCTTATTTGAATAAATTCAGGTACTTTAATGCACCATCCCTTGTGTAAGATCTTTTCTTGTTATGTCATCTTTTTCTATGAAGTTTTTTAGTTAGATGTTTTTCTATTTAAATATTGAGTTAATTTGCATGTCAAATTCTTTAATGTTTTCATTTATGTCTTTTTTTTTTAATTCATATGGCATACTTTAATGTGCCTTTAAGTTCAGGCTAAATTTCTTAAGAAATTTTTTTCAGAATTTCTGTTCCTTTTTGAGGGTAAAATAAAAAAGCAATTGAAGAAATGTGACTACTAGGAACTTTTGAACTTTATACTAGGTATCTAATTTGAAAGGCATTTAGAATCTTATATCAAAACAAATTATTTCCATTAACACGAATGTTGCATACCACATTAGAACATGATTTGGGTGATTCAGAAGAATCCCATGTGATTTTTCTGAAAGGTCAGAAATTAGGCCAGAAATTAGCCAGTATTCTTAATAGATTTAAAGTCACTCTAATGCTATTCTGATCTCTTATATATCTTTTTGCCATTTCTAAATATTAATCAATTATGACATACCAAGATACTGTCCTGCAAGCCCCAGCATTGTGCTGCCTGCAAAGTCACTGCCTGAGAATCATTTCTCAAGGGTGTCTGTTGCACTCCTATGAAGCAGGATTCAGGACACTTTGTCTGAAGTCTTTTATATATTTCTTGTTATTGAAGAAAATAGTTTCTACAGCATTCATGTATCTATTCAACAAATTTTGTGTGTGTGTTTACTCTATTAAAGGCACTGATTTTGTATTGTGGGAAATACAAAAATTAATGACAGTGCTGCTTCTCCAGAGAATTTTATAATCTCAGGAGGTGAGACTAATCAACCAAGAATGTTGTGTCAATGCTTTTCAGTAGGAACACATCTGTAGTGGTTTATAACCCATTGTAGGGAAGGAAAATACGTACCATAGAGAAGAGTGG
This sequence comes from Cynocephalus volans, assembly GCF_027409185.1. Classification (NCBI taxonomy): domain Eukaryota; kingdom Metazoa; phylum Chordata; class Mammalia; order Dermoptera; family Cynocephalidae; genus Cynocephalus; species Cynocephalus volans. The sequence goes on along the minus strand of NC_084464.1, from coordinate 117,658,723 downwards.
AATCATTTCAGTAAGTGGGTGTCAGAAAGGACTCATTAGAAGATTGGAGGGCATGATTTTTTTTAATGCAATTTTTTTAAAAAAAATTATTGATTATATATATTCATGGGGCACAGAGCTGACCATCAACACCTGTGCCCAAAATGTGGTGATCAGATCAGTACTATCAGCATGTCCACCACCTCAAATTGCAATTATTCCCCGTGTTGGGGGGTATGATTTTGGAGAGCATGTAAGGCAGTAGGGCTGTAAGGCCCATTTTCTTATCACTATTGTTAGGGTTAGAAAATTGAAACTGAAATAAATTCAAGACCATTCTTATCTGGCAAATAGTAGAGGCAAAACTACAAATTATATGTAGGAGAAGAGAAAGAGACTGGAATAAATGATTTGGAACCAAGGGAAACATTAAGAGAAACATACATTTTATACAGTAATTTTTATTGGGGAGGGGGGATGGTTGAAGCAAAGAAGAAGATAATACATTCAGTTTTAGGTATGTCAATGAAAATGTCAAGGAAAAATTTAGAAACACAAAACTCAAATCAAAGATACAAGTCTTTTCTGTAAAGATGGATTATGAAGTAATTCACCCTGAGGTGTTATAGATGTCACAGTAATATAGGAATCGTAGAGTATTGCAGATGTCACAAGGATTATAAGAACCATATGGTGAGAATCTAAGAAACAGGAGAAAGGAAGCACAGATCAAATCTTTAGAAATGCTCCTAGTTTAGGTGACTAAGTGTGGTGTGTAGATTGCAGAAATTGTCCAATTTTTTCATGACTCCTTGCATCCATACTTTTTGGTACTCTCCTCCCACACTGACTCTCAGCTTGGACAGGTGATTTACTTTAACCAGTGGGACAGTAGCAAATGTGACAAAAGCAGAGACTTGAAAAGTACTTACACTTGGGGCTTGCTTTCTCACTGCTTTTGGAGATCTGCAAGTACCATGAAAAAATACAAGCAAACCTCCAGAGGGATGAGAGACCATGTGAAGAGAGACCCTACTAATCCCAGTGGACTCACTAGCCAACTGGAGACTGAAGGTCAGGCTCAGCGAAGTTCAGTGGAGCCCATTCTAAATTATCAACCTTTATTCCTGAGCTAACTAAATAGTTGTTATGAAGCAATACTTCATTAATACACAGAAAGAGAAGAGCCGCTGAAAGAAACAATGAAAAAGAATTTAGGAAAGAAGAAGAAAAACAAAGAGCATCTTTTTCAAAGCAAGAAGATAAAATGTTAAGAAGAAGTGTGGGGTCAAATGCTAAAGAAAGGTCAAGGTAATGAGAAAGAGATAAAGACCATTCGGTTTGCTGGAGGATTATTGGTGACGCTAAAATGCAGTTTTGTAAAGTAGTGATGTGTGATGGCATGCGGTAAAGAGGCAGAGTTATAAAGGGGAACTGCCTGTTCTGTCTGGGACTCTGCACTGGGAGGTTTAGCCATAGAAAAAGTATTGTATGGTAGGGCTCCACATATCGGACTTAGGTCTATCCTGAGAATCAGAGCAGAGGGCTTTAAGCAAAAGCAGAAAAGACAATGGAACCCAGCTGCCTCTGTCTCTGAGCAGAGTCTTAAGGGTCCTAAAGGTGCTATGTCTGTCTGGTTAGGATTTATAGATTTCACCCTTTCTAGGGCCGAAAACTTGGTGGACATTCAGTATTCTCTGGTAGGTTGGATATTTGGCAGTAGGAAGTTGGGGTAGAGTGAGAATGAGTTGAGGGTTCATCTTTAGCTCCATTGATTTGGTCTTCCCAAAATTGATAGAAAAATTCCCCCGATTTTTTTTTTTTTTTAACAAAAATTGTTAAAAATATTTCTCTTGTGTGCTATACTTTCAGATTTGGGAGTCATGTTGTTGGAAGTGAGCTCAGTCCTAGGTCCTAATATAGAGACAGCAAATACATGTAACCTTTAAGGAAGTTTGTAAAGGAAACTTCACAGTACAGATAGAGGACAGTAGATTAAAGAGGCATCTGGATCAGAACTTACTTGGAAATACTGTGTCAGGTTAACAGCTTCTTAAAAATACTTCAGTATTTAGTTGTATACCTTATATTTACACTTTTAATACTTTTTTTCTATAATATACTAGTAGCACTATTTTATGAAACAAAAAGAATGTACGAGACTCACCTATTCTGGTAATTTTTTATATACAAGAGCAATACATGGTCCTCTTTGCACTTCCTGGAAGACAGATGAATAATAGGTTAGGTAAGCCCTCGTTTTCTTCTCTGGTATACTGTAGTTATAGAGTACTTCTCTGTTCAGCGACAGGCTGTTATAATACAGTGAGGTTTCAGATAAAAACAATACAAAAGTGACTCAGTAACTTGTAGCTGTGTTACGCAATAGTTTATAGCAAAACAGGAAGATACTGGTTTTGATGCTTAATCACTTTGAACTTTGTGCTGTGTTTTATCAAAATTCTAAATTAGAGAAGCAGTAGTTTAGGAAAATGGAAAGTCATGCTGTTGATTTAGTTGGTCCTCATAAAATGATAGGAAGCAAAACAGTTACATGATAATTAGTAGAGACCGAATAACTCCAATAGATGATTTTTCACTCATGAAAATTTTGGTGCTTAACCAATTTCTACTATCTTTTAAAGCATGAATATCCGCTTACATTTTTAGTATTGCATACAAAGTATTCTAGTTTATCAATGATTTTTTAAACTTTTTATCTTCTAAAAATATATTTGATAAATACAAAAGAATATGTGTGATTTTCAGGTAAGTTTTAAAGCATAATAAGCATAGTAATGATTAATGAACATTCAGCTAGTCCAAGACTTAAACTGTTACTAATAATGAGTCTTTGAGTTCCTTTGATCCCTTCCTCACAATAAAACATTTTTTTTCCAGAAAATGTTGACAGCAATTCAATTTCTAATAGCAAAAGACTGGAATCAGGTCAAATGTCCACTAATGGGAGAGGGATGATTTATGGTTTATTTATTCAATGAAATGTTATGCAATAGTGAAAATAATGAATTGAGTGGCATGCAACAACATGGATGACATTTGGAAACATAATTTTCAGTGAAAAAAAAGTTTCAAGAGATTACATATAATATGATTCTATTTTTATAAAGTACAAGCATATAGGTTAGTAAGCTACAAAATAAAGTAGGGGAATGACAAGCAGATTGTTATTTGATTTACTCATCTGAGTATTGTATATTCTACTGCTGTAGACCATTTAAAGAAATTATTAAAAGTCACTTATGCCATGAAACATAAAGTGTAGTAAGTATGCTGCCATAAGGTCAAATATAGATATTATGATTGAGCATGTGTGGTTCACGACTCTACCTTCCTCACAAAATTTTCACTGAATTATCCTTTAATATTATGCTCCTAACATAAATAAGAAAGATATAAAAAGAGATGGCTTTTGCAGTTTTTGTTGTTATTATTCACTATGAATTTTAAGACCTCCCCTGCCTCCATTCTAATGAAAAGAATTCTTAACCTGTAGAACATGGATTCTTAGGGGTTCCAAAGATAGGCTTGAGACAGTCCATGAACCCTCGGTAAATGTATATACAATCTGTGTAATGTTTTTAGTATAAGAGGTTTTAGGTTTTATGATATTTTAAAAGGAATTATGTTAAAAAGTATAAGAAGGTGTGTTCTAAAATTAGTATGGGCAAAAGTTTAAGGTTTGTTTCTCTTAAAAAATTGATTTGCTTCCTTATAGCAGATAGTAAGAACTTATTACACATCACAGTGTTCTTTCTTCTTACCTAATAGGAAGTTCAGAGTCCACTTAAATGCTTATCAATAATAACCGTAGTTGACCTTAAGTCTGTCTTATTTTCTTCCTTCTCTTACTCTATTTCTTTTTTTGAATCCTTTTTTTAATTCCTGTTCTGTACAATGTACATCAAGCTTTTTAGGTGTCTGTTATTGTAACCTACTTTAATACATAAATAATAATCAGTCTAATTGTAAAACATTTCACATTTTAGAACTTTATGTATAAAAAGGGTATTATATCTTAATATAAATACTAATTAAAAAATACATTTTAAAAAAATTGTCTGTCAGCCTGGCTGGTTAGCTCAGTTGGTTAGAGCACAATGTTAGAACACCAAGGTCAAGGGTTTGGATTCCCGTACAAGTCATCCACCAAGGGAAAAAAAAATTGTCTTTATGAGTTTGGTTGGGAGACTGATTCTAAACCAAGCATGAAAGGCTGATAAAATTGCAGTTAATGACTTGGTCAAAAACCTACTCTAGACACCCCCCTCACCTGGCTCCCACTTTAATTTCCTGACTGTCATGACGGTTGGTGCTATCTTCCCTGCCTCTCAGCTTATTTCATTCCTTTCCAGTTTAAACTGGGTATATCTTTGTCTGCTGGAGAGTCTGACACAGGCGCCCTGTTCTTTCTTCTCATTTGTGTTTGTGCACATGTGTAGGACTCCATTCTGGTCATCTCTTGATCTGCAGAGCAAGGCAGGAAAGTGCCCTCTGTAGGGACTTCAACCCTGAGTGAGACTCACTTGCTTTGGAAGAGATATACAAGGTGTGGAGAAAACAATAGACACAAAGGGAAGGAAGGGACACAATGATTTAAAATGTGTGTGAAGAGGCAGATGAATTTTTAATATGCATCAGAAAAGGAGATGTAAGGAATAAACAGATGACTCCATAAGCAAAAACAAAAAGATAAGCTAACGTTTAAGGAAAATAAAGTGAGAGTATGTGAGAAACTAGAGAGAATAAGAAGGGGGACTGATGAGCAGAGATAATAGCATGCCCTGGTTGAGGAAAGACTAGACAAGGATAGTGGGCTAAGTATGGAAATAGGTCAGACAGGTATGGGTGTGCAGGAGAGTTCATGATTCTATGTCTATACTAACTGTATTTAAAACAAATTCTGGAACTTTTGCATTTGTGTTATGTAAGCATTTATATTATGAAGATTGTCACCAGATGCAATTTTTCAACTCATACTTTAATGTTGGGTATATTGTGAAGAAAATAAAATGTTAATCATTGTTAATGAAAGTGAATTAAGCCCATTTCTTCCCTCAATCTGCCTTCTTTATCATCCAAATCATCTATTACACTTTGATATTGGTTGTCTTTCACAATGTAAAACAAAACAGCATCCCACAAAAATACGGATGCCTGTAGTATAAACGGTGGAACCGAGTAAGAGACTTCAGGGACCTGAAAATGAATTGACCTCATATGCCATGGGCAAATTGGATTAAAGCAACTTAGTAGTGATATAAGAAATCTTTTACATGTGCTAATGGAAAATTGGCTATATAGGCAAGATGGTAAAACAAAAGACTTCTGTAGGGAATTAGAGTAAGTTAATAGTTTTGCTTGACTCCAAGTGATTCAGAAAGTCTCACAAATATGATATGTTTGGATGTGCCTGACATTCTCCATTAGGGCAAATCTGAAATATATGTTATTTGCTGATTTAATAGTTAAAGGAATACTATGTTAATGATAATAAAAAGCAACTTGTATTCTGCTGGCATATTCACATGTAGAGTATGAAACTGCTTTTTGAGGAGTTAAAGGAATAAATAGTTGAACATGGACCGGGGAAGGTTTACTTAAGCTTCTGCATAGTTCTAATGTTGACTTCTAGGACAGAGCTCACTAATTTCATTCAACCTATCTGTACATTTACATTTACAGTTAAGTATACTGATATTTATCTTGTAAATATATCTCACTTATTTAATACACAAAACACTTTTTTCTTTTAAAAAGGAATATTGTCAGTTTATTTGATTTTGAAAATAACTAAAGAAACTAATCTTCCTCAAATGCAAGGGAAAAACATCTCGCAGGAATCTTTGCTGAACAGTTCAAGGAAGATGGGATATTGCAAAAATCGTTTTGTTTTAACATATCTTACTGCATCATTGCATACTGATAGATTGATGAGAACACTTAGTGATTTAGTTTTGTGTAGGAGGTATTATGAGAAAAATGACCCTAACTTATTTTTCAAACCTAAGTTTTTAGTTACCCATTTGACATATTTTAGCAACTTTTGATTGCTATAATTTTGTGCCACAGTAGAGAAATAGGAGTATAAATAATGAATAGCTTAGTTTGATCCACCAGAAAGTACGTATATTTATGGAGGGCAACCCAAGTAATTGGTTTACTGCATTCGGGAAGCTTACCTTACCTAATGGATCTCAGCCACTGCTGAAAGAGCGGAGAGAACTGTCCCTGTTACTTGAGGATTTGTCATAAAAAGAGGCTTTGAGCAAAGAAGGAAACTTTTTTGAGCAAAGAAGGAAACTTTTTTGTTTCTTCTTAAATTGCTGATCTATTTTCAGAAACAAAGTATTTGCTCAAACTTATTAAACAAGAGAGCAGACAGCTTTCCCCCTATCCTTTCCTTTCCTGTCCAGACACTTTTCCTAGAATGGACAACTGAAATCAAATCATGTTAAATGGAACTGAGAGGTAATGGTGATTGAGAAAGAGAGCCAGATAAAAGAAAGAAAATAGAATGTCATTAACACATTTTTTTTCTTAACATGATGTAGATTAGGTTTCTTCATTTGCAACTGAAATAGCTCTAGTCAGTAAAGACTTCATGTTTCTTAAAAAAAATAGATGGAATGAGTGATGGAGGAGAATTATGACACGAATAAGGGAGGGGAAGGCAATACTTAAATTTCTATTGCAAGGGCAAGCTGCAAGTGCCGAACAATCGCTGTGAATGCTTTTCTCTACTGTAAATAGAAAACATAGAAACAGACATTCACCTGCTCACTATTTATTCGTGCATAGTTGTTGCAACACAAAAAACTCAGTACCTGTTAGTTTAACCACCAATATTGAAAAAAAAAAATCACTACAGTGAGAATTAAGGAAAACATTTAAGAGTAACTCTATTAAGAGGCTAATGAGTTGAAAGTTTGACTTTAAGGAGTAGCTGCATGACTTATATGACAATTTTTCTTGCTTCTTCCTTTTATTGATTCAAGCATTTGTTACATTTAATTTAAATTTACTAGCTATCATGCACTAATACTTTGCTAGTCAAATATATTAGCATATTATAACTTTGAAACAGAATTTTCAATCTATATTAAGGGGTAGGGTTTCTGAAAGTATGCTTTTGATGGATGGCTAGAAGTGAATAATGGTTGTGGCTATATTGGAAAAGAATAAAAATGTAAACAAGTTTAGAATGTGCATGATTCTTAAGCATTCTGTGGGCTCAACTGAAATTGGATATATGGGTATTGATGTCTTATAAAAATTCTTGACCTCTCTTTAGTTCACGACTGTAATTTAAATTCTGGTTAGTAAAGAATTAAATTATTTTTTAGAACCAATTTCCTCTTGGGAGGCTAACCAGCAGCAAACAAAATCAATATTCTTAATTATTAAAGACAAGTCTTGACTCCACTACCCCTCTGGCCATTGCACATGAATCTCCTCCGCCATATAGCAAAACTCTTTGAACAAGTTGCCTATACCAGGGGACCTATTTCTTTCTTCTGTCTATCTCTTTCTCATTTTAAATATTTTTATTATGGAAATTCTCAAACATTTACAAAAGTACAGAAGACAGTACCCCCATGTACCATCACTAAACTTCAACAATTAGCAACACATGGTAATCTTATCTCATCTTTATATTTTGTCTTCCCATCTTCACCCCCATCCTACTATTGTATTATTTTGAAGCAAATCCTGGACATCATATAATTCTACCTGTAAATTCTCTTGTAGGTATCTCTAAAAGACATGAAACACCCTTAATAAACAAATAAACATAATTACAATATAATGATTACTCCTGAAAAATAAAATAACCCTAATATCATCAAATATCCAGTCAGTGTGAAACATCTTGTTAAAAAAAAAAGTCTTATGGTTTGTTTTTTATGATTTGTTTATTTGAATCCAAATTTTTGTGGATTTATTTTGTGATTTGTTTGTAAATCCAAATAATGTCCATTCATTACAATTGATTTTTCTCTTTTAATTTCTTTTAATATGGATCCCCTGCTCTATGTCTTTTTCCTTGCAGTTTATTTTCTTTGCCTATAGAGTTTCCCACAATCTGAATTTTGCTAATTTATTCTCTCTTGAACTTTCTGCAATTAGACTTTTACTCTTACACTACTCCGGGAAGCTGCTTGCATCAAAGGTAACTCCATTGCAAAACCTGTTGGTCAGTTATTACTCCTCATTTTAGTTATCTTATCAATATTATTCAACACACTTGATAACTCCATCATCTTTATTATACTTCCTTTAATTGATCTCCAGGACAGTCACACACCTTGTTTCCTCCTATATCACTGGCTGAGACTTTTTTTTGCTGGTTCCTTTTTCTCTTTCTGACTGCTAAATGTGGGAGTTTCCCAGAGCTCTAACCTTGGTCCTCTCCTCTATCTGCCCTCACTTTCTTGGTCATCTCATTCAATTTCAGACATTTATATGGAACAATAAAAGACCACGAATAGCCAAAGCAATGCTCAGCAAAAAAAATAAAGCTGGAGGCATAACACTACCTGACTTTAAGCTATACTACAAAGCTATAATAACCAAAACAGTATGGTACTGGCATAAAAACAGACACACTGACCAATGGAATAGAATAGAGAATCCACAAATCAACCCACACACTTACTGCCATCTGATCTTTGACAAAGGCACCAAGCCTATTCACTGGGGAAGGGACTGCCTCTTCAGCAAGTGGTGCTGGGATAACTGGATATCGATATGCAGGAGAATGAATCTAGATCCATACCTCTCACCATATACTAAAATCAACTCAAAATGGATTAAGGATTTAAATATACACCCTGAAACAATAAAACTTCTTAAAGAAAACATAGGAGAAACACTTCAGGAAATAGGACTGGGCACAGACTTCATGAATACGACCCCAAAAGCACGGGCAACCAAAGGAAAAATAAACAAATGGGATTATATCAAACTAAAAAGCTTCTGCACAGCAAAAGAGACAATTAAAAGAGTTAAAAGACAACCAACAGAGTGGGAGAAAATATTTGCAAAATATACATCTGACAAAGGATTAATATCCAGAATATATAAGGAACTCAAACAACTTTACAAGAAGAAAAGAAGCAACCCAATTAAAAAATGGGCAAAAGAGCTAAGTAGGCATTTCTCTAAGGAAGATATCCAAATGGCCAACAGACATATGAAAAAATGCTCAACATCACTCAGCATCCGGGAAATGCAAATCAAAACCACGTTGAGATACCATCTAACCCCAGTTAGGATGGCTAAAATCCAAAAGACTCTGAACGATAAATGCTGGCGAGGCTGCGGAGAAAAAGGAACTCTCATACATTGTTGGTGGGACTGCAAAATGGTGCAGCCTCTATGGAAAATGGTATGGAGGTTCCTTAAACAATTGCAAATAGATCTACCATACGACCCAGCCATCCCACTGTTGGGAATATACCCAGAGGAATGGAAATCATCAAGTCGAAGGTATACCTGTTCCCCAATGTTCATCGCAGCACTCTTTACAATAGCCAAGAGTTGGAACCAGCCCAAATGCCCATCATCAGAGGAGTGGATACAGAAAATGTGGTACATCTACACAATGGAATACTACTCAGCTATAAAAACGAATGAAATACTGCCATTTGCAACAACATGGATGGACCTTGAGAGAATTATATTAAGTGAAACAAGTCAGGCACAGAAAGAGAAATACCACATGTTCTCACTTATTGGAGGGAGCTAAAAATTAATATATAAATTCACACACACACACACACACACACACACACAAACCGGGGGGGGGGAAGAAGATATAACAACCACAATTATTTGAAGTTGATACAACAAGCAAACAGAAAGGACATTGTTGGGGGGGAGGGGGGGAGGGAGAAGGGAGGGAGGTTTTGGTGATGGGGAGCAATAATCAGCTACAATGTATATCGACAAAATAAAATTTAAAAAAAAAAAAAAGACACACACAAAAAATAAAAAAAGTTGGAAAAAAAAAAAAAAAACAATTTGAGTCAAGTATACTCAGTGATCTACTTGACATTGTCATATCCAAATGGAGGCTTCCAAATTCCAGACCTTTCCAATGCTTCCAAAACTGAGCTCCTCCGTTGCTCCCACAAGCCTGTCTCACAAAGTCTTCCCCAGCTCTGTCAATAGCAAGTAGCTTTCCTATTCAGGACAAATATCTTGGAATCATTCTGACTCCTGTTTTCCTTTCATACTTCACTTCAGTCAATCAGCACATCGTTTTGCCTCTACTTAGTGAGAGAGAGAGTCTCCTGACTGGCTTCTCTGATTCAGTCTATGCTCAGTCCAGCAGGCAGAGTGATTGCATTAAAATGCTAATAAATTAAAATTACTTCTCTGTTCACAGTTCTCCAGCAGCTTCCTGTCTCACTCAGAGTTAATTCCTGAGTCTCCTTGCAGTGACGTACAAGGCTCTAATGATCCCCCATTTCCACCACTGCCTTTCTGACTTCATTCCTCATTTCTCTCCCCTTGGCTTCTTCCACTTCTGCCACAAGACTTTTTTTCAGGGACAAAGTGGAGGCCTAGTTGAAAAATCATTCTGTAAAATTTTGTTTAGAGCCTAGAATTTGAATTTTATTGCATTTGTAAGAAAAAGGGAGAAAAATATCAGTATTTTAGAAATTGTGTGTTTGTATATATGATGTAGAATTACATATATTTTTGTATGAATTATATATATATTGTGTGGGAATTGTGTATGTACTTGTATATATATGTATGTTTGTATAGTATTTTTTTTAAAGGAAGATGAAATCTATTACATGTACTATATGAACCTTTACCACATACTTGCACCAGAACTTAGTGTTATTTTTCTTTTCCACCTTTGCATTTCTATTAGGTGAAAAGTAGTATCATCAAATTAATTTGCATTTTTTAAAATTAGTAGAATCGAACATATTTAGTACATTAATTGATCATTTCAAATTTTCCTTTTGTGAATTGACATTCAAGTGCTCTGCCCTTTTTTCTCTTGAATGTCTATCTTTTCTTATTCATATGGAAAGAGAACATTATAAGGAAAGTAACCATTTTCCTTTCATATATCTTGCAAATAATGTTCTTTGGTTTTGGCTTGCCTTTTAAGTTTGATTATGATGGTTTTTGCTGCACAAAGTTTTAATTTTTTATATAACACAGTCTGTCAGTCTTTTACTTCATGATTTTTTACCTGTGTTGATTTACTCAGAAAAGAATTCATTATTGTCTGCCATGCCCTCAACATTGTGGGTGAGTGTGAGAAGTGACACATGGTTCCTGACCCCAACACTTAGAATTCAGTGAGGGATTCTTTTTACCAGGAAGGAACCTTATTTGGGGATTTCTCTATTACTTTCTCTTGTGCATATTTTGTTTATCAATTTAGTTATAATTTCAGAATTATGGTGAAGCTTTATTAGAATGGAGTAATCATGAATGATTGTCTGTAAATCTGGAAAGAATGGAAAGATTGGTAAGTTGGGGGGAGTTCAAGTTACTACTTTGTTTGACTGACATCTTTTTTTTTTTTTTTCAGTCTTTAATTTATTTATTTATTTTTTTAATTTTTTTTTTAAATTTTATTTTGTCGATATACATTGTAGCTGATTATTGCTCCCCATCACCAAAACCTCCCTCCCTTCTCCCTCCCCCCCTCCCCTCCAACAATGTCCTTTCTGTTTGCTTGTTGTATCAACTTCAAATAATTGTGGTTGTTATATCTTCTTCCTCCCCCCCCCCCGGTTTGTGTGTGTGTGTGTGTGTATGTGTGTGTGTGAATTTATATATTAATTTTTAGCTCCCTCCAATAAGTGAGAACATGTGGTATTTCTCTTTCTGTGCCTGACTTGTTTCACTTAATATAATTCTCTCAAGGTCCATCCATGTTGTTGCAAATGGCAGTATTTCATTCGTTTTTATAGCTGAGTAGTATTCCATTGTGTAGATGTACCACATTTTCTGTATCCACTCCTCTGATGATGGGCATTTGGGCTGGTTCCAACTCTTGGCTATTGTAAAGAGTGCTGCGATGAACATTGGGGAACAGGTATACCTTCGACTTGATGATTTCCATTCCTCTGGGTATATTCCCAACAGTGGGATGGCTGGGTCGTATGGTAGATCTATTTGCAATTGTTTAAGGAACCTCCATACCATTTTGAGACAATAAAACTTCTTAAAGAAAACATAGGAGAAACACTTCAGGAAATAGGACTGGGCACAGACTTCATGAATACGACCCCAAAAGCACGGGCAACCAAAGGAAAAATAAACAAATGGGATTATATCAAACTAAAAAGCTTCTGCACAGCAAAAGAAACAATTAAAAGAGTTAAAAGACAAACAACAGAGTGGGAGAAAATATTTGCAAAATATACCTCTGACAAAGGATTAATATCCAGAATATATAAGGAACTCAAACAACTTTACAAGAAGAAAACAAGCAACCCAATTAAAAAATGGGCAAAAGAGCTAAGTAGGCATTTCTCTAAGGAAGATATCCAAATGGCCAACAGACATATGAAAAAATGCTCAACATCACTCAGCATCCGGGAAATGCAAATCAAAACCACATTGAGATACCATCTAACCCCAGTTAGGATGGCTAAAATCCAAAAGACTATGAATGATAAATGCTGGCGAGGCTGCGGAGAAAAAGGAACTCTCATACAGTGCTGGTGGGACTGCAAAATGGTGCAGCCTCTATGACTGACATCTTTTATTAGTCTGTCAGAAGCCACAGTGATCATCTTTCAGGAACTTAAAATATCTTAGAGTTAGGGACATTTTTCATGTGACGATCATGTCATTTCTTAAAATGAATTTTATTCTCAATCTGTTGTATCATATTTTGTGCATAAATTGGTTAAAGATAATCATGGTGTATTTTTATGACAGTTTCATTCTTCAAGGAACAAACGGAAAGAAACCTAAACTGAATCTACTGCTCACTGATCTTAATGTTATTTTGATGATGGAGATAGAGGTGACTTTGTGGAAGTCCATGGACTCCAATTCTGATTGGCTTGGATGTACACAGATCCACTGAGTTGATTCCTTACTTCCCCAAATTGTGGTGCTGGGAGGTTGGAACAGAATTAAAAGTATTGTACTCAGTGTGATTTCCTTATTTCTCTGCCCTCCAAATTGTTAAAGTCCAGTTTAAATCCAACTTGCTACATTACATCTCCCCTCAACCACTACAGCTAGATGTGATTTTCCTCTTCTCTGAAATTCACTTAAGTATTTTTGGCACTTAATCATACGTTGTCTTATGATGACGTTTTTTAATATTACTGAAAACATTTTCCGTGTTATATATATAGCAAATTTAAAAATATCTCCTTAGTTTCCATGTGCATCTCTCCTATGTGAAACTGTACGTATTCTGCTTTTCTATTTTGCATTTTAAGGTACTACCCAGATTTCATATTAATTTTTCTAATTTCTATAATACTACTGTCAGTGAATGCATCATTATTTATTTAACTTTCTCTTAATAATTAACACTTAGGCTTTCTTCCACTTTTTAATTTTCTAATGTTTTGAATAGCATAGCAGCAAATTTCTTCCTACATAAAAATTTTTCCATATTTTGTATGATTTCTTTAGGATAGATTCCCAGAATATGAATTACTGAGCCAAAGGGATGAACAGTTTCAAGACTCTAATGCTTATTGCCAAATTTCTTTTAACAGGATTCCACCAATACAATATAGAGCAGTTATATTTTCACAAAACCCTGTCACTACTCAGCATCGTTATTATTTTTTCTAATAACAGGAAATCACAATTATTTTCTTAAAAATTTTTCTATACTAACAAATTTGATTGTTCCCCATATGTTTTTTTACTAAGTGCATTTTCTCTAAATTTTCAGTCTTTTGACCATTTGAAAATTGGATATTATTTTTTTCCTCTTAATATTGTGTATAGACTCTGTCAAAAGAAAACATTAATTCAGTGTATTAGTTTGCTAGGGCTAGTGGGATGAAGTACTGCAAATGGGGTGACTTACCAGAAATTTGTCATCTTACAATTCTGAAGTCACGTCGGCAAATTGGTTCCTTCTGAGGTCTGTGAGGGAGAATCTGTTCCATGCCTCTCTCCTAGGTTCTGATGGTTCGTCGATTACCTTTGGCATACCTTGGCTTGTAGACGCATCCCTCTGATCTCTGCATTTGCGTGCACATGGCATTCTCCCTGTGTGCATCTCCGAGTCTCCAAATTTCTTATAAAGTACACCAGTCACATTGGATTAGGGGCCCATCCCACTCCAGTGTGACCTCATCTTAACCAATTACATCTGCAATGATCCTGTTTCCAAATTAGGTCACAAATGGTTAGGACTTCCACATGTGAATTTTTAGGGGAATTTTGAATTTTGGATGAATTCAACTCAAACATTCAGTAATTCACTTTTCAATATATTTAGGCAGAGAACATTTACGTAGTGATTCCTACAGTTTTAAGCCTTATGCTAATCACAGGAAGTAGGGATGAAAGAGCCAGCTCCTGCCCTCTCAGAGCAGAAAGCTTAGATGTGTAACCTACACTCTCCCTTTTGCTCACTCTGCTGCAGCCGTGCCAGTCTCCTCCACGTTCCTGGGTGCGGGAGGCACACTCCTTCCTCAAGAACTTTGCACTTTCTCTTTCCTCTGCCTGGAATGCTCTTCCACTAGATTCTGTGGAGCTTGTTCCCTCCCGTCCTTTAGTTCTCTGCACAAATGTCACCACCTCTACGAGGCCTTCCCTGACTATCCCATGTGAAATGGTGACACCACTCATCTCACACTGCCTGTTTTTCTTTCCTGCTTTAATTTTCTCAAAATTACTTCTCACCTTCTCACCTTCAAATGTAGCTTATTGTGTGCCTCTCCACTAGAATACAAATTACTTGAGGACAGCAATTTTTTTGTCTGTTTTGTTCAATGCTGTATCCCCAGGACCTAAAACTATGCTCAATAAATATGTAATGAATGAATATATAGAGAATTATGATGCAATTGATTAAGTGCTGTGAAATTCTACAGTGTTAAGGTTTAAGTTCAATATTC
Source organism: Cynocephalus volans (assembly GCF_027409185.1). NCBI lineage: Eukaryota > Metazoa > Chordata > Mammalia > Dermoptera > Cynocephalidae > Cynocephalus > Cynocephalus volans. The sequence continues at coordinate 117,643,637 of NC_084464.1, read as the reverse complement.
CCTTATTTATTTTACAAATATTTGTTGGGCACCTATTTAGGTACTATGTATGTAATAGTGACTCATATGGAGTTCACTTTTATTTTTTTATTCTCTCTTTTGTTTTAAAGAATAAAAGCCTTCCATATCATGAATTTACCTCTGAATATTGTTTTTAGGGGTCTGGAAAGGGACATAATGTTTTATTGCATAAAGGTAAGAGCCAAGCCCTGTGTAAGTTATTTACATTAATTATTCATCTATTCTGCAGAATGACCCTATCTTATCTCCATTTTCCAGACAAGGAAACTGAGACATTAAAAGCCATTTCTGAGGTCACACAAATAGCAAGCCACAGGGCTAGAATGCAAATCCAGATGTTAGTCACCCCTCTACCTCTTCCATTTGGCATCATCTACCTAGAAATCAAAATACTCTGATATTATATTCTTAATTTCCTTTTTAAGCTGATTTTTCTTAAGAAAACCTTTATTTTCCAAACATCTTATAATTCTGTTGTTTGTTTTAGTTTAACTTTATTAATTCCAGGTCTTATTTTCTGGCCCTCTCAAAAAGTACTGTGTAAATTCTTACTCTTTTAAATTGATTGAGTTACTTAGTGGCCTATGATGAGCAGTTTTTATTTATGAACCACTAACCCTTCATAAGAAGGTATAATTCAGATTTGTGTGGTATAGAGTTGGCATATAGTGTTTTCCTGCCCTCATAGTAGTATAGAGTGTGTGAGATGATAATGAGCCAGCCACCCTACAGCTCAGCCCCTCTCAAAGAATTTCTCTTTGGTTTTAGGGTGGAGAAGGGGTAAGGGAGAGAGGATTGATCCTTCAGGTGTCCCACAAAATGCTATTTCTGTTGGCTTGATATGACTTGCCACTCTAAGTTAGTGACATCTTACTTCCAATTAATTCAAGAACTCAGCCAAAATCATTCCCCAGGAACTACTATTGGTGGATTCTGCTCATTCACAATATTTGTACCATTAATTTTTTTTCAAGCAACTTGTGGCTAGAATGGCTTTGTGCCCTAGAAGACGATCTTCTCATATTATGTTGCATAGTCCCTATCTTGGACACCATGATATTACGATATAATAAGAAATATATATTTGGTCTCTGCCCCCAGTCCCTGGCACAAAACTCTTAAAACCCCTATAATTTCCTGAGTGATAGTGGTGCTAAGTGCATCTTTTTTCTGATGTGTGGTCTTTGACCCTGGTTCTTAACACAGAACTCATAACCCCTTGGAATTTCTTGGGTGATAGGGACATCTTTTGTTCCAGTGAGGTATCTTTTGGTGGGCCCCTAGATGAGGGCTGGTCACCAGAAAAACCAAGCCATGATTAGATGTTTGAAACTGTCAGCCCCAAACCCTATTCTCTGGGAGGAGAGAGGAGCTGGAGACTGAGTTAATAAGTGATCGTGCCTACGTGTTGAAGTCTCCATAAAAATCCCCGAATGTGTATGGCGGGTAGTGCATTAGGAGAGGGCATGGAAGCTCTGTGTCCCTCACCCCACACTTTGCCCTATGCATCACTCCCATCTGGCTTTTCATCTATATCCTTGTCTAATAAACTGGTAAACATAAGTGTTTCCCTGAGTGTTAACTTGTGGAGTCTTCACTAACTCAGGTTAGCATCAGAGTTAAGTGAAATTGTAGGACACCCATTTGATGTCCACTGGAGAATTGCTTGGTGTGCGGGAAAAAGCCCCCACACATCTGGTGTCAGAAGTGAAGTAGTGTATTGTGATGAGTGTTGATTGTTTAGTAGAGAAAACAGTCAGTTTTTACCTACTACACAGATACTTATTGTAAATATGTTCATGAATTTCAGTTTTCTGTTCCTGTAGACACTGGCCGTCTTCCCCCTTGAGCCCTGACCCTGTCTGTAACAGTTCCTCACTTCCCTTTTGACCAACATCCCTACTTGTTCTGCCCACTCCTGTGCTTCAGCTTTTCTAAACTCACGGCTCCTGTTTCATTTTAAAGTTTTCTCCCAGTATCTTTTATCTTAACATTTTTAGTCAGATTCTTTTATTTAATTTAAGCCATTTAAAATTTTTGTTTATTGAGTCTGTTCTAGACCTTAGTACTGGGTTAAAAATCTGTCTTCCCTTTTAATTTCAAATAGTTCTTGCTTTATGTTGTTTTTAATTATCCTATTTTATATATATTAACATATATTAATTATTAATTTTGACTGATATCAATTATGACATCTTTATTTGATTTTTTAATAAAAACTCCAACTTCAATTTTTCTAATTTTATTTTATTTTTTAGTGTTTTTTTTCTTTAGTTAAATTGTAAGTATTTATCTAGCATTTACTTTGATCATATCTGTATCTTTTGATCTTTGGTGCCCTGATAAGAAATATATGCTTAGAACTGACTTTTTAAAACCAATCTTAAATTCTGTAAACTGATGGGGGAATTTAGGCCACTTATATTCATTAGTACTTGTATAAGTACTATCATCTTTCATCCTTTTATACACTTTAAAAAAATTATGCTCCTTGTCTCTTTTCTGTTGGGGCTCTTTATTGGGAACTGTGTTTTTGTTTTGCTCTATTAGTATGAGGAGAAGAAGTTATTTCATCTTAAAGAATAGCAGTGTTTGAACACTGCTAGATGATTTATGTATGTTCTCTCATTAGACCTTGCAATCACCATGTGAAGTAATTAATACTTATTATCTTCAACCCATCTAACAGTTTTCCAACACAGGTAACACATCTTTTTTTTTTTTAAGTTTATTAATATATATATTTTTTATATTCTATGATGTTGTTGTGGAGCAGTTGGGGGAGAGGGGGTGAAGAGAACAGGGAAGGAAATAGGGTGAGAGAAGGAGGAAGGAGGGGGATGGGGCTGAGGCCTGTGGCACCCCCCTCATTCCTGCAGGGGAGACCAGGGGGCTTCCAGCAGTGGCTTGGTCATTGCTGGGCTGGGTGCAGATGTCAGGGGTGTGGCTGAAGCCCTTGTCCCCCACCCTCGGGACTGGTTGTGGGTGTTGGGCAGCATGGCTGAGGGCCCCAGCCCTTTCCTCTCCCTGGCTCAGAGGACTTCCAGTCCTTCTAATTTTTATAGGTGTTCTTTGGTGATGTGAGACCTTTACTAGTTAATATAAAACTTTGTCTCTGGTCTGTGGGTATTTTGATTTTTCTTTCACTTCTGTGTTGGATTGTTTGCTGTTCCTACCACTTAAACTCTGCACTGGAACTAATCTGTTGTCCTTTGGTTACTTCTAAAATGGGGGAACTTCCTGTAGGGATGAGCATTTGAGCCCTGTGGTTGAGCTAAATTGCTGCTTTGCTGTTGATTCCCTGGAGAAGGCTTTTTGTGCAGTTCAGATTTTAATGGTTTACTTTATAGGTACTTCTGGGTCTTGTGAGATCTGGTACACCTGGGTTGTGTAGAAACTCTGGTCTGGGCCTGAGTCTTTTCAGCAAACTGCACCCCCTGCAGTTCTAGATTACTGATCAGTCTCCACTGAGTGGGCCTGCACTGATTGGGGGGCAGATCAGCTGTCCTTGCTGTGCCCCAGTGTTCCCCCGGTGGGCCCATCTCCCCCACTGCCTATGCTCCAAACACTTCCCATAGGATGGGCCATGCACTCGTCTCTTGGGGTGACTCGGTGGCCTCTGACCAGCTCCTTTTTTACATTTGTTGTGGCTCCTCGCTCCTATGTTGGTCCCTGTTAGTGGTCTTGCTGGCCTGAGGGCCACCAAGGCCCTCTTCTCCCCTGCTGCCTCCAAGCAACTCCATCTGAAGGGCACAGCTGCAGCTTTTGCTGGCTTCTGCTCCTAGTGCTCAGCAGCTCCAGCTTGGAAGTAGCCAGGGCTCGAAACAGTCAGAGTGTTTTTTTCTTTCTCTCATGTCAGCTTCTCCTGCCTTCATGCACTCCGTAGGTCTCTCCTCCTCTTCCCCTGAGCTCTAGCAGCCCCAGCTTGACTGTCATTGCTTTTTAATAGTTGTAAATTGGTTGAGTTGTGGGAGAGAGTGACAGTGGGGACCTTCTACTCCACCATCTTAACCACCTAACACATCATTCCCAACACATCTAACAGTTTAGGATGGTCCATAGTCAACTCTTTGTGGCCTGATCCTGTCCCTTGAGGAGCACACCAAGTTAGGCATAAAGCAAACATGGTGGCCAGTATCCAATATTTTGATATCTATTATGAACTTTTCATCATCTCTTCCCTACTTTATACCCTCATTTCTTTATACCCTCATTTTTTGCCCCACTTTGGCACATCTTTCTTTGCTATTCAGTCTGCCCAGTTTTGATATTCAGTTAATCGTTTCTCCAGGTCCCATGACCTGGCATCATTCACTTCCATCTGCATTTCCTCCCTTCTGGTAAATAATTGGTAGGACTATGCCTCTAATAAGTCATCTTTTGGCTTTCAGTATTCTTTTTTTCCTGATTGCTCTTGTGGACAGAGCAGCCAGCTCTCTCTAAGTTGGATCCCAAAGAACTTGGCTCCTCGAAGGACATTTTATCCACATTCCTGACACTTTTTCATCTGTAAAAACAAACCTAATAGTCTCTGTGTGTACGTATGTGTGTGTGTGTAGGAATGTGTGTGTGTATGTATGTATGTGTGTATGTATATTTCTTATATACATACATGTAGCTGATATTTGATCTACTTTGGTCCCTCTAATTGTCCCTATTATGCTCTGGTCATGGAAGTGGGGTCTAAAAAAAAAAAATCAGATTTCTGGACACCGTAACTCAATAATCACTCTAGGGTCATCTCTGCTTCAGTCACTTAGAATATCCTTAGTAATCAACATGTCTTGTTCACCATCTCACTGACTCCAAACATTTTACTGGAAAACTGGGGGCACAGAGATTGGTGCTCTGGGGCTTTTTCTTTGCCATCATCCTGGAGGTAAATGTTTATCTCTTCTTCATTCTTTTTTCCTTTTTTCACTTTATTAATATATGTTACTTTTGCTTGCTCATCAGATTCTGTTCCCTCAGGATAGTAGGAACTCAGTTACAACCAATGATTTGAATGCTTTTGAATACATGACGTGACACAATCAACATTTTGGAATCTTACACTACAGTAATCTGTAATTACTACAACCATTAATGTCTGCAGTGTAGATAAGATAAGCAATTTCTTCTTTCTCTTTTATTTCTCAGACAAAAAAGTGCATTAAAACATAAACAAGTGGGATAACTTTGGTTCCACTCTGATTTTTAAGAGAGGGGGTAATTTGTAGACATCAGTGTTCTTTTTTTTTAAATTAAACATTTTATTTTGAGATAATTGTAGATTCACATGCGGATGATAGAAATAATACAGGGAGATCTGGTGTACCCTTTATCTTGTTTTTCCTAATGGTAGCATCTTTCAAAATTATACTACAATATCACAGCCAGGATTTTGATATTGATACAGTCAAGATACAGACAGTTCCATCAGCACAAGGATCCTTCCTGTTGCTCATTTACAGCTAATGCTGCCCAGTTTCTGCTCCTTACCTCCATGTGCTCCCTACCCTCCTCCCCCGACACCTGCCTGCAGCCCCCAGCCCTGACCTCTGGCAATGACTAATGTTTGTTTCTTTAATTTTATTTCAAGAATATTAAATAAATGAAATTCTACAATTTGTGATTGGCTTTTTTTTTTTACTCAGTATAATTTCCTGGAAATTCATCCAGGTTGCATGCACCAATAGTTTGTTTCTTTTTGTTGCTGAGTAGTATTCCATGATATGGATGTACACAGTTCATTTAACACTGACCCATTAAAGGGCCTCTGTGTTGTTTCCAACTTTTGGCTATTATAAGTCAAAATCCTATGAACATTCTTTTACAGGTTTTTGAATATACATTTTTATTTCCCTGGGATGAAAGCCCAAGAGTGCAGTTGCTGGGCCATATGGTAGTTGTATGCTTAGTTTTATGAAAATCTTCAGAGCGGCTGTGCCATGTTATATTCCTACCAACAATGTATAAGTGGTCCAGTTCTTTCACATCTTCATCAGCATTTAGTATTGTCATTTAAAAAATTTTAGCCATTTTGGTAAGTGGTAATGAGGTCTTGTGATTTTAATTTGCCTTTTCTTAATAGCTAATAAATAATGTCAAACATTTTTTCATGTGCTTATTTACCCTCTGTATAGCATCTTCTGTGGATTTGTCATGAAAAGAAGAGAGCATGAAATGATAGGACCCCCCATTCTCTGTGCTTTATAGAGGTACTGGTAGATTACTAGAACGAAAGGTATCTAATACAAATGTCAAGGAGAGATGAAGGTATTGATATTTTCTCATTTAATTCTACTTTATTCTTTGCAATAAGCCTCTGCGGAATGTACTATTATTACCACTTTTTCTACAGATGAGGAAACTGAGGCCAGAGGTTATGCAATATGTGAAACATGCCCATTTACAGTGAGTAAATGGCAAATTTTGGATTTAAGCATAAACAGAGAACTGTAGCTTGTTCTTCTAATGCTATTTATTATCCTATGTTCTGAAACCAATGTAGATGACTCATATTATTAAGAGGATTATAACACACAAAGATGAGTAATAGGTCAGGACAATGTTGAGAAATAGACTGTAATGAAGAAAGAGATAACCATGTATGTTGAGTGTTTGGGTCTTCTAATAAATCTAGTCTTTTAAAAGGTCAAAATTATAGGGGTGTGGCTTCAAGTTTATTATTTCTACAAAGGACTCACTTTGAAAATATGTTTATGGTTAGGCATAGGTTCATGATGACTTCACCATTAGTGGTAGAAGTTTCCTGTTAGATCTGAAAGTCAATAGAATATTTTACAGTTAAATCCAAAGTAGATTCCATGTATATGTTTTAAGATACAGTTTTAGTCATTTCTCAAATAAAAGTGAAGGCAACCCATACATTTTTGTTTACTTCCCACTGTTAATATTTACTTTATGAAACCCCCAGCTAATCAGAAGTGTAAATTTTAATAACAAATATTGCAGATTATGTGTTTACTTTCTTGACTCCAGACTTTGAGCCCAGCTGGTCCTCTGGAAATTGTGAATATATCAATACCTTTATAAACAAAGAAGCAGTGGTGATTTGTGTGGTGTCATTTAACAAATGTTCTGTCATCTCACAATTTCTAGCTTTCATGGAGCCAGAAATCCTTGCTGTGCTTTCATTTAAAGCCCTTTCTCCAGAAGTCCTTTTTTAAAACAGATAAATATCATGCCAGGAAAACAGATATTATCCTCAAGCAACTCACATTTCCATACCCACCACTAAGCTGAGAACAGGACCTTAAGGAAGCATAAGCCAGGACATGGGTTAGTATTCACAGCATCCATATGGGTCAGTCTAATGGTGGCGGCGGGGCGGGGGGGTGTTTCAGGAGCCCATGGCAGCAGAAACACAAACTTTATGAAAAGGAGATTTCTAAAGTCAAACTTTCCAATTGAATATTTTTGTGAAAGCCAGCCTAGCTATTTTCAAGTCTAACTAGGAAAATATTACAATAACCACATAGTATAGATTTTAAAAATTAATTTTTCTGAAGTACAGTTTACATGCAGTAAAGTGCATAGATCTTAAGCTTACTTTTCCTTGAAGTTTGATAAATGTATGCACCCATATAAACAACAGAACAATTAAGATATTGGACATATTTCATCACCTCAGAAAATTTCCCCATGTCTTTTCCCAGATATGCCTTCTTACCCCTGCCCCTGGTCAAACACTGTTATGATTTCTATCACCATAGCTTTGTTTTGCCTACTCTGATACTTCATATAAATGCAATCATATTTTTACTTTTTTGTGTCTTGCTTCTTTGGCTCGACATAATGGTTTAGAGACTCAACCATATAGTTATATTTGTCATTAGTTTGTAGATTTTTAGTGCTCAGAACTAGTTTATTGTATGATTAACTATACCACAATGTATTTTTTTGTTCTCCAGTTGATGGACATTTAGTGTGCTTCCTATTTTTGCCCATTACAAGTAAAGCTCCTATCAACATTTTTGTGCAAGTATATTTGTGCAAAGGTTTTAATTTTTCTTAAGTAAATACCCAAAAATGGAATTGCTGTGTCATAGGGTAAATGTTTGTTTAACTTTATAAGATATTTCCTAATAGTTCTCCAGAGTATTTGTACTATTTTACATGTTACAACAACATACAAAAGATGCTCCACATCCTTGCCAATATTTGGTATTGTTAGTCTTATATGTTTTAGCCATTCCATTGGGTATTAAATGTTATCTCACTGCAGTTTTAATTTCCATTTTGTTAATGACTACTGATGTTGAGCACCTTTTCCTCTGCGTATTGGCCATTCTTGTTTCCTTTTGTGAAACGTCTGCTCAAATCTTTTGCCCATTTTAAAATTCAACAGTTAGTTTCGATTGACTGCTTTTATCCCCCTGAGTATGGGTTACACTTTTCTGTGTCTTTAATACAGAATGCTGCTGTAACTACTCTAGGTTCTGTCGCGCTCTTCTGGAAATTATTGGCTTCTTGTTTTAGTATATAGTTGAATTGCCTTGAATCAAACTGCAAACTTGGTCTCCATCAAGGTACAAAACTGCTTGTATCTCTGTTCTGTTCTTAGTTCACCTCTGAGCATGATAGCTGAAAGGTTTTTATTCCTGTTCTTTTTCAGATTGAGGAAGTTTTCGTCTACTCTAACTTCGTTGAGTGTTTTTGTTTCTAATCATGAATAGATGTTGAATCTCTCAAAAATATTTTTCTGCATCTGTTAAGATGATTATATAGTTTTTTTTCTCTCTAGTTCATTAACATCGCTAATTGCATCGATGATTTTCAAATATAAATCAACCTCTTCCTGGCAAAAACCCCACTTGGTTGTGATGTACTTTTTACATGTTCTTGGATTTGAATTACTAATATATTTTAAGAATTTTTGCATCAGTGCTCATGAGAGATATTTATCTGTAGTTTTTGTTTCTTATAATGTCTTTGGTTTTGGTATCAGGGTAATTCTGGCCTTATTAAATGAATTGGAAAATATTCTTTCATTCTGTATTTTCTGAAAGAGTTTCTGTGTAAGACTAATATTATTTCTTCCTTAAATTTTGGTAGAATTTACCTGTGAAGCTCTGAGGGCATTGAGTTCTCTTTATGGGAAGATTTAAAATTAGGAATACAATTTCTTTAACAAATGCTGGGTTGTTAAGATTTTCTATTTCTCCTTGCATTAGTTTTGGTAAAGTCTTCTCAGTTGTCAGACTTATTGGCATATAGATGTTAACAGTATTTCTTTATTATTTTTTTTAATGTCTGTGGGAATATGTAATGGTTCCCTCTTTAATTGCGGATATTGATAATTTGTTTTGATCACTGTCTTGAGCAATCTTGCTAGAGGCTTATGCTTTTTATTAATCTTTCCAAAAAACCAATTTTTGTCCTTGTGCATTCTTCCTATTGCTTGTTTTTTATTTGATCATTTTCCAATGTTGTCTTTATTATTTAATTCCTTCTATATCTCTAAGGTTTACTTTGTTCTTTTTTTCTATCCTTTTAAAGGGAATACCTGGTATGGTTTTGAGAATCCAATAGAAAGATTTGCATTAGGGAACGCTTAGAAAATTTATATTAAACAGATTTTGCAATCTTCTTAGCTTTGTCATCATGAAATTCTTTTTTTTTAGAGTATCATGACCATTGCTGTAAATTTAATTTTAAACAATTATATACAATGGGCATGAAGACTGCAGACAGCATAAAAAAATCATAAAGCAGAAAATCCTTGTTCCCTACTTGTCAAACCAAACTCTTAAAAATAGCTGTGTTAGTCCGTTTTGTGTTGCTGTGACAGAAATACCTGAGACTGGGTAATTTATAAAGAACAGAGGTTTATTTGGCTTACAATTCTGGGACAGTTGCATCTGGCACGGGCCTCAGGCTGCTTCTACCCATGGCAGAAAGCAGCAGGCAGCCGGCAGGTACAAGCAGATCACATGGTGAGAGAGAAGCAAGAGAGAGAAATGGAGGTGCCAGGGTCTTTTAAACAATCAGGTCTTGCAGGAACTAATAGAGCAAGAACTCACTCAATCCCCGCATCTAGGGAGAGCATTAATCCATTCATGAGAGATCTGCCCCCATGACCCAAACTGCCACACTGGGGATCAAATTTCCACATGAGTTTTGGTGGGGACAACACATCCAAACTCTATCAATAGCAGTTCAATTTGAAGGTGGAAGTATGGTAATATATTTCAGGTAATTGTGCTGCATAGGTCCTTTTTTTCATAGCCTCTGCCTTATTAGCCATTACACGTAAAGTTTTGTCTGCACCATTGACATATTGATCATACATGTCAATTATAAAGCATTTCTTCATAATATATTTCTCTTAAAATATATTTTTCCATTTGACATCAAAATGATGTATTGCATGGTTAGGTAGCTTATATTTTGTGACTTTTTTCTTTTTATATTGGTCTACATGAGTTTTTTCCAGCAATTATGTATATTTATAAGTGAGCATGGTCTTGTCTGTCTTTTTTTTTTCATTCTTTCACCTCATAGTAGGCCTCAATAAATATTTATTTATTTCAATATTTTTCTTTTACATGTTTTTCAACATTTAAAACATTTATAGGGCCGGCCCCATGGCTCCCTCGGGAGAGTGTGGTGCTGATAATACCAAGGCCACGGGTTCGGATCCTGTATAGGGATGGCCGGTTAGCTCACTGGGTGAGCTTGGTGCTGACAACACCAAGTCAAGGGTTAAGATCCCCTTACCGGTCATCTTTAAAAAAAAAAAGAAAAAAAAAAACATTTATAATGCATCTTTTAGTTTCTAAAGAATACAAAGAACCCCATTTTAAAAGTAAATTGATCATGAAAATATCAAACTTAAAAACTAAACTGAAATTTTATTGGTCATTTTTTTTTTCACTCCAATTTTCCAACCAAGTTTTAGAAACTTCAGGTCAATTAAAAAGTAAATCACAGAAATAAGATTAGAAAAATTATCATTGTTGAAGCTGGTGTAGAGTAAAAGTGGAAGGTATGCTATTCTCTCTGTTTTGGAATATGTTTGAAGTTTCCTCTAAAGCAAAGTTTAAAAATGTCTATTATTATAAACACATGTGTGGAAACTCATGGAGATGGAAAAATTGTCTTGTCATTAAGATTTTCTGTCTGCAAAAATATTTCTAAAATGGGCAAATCTAGTGGGCCTATAGCATTTACAATTTGTAGAGGGAGTTCTCTTTAAGAAAAAAAATACAAACTATGTTGTGTACAAAATTTGAGAAGAAAGAGAATATTTATCTATAATAAAAGAAGAGATCATCCCAAATTTTTAGATGCTGACAAGTGACAAACATTACAGCAATAATAAAATATTAATGAACCCTCTTCTAAAAATTTTTTCCTTATATTCTTTGACTTCATTCTCTTCAATTGGCTCTTTATTGGACAATGATTTTGTAGTACCATTTTCTAAAGAAAGAATAAATAATCATTTGGTTTTATTTTTGAAATATTTCATCAATTTTTTTGTTGTTGATAGTTTAGAAAAGTTTCTTTAAGCTTCATAATTCATTATGTGTAATATCACTCACAATTTTAGGATTGCTTATTTAAGTATTTATTTGAATCTCATTTTGTCTTTTATTTTCAAATTTTGATCCTTATGCAACCAAACAAACCTATAAACAACAAATAAAAGTTAAGTGTTAAAACTTCATAAAAGTGTATTCTGTTATTCTTCAGGAACATTTTTTGAATCTGAAGTTTTGCTCTTAATAGGTTATTAACTAATTATTGTTTCTGATCCACTCTGTACAGTGGTATTATGATTTGAGGACATGTCCATGTTTCTCACTCTATATTCTACACAATTTTAGGGAGGTCACATGTAACTGCTTTGCACATCTGCCAACACACTGGCCCTGCTTATTGTCTGCATGACAAATCATGCAATTTCTCTTGTCCCTAGCTCCCCTCTCTGCAAAATAAGGATATTGAAGCACCTGCTCTGGCCACCCCAAGATTTCCATGAGAATAAGTGCTATAATGTAGGTAATGACATGGTAAATTATAAAGTGGAATCTAAATGTTATTCTTTTTGTGATTATTATTATTATCACCTTCCTCATAGAATTGTGATGATCAGATTGGCTATGTGGTTACTCATGACTGGTAAAACCTGACTTGTGGTTTTGCTGGCTGTACTAAACCTTCAGATGGTTTTCTCTATATTCTTGTCTTATTTTTTGAAATTATTTGGGCTGCTTTAACTTTTATTTGTAAGACTCACATTCCTAAATACTCATATGCTCATTCACTCCTGTATTTATTCTATGTTATTGAGGGTGTATTTAATACCAGGTGTTGTGTGAGGCGCTAGGAATTGCAGTGATAAGCTAAAAGATAGGATTTATGTTGTCTTGGAGCTTACGAGTATAGTGGGAAAGTAGAAATCAATCAAATAATACCAAAAACAAATTAAATCAAGGAAAGGAGTGTGAAGGAAAGGAACCCAGTGCTCAGACTTACCTGGTTTGGAGAGAAAGGATTTCCTACCACCAGCCCTTTGAGTTGAAATCCAAGCTTTTACAACAAAATTCCCCCATGCTGTTGTATGCAAAGCAGAGAAGTTCTTCCCCAGCCTTGAGGATGAGCAGGAGTTAAGTGGGAGGGTAGCTCTCTTGTGTAATGAATCTGCCATCACTCACCTTTGCAGAAATCCGCTTCACAGGCCTTCTTGGGGTCCCAGGTCTAAGGCTTTAGGGTGTTCCTGTCCTGTGCCCTCATTCCAACAGCAGGTCTTTTCAAATCTATGATTTTAAAATCTCTCCTGGTTCACAACTGGAAGGTCAGAGTTTACTATACTCTGTGTATTTCACTGAGTTTTTTTTTTTTCTTTCAATGAATCCCAGACAAAGAGTTTAGCATGGTATTTTAGTACCTGGAAGAGTCTTTGTATAACCAAAATTATGGAATAATTTTTTATTTAATTACAATTTGCTAATTAGTAAGGCAGTCATTGAGGTGAGGCATATTTCAGTTTCTCAAAACATGTATTTGTATATAGATAATATTCTACTTACAAATAATATTTGCATTGTGTATCATTGGAGTGTATCTTCTCACAAAGACACTGTGAGAGAACAAACATGTTAACCTAGTTCAAGAAATGCATACTGTTAATAAACTGCATTATTTAAAACATAAATATAACTGGAAGGATCTCTTTTTTTCACCCTTATCCCAGGACATGAATTTGGTGTAGACTGTGAGAATATACATAATTCTGTTGCCATCTTCTGCTATGGACAATGGTGTGAGAGTTGCTGTACCAAATAAGGATTTGATGTGTTAAAGAAAATTCTGTTCTCAAAGTTCTGGCTGTTTGTGCTGCTGAGAATCCAGACCTGGAATAGATGGGCCTTTATTGAGCAGAACAATTTAATGAGTGTTATACACGGAAGGAGACCCAGAATCTGGTTTGAAGGGAAGGTTGGTGGAGAACTTCACTGCTTTGCATACAAAAGCATGGGGGAATTTTGTTGTGAATGCCTGGCAGAAAGGAAGAGGAAGAAGAGAAGGGACTTAGGAACCTGGCAGGGGGCCCTGGACCGAAGGGAAAATGTTTTGGGAAATTCCCTCTTCAGAGGAAAGGACATTAAATTCCTATGAACAGAGAGGTCTAGTATGTTTTTGAATTTATTTTCTAATTTGGATTGTATTTAAAGTTTTGCTCTTGGCAAACTTTGCACAACATTTGGATTAAATTTATAATGTTTTGGACGGGTTGAAAATAAAGGAATGGGGTCCAGTGTGAGGCATATGGGACAGACTGGACCAGAGAGAACAAAGGTTCAGGTGGGTTATACCAGGACGACTCAGGACTCAGGAGCAGACGTGAGAGAAAGTTCCTGCCTTCCAAAAACAGGGCTGTGCTTTACAAAATGGGGTTCCTGGGCTACCTGCCTCAGAATTCCCTGCTGTACTCGGGAACTTACAGCATCCTGAGCTCTACTTCTTATATTCTTGTAGTATTTGCCTTGCACATGCTCCTCCTGGGACATTCTTCAGAAACTGGAGTTTGAAAACAGAGGCCCTAGAGGAAGTTAATCCTTAGGTAGTGTTGGAGTGTGTTGTGGGTGAGCCACTTCTCTCAGGTTCCAGAGGAATTAAGTTGTAATGTATTTGTGCAACTGCCTTTTCCTCTGGATTCTATATAAAAACAAGCAGGAAACTAATTTTCAGATTTCAGAAAAATCGACCAGTACTGGCAGAGCCTTCCTTTTGTTTCCTGACAAATAACTTGTTGACACCAAAAACAAAAGGTGTATTTTCTGGCACAGCTTTTGGCTTTCCTTTTGTCAAGAACACGCTGCTTTGTGGACGTGTTCAACTTTTACCTTTTCAAAGTCCAATGGATAGCATTTACATGGGTTATCAACAACCATCAGTTATGAATGTTGATGTTATTATTGGTAATTATTAATGATAACAATGTTTAGTGAGTATCTGGGTGCACAGGGCCATATTATTAAAAAAAGAAAAAAAAGAGAATGTGTGTGCTCCTTCTAACCTTTAGTGGACTCTGTATCTCACACCTTGGCTGCCTGGGGGCACTTGCTTCATTTTTACCTCCAAAGAGCAGTGAAGCTAGTACACACATGTACATCTGTGATGGTAGCTGCAGCCACACACATACACACACACACACCCCTACATATATGTATGTGTGTCTCTGCGCCATGTATAAACTAAGATTAGACAGTTTTGCATTGCATGTTTGCCAATTCTGAAAGACAATTTTGTTGACACATTTTTATTTCTATATGGACTTGAGATTTCTATGAAAAAAATCCTACCTTAACTAGTCCATTATATTTGAAAACAGTATTTCTATTCTATGTAAAATTATTTTTCATAAAACATTCCTCTTCTCATTAAACAGATTCCTCCTTTTTCCTTGGCTAAAGAACCAAAGCCCCCAAGGAGATCCCTGCAAGGTACTTGTAGCGACTGTTGTTCTCCATTTCCATAAACATAAATGATAGATGCGAGTGAAGCTGATGGGCATTGTTTATTTCTTACTTAGAAACAAATTCTAATAGATCTTGGCCAAGTTGCAGCTGAGAAATCTGGGTATTGGCTTTAATTCTAGAGCAGATTATGATCCTCACTCATCTACTCCTCTCAAAAGATTTTATCCAATTTTTCTCCACAGCTCCATTTATCCTCCCGATTACGTTGACTTTAGGAACACACAAGAAAACCCTCTGGAATTTCACCACAAATACACAAATACGTTACCACAAATATATAATGCATCACCACTTAATTGCACAAATACACAAATTTTTTTGCACAAATATGTTACCACTTAATTCCTCTGGAACCTGAGAGAAGCAGCCCCAACCCCAACACACACCAGCACTACCTAAGGATTAACTTCCTCTAGGGTTCATTTTTCAAACTCCAGTTTCTGAAGAATGTCCCAGGAGGCACAGGTACAAGGCAAATACTACAATTTACTCATTTATTTTATTATCTGTCTTTCTCCATTGGTATGTGAACTAAACAAAGGCAGGAACTTTTTGTTTGTTTCATGTACCGCACTGCTTTATTTCTAACTAGAACTGTGCCTGGCGCATAGTATAAGTAATTGTTGAATGAAAAATAAGTGCTGGGTGAATTGTATGATGGTAAGGTTGTGGTTATGGCCTTGTCAGCAGCTCTTGTGTGAATCTGTAGAAAACACTTAGCCTTATTGAAGGAGATGATTAGTTTCTTTCACAGGCATCCATGAGAATTTAATAAAGCAATGGATTCTCTTTCCAGAAAAACGCATGTGTTCATTAAAACACATTTTCCCATGGATCCTCATAAAAATTTCTAGCTCTAAAGTTCTGATCAATTCGTCTTTTTGCTCCACCCCCCTGAAGAATTATTTCTTACTTCCACCCTCTACACTTCCACCTTTTGAATTTGTTCATTAAACAATTTTAAAAGAACGTCACATTATCCTGTCATTTTGCTGGTGAGCTCAGAAGTTAAAATTCTCTACTGTGTTAAATATTAAACAGAAGATCTTAACAGCCTCTTAATATACTTTTCAAATATTTCTGAAGATCTACTTCTTCCATGGAGTTAGTAGTTTGCACATGGAATTGCCTGTAAACATCAAAGACCTGTATTTCTTGCTTCTTCCTGCCCACCACTGCCCACCAAAGCAATCTGCCCACAGACACCTTGTTGGTTTCTTCACCTGTGCACATGCCCTTGTCCTTCATTTATTTGGATTTCCCATCACTTTGAAATCCTTTTCAAAGTGTATTATCTTTAAGAAGACTTCCTTCCTTGGTATAGCTAATATTTAATTTCTCTGACTACACACCCTTGACAATTAAATGCTCTTTTTGTTTTTGTTTTATCACTTTCTTTTTGATATGTTACTTAGTTAAAGTTGTCTTTTATCTCCCCCTTGATACTTTAAGATTCTCAAAAGAAAAGTAATATGCCCTTCTTGTGTTTTTCTATCTTTTCTCTATATAGTTAGGATGAAATTAATGTTACTGTTGTATTTCAGCATATAAAGTACCTAAAAAACTGTATAACTATTACCCTTAGGTCAATAAGAGGTTAAGATACCTTTAAGATGTTCACAATATTTTATTTGGAATAAAATATTTAATGAAGCTAAGTGGTGACATAGTGCATGACTTAATGTTAGATGTTACTATTATTTTAGATAGTACTGTGACTGAAACTTCAGCATAAGCCCTTAATTTTGCTGATATCTATTCTGATGGTGGGTGCATGTGCCGTATCAGTCATAAAATATTTTGAATATCACCTTAGTATAGGAAACAAGCAGACAGATGCCCCCCTTTTTTCTTTTTGTAAGAGAAACCTAGATCTAGGAAATGCAGAGTGGGCTGCTAAGTCCTAAGAGTGACATTATTAATCCATCTCAAATGCGTACACTCAGCAACGACTAGCTGGCTAAACCCAATATTTGGTCTTGTTTATTCCATGAAGGTAGTTCCTAAAGAACAAGTTATTTTGCACATCTTTAAAAAACACTCAGTGCCTTAAATAAGTGGGATGAGATAATTTTGTTCATGAAGCTGGGAATTAAAATTCATTAAAATTAAATGAATTATTTTTTTTTTCCTTCTTGGGGTGAGAAAGGAAATGGTTCATGAGAGGAGATAGCTATTTTTTTGGTTGGAGTAGGTAGAAAACTAAGTGGGGCTATCATTTCAGAAATTAGTGCTCCATACAGCCATTAAAAAGTATACTACTGTCCAAAAGCTTATTCGTGTAAAGGATAGGAATGAACGTTTGTGATGTTTTCTGAAATAAGGCATTTTCCCAGGCATTAGAAGATAAATTGCATTTACCTTCTTTGGAGGTGACAAAGATAGAAACTATTTAATGATTAATGCTTTCAGCTCTAAACCACATTCTTCTAGTTTCTGGGACAAACATTATCACAAAATATTGTACAAAAACAAAGCAGATGGATTAGAATTTACATTTTAATACCAAGCTTAATGGTTGCGAATGTCATTATATATGTACACATTTTGTTTTTTATTTCAAAAGCGAAATCAATGTTAGCTTCTGTTTCCTTTTACACAAATAGATGATGATTGTGAAACAGAAACAGTGCCTTGAGATTGAAAGCTTATCTGAACTTTGTTGTATTCTTTGTGAACTTTTTTCAAGGAATTGGAAATTTTTGATTGCTAGATTTAGGGAAGTGGGTTCAGGTATAACCAGATTCTTTTACAAACAGGCACCTCCCCCAGTGAGGAAAACACAAATTAGTTCACCTTACTTCCTCTTTAAAGAAGTTCCTTCAAAATTCCCCTTTTATGATGATTAACAACCGCAACAAAAAAGCTTTATCCTGGTTTCTATGTGACTGCAAGTCCTACCTCTGATACTGAATTGTCACTTTGTCACACATGTTTTACATGTGTGCAGCCCTGATGTACTTGTATTTTGAAGGACAGAAAAGTCAGTTTTATTTTTGATCTTTACATTCATATGTAAGTGTTTTCTTTGGGAGAAGAGAGAGAAGTGAGATTGGAATCTATGGCCTAAGGCCAATTAACATTAGAAGCTGGGCTGCAACTGGCCCATAGTAGATAAGACTTCTCTCTTTAGCACTTTACACTGCAAGCTATGTGGCAAGCACAAATAAAAGATTACATGAAAACACAGGCAGTCTATAAAAGTTCAATGTTCAGTATAAACCAAAAGACTATATAAAACACCCACACTGAAGTACATTGTGTTAATTGTTTCATCAACAAGTATTTATTTGAAGCTCCAAAGGGCATATGGCTGGTGCTTTGTGCCAGAAATATGTGGTGTTATCAGACTCTGTCCTTGTGCTGGGGAGTTTTGCAGCCTCAAGTGAACAAAGGAATAATCTAAAATATATAAATAAAAAGTGCAGCAGCAGCTTTTATATCTACATGCCAAACCAGAAGTGTAGGCACTGAATACTGAAGGAATCTGAGCAGACAAGTTTAAGTAATGCAGTTACAAGTAATGGTAGGAGTGGGAGTTTGCCTGGAGTAGAGTTTGATGTAGGTAAGATAAAACTGAAGAAATGGCCAGTGTCCAGACAGTGGAGGGCCTGAAATTCCACATTATTGGGGTTTTATTCCATAAGCAAAAAACCCTGAAAAACAAAAAACCCAAAACATCTTATTTATATGTATGTATTGGTAAGATGTATTGGGTCATATTTTCAGATGACAAATGTAGTGGTGGTGGTGTGAGCACGGGGAAGAGACTGAGATAATGTGTGTAAAACTTGCAGTTTAACAGTGCCTGGCTCCTTGCATGTGGTCGGTAAGTATAAGCTATTAGTATTAATGAGAACAGATAGTAAAATATTGCCATAATCCAAGTGGCAATGATGAATTGGGCATGGATTATGGTGGGGGAAATGGAAAGGAAGAAATGAATAACAAAATACATTTGAGCATCATTTTTTCCTTTGTCCTTTTCATGCCGTGTGAGAGAAAGAGTGGCAGGGCTAACTTATTGTGAGCCAAGGGGGATTTTGTAAAAGGGGGGGAACCTGATTGATTACGTGGACAGGAAGGAACTTTACAGAGGCTTTCCTGGAAAGGTTGCTGAAACAGGTAGATGAAAGTGAGTCACATAGAACCGCAATAGCTCAAGGGGACCATAAATCCAAGCCTTTCATTTAGATCTGATAAATGATTAACTGTGATCATGAGTGTGCGCTGTAAACTGCAGGTGTTTTGAAAATGTTAGTGCCATTGATACCTCTTAGCCATATTGCTGAGACAGCAGGTGGTTTTATCCATTATAGCATGTGTAACTGTAATGACAACAATAAAGACAGCCATAACCCTGAGTTCCCACAGGAGAGTTATCCCAGGTTGCCTTCTCCATGGGTGGTTATGCCAAGTTGATCCACCCACTTCCCTTTCTGCATTTTCTGGGAGGATACAAATTTTTTTCTGGGACTGGTTTTAGGTGCTTAGTTTTTCAGGATCTCAATACTGTAGTTGAAGGCCAACTGCCTTGGTTTTTAGGGAGACACAAGGAAAAGAAATGATATGTTAAATTTTGTAAACCTCAGCCAGCAGTTACGGGGGATGGGTTTTCTCCTAAAAAAAAAAAAAAGGAAAGTGAGGGAGCTGGGGGGCTGTAGCCCCCTCCACCCAGAAGCAGGCAAGAGAGAATGCTCAGGATCCTAGATAAGAAGCGAAGGGCTGCAGCCTTTTCAACCCAGAAGTAGGCAAGAGAGCACAGCCATGGTCCTAGGCAAGGAGCCGAGAGCCACAGCCCCTTCCGTCCAAAAGCAGGCAACACTTCCATGTGGGTGGCTCACCACAGCCATTGCCATAGCTATGGCTGCTGAAAAAGCAACTCAGTGCCATGACAGCAGTCACAACCACTGTGCAGTTGGCCCACTGGAGACTCAACTGTACTGACAAGGGGAGTCACCAGCAGAGACTGGTAACTGGAAAAAGAAGAGTACATCTCTCTCCTCAAAGCCCATTCCAGAGTAATAGAAGAAACATCTGCTCTACCAGATGGCCAGACATCAATGTAGAGATACTAGAAATATATAAACCAAAGAAAATATGACATCATTGAAAGAATACAGTAATTCTCAAATACCAGACCATATAGAGCAGGAAACACTTGAAATGACAGAGAAGGAATTCCAAGCAACAATCTTACAAAAACTTACCAAGATAAGAGAAGACTCAGACTACATAATTAAATGAGAAAAAAAATCCAGGATATGAAGGAGGAAATTTACAAAGAGATCAATACCTTAAAAAAGAATGTAGCAGAACTCATGGAACTGAAAGATTCATGCAGTAAAATAAAAAGTACAACCAAGAGCTTAAGCAGTAAGCTAGAATAAGTAGAAGAAAGAATATCTAATCTTGAAGATAGTCTTTTCAAAATAACCTAGGAGGAAAAAAAAAAAGTAAAAAATAATTTTTTAAAATTAAGGAAGTCTAAGAGAGATTGCAGACAAGCTTAAGCACACAAACATTTGGATCATGGGTGTTCTAAAAGAGGAGGAGAAAGGAAAAACCATGGAAACCTATTCAATGAAATAATACCATAAAACCACCCAGGTATAGGGAGAGACACACACCTTCAGATCTAGGAGGCTTAAAGATCCCCAAACAGATTCAACCCAACGAGATCCTTTCCAAGACACATTATAGTCAAACTGGCACAGCTTAAAGACAAAGAATCTTAAAAGAAGCAAGAGAAAAGCATCAAGTCAACTAAAAGGGAGCCCCTATCAGACTAATAGCAGACTTCTCAATAGAAACTCTACAGGCCAGAAGAAAATTGGATGATGTATTCAAAATACTAAAAGAAAAAAAACTGCCAGCCAAGAATACTATACCCAGCAAGGCTATCCTTCAGAAATGAGGGGAAAATAGTATATTTTCCAGACAAAAACTGCAGGAGTTCACCACACAACCAGCCCTGCAAGAACTCCTCAAGGCAGCCCTGTACCTGGAATCCAAAAAGTGATAATCAGGGGTTTTTTCAAGATGGCGGTGGCTGCGGTGGTTGGCGCGGAGTAGCTGAGGTGGAAAAGGCAGCCACTGGGCCTCAGGCAGCCAGGAAACTTGTGGACCTTCCTCTCGCCATCTCTTAAGGGAGGACCGCTGCTGCCGGCCGGTCGTGGGGGGTGACCGCCACTTTGCCCCCGGCAGGAGAGGCTGCCTCACTTACAGGCAACAGCTTTGAAGTGTGGAGCAGGAAAAGAACTATTTCTTAGCTGCAAAAGTGAGTCCTGAAACAGGGAACACGGCGCCAGGGCTGCTGTGGATGCAGACAGGATCCCGGAGGCCAGGGCCGCGCTGAAGGCGGCCAGCTGCCCTATTCAGGATTCGAGGTTTCATGCCGGCATTAAAGAAGACTCCTGGGAGTGCCCGAGCTGCGACTGAACAGCCCGAGGCAGCAGCGGCCGAGAGGGAAGGCAACAAACCCGAGACAGAGAGTGAACACCCGACCTGGCACAACCCTGTGAGTGACCCTTGGCCCAGTTCTGTTCGGGGGGTGGATGCCCACCCGGCTCCCGCCTGCACCACCAGGCCACTCACCGCCCCGGTGCTGCCTCCATTTTCCCAGGTGCGGGCAGCTCCGCCCGGCTCGGCCATCACTGAGCCTTCCCACTTGCTTGGCCCGGCGCGGGGCTTTCCGGAGCCTGCGGGCCGGCCTCCCCTCCCACTCCCTCCACGGTTCTCTGGCAGATTGGTGGCGTGGGGCGTCCCCGGCCAGTGTCGGGAGGGCAAGGAAGTACGGGAGGGCTGACTGTCACTCCACCGCACCCTGGACTCTGGCCCCCGGTAAACTTCCTGTTACTGGGAGGCAGATACCATCTCTGCGGCCACCAGTTCGGAAAAAAGCCTAACGAATTTCTGGTTGGGAATAGTGTGGTAGGAGAGTTCCCAGGTCCACTTGAACCTGCTGGAGAGCAGGCTGCAGGTGGGCGCTAGATTCGGTCTATGCCAGGGGGATACAAAGGTGAACAAGCCCCGAGAAAGATCTACACAGTGCTACAAAGGCACCCAGAGAGACCAGTCATCTGGCCTAGCAGAAACCTCGTAGACTTCCTGGGCGAGGAGGTGCCGAGCAGGGTCTTGAAGGCCCAGCTGATAGAAGAGGGACGCAGAAGACACGCCCCAGCCCAGCACAGTGTGCACAGAGTGGGGAGACGTGCGGCCAGGGAGGCGGAGACTCGACAGAAACCACACACCAGGTGGGGTCGCCACTGCACGATCTAACAGCCTGGGCCAGAGCACACGGAACGGGGAGAAGTCCTGCACAGAAAGTGAAAGCTCAACAGAGATCACACACCCTGTGGTACGTGATCCACCAGCCCAGCACAGTCCAAGCTGACCAGAAAGGTGGCTCCCTGGAGAAGCCCAAGACCCGAGGCATCCACACACACAAGGCACTAGAGGCCAACTGAGCAGTCACGGAGGGAGCCATACGAAATTGGCAACCATAGCAACATCCTAGTTAGTCATTAGTCTCAAACCGGTGGACTGTGAAACCCCCTGCCACAATGAATGAACACCAAAAAAAAGATACCAGAAATACAAAAAATCAAGAAAGTACACCACCAAAAGTTAATAAATCTCAAACTCTAGATCCTATAGAACAAGAAGCCCTTGAAATAACTGACCAGGAATTTCGAGTGATAATTCTAAGGAAACTGAATGAGATACAAGAAAACTCAGCTAGACATCATGATGAAATGAGGAAAAGTATACAGGATCTGAAAGAGGAAATGTACAAGGAAATCAATGTCCTGAAAAAAAATGTAGCAGAACTTGCTGAACTGAAGAAGTTATTCAGCGAAATAAAAAACACAACGGAGAGTTTAACCCGCAGGCTTGTTGAAGTTGAAGAGAGAACCTCTGAACTTGAAGATGGGCTGTTTGAAATAACACAAGCAGACAAAAAGAAAGAAGAAAGAATCAAGGACATGGAAGAAAATCTGAGAGAGATATCAGACAACCATAAGCGCTCAAATATCCGAGTCATGGGTATTCCAGAAGGGGAGGAAAATGGAGATTCCATTGAAAACATATTCAACAAAATAGTGGCAGAAAACTTCCCAGGTATAGGAAAAATCACAGATCTTCAGATCCAGGAAGCTCAACGATCTCCAAATGTATTCAACCCAAAAAGACCTTCTCCAAGACACGTCATAGTCAAATTGGCAAAACTCAGAGACAAAGAGAGAATCTTAAAAGCTGCAAGAGAGAAGCGTCAAATCACCTATAAGGGAGCCCCAATCAGGTTAACATCAGACTTTTCATCACAAACCCTAAAAGCTAGAAAGGAATGGGATGATATTTTCAAAATACTAAAAGACAAAGATTGCCAGCCAAGAATACTCTACCCTGCAAGGCTATCCTTCTGAAATGAGGGGCAAATAGTATATTTCTCAGACAAACAAAAACTGCGGGAGTTCACTACCACACGACCACCCTTACAAGAAATCCTCAAGGGAGTACGGGGTTTGGTTCCTGAAAAATAACTACCACTGCCATAAAAACCCAAGAAAAATTTAAACCCGCTAGTATAATAAAAATGGCATTCATGAAGAGAAAACAAGCTAACAAAAACACTATCTACAACCTAAGGAACCAACAAACAAAGAAAACAAACAGTAAATCAGAAAGCAAGGAACAAAAGACACCTAAGACAACCAAACAACCAATAAAATGCTAGGAATAAATCAACACCTTTCAATAACAACTCTTAATGTAAAAGGCTTAAATTCCCCAATTAAAAGACACAGACTGGCTGACTGGATCAAAAAGCAGGACCCAACTATATGCTGCCTACAAGAGACCCACCTCACCCATAAAGATTCACACAGACTAAGAGTGAAAGGATGGAAAAAGATTTACCATGCAAACAGAAAAGAAAAACAAGCTGGAGTAGCTATTCTTATATCTGACAAAATAGACTTTAAACTAAAAACCATAAAAAGAGACAATGAGGGACACTACTTAATGATAAAAGGACTGATCCATCAAGAAGACATAACAATCATAAATATGTACGCACCCAATGTTGGAGCAGCCAGATTTATAAAACAAATTCTATTAGACCTAAAGAAGGAAATAGACACTAATACCATAATAGCAGGGGACTTGAACACCCCACTATCAATATTAGACAGATCATCTAGGCAAAGAATCAGTAGAGAAACACAAGATCTAAACAAGACTCTAGACCAATTGTAATTGGCAGATATCTACAGAACATTCCACCCAACAACCTCAGAATATTTATTCTTCTCATCAGCACATGGATCATTCTCCAGGATAGATCACATATTAGGTCACAAATCAAGTCTCAATAAATTCAAAAAAATTGGAATTATCCCATGTATCTTCTCAGACCACAATGGATGAAAACTAGAAATTAATAACAAACGAAACTCTGGAAACTATACAAACACATGGAAATTAAACAGCATTCTACTTAATGACATATGGGTCCAAGAAGAAATCAAGCAGGAAATCAAAAAGTTTATTGAAACTAATGAAAACAATGATACATCATACCAAAACCTGTGGGATACTGCAAAAGCAGTATTGAGGGGGAAATTTATTGCATTAAGCGCTCACTTCAGAAGAATGGACAGATGGCAAGTGAACGACCTAACACTTCACCTTAAAGAACTAGAAAAACAAGAACAATCCAAACCTAAAGTTAGCAGACGGAAAGAAATCATTAAGATCAGAGCAGAACTGAATGAAATTGAAAACCAAAAAACAATTCAAAAGATCAACGAATCAAAAAGTTGGTTTTTTGAAAAGATAAATAAAATTGACAAACCATTAGCATGGCTAACAAAAAAAAGAAGAGAGAAGACTCAAATCACAAAAATTAGAAATGAAGAAGGTGATATTACAACGGATTCATCTGAAATACAAGGAATCATTCGAGACTACTATAAACAACTATACGCCAACAAATTTGAAAATCTGGAGGAAATGGATAAATTTCTGGACACACACAAGCTCCCAAAACTGAACCGTGAAGACATAGAAAATTTGAACAGACCAATAACAATGAAGGAGATTGAAGCTGTTATCAGAAGGCTCCCAAGAAAGAAAAGCCCAGGACCAGATGGATTCACAGCAGAATTTTACCAAACATTCAAAGAGGAATTGACACCAATTCTTCACAAACTATTCCAAAAGATTGAAACGGACGCAAATCTCCCAAACTCATTCTATGAAGCAAACATCATCCTGATACCAAAACCAGGTAAAGATATAACTAAAAAAGAAAACTACGGGCCAATATCCTTGATGAATATAGATGCAAAAATCCTCACTAAAATACTAGCAAACAGAATACAGCAACACATACGTAAAATTATTCATCACGATCAAGTGGGATTCATCCCAGGGATGCAAGGTTGGTTCAACATATGCAAATCAATAAATGTGATACACCATATTAATAAACTCAAACACAAGGACCATATGATCATCTCTATAGATGCTGAAAAAGCATTTGATAAAGTTCAGCACTCATTCATGACAAAGACCCTCTATAAGTTAGGTATAGAGGGAAAGTATCTCAGCATAATTAAAGCCATATATGCCAAACCCACTGCCAATATCATCCTGAATGGGGAACAGCTGAAAGCTTTTCCTTTAAGAACAGGAACTAGACAAGGATGCCCACTCTCACCACTCCTATTCAACATAGTGTTGGAAGTACTAGCCAGAGCAATCAGAGAAGAGAAGGAAATAAAGGGCATCCAGATTGGAAAAGATGAAGTCAAACTGTCCCTGTTTGCAGATGACATGATCCTATATATCCAACA
Source organism: Cynocephalus volans (assembly GCF_027409185.1). Classification (NCBI taxonomy): domain Eukaryota; kingdom Metazoa; phylum Chordata; class Mammalia; order Dermoptera; family Cynocephalidae; genus Cynocephalus; species Cynocephalus volans. The sequence continues at coordinate 117,617,758 of NC_084464.1, read as the reverse complement.
GCCTAAAACCTCTACAAAAAAACTGTTGGAATTGATACATGATTTCAGCACAGTAGCAGGATACAAAATCAACACACAAAAATCAGTAGCATTTCTTTTCTCCAATAGTGAACATGCAGAACGAGAAATCAAGAAAGGCTGCCCATTTACAATAGCCACCAAAAAAATAAAATACTTAGGAATTGAGTTAACCAAGGAGTTGAAAAATCTCTATAATGAGAACTACAAACCACTGCTGAGAGAAGTTAGAGAGGATACAAGAAGATGGAAAGATATCCCATGCTCTTGGATTGGAAGAATCAACATAGTGAAAATGTCCATACTACCCAAAGTGATATACAAATTCAATGCAATCCCCATCAAAATTCCAAAGACATTTTTCTCAGAAATGGAAAAAACTATTCAGACATTTATATGGAACAATAAAAGACCACGCATAGCCAAAGCAATGCTGAGCAAAAAAAAATAAAGCTGGAGGCATAACACTACCTGACTTTAAGCTATACTATAAAGCTATAATAACCAAAACTGTATGGTACTGGCATAAAAACAGACACACTGACCAATGGACTAGAATAGAGAATCAGGAAATCAACCCACACACTTACTGCCATCTGATCTTTGACAAAGGCACCAAGCCTATTCACTGGGGAAGGGACTGCCTCTTCAGTAAATGGTGCTGGGATAACTGGATATCCACATGCAGGAGAATGAAACTAGATCCATACCTCTCACCGTATACTAAAATCAACTCAAAATGGATTATGGATTTAAATATACACCCTGAAACAGTAAAACTTCTTAAAGAAAACATAGGAGAAACACTTCAGGAAATAGGACTGGACACAGACTTCATGAATACGACCCCAAAAGCACGGGCAACCAAAGGAAAAATAAACAAATGGGATTATATCAAACTAAAAAGCTTCTGCACAGCAAAAGAAACAATTAACAGAGTTAAAAGACAACCAACAGAGTGGGAGAAAATATTTGCAAAATATACATCTGACAAAGGATTAATATCCAGAATATATAAGGAACTCAAACAACTTTACAAGAAGAAAAGAAGCAACCCAATTAAAAAATGGGCAAAAGAGCTAAGTAGGCATTTCTCTAAGGAAGATATCCAAATGGCCAACAGACATATGAAAAAATGCTCAACATCACTCAGCATCCGGGAAATGCAAATCAAAACCACATTGAGATACCATCTAACCCCTGTTAGGATGGCTAAAATCCAAAAAACTATGAACGATAAATGCTGGCGAGGCTGCGGAGAAAATGGAACTCTCATACATTGTTGGTGGGACTGCAAAATGGTGCAGCCTCTATGGAAAATGGTATGGAGGTTCCTCAAACAATTGCAGATAGATCTACCATACGACCCAGCTATCCCACTGTTGGGAATATACCCAGAGGAAATGAAATCATCAAGTCGAAGGTATACCTGTTCCCCAATGTTCATCGCAGCACTCTTTACAATAGCCAAGAGTTGGAACCAGCCCAAATGTCCATCATCAGATGAGTGGATATGGAAAATGTGGTACATCTACACAATGGAATACTACTCAGCTATAAAAACGAATGAAATACTGCCATTTGCAACAACATGGATGGACCTTGAGAGAATTATATTAAGTGAAACAAGTCAGGCACAGAAAGAGAAATACCACATGTTCTCACTTATTGGTGGGAGCTAAAAATTAATATATAAATTCATACACACACACACACACACACACACACACACACACACACACACACACACACACACACACACACACACACAAACCGGGAGGGGGTGAAGAAGATATAACAACCACAATTACTTGAAGTTGATACAACAAGCAAACAGAAAGGACATTATTGGGGGGGAGAGGGGGAGGGAGAAGGGAGGGAGGTTTTGGTGATGGGGAGCAATAATCAGCCACAATGTATATCAACAAAAAAAAAAAAAAAAAAAAACTGAAAAAAAACCCCCCAAAAAACCAAAAAGTGATAATCACTACAACGAATACACAAGAAAGAACAAAACCCACTCATAGAGCAAAAATGCAAACAAGCAAGAGAAAGAAACTAAATCTTACCACTTTAAAAAGCGATTGTGACAATGTAATAATGCCCTTACTTTATTTCTGATTTTAGTAATTTTGGTCTTCTCTCTTTTTTCATGGTCAATCTAGATAATAGTTTGTAAATTTTATTGATCCTTTTAAAGAATCAACTTTTGGTTTTGTTGATTTGTTTTTTTAAGTCCTTATTTCATATATTTCTGTTGTAATCTTTGTTAGTTCCTACTTATATTTGTTTTTGGTTTAGTTTGCTCTACTTTTTCTATTTTCTTAGGGCAGAAGTTTTAATTACTGATTTGAGATTTTTCTTATTTTTAATATAGGTGTTTACAAGTATAAATTTTCCTCTAAGCACTGTTTGTGCACTGATATGTTATGCTTTGATCTTTATCTCAAAATATTCTCTAATTTCCCTGTAATTTTTCTTTTTATTCATTGTTTATTTAGGAGAGTGATGTTTAATTTCCACACATTTGTGAGTTTTCTAAATTTCCGTCTCTTGTGTGGTCAGTGGATATATTTTCTACTGTCTTAGTCTTTTAAAAAAGAAAAGAAAAAGGAAAAATTTAAATAAACAAACAAAAAAAGTTCATGGAAAGATTTCCATTATCTTTCAATTCTATTTTGCCATGAACTTTTTGAAGTGCCCTTGTGTTTATATTCTGTTTTATTGATTTTTTTAGTGCCATTTATGTTGTTAAACTTAGCTATTTAATTTCTGTTCTTGATTTCTTTTTATAAAGTGGACTTGATTTGCTTAGAAATTAATTTGCCTTCAAAAAGTCTATTCATCTTCCTCTGTTGAAATTAATTTGATATTTGCATGCTTTTGGAAGTCTTTTGAGAGCTATTTCAAATAATTGTAGAGATTATAAAATGAAATATGTAAATATAAATAAATTTTACATAACCAATTTTTGTGAAAATTTGAAGCCCTACTTTCTACAGAGTATTTTGTTATTCATCTATTATTCAGTTTATGTATTTGTTATTTGAACAAATAAATGTGCATATCCTTAAAAAATATGTTGTTCAAAACTCTAAATATTATATAAATATGGATGGTAATAAAAAGCCCATTTAAATATAAAGAAGAAAATGTAGGAGGAAATTACCTCCATTTGATTGGAATTATGAGTGTCCTAGGTACCTACTTTATGCCAGTCACTGAGGTAGCAGATTGGACAGAATAAGACTCCGTGGATGAAATGACAAAACGTTAATGAGGATACCACATTTATTTTTATGTTGATTTCTCCTAATTTTTATTGATACCTATGTTATTTAAATGTTGATATTCATTAACACTGTATAAATTCTCTTGCAGTTTTTTAAAGTCTCACTTTGTCTTTTTGTAAAATAAGGAACCTCCAGTTTTATTCACACTACAGCTTTAGTAGTAGCTTTTTGGATTAGTAAAATGGCCTACTGCCACCTGGTGGCAGCGTGCCTAGTCAACGATGGCACGCAGGACAGAGAGTCCTTTGGGAGGAAACTTTTAACAAACACAGTTAGAGAAGTAGGATCATGTTCACATATGCACTCATATTCCATCATGATCTTAAATTCAGCGTTTAAGACCAAATTTATTATTTCTCCCTTAAATTAGTTCTCTTAAAATAGGTACTATTTATTGAGCATGAATATGCCCAGATGTCAAGCACTTTACTTATATTATTTTTCAAAATTTCAAAACAAGGCTACTAGGTAATTATTATTATTCCAACTTACAAAGGAAAAAATTGAGGCATAGAGAGGTTAAATAACTTTCTTAATGAGATGTTGTAGCTCTTAACCGTTATACTCTGCCTTCTAAGATGTTGCAGGGCATATTGTCCTTCAGTCATTCAGATTTGAAACCCTGGTGTCACATGGGATCTTCCATCTGTATACATCACTGCTCATCCATAATCACTCATCACATATTCCTTTGGGATTTTTCTTGTGTCTATCAGTTCTAGTCCAGACCTTTAAAACATGTAGGTTTTTGTAGCATATTCCTGATTGACTTCTTCTAATTTTTTATATTTAAATAAATTCTAAATTGATCTACAACTACATCTTATTGAAAACAGCCAAACTATATAGAAGAATGCAGAGTAAAAAGTGAAAGTTCTCTGTCATCACTCACCATCTCTCATTAATTTCCAGAGAAGAGAGCACATATTAATTTTTGGTTTGTTTGTTTTTAAAATATAAATAGATCTATAATATTCCTATTATTCTGCAATTTACCTTTTTAAATCAAACAATGTCTTACAGATCTTTCTATGTCAGTGCTATAGAATTTACACATAGTACACTTTTGATAAATGTTTGCAAAATAAATTTTAGACTTCAGTTACCTACTCCTTTCATCTAAAACAGGCATTGTATTTTTTGTTCTGTTATGGGTTGCCTGTCCTTTTTGGTTATTGTTAATCAAGATTTCTTCATGGCATGGTATGGTATAGCAATAAAGATTATTTTCACTAAATATCAATAAAATGTGTGTGTGTGTTTGTGTGGTGTCATTTTACTGAATAATTTTTCACATGTAAGTGCCAAACTCTAACTTATTCTCAGCTCTCTTATGTAAATTATTTTATTTTATTTTAACATTTACTTGTACATTTTTGTGGGGTACAGTGTGTTTTTACAAATAGATGCATACATTGCACATTGATTCACTTAGGGTAGATAGTATAGTTTTGTACCTGTTAGTCCACACACTTCTCCTCCCCCCCATTCCTCCCCTCTCTGCCTCTGAAAATCATTATCCCACTCTCTAATTCTATGAGAACCATTTTCTTTCTTTCTTTCTTTCTTTTTTTTTAGATTCCATGTGTGAGTGAGATCATGTGGTATTTGTCTTTCAGTGCCTGACTTACTTTACTTAATGTGACGGATTCCAGTTCCATCCATGTTGCTGCAAATAATAGGATATCATTTCTTTTTATAGCTGAATAGTACTCCGTTGGGTATATATACTACAGGTTTTTTCAATCCATTCATTCATTAATGGGCACTTAGGTTGATTCCATCCTTGGCTATTGTGAATAGCATTGCGATTAACATGGGAGTGCAGGTGTATTTTTGATATATTGATTTCATTTCCTTTGGGTATATACCTCGTAGTGGGATAGTTGAGTCATAAAGTAGATCTATTTTTAGTTCTCTGAGGAACCTCCATACTGTTTTCCATAATGGCTGTATCAAGTTGCATTCCCGCCAATAACGTAGGAGGAGGGTTCCCTTTTCTCCACATCCCTGTCAGCATTTGTTATTTTCTGTCTTTTTGATTATAGCCAGTCTAACCAGAGTGAGGTGGTATCTCAGTGTGGCTTTAATTTGCATTTCTCTGATGATGAGCATTTTTTCATGTACCTGTTGGCCATTTGTATGTCTTCTTTGAGAAATGTCTATTCAAGTCCTTTATCCATTTTTTAATTATGTTATTTGTTTTTTGCTCTTGAGTTGTTTGAGTTGCTTGTATATTCTGTGATATTAGCCCCTTGTCTGATGTGTAGTTCACAAACACCTTCTCCCATTCTGTAGGTTGTCTCTTCACTTTGTTGCTAGTGTTCCTTGCTGTGCAGAAGCTTTTCAGTTTGATGTAGTCCCATTAGATTATTTTTGCTTTAGTTGCCTGTGCCTTTGTAGTCTCCTTCAAAAAATCGCTGCCTACTCCCCTTTCGTGTACTATTTTCTGTTTTCTTCTAGTAGTTTCATAGTTTCAGGTCTTAAATTTAGGTCTTTAATTGATTTTGTGATGCTTAGTATATCTTAATCCCTTCTTCATGTACTGTTTACTTCACATGAGAACTGTAGCTCAGAGAGAAGGTTGAAAATGGGGCTGGCCCATGCTCACTTGGGAGAGCGTGGTGCTGATAACACCAAGGCCATGGGTTCGGATCCCCTATATAGAGATGGCCGGTTAGCTCACTTGGGAGAGTGTAGTGCTTGCTGATAATACCAAGTCAAGGGTTAAGATCCCCTTACTGGTCATCTTTTAAAAATAAAAAAAGTAAATAAAAAAAAAGAAAATGACTGTAGTCGACAACCCGACCTGAAGTGTGCGTGCCTTCCAGAATGGAGCCAACAGGGGCCCTAAAAGGCAGAAGTGAAGACTGCAACAATCCCGTGTATGGCTCAGACCTCAAATTAAGGAAGACTTTTCACCTGTGCAAAGGGTGGACAGAGCGCTTGTTTTCCCATTACTCCGTACAGCAGCACATGCTTTAGAGGTTGCATTCTGTAGCGGTTACCTCATCTTTGAGCATGAAGGGTGACATTATAATGCCACTTCATCCAGAAAACAATTTTTTATTTATATACTTCACTTCCTGATGGGAGTTCAGCCAAGCAAAATTTCAGGTATTAAGTGAGCTGATGCATCTAGTTAAATATTTATATCCATTTCATTGTTACTATGGATTTAATACTGTTGTGATTTGCCTTTTAAAGTGACTGTACCAATCTATTGTATAAAAATCCAAAATTGTTGAGACAGAAAAGGATTTTTAAAAATTTACTATAGGGTTCCTCTACTAATGTAGTAAAATTTTTTATCTTTATTTTTAATGATTCGATTTATGAAAACTGCTTGCTTCTTATCCATATATTGGGCAGAGAAAATAAATCATTTATAGACTTGATTATCCAAAATACAAATATAATGTATGCACATAAAACTTATATAATAGAGTATTTATTTTTAAGAATAATGAGATATAGAAGATATCATAACTCTAAGAATTTTTTTTCTAGATAAATTGTAATTCTTGTAAAAGTTTACATATTTATGTTTTGATCAAACATTTTAATGTTGATACATAATCAACGTATGTTGAATCAGGAAAACACATTGAGTTGATCAGTATATTTGATCCATCTTGCTTCTTTGCTTGAAGCAAATTTGATGTGTGAAGAAATTTGCCACTTCTGGAAATGAGGTTAAAAGAATGCCCAAGTATTTTAACCATCAACTTTCACTAAGCATACTTGTATCTATAAAAATATGTAGTTTTCTAAAAATGTGTTTGCTCAAACTTTATCTAAATGATATTACAGTGGTATATATCATTCCTCAACTTCCTTTTATCCTGGAACAATTAGTTTTACTTCTGTACAGTATTCCATTTTATATCCATATTGTTTATTCTCCTATAATGGACATTTAGGTTGTTTCCAATTTTTCAATGCTAGAGTTCTTCAGTGAATGTTCTTGTAGCATATCTTGAGCACATATAGCATATAGCCTAGAAGTGAAATTGAGTAGTATACAAATATTTAGCTTTACCACATAGTGGCAAATTGCTCTCTAAACTAGTTGTACCAAGTTACATTGCCACTAGTATTCTATAACAGTTCTTGTTTCACATTTTTCCAAGTGCCTGATAATGTGAGAGCTTTTAATTTTGACCAGCCAGAAAAGTGTGAATTGTATTCCATTGTGATTTTATATGTAATATTTCTAATATTCCTCATTATCAGCACAAATAGCTACTGTACTTCTTTTCTTATTTTTATTAATTACTTGGGTTTTTCTTTTCTGTGAACTCCCAATTATATTCTATGCCAATTTTTCTACTGTGTTGTCTTTTTCTTATTGATTATAGGTTTCAATGTAATCTGAATGCTAATTTTCTTCAGGTTTGTGGCTTGTATTTTAATTTTATTTCATGGTAATCTTGTTAGTGCAGAAGTTTTTAATGACAATGTAGTAAATATCATCAATATTTTCCCTTAAGGTTTGTATGTCTTCTTCTTTTTTGTCTTGTCTAAGAAAACTTCCCTAGTCCAATGTCCTCAGGAAGTTTTAAAGTTTGCCTTTTACATTATGTCTTTAATCTTTGTGGAATTATCATGTATGCTATAGGTAGCATTCATTTTTTTTCCCATATGGATTATTAATGGTACCAGCATGATTTATTGAATAATCCATCCTTTCATCACTCATTCATATGTTTGGGTTTCTTTTATTACTTTTTTTTTTTTTTTGGCAGCTGGCTGGTGCAGGGATTGAATCATGGACCTCGGTGTTATCAGCACCATGCTCTAACTAACAGCTAACTGGCCAGTGTGTTTGAGTTTTTTATTATGTTCTTATATTCTATTGACTTATTTCTGCAACAGTAGAAAACATCTATTTCTATTTTTCTATGAATTCATTACATGACCACTTCAGAATGTTTTGATGTCTTCTATGGTTTCAGTTGGACAAACAATAGTTTATGGACATGAGTTTGTCCCCTGATATTGAATCAGTGTGGTAGTCATTAGTGTAGTCTACCAAATGTTTCTGGAAAATGATGGGATTACACTTTCTGCTCTCTTTGCATTTAGGCATGACCATGTGACTTATTTGCCAATGGGTTAATTCCTGAGTAGAAGCTTTAAACAGAAGCTCAAGGCACAAGCCTTGATTTGCCACATTTTCCAATCCTGGCTCAGCAATCATGGAAGCATAGAGACAGAAACTATCCAAATAAGCTAGACATAGACCAGATCTCCAGAAGACTTTTTTTTTTTTTTTTTTTTAATTTTATTTTGTCAATATACATTGTGGCTGATTATTGCTCCCCATCTCCAGAAGACTTTTAATAGACATGCAACTGAGTGAAAAAATAACTCTTTGTTGTCTTAAACCACTGAGATTTTTAGAGTTGTTCATTACTCCAAGATGACTTGGCATTAACTGATATACTTAATGTGATATAATTTACAATTTGATAATTGGGAAAGTGGTAAGCAAATGCAAATACCTTGCATTTGTTAGGGGGTAATATTTATATTTTAATGTCTCTCTTTTCAATATCTTCCCCCCAACCTCCTTCCAATTGTGTCCCTCTTTGTGCACTCATATTCTGCAATACCCATGACCTGTCAATCAAGTTTGAGCTAATGTGATAGCCTTAATTTCCTCTCCCAGCCTGTCTTTCTTCCCTGAAGCCTGCATTTCCTCTCTTAGGGTGTTTAATTTTTAAAGCTGGTATCTGAAAATATCAATGTTTTACCTAAAATCTTTAATGATAATAATCTTTATGGCCTACCGTGAGGAGTCATTTGTGAAAAGCAGGCATTCTCAGCTTCCTATTATTAGATCACATGGGTTCTTACTGACTTGACACACATTTTAGACTGGCCCTGATATTAAAGATCCATAATTCTTTGTTGGGGTTGATCACATTCACAAACTTTTGTGTTCAGCATCTTACTCATATTTCTGGAATGGTAAAGATAAAAGGGTAAAGACAAGAACTGGAGATGGTACTAAGATACTTCCCAGGCTGAAGTATGTTTTTCACATTATCTCTATACCGATAAAAGTTTCCTTTGTATTAATAAATTCCTCCTAAACATGCAAAACTACCTCATATTATGGTGGAGTTGGATATTGATGGAGTTGGGAAAGAAAGGAATTAATGGCTGAAGAACTATATTTTTAATCATTTGCACATTAATGTGAAAAAAATGAATCCTTTGATTGGAATATTTGATTCCTAACACCTAGGTGTTAGGTGAGGCAGTGGACAGTTTGATGGTGATTATGAGTAATTTTAAAGCCTGGAATGCAGCTGGTGTGCGAAGGGATGTGGTAGGGGGTATCAGCCAGATTCCTGCTTTGTCATTGTTTTTGTGAATCCTGGTGTGGGTTGCAGATATCCTGAAATATCATCTCAAGTGTCAAAAGCTACCATTTTTATCCATTAACAGTTTCACTAAAGAATATCAAGTGTCTTTGATGTTAGAATACTTTTTTATCGAGCTTCTTAATCCTTAAAAAATGAATGTTGATTGGCTAATTAAAGTTTATATATCCCTCTTTTTAGGTGGTTCTTTGGAGCAATAAAAAGAGCAGATGCAGAAAGACAGCTCCTATATTCAGAAAATCAGACGGGTGCCTTCCTAATCAGAGAAAGTGAAAGCCAGAAAGGAGCTTTCTCCCTTTCAGGTACGGGCATTGTTTAGTGTGATTCAAGTATGGATTTGAGAATCTGCAGTCATGAACCTGTTGTGTGAACGTGGACATGTTAATTTAAAATTTGCCAGATTTCTTATCTTCGCAATAGCACTAAATTAAATTTACTTACCTACCTCAAGAGTAATATAAAAATTAGCAAAAAAATTATTATCTGTGGCTAGAAGTGTCTATAAACACTTACAAATATATGCACTCTAGATGTAAAATTTTTTTATCTAGCTGCATTTTCTTACTTTCGCATTATAGGATCCTTTTAGGAAAATGATAAGCAAAAAAGTAAAAACTATACTGTTGTCAAAATTGATCTTGCCACAAAACATTTTTTTTCTTTTGTATTTCACTTGTGTTTTGTTAATAGAAAGTGAATTGAAATGCTGAATGCAAATACATTTAATGAATTCAATGACATGTAAAATTTGGCCAAATGTAGTTTTTCAGCAGAGTCAAGTGCATGTGTACACTGTTCCATGAAAAAAGAAGCACAGGGGATCTGAGAAATATCTTTAGGTGTTACAGGTGCTTACATGTATGTCTTTGCTTTCAAATCTGTGTTTTTAGGTGTATGTTGCAATGCTGCAGAATGTTCTTTATTAAAGACTCTATGCTAGTCCACCTCTAAATGTGAGATCCTCTCCTTGCCCTATTCTGATTTCCATACTATTGAGGCCCATCATTTGTATCACCTGCTTTAAGCATGTATTCATGATGTGCCACTGACCTTTTAAATGTTGCTTATACCCAGGGTGATAATCAAAATATTCAATGACTGATATGGGATGGTTATTAGCCACTCAGATTAGATGCCCCACCAGGCTGGGACTTCACATTAGTGCACATCTGTATATACCCAGGTGATACAGTGAATATTTTATATAAGAACATTTTTCTGGTTATGAAAGAAATATAAAAATGTTTATAGAAACAGAATAGCTTAAAGAAGAATAATCTAGAATATCACTCTCTGAAGTGATATTTTTAATATTCAAATAACTTTTCTATCAGGCTTTTTCCTATACTTGAGTTTATTTAAGTGTGTTCCTAACTTAAGTTTATTTTAAGTGTGTTTATTACACATACATACATGCACATTCACACTCCATGCCCATAAAAAAAAATTGAGATCATCTTGTAAATAATAACATACATATATATATTTATGTGTGTATATATGAATGTATTCACACACATATTTGTGTGTGTATGAGTGTGTGTAATATGGATACAGGTTCCATTTTTCTGTCTTGCAGTATCCTGTGAACATTTTTCCATGTCCTTTAATATTCTTCTACACTGTTATCTTTAGAAGGCACATAAATAATGAATTCCCATACAATGGAAAGTTATTTGACCTATTTTGTATTTTGTACAATTTTATTATTTTCAGTTATTTTGCTGCTATAAAATATGATCTAGTGGACATCCTTGTAGATAAACACTTTAATATTTTAAGATTTCCATGAGAATATTATATTCAGAGGAAGAAATTGAATCTTTTTGAAATCTCTGTGCTTAATAAAATGAGCTATAAGAGAGTTCTTTGTTTAAATGCATCCATACTTGTTTATTTGCCTTTGCCAGTATTTATATTTCAAATTAGTAGGCAATTATTTAGTCCAAAGCTATATTAAATGTTTTAGATTAATGTTTTGAAAATATAGAAGAGAGATATTTCCATGAAGAAAACAAACTAAAGTAGAATTGCCTGAGTCATATCCTTGAATAATGCCCAGGCTACAGTGACTGTTCAGAATACTCTCTAAGTAGAATATTATGGAACAAAACAGCTTTATAGGCTTAGAACAAAATTACAAGGATATTAGCTGTTATGTGCTGTGAATACTCTAGAGCTTGCTTATGGATTTAGGAAGCTTTGTAGCCTTGCTTGGAGACTAGCATATCATTATAGATGCGTTTTCAACGAAGTCAAACAATTTAGAGTATTTCAAACAAATTATCTGATTGCTGTGTATTCACTGGGGGACAAAGTAAATGCATACCATTATATTCTACTGAAAGGAAAATTTTCTTATTAGTCAGAGGGAAGCCTATACAGGAGGAAAATGGAAACTTTTGGTTTTCAATGTATCTACATTAAAACAAACAAACAACTCAATTGCTGACTGTTGATTATCATTAAGGCTCTTCAGACATGCCACTCATGGATGTATTTCTTGGTATAGTTGTCTTCTCAATCAGTCAGAATTGATGGTCTTCAATTTTGCTGACTGTTGTGCTGCTCAAGGAAGAGAAATAATATCCCTTTTCTATCTCTGTCTTTCCTACATGAGCTTTCCTTAGAAGTATTGTCTTTATTCCTTGGGCAGCAGTGGTTCGCAGCTGTCAGAGGAGAGCTTCACGAGGAAGTAGGATTTATTGATGCTGGGGCAGGCTCTGAGAAGCAGCAGCCCAAGTTTGGGGTGGGTGCTAATTGGGCTGTTGTGATCCTTGCATGGCTGTTGGCTCTTGTGAGGTCTGAGTAGATCAGAAAAGAGATTTAGGGCCATGACACCTCTCATAATGGCAAGACACTAATTAGCTGTGAATTATAGCCGTGCTTTTGGATATTACATATTATATGTGGTAGCCAGAGAATCTGTCTTCATTAGATGCATGACAGGTAGTTTTATTGGCCCTACTATTATTTGTCATTGGTAGCGAATTGTTTTTCTGATGAAAAATATAAAATTCTGACTGCATGTCAATTGGTTTGTCTGTTTCTTGACTTCAATCTGTTACTTTGAAGGAAATTATTATTGTTATTACCACTAATATTAGTTTGATGTTTGATGTCCTATAAGCATTTATATTATTGTTTAAAGTACACTTTAAGGAAAATGCACTTTGGGGGCTAACACTGAGCTGCAGGTGAGTTTTTCAGAAGAGAATCTTCATCACACATTGTAATTTTACTTTAGGCGACTCTGCATATAAAAGCCTACAGAGTAGTAGAGGAACTTCCAGATTCATCCTCAGTGAAACCCTTTTAAGAGCAAATAATGATAGATTAATGATAGTCGAATAATGACTACATTGAGGACATAAGGCAAAAAGTGTTATTAACAGTATTCAGATTGATGCATCAAGGAGATGACATTATTTTATACATTTGTTTATTTCTTCAACAAATATGCAGAGTGCATACTATGTTCCAGGCCCTCAGCTAGGTGAAGAGCAACTAAGACCAGCAAGGCATACCTAGTCACAGTCCCTGAACTCAGCTGAGAGGAGGATTGTAATACAGTTGTCTTGCTGTGAGACAAGACTGGGCAGGGGCCAAGTCTCCGAAGGGGAGTCAGGGAAGGTTTTACCGAGGAGGGAGTATTTGTATTCTGTATCAATTTGTGTTATAGGTGGCAGTGTGGCAATGATTTTTTCTGGCAAAGACAAGTGCACAGAGTTGAGAGTATATCTGGTGTTTAGGGGAGTGGTGGGAAGGGTGGAGGATAGTGCAGGGGTGTGTGTGTGTGTGTGTGTGTGTGTGTATGACAGTGAGAAGTGGGGGATGGAGGGGGAAAGGGATGGCAGACAGTGAGTGTGGAAAGGAAAGTTGGAGCTACAGTGTTCAGGGCCTTGTATATCACGCTGAGGAATTTGGACCTTATTCTACAGAAGAAAATTTTAGGCAGGAAGTGATTGGTCTGATGTGTGTGTTACATAGTTACCGTTGATGCAGAGGAGAAATGAATAGACAATAGTTTGGAGAGAAGGAGAGGAGCAAACACAGTGGTGGCACTTCATGCTGTCTGAAGTTACAGGTGCAAGAGGAGCTGAGTCTGGCAGCATTCTGCAAAGGGGTGCAATGGGACCCCAACTCAGCTGGCTGCACTGTCTCTGCTCCAGCGCAGGGCATCCCCCAAAGTGACAGGGCCCCTTTGTTGCTCTCCTTTTTTATGGGGCAAGTGTGGGAGTGGCTGTAGGAGTAGGAATAAAAAGACTGCTTTGGGGCTGGCTTGTTAGCTCAGTTGGTCAGAGCATGGTGTTATAATACTAGGGTCGAGTTTGGATCCCCATACCAACCAGCTGCCAGAAAGAAAAAAAGAAAGAAAGACTGCTTTGGTGCTAAGCAGCCTGAGTTTAGATATCAACTGTGTGCAGGGCTCTTTGGAAAGCCCAGCACCTATGGGCTTCAGGTGTCATGGGAAACTGCAGCTCCTCTTGCTCAGAAGAGGAAACCATGGGGCCTGTGGGAAGTTGAGTTCAGGTGCAGCCCTCTTGTTAGGGGTGGTGGTGGTGGTGATACAGGCCTACTGGGTCCTTTGCTGTGTAAGCCAGAAAGAGCTCCCAGGGTTCTTTCCCACTCTGTCCCCTTAGTCTTCACACACATGACATCTCTGAACCAGGAAAGAATTATGAGAAATGAAGAGAAGGGAATGGAGGTGACATACTTCTACAAGATAGAACCAACAGAACTGGTGGCCAATCAGAAATGGGGTAAAATAAGGGTGACCGAAGAGTCTAGGATGGCTGTCAGATCTCTGACTTGAGTGGCTGAAAGACAGTAGTAGTTTAGCCAAATGAGGAATATAGGAGGAGGTGATCTGCAAGGAGAAAGGAGAGGAACCAAGGGAAATAATCTCAGAGATGTTTGAGGCACTTGCAGGTAGATGTACAAGTAGCCATTATCTCTTTCTTTGACCTGTTTTTACTGATTTTGAGCAAAGTACTTTCTATGATAAAATTTCCTGACAGTGAACATGTAGGTCCCACTGAATATGCAGGACATTTTTGGTTTTTATTTTATTTTTTTAGTATGCAGGACTTATAATAATAGTTTGTGATTTCCGTGAAGTCCCTTTTTGAGAATGTAAAATGTGTCTTTCTAGTGACATAACTTAATTTTAAAATAAATATTCTTGAACTTTTAGAACCAAATAAATCTTTTACCCTTCAAAGTAATTTATTACCATTCTCAAAGTATTGCACAAATGGTAGAACTGTCTTTATAGAAAGAATATCACCTTATGTGGTATTCATGTGACATCCGTTAGCTGGGGCAGTTATGTGTTCATCAAGGGCAGCTCTGATATTTGGAAGTGGACAGAGTTATCTGAAGAAACTTCATGAATAATATGGATGACTAACCTGAGTGATACCACAGACTTATAACTCTGTGAGTATTTCTACATGCTTTTAAAATTAATTCTGAAGGCAATTCAAAGAGTACTGAGCATAGCAGTGGCTTCCTTAGGAAAGATACTTATCCTCTCATGTTAACCTTTAACATGCTTCATGTTGAACTTACATATTGAAAGACTCATTTATATTTATGAATGACTCTTCCACTGTGCGCAAAAATGTGCTTCTGAAACTAGATTATAAACTCCTTGAGCAGAAGAAGCATTTTTATTGCTTCTGTTTCATGCTTCCTCTCTAGCTCCATAGTTTCTAGTACAGTTTTGTGAAGAGAATAGACACTCAAACACTCACCTTTATATATTGTAGTCTACAAGGGGCAAAGATAAGCAAGGCCATTGACACTTTCTTAAACCTCTGAAGTCTGGGCCATATAAGATCCCAAATAACCCTCCTGTGTTTCAGACTTATTTTCGAAAGATAACATCACACTTTGACAGGTCAGTTTTTTTCCAGGTAATAAGACTTTTGGAGAGAAGACAGAATTAGAAAAGGATATCACTTGTTAGTGTGACCCTTTATCTCTCTGCCAGGCACAGACTTCAGACTCAAATTCACTTAACACAGACCACTCAGCTACCATCATTTTAAGCTCCTAAACTTCCAAGATCTGCTGACTCATTCTAATCTCACTCTGGCCTGATGGCAAAAGCCTCTACGTTTCATTATCAGTCCCCTGAGCCATCCATTCATTCTTCATTTAAAATTAATGTAGACACCGTGGCCACTAGAGTTTGTAAAAGTCTAATATTATTAAACATGAATGGAAATACAATTGTATATCCTAAGCAAGGGTCAGTATTAAATGACTGAAAAAAAAAATTCTTCCCTGAATTTATTATGCAATGAAATTTCTAGGAATTCTGGGAGCATTTTGATATTGGTTAAAGATGTTTTGCTTTTTAAAAAGTGCACATGCTGCAGAAAGAAAATTTTATGTTAATAACTCCAGTATCTCATATAAAATGTATTAAATTTTAAACATGTTGGTGCCATCTTAGAAAATGCCTTTTAATTAAAGTCATAATTTAGTTGTGTTCAGCTTAATTGCAAATATCATTGACTATAATAGCAAGTGACTTTTTTTTTGTGAGTTATGGTATATGCCGCTTTTTCTTAACATTACTACTGGTAAGTTATATTTCAAGTGTTTTAAATACTCTATAAAATTAAATTAACACTTTACTATTCAGCACATATCTCTGTTTGTGTCACACATGCACACAGATGCACAGGCAAAGAACCTTTTTCTCTAGGGCACTGACTCAGGGAGAAATCTGATGTCTTATTGAAAATCCATGACTAGCATTCTAGAAGTATTCCTTATGAGCCTTGTATTCTGTTTTTTTTCTTTTACTTGTCTGTGAACCCCTCATATTGACTCACCTAATTCTTTCTTCTTGTTTTCCTACCTTGTTTTGCTTATTTAACAACTTTTAACACTTTGTGAAATTTACTTTCTCTCTCTGTCATTCATATATCTATATCTATATATGCCTATGTATAAATTGCAAATATCATGTCATTTTAACTCTAAAGAACTTTAGTATTACCATAGTATGTATGTCCTTGAATAAGGACACTTTCTTACATTACCACAATACCATTATTAAGCCCAGGAAATTTCACACTGATACAATAATATGATCTATAGAGTACATACTCAAATCTCTCCAAATGTCCTTTCTAACTCTTTGTTTATTTATTTGCTTTTTGATACACTAAAGGATTATGTATTGCATTTGGTTATCGTATCTCATTCTTCTCTTTTATCTAGAAGAGTTAAAAGTCTTGAGCAGTCCTGCTTTACAAACCACATAAATTTCTATTTACCTTGACATTTCAGCCTTTCATACGCTTGCTGAAACCAATTTCCAGTCTAATCTTTCATATTACCCTAAGTCAAACTGCTTTCTACAAGATGAACACCAGCTATTGCATGGTTAAGCCTTGCACTTCCTAACCTTTATTTTTACTTTCTTTGAGCAAGGTATTCAGGACTTAGCACAGTGTCTTACGTGTAGAAGCTTTTATTTTTTTTGCTTTTTGTTTTTGATAAATGTTTATGAAGGTTAAATTGTTTTAATAGCATGCTATTTATTTTTTTCCTTGTCTCACCTTGTCTTTGTATAGAAAAGAAATTTTCAAAAATATTAGAAAGAACATTTTGAACTATTTTTTAACCATTCATTTATTCATTGACTCATCCACTCACTCATTCATCATAGAACTTTCATTTGTGTTTATTATGTGGCATAATTATGTAAGCAACTAAATAACTCATGCTATGACAAGCAGAATAATCAAGTTATATGCAAAGTGCTTTAAGAACCCAGAAGAGAGAACGATTAATTTTCTGGAAGAGATTAATAAGGGAGGTGATTACAGGGGAGATGAGACAACAATCAACACTATTCCTAGTAATGAATGACAGTAAATAGAAAATAATGTGCACATAATTTATTTTTCTGTTCAGATAATATCCATTCTTAGGATCCTTTCTTACTTTGAAAAAAATCAGATGATGCCTCTTATATGGGGAATGGAAAATGATTTCTGTGATGCAATTTTGAACCCTTTAACAAATAAAATGGAGATCTGTAAGTTGTTCATCCACTTACCACCAATATTCTTGAATAACTAACAGATGTATTAGATTGTGTATATTATAATTGTGGTCATGATAAATTCAATATGGGTTATATTTTTGGATAGCAAGACAGTGCCAGAACTGAGATTGAGAAATGTCTCTGGTTCTTAAGCCCAGATAACGTATAAATTTAATAATCTCAAACTGGAAAAAAGGGGAAGGATTAAAGGAGTTGAGTAGTGAAAGGCAGAAGGAGGCAAAAAGAAGGAAGAGCATTTGAGAAGGCCTGGTGCTGAGTTTTGGACTGAACAGGAAAGTGACCTCTTGGCTGTGGAGATGAAAGCCGGTGGTCCAGAGAACTCCCAGTTCCTCCCTCTTTCCACTGGCCTTGAGCAATTTAGTCCAGTTTATATCTCAGGTAAATAAAAACTAAATAAATGTTTGCATCTCAAGGCTGCCTGATTCTTTATATTAAATAACGTATTTAAGAAATTTCTTTTTGTAACTCTAAAGTGGCAAAAATGTATTATTAAAAAAATACTGTGAAATTAAGCCTAACTAGTGTATTTCGTATGGTGTTGGTACAAACAGGGACATTTTCTACAATGCTGAATGCTACATGTGTACACTTTATTTTAAAACTAAAACACCATACCAGCTTCTACTTTTCTGCTCCTCGTCTTACAACTGTGGGCCATTGGAAGGCTTTCAGTCAAACATGTGCTCCCTCTTGTGGCACATCAGGAAATAACATGCCATTATGCAACAAAATACGGGAGGTTTTTGTTTTGTTTTGTTTTTAGTTTTCATGACCCATTAATTTATAGGAAGGGGAAAAAGATCTGATGTTAGTTGAAAACAAGTTTATACTTTAAAAAATTTCTAGCAACTTGGGCTATAAATGAAAACACGCCCAACTGGCAGCAGTTTTATATTAATGTCAAAAAATTGACTAAGGGTTAAATTTTCCTAATGATTCAGACATCTAGTTTCTATGTGGTGATAGCTACAAAAAATGTACTCATGATATAAAAAGTAAATGATATAAATATAGCCCAATAATAAATTAGTAGCTCTAATTTTAAACTATATATTTATGATCTATGCATATTAGCTACTTTATAACTATTTATAAGCATTCCATCAATTGTGAAGTCATTTATAATGCATTTTAGAAACATGCTTTGCATGAAGTTCTTAAAAACGTAGGCACAAGAGCTACAAACTGAGAAAGTATTCTGTTGTCTTAAAAGTCTATGCATGTTAGGGACTAAATTTATTTTCCTATTTGTTTCAACAGAGCAGGAACTTTCTTTCAATCCCCACACTCTGCAGAGCTATCTCCTTACCACCTGCAGTTGTTTGTAAAAATGTTTATAAAAAGTAAAATATGGAGAAAGCAAAAGCATAAAAGAAGGAGAAAAGAAAAATTATATTTCTATTTTTATGTATCGTGAGCATCATTTTCTGTATATCTATTACATGTATAAAAGAACTTGTGATTCATTTGCTCATTCATCAAATATTTATTTAGTGCATACTACGTGCTGGTAAGTATTCAGAGGGCTGGGCTACAGTGGCAAACAGGACAGTTTCTGCCTCACAAAGCACACATTCTCGTTGGCAGTAGAGGGGAGATGCCAACTAAATAGAAAAGACATACTCATATAGGAAAGATATCTATGAGGGTACTTCAAAAAGTTCATGGAAAAAAATTCAAGCCAGGCACAGAAAGACAAATACTGCATGTTCTCACTCATAGGTGGAATCTAAAAAAAATAAAATAAGAATGTGGTTCTCATAGAAGTAGAGAGTAGAATAATGGTTACCAGAGGCCAGGAGAGGAAGGGGTGTCGGGGGGGGGAGGGGAGTGGTGGATTAATGGGTACAAAACTATGCTATCTCTCCTAACTGAATCATTGTGCAGTATATGCATGTATTGAAGCAAAACACTGTGCCCCACAGATATGTACAAGTAAATGTTAAAATTAAAAAAAAAAAAAAGATAATGCAAATCTTTCCATGAACTTTTTGAAATACCCTCATATTTATTTGTTGTGATACTCTGGTTTTTACAGGAGTAAACAAATGGTCAAAATCAAGGAAAACACTTTTTTTCTGTACATAATAATAATGCGTTCAAATAGAAAGAGGATTGCTTATCTACATTGGGAATTTCAAAGAAATCTGAAAGCAGAATTTTATGCTAAGATTCTCTTGGTTGGAGACATAATTTCATGAGAGCTTCAACTGGATTCTCTTGTTATTGGAATTGCAGTTTGTGATAATGAACTCTGCAGCTTGCTTGGGTTTGGGTTCTTCCTCTTACTAGCAGTGTGGCTTTGGGCAAGTCACTTAAAACTGAGACTCTCCATGTATCAGTTTCCTTTTCAGTAAAATAGAGATTAAAAATAGTATCAACCTCTTACTAGGGGTGTTTGAATTAAATAATTTAATACATGAAAAGTGCTTAAAACATAGTCTAGCACAAAGTGAGCAATATAACTGTATGCTGTTGTCATTAGCACTCAAACCTGAGCAATAACGAGCCTTTACAGAGCTTGCCCCATGACTAGCTTAGTGTTTAGGGTGTAAGGAACTGTGAAGCTATGATAATTGTTACGTGGGATGCAAGGAAGATGACACTGGGTTTGTTCTTTTCTCTATGAAATCTGTGGTGTAGCTTTAGCCTTTGTTTGTTTGTTTGTTTTGGTAACTTAGATTGCAAAAAATGAGGAAAAGGCAAATTAATGGAGCTGCTGTCAGGGGTCGAAGGAATGCCCAGTGAACAGAGCAGAATCCCAGTGTCAACACATATTACACTATGTATAACCTAACACATTTCCTTGGATGTGCCTTTTTCACAATGATGAGTCTCCAGAATTTTCAGGTTTTGCTATGGGTTGAGTGTGTCTCACAAAGTTTCATGTATTAGAAACTTAATTCCCACTGTGTAAAGGGGGGGGTCATCTTATTATTGTAAATGAAATAGGGAGGCCTTAAAGAGGTGATTAGATTGTGAGTACTCTCATGAATGGATTGATGGCTTTAAAAGGAAAGCAGGTGAGGAGGTTAGCTCTCTCTTGCTCAGCCATTTGCCATGTCCTGATTGCCAGGAGACTGTGCAGGGAGTCCCACCTAGAAGAAAGCCCTTACTGGATGTGTTCCCTGGATTTTGGACTTCTCAGCCTCTGAACTATAACAAATATTGTTTTCTTATGAATTACCCAGTTTCAAGTATTCTGTTAGAAGCAAGACAAATATACTAATACAGGTTTCACCTAAATGTTTACATTTGTGTCTCAGTTTCCTCTTTCAAAAAAGACCACAGAGATCATAATTTCTTTTTATCACATCTGAATGTTACAATAACTATATTTCTGTAAAGCCACTTGCTAGAATATTAGAATTAGAGAACTTGAACTGGAGAGATCACTCAGTAAAAACATTCTTCTCATAACAGAAGGAATTGGAAGCCAGTTTGGGTAAATTACTTGTCTAAGGCAACACAACTAGGTGTGAGCATATGCTAGCTCTAAAATTGGATCTTTGACATCTTTTAAATATTATTCAGAAGCCACACTGCTTTCTTTAAAATGTCCTGTATTAATCGCTTTTTGCCTCTAAATTTCTGGTTTACTCAATTTACAGGAATGCCACTGGTTGGCTTGGTTGGGCTTTGTCTGGGGTAGGCAGGCCTAGGCTCATATCCATGTGTCTTTTATTCTGTGAGTTGTACCAAAGGAGCTGCCACTATCTAGGGCATGGCACCCTCATGGTAGAGAGCAGATTAGTGGCGAGAGCCAAACCATTCAAACCATTAACGCTTCTGCTAGGATGTACCACATGTCGTGGTTGCCCCACTCCATTAACCAAAGCAAGTCACGGGACCACTTCCTAAGTCAGCGAGATGGGGAAGGATATTCTATCTATGAGAAGTCATGTCAAAAGCCAAGAGAGAATGAGTTATTGACTGCATGTTTCATATAAATAATTCCAGACATAAATACCTACTCACAAAAAAGTAGCCTCAAATAATTTTTACCCCTACAAAAGTGAAACTTTACTATATTGAAAATTTGGCTATATAAAATACATGTTTGGTATAAGCATTTAACATTCTAGTAATAATGATTTTGTTGCTTCTTAGAAGATAGTATTGATACTTTCTTCTTTATCTTTATTTTTCTCTTTATCTCAATAATTTCACTCTATATTGGAAATCACAAACCCTGGGCATCTGCTGTGTGAACCTCAGTTTCATCACCTGTAAAACAGTTATGTCATCAGCCCTGTATACCTTATTGGCTGGTTAGAATAAGGGTACTATTCACTGGGTGCTTACTGTGTGCTAGGCATTGCCATGAACTTCTTTACATGTGTCAACATATTTAATTTTCACAGCACTGTCGAGTAGGTTCTATTATCACTACCAATTTACAGATGGAGAAATTGAGGCATGGAGAAGTTAAAGGAACTTGTCCAAGGTCACACAGCTAAAAGGAAAGAATCTGAGACTTACAGCCAGGCAATCCGATTCAGAGCTTGTGTGGACAGCCAGTCTACCATACAATAAAAAAGAGTATATGAAAATGCGTTATAACTCTAATAAAGAAATATAAGATAGAGGTATCATTTATTATTCTTTTAAAATATAAACATTGCAGCATCTGAATACTTAAAAGCATTACTAAAAACCTTAGTTGCAGTGTTTCATCTCTGCCCCTGTCTCTATCACTCTTATTAGAAAAGAGTGATATTATCTCTTCTATTCACTGAAAGGGAAGAGAAGCCACCCAAGGAGAGACCATGAAAGGGACAGGCTTAGTGGGGTCATCTGTGTGGGGTTTTGGAAGTAAGTAACAGTAGTTACCATGCCTGGAATATTGGCCCTGATTTAGGCATATTTATTATAATCTTTGCAATGACTCCACAGGGAATGTTTGTTCTGCTTTACAGATGAGGAAGAAGGCTTACAGACGATGAGTAAGTTGCTGTGCCAGTAAGTAGCTGAGCTTATTTCCAACCCAGCTCTCCCTGAGACCAAATACAGGCTCTTTCCCACCACACTGCCTCTCAAGGAAAAGGCTCAGGATGAACTCATTATAACCAAGTGGTGTTCCATCCATAGATCCTTAAGGGTTCGTTTATCAAAGCTTTCTTAAACTGTGATAGAAAAATATTCTGTGAGTTTCCAGGGAAGACCTCTAAAGTATGACCAGATTGGTACGTCAAAACAAATTTGTTTCAAAACGTAGGTAAAATATATTTATTGGGCTTAGCAAATTCATAGTAGGATTAGATGCTGGTCATGTGATTTAAAGTTTAATTTAGCAGCTGTTAGAGAGTTTTTATCTTGGACTTTGAGGGGGAACAGAGACACAGATATAGGGTCTTTCAATTGGAAATATAGGAAAAAACAAGAGGAGTAAACATCAGAACTCACAAGACAGACCATGTTCTGCTTGGGTCTTAATTCTGTAGATTTGTTATTCAGGCATTCATTTGTGCATCTACCTATTGATCAAACATGTGCCCAAAACCCTGTTTTCTCTTGTTGGGCCAATAGGTTGCAGAGTTTAAGACCTCAAGCCATCCAGATTTCAGTCTCAGGTCTGTCAATATCTGAGTGACCATGAACAAATTAGTTAAACCTTCTTAATTTCATTTTTCCACATCAGAGCTGCTGTGAGAACTCAGAGAGAATGTGCGTAAAGCTGTTGGCACCATGTTTGACCTAGAATGAAAGCTCAATAAATATAGAGTCACAAAGATGATGATGATGATGATAATGTGACAGTTTTGTATTAGGTACTAGGATAATAAAGAAATGTAGATATGGTCACCATAATCGAAGGGCTCAGAGTTCAGTAGGAGAGGTACAGTGTAAATATATAGGAGCAATACTGAGGAATGAATTCAATGACAGAGATAGACATACAGTGGGATACTAAGGACTGAGTGAGCTGCTCTGCTTGCTTAGAGGCTTAAGAAAGGAGATGCCTGAGCTGGGCCCTGAAAAATGAATTATTCTGTAATATATAAATAGTATGGCATTCTAGTTAGTGTTAACAGTTTGTGCAAATGTATAGAGACAGAAAACAGAATAGTACATTCAGGAAGCTACAAATAAGGGTTTAAACCTTGAGGATAGTGTGCAGCAGAGAACTCTGTAAAAGGACCTCAACTTTAGGCAGTGGGGAAGCACCTGAGGAGCTTTAAGGAAGAGCTTTAAGTAACAAGTTCCGATTTAGGTTTTAGAAAGACTACTCTGGTGACTGTGCAAGATGGATGGTGACGCTGGAGACAGGGAAAGCAGCATATGAGCGTACTGAGACACTCCAGGAAAGAGAAACCGAGGGGCCACTCAACAAGGTGGGGAGGTGCCGTTCACTGAGATAGAGAATTCAAGCTGGGGAGGAAACTTGGAGAATAAGACAATGCGGATTAAATTTTTGACTTGTTTCATTTGAGGTGCCTGCAGGGATCTGTAAGATACGAGTGAGGGTGGCATTGCAGAGGGACTGGAGAGTCATCACAAATTCCTTATAGCATTGGAAGGTGAACATCCACAACAATTCCAAGAATGGGTTGTGAGAGATTATATGAAGTCCCCAGTCAGAACCAATATTGAAGCAGATGGAGGGGGAGGAGCCTGAGAGGTCATAAGATGAAGAAAAGTGGAATCAAGATTAGCTGGAGTAAAATAATAAAAGGAAGGGAATGCTCAACCTACTATTTCCCTTTAGGAGGGTCAGTTGCAGAAATAGACTTTACCCACAGCATTATCATTATCTCATTATTAAGTTTACTTGCTCTTAGAGCCATGAGCAGCACTTTGTGATAGCTGCCTAAAAATACTGCTGGTCGACAACAGACGGAGATCATGTAGGGATTAAGAGTGTGGGCTTCAGAGTCTCACTGCCTGGTTTTGAACCATAGCACTGATATTTACCTTCTGTGTATCCTGTGACAAATTACTTAATTTTTCCATACATATTAATTTCCACCTCTGTAAAATGGTAAAAATAATGTTCACATCCCATAGGGTTGTTATAAGGATTAAATAAAATATTACATAGAAAAGCATTTAGGACAGGGCTTGCTTAAGATGACTGCTCAATAAAAATCCAATAGCTTTTATTATTATGCATAAAGAATGCTACCTTTTGTACAGAAAGATGGAGCTGTTGGCCCACCTTGCATTGGAATGTGGACTTTGAACTGTTTTTCTGGGCATAATGATGGATTGTACTGAGTAATTCACAGTTGTTCACCTGGTTCACCCCGGAATGGCTAAAAGTCATTATGAAGATTGTTGGCCAGCCTTTGAAGTGCAGGCTGTGACTGGGAGGTGGTTTGTCTTTATGTGAAGTGTTTACCTGAGTATGACCTGAACTGCATTTGCACCAAGCTATGACAAACAAAACTAAATCTAAACAGAGCTTGCCCTGTGAAACTGAATTAGTCACGTTTCTCCAGAGAAACAGAACTAATAAGTTTTACACACACACATAGACACACACACACAGGCACACAAGGTCACTTCATAAAATTCATGGTAAAATGAAATTAGAAGATAATACAAATCTTTCCATGAACTTTTTGAAGACCCCTTGTATGTGTGTGTGTACATGTATGAGATTTATTTTATTATGGGAATTGGCTCACATGATTATGGATGCTGAGTAGTCCCATGATATGACTTCTGCCAGGTGGAGACCCAGAAAAGCCGGTGGTGGTGTAATTATTCAGGCTGAGTCCAAAGGCCTTCAATCTAGGGGAGATGACAGTGTGAGTCCTGGAATCCAAAGGACTGAGAACCAAGATTTCTGGTGTTCAAGGGCAGGAGATGATGGATATCACAGCTCAAGGAAAAAGAGAGCAAATTCACCCACATAGATGAGGGCAGATCTTCTTTACTGTTTCTAATGCTAATTTCTTCTGGAAACACCCTCACAGACAGATCCAGAAGTAATGTTTTACCAGCTATATGATCATCTCTTAGCCTGGTCAAGTTGGTACATAAAATTAACTATTGTAGTAACTTTTGTCTAATACTTGCCCAAAATAAACAGCAGGAACGTCTGATATCACGTGTCCTCATTCAATAGGATGAAATTTCCAAGAGTAAGAGCTCTCTGCTTTTGGAAACAGTAATGAACAATTAGCAAATTACCAGTAGTTGTCTTGCATATATAAAAACAAGGTGAAAAAAATGGAAGGAGACAATATTCTGCTATGAAAATAAATTAGCTAATAGACAGAAACACTATTTTGTGCTTTCAAAGGAGATGAAAATTGACTTCAGGTATTTTAATTACCATACATTACATTTCTTCATGACTCTCTTGTTCACTCTGTTTTATGTGTCCACTAGTTACTGAGACTGGGTGGGGGAAAAAAAAGGAAAGGAGAAATTCAGGCCCAAGTGTTCCTTCATTATAAAGAAGGCTTTCTGAGAGTTTTGGGAGAGTTTTGAGAGGGAAGGGAAGGATGGCATTCAGAAAGCTTTGAAACATACAGCATCCTACACTGAAATTAAATTGTACCTTTTTGCTTTCAATCAGGAAACAGAAAATAAGTGGTTAATGGTTTCTGCTCTTCCTACTGTCATTCATGACACCCTAGATGGCTAGACTTGGATTCCAGCCCTGAAAAAACTGTTTATTTTAGTTGTAGGCTTTGTTTTTCCTCATCAGTAAAAGTAAAAGATGAGAAGCATTCTGATTTTAAGCATAAAGTTCAAAGACAAATGAGTTTATGGGGTCTTCAGATAAGAATACCACGTATCATACTAAACAGTGTCTTGAGCAAAATGTATTTAGGTGATTAATTTTTATATTCTCTAAAAAAGCTGGAAGCATTACATGTATATTCTTATTTTAAAGGCAGTATACCTTTATTACAGTTGGTTTGGAAAGCAGAGAGAGTAAAACATCCACAAATCTGTCAATCTGACACAATTATTTTCATGTTGGCAAATTTAATCATCTTTACCCATATGCAATTATGATTTCCACAAGGAAGCTCAGCTGGATTCCTTTAGCAGTAAAAGGCTCCAGGACACATGAGCTGCCAGAGGTATCCTCATGTTTGCAATTATGATATTCCCCTAATTTTGTGTCCCACTTATTTTACTTAATTCATTATATATATTTTTTCTTATTGCTAGAGAATTTTTACAGTCATACAGTTTTTACAATTAACTCAATTTTCAGCTTCACTACAATTTAATAGTCATTTAATCCTATGAAAATGCTGCAGTGAACATCCTTATGCATATTGCTTTTTCTCTTTTAGTTGATGAATTGTGTTGCTTTAGTTTCCCATACAAAAGCTTTTATTGAATTTCATGTTGGAAATTGGCCCACACTAATAGATATTTTAAGAACCAGTCTTTTGCAATATATTGATGTAAATAATAAGTAGATTATAGCTGCTTTTGTCACACAAAAAAGTGACTATGTAAGATAATAGTTAATGTTAATCTGCTTCACTATAGTAACCATTTTACTATCTTTATGTATCCCATAACATCATGTGGTAGACCTCAAATATACCCAATAACATTTATTTAAGAAAAGAGAGTGTTAATGATGATATCAATTATTACATTTTCTGTGTTTTCTTTAGGAGGACTTATGTGAGAAATGTCTCTCTTATTTTAATACCAGAAATAGTTGTGTGTGTGTGTGTATGTGTGCGCGTGTGTGTGCACGCAATGTGGGTCGGGGGGAGAAAGAGAGAAATGCTTTATAATATTTTCTTCAGGGAATCAGGTAACTGAATGTTGCCCTCTTTACTGTGAGCTGCTGGCTGCTGGACAGGCATGGAGCCAAAGCTTTGGCTCAAATTTCACGAACATGGATGGGCACCTGATGGTTCCTGCGTGAAGCATACTAGCCTTGTTCCTAGGCATTGTCCTTTCCTTTACCTTTTGCCCCAATTACTTCATCCACTTATTCTAAGTTTTATTTTATTTTGAGGTATTTTGTAATTTATGCAAGCTTTTGAACCTTTCTGGAATGAGTCAGGGATATAACTAAATAAATGTATGTAAATGTTTGGATTATTTCCTGAGGGTAAGTTTTGGAAAGTAGAAGCACTGGCTCTCATGTCACATTATATGTTAGCCCAGTGAAAGGTTTTTTTTTGCAGGAAACTGAGATAATATAATACAAGTATGTTAATTCCTGGTGATTTATTGCAGTTATAATGCCAAATGAGGAGTTAGAGTCCTGAGAGGAATAAAGAGCCAAGTTGTTTCTTGGAGCTTTTTTCTGCAATGTCAGATGCTGAAAGTGCTATTTTCATGTGAAATTGTGGTAGACAGTTTTCAATTAAATAAGGTGACAAAATATTGAATGTTACAATTATGTATTGTTAAAGAGGTACTCACTCATCTATTTGACATACCAGATATATAAATTATAAATTTGACATGCTGTTCTGAAGATTTAGAAGCCAGCTTGGATGGGGGAGGTTGACCTATTTCTGTAAGGGTTAGACTATAGGGGTCTTGAGAGTAAGAAAAACATTTTTCTAAAAACTGTGATAAGCATTTGAACAGATATATGGCTCAGGCTTGTGGTTTCTGTGTTATAGACTATGGAAAAGATGGTTGATTTTTGCTTGCAAGGGTTACTGATTGTTGCCTCTGACTATAAAGTAACATCAGTTGGATTGCTAGACAAGAGATGATCCTGAAAGACCCCAGGATGTACCCTCAAACAGCTTTTTTAGTAAGCTTTTTTTCGAGTCAACTAGCATAGATATTTTCCTAGAGGATCTTCACCTAACTTGGTCTACCAGTTTGATAGTAAACTGGCCAATGTCTACAGCACACTGAGTATTCTTGGCTGGGAGCCAGGTGCTGTTCAGGACCCACAAGCTGAGTTACGTGCATAAACAGAGTCAGTTCTGTTTGTTTCCTTTGGTCTTAGTGGATTTCTTTTTCCCAGAAAAGGAGAGAACAACTCTTCTACATGATGCCATTTCAATATTTTAAGACTGATATACATTCTCCTGTCAGAACTACTAATACTGGAATCCTACTCTATTAGTTATAGAACAGAAATGAGAGTAAAATGAGCATGTGTCTTGAATTCTGTTTTAATGGGGGATACAACATAATTTGATTAAATGTTACTCACTTATTGGTGTAGAACTACCTTCGTGTGATTTCTGAGGCAGTGGTAGAGGGTGAATCATCATGGTTGTCTTTGTAATAGTTGTGAAAAGTACAAACAGACCCTCCAAAGACAACCCATCAACAGGAGTTTACAAGGGCAGAAGTTCTGTCGTGCAGAATTAATAGCAATTTCTTCACTTAATATGTTTGGTAGCTACTCTGTTACATAGCCATTATTGCACAAAGAGTGGAAAATGTTACTCTGAAAGTGCCTCTCTTTTGTTGGCAATGCTATTTGATAATACTGATATTGTAATAAGGTACTCACACACCACACATTTTTATCATCCTTTGTGAACAATGACACTCGAGCTATCCCTGTGGGGGTATATAGATAAGATCATTATTCTCATTTTCTAGATAAGGAAACTGAAATGAAATTCCTTGCCTAAGGTCAAAGAACAAATCACTGGCAGAATAAGATTAGGGCAGTGAGTTCTTGATTTTCAATCCTTTGCTCAATCAACGAAGTCATATTGTTTTACTCAGTATGGGAACAGATTATTATCAGTCAGTAGGAATAAGGCTATGCCCAGATGACACCAGAAGACCAGCTGAAAAATGAAAATCTGCTCAATCAACCATTCGTTTGTCTATAAAATACTAAACTATTTGTTATACTGATATTCACTAAGCCGACTAGGTGTCTTTGTGTCTTGCAGACACAGCCTCTAAATTTATGTTTATGTTGTATTCAAAAGTTAGTTTCTGGAGGTTCTGTCTTTTCTAATTTTGAAATATCTTTGATTTCATAATTATTTATCATGTCTTAAATAATATGGTACCGGAATGATAGAGCTGGGACAGAGTTCTTTGAAAGTGCTTTATGATAAAACCACACCTTTACGTACCGGCAGACAAAGCCTTTCCTACCAGCTGAGATAACGTAAAGACTTGCTATTAGGAGAAAGCCGGGCTTCTATATCTGGCACCAACCATGTATAAATGCATTAGGACCTGACAAATAGCTTAAATCATCAAACCCCATTTGACCACATGGCTCTCCCCAGAATCAGATTCTTTGTGTCTGAAGGTGGCCAGATAGCCAGGTGACCTGTGGTATAGTCCAGATAGAAGTTAATGTGCAGAAACAGCTGAATTCTTTCAACTTTCAACAGACCTTTATTGTATTTCTCATACATTCTTACCTACATCTCTGCAATATATCCTAATTCTTGGACATGTTCTGGTAGATTAATCAGTTGACAGGTGAAACATTTCCCCCTAGGTCAAATAGCACAAATGAGAGTAAAGGTGTAAACTCTGGATCCCTAGTTTTTCAGCTCAATTCAATCATGATGCTACTGACTTTGTTGATGGATGATCCTATTATGTTTTATACTTAACCTTATATTTTTTGCAGCTGAACTACTAAAATGCTTAACTAATCTGCACTCATAGCAATTCACAGTAAGAATGGCACAAGCATTATCATTTGCTTATAGTCTGTAGGATTTGGAATAGGTTTGGTTCAATAATAAAGTTCACAAAAAAACAGAAAAGGAATAGAAAAGTCATTTCTCTCTAGTTCTAAGATCCTTGTATTCAATCTTCATTATGAATGGCAATTTGCAAGTGTGTGGACTCACTACTAACAAAATCAGTTTTAATAAACAGTTATGTATTTTGTGTTTGATTACTCATGAGTATATGTAATATTAAAAGTGCCTTCATCCTGACTACAGTGTGTTGAATTTCCCTGATGCAGATTCTGTGGTCTAGTTTCTAAATAACATATAACTTTCAGTCTTGTTCAGATTGAAAACTTGAATGAACCACATGTAAATGCCCCTGATCAGTTAGAGATGGAATAATTATTTCTGCTTTATGTTTCAAAAATTAAACAGCTAGATATTGACTTGAATGACTGTACTCCAATAGTACTTATATCCTGAGGCTAAGTTTGTTTTCTTCCCTTTTGAAATAAGATTCCAGGAAAGCCTTGTTACTCTTGAAAGTATTTGCATAATTACCTATTTAATTTTGCAGCAGACATTTCAGAAATTTATATCTCACTTCAAATCCAAGAGTTAATGGCACCATTTATTCATCCAGTAGATGTTTATGTTAGATGTGTTTCTGTGCCAAGTTCTGACTAGGTATTGGATCAATACAGCAGAGCCCCTGCCCTCACGGAAATGCCTCTACTGTTATAAATATCTACACAATTAAATAGGGTTACGTGACAGAAAGGAGGAATTGGTGTCGGTAGGGAAGGCTGGTCTGAGCATTTAAACTGAGACCTGGAGGAAGGGGTCAGCTTCTAGAAGATTCAGAGGAAAATCATTCAAGTGGGGTTCAAAGGCTCCAGGGTAAGAATTACTTAAGTTTTGTGAAAAGACTACAAAAGAGATCAGAATTCAGAGAGAGAAAGCAACACTCATCAGAAATGTTTGAACACTAACGTGGAATCAGTTTGAAATTTGGAGATTTTTTTAAAAGCCTACTCTTTTATTTTAATGATGAGGAAATTAAGGCTAGCAAGATTAACATGCTTTTGGTCATATACTAGTTAAACTGTAAACTAGGTCTCCCTTCTCCCAGTCTATTGCTTTTTCTATTAAGCAAAATTATTCCTATTGTGATTGAAAACTCCAGATATATTGGCAAGGATTGGTTTTTATAGTTGTGAGTTTAAACCTGTATGTACAAAGTTCTGGCAAACATTTATTTAGGCTTTCTTTATAATCAATAGCAATTGCCAAAGCCATATCAATCATTGTGATTGGCATCTCTTATTAAGAAAATCACAAGGAGTACTTTAACCATTCAGTCATCTATTGACTTTAGTCTCTGGCTTAGAAACCATTAGATCTTTTGTGACGCATTAAAAAGGAATTCACAAATTTGTCCTTAATTTGCACATTGTCTGCTTCAATTTGGAACCAGAAGATCACCCATCTTATTTTATTTAAAAGGGGGGATTTTTTTTATTGCTTCTCATCATTTCTAGTTACAGACTTATTGGCTTGCTAGACATCTCAGCTATAACTTATGCATTTTTCTTTTTGATAAATGGGAAGGCTTAAATTTTCAGGCCAATTATTTATATAAATTGTAGGTATATTTTATATTTAGCTACCCTTCTACTTCTAATATATTTATTATTTTGCAGAGAAAAGAATTGGGGCTAATGTGATATTGTTTACAGCTGTCTTCAATTTTTTGTTAGCCTTTTAATCCATATACAAGAATCTATTAAGAAGGTAAGCTCTAGATCTTAACAACAGCCCACTATTTGCTGATGATTATACAGGGCAATTAACATTGCTCCAAGATTCAGTCAGTGGGAATGGTAACTAGACATATCAGAGTACAAGGATGTATTCTAGATATTTAAAAAATTGTAATTTAGGAAACATATCGTTTTTGGAGGAGCTTAATGTACTCTCGCCCTCTGTATTTTAATGCAAAAAACTGAATGCAGATAAAATAATTTTATTGTCATGAACTGGAGGTATCTTATTAGAAAACTGTATCTATTATCTTAAACCTGCTGAGTTAGAGAGAATCTTAGAATCACAAGGCCCCAAGTTTGTATCCTGGTTGTACCACTTTCTCACTTTTATGTGTAACAAAATGGGCCTAATAACAATATGACTGTTGTGAGGATAAAATGAGATAATGTAAAACAGTTATTAGCATAAATAAATGTGGATATAAAATGTTAAAATGGAATTTTCAACTGAGTCCATCAAGATACAATAGGAGTAAAATTTCAAATCAAGATCCCCATACGCGGATTTTTCAAAGGAATTGGTCAAAGACAGGTATTGCTGCTCTTGGATCCCTCAGCTTGTTGATGATCAAAAAGGGTACAAGGAAGGGAAGGCAGGGAGAATTTGGTGAGGGTATTTTGCTTTTGGATGAAGCTGTTGAAACACTATGAGTCCCCCTTTCTTACTGGGGTGATGAGTACAGCCCCAAACCTAGTGAGAGGGAGCTTTAGGAAAGCCACTGGGAGGGTAGAGCACAGGGGCCTGACTCGGTCTGAGAGCGCTACCTGTGGCAGGAGGATGGAGCTGCCTCATGGCACTAGCCTCTCCCCCTAGTAATTGTCAGGGTGAGGAATGTGTGAATATTATTTCAGAACGATTAATGGACTTCCTACGTGTGTAAAAGTTCCAAGTGACTGTAGATAGATGTCGCTTGGCCCCTCATGGATTTGTCACCCCACTTCCCCTGGGTGACAGAGCCGCAAAGGATTACTCAAAGCCCATCTCTTCTGAGCAGTGAGAGACCCTGAAGTGCTTAATCTCCCACTGGACCCCTCAAGCGAGAGGCATCCCTTCCTTGGGAAATTAACCCCGAATTGGGGTTCTCTTCCTGCATTTATTTTCCAGACCAGGAAGTTACAGGAATAGAACATAGGTGGAGTTATAGTTTAAGAATATAGGCTGGTAACGTTCAGTGAAACAAGCCAGATGACATTCCAGTAAGGCAATTAAGTGGTCCTATCAACAAAAGCTTGATCTTAGCAAACACTCCTTCTCCCTCCAGCAATTTTCCAGTATCTTTACGTTTCAATCAGTAACTAGTCTGTCCTTGAGCCAGCAACCTTGCTGTGTTACAAATCTTTATCTTACACCAGAGACTTTATAGCCTAAGGAAAATTTCCAGTTCTCAGCAAGGTCAATATTTGAAACTGCAAGGCTTTGGAAACCCAGGCCCTGTGAAGTACATTTGCTTTAAGAATCCTCTACAGATAGATGGTGTGGAGGATTTTTGGGTTCTGCCCAAGAGGGCTTCTGTGAGAGGATAATGGGAGATCTATAGTGTGGTGGGTAAACTGCCAGAGAAACAAGCTGAGAGGTGATGGGGTGCAGGCAGCCTAGAAAGCACATGCGTCTTAGGAACTGCAAAGAGAGCCTGCAGAGATGGCAAAGCTCCAAAGGGCCTGTATGTCCCTGAAAGAAAGGTCGGCTTGAGCATCTGCCAGCAGAGCATGGGCTCAGAGCTGAAGCCCTCTGACATCAGGCAGATCTGAGTAGGACATTCCCGTCTTTTACCCTTCTCCTCTCTCTGCTCTTACCCAGGGTACTCAGAACCCAGCTGGCAAGGGAAGGGGAGAGATCTGCTCTAGACAGAGGCAGAGAGGAAGCTACCCATAGTACCTTTTCCACTTCTGCCTTTCAGCCTGGAGCAGGCCCGGGTGTGGAAGGGGAGAAGATTGGACCTTTAATCAAGTAATACAGTGTTTTGGCTAATTTCTTGGTCTGGGCATTCTAAGTTTGAGTTGATTTTAAATGAAACTAGGGCTGTCTGATACCTAAAAGCGAGCAGAAAACCTTTACTGGAGCTTTCATCTAGGGGTAGGGGAGTGTTATCCTCACTGAATACAAATCAAAAAGCATTGGGAAAAAAAAGAAAAGGTTATTATTAAATTATTAGTTGTGCTTGTCTGCTGTATTAGTTACATTATTGTTGTTGATGCTGTTATAGAAAAGCTACCTTCAAATTCAGTATTGTATACCTAAAATCTTCATTTTTCTTTGATATTCCCTATATTTTTCTGGCTTACCACAAATACCCCTATACCACCAGTCAACTCACTATTTAGGAGTATGTTTTTAACCAGGTTTCTCACACTGCTTACTAGAATGTTAATTTGCTTAAAGTTTATAGTTAATGTTCTCTAAGTACATTACTGAGAACTTTTATATCCAGGGTAAAAATTAGGTAGCATTTACCTTAATAAGTTTTAAATAATTCAGCATGCACCACCAGGAAATAGCAGTTTGGGGACTTGATCTTCCGTTTGTCTATGAACAGAAGCAGATAACTCTTTTTTAAAAAAAATTTTATTTGGTATCCTTTTTTGGCAGCTGACCAATATAGGGAACTGAACCCTTGACTTTGGTGTTATAACACTGACCTCTAACTGCACTAACTGGCCAACCCTTTTGTATTCTTTTAAATTGGTGTATGATACACTAATAAAAGAGTACAATCCACAGGCTTTAGTTTGATGCATACTCACAATACACCCTTGTAGCCAGCACCCAGTCCAGAGGTAGAATAGTGCTAATACCCCAGTCACTGTCTGACTCTGCATATCAATAGTTTTGTTTGCTTTAAAGCTTTTTAATAATAGTACCATCTTTTCGTGTTGGTGAGAGTCATGCATGTTGTGTATAGTTTTAGTTTGTTTACTTATGAATCTGTATAGTATTTCACGGGACAAATATACTGTTTATTAGCTGATGGACATTTGGATAGTTCTGTTGATTAGTTGATGGATATTTGGATTATTTACACGTTTAGACTCTTACAAATAATGCCACTAAAAGCCTTCTTATACATGTGTTTTGGTGAATATATTGTGCATTTTTGTTGATTTTATACTTGGGAGAGGGATCATAATATTATAGGTATGACTATATTCAAATTTAGTAGATAATGACAGTTTTCCAAAGTGGTAGTAAATATCACTCTTCCACTAACTGTGTATGAGATGTTACATCTTACTTGCCAATACTTGATATTGTTTGTCTTATTTTAGCTATTCCAGATTGTGCCAATTGTTTGCCGAGGAAAATCTTGTACTAGCCATTGGCATGGCCTCAGTAAACGTTCATGTGGGAATTGGGATGTCTTCTACACAGTCTTCCTTTCTTTCATGAGGGCATTGCTCCAACCTGACTGCTTATCAAAGCATAAAGTTCTGTATTTAGCAAGGAACTCAGAATAGCTGTACGCATGGTAAATGCTGCTCAATACTTACCAATAACTTTGCTAAGTGAAAAAATAGGTATGATGTGCATTTGTCAATATTTTGAATGCCAGTACAGGAAACCCAATTCAAACTAATGTAAGTAAAAAGCTAATTAATTGACTCTTGTAGTTGAAAAGCCAGGCTTGGCAGGCCCCAGGGGCTAAGCTTCACTTTCCATACCAAGACTGTTTTCCACTGGGCTCCCTCTCTTCTCAGGTAAGCTTGCTTCCTGCCTGGGGGAAAGGATTCTGCCAATAGCTACAAACTCCCAGCAGTAAAAACATAAACAAAAACAAACAACAACAAATCTCTTTTTGTCTTCCTGGAGCTCCCTAACACAAGTCCTGGAATTGAGGCTCTCTGGCTCTGACTGCTCTGATTGTATCTTCCTCAGCTCAGGGTGGCACAGGGTCCCTCTGGACCACACGCTCTTAGAGGAGCAAACATTCTCTGGGGAATATTGGCGTGCTGTTAACAGAGGAAGGGACAATGCTTGGTGGCAGGCAAAAGTAACAAAACATCCACTGCAAGTCAGACTATCCAAAAATGATGAAGTCTGTTTATTGCTACAGATCTGCATGACTTACCCTTGGATTAAGCAATACCTCTGCAAAGTTGCATATGTGGACTGCATCATTTTAGGCCCCGTGGAACTGCTTTTATTGGACTGTGCTGGGACATTCTGTTATCAGCCTGCATTGAGGGACAGTACAATGGACAGCATTGTGGGATTCTTTATAGTGTTGTAAGATAGTAGTGAAGACACTATGGATTTCCACATTATAGGATTTCATAGGAGAAATTTCTCCCTGGTCTCCATACCAGGAAGAGTTGAACTGTTTCTAAACACTTTTTGTGATTTTATCTTATGGTCACTGTGGTTCTTGAAACTGATGAGATTTTCTTCCTTGCATTGCTAGAATGATAGAGTCAATTTTATGGCTTGTTTTAATCAAGCATGCTAGGCCTCAAAGCATGGATTTTTGGGGGGCAGTTAACCTTGCTCCTTCATTGTTATTTTTATTTCCTTCAGTATGATTGCTCAATTCTTTTTCCTTTTTTTTTTTTATTATTTATTTATTTTTTTTAAATTTTATTTTGTCGATATACATTGTAGCTGATTATTGCTCCCCATCACCAAAACCTCCCTCCCTTCTCCCTCCCCCCCTCCCCCCAACAATGTCCTTTCTGTTTGCTTGTTGTATCAACTTCAAGTAATTGTGGTTGTTATATCTTCTCCCCCCCCCCCCGGTTTGTGTGTGTGTGTGTGTATGTGTGTGTGTGAATTTATATATTAATTTTTAGCTCCCACCAATAAGTGAGAACATGTGGTATTTTTCTTTCTGTGCCTGACTTGTTTCACTTAATATAATTCTCTCAAGGTCCATCCATGTTGTTGCAAATGGCAGTATTTCATTCGTTTTTATAGCTGAGTAGTATTCCATTGTGTAGATGTACCACATTTTCCGTATCCACTCATCTGATGATGGGCATTTGGGCTGGTTCCAACTCTTGGCTATTGTAAAGAGTGCTGCGATGAACATTGGGGAACAGGTATACCTTCGACTTGATGATTTCCATTCCTCTGGGTATATTCCCAACAGTGGGATGGCTGGGTCGTATGGTAGATCTATTTGCAATTGTTTAAGGAACCTCCATACCATTTTCCACAGAGGCTGCACCATTTTGCAGTCCCACCAACAATGTATGAGAGTTCCTTTTTCTCCGCAGCCTCGCCAGCATTTATCGTTCATAGTCTTTTGGATTTTAGCCATCCTAACTGGGGTTAGATGGTATCTCAATGTGGTTTTGATTTGCATTACCCGGATGCTGAGTGATGTTGAGTATTTTTTCATATGTCTGTTGGCCATTTGGATATCTTCCTTAGAGAAATGCCTACTTAGCTCTTTTGCCCATTTTTTAATTGGGTTGCTTGTTTTCTTCTTGTAAAGTTGTTTGAGTTCCTTATATATTCTGGATATTAATCCTTTGTCAGATGTATATTTTGCAAATATTTTCTCCCACTCTGTTGGTTGTCTTTTAACTCTTTTAATTGTTTCTTTTGCTGTGCAGAAGCTTTTTAGTTTGATATAATGCCATTTGTGTATTTTTCCTTTGGTTGCCCGTGCTTTTGGTGTCGTATTCATGAAGTCTGTGTCCAGTCCTATTTCCTGAAGTGTTTCTCCTATGTTTTCTTTAAGAAGTTTTATTGTCTCAGGGTGTATATTTAAATCCTTAATCGATTTTGAGTTGATTTTAGTATACGGTGAGAGGTATGGATCTAGTTTCATTCTCCTGCATATCGATATCCAGTTATCCCAGCACCACTTGCTGAAGAGGCAGTCCCTTCCCCAGTGAATAGGCTTGGTGCCTTTGTCAAAGATCAGATGGCAGTAAGTGTGTGGGTTGATTTCTGGATTCTCTATTCTATTCCATTGGTCAGTGTGTCTGTTTTTATGCCAGTACCATACTGTTTTGGTTATTATAGCTTTGTAGTATAGCTTAAAGTCAGGTAGTGTTATGCCTCCAGCTTTATTTTTTTTGCTCAGCATTGCTTTGAGTATTCGTGGTCTTTTATTGTTCCATATAAATGTCTGAATAGTTTTTTCCATTTCTGAGAAAAATGTCTTTGGAATTTTGATGGGGATTGCATTGAATTTGTATATCACTTTGGGTAGTATGGACATTTTCACTATGTTGATTCTTCCAATCCAAGAGCATGGAATATCTTTCCATCTTCTTGTATCCTCTCTAATTTCTCTCAGCAGTGGTTTGTAGTTCTCATTATAGAGATTTTTCACCTCCTTGGTTAACTCAATTCCTAAGTATTTTATTTTTTTGGTGGCTATTGTAAATGGGCAGGCTTTCTTGATTTCTCGTTCTGCATGTTCACTATTGGAGAAAAGAAATGCTCCTGATTTTTGTGTGTTGATTTTGTATCCTGCTACTGTGCTGAAATCATTTATCAATTCCAAGAGTTTTTTGGTAGAGGTTTTAGGCTGTTGGATATATAGGATCATGTCATCTGCAAACAGGGACAGTTTGACTTCATCTTTTCCAATCTGGATGCCCTTTATTTCCTTCTCTTCTCTGATTGCTCTGGCTAGTACTTCCAACACTATGTTGAATAGGAGTGGTGAGAGTGGGCATCCTTGTCTAGTGCCTGTTCTTAAAGGAAAAGCTTTCAGCTTTTCCCCATTCAGGATGATATTGGCTGTGGGTTTGGCATATATGGCTTTAATTATGTTGAGATACTTTCCCTCTATACCTAACTTACAGAGGGTCTTTGTCATGAATGAGTGCTGAACTTTATCAAATGCTTTTTCAGCATCTATAGAGATGATCATATGGTCCTTGTGTTTGAGTTTATTAATATGGTGTATCACATTTATTGATTTGCGTATGTTGAACCAACCTTGCATCCCTGGGATGAATCCCACTTGAACGTGATGAATAATTTTTCGTATGTGTTGCTGTATTCTGTTTGCTAGTATTTTAGTGAGGATTTTTGCATCTATATTCATCAAGGATATCGGCCTGTAGTTTTCTTTTTTGGTTATATCTTTACCTGGTTTTGGTATCAGGATGATGTTTGCTTCATAGAATGAGTTTGGGAGATTTGCGTCCGTTTCAATCTTTTGGAATAGTTTGTAAAGAATCGGTGTCAATTCCTCTTTGAATGTTTGGTAAAATTCTGCTGTGAATCCATCTGGTCCTGGGCTTTTCTTTCTTGGGAGCCTTCTGATAACAGCTTCAATCTCCTTTATTGTTATTGGTCTGTTCAAATTTTCTACGTCTTCACGGTTCAGTTTTGGGAGCTTGTGTGTGTCCAGAAATTTATCCATTTCCTCCAGATTTTCAAATTTGTTGGCGTATAGTTGTTTATAGTAGTCTCGAATGATTCCTTGTATTTCAGATGAATCAGTTGTAATATCGCCTTTTTCATTTCTAATTTTTGTTATTTGAGTCTTCTCTCTTCTTTTTTTTTGTTAGCCATGCTAATGGTTTGTCAATTTTATTTATCTTTTCAAAAAACCAACTTTTTGATTCGTTGATCTTTTGAATTGTTTTTTGGTTTTCAATTTCATTCAGTTCTGCTCTGATCTTAATGATTTCTTTCTGTCTGCTAACTTTAGGATTGGATTGTTCTTGTTTTTCTAGTTCTTTAAGGTGAAGTGTTAGTTTGTTCACTTGCCATCTTTCTATTCTTCTGAAGTGAGCATTTAATGCAATAAATTTTCCCCTCAATACTGCTTTTGCAGTATCCCACAGGTTTTGGTATGATGTATCATTGTTTTCATTAGTTTCAATAAACTTTTTGATTTCCTGCTTGATTTCTTCTTGGACCCATATGTCATTAAGTAGAATGCTGTTTAATTTCCATGTGTTTGTATAGTTTCCAGAGTTTTGTTTGTTATTAATTTCTA
This sequence comes from Cynocephalus volans, assembly GCF_027409185.1. Classification (NCBI taxonomy): domain Eukaryota; kingdom Metazoa; phylum Chordata; class Mammalia; order Dermoptera; family Cynocephalidae; genus Cynocephalus; species Cynocephalus volans. The sequence goes on along the minus strand of NC_084464.1, from coordinate 117,577,661 downwards.
GTTTTAATCCATTGTGGTCTGAGAAGATACATGGGATAATTCCAATTTTTTTGAATTTATTGAGACTTGATTTGTGACCTAATATGTGATCTATCCTGGAGAATGATCCATGTGCTGATGAGAAGAATGAATATTCTGAGGTTGTTGGGTGGAATGTTCTGTAGATATCTGCCAATTCCAATTGGTCTAGAGTCTTGTTTAGATCTTGTGTTTCTCTACTGATTCTTTGCCTAGATGATCTGTCTAATATTGACAGTGGAGTGTTCAGGTCCCCTGCTATTATGGTATTAGTGTCTATTTCCTTCTTTAGGTCTAATAGAGTTTGTTTTATAAATCTGGCTGCTCCAACATTGGGTGCGTACATATTTATGATTGTTATGTCTTCTTGATGGATCAGTCCTTTTATCATTAAGTAGTGTCCCTCATTGTCTCTTTTTATGGTTTTTAGTTTAAAGTCTATTTTGTCAGATATAAGAATAGCCACTCCAGCTCGTTTTTCTTTTCTGTTTGCATGGTAAATCTTTTTCCATCCTTTCACTCTTAGTCTGTGTGAATCTTTATGGGTGAGGTGGGTCTCTTGTAGGCAGCATATAGTTGGGTTCTGCTTTTTGATCCAGTCAGCCAGTCTGTGTCTTTTAATTGGGGAATTTAAGCCTTTAACATTAAGAGTTGTTATTGAAAGGTGTTGATTTATTCCTAGCATTTTATTGGTTGTTTGGTTGTGTTAGGTGTCTTTTGTTCCTTGCTTTCTGATTTACTGTTTGTTTTCTTTGTTTGTTGGTTCCTTAGGTTGTAGATAGTGTTTTTGTTAGCTTGTTTTCTCTTCATGAATGCCATTTTTATTGTACTAGCGGGTTTAGATGTTTCTTAGGTTTTTATGGCAGTGGTAGTTATTTTTCAGGAACCAAACCCAGTACTCCCTTGAGGATTTCTTGTAAGGGTGGTCTTGTGGTAGTGAACTCCCGCAGTTTTTGTTTGTCTGAGAAATATACTATTTGCCCCTCATTTCGGAAGGATAGCCTTGCAGGGTAGAGTATTCTTGGCTGGCAATCTTTGTCTTTTAGTATTTTGAAAATATCATCCCATTCCTTTCTAGCTTTTAGGGTTTGTGATGAAAAGTCTGATGTTAACCTGATTGGGGCTCCCTTATAGGTGATTTGACGCTTCTCTCTTGCAGCTTTTAAGATTCTCTCTTTGTCTCTGAGTTTTGCCAATTTGACTATGACATGTCTTGGAGAAGGCCTTTTTGGGTTGAATACGTTTGGAGATCGTTGAGCTTCCTGGATCTGAAGATCTGTGATTTTTCCTATACCTGGGAAGTTTTCTGCCACTATTTTGTTGAATATGTTTTCAATGGAATCTCCATTTTCCTCCCCTTCTGGAATACCCATGACTCGGATATTTGAGCGCTTGAGGTTGTCTGATATCTCTCTCAGATTTTCTTCCATGTCCTTGATTCTTTCTTCTTTCTTTTTGTCTGCTTGTGTTATTTCAAACAGCCCATTTTCAAGTTCAGAGGTTCTCTCTTCAACTTCGACAAGCCTGCTGGTTAAACTCTCCGTTGTGTTTTTTATTTCGCTGAATAACTTCTTCAGTTCAGCAAGTTCTGCTACATTTTTTTTCAGGACATTGATTTCCTTGTATATTTCCTCTTTCAGATCCTGTATACTTTTCCTCATTCATCATGATGTCTAGCTGAGTTTTCTTGTATCTCATTCAGTTTCCTTAGAATTATCACTCGAAATTCCTTGTCAGTTATTTCAAGGGCTTCTTGTTCTATAGGATCTAGAGTATGAGATTTATTAACTTTTGGTGGTGTACTTTCTTGATTTTTTGTATTTCTGGTGTCTTTTTTTTGGTGTTTATTCATTGTGACAGGGGGTTTCACAGTCCACCGGTTTGAGACTAATGACTAACTAGGATGTTGCTGTGGTTGCCAATTTGGTATGGCTCCCGCCGTGACTGCTCAGTTGGCCTCTAGTGTCTTGTGTGTGTGGTTGCCTCGGGTCTTGGGCTTCTCTGGGGATCCACCTTTCTGGTCACCTTGTACTCTGCTGGGCTGGTGGATCACGTACCACAGGGTGTGTGATCTCTGTTGAGCTTTCACTTTCTGTACAGGACTTCTCCCCGTTCGGTGTGCTCTGGCCCAGGCTGTTAGATCGTGCAGTGGCGACCCCACCGGGTGTGTGGTTTCTGTCGAGTCTCCGCCTCCCTGGCCGCACGTCTCCCCCTTCTGTGCACACTGTGCTGGGCTGGGGTGTGTCTTCTGCACCCCTTGTCTATCAGCTGGGCCTTCAAGACCCTGCTCAGCACTGCCTCGCCCAGGAAGTCTACCAGGTTTCTGCTAGGCACAGACGACCGGTCTCTCTGGGTGCCTTTGTAGCACTGTGTAGATCTTTCTCGGGTCTTGTTCACCTTTGTATCCCCCTGGTATAAACCGAGTCTAGTGCCCGCCTGCAGCCTGCTCTCCGGCAGGTTCAAGCGACCTGGGAACTCTCCTACCAGACTATTCCCAACCAGAAATTCGTTAGGCTTTTTTCCAAACTGGTGGTCGCAGAGATGGTATCTGCCTCCCAGTAACAGGAAGTTTACCGGGGCCGGAGTCCAGGGTGTGGTGGAGTGACAGTCGGCCCTCCCGTACTTCCTAGCCCTCCCAACACTGGTCGGGACGCCCCACACCCCCAACCCCGCCAGAGAACCGCGGAGGGAGTGGGAGAGGAGGCCGGCCCGCAGGGTCCGGAAAGCCCCGCGCCAGGCCAAGCAAATGGGCTCAGTGATGGCCGAGCAGGGCGGAGCTGCCCGCACCTGGGAAAATGGAGGCAGCACCGGGGCAGTGAGTGGCCTGGTGGTGCAGGCGGGAGCCGCGTGGGCATCCACCCCCCGAACAGAGCTGTGCCAGGGATCACTCACAGTGCTGTGCCAGTTCGGGCGCTCGCTCTGTCTCTGGTTTGTTGCCTTCTGTGTTCTCGGCGCTGCCGCCTCGGGGCTGTTCAGTCGCGGCGCCGCTCGGGCGCTCCCAGGAATCTTCTTTAATGCCGGCCTGAAACCTCGAATCCTGAATAGGGCAGCTGGCCGCCTTCAGCGTGGCCCCGGCCTCCGGGATCCTGGCTGCATCCACCGCAGCCCTGGCGCCGTGTTCCCTGTTTCAAGACTCGCTTTTGCAGCTAAGAATCAGTTCTTTTTCTGCTCCACACTTCAAAGCTGTTGCCTGTAAATGAGGCAGCCTCTCCTGCCGGGGGCAAAGTGGCGTTGAGCCCCCACGACCGGCCAGCAGCAGCAGTCCTCCCTTAAGAGATGGCCAGAGGAAGGTCCACAAGTTTCCCGGCTGCCTGAGGCCCAGTGGCCACCTTTTCCACCTCAGCTACTCCGCGCCAGCCGCCGCAGCCGCCGCCATTTTTTCTCCTTTTTTTTTTTTTTTTTTGTATATATTGTTTGTAAACTTCCTTAAGTCTTTTCTGAGGCAAAGTTGAGAAATACACAGAATTTAATTAATTAATTAATTTTTTATTTTTATTTTTTGAAATACACAGAATTTTATGAAAATTTTGTTCTATGCATTGAAAATATCACCACAAACTAAATAAATCTGCTTGGCTTTGGCAAGAAATTTATTAACAGAACTTATTTTGGGCTCCAGTTTTAGATGAAGGAGTTGTGAAACACTACAGAATCAGACAACTGGATGAGGGGGGCTTTTTCCTTAGCCGGAGAAGAGCCTTTTCAACACTGAGTGAGTTTGTGAGCTACTACACCAGGACAAGTGATGGCCTATGTGTCAAGCTGGGAAAACCATGCTTAAAGGTGAAATATTTTCACACTGTGTTCATTCATTTTTGAAGTCAACTTTTTTTTTTCAGGTATTTGAGTATTTGCCATGTGATGTCAGCTCAGAAAAAAAATTGTAATTTGATTACCTAAGTCAGGGACAGGCAAACTGTGGTCCATGAAACAATACTGTCTCATGCTTGTTTTTGTAATTGTGTTTTATTACAACAGACATGCTGATTCATTTACTAATTGTCTCTGGCTGATTTTGTGCCACAAGAGAAGAGTTTAGTAGTTGCAACAGAGACAGTATGGCAGATGGTAAACCTGACTATGAGCTCTAGGAGGGCAGGGGCCTTGCCTGTTTTGTTTACAGAATGGCACCTAATTAATGCTTAAAAATATTTATTTACTAAATGAATGAACAAATTAAAAAATGGAGAAAAATGAGTTTGAAAAATGATTAAAAATTTAATTATTCAAAAATACATGATACCTGGAATAAATACTATAGCCAAAGCGTTTGGGGAGGATTTGTGGATAAGGTGGAACTTGGACTGGGCCTTGAAATTGGGAGGATTTTAACTAGGCAAAAAAGGTGGGGAGAAGTCATTCTAGACCTGTGGGAAGATGCTGTTGGGTGCAGGATGGGACAGATGAACAATGAGGTGCCTGACTCAGCAGGATTTGGGGAAAATCAACTTTATGAGTTAATGCAGATTCTCCACATTTTTTGTGTGTCTTAAAATAATTAGAATACCCTTAATAATATTTTGTTTTAAATAATGTTTCCTTTAAAAAGTACCTAGACTATTATTTTTAATTAAAAAAAAAAATACATCTACCGTTTTTTTTTTTTCTTACAAGTATTCTTATTATTCTGTGAAACAGGTACAGGTCCCAGCTCCTTTTGATTTGTCATATAAAACTGTGGACCAGTGGGAGATAGACCGCAACTCTGTACAGCTTCTGAAGCGATTGGGATCTGGTCAGTTTGGCGAAGTATGGGAAGGCCTGTGGAACAACACAACTCCAGTGGCGGTCAAAACATTAAAACCAGGTGTGAGAACATCAAAGATTAAATGGCATGTGTTGACGTTTGTGAGCTTAATTGTAAATGTCCAAGTGGTTACTGGATGGCCAATGTGGGAAGCAAGCAAGTGTTGGAATAATTCTCTCTAGCCCAGGTGACCATAACCTATAGACAAGGCTTTAAATATAAAGGCAAGAATGTGTGCCCTGGATCGGCTAGGTCTTAAAATATCCCCAATTCAAGATTCCAACAATGTTTTTCTTCTCTAGAGTTAGGATTCTGTCTTCCAATGTCCGTCTCTCCCCTTTTTCCCACTAGCCTTAGTTAAGAAATACTGATATAACTGAAAATACTCTTAAAAAATCTGATGGAAACTTGGTGCTACTCAGGGAACAACAATTTTATTAAATACTAATGTGTATGGTTAAAAGGTAAAATGGTCCATCTAAAAGACCACATATTTGAAAGCATAGGAACCATTTTTTTCTTTCATCTTCCTTTTCCCTGTGGTGGCAAGTAAAAGTATACCAAAATCAATAATTATTCAGCCAGGCTTTATTCCCTCCATTTTAAAGGTGGGGTAAGGTATTTTAGAGAGATTAAGTAACTTTCATAAGACTTACTAATCATATGATCTTGAGCAAATTTTTGAATTACTCTATGCCTCAGTCTTATCATTTGTAAAATAGAAATAATAATAAGGCCAACCTAGCAGGGTCACTATGAAGATCAAATTGGGTCATTAGTGGAAATGCTTTGCATGGTATCTGGTTCATAAGTGACCAATAAAATATTATTGTTACAAAGTCAGTAAATGGCAGAGCTGGGATTCGAACCCACATCTATCACTATTGCATCACACCCATGGAAGTGACTACAGAAGTGCAACATTTCTGTGGGAGCCTCATATCCCCCTCTAAAAAGACAGGTAAGAAGAGTAACCGTAGTCCAGACTATAGTTCTCTGGGGACCTCCATTATTTATTTAGGCCACAATTCTTAGAGGTTTGGAAAGCTTCCAGGTGGCAGAACTTGAGCACTTGGTTTTTGCAGACTAGTAGTGTAGTGTAACACCATGGTTCCCAAACTGAGTGCCAGGGCACATGGGGCACTACAGTGAGTTCACAGAAGCTCTGTGGATATTTAATTTTTTTGAGATAAACATCTTGAATCCTACACAAACTACTACCTTGAAGTATTTCGCAGTTTCAGCTTTATATTATGTAACATTCCTTTTGCTGACATCATATCTTTGTGAAGTTAGGTTTCTGATGGTCGCTGTGATCAAATGAAAGATTCACAAAAAAATCTGTGTGGACCAGGACATGAGGGTAGCAGTGTTCAATCTGATTTTAAAACTTGAGAAGTTATGTAGTGCCCAAGAGGTGCATATACTTCAAAATGTTTTTGGAAAAATAGAATTGAAAGATGATACTAATCTTTCTATGAACTTTTTGAAGACCCCTCAAACCACTTTAATTAGTAACTGTGATTAAGAATGAAATAAAAAAAAATATTTTTTTCCTTTCAATTTACCTGTATTACTTTTTCAAATGGCTACTGTTAGGACAAGTACTTCTAAAGTTCTTTGCGTCTAAGTAAGTAATTGAAAGAACTGTTAGGTATTCATTTTGGCTTAGGGGCATTTTTGCGAAAAAAGTTACTGGGACACTAAGGATGCCATGAACTGAAAATGTTGGAACCCTCTGGAATACCCATTAAGAGCATAAAGTTTGGGGTAAGATAAACCTGAATTCAAATTTGACTCTGCCCTCTGTAACTTTGGACCATCTATTAACCTTTCTGAATCTCTTCAGCTGGGAGTGGGAATTATAATTGTTCTGACTTTATAAGGTTTTACAAGGACAAATTGAGTCAATGTACATAAAGTGCATGCAGTTGAGTTCTTAATAGATGTTAGTTTCCATGGCGCTGCTGACAGATGCATCCACTGAGGTGCAAATTCACTAGGGCAGGAGTTCAGTTCAGGCATTTACAAGTGCCAGATGAAACAACACAGAGGCACTTTTAAGTACTTAAGGTGAGGGCATTCTATTCCAGCACTTGAGATTTTCACAATCACTGTGTGTATATGCTTTTAAATTCTAATTTTGTTGATAATTGAAACTAAACCTTATTGTCCAATCTAATCATTCTTTTCCAAAAAGAGGCAGCTAGCTGGTCTTTCTAACATTGCTCTTTAAGGACGGCCTTCTGGAGGTCAAAAGAGAACAAAGAATCAAACTTCTTATATTAAAAAAAAAAAAAAAAAAAAAAAAGCTGTGGTAGTTTTCTCTCCAACAGGAATAATTATTATTGATTTAGAGTGTAATAGCAGCAAACAGCTTTGGTGATTGGTTAAATGTCTTCACTTTGCTGGGGCCATTAATCAATCTTAGCAGCTCTTTATTGCTTTGCAGACTACCACGCAATAAAGATGAGCCTGAAATCAACTCTCACAGTAGCTTTGACAGGCAAAAATTAATATTTAATATTGCATTACTAGCTGAGTTGAGATTGGGTCTCCTTGCTTTGCAGCTGGTCGGCTGTAACCAGCATAGCCATGAAGGAGTGCTCTGAACAGCCTTCACTTGCAGTACAAGATTTCAGCTCTTGTGGAGTCGGAGTGGGGAAGGATTTGAGTGTCATGCATTCCATGAATCTGATGGCCACTCAGAGTATTAACGTCATAATATGTTGTATATATAAATTGTCTGAATGATGATCATAACTGCTGCTATCACTGGAAACTTCAAGAATTGGATTCTTTCTGGGCGGGATTGGGGGAGCTTACACTATATCCGTAGTTGACCATCAGCCAAACTAGTTATAACAACCAAGAACAAAGTCCTTTATTACGGTCTTTTATTCTCAGCTCCATTTTGCTACTATGATTCCAAGTTTTAATCCTGTTTAATTATGTGGAGTAAGTCAATGGTAGAGATGGAATTGAAGGAGCTCAGAAAAATGTGAGGGAAAAGAGATTAGGCCATATTTCCCTATTCTGCCTCTTTACATCCTTGTCCCTTCCCCTCCTCAACCTATGAAAAAATACTTACAGTTGGTCTGTTTGGTTACAAATAATGGTCAAGAGTCACTGAATGCATATGTGCCAGACATTGCTATTATCCTAATAATGATCTTTTGATGTCAGTAGGATTATTAGCCACGTTTTACAGATCAAGAAACTGACATTCAGAGAGGTTTGGTAATTTGCTCAAGATCACACTGGAAGCTAGTGGCAGAGCTGGGAATTGTCTAGAGTCTGGGTGTGGGTTCTAAACTTCTAGACTCTCAAAGGGTAGACAGCCTAAATGCTTTGTGTGACATGATCTGTAGGTCACACATAACTGTTCTTAACTTCACATTAATAGACAAGTCACAGTGTTACTGTAGAATGTCAAAGCTTATTCATTCCTTGGTTCAAATATCAGTTGTGAAGTCTGCAACAGGGAGAGTTTGATGAATGAAGTGGTCTATTTGGGCATCAGTGGAAATGATATTTACACTATCCATGGTGAATACTAAGATGTGAAATGACAGTATTCCTTCAATTATAGTAAAGTCTCTGAAACATCATATCTTAAAAGAAAAAAAAAATTACTGATGAAATGTAAACTCCAGGTATCCTTCCTCCTCTCAGGTTTTATTTGATGGTAACTACTTGGCACCTTGCATGGTGAGTCAGAATGAGCCATTTAAACACAATTTAATTGTAGATGAGTCTTCAAAATAGGCCCCCAAACTGTCTCTCTTATCATTTTCTCAAGCTATTAAGGCTCTGACAGAGGAAGCAGATAATACAGGAGAAAATGTTGAATATCAGTTTCAAGTTAAACATATAAAACTGGTGAAAACCCCCCCCCCCACTAACTTTTGGGGGTGGCCCTTGAATGTTTCCTGTTTAGCCTATACCCTGTGTTCCTACAGAATTAAGGACATAAATATGGGAGAATGTCATTGTCTCAGGCTTGTTATTCAGGTATTCCCACAGTGAATACCAAGGATAGGGCAGCTGTCAGTCTTCCCTGGATCCCGAAAGAAAAAGCTCTGGCTGCAGTAATTAAACACTCAGTGTCCTCCAGTGTTCATGTTAATAAAATGTTTTCTTTGTGTTCTTAAGATGCCTGCTTCATTTTATCAATTAAACTGTCAGTGTCTCCTTTTTCCTTCATTTTTCATAAGGCCTGAACAACCTCTGTTTACTTACAGATCGTAGCACGTAAACTGTGCACCCCTGATGCACCAACACACCCAGTTATTAGGTTTCCCGGGTTGAACTGATTGTGTTCTTTGATAACTCTGAGATTTGTGACACTGATGCTCTTACTTTACTGAGAGGCAGGCGGCAATCTTGGTGATTCCCACCAGGCTGCTGTGGGGATAGCATGCCTCAATAACATAAAGTGATTTCCCCTCTTCTTGTTTCAGGTTCAATGGATCCAAATGACTTCCTGAGGGAGGCACAGATAATGAAGAGCCTCAGACATCCAAAGCTTATCCAGCTTTATGCTGTTTGTACTTTAGAAGATCCAATTTATATTATTACGGAGTTGATGAGACATGGAAGTCTGCAAGAATATCTCCAAAGTAAGCTAAAGACTTAATAAAAAGGAAAAAAAAAAAAGAGGAATTTAGTTTAGCTAGTCCTATAAATGTCAATTTAGCAAGCCTTCTATAACCCAAAGGATATTTACTATTTGTAGATCAGTGAGAATAAGTGTCTTAACATTGAATGGCTCAACTACTATTTAATAGGATATATACTGTGTACTCAAAGGGAGAAAAAATATGTGGTGGAAGAGTAAATTGCTCACAATAGAACATATCAGAGTACTTAAATGTAATGTGGGAAATTGAAGAATGGATGTTTTGCATGATGCTTTATTTCCTATGCTAACTAATTGAACATTATCAGTCATGAACCAATATTTTCTATGGTACAGAATTTAGGGGCATGGAATACTTTTGGAAAAAAAGTGAGAGGGGTATCCTATTTTTTTTTCTTTGCCAATATTTGACAACATTGAACTTGGTGTTTAAAATACTTCCACTGCTAGGCAGCATTAGAATTTTCAGACTGAAAAGCAGAAATGTACTATTTTTTGTACATATATTTTGTGTAGTCAGAGAAGGCTTAAGGGCATTGTGAAATTTTGGTCTTTATTACAAATGAATAATTTAATAAACAACAATACAGTAAGCATTAAATTGAGATGTTCAAAGAAGTTACGACCAAGAACTGAGAGAATAATTAATGTTTGAAAAAGAGACTTTCTCTGTAATTTCTTGAAATGTCAGGATGGGATTGATAGAATGTGTAGAGGTAAAAGGAGGTGAGGATAATGGAACAAAGATTTTAGAAAGCTAAGAGTATTCTCTGATTTCTGGATGACTTATGAAGCTGGTAATATTAAATTGCAAAAAAGATAAGAAGAACAAAAAACATAATAAGTCCTGTTAAATGCTGTTAAAGACAAAAACATACCTAACTCCCTTGCATAAAGATATCAAATTTCGGGCCGACCCCGTGGCACACTCGGGAGAGTGCGGCACTGGGAGTGCAGCAGTGCTCCCACTGCGGGTTCGGATCCTATATAAGGATGGCCGGTGCGCTCACTGGCTGAGCGCAGTATGGCCGGTCACAAAAAGACAAAAAAAAAAAAAAAAAAAAAAGATATCAAATTTAACAGCATCAGAATATGTTACCCACTATAGAAAGATTAACCTGAGCCATTGACCCCTTTTGCCTTATCCCCAGGACAAAGTACAGATGTGATCCTGGGTCATATCCAACAAAAATGATTTATAAAGGTCATATAATATACATGTTATTAAATCTAATAGACAGTTCTCAGTCCTCAGACCTATAAGCAGCATTTAATTCAAAGGACATTCTCCTCCTGGAAAACTTTCTTCATTTGGCTTCCAGGACACGTCAGTTAGTGGCATTTCCTCCTTCCTTTCTTGCTTGCTCTTCTCAATCTATGTGATTTCCTACATCTCCTAGACCTCGATATCTTGGTGTTCTCCAGGACTCTTACAAAATCACCAGTTCCCTTGTTAATCTCATCTAATCCCATTGTTTATATATTGACAATTCCCTAAATTTTATTTCTCCCTTACTTCAGAATCATATAGCCAACTGCTTTCTTAACTTCTCCACTTGAATGTTGTATCAGTTTGGATATGTAGGTATGCTGCAGTAACAAACAGTCCCCAAATCCCAGAGGTGTAACACAAGCTTTTATTTCTTGTTCGTGCTATATGTGCAAAATAGATTGGCTGATGGCTCAGCTGTTTTGATCATGCTGGCAGGGGAAGGGGATGAGACTAATCTCACCCTGGCTCTTAAAGCTTCTGGCAGAGTTAACTTCTGTTCTCTTTTCATTTAGCCAAATCAAGCCAAAGAAGGTTAGGAAGTACGATCCTCTAAAGTGTTTTGAAAAGCCCTAGTTTCTACTACATATGTTCATTAGATGTCTCAAAATGACATGTCCCAAACTGATCTCTTTGTATTTTCCCCACTAATGTGCTATTCTTGTGGTCTTTCTTTCTTTGACAGTGTCTACACTCAGCCCTAATACCTTGGAGTCATCTCTACTTCTCATATCCCACATCTAACCAACCAGCAAATCTGATTGGCTTGCCATTAAAATATATCCAGGATTTTACTTCTCAGTGCTCCAACCCTGAACCAATCCTCTCCTGAATCTGCTCTCTCCTGGATTCTGCATTAGCCTCCTAATTTTGGTCTCCCTCCTTTGGTTTTTGCCCCCTTCAGTCTCTTCTATTTAATACAATAGCTGGAGAGACCCAGCTAAAATGTAAATCATAGCACGTCCTTCCTCAACTCAGAACTTTCAATGACTCCAATTGGTTCTTATCTGTATAATGACAAAGTCCTGCGTGATCTGGATGTCCATTACGTGTCTGACTTCATCTCTTACAACTTTCCCCTTATTCACTCTGTGTTGGCTACACTTTTTTGCTATTCCTGCTGCCCTTCAGGCATGCTTTTGTCCTGACTGTTTCCTCTGCCTGAACTCTATTATTTAGTCACATGCTCACTTATCATTTCCTGAAAGTCTTTACTCAGATGTTTCCATTTTGGTGGGTCCTTCACCAGTCATCCTCTAAATTCTAAAATTTAATTGCTTTCCACTCACTCTTTGTATTCCTCTCCCTGCTTTTTGTTTTCTCTCCTTAGCTATTAATCATTTCATATTTGCATGACTTGTTTATTTAGCTTATTTTTAGTATTTTCTAAATACAAACTCCATGAGGGCGGAGGTTTTTCTTCATTTTAGTGCTAGAACAATAGAAGGTTTGTGCTAATTGTGTGCTGACTGACTGTATGAATAGATTAAGTTGGGACCATCCTGAACCTAATAAGATTGGCACTTGGGGTCAAGTTTGTTTTGAGACTCTTGATGTTAGCTTGAAAAGATCCACTTACTGCAAGGCAAACTCCTTTGGCATTGAGAATTTCTGCAGCTTGTTGATGTGGTTTACTCAGGGTTGAGTGCAAACCTTGTCATCTTCTGGGTTAGCCATCAGAGTCAAGTTTACCAAAGCCTTCAGTTGTGAGGATACTTAGCAGCCAGGAAGAGTAATGAAGATATGCTCACCGCAGACAATCCCTTCCCAATCAAGAGGGTATAAATTTAATAGAGTGATGTTAAAACGAATCCACCACTCTTAAGCAGCCCAATATGTTAAATATTATTAAGCTGAAAGACTGTTGAGTAATGGAACATAATTGAAAATATTTTCTTGCTGCAGACGTAAATTGTCACAAATTTGTGAATCTTTACATCAGTTTTGATGAACGAATGGTGCTTGTATTAGAAGTGTGCTCTGAGATTTACTTAGGCAGTTCCTAGGCCACTGCACTCTTCAGGACAGAAAATGTGTATTACTCAATTTCCTCCAGTATTGTGCCTGCCAGTGGAAACCCTTTCATATCCACTGTAATAGGATTAGATGTTGTATTTGATAGCTGAAATAGCATACATATTTTTCTATATAACCATCTTTGTAATCTCTAAGCTTAGCTGAATATTTTCTTGTAATAGATTTCTCCAAAATGGTAGAGGCCTGTCAAAAAATGCTAGCACTGAGGGTAGTTGATGACAGGTATTTCTTAATTATATTAAAGAGGATAAATATCGGCATTATTTTTCTTTTTAGTTTAGTTGGACTTTTTTTCCAATAAATACTTATACACCACCTAATATATGTCAGGCATTTAAATACTTTTTAAAGAACAGCAAACATTTTCTATTTTTATAAGTCCTCTCATATTGTTCATCATTTTCATGGATAGTTCACTTAAGTGGACTGAAGTAGACAGGAATATTTTCACTGAGGATACCCTTTAACTGAATAGAACTACACAACTCTTTGCTGTTTGTATAGATGGAAGTCTCTCCATTATTCCTTGACTTTTGGGTGCTTAGGAGTCATGTGTAAGGCAAATTTTAGGGAGACAGTATAGAACAGTTCTTGAGAGAATGAGCACTTGGATTTGAATCTCTAAAGCTTGTTACCTATATCTCTGAGTAGCAGGAACTCCTGTGAAATGGGGAGAATAATAACATATTTACTTCATATAGTTGTTCTGAGTATTAAATTAGGTTCTTTACTGGAAATCAACCATATGGGATAGTGGTAGGAGAAAAACATATATACTTAATTTTTTTCTTTAAGAAAACATTGAATAGCACTTATTGTGTGACAGGCATTTTTTCTAAGTTCTTTACAAATATTAACTTAGTTCATTTCTCTAACTGCCTTGTGAGGTTAGTATTATTATTATCCCCATATTACAGTTTTTTAAAGAAATTGAGGTATGGAAAGGCTAAGTAACTTATCCAACATGGAAGTCTGGCTCCATAGTTCATGCTTTTAACCATATGCATAGCACTGATGTTATTTTCCTAACATCAACTTGTACAAGTATTCATTGTCTATTGCTGCTCAGTGTAATACCCCAAAACTTAGTGGCTTAAAAACAAAAAACATTTATTATCTCACAGTTTTTCTGTGACTGGGAATCCAGGTGCAGTTTAACTGGGTCTTCTAGTTAGGGTCTCTCATAAGGCTGCCATCAAGGTGTCAGCAGGTGCCCCAATCATCTGAAAGCTCTGGTGGAGGTGGAAACACATCTGAATTCATTTACATGACTGCTGGCAGAAGTTGGTTCCTCCTGTGCTGTTGGATTGAGGAAGTCAGTTCCTTGCTGGTTGTTGGCAGCAGGATGCCTGTGTTCCTTGCTACATGGACCTGTCCATAGAGTGGTTTTCAGCATGGCAGCTTGCTTCATTAAAATGAGCAAGCAAGAGAACAATGGGGTGGAGAGTGTCAGTAAGACGAAGTTAATCTTGGAAGGGGTGCCCCATCACTTTTGCCATATTCTATTTGTTAAACGTATTGCTAAGTCCAGACCACACTCAATGGAAGGGGGATTTACAGAGCATGAACGCCAGGAGGAAGGGATCACTGGGAACCATTTTAGGGTCCGTCTACCACATAGCTTGTGGTTAATCACCAGCTTGGCTTAATTTTCATATGTTTCTTTTCTTATTGAGTGAGTTTCATAGCAAAAGGCATAGCTATTTTGGCCATCACAACAGCAGTGCTTTGCCATTATGCTGCAGACTAAATTATATTTTATTTTCATGCTTACATCTTGTTTTAGACTGAATAATTAATGTTGGCTGCTATAACATACAATTCAAAACTCTCTATGACTTAAAACAAAAGAATAGATATTTTTTATATGGATCAGACTGCTCTTCCAGATGGCTTTCTCTAAGGAGTGACAGAGGGCTTTAAACTCTTTCCATCACGTGGCTCTACCATTTTGCAGTTCATCCTTTAGCAGCAAAGATGTGGGAGATTTTAAGGGCCAGGCCTATAAATAATGTGCATTGTTTCTACACAAATGGCATTGCCCAGAACTAGTTAACTGCAAAGCAAGATGGGAAATGTAGTCTTCTGTGTGTGCCAGGAAGAACAGAAAGGACAAAAGGGTAGGTGAACAGTTAGTTTTGCCTCACATTTTATTTAATATACTGCTTGCCAAAACCCCCCCGTATATATACATATACATATATGTATATATACACATACATACATATGATGTGCTTGTGTATTTCCCATTTGAAAATTACTTTGACTCCATTATTTCATTTTTTATTGAAAAAAAATAGCATATATGTAGAAAGTACATAAATCACATAGTTTAACATGTAATTGTAAAGCAAAAAAGTAGACAACTGTGCAGCCACTGCCCAAATCAAGAATTAGAACATGGCCATTACCCTGGAAAGCCTCTGAATACTTTATCAATAATAACCCCTGACAGTTCTGAATTTTACAATAATTGCTTCCCTTGACTTTACATTTACCTTGATTAGATCCTTCTTGACTAGGGTTTTGGAATTTGCCATCTCCTCTTGCTGTCTCCACGTCCTCAACTCCTTACTCTCTGTCCAGTGAAAGTGCTCATCCATCAGCAAATGACTCTCTAATTATTATATTTAACAAATATCTTTTGGTCCTTATCTTACTAGACTTACTTGTAGAATTTGACTATGATGGTGACTTTCTCTTTCTCAAAACTTTTTACTTTTTACAATGTTCTCTACTAGTTTTCTTCTCTTATTCTCCTGGCTGATTTTTCTCAGTTTTCTTGAGGGTTTATCTTTCTCTACCTAAATGTTTGTGTTTCTCATGTTTCTGTAACTTCCTAGCAATCTCACCCACTTCTAATGTTTTCACTCCCACTCATAAACTATGACTGTGAAATCTGTCTCTCCAGCTGTGTAGTCTCCCCTGAGCTCCAGACTCATGTGCTTATCTTCTTTCAGGTATTTCCACATGGGTAATCTACATGCATCTCTAGCTTAACAAGTCCCAAACTGTTTCATTTTGATTAGGTAGAAGCAATGATAATAATAACAGATAGGATCTGCTGAGTGCTTCCTGGGTGCCAAACACTGTTTAAAGTGCTTTGCATGTACCAACTCCTTTTAATTCTCATTTCAACAACTCATACATAAGGTGGTTACTATTATCACTATACAGATGAGGAAACTGAGGAGTGTTAAGCTGCTTGCCCAAGGTCACAAAGAAATATGGGGTATAGCCTTGATGTAAAGTCTGGCACTCTAGCTTCAAACCAGTTTTTCTAACCCCTGTACTATAGCTGTCTCTCAAGTCAGGGCCATTTCTAAGACTCTTACCATGGGTCCAATAGACTTTATGTAATGTATTCAGCTTATTCAGATAGGGATGATAATAGTTTGAATTTATGTGAGATGATCTTAATTCTCGAGAAACCTGACGACATCTGCCAATAGTATGACAGTTAAACACTACCCAGGGATGACTTATTCCATTTCAAAAAGTCACCACAAAATAGTCACCACTCTGATAATAATTGAACTGATCCTACTACATAAATTTCCTATACTTAGTTATACAGAATGTACAGTAGAAGAAACTGCCTATTAAAGGTTTGTCCACACCTGGATAGATGAGCAACCTGTTCTAAGAATAACAGATTAAGAAAGGGAAATAGAAATATATATCAATCATGATGGTACAAATGTAATAAGCACGTTTTGTAACTACTGATAGACCCTTCATTTTTGTTAGTAAGCTACTTTTACAAACAATATGATGAAACAATGAGAACTTGTTATTGGCTCAGCCATGCAATTAGGATTGTTTTATAGGCTCAATGGCAAAAACAAATTATGCAATATTTGAAAGAAATCCAGAAGCAACTATGTAACAATTTTCATGGAGAGATGAGTCAGTGATATATGGTATTGAAAAATGGCAATAACCAGACTTTTTCAGATAACTGAAGCATAGTTCGGGTCTTGTGATACTTTTGTTCCTTTCTCTGTGTAAAGATCAATCACAGAACAGAGGACCACAGTTTAGGAATATGTCTGGACTCTGAAAATTGTTGTCTTATTAATTTTTCACAGCAAATGAAATTGTATTGATTATATATTTTTTTGCTCAACAGATCAGTACTATTGCACTTAATCCCACTGATAGCTTATTCATGAAAATTTTCAGAATTTATGTCAATAGTTCAAATGTCCTCCAAAGTAAATCTCATATTTTCTCTTATTTAATGCTTAGATGATGCTGGGTCAAAAATCCATCTGACTCAACAGGTAGACATGGCGGCACAGGTTGCCTCTGGAATGGCCTATCTGGAGTCCCAGAACTACATCCACAGAGATCTGGCTGCCAGAAATGTCCTCGTTGGTGAACATAATATCTACAAAGTAGCAGATTTTGGACTTGCAAGAGTTTTTAAGGTGAATTTAGTTTTGTTTTAATAAGTATATGTAGTAGGTCAAAAGCCTAACAGACTAGTAGACTGATAGATTTACTGTTTTTCTTTAAAACAATGTTTCTCCAAGTTCTGTGGTCCTAAGACCACAGGTCTTAATAGCCTAAGACCTTACAGACAAACTACCTGTCCATTCCTATTTCCTCACCAAGGAGAAAAAAATAGAGAAAACAATGACCAACGAGATTGCAAAGTATATAATTAAGTTCGTAGTTAATGATCTATTTTTCATTTAGCACCAGTAACCTCTGTTTGTCTGCCTTTATCTCCTTTACAAAAAGCAGTACACTTGGTAGTCAGTTACCCTGTCCACCTTTGCTCACCTTATGCCAGACTAACTTGCACGCTGCCAGAATTCTTCAGCAATCATTGGCTTTTAGTTTTTTCCCCCATTTTGTGACATCAGTCCAAAATACACTGACATAGGAGATATAATATTAGATGTTTTTCTCTGATTTTAATTTCAGATTTCCATATTGTACACTGAAAATATGGATGTGGGTCATGAAACACAACAAATAAATGACTCCCTTTTAATCCCCACGGATTCATCATCTTTTCTTTTTGTAAATTAATTGGAACCCCAGTGAGCTGATATATTAATTTAAATCATTTGGATCCGACTTTTCAGTATTAGCAAATGGTTACATGGTAATTATCAAAGTCAGTGGCTCTTCAATACCAGCAGTAAATCAAAAAACAGACAGGCTTTGCTTCAATTTTTTTTTTTATTAAATTTGCTAAAGACCAGATGTGAAACCAGAATCACCATGTATTAATTCTCCCATATCTAGAAAAATGCCACTTCAAGTGCTATTCTTAGCATATGGTAGGCTCTCAAATAACATTTTATTAGTGGCTTCCTGCAGGTTTTTTCAGTCTTGTATGTCAGATTAAGAGTTTGCTACTGTAATTTGTCAATTGAACTCAGCTCATTTTGAATCTGTTCCCTGTAAATTTTAATGTGAAGTGGTTATAGATGAAAGAGTGTGGCAAAAAAATTACTTTAACTTGGTTTAATTCCTTCATGCATTAACAGGTAGATAATGAAGATATCTATGAATCTACACACGAAATAAGGCTACCAGTGAAGTGGACTGCACCTGAAGCCATTCGTACTAATAAATTCAGCATTAAGTCTGATGTATGGTCATTCGGAATCCTTCTTTACGAAATCATTACTTATGGCGAAATGCCTTATAGTGGTGAGTAATTAATTCTGAAGTGGGCCTTTCTGCTGCAGGTCACTTACTTAGGTGTGACAGTAACTGCTTTGCCCAGACTTAGAGGGCAGAGTTATGAGGCTGACCATACCGTGTGCTTGGGAGAGCTTGATAGATAAAATTTGATGATGATAATTTGCATTAATGAGCTGGTTTATTGCTTCCTTCTCTTTTACTCTTGAATTGCAGTCTTATAGACATTACTTGCCATGAGATTTAGTTTAATCTTTGCAACATGGGAAGGGGGGGTGGTAGACCTCATATCTTCACCAAGGAGTTGATTTGTTTTGTAACGTGGAGTATAAGTGTCTATGAATTTAAGACTCGGATCTTTAACTTGTTTTTTTGTTGGTTCTCTTTTATATATTTTAGGTAAGACAGGTGCTGAGGTAATCCAGTTGTTGGGTCAAAACTATAGACTCCCACAACCATCTAACTGTCCACAGAAATTCTACAGCATCATGTTGGAGTGCTGGAATGCAGAGCCTAAGGAACGACCAACATTTGAGACACTGCACTGGAAACTTGAGGACTATTTTGAAGCAGACTCTTTATATTCAGATACAAATAATTCATAAGATGAACACTAAATGAGCACACCAAATAATGAAGTAGCCAAAATACTGAATCATCGAGTCCAGAAGTACAACCTTATCAACCAACTGCAAAATCAATTTATTTTGACCTATTCAAGTGATAGGGTAAATTTGACCATGTCTTATAAAATAGATTATATGTGCATTTTATTGACTGGGCAATACTGCAGGACAGTCTAAGATGATATATCATTTTCTCACTGCCTGGTAAATCAAACACACAGAACAAAGTTATTTTTCTTTTTAAGAGATACTTAAATTTTTACTTATTGTTTGAAATGCCGATCAAGAGAATCAACAGATGATAGTCAATTTTTACTCAGTGACTGTGATAACATTTTCCTGTTTACTGATTAGGGTGGTTATTCATTATTCCCCGAATCGCTGAATTCCATCAGGCTCTTATTATGAAGGAATCTGATTGCTTTGCTGCACAGCAGGACCTGTGCTTTGAGATTTTTCTTTTTCTCTTTTAAAATATACTGTAACTACAATGATGGTAAAGCCATGTTAAATGACTTGATTGTACTTGGAGTAATTGCACATATTTTTTTCTTTGTATAAAAAAATGAAGCAGCTGCTGAGTAAAAGAATTAAAATCTCTCTCATTTTGTAGAAGGAAATGATGGAATTTTTCTATACCTCAGTATGTGTCATCAGAGAATCATCTACATTAGTTTTAATCTCTTAATGTGAAGAATCAGGTTTCAAAGCTGATGAGTTATTATCTACAAAAATATGTGAGAAACATCTAATAGCTCAAGTCAGAGAAATAGTTATCAAAATAGTTTAGGAAAATGAGAAGAGAGCAGTAAGACTGCTATGGCCTGGGACTTCTGAGTAATTAAAAAAAAATAAAAAGAAAGAAAGAAAGAAAAGAAATATCTTTTGGCATACAGACCACAGTTTTAAATTGACAACAAAACAGGTCAAGCTCTATTTCAGATCTAAAGGCTAGGAATAATGTCTGAACTTGGTTATGAAACTTTTTTTTTTTGTCTGGTAGAACAAGAGGGTTTTTACTCATCTTAAATTTAAATTAACGATTATAACAGTGTTACTGTCTTCTTAAGCAATGAGTGTTACCCAATTCCCTGCCTCGTTAGATGACTAAGGAGACTTCACAGTGGTTTCAAAATCAAATATATTCAAAGATCTTCTGGTGTAAAGCGATATGAATGAAACAACTAGGAGAAAGCAGGATATGTTGAGTATGTTCTCTTATCTTTCTTTAAAGGAGAAGAGCATATCTGAACAGTTACAAAAACACTAATTCTAAGTGAATTAAACAAAAAAAATCTGTAAACTCTTTCAGCTGGAAGATAGGACATAGGGAGGTCTCCAGGCACAATGTCAGTAGCAGTTCAATGATGTCAGCAATGACCCAACCCTTTCCAGCCCTCCCCTGTGCAGTCGGCATTGTCCTCTTTCTCATGGTCACAGATGGCTGCCAGTGGCAACTGGGGTTCCATGTTCTCTTATCTGCATCCAGCAGGAAAAAATGGGAAACCTCTCCCAAGCCTGAATAAATAACATTCTCATTTTACTGTTCTGTTAAACTTGAGTCATGCCCAGCACTGGACCAATAGGAGACTTAATGTGAATGCTATGTGCTGATTGGCCTAGAATATGCTCTAACACTGAAGCTGCGAGTGTGGTCACTTTCCCTGGAGACAAGTTGGGAGGCTGGCTTATCTGAACAAAATGAGAGAATATAAGATACCGAATAGGTGTCCATTAAGTAGAACAGCCCCTGAGATGAATTAACTGTTAGAATTTATCTGTCTGTGTGTTTGTCTGTCTATGTATCTGCCTGTCTGTCTACCATCATCATCTCATCGCCCCTCTTTTCTCTCTCTCTCAATCTCTCTCTCTGTCTCTATCTCTCTATGTATACCAGATAGGTGTGTGCATGCATATATACTCAAACTTTTCTGAAGACCTTAGACTAAAATGGGTCATATGGAGCTAAAGATTATAGAACCATTTGATTCCTTTATGAAGAGAAAATGTAAGATAAGGTCAACACTAATCTTTTTAATCAGTTGACTATGTATAGGACAACTTTACTTACTCAAAGTCATCAAGTCTAGTGTAATCAAGAACAAATTATAAATAATCAGTTAGCAGAAATTAAAAGAAAATAGCCCCTTTTCTTCAAATTCATTTCTTCAGGTTCAGTTCTGCTTGGGCATATATAGGAATGATTGGAAATATTCCCATCTCATCATGCAAATTCAACTACTTTATAATTTGTCTCTTTGTAGTAGCTAATAATAATGTTTTTTAGTAAGATCTGGTTTTGAAGTACAAAAAGAAGGTTATCTTTTCCAGTTCTAATACTACCTGAAATCTGTTTAACTTACTGCATTTGATTCTTGTGGACATTTATGTTCAAGGTTCTGTCAAAGCAATCTATTATTCTTGTTTTTACCTGATGGATCATAGAGAAAAATAATGGATTCAGTTATGAGAAGCAGTAATAGATTTTTTTTTAACTGACATAAATTTCTCTCCCTGTATAGAATAAAAGGATCTGGAAAAGATAAGTTGAATTTTCCTGCAATGAGCCAGCTCTTGTTAAATTTACCTTCCATAAATTGTAGCAAAGCACGATTTATTTAATGTTTTATTTATGTAATTCTGTTATTTGTAGGTGGTGGTGAGGTAGGTGAGTACATCATTTCATGTGATATTTCAAATCTCTTTTGGCAAAAATCCTAAGAACTTCTTCAGTAGGAAAAGTCCAAAAATTCCATTAAGCCTCCTTTAAGAAGGTAAGAAAGGAAATAGGTTTAACTTACCTGAGGTCAAAAGAGGCACAAGGTGGACACCTAATAATTGTGGAACCTGAATACTTTGTCATTAGAAACAAAGGTCAAGTCAAAGAGACCAGCAATGTGCAAACTGGGATCTGGGAATGGGGCCTTAAAAGGATACCAAAGAACAAGACTGTGGGGAAATATCAGGCTGGGCCCACTGTCAACTTCTACTCACAGTATGTGTCTGCATGGTGATCACATGGATCCAGTCTAAATTCTTTAGACTGTCTGGTGTCCTAAAGGATACCATTGCCCTTGGAAAGATGCCATACCATCACCCAGCTGGAGCTTCCTGGAGGAAGCAGGGCCCAGCTGGTTCTGCATGGCTTGTCAAGCATATGCCACACCTGCAATCACAGTTTTCATGGTCTCATTGAGCATATGGTTTCTCAACCAAACAGCCTCCTGATCATGTGTCAATGGTGACTTTTTAGACCCTTTAAAAAGAAATATTGTGTAAACTAGAATGTTGATCATTTGGGTACCTTATTCAAACTGCATCAATGCAATTGAGAAAGCCCACTCTTAAAAAAAAGTAAATGAGGTTTGTACACCTAGGTGTTGGAATTGCCAGTGGCTGATCTGGTAATGTTTGATTCTTGTATTCTCTGGCATCATTATAGAGAAGATTTGGTCTGTTATATACAACATCATGTAAAAATTCACTGTTATGAGATAAAAAAAACAAGCTGGTAAATTTGGTGGAGAATACCTACAAATTTTTAAGATTCATGACCCCAGCAATATCTTAACTTTCACAGCATCATCCTTTCACTGCCTACATCGGCCCATTAAATTCTTTCAGGTTTTTCTATTTGTATATTAAGGAAATGATGTTGGTAGATCTCTCAAGTTATTTATTGATTTTAGAAATAAACTGGAGAATAAAAATAGTATGTACACCCTGAATTTCAGAGCCTTTAACAAATTCCGTTCCAGTCTGCATTCAGATGACACTATCTACATAGAGGTTTTAAAATTGGGTCATAAACAAAGAGATGCCCAATTATTTCCTTTTATTTCTTCTTGCCTGGATAATTAAGTTATCCATTAACCATCTAAAGCAATAGACTTCAATGTGACATTGTTTTCACTCTCATGGAAAATTATCATCTCTTCCAGAAAAGTGTAACCAGTCTCAAACATGTCTTATGTATGCAGTTGAGTATCTTACTATGCAGTCATGTAACATAATAACCATGAAATCATATGTTAGGGGGAAATGCTTAAAAGCAACTAAAACTGCTCTGTTGGAAGAAGCTAAATATTGTCTTGCAATAATTTCTTGAGATTTTAGAATAGAAGCTTTAATTGTACTATTTGTGAATGATAAAAGTACTTGGTATTAACCAAGTTATATTTAGTTTTTATTGTCTACAAAATTTCAGAGTAAAAAGATATAGCTTTTAATTAATTTTCAAAATTTACATTTAATTATAGGTGTAGAAAGTGAGAAATAAAACTGATTAGCCAGATTAGTATACTTTAAAGGTACCACGGTGAGATTTTTGTCTCTTAAAGACATACCTATTTCTATACTGTTTTATATTATACAATTACATGTCAATGTATATTCACATGATTAATTTATATGTGTAACCAAAGAGATTTAACAAAACCTCTTTTAATTGTACCATTTGTTATGAAGATATTATTTACCTTGGTTCAAATGCAACTATTTAAATTTTTAAAAACTTTCTATTTCTGGATTCTTTAAAATATTAAGGCACAAACTTTTCTAAAAATGTATTTTACCCTAAGTGTTCTATTTTTATTCACAGTGTGTATTACGGTAATTACATCAAACTGATTATTTTTAACTGATGTTTAAAAATTTTGTTTCAGAAGTCAAATTGACTGTGAATCCACAACATAAATTTATTGTATTTTACAGCAAGTGAAATGTCTCCTCAGTTGACTATATTAAAAGGGTTTGCATTTGTATGATGGGGAAAGTAAGTCCGTGAATCTAGGGAATGTGATCTTGCCTATGCCACATCTCACTGCAGTTCATGACATGAAGCTGCTTCATGTCACCTTTCTCAGAAACCCAGGCAGATGGAAAAACCTGCAGCGTTATGTTGTTGGGTGCTCTGGCAATGGGCATGAGAGCTCCAGTGGATCTCGCGTTGGCAGTTATATCCTTGAGCCCAGAATATAGATAGGTTACTTTGGCTCATCATGTGGCCACAATCACGTGGCTTCACCCAGACACAAAGAGTGCTGTATATGCAATCCTACCACGTATCCAGACATAAAGCTCCAGAAATACTCAGTAAACAGCACTAAAGACTATCACATGACATTAAGACATTGAGTGATGCTGAGTGGTGAAAGGCCATGTATACTCATTTATCCATTACTTCTTCATAAATTATGTTATTCATTCACTCAACAAATATTATTCATTGCCTACTGAGTAGCAGACATTGGGCTATATGTTTGGATAAAATTGTAAACACCAGAAAAATGGACCTGTTTTCTCTATAAGTTTACAATCTATAAGTGGAGACAGAATGTGGTATGTGAATCTCAGCTCACAAACCAATATGCTCAATTTTTACCTTCTCGTTTACACCCTAAGAACTAAATTATTGTCTGTCAGCTGCTATCCCGTATTCATTCTCCTCTTCTTCCTTAATAGTGGAACTAGCTGAAAGATCACATTTTTCAGTCTCTTTTGCAGCTAGAGTTTGCCAAAGAGAAAGTTACTTGACAGGATTTCTAGGTAGACCTTTTCAGAGGGAACAGCAAGCTGGCATGAGCCTTTTATTGCCTTTTCCCCTTTGTTATGTTATGCGCCTGGAACTCAGCAACCACCTTAGATCATAAAGAAATTTTAAAGATGGAAATTATTGGGTCCTTACTGAGAGGGAAGCTGCCTTGCTATCCTTGAACTGCCCATCTCAGGAATTCTACTGTAGGAAAACAGAAATACTGTGCTACTTAAGCAACCATTAAACGTCCAGTTTGAGAGAAGTGTAGCAGCAAGGGGGAAAGGGCACAAGCTATGGCTGGAGGGGCGTGTACTGTCCTGATCACACAGGCTGCACAGTTCAGGTTAATAATTATGATCTTAACACCACTGGGAAGACACTAAAAACCTTTAAATCGGTAAATGACCTCATTTGGGCTTTTAAAATATTTTCACTAAAGTATGGTTAGACAAGGATAACAATGGGTATGGAGAGATAAGTTAGGAGGCATTTGGAGATGGAATCAGCAGAACCTGACAACTGTTTGGCCTGTGGGCCAGAAATAATTAGGTCTCAAGGATGAGCCCATGTGTCCTCCAGGAGCAACTGAGATGTCAGACAACAGAAAAGAAGCAGGTGGGGAGGGGTGGTCATGGGAGCTAGTTGGTGATTAGTTTAAGATGTCATGAAACACCCCTTTGAGATGTTAATTCAAAGATTGAACATTTTTGTACCCAGAGCTCAGAAGTGAAGTATGAAGCCAGCTGAAAATAAAAAGGAATTGGCATACAGGAAGTTTGTAAATTCACATCAGGGAATGAGAGAGAGAGAGAGAGAGAGAGAGGGAGGGAGGGAGGGAGGGAGGGAGAGACGGAGGGGGGGAGAGAGAGAGAGAGAGAGAGAGAGAGAGAGAGAGAGAGAGAGAGAGAGAGAGAGAGAGAGAGAAAGAAGAGAAGAGAAGAGAAGAGAAGAGAAGAGAAGAGAAGAGAGAGAGAACAAAGAGGGCCCATCATTGGTGCTTGCGGAGAGGGGACCTGTAAATTTGGGTCGGGAAGAAGAAGCCAGAGACACGGGTGTGAAATCAGGAAAATGGGATCACAGAACCCAAGAATTAAGAAGTGGCTGGTTGTACTGAAGGTTAGTGAGAAGTCAAGAGAGGTGGAAAGTGAAAGTTGCCATCAGCTCTTAGCAACATGGGGACTCTGAGGAACAGCATATTCACTGGAGAAGTGAGATCAAAAGTCAGACTGCAGCGGGCTGAGGCACGGATGAGAGGCAAAAGGTTGGGGACAACTGGCAGCTTTTCTTGATATGGGGCTATGAACATGAGAGACACAGATGGCAAATAACTGTGAAAGTGGAATTCAGAGGGGCGTGTGTGTGTGTGTGTGTGTGTGTGTGTGTGTGTGTGTTTCTACAAGTGGTAGAGAATAGATCTTGCTTGAAAGCTTTAAGGAAGGTTGTCAGAGGCTATTTCAGCAATAATAGAATACTACATAGTATAGTGTAGGAACATTTTGTAACTCAAATAAATCCAAAAGAATAACCAACTTGCTGTCTTGCTCATTGAATTTGTATAGATTCTATATTATAGGAATTCTTTGTTAAACTAAGTATCTCTGCCTAAGGGGAATTTAAGCCTGGATGGTAGTAAAACATATTTTGAACTGATACAGCTCTTACTCCAGGACCAACCACTTACTTTGTCCTAATGAAAGTTTCATGGTAAAATTTTCTTACCTGTTTCCCCAATATTGATCTATTTTACTAATATTCTGTTAGGAGGTAGGTTGCTTTTCTATGGAAATATAAATTTTATCTAGATTAGGGAAACAGAAAAAGAAAGGAAAATTTCAAGTAATTCCAAGTAGACTATCTATTCATTTTCCTTAAATATGGATGTCAGGTGTAATTGTTCAAAATGGAACAGTATGGCTCATTGCAGATAAATTATGAAATTCATTTAAGAGTATGTTAAGATAGTGTTGAGGAGGCGATAAAAAGTTTAAATTTTAATATTGCAGGGGGAAGACACTCGAAACACCCCAAAGGGAAAAAGAAAGGAAGATGAAAACAGAGAGAGGCAAGGATATTTTAAGAAAACACATCATCAAAATCTTAAGAGAAGAGTTTCTTCCTTTATCTTGTTAATAGGCTTACGAATAATGCAGAAATGTTCTTATTTGATTTTAAAATATCCTAAGTTCAAGCCCTAAGTGTTAGGAACTGAATCAGACATACGTAATTTTATAATAAAATCTTTCTTGAACGTTATCTTAATCAATCTATTGTCATAGAACTGCAGAACTTTAGAATTGATGGGAACTTTGGAGGTCATATGGTCAGGCTTACAGGAGCTCTTCCCTTATTTGGAATGAAACTAAGAAGCAAAAATAATAAAAAAGCAAGGGATATTTAATCATTTGAAGGATATTTTCCTTCAAATGAAACTGCTTCACAGATTTTTAAAGTCTTTGCAGAATTATTTGCAAATCTTCAGAAAAAGATATGGCATAAATGTTTGTCTCAAGTTGTCTTTTCCCTGTACTTTAAAGAAACTTATGACAATTTAGAGAACTGCAAAGATAAAATTCAAGATTTGATTTTGTGGTTGCACATTAAAAGTATTATTGTAAATCACGTAAGATATATAGCGTTGGCAAATGGGGACGGGTGCCAACACCAAGTAATAGCAAAATTCAAAGTAACAAATACATTATAATTTCATGAGTTCTCAAACTGACCAGCAGATGGGGGCCCAGATGCTGCCAAACAACTTATGATCAGAAGAAAAAAGAAGAGAACCTTAAAAATAACTAAAAACATAATATTCGGTTTGTGAAAAAATATAGTTAGCTCCCTTGATCTTAAGTATCTATGTTTAGAACTGCAATGAAAACATTGATTACAGATTACAACACTGTGCTCCATGGTTTAGAGAAATGAAAAATTACATAGTTCATGTCTCACCAAACTCTAATTATCACAATAATATTGAGTACTCCTCACCAAAATAGAGTTAATAGCACATAGCCCTCATGAATGTTCCTTTTTTGATATATAGATTCCAATATTTCAGCTCTTATTTTTGTATGTATTTTTATAATGCACATTGAATGTCTTCCCACATGCCCAATTATATTCCAAATGCATTGAAATGTCTTTTATTTATCTTCACTCTCTCTCTCTTTGCTTATTCATTCTCTTAACAAAAAAGTATGAATAGACTTCTGTGAAATTAATTTTAAAAAATTACGGGCACTTGAATTGTTATTAATACAAAAAGTAAAACATTTTTTTATACTGACTCATGAAACTGACAATCCCAGTTTATTTTTTCAATCATAGGAGAGTTAAAGTATTACTATACCAGTGAAAATTGTACCACTTTTCCCCCACTATGCTTTAAAACTTTTAGTTTAGGAAACAGTGAAAATGATATGTTGTTTGTGGCATTAA
Source organism: Cynocephalus volans (assembly GCF_027409185.1). NCBI lineage: Eukaryota > Metazoa > Chordata > Mammalia > Dermoptera > Cynocephalidae > Cynocephalus > Cynocephalus volans. Next base: position 117,549,683 of record NC_084464.1, on the reverse strand, counting down.
CTCTACTTAGTTTGGAGACTTAGAATACTTTTATTTTCTTCCATTAAATCCTTAATGCATTTCAGCATATAATTTAAATATATTAATATGTCAAATATTGATTTTATGTTAACACTTTAAGGCTATCTAAATCACATTGAAACTGTTGGATCTGAAAACCAGTTGATCTGTACTTTATTATCTGCTCAGTATTATGATTATAAATCAATCTGTTGAATAAAGAATTATGTCCTTAGGTTCATTCTATCCTGATGAACAGATTTCTAATGATATGGACACTTAGAAAGATTCATGCACTTTTCAGGCATAAATGATATAATTATATTTTATTTTACATTTTTGACATTGCTTAGCAGTCTCATGTCCATGAGAACTCACTGTAAGAAGATTTTAAGAAAAGAAAGCACTAGTTGGTTAATGCTGGAAAAATGTCAACGGAAGATTGATTTTAAATCTTGTTGGTCGTATTGTTTCCAGGGAGAAAATGTATCAGAATATGTGGAATATTAGAATTCCAGTACAGTTTTGACAGGGCTCTGGGCTGGGAAAATTTTGCTTTTGGACTCATTTAAGAGAAAACTTGGTTTATCTAGAGAGCAAGGTTTCAGTAACATTTTTACAACTACTAAATAGTTGCAGGGAAAGATGAGGGTAGCGGAAAGGGAAAGTGTGGATGTTCTCTGAGGAATTTAGGAATTTCCTGCTTTCTAGCTTCCACAGGGCTTGTATCATTTTCTGTGCCTCATACTTCGTACGGCTGGTACAGGGTAGGAATGAGATCGCATGGAAAAGGAAAAGAAATGGAACCGAGAAGAAGAAAAAATAGCTAAGCAGAGAGATGGCAAGCCAGCGGGAGAAAACAAGTTCTTCCCTCCTGAGACTCCATGGTTAGATTTGTGGTATCTATTTTAGTCTTAGCCAAAGATTTACTGACAGATCTTTGCCAAATCATTTAATTTTATAAGCTTTTTTTTTTTTGATCTTGGTAAAATATTATTGTTTGTATTTATGAATTGCAATGAGGGTTTCATGAACATAAAACCACGAATATTTCATGAAAGTCTTGAGATATTTGGGTCTAAGTATATGTTTTCAAATATAGCCAACTCCCAAGTACCACTTAGTGGGTTATGTGTTGACAACTTAGTTCTGCAGTGATATACCCTTGCCACATAACATATTTCTGAGCTGTCTCCTTTCACAAGTTTGTCAGTGTGTAGTTAAGGAAAGCAATCTAGTTTAACTGAAGTCTGGGCAGTAAATCTCCTGCTGTGAAGGTTGAGAGAGAAGGAGGTGGGTAAGTGCTGATGGTGGAACTGCTTTAGGCTTTCATTCAATCCTCAGCCCAGCACTTATTGAGCATCTATTCTGTGCTAGAGACTGGGTTAGGGTGTGAGAATTAAAAAATAGGGATAATAGAAGAAGCCCATTGTGGTTAAGTGGTAAGGCTTTGGTGACAGATTTATTGGATTTGAATTCTAGATTTGAATTACGAGTTGTTAGCCTTGGGTATATTACTTAATCTCTTTTATTTATTTTCTTATCTGTAAAATGGGGATATTACTTAGATCACAGATTTGTTCTGAGAATTAAGTGAGCAAATCACAATGAGTAGTGTCTGGCACAGGACTGTGCACTCAATACCTGTTAGCTCTAAAGATCCAGTCTCTGGGCTCCAAGACTGTCATCTGTAGGGAATAGGTGATACAGTCATTGGATATAGCCCACTAGATATAGTCATGGTAAGTGCATTACCTAGACATGTGTGGGCCATTATGAGGGCTCAGGAGACACATTGAAATCAGACCAGAGGGTTGGTTCAAGTTGGAGAGGAAGCCAACACCAGGTTTCAAAGGGAGTTGCATGCTAAGCCAAGGACCTGGATTCTTGCCCCCTAAAATATTGGTACACAGGTGTAGGTTTCCAGTTTGAGTTGTAAGCTCAGGAGATTTTTGTCTGAGATACTCTAATTAGAGTTTTCAACCTGTGACAGCTCTCTTAGGACATGAAAGAACTTAGTTTTACATCTTTAAATCCTGATGCTTTTAGTTTGTCACAGATGAAGTTTAATTCTTATGAATCCCTTTATCTTATCAAATTTTAAAAGTCAGTTTTATGTTTAATCTATTTTTATCTGTCATTGGTCATATTTCTCAAATTATACTTACTTTTGCATTTTATTTCTATTTTAAAAATGTAGCTTCTTTCTTTAGAAAATTTTAAAATTTCTTGGTCCTCATAAAACGTTTGCTTGCCTCCCATTTTCCTTCAAGTCTGGCATATATTACAGAAAACAAAACACCAATTTTGGGGAGCTGGTTCTGGGGTAGTAAATTTCACCACATAAAGGTGAGGTTTGGTAGAGAGAACTTTGTGTGTGAGGGAGTCCTATTCCCTAACTCTGTGATCTTGAGCTAACTAATTATTTACCCTGTCTCATTTTTAAAACTTTCTAAAATATGGGTATCACATGGAATGATGTTTATGGAAATGCCCAGCTCACCAAAGGTTCTGAGCAATCTAGGTTGAATCCAGTTCATGTTCATAAACAGAATCCCCTTGAAGTTTAAAATCATCTCCTTATCCTGAAGGGAGTTGGCCTCACGTTACGTAGGATCAGATCTTAGCAGAGTGGCTGGCGTGTACAGGACCATGAATGCATATTATTTGCATGAATAAATAAAAGAGGGAGACAGCCAAAACTTCCACAGCTAAAATCAAAGCTTCTGGCTTCTTGGCCAATGGCAAGTTAAACATTTTCCAGAACGAATACTGAGGTCGTGTGGTTTGTGTATACCCAGATCAGCTGGTGCCTGGTGGCCACCGGGAGCAACTTTCCACCTATGGGGAGGGTGTCCACGCAGGTGATGCCATAGGAGAATGTGAGGGAAGCAGCCGGAAAGGCACATCGGAAGAGTCTCCGCTAGTCATCTATTCACACCTCTGCTTCTACAAAAAGTCAGGTAATGGTGAAGTTTTTCCATGAAAGCTTTCTACAGACAGGCACAGAATAGAGTCTCTGATTCACTCATTAGAATACCTGCTTCCAGGATAAATAAAAACAAATGGATTACATTCATTTTCCTTCAGTTCTGAATTTTACAAGGATTCTTTATCTTCATTCCCTTCTCTCAATGTGAAATCAAAGAAGAAATTACCTGGGCTGAGGATCTTTAGAGACCAAATTTAGGATGAAGATGGATCATCTTACTTGCTTAAACTAAATAAAAGAGGAACTTTTGTTGTCTTGATTTCCATTTATGCTGAGAATAAAACTTCATAAATATTTCTAAAACACATGTGGAGCCTGCTATGGTGATATCAGTTTGTCAGGTTTGTGACTTAATAATTTGAGGAGACTTGAATGTCAGGATAGAAATTGCTCTGTCAAATCTTAGACTGAGAAGCTTCCGTGCTACGGGCTGGTTCTATAAGAAGGGCTTCCTGAACAGTAAAGGAAAGTTTCAGGTAAAATAAATTTATAATTATAATCTAATTCAGCTACCTTCAGGGTAAATCTATAGTCAAGGTACCAGGATGATTCACTATTTAGTGCTTTTCTCCATTTTGGATACAGAAAAATATTTAGAGATAGATGTTTTAGATCAAGTTAAGGGGATCTTTTATTTGTCTACTTTTATTCAGCAACTATTTACTGAGTGCTTACGATGAGCCAGGTATTGCCTAGACCCTGAGGATAACGGGTCAAAGAAAACAGACCAAGTCTGTGCCCCATATTTAAGGATGATTTAGCCCTTAACCTTACTCTGACCATATTTCTGCCCAAACCCTGCAGTTTTCATAACCGAAAGGGCAAAGTTACGGAAACGTAAACGTAAAATGGAGCTGAAGTGCTTCTAATGATGTAGTTAGTTTTCAAAGTTCTAAAAGACTCTCTAATTGTCCACTCACTCTGCTGTATTATTGAGCTTTTCCTTAAACCAAATTCCAAGGGCTTGACAATGGAAATCAGCCTCAACTTCCCCATGCTTGGAAAACAGAGACCTGACCATCCTTACTCTTCATTAAATAAAGATTATCAGGTTTTTTATCATCCTAGAAAATTTCTGGAGACATTTCAAATAGAACTCATATGAAATAACCTCAGTGCCTATGTTTAAATAGTTTTACAGAAAATGTAACATTTCAAGCTTTAGATTATCATAGTTTAGGAGAGCTATGACAGGGCACTATTAGTAATTCTAGGTCTTTGTAACAAGGAACTATGAAAATGCAAATCCTGTTGATGCCTGGACAAGCATTTCACTTAGTTCTCTTCTGAGGATTTATCTGAGTTTTGTCAACTGCAGTGTTTCTGTGGGTGTCGTACCAGTACTACCACTACCACCACCAACAACAAATCTCTGTCCTCTTTGAAACATGTAATGGGTAGACCACATCTTAAAAGGGCCTTATGAGACCTCTGCTGCCAAGAAACTTAGATCCTGTCTTGCATTATGGACCTCAAAAACTTTGCAAATATTCTAATGAACTCTATATAGGTATTGTACTCTATATAGGAATGGTACTCTGGGTGCAGTGACTGTGTGTAGCCTACTTTGTCTTCAAGTAGAAAAGTATCTCCTTAAAATCTGTGGTTTGAAATCGACCTCCTTCATTTGTATGTCGTTTTTCATGATTTTTAACTCTCCTGTTTTTCTGACTTCTTGGAGAAGGCAGGACAGTTTGATGTCTACTTACTTCACTTTTCTAAGTTTGCTTTAAAGTTAGTGAGACTAATTTACTTAGAGATATGGTTACTGCAATCAATTGACTATTTCTTCTTTTTATCACATTCATCTTTTTTTTAAACCAGTGGCCTTTCAAAAGAAGGAACTCTACATTCTAATAAAGACAAGTGAGAACCATAAGCCTCAAAATGGATAGGGAATTTATCTCAATCAAAATGTGGGCTAAGAAAATTGGTTATTAAAATATTCACTGTTAAAATTATAGAATAAGCACATAAAAAATAGTGATGGAAAATGTAGTGGCCCTCAGCAAATGTCATGTCTCTTCTTTTAAATTTCTCTTTCTTTTCTCATTTCCCAAGTGAGAGCATTCTTTAAGATTTGCCTCTTGATTTTCTGTTCATCTCTAAACACACTTCTGCTAGAGTTTGTGTCCACTCTTGTGGCTTTAACTACCCTGTATATGCAGATTTAACAACTATGAGTACTCATCATGTAGTGTGCTGCTGAGCTTCTGCTCTCCTCAGGTTCTTCTTTGCTCTGCTTTGTGTCACCAGAGATTGATTTCCACTGACTGCATCATGCTGGTTCCCTTGTCCCCTGGCCTCCAGTTGGATCTAGGCAGTGAAAGGATGGGAGGAAAGTGAGTTGGGGTAACTATTTCTCGACCTATCCCCTCATTGCTGAACACAGATCCTGGCTTCAGCTCTTGTTGGTTGGCCCCCTTTTCTACACTCTAGAGCTCAGGTAGCATCATTTCCTCATCTTGATTTTTTATATCTACAGTTAATGGCACCTTCCTTCTGTTGCTAGTTTATGTGACTTTCTATCCCTTTTGGGTTCCTTAATCCTGTCCACACTTTTAATCCCAACAAAGGCAACTTCTCACTGGGTACCAGGCACCATGTTAAGTGCTAGAGATTTAGAGATGAACAAAACAGGTAATGTTTTTGTCTTTTGGGTGCTTCCATTTTAGTATGGTATCTTAGTGTGTGGGGATAGTGAGTAAACTAGTAAACTAAAAGTAGAAACAGTTACTGTTTGTGGTAAGATTTATGATAGTGATGGGGGGTTGTAAAAGACAAACAGATGTGGGGGTTTTGAGAATGGGCTAGCTTGGACATGGAAATATGTTTTCGTGGGGGTAACAAATAAGGTAAGACCTGAATAATTAGAAATATGTAAGACAGGAGAAAAAAATCAGCAAATACAAAGAAAAAAAAAAAAAGAAAGAGGTTGGCAACATTTAAACTCATATCTGAGTTGAAGACCTAATATTTGACTTCTCTTTTTATACCTGAAATGGTCTATAGACATATATTTATACATCGACAAAGACTTAGACAGTGCTCGCAACATGCCAGACATTATTCTAAGTGCTTTATATTATCTCATATAATCCTCATTAAAATCTTAAAAGCAGATGCTATTTTCTCCACTCATGGAGGAGGAAACAGTGGCAGAGAGAAAGTACATCCTGGTGTCATCTCAGATTTGGCAGATCCAGGACCAATCTTATTAGTCTATATTATTAGTTCTATAAGTTTTATTTCTATCAATGGAATCCTTGTAACTCAATCATACGGGATAGAAACTTTGATATTGCACTTCATTTTTTTCTCATTTCCTCTATCAGGTGTTAATTCTTGTCAGTTGTTCCTTCAAAACATCTCTTATATATATGTCACTGTCTTCCCATTTTCACCAGTAATGTCTTCCCACCCAGATCGTCAGACTACTGCAGTATCCTTCACCTATCTCTTCTGCCTCAGAAGGAGAGAGTCTGAAGAAGCTGCCAGATTTTCTTTCCAGAAAACCAATTCATCATGTTGTTTCCCACTGAAGTCTCACAATTCCAACAAAAGGAACATCATTCGAATGCTTTGCAATCTAGCTCAGTTCTTTTTATCCTGTATCTCCTATTTTAAAAATGTGAGTCTTCTGTCCCTGATTTCTGATTTCCCTACTATTTTTTTCATGTGGAGGAATTGGAAATTTATTGTGTACCATTGCCCTCAAGTATAAATTAGGTGAACATATTAGTTGTATGTGGGAAAGTGTTAAATTAGGAATCTTTAGAAGATTCAGTTAATATGTTTCACAAAGGGAATATGCACCTGTGACTGACAACACGTTTATAAATAGGAGAACTGACTCTTTCTTCCCACCTCCACATAATGGTTGAGTAGCAGCACAGTAGGGTGTTTCAACAGATTTTTTAAAATGTGTGTGTGATTATCTATCAAAATTTCATTTTTTTAAAACTCAGCAGCCCCTCAGCTAACTTTAGTGTTGTATTTAACTATGAGGAATATTTTTAATGAAATTCATTCATTAATTTAGTACATATTTATTGAGCCACCATTATGTGAAAATCCCATTTAAAAAGCCATGGGTGGTAGAAGAATATATGATTTTTTTCCCCAAAGTTCAAAATGAAGCTCTTACAAGTTCACCCGGGGGATTACTGGTGAGTAGTGAAAAGAAGTGTTAGAGGAACCCGGGCTTCTAGGTGGATAGAAAACACTCATTAATTCATTCAGTACTTGAATTTTGTCACTTTTGTAATGGAGCTTGAATTTCTCTCCCTTTAACCCAAAGCTGCTCCCTGGCTCCGTGCTTAATCTTCACTTATGTCTCTTAGTATTGAGAAACAGCCAATATTTGTCTGAAATTAAAGATTGAGAAATCAATGTTTTTAAAAAGTGCATAGTAACCAGTCTCCTAGGGTATTGACTCCTGTTCAGAATCACTTCTATTTCAATCAATGCAAGAGCTTGAGGATTTATTGTTCTTCCTCAAGACTCAGTCCCTTTTCCCAACATTACATGCTCTTGTTTCTGCATAATTCAGTCTAGAATAATGCCCCTGAAGTTCCAGTAAGACAGTCTGTGGTGACTCTTGCCACTATCTGCATCTCAGGGTAGTAAAGGAATAGGCAGAAGAGATTTTGGTATTTCAAGTCCTTTAGAACTCACTGGGGTAGCCATGCGCACCCCAATTTCAGTTCCCATTGGAGGTCTACTCATGTGTTATATGTTATGTGTATGCTTCTTGGTTTTTCTCATTGTCTAAAATAATAACTGTATATACACTCCCATGTCCACACTTCCCAAAGACCAACATCGACTTTCATAGACAATACAGCTTAAACCAGGAAATCCCAAATTCAAATGTGTGCAGAGACCAGCAAGGAAAACCAAGTGAATGCAGGAGCACAGTACTATGGATGGGGGGAGGGGAATGCAGCAACCTCTACTTGTCTCCCGTGTTGTCATTATGATTTGAATTATGTCAAGAGAAAACAGAAATTCACACTTTTAAAATAAAAGTAAATGAATTTTAAATGCTGCGAATGTTAATTTTATGTGTTGACTGGGCGTGGCGTGCCCAGATGTTTGGTAAAACGTTATTCTGGGTGTATCTAGGAGGGTGCTTTTGGATGAGATTAATAATTAAATGCATAAATTGAGTAAAGGAAATTGCCCTTCCTACTGTGGGCAGGCCTCATCCTATCAATGGAACAATTGAACGGGACAAATAGGCCAAATAAGAGGAAACTCCTCCTGTCTGACTTCCTGAAATGAAACTTTGGTCTTTTCCTTCCTTTGGACTTGAACTGAAAAATCAGCTCTTCTTGGGTCTCAAGCCTGCTGGTTTTCAGACGGGAACTTACTGGAACTTACTAGAACTTACTCAGCTGTCCTGATTCTCAGGCCTTCAGACTTCTACTGAAACCTCACTATTGGCTCTCTTGGGTCTCCAGCTCACTGGCCGTAGATCTTGAGATGTTTCAGTCTCCATAATCTAGTGAGCCAATTCCCTATAACGAATCTCTTCGTGTGTGTGTGTGTGTGTGTGTGTGTGTGTGTGTGTGTGTGTGTGTGTGTTTGTGTATCTCTTATTGGTTCTGTTTTTCTGGAGAACTCTGACTAATACAAATTGTTCACAATTAGCTGAAAAATAAAGCAAAATAAAACAAAACAATGGTTTGATGCTCTTCATAACATGCCTGAAGGCCAGTGCCGTCATTTCAATACTTTATGTTAAATCTATAAGAGAACAGATAAACATTTTCCTAGCTGCTCCATACTTTTCAAAAGTGCCTTGCTCACAATGATAACATGACTTCAAGTTAATATGCAGAGCAATGTTAATGCCCTTTCTTCATTCCTCCACCCATTTAGTGATATTTCTAGGACTTTCTGACAATAAGAACCACACCATTACTGGGCCAGATACTTGTCCGTGACTGCTCCGTTAGCAACATGAAGAACACATCTAGGCTTAGGACTCATACATTCTTCGACCAGGGGTCTTCTCCTCCCCAGCTCCCATTCAAGGTGGTGTTGGGGAAGCTGGGGGTGGTAGTTTCTCTGTTTTGGTTAGGTAAGTAAAGAGACTTTATTCTTATACTAACCAAATAATATACATTAAAAGTGATGTTGACCTTCAAGGTAGTCTTCTCAAAAAAATTATACTTATTTAGATAACAATGCTGCTATCATGCAAATAATATTTTAAATTCCTTTTTCAGAATTGCCTTTAGAAACAGTTTCACAAGGATTTAATCTACTGTGTAAATTACTCTGTTTTTGACTAAGACCATAATGAGTCAAATTAAACATTCACCTTTTCAAATAACCTTTGGTTAAATGTAAACTTAGATACATCCTTCAAGAAAAAAGATTTCCTGCCACTAGGATTATATAGAAGGATGCACCATAAACAGGGTGTTAAAATATTTCAAGCAATGGCCATATCACTGAAATAAGTGCATATTATTCAAAGACATTACTTCAAAGGGGTCATGTGGAGGTTGTTTTGGTTTATTTGTTTAGAATTCGGTCTTACTACCTTAAAGCAATAGTTACAAACTCAAAAGCATTCGTTGAGAGTATTAGGTTGGGAGTAAGACAACAGGAAGTGTGGTGAGTTTAAGAAGAAGGCTCTGAAAGGAGCAGGCAGCTGATACTCAGCAACAACCACATGCTGTCAGGGAGGACCCCAGGTTGCCAAATCACTGATGTTTCATCAACTGTAGAGAATGCAAAGAAGACTTGTGAGTTGGAGGTAACTGGTACCATCGGTGGGGGCTAGAGCAGAAGGAAAGAAAGTAGAGACCCTGAGTACAGACTGTGCATTTAAGGAGTTTAGCTGTGAAAGGAAGAAAATAAATTAGGGTGCTGGCAGAGTCCCGTGTAATTTCTTTAAGGTGAATATAAGAGGGAAGGGAAAGCCCTCTTATTATTCTAAGAGGCAGGAGATAAGTAATATGAGTAGAGGATATCTTAGTCTGTTTTCTGTTGCTATAACAGAATACAGAGACTGGGTAATTTATAAAGAAAAGGGGTTTATCTTGTATCACAGTTCTGGAGGCTGGGAAGTCCAAGATCTGTTGGCTGCCTCTGGTGAGGGCCTCAAGCTGCTTCACAGAATGGCGGAGAAACAGAAGGACAAGTGAATATATGCAAAAAGGGAGGAGACGAAGAGGCTGACCTGCTTTATAACCCAGTTTTGTGAGAACTGCATTAATCCCTTCATGAGGATAGAGACCCCGTGACCCAAACACCTCCCAGTAGGATCCACCTCCCAACACTGCCGAATTAAGGAATTAAGTTTCCTACAAATGAAATTTCGGATGACACACTCAAGCCATAGCAAGAATGAACAGTGAAGGTGCTGTGAAAGCAGGACTAACTGAGGGAACATGGGACCAGGGAATGATGAAAGAATGAAGTCAAGGGTCCAGAAAAAAAGGTAAATTGCGAAAATATCTCATCTTCTGGGAAAGAGATTTATTCTGGTAGAGTGAGAAAATCAATTATTTGTATAAAAATAGAAAACGCACTTATCAAATTTGTGCATGCTACCAATCTCCTAAGAGTAGCTAAAATGATTGATAATAGAGTCAAGTTTCCAGAAGTCATGTTGGAATGTGGGAATGATGAATTTAAACAAACAAAATGAAGTTTAGTGGTGATAAATGCAAAATTTTTCCTTTATACAGAAATAAATCATTTAAAGTACAGAATGGAGGAGAAATGACTTAGTACTCTTTCATGTGGAAAAGACTAGCATTTTACTTAACGAAAAGCTTGCATGTTAATGATGTCAGCAAAGTAATATGATCGCTTTAAAGGTAATGCAGCCCAAGGTTTAATGAATCAGGAGAGTCTATAATTTTATACATGAAATGTCTAAAATTGGGGCGGGAAAGCCAACAGTTCATAATTGGGGTACTAACTAAATAAACTATGATACATTTTCATACTGGAATATTCTGCAGTTATGAAAAAAAAATGAGGAAGCTCTCTGTGTACTACTTGGGAAAGATTTTCAAGATATATTGCTAAGCAAAAAACTGAAGGTACATGGTATTGCATATAGCATGTTACTTTTTATTTATTTAAAATGGGAGAAATAAGAAATTTTTTTTTTGCATAAGAAAATCCCCAAATAAAAATAAAATTTAAAATATGGTTACCCATAGCAAGCACAGTGAGAATGGAGTAGACAGGGACAGGATAGAAATAAGGTTTCTCACTGATCCATTTTTCAAATTTTATTTCATTTTATTTTGACCATGAAATGTATAGCAAATTTTTAGAAAACCACATTTTTAAAAATGGAACTGATGAAGTGGGGGGTTGAAATTTACAATGGAGAAAACAAGATCCAAGAAAACTATCCAAAATTATATTCTTCCCAGTGGTAGGGTTTACACTTCATTTATGTATTCTTTTCCGTAGTATTTACACTCATATTTGTCAGATAGAAGGCTATCAATAAATATTTGCTGATCAAATGAATAAATGAATGAATATGTGAATTACATGATGTGAGATGATATCTGTCCTCAGATGTATGAATCACTAATGTCAAAAGGAACTAGTCCTTTTTTTGGTTCTATGTGATCAATGAATGATGGTGAAAGGAAGAAAACAAATTAGTTTGTTCAAAAGCATTTTTGAGAGACTATTTTGTAGCAGGCACTGGGAATATCAAGTAGAATAAGACATGGCTTAAGTTTTCAAGACGTTCCCGCTTTAGAATCAGGGTGTTAGGCACATAGATAACCACATAGATACTGAAAGGGGCACTATGCTAGGAAGAGACATGGGGCGTTTGGGGAGTGGTAACAGACCTCGGATGAGGGTGCATAAGTGGGTTACAGGTGGCAAAGAGTCTCTGCTTGGCCAAATTTTAGCCAGGCTTCTGAAGCTTCTCCTACACTCACGGTGGGCTTACTTATAAAATGCAGTTTTAGCAAAAACCTCTGTTGTCAGTTTAGCAAGAACTCCTTGGTATCTGATCAACCTCAGTACCTGATCGGGTTCCTCATCTGCCACCGTCCCCCTGGTGATGTCTGATCACCCTGGCCTGTCTTCAGCTAGGATCCTGTCAGGTTGGTACATCTACTATCCCCTTTCCCCCTGATGTTTCCCCTTAGTAATTTCCCATCACTGACTCCCGCACTGCTCCTTAGCTGTAAATTCCCACTTGCCCAAGCTGTATTCCCCATGTCTCCCCCACTGCCAGTCTTTGTGTTGCAGTGGTCCCGACCTATTGCAATGGTCCTGAATGAAATCTTCCTTACTGTGCTTTAACAAGTATTATTAAATGCTTTTTTCTCTAACAGAGGTAGTCAGAGTTGGCTTCCTGGAGAACAGCATGTCTGAGCTCAATCTTAAGGAATGGAGGGAAGGGGAGAGAAGAGGGGTAATCCAGGGAGAGAGAGGGCAAGAGCAGAGCCCTAGGGGGGAGAATAGTAGTGTGTTGTGAAGAACACATGCAACTCAGCTTGCGAGGAGCATCATGGCCAGAGCAGCTCTAGCAGGAAAGGTCACCAATGACATTAAACTCGGTGTAAGGAAGACATTTCTAAAAGTCTGCCTGATCTAAAGCGGGAACTGTGCTGAGTGGAGGTTTGCATGTTCAAGCCCAGCCAAGCTCTGTGATTACCTGTTAGTGCTGTAGAAGAGGAGAGAGCACGGACTCAGAATTTCCACTAGTCCTGTATCTTTTATAAGATCCTCATTGCAGGACCCTCATGCCCAGGGTTCCTGACACATCAAAATGGCAGGTGTTCTTTTCCACAAGTTCTACTTAAGATCACCTCCCCCATCACCTGGTGGTTGGCAGGGAGAAGTGGCATCATGACACCCAGAGAAAGGAGAGGGGACCTCATCGTACCAAGAAGAGGGTGGTAGACGGATCTCGGAGTGAGTACATTTGAGAAAGGCTATTGGAAAAGGGTGCTGGTAACATACATTTTGAAAAGGGCCTTGTAACCAGTAACAAATTAAGAGCTATCATTTTGTCGAAGCTTCTCTAAGGACTGTTATATAGAGCTGTCTTATTATGGAGGGGCTGATTTTCTTTTCTTTTCTTCTTTTCCTTCAGTAAGAACAGTAAAGAGAAGGAATCTAAGGGCAGTGTAATAGTTTGGACCAGATGGTCATTTATGACACTTTATAGTTCTCAGTTTAGTAATCACGAGCGATTGTTGTTAAAACTGCCTTACAACTGTGTACTCTCATATAACCCCTATAGAAACACCTCTTTGAGAGGAAGAAAGTTTTTCTGTTTGCCTTTTCCCCTAGGAATGAGTATGGGGGCTTACTACCTAGTAGGGACATTAAATAAGTTCTTTTTGTGAATGAATGTGGTAGAGGAACACTAATAGTTCTCTAATGTCTTTTATCTTTATACTAATAGCTAACAGTTCTATGTGCAAAGCAGTTTCTATGAATGTTTTAATACATGCACACATACACACATGCACACACACATACCTTTTACAGATGCAAAAGCAGAGAAACAACAAGTTTAAGTGATTTGCCTGAGATCACAGAGCTAGTCACTGATGAAACACACAAGCCTTTCTAATTCCCAAGCTCATAATATTAGACTACTACATTGAGAGATTTATTTGGCTTGTTCTGTTATTTGTTCTCTTTCTATATATTTTAAATTTTAAATCATGTTCAAAAGCTGCACAAAGGAAACAAGGTGGTTTTTTTTTTTTCTGCATTAAATTTAACCATGAGGTCTTCATGCTTATTAAGAAGAAATCTTAGGGTAGCAGCCTGCGTTTCCCATGGGAAACCTATGCCTGCTTTAGAGATTTGTCCTCTAGTTTGGAGAACGGGTAGAAGTTGACAGGATAGTGAGAAGGGCACATCAGCTTCCTGACATGGGAAGAAAGCCTGTGAAGAGGTGACCTCCCTGGAGACCCTGGGAGCCAACTGTGGCACAGAGCTAACAACTTCCAGGGGGAGTTAGGGCCAGCCCTTCCTCTCCAGATGGCTCATTGCAGGCCGGAGGATCCCACGGTGGGGGGCTGTGGAAGGGGCTGTCCCGGAGGCACGAACAAGCGATAACAATGAGGAACCCTTCCCATACCAACTGGGGCACGCTAGTCCTGAAAAAGAAGGATTCAAACTACTGTCACCTCACTGTGGGGTGCTGTCTCTCACGCTGCTCAGCTGGACTCACCCCGGCACTCCTTTTGATGTGAATAATTATAAATACACTAGATACAGTCTTGCATATGTCCCATTCTTTGGCAAAAATCATTATACTAATTGCCAGCATTTTGAGGGGGTGTCATTATAGACAAACACTCGAATTTTTTTACCTCATAAGAGAAGCTGCAATACCTTGTGTGTGTGGTAATGTATTAATGAATTGCCAAGAATATAGTCGAAGTTTTGACTGTTTTCCTCTTATGTATGCTATTTCCTCCCTACTTACCTGAGTGTTTGTGCTTGCAAAGTCTGCAGCCAACGTAACCCTGGACGTCTCTCTCAAACAAGAAAAGGCAAATATAAAACCCACAAAGCTGGTTTCTCGTGACATATCTATGATTTTCTGTTATCTATCTTCATTTTACAAATAAAATTTGAGAAACACATTACTTTCTTAAGAATTTTTATTTTAGTATTTTTAAGATTGCAATTATGATAGCATTCAGTTTTACATTTTGTTGTGTCACTAGCCTCAAAGGCCTTACCCAATTGCTAAGGCATGAAACATAACCACATTTGGAAACCACTGTTTGACTCATCATTTCACTATCGCTAATTTGTTACATTGCTTTAATATTGTATTGTTTTAAAAGAGCTTTTAACACATAAGTTATTTGTTCATTAAAATAATTAGTCCCATTTTATAGCTAAAATCTTTACTCACGGAGGTTAAGTGGTTTTCAGGTTGGCAGGTGGTAGATCGATGACTACCAGCTGGCCTCTTTCAGTCCAGGGCTTCTGTCAATGTCTTACTTCTATGAGGGGAAAGTTTATCTCCGGTACTAGGAATCCCAACACAAACTGTTCTCCTTTCTACTTACAGCTGCTTCACCTACAGCTACTGAAGACAGGGTAAGACAAGGAACAAGAGCCTATAGTGGGAGGCTGGAGGAGGTGGGTGTCTGGCAGGGTAAGTCCTCAATGACCTCTTCTTCTGACTCCCACGAGTAATTCTCTGGTTACTGCTGTTCAGCCAAAAACACCATCTCCCTGAGAATTTGCTCCTTTGGTTATTCTAGAAGAAATAATAGGGCTAAGAGAAAGCTGAAAGATCAAGCAATCCACCTCCTAAATGAACTGGGGGTGTGACAAGACAAGTTTTCTCAACACCCCAGAATTTTCTGGGTCTTTTGTACCGTCTTCTCTCCCACATGCTCTCTCCTCCCACCCCTCATTCTTTTTTCCCTTTCCTTTGGTGTTGATATGCATTTCTCTCCTTCACCATTTCTAAGAATCTCTCACTCTTTCCCTTTTCTTTCCAGTCATTCTGTGGTACTTGGAGTGTATGCCATTGACTTGGTAGAGCAAAGGATCTGGGTCCTTGTTTAAAATGTAGTTATGGAGCCAACAGCTTAGTGGCCATGATATGTCACGTCATGCTTCTCATTGTCAAATGATAATGACCACTCATACCTCTTCCTTTCACTAATGGCCTGTTAAACTGGAATAAAAAACGTGGTCAGGAGATAGCTATCTAGCTCCAGCTGCATCTGCACCCACAGCTCAACCTCCACCTCTGCTCTGTCTATGTCTTCACTGTGTATCTATGAATCCATGCCCCCCTCTTCAAAATGGAAATGAGATTATCAGTTATATTTTGGTTTTATACAACTAAATAAAAATCATTTTCTTATTTATTCTGAGGAACTGTAAAATGAGTGACACACAAGACACATAAGCAGTATGTTGAAATTAAAAACATAACATTTACTAAGAAAAATTGAATGTGTTTGTAGTGGATTGAATTATGTCCCCCCAAATTCATTGAAACTTGAATTGTGCCCTCCAAGTTTTATGCGTTAGAAACTTGGTCCCCACTGTGACTGTTAAGAGAGTGGGATGCCCATTATGGTAATTGAAAGGTGGAGCCTTGAAGAGGTGATTAGATTGTAGGATCATGCCTTAGGGAATGGATTAAAAACGGTGGTCAGGGGCGTGGTTCTAAGGGCTTTAAAAAGAAAGGGAATGCGAAGCTCTCTCTCTCTGCTTCCACCATCTTGCAATGTGAGACCCCTGGGTCACTGTTGCCACCACCAGATGGACTTTGGACTTCCCAGCCTCAGAAACTGTAAGCAATAAATGTCATTTTTCTTGATAAATCACCCAGTTCTATGTATTTTGTTATAAGCAACAGAAGTGGACTAATACAGAAAATTGGTACCAAAGAAGTGGGGTGTTGCTTATAACAAATACTTGAAAATGTGGAAATGGCTTTGGAACTGGGTGTTGAGGAGAGGTTGGAGGAGTTTGGAGGACTCAGAAGAAGAAAAAAAGATGAGGGAAAGGTTGGAATGTCTTAGAGACTGGTCACATGGTGGAGAGCAGAATGCTGATAGAAATATGGACTGTAAAGACCACTCTAAGGAGGTCTCATATAGAAATAAGAAGGAGTTTATTGGAAACTGGGGCAAAGATCACCTTTGCTATGAACTTGCAAGGAACTGGCTGCATGCTGTCCATGCTCTAGGGCTTTGTGGAAGCTGGAACTTAGGAGTTGTGAACCAGAGCATTTGACAGAAGAAATTTCTAAGCAGAAAGCATTAAGGAAGCTGCATGGCTACCGTAACAGCCTACGCTAAGTTATGGCAGCAAAGACATGACATAAAGTGAGAATTTAAAAGGGAAGCAGAGTGTAAAGATTTGTAAAACTTGCAGCCTGGCCATGTGGTAGAGATGCAGAGAGCATTTTCAGAAGGAAAATTCAATGGCACTAAGAAGATTAACACAAAAGCATGGGATTATCAAGAGAAGGGGAAAAAGGCCCTGAAGGCATTGCAGAAACCTCTGGGGCCAACCCCATTTCATGGGTTTCATGCCCAAAGGCTTAGAGAGATGGAATGGTCCTGGGGATTAGACTTGAGGAGCCCTCCATGGGCTCACTGCCCAGAACCACCTCAGGAAGCTGCTTTCAGCACCAGTACCTCAGCTAGTTTGGCTGCTCCAGCCTTGGCTAAATTGGCCCCAGGTGTGGCTGGACCCACAGTTTTGGAAAATACAAGCTGAAAGTCTTGTTGGCATCCACGTGGTGTTAGGTTGGCAAGCCCACAGAATGCCAGAGCTCTGAAAGGTTGGGAGCCTCCAACCCAATTTCAAAGGATATATGGAAAAGTCTGGGGGCCTAGGAAGAGGTCTGTCATAGGGGCAGAGTCTCCACAGACAGCTTTCACTAGAGCAATCCTGAGCAGAAATGTGGGGTCAGAGTTGCACCAGGGAAACCCCAAAAGCACCATGCCTAGTGATGGAGTTTGGATGTGTTGTCCCCTCCAAAACTCATGTGGAAATTTGATCTCCAATGTGGCAGTATTGGAAACTGATTGTGTCATGAGGGCAGATCCCTCATGAATGGATTAATGCTCTCCCTCAGGGAGGAGGTGTAGTGAGTGAGTTCTCGCTCTATTAGTTCCCGTGAGAGCAAGTGCTGATTGTTTAAAGGACCCCAGCACCTCCTCTCTCTCTTACTTCTTCTCACCATGTGATCTGCTCATACCTGCCAACTGCCTGCTGCTTTCTGCCATGAGTAGAAGCAGTCTGAGGCCTGTGCCAGATGCAGCTGTTCCAGAATCATAAATCAAATAAACCTCTGTTCTTTATAAATTACCCAATCTCAGGTATTTCTGTTATAGCAACACAAAATAGACTAAAACAGAAAAGTGGTACAAGAAGTGGGGTGTTGCTATACAGATACTTGAAAATGTGGATGCAGCTTTGGAACTGGGTAATGGGCAAAGGTTGGAGGAATTTGGAGGACTTAGAAGAAGAGAAAAAGATGAGGGAAAGTTTGGAAGATTTTAGAGACTGGTTAAATGACTGTGACCAGAATGTTGATAGAAACGTGGACAGTAAAGACCATGTGGATGATGAAGTCTCAGATAGAAATGAGGAACTTATTGGGAATTGGGCAAAAGATCACACTTGCTGCACCATAGCAAGGAATTTGGCTGCACTCTGTCCATGCCTTCGGACTTTGTGGAAGGTGGGACTTAAGAGTTGTGAATCAGAGTATCTGGTGGAAGAAATTTCCAAGCGGCAAAGCATTAAGGATACTACATGGTTATTTCTAACAGCCTATGTTGAGTTATGGCAGAAAAGGCATGATGTAAAGCCAGAATTTTAAAGGGGAGCAGAGTATAAAGATTTGGAAAATTTGCAGCATGGCCATGTGGTAGAAAAGCAGAGAGCATACAATGGTGCAGCACAGCGACCATTAGTTAATAAGATTAGTACAAAGGAAAGGGATTATCTAGAGAAGGAGAAAAAGGCCCTGAAGGCATTGCAGAAGACTCTGGGGCCAACCCTTCCATTTCAGGCCCAAAGGCCTAGGGAGACAGAATGGTTTTGGGGAACAGGCCCAAGGCACCCTCCATGGGTTCACTGCCTAGGGCCACCTTGAGAAGCTGCTTCCAGCACCAGCACCCCAGCTGCTCTGGCTGCTCCAGCTGTGGCTAAATTGGCCCCAGGTGTAGTTGGACCCATAGCTTTGGAAAATACAAGCCGGAAGTCTTGGCAGCATTCACGTGGTGTTAGGTCTGCTGGCTCACAGAATGCCAGAGCTGGGAAGTCTTGGGAGCCTCCACCCAGATTTCAAAGTATGTATGGAAAAGTCTGGGGGCCCAAGAAGAGATCTGTCACAGGGGTGGAGTCACCACAGACAGCCTTTGCTAGAGCAATTCTGAGCAGAAATGTGGGGTCAGAGTTGCAGCAGAGAAACCCCAGCAGTGCCATGCCTAGTGGAGCCATGAGAGTGGGACTGCCATGGAGACCCCAGACCTGTGGAGCTACCAGAGTGGAACACCAAAGCCGAGCAGAAATGTGGGGTCAGAGTTGCAGCAGAGAAACCCCACCAGTGCCATGCCTAGTGGAGCCATGAGAGTGGGACTGCCATGGAGACCCCAGACCTGTGGAGCTACCAGAGTGGAACACCAACCTGGGAGAGGTGAACTGTGTCCCGAGACCAGGAAAGCCATAGGAGCAGAGCTGCCCAAGGACTTGGAGACCCAACCCCCACACCAGTGTGCAGAGGCAGTTGAACATAGAATCAAGATACCTGATTTGCCAGCCTTGAGATTTAATGCCTGTCTTGCTGGGTTTCAGACTTGTTTGGGATTTGTTTTTCCTTTCTTTTGGCCTATTTCTCCCTTTTGGAGTGGGAATGTATACCCAATGAGTGTTCCACCATTGTATCTTGGCCATAGATAAATTTGGTTTTGTTTTTCAGGTTCAGAGCTGGAAGGACTTTTGCTTTTGGTATCAGATAAGACTTTAGACTTTGGGCTTTTAAGTTGGTGCTGGAGCAAGCTAAGACTTTCGGGACTGTTGGGATAGAATGATTGTATTTTGTATGTGAGAGTGACATGAGTTTTGGGGGGCCAGGGGTGGAATGATGGAGTTTGGATGTGTTGTTTCCTCCAAAACTCATGTGGAAATTTGATCTCCAATGTGGCAGTGTTGGAAACTGATTGAGTCATGGGGGTGGATCCCTCATGAATGGATTAATGCTCTCCCTGTGGGAGGAGGTGTAGTGAGTGAGTTCTCACTCGTTCCTGTGAGAGTGAGAGCTGATTGTTTAAAGGACCCTGGCACCTCCTCTCTCTCTCTCTCTCTCTCTCTCTCTCTCTCTCTCTCTCGTTTCCTCCCACCATGTGATCTGCTTATACCTGCTGGCTGCCTGCCAATTTCTGCCATGAGTAGAAGCAGTCTGAGGCACATGACAGATGCAGCTGTCCCAGAATCATAAACCAAATAAGCCTCTGTTCTTTATAAATTACGCAGTCTCAGGTATTTCTGATATAGCAACACAAAATGAACTAAAACACCTAGTGGAGCCATGAGAGTGGGACCACCATGGAGATCTCAGATCTGTGGAGCTACCAGAGTGGAACACCAGCCTGCAAGAGCTGAAGTATGGCCTGAGACCAAGAAAGCCATAGGAGCAGAGCTGTCTGAGGACTTGGGGACCCAACCCCCACACCAGAGTCCAGAGGACATGGAACATGGACTCAAGGTACACGATTCACCAGTTTTAAGATTCTCTGCCTGCCCTTCTGGGTTTAGGACTTGTTTGGGGCCTATTACACCTTTCTTTTGGCCTATTTCTCCCTTTTGGAATGGGAATATGTACCTGATGCTTGTCCCACCACTGTATCTTAGAAGTAGATAACTTGTTTTGATTTCAGAGGTGGGACTTTGAACTTTGGACTTTTGCATTGAAACAAGTTAAGATTTGGGGGGTGAAATGAATGTATTTGCATGTGAAAAAGACATGAGTTTTGGGGGCCAGAGGCAGAATGTAGTGATTGAATCATGTCCTCCAAAACTCATTGAAACTTGAATTGTGTCTCCCAAGTTTTAAATATTAGAAACTTGATCCCCACTGTGACTGTTATGAAGGTGGGAAACCTATTACAGTAATTGGAAAGGTGGAGCCTTGAAGAGGTGATTAGATTGTAGGATCATGCCTTAGGGAATGGATTAAAAAATGGTGGTCAGGGGCATGGTTCTGAGGGCTTTAAAAAGAGAGTGAATACAAAGCTCTCTCTCTCTCTGCTTCCATAATCTTGCAATGTGAGACCCCTGAGTCACTGTTGCCACCACCAGATGGACTTTGGATTTCCCAGCCTCAGAAACTGTAAGCAATAAATTTCAAATTCTTTATAAATCACCCAGTTCCAAGTATTTTGTTATAAGCAACAGAAGTGGACTAATACAGTGTTATGGTTGGACTGGGGAGGCTGAGAAATGTCTGATTCCTGTTAGACAAAATTCATCTGAGGAGAGCCTCAATTACAAAGGCTCAGATACCTGATAGTCAATGAATTGGAAACTTTGTCCTCTTTTAACAAATTTTCTGTTCAAGTTTATGGGAAATTTCCACAATATAAAAGTTCTTTCAAAATCAATTATAAATTCAGTGGACAGTAATATGACAATTTTTTTTATTAAAGAGATTTTTTATTAAAATCTCAAACATTTCAAACATTTGTGATAGCTAAGCAATTAGGTAAGGCTGGGAACAGAAAGCCAGATGAGTAAAATTAGCTTTATAAGAAAGTCAACTGCCCATATGAGTGGAAAAAGTGACTGTTTTGGTTCTTTATGTGAACATTTAAGGCAATAATTGGAGGACAAAAACCCAAGTACTTAAGAAAATTTATACTATAAGTTTAAGACTCCCAGGAAGAGGGGAGGCTAAGAATAATTACAATTTGACACTAAAACTCCTTTGGCAGAAATCTTTAGATGTCCACCCAATATCTACTTACCCTTTCTTTTTTCATTAAAAAGTCTCTATATCAATGAGTGGCTATCAACCCAGTTAAACAAACAAACAAACAAACAGCATTTCCTAGCCTCCCTTAGATACAGTTGGTGATGAAGTATAAACAGGAATTTTTACCAATGAGGCTTACTCAGCTGTAGGTACCTTTTTTATTGTTCCACTTTCTCCATTCTTCTACCAGGGATGCAGACATGATGGATGGGGTTCAGTGGCTACCATGAGAATGGTGAGCAGAAAGAGCGAAGTGCCGGGGGTACTGATGACACTATGGAGCTTCCATATCAGCCAAACACTGAGGGAGCCAAGTCTTGCACCAGAGAAAATAATCCCTTGTATAGACGTGTGTGTCTAATATGTGCATTTCATCTATCATGTATATGTATGTCATAATCAATCTAGTTGATTCCCTTAATATGTTTACTTCCCCATCCTCCAGCCATCCCAATCACATTACACTCTTCGACTTTTTCTGTTTTTCTGCAGCACAGCTATGGACTGTATGTTTGTGTCCCCCCAAAATGTTGATGCCTAATACCCAATGTGATGGTATTTGGAGGTGGCCCCTTGAGAAGCAATTAGGTCATGAATGTGGAGCCCTCATGAATGGGATTAGTGTCCTTATAAGAACAGAGAGACTAGAGCTCTTTCTCTCTTGGTCTTGCGAGGATACAAGAAGACCACCATCTGCAAACAAGGGAGGGGGCCCTCACGAGGCAACAGATCTGCTGACACCTTGATCTTAGACCTCCCGGCCTCCAGAATTGCAAGAAATAAATGTTTATAGTTTAAGCCATCTAGTCTATAGTATTCTGTTACAACATTCCAGAACAGACTGAGACCAGCACTTACCACTGTTTCACATACTCTATAATTCCTTTTGTATGATATAATTGTTTATTGTCTGTCTTACCAGCTCTATAAGGGCAGGGATCTGTTTTGCTCACCAGAGTATTCTAAGTGCTTAGGACAAGGCCTGGCACATAGTAGATGCTTAGGAAATACTTAATGGATGAATGAATACGCTACTACATACAAAAATATCAATGAAATACTTGGTAACACCTGTTAATAAACTATAAATAATGAGAACATAATCTTCTATGAAGATGTGAAATATCTGTCCCCAGATTTTATGGGCAATTTTGTTAGTAAAACTCAATAAAGCATAAGGGGATTGACAAGGACTAAAAAAGAGCAGCTAGAAGTGTCAGTGGGTTAGATATGAAGGTGGTCTTTGAAAGAATTAGGATTGCTTAGTTTGGTCAGTCAAGCTGAGAGGAGAAATAGCTAAAGTCCAAAAAATATAAAGGACAAAAACAGAAATCATTCACCATTTTCCAATCCCACGTATAACAGACTGTCCATTTTAACCCAATAGAAATAAGTTTTGTGTAAATGCAAGGATGTAATATAGATGTCCATGACATCCATGTAGAACTCATGGCCCTAACTAGCACATGGGTGTTAACACCAAATCTAAGAAGGCCAGGATTGACACCAGAGGATCCTCTCAGATAGGACAGAGGTTAGAGTAGGGTCCAGGAGGAGATACAAGGTGAAATTGCAGATGGGGGAGCTTAACATAACTCCAAGGAGCTAGTGGCACAGTTACAGAAACAGTTATAGGAGCTCAAGGCTCTAGTGTCAGAACAGAACTGGGAGCCAGGTAAAGGTAAGGAATGGAGAGGGGGGAGCCAAGGAAAGGACACTGGGAGACCTAGCCCTGGACCTGGGGCATGAGGCAAGTGCCTACTGTCACTGGACAATTAGGTTAGAATAGCCCAGAGAGTTAACTGTGGGTTTCAATATTGATTTCATAGTTGATCATATTCCTGCCTTGGAGTCAAATTATTCTCAGGGTTTGGATAAGGCTGAACATATAGGTCTGCAGTATATGGTCCCAACTGTAGTTCTTGGAGTGCCATTGTAACTGGAAACAAAATACTGGAAATGACAGAAACCGTAATCCAGAATGAAACACATGGCCTACCTGCATCTGTAATTTGTAAACATTTCTGTTATTAGTGCTTATCAGAGAGGTGAGAAAACATGGAATATAAATAAATCCACATAAAGTCTAAATAAATTAAGTTTTTTTTTCAATTCATAATAAGTAATTTAAGGGCACTAAGTCTATTTGGAATCTTTCAATGACGTTCTCAGGGCTGATTTCTATGTAATAATCATATCTCCTATAAAACTATCTTGGCGTCACTTTCAGAAAAACGTGCTAAAATGAAGGAACCATGAATTTAATCTAGTTTATCAATTTTATATTTTTAACCAACTCGTAAAGAACTGTAAAAAAGAAAATATAAATTTTCCCTGGCTTATGTTTTATATTTGTAATTAGGAGAATTTGAAGAATTATATTTTCCTGCTGACCATTTTTATATCAATGTGGCAAAATATTTATCTGCAAAATTGTTTCACCATGTGTCTTGAAGTTTACCCTGATTTTGTAATTTTTATAGGTAATATTCTAAAGAAAGATATTTTGGCATTAATCAAAATTTTCCTTGAGAGAGTATAACATGGTTGGATTTGTATATATGTGTATAGATTATTTATATAGAATCGGGCCTAGGGACCAATTAATTCACACTCATAGCACTGTGGTATGTTTACTGCAACAAATATGTTCTCATTAAAGATGGGGGATTTTTGGAACCTCTCTGCCTATATTTGAAGAAGTGATTCTGGTTTCTAGGGATAATTATTTGGTGGAAAACAAGTTCTGTGGTTGGTGGTCTTTTGCCAATACCTTTCATGATGGTCTGCATGCAAGTAAGGTTGGCCATGCCAATAAGCCCATACTATGAAAAATCATTACTAGAAAAGCAATGATCCTTTTGCCAGCTGAGGAAACTAATACTTCTTATCCTTTATCCTCCTCTAGCCATGATGGATAAACACATTAATTCATTGTGCACAAAGGACATACAGCTCAATTATTTACTAGAGGCATAAATTAAATGCTGAGCATGGTTCAAGCAGCAGGGCATCTTTCTTTAAAGAGTAAAGAAGGAGAGAAAAACTTTGGATGTTTCTAATCTTGCCTGTTCATATTACAGTGAACAAATCAAGTTTAATCCATTTCAGTGTTGGGCTTTAAATTTTCATGTTTTCTTCCTGTTTTTCAGCAGAAGCTGGCATGCAGACCAGCCATGGTGCTTGTTTGTTTTTATCTGAACAAATGTCTCCGTTCCCACCAAAGGGCTTGTGTATTCTTTACCCTTTCTCTTCCAAACGACCTGTCAAAACTCAGAAATGTCATGTTAATGTTTTATGGACAGACTACCCCAGCCGCTTCAGGAAATGGCCGCACCACTTCAATAATTTATACTGCATTTCTGCTCTACTTTTTCTAGTGTCTGTAAAGTTTCAGCAGTGAGAAATCCAAACAGCAGTAGGGCTTCTAGACAGCATATCTGTCTCCGGAGCTTTGTTCACTTCTAATTCGGTTTCCCCTCCCCTCTTAAATAAAAAAGTTAAACAATTTCCATTTTCAGGACTGGTGGGAACCGTCAATCCATTCTCACATGGGGCTTGTGTTTCAAATTCATTTTGTAGTTTAACTTTCACATAAGCTTTTACCTATTGTATTTGCTTACTGTACTTTGTAATTAGCAATTTATTTTATATTTACTTGTTTGCTGAGGATTCCATTTATGAATATCTTGCCTTCTTATCTCAATAAAAATGTCCTGGCTGAGAAGAGAATGCATGCTTCTTTTGTGCCAGTTTGATATAATTATATAAAATCTGGCACATTCTTGTCGAGTTTTAAAAATGTTAAAATGAACAAGATTTGGTTTTTGTTTAATATATGGTGTGGTGGAAATGGGAAAGGTTTGGCAGTCAAGAGGCCTAGAACTGAGTCCCAGTTTTCCCTTGACCAGTTTGGGAATCATAGTAAAAGAATTCAGTTTTTCATCTCTCTCTTTCTTTCTTTCTTTCTTTCTTTCTTTCTTTCTTTCTTTCTTTCTTTCTTTCTTTCTTTCTTTCTTTCTTTCTTTCTTTCTTTCTTTCTTTCTTTCTTTCTTTCTTTTTCTCTCTCTCTCTCTCTTTCTTTCTTTCTTCATTCATTCATTCATTCATGGCAGTGGGATGGTACAGGGATTAAACCCTGGATCTTATTGTTAGAAGCACCATGCTCTAGCTCTAACCAACTGAACTAACCGGCCAGCCCTGTGTTTTTATCTTTGAAGCAGGAATTGGAATACTTGTTTGATATCTCACATTACCCGTGTGAGTATAAAATGTGATGCTGTACGAGGGGTCTTCAAAAAGTTCGTGGAAAGATTCGTATCATCTTTTAATTCCATTTTTTCATGAACTTTTTGAAGAATCCGGGTATGTAAATGTTCTGTAAATAGACTATCTTTAACATGATCCTCTCAGTCTGTAAATGACACCAAGTTCTAACAGATTTTGCCTCTACATCAACCTTTCAAGATCTTGTTGCTCTGAATCAGTAAAAGTCCAAGTGGCAGTGCCTACCAGAAGCAACACAACCTCGTGCCTTCTGGAAGTGTCAAAACACCTCCAAAACAGGGAAGTTCAAGCAGGGCCAGTGCATTTCAGTGCAATCCTGTGTTAGACAGTGTGAGGGGTTATATAGAAGGAAAACATTTCTGCTGGCTCCCCTCTACTGAAAGGATGCCCTAAACCAAGGCCTGGTCTTCCTTTTACTAAACTCTCATTCTAAGACAGTAAAAGACGTAATTTTTTGAAGAACTTTTGGGTCTTATGAGGAAAAGTTTTTAAATAAAGGAGCACACACTTTTCTTAAGAAATCAATTTCTAGGACAAGTCCACTTCTATGCATAATCGAAAGCCTTGGAATTTATAAAAAATAATTCCAGCATCTGCCAAGAGGGGACTACTTTTCATTTTGAAAGTGGGTATTTAGAATTTTACTTTACATAGATGGCAGTATGTATCGATCATGGAAACTATTGATAAACTTGAATGTTATTTTGCAGTGTATTTAATTGACCTGAATCTAAATGGTTTGCATACAGTAGAGTTTCAGAGATTTCCCAATTTTAGGTCTCATATTCTATTGTCTCCCTTACCAAATGGGTTATTGCCTTGATGTGAGAGTGTTAAGTAGTGAGGTTTAATGTACATGAATCTTGTGTTTATAGTCTGCCTTATATTATGGTCATTTCTAGACTTACCTTATCTCTTCTTGGATGCAAGGAATTCAATCATGTTTTCATAAGCCACATAATTACTTGAACATATTAGTCACTCAATGGATGCTTGTAGAAGGAATGAATAACTATACTACATACTGTCTTGACAGAATGATTTTTCCCAAATGATTTTCATAACGTTTTGCTTCCTGATTTTGACTATGGCATAACTTAAAACACTCAAACTCTTTGGCCTGTTCATTGTGACTTCATGAGGCAGGTGATGTTATGTCCCCAGGCATCAGTTTTCCCACCTACAAAATGAAGAGGCTGACATGGGCAGTTTCCAAATTATCATAAGCTGATCCCCTTGTCTTTCTCCTCACTAAAGTCAATCTCAGCTCCCTAATTCTATTACTCTCATGTGCATTAACACACTAACACAATCATATGGAATTAATGACATTCTCATTCTATCTGCCTAATTTTCCTAGGATTTTCTTGCACTTTTCAAGTCAAAATTAGGTAGAAGCATGAGAGTGTGTGTGTGCAGAAATGAAAAAATAATTTGTAAAAGTAGACATTCTTTATCTGTAAGTGGACTGATTTTTCTTATCTAACTGAAGAAAAGGAAATTAGTTTATTGAACCAGTAAAGAATGATTTGCAGAGCTCTGGAGAACTTTCCTACTATGTGAAAATTAAGATGTTGAGAGAGGGAAGACCCACAACATCTTGGAGAAGGTAGTTGCAGAGAATTGGGAAACTATACACAATTTGTGGGGAGGATTTCCTTCTTAAACATCACACTCTTTATTCCAAGGAAATGACTTTTATCAGGTTAACCTATATAACATTACTAAGCAGATGCAAGTGCCATAACTTGAGTTTAACTTTTTTATAAGGGAAGCTATAATTATAGATGGAGTTCGTTACTTTTCACTGATGGTTATTTTTTGCTGATATAGTCCATGATGGTGTCTTACAGCACTATCCATGCCCGCACTATGGCAGAGGAGGAAGTGTCCCTGGAGGTCGTCACAAAATGTTTACCCTGCAGTGGGTGGGTTTACCCTCTTGTGCTACAGAGTTCCAACTGTTCACTGCCAATTTTGATCTTGGCTTGAAGAAGGGCCACCCCCCATGTGCTACTTACAGACAAAAATGAACCTCTTTCCACTGCTGCACATCACCAGCCAGCAGATATTACTACTGTCTTTAACTGGGTGATGGGCGTGAACTACAAAAATAATTTAATGTACAAACTAACGTTGTAAAATAACCTATTATTTGATTTCTATATTGTAATGTATTGAAGAAACAAGCAAACAATAGACTTTTTCTTTCCAGAGAGAAGTGGATACAGTTACCAAATTGAATATCTGCTATAATTAAAAAAAAATTAAACCCAAAAGAAGAGTATTAACGGTCATGATTACATAAATCAGGGCATAAATATTAGGTATCAAGGGCTTCTTGAATGCTAAAACACATAGTGTGACATGCCTCCTTTGAAGGAGGCTGGGGACTAAGAAACGTGCTGTGTTTTTGGCAGCAGATTGCTGGCTCTGTCACCGAGTGGTTCTTTGGTCCCAGCTGCAGGGTTGATTGATGGCGCCGCACCGGAGAGCACTCTTGGGGGAGCTGTTTACACCCATCTTCCATCTGGAGCTGCTGGGATATAGCTCAGTGTGATGATGGCTACTGAATGAGCTGCACTGGCAGGACCCCTGTGACAAGGAAGGATGGTGACTCGGGAGCTGGGCCAGAACCAAAAGATGTCAAGGAAATGAATGGAGCCAAGCACAAAACAGCTAGCTCTGCTCAAACATGATGAGATGGCAATTCGAAAAGAGAGATGGTGCACAGCTTTCAAAAGTACAAAACAGAGAAATATTTTCTTCCTTTGTTCTTTCACTTAAAAGGTTATTTTATAGAGATTTATTTCTGATCAAAGAAACATGCTACTTAGGGCAAATAGAATAAATCTGTTGACAGCTACCTACTATTTAAAATACATTTGACCACATTAGGTCATATGCTTTTTTCAGGGAAGGCACACAATATTTATCTGGGCACATCAACAGTCAATGCAAAAGATGCATTCTTGATCCAAAGGTCCTCTAGGAGTCTGCAATTATGTATACAGGCAATAGCAGAAGGCAAAAGTCACACACACACACACACACACACACACACACACACACACACACACACACACACACACACTCCTATTTAATGGGGGATAGTACAAAAAAGTCCTTAAGAACAGTACAAGCACCTGCAAGGGATGGCCACATGGAAACACACATTTTACCACCCATGGAAGTAGCTGGAGTGAGTGCTGAATGCTGCAGGTGTGGGAGGCTGTGGCAGAAGTCAGGGCACGTCTGGGAATGAAGCCAGGGGGACAGTGTCAAGAAAGCCTCTGTGGGAGAGAGTTGTAAGCAGAGCTTGAAGACAGTGATGTGATGTCCTGGGTTATTCTTTTGAGGGAGAGGTTTACTGTACTGCTTATGACTATGTATTATCATTTTGGCAGCCTAGTTTTGCACAATGTTATTGTAACACTTTAATTATCATAATAAAATCCATTTACTAAACTCTGCTGATAGTTACAGAGCATGCTTATACAATATCTCAGAGATAAAAAATGTAAGACTTGTAAGAGGGGTGACTGCTTTGCCTTGATCCTGAGGTGGGTTAGAATTGGGGCAGTTCTGGCTGGTGGAATAACATTTGTGAACATAACTTGTAATTTGATAGAAAGGATAACTGCAGTGATGAGATCAAAATGATCATTGAGGAGGGTGAAGTTAGCTGTGTTCAGTTCCTTTGAGAATTGTTTTAGGGAAGGAGGTTTGAAGGAGGGAAAGGTGATGCAGTGAGAACAAAGACGAGGCATCTCCCACCTTGTTTCTAAACATAAGCAAGGACAGGACCAACCAGAGGGAATCCATTTGTCAGCAGAATTCTTGCATGAAAGTGTTGTTCATTTTGCTATATGGCATTCATGGAATGATTCTGTGACTCTCACTCTCCTGGTTATGGCTATTATTATAACTTTGCTGTCCTACTTTTGCACAAAGTTAGTATAATGTTTTTATTTTTTGCAATAAAATCCATCTCCTCAACTATGCTGATTAGATAAAAGAAGGTGCTTTTTGGAAGCAAAATTGCATTGTGTATTCTTTAGCTTTATAGGCAATATTTTTTTAAGGCCTGCACTCATAGACACTAAGATTCTCATTAAACTGAGGCAAGTACAAACAGGGCCTGGAATGATTAACACTTGGAAATAAGTGGAAGGTACTGACTAGGCACCTAATTTATGCCAGTTGCTCTGTATTTGTTTGCTCTTTAATTTCCCCACAACAATACTCTGATGTAGGGATTAAAATAGATTAGGATTAATAACTTGTTGGAGGTTACAGAGTTAATGAAAGGATGAGCAGAGATTTGAACTGAATTCTCTCTGAGTAGAAGCTCATCCTTTTTTCATTAACAATTTTGCTTGGATTTTTACTGTGCTTGATTATCTAGAGCTTGAATTTGTTAAATTTTTGATATCCTACCTGCCCCAGGGAAAATGAAAGAAGGTGGAATATAAAATTTGCCAATCTTGTTACTTAGTACAGTTCTTGTAAAAAGTTTGGCTGAAGAGGAAATTAAAACAAATATCTAAAATTGGAAGTTTAGTTAATAACATAATTTTAATTTTTAAAATTCTTTCTCTGGTGTAGAGAATTCTGACTCAAAAGCAGATGTCACTGTATAAAACCTATACTTC
Organism: Cynocephalus volans; assembly: GCF_027409185.1. Classification (NCBI taxonomy): domain Eukaryota; kingdom Metazoa; phylum Chordata; class Mammalia; order Dermoptera; family Cynocephalidae; genus Cynocephalus; species Cynocephalus volans. Next base: position 117,519,250 of record NC_084464.1, on the reverse strand, counting down.
AACATATTAAGGGAATGAAGATTTTTCATTCTTCCTTATGACCTCATAAAATGTGACCAGTGCTATTTTATTTACTACAAATATTGCTAGTGTTATTAAACATTATATAAAGCATTTAGCTCAAGTTACAATGCTTTTTTTTTTTAAGGACATTATTTCCATTTTAAATGAGTTGCTGTCTCAGTTTACTATTAACTTCTGAAAAAAATTTTAAAATGTCATTTTAAGCTAAGAAAACAAACCACTGGCTTTACGGAAGAGTTGGAATTTGGGGACTACTGAGTGTTTTAGAGGTTAGGTATTGCAGGTTGAATTCTATTACCCCAAAATATATGTTCATGTCCTAAGCCCTGGTACCTGCTTATAATTTTATTTGGAAATAGAGTTTTTGCACATGCAATAAAATTAAGATGAAATCACACTGGATTAAGGGTGGGCCCTAATCTAATGACTGGTGTCCTTATAAGGAAACAGAAATTTGGACACAGACACAGAGCTACACACAGGGGAGACTGCCACATGAAGATGGAGGCAGAGCTTATGTGTCGATAGGTCAAAGGCCATCAAGAATTGCCAGCACCCACCAGAAACCAGGAAAGAAGCATGGAACAGATTTTCCCTTACAGATTCCTGTAGAAATCAACCCTATTGACACCTTGATTTCAGAGTTCTAGCTTTAGAACTGTGAGAGAATAAATTTCCTTTGTTTTATGTCACCCAGTGCATGGTACTTTGTTCTGGCTGCCCTAGGAAATGAATACAGATATAAAAAAATCAACAACATAAATCACATTTTCCTCCTCTAAGAGAAAAGAGTATTTTGCTTTTCCAGGTTACAATTTTTCCATATGAATATTGATAGACTCCTAATGAACAACAACCAAGCAACATATGTGTATTTTATAAAAAAGTTTTTGAAGGCAAAGCATTTCCAAGTATAAAGGCATGCCCAAGTTCACGGTTCCGAGTCCATCTGGAATATATTTTTATTTTGAAATGACAAAGGAAAATTTCCTGGTTAAGAGAAAAGGATTCTAACAATTTATATGGATTCTCCGGCATCAAATAACATCTACAAAATAATATGTAGCAGATGTGCTACTGTTATGAACCAATGCGTCATCCTGTCTCTGAGAAACCAGGAATGTGTTGGGGAAAGGCGTGATGGGCAAGCACTAGCAGAGGACACACTCATCGTGAAGAGTTTCTGAGCGCCCGCACTAAAGCAGCCTCAGGCACATCTTGCCACTTATAACTGGGCAAACGACCCTTTCCTTTAATATATGTTTGTTGAACAAAAAACAACTACTAAAAAGGAGAAGCACATAGCAATCATTTAGTAAACAAAACACTAATTGGGTGCTATGTTCTTGGTGCTTTTGCATATGTGATCTTGTAAATCCTTCCATAAACCCCATGAGATATAAAGATCATGGACTATTTCCTCTACTTTTTCAGTCAGGGAAACAGCATCACGGATGTTCAGTGACCCTGTCAAGGCCATGCAATTTGTCATTTGCAGAGTTAGGATCCAAACCTCTAATCCAAGTCTTCTGATTCAGGAGGAGTAACCAGTGGCATCTCATGCTAAACTGCCTCGAGATGACCTCTGTCCACTAGACTAGAATATAAAATGCATTCTGAAACACATCCTGACTGAAATAAAACTCAGGGGAAGAGATACAAAAATGGTTTCTTACCCGAGTTTTCCTGTGGACCAGAAGCTTACTCTGAAGAGTCAGATCAGGTTTATGTAATTCAAACCTCTAAATACATTGACTTGCCTATTTTACAAAGGATTTTTTAAATGCCTGAACATACATTCATTCACTAAGTAAAATAGAAATAATTAACAAACATATAAAATGAACAAACAGGCAGTGGGTTCTGATAACAATCTTCCGTTTTTACTCAGGGAAGGACTGCTGCTGACGCCTCACTCGTGGCTGAGAGATTGGTCTGCAGCTGCAGAACACTGGACAGTGTGCCCCAGGAAAATCGAGTTCTGGGAGGGTGTTCTGCACCGATTGAGAACACGTTGCTTAATCTCAGTATTGACTTTTGCCATGGACTCAACTACAGATAATTAAGTACTGGATCTTAACCAGCTGACTTCCGCAACAGTGGCATAATATTGCCCTTGTTCTTGATCATGCCCCAAATCATGTAGGTTCATGTTTACAGATGCCCTTCAATTCTGTATCCAAGATAAAACGATTTACAGACCTTCTTTTCTTCTCAGCTTGTCTTTGTATTCTTTAATCTCCTAAACAAAGAAAGCTCACGTGGGACTTTTGCTCTAGCAATGATGTGTTGCCATATAAAGGTAGCTTCTTTTTCATTTTCTTTTCTTTTTTTTTTATATGACATATTTATTTATTTATTTATTTATTTAATTTTTTAAAAAAGTTTTATTTTGTCGATATACATTGTGGTTGATTATTGTTGCCCCTTACCAAAACCTCCCTCCCTTCTCCCTCTCCACCCTCCCCCCCAACAATGTCCTTTCTGTTTGCTTGTCGTATCAACTTCAAGTAATTGTGGTTGTTATATCTTCTTCCCCACCCCGTTTTTTTTTTGTGTGTGTGTGTGTGAATTTATATATTAATTTTTAGCTCCTACCAATAAGTGAGAACATTTTCTCACATAAACTTTTAAATTTAATTATGTTTATAACAGACTTTTCCTTGCTTTTACTTTGAATATGTCTCTGTAGGAAGGGTATTTCTGGTCTTCGTGGTCTAGCTGTATTGTCAAAGCTATCTCTGGGGATTCTGAGTGGGTCATTGCAGCTAACAAGGGCCCCTTTTGCCATTCTGAGGTCAGTTTGCTTTTATATATTTACACAATTCTAAGTTCATCTTAGATACTCAATTTCTGTTTTTTAATTCCATCTTTCATTGAGAATATATTGGCCATTAAAGAACTTTTTCTGTATTAAAACATACAAATTCTCAAAATGCCTTATTTTATAATTGAGGATGAAGTGGAAACTAAGAAAACATTTTTTTCCTCCTCAAACTTACAGCATGGAGACCACCCACTAGAGGGTGTCATTGAGCTGTTATGGTATGAAATGACCTGCTCCTACAGAGGGCTGATTGCCTGGCAAATGTGCGTGCTTCTCCGGAGTGGATAATGTGGATTGTCTGACAAGTAAGGAGGAAGCAGTGATGCTTCATGGATTCCTAAGGTTCTACATGCCCAGATAAACAAAAAAGGGAGGTTTTGTATATATTTCTAAATTTGATGAACAAACAGCATGCACGCACACACACACTCCAAAACAAAACTCCACAATGACCTAAAGGTAACTGGCTTAAGATGAAATATTATTTTCTCCAGACTTCAATAAATTGAAGACCCATAGTACTACTTTTGGTCACACAGATTAATGGAATTTTTTATCAGGAAGGTTCGTGGGACAAAATGCTTCCCTAAGCTTTACCGTGTTGTTTTACTTCGCATTAACGCTGATTACTAGGTTTGACTGCAAAAATTCCACAATGTAAAATCAAACCAACACTCACAGGACACCAAGATATCATAGAAAAATTATCATATGCTCTTTACATGTTCACATTTAAGATGCTGGTTTCTTATTCGTCTTTTTATCTTTGAGGGCTGTTAAACATTATAATGCTTCAGTGTCAATATAATTTTGTAATTGCTAGCCTGAACCCTTTAAAATTTTTTAGCCTGCTTCCTTTAATTAGGTTTTTAACTAAAATAAAATCAGTGGTGTCCTTCTTTTTCTTTTTTTATTTTAACATTTACTTACATGCATATACTGCATTACATGCATATGCTGCACAATGGTTCACTTAGAGTGGACAGCATAGTTTTGTACTTACTGAAGCTATCATTAGAGAATGATCTAGGTTCTTTTATAGAGGTTACTGTCAAATTCTTTATCAATAAGATTCCAATGTTTTATCTCCACGTTGTCAATTTCTTAGCTTGAGTTGTTATTGCAATTAAGTCAATTAGTATCACAGTTTTTCTGATTGATTATTGTACATTTTATTTAAAAAATCTCAGAAGTGTTGAATTGGCCTGCGATGTGGCCATTTGAATCAAGCTGTTCAGGTGCGTGTATTTGCTTGTTCTTACTTTGACCACACAGAGATAATTATTAAACACCAAGTTTGACTTTAGAGAAAATAACAAGATGGATGTTCTTCAATTATCCTTTCAGTTGGTTTCAGGTGTTTAGAATTTTCATATCTGCCCCTGGCTTTCAAGGAACTCTTTTTACAATTTTTCCTTCTCCTAAATCCTCTTAACTATTACCACTCAGAGGTTGGTAATAGTTTCAATTAATTTCTTGTTGAATATTACGTAAAATAATGTGCTCTCTTGTCTGTGGCCTCGGTTACTATCTATATACTGATTAGTCTTTAATATTTATATAGTTTGGTCATTCTCAAATATTTTGTTCTCAGCAACTCTCTACACTCTTAAAAATTATTGAGGATCTCAAGAGCTTTTTGTTTATGTGTTTATCTACTAATATTTATTGCATTAAATATAGAAATTGAGATGGTTCTAAGAACATTTATCAATTTATATAAATCCATTACTTATTAACATAAGTTATAAGAATTAACATTGCTTATTAACGTAAGTAGTAAATTTTTAATGAAAAGTAACTACTTTTGAAACTAAAAAAATTAGAAGAACAGCATTGTTTTGCATTTTGGCAAATCTCTTATGCCTGTCTTCACAGAGAACAGCTCTATTCTCATCTGCCTCTGCATTCAATCTATTGTGATATTCTGTTTTTGTTGAAGTATATGAAGACAGTTCAGCCTGATACAGATATATAGTTGGGCAAAGGAGGTGTATTTAGTAGTCTTTTCATATAACTGTGGATATTCTTCTTTGATACTATACCAATGCTCAGCAAGAGGTAGTTTCAAAAAAGTAGTTGCAAGGTGAAATCCAAAACCATAGCAAATAACTTCTCATACTTTCTTTCATTAAAATCCAATTGGTCTATCTTGCACTTTGAGTGGATCTTTTACTCAGGCATGATATAAAATCATGTATTGGGACTTCTGGTCAAGATGGTAGAATAAACGGTCCCCAGTGCCACTCTCTCCCACAAAACAACTAATTTACAACTATTAAAAAGTAACGACAGCTAATCTGGGGCCATTAGAGCTCAGGGGAAGAGGAGGAGAGATCTACAGAGTCATGAAGGCAGGAGAAACCACAATGAGAGAAAGAAAAAACCTCTCTGAGTGTTTCAAGCCCTGTCCACTTCCAAGCTGGAGCTGCTGAGTGCATGGAGCAGGAGCTAGCAAAAGCCACAGCTGTGCCCTTCAGATGAAGTTGCTCGGAGGAGGCAGGGGAGAAGAGGATCTTGGTGGCCCCCAGGCCAGCAAGACCAGTAATAGGGTTCCCATGGACCCACATAGGAGTGAGGAGCCAGAACAACTGAAAAAGAGGAGCCACTCAAAGGCTGGTGAGTCATCTCAAGGGACTGGTGTACAGCCCGTCCCATGGGAAGTGTTTGCAGCACGGGCGGTGGCAGAGACAGGCCCACCAGGAGAACACTGGGGCACAGCAAGGACAGCTGATCTGCACCCCAATCGGCATAGCACCAGTCAGAGGAGACTGGTCAGGAATATAGAATTGCATGGGGTGCAGTTTGATGAAAAGACTCAGGCCCAGACCAGAGTTTCTACACAACCCAGGTGCGTTGGATTCCACTAAACCCGGAAGGCCTATAAAGTCAACCATTAAAACCTGAGCTACACAAAAAGCCTTCTCCAGGGAATCAATAGCAAAGCAGCAATTTAGCTCAACCACAGGTCTCAAGTGCTGGTCCCCACAGGAAGATCCCCCACTTTAGAAGTAAGCAAAGGACAACAAATTAGTTCCATCCCAGAGTTTAAGTAGTGGAAACAGTGAATAATCCAACAGAGAACTGAAAGAAAAAACAAAGTACCCACAACTGGAGACAAAGTTTCATATTAACTAGTAAAGGTTTCATCACACCAAAGAACACCTATAACACCTAGAAGGACTGGATGTCCCTGGGCTACCAAGCCAGAAAGGGGGGACAACCAGGCACACTGCCAGTACCACAGGGCCCACCCAGGGTCCTGAGGTATGGAGTCAGGTACTGGAACCCCTCCCACAACCAGGCACACTGCCATCACCACCACCAACTAGGTAAGGAGCATGCCAAAAACTTCACGTCCATGTGGGTGGCCCACCACAGCCACCATAATAACCATGGCTACCAGGAAAGTGGATAGACACCACAACCACAATGCAGATGGTCCACCAGCCACTGGAGTGCATTGACACAAGGAGTCACCATCAGAGACCAAAGAAAAGAAGAGGATGTCTCTCTCCACAAAACTTATTCCAGAGTGACAGAAGAAGCATCTGCGCTATGATAGTATTAGGGGTACCTGAGCATACCTCTCAGCATTGGATGGATCATTTAGGCAACAAATCAACAGAGTAACCATTACTCTTTCAGAAGGAAAGAAGAAATCTAGGGTAATTAGAAGGGGGAAGAGGAGGGAGAAAGGGATGGGGAAAGATTGGACGAGGAGCATAAAGAATAAGTACTATTTGTAACAAAATATATGTTAGTAATATTGATTTGACCAACATATGTCAATGTTGAACCCCAAAAATATGTATGATAAATTATGATTCAATAAAAATTTTTTAAAAAGGAAGGGAAAAAAAAGAAAATCATGTATTGGCTATTTGGAAAATACTGATCTTCTGCATAATTCATTATACAATATCAAAACAAACAAACAAACCACATTTGTCAACATCACCACTGATCTCATCAAAAAAGTCTTTAAGTGTTTGAAAGCTGCCAGGCTCCTCCTACTGGATGCTGTTGCCTATATGTGTGCTAAGGCACCAGTGGTATTACCCGCCATTGTTTTTGCATCATCAGTGCAAATGCCAACACAGTGAAAAAGGCAAATATGTTCATGTCTCAGTGATGTTATTTAAATAGTTTCGACTTGGTGAGTTTCCTGAAAGTGTGTCAAGGAACACCAAAGTCTGTGGATCACACCTTGAGATGTTCTCTAATTCAAAAGTCTTTTTTTGAACCCCAGACCTTTATATTTGATGGTTTACTTATAAAGGTCTGTTGTAGGCACTGTCCACTCAAGAATCTTAACTGGATGATGGTCATGTTTCCTTCCCCTCCTCCAAGCGCTTCCCTTCCATTTTCCATCTCAAACGATTTTCATTCTCCAAGTCACTCAAGTCAGAAACCTAGGAGTTGCTCTTGAGTTTTATTTACTCTCAACCTCTTTTGACTAATTAGTCACTAAATCCAGTCTCTCACATATACTGCTTTCTGTCCAACCCTCTCAAGGCTGAGTAAGTTCAAGCCTTTAGCATCTCACACAACTGCCTGTAGCTCATTCTCTGCATTTGCCCCACACCTAGTCTCCCTCTTCTATTCACACTCCATGTGCCTTCTAGAGTTAGTTTTTAAAGAGTAAATCTAGATAATGTGAAAGGTAGGATTAGAGTCTCTATGTCACATAGCCCTGCCCTCATTTTCTGCCTTTGTCACTTATCCGCTGAGTGACCTTGCAAACTGCTCAAGCTGTCTGTGCTAGAGTGTCTTTATTATAAAACAGTTTTTAGATATTAAGTGAAACAAGTCAGGCGCAGAAAGAGAAATACCACATGTTCTCACTTATTGGTGGGAGCTAAAAATAAATAAATAAATTCACACACACACACAAAAAAACCGGGGTGGGGGGTGGGGAGAAGACATAACAACTACAGTTCCTTGAAGTTGATATGACAAGCAAACAGAAAGGTCATTTTTGGGTGGGAGGAGGGAGAGGCAGGAGGGCAGAGGGTTTCGGTAAAGGGCCACAATAATCAACCACATTGTATATCGACAAAATAAAAATTAAGAAAAAAAAAATTTACTACATTTGGTTGTAAAGATAGATGGATCACACCGCCTGGCCTAGAGCAAGTTCCCAATACATGTTTGTTATTTTTTGTCAATTCTCCATCCGCCTCTCCAAAACCCTCACCATTTTATTGTAAGCATTAACTGACATGTTAAAATTAGAGTTATAGTCTTTAACTTATTCTTCATTTTATTCTCAGGATGTAACACAATGTCTGAATCATAGTTGATGCTAACTAATTATTGGTTGAATGAAGAAAAGTTTGATCTGAATTATCTATAAATGAAGACTTTCCTAATTTTATTACTATTCACATTTTTTTTTTTTTTTTTTTTCTCATTAAACTCTGTTTTAATGGGTCTCAAAATTCTGTGACAGATTTTTGGTCAAGTTGTTTCCATTAAAAAGTACTGATTTTTTAAAAACTAATAACTTAAAACTGCCACACACACACAAAAAAAATGGTCCACAAAACATTCTCCTTTCCTTCTGAAGGTTTTACGATGCATTGTTATCATTAACCAGTCTTTTACTATTAAACTTAAATGGCCAATTGTGATAAACAGTTCTGAGACCGTTCTTCCACCACTGATTAAGACTGGGGTGGCAGGTATTAGGGGTAATATTCATTTAGCCTTCTGAGCTTTCTGGGCAGACTTGGTGACCTTGCCAGCTCCAGCAGCCTTCTTGTCCACTGCTTTGATGACACCCACAGCAACTGTCTGTCTCATATCACGAACAGCAAAACGATCCAGAGGAGGATAGTCAGAGAAGCTTTCAACACACATGGGCTTGCCAGGAACCATATCAACGATGGCAGCATCACCAGATTTCAAGAATTTAGGGCCATCTTCCAGCTTCTTACCAGAACGCCGATCGATCTTTTCCTTCAGCTCAGCAAACTTGCAAGCAATGTGAGCTGTGTGACAATCCAGTACAGGGGCATAACCAGCACTGATTTGGCCTGGATGATTCAGGATAATCACCTGAGCAGTGAAGCCAGCTGCTTCCATTGGTGGGTCATTTTTGCTGTCACCAGCAACATTGCCGCGACGAACATCTTTGACAGACACATTCTTAACATTGAAGCCCACATTGTCTCCAGGAAGAGCTTCACTCAAAGCTTCATGGTGCATTTCAACAGACTTTACTTCAGTTGTAACGTTAACTGGAGCAAAGGTGACCACCATGCCAGGTTTGAGAACACCAGTCTCTACTCGGCCCACAGGGACAGTACCAATACCACCAATTTTGTAGACATCCTGGAGGGGCAGACGCAAGGGTTTGTCAGTTGGACGAGTTGGTGGCAAGATGCAATCCAGAGCTTCAAGCAGTGTAGTTCCACTGGCATTGCCATCTTTACGGGTGACTTTCCATCCTTTAAACCAAGGCATATTAGCACTTGGCTCCAGCATGTTGTCACCATTCCAACCAGAAATTGGCACAAATGCTACTGTGTCAGGGTTGTAGCCAATTTTCTTAATGTAGGTGCTGACTTCCTTAACAATTTCCTCATATCTCTTTTGGCTGTAGGGTGGCTCAGTAGAATCCATTTTGTTAACACCGACAATCAGTTGTTTCACACCCAGTGTGTAAGCCAGAAGAGCATGCTCACGGGTCTGCCCATTCTTGGAAATACCAGCTTCAAACTCACCAACACCAGCAGCAACAATCAGGACAGCACAGTCAGCCTGTGATGTGCCTGTAATCATGTTTTTGATAAAGTCTCTGTGTCCTGGGGCATCGATAATAGTCACGTAATATTTGCTGGTCTCAAATTTCCACAGGGAGATATCAATGGTGATACCACGCTCACGTTCAGCTTTCAGTTTATCCAAGACCCAGGCATACTTGAAGGAGCCCTTTCCCATCTCAGCAGCCTCCTTCTCAAACTTTTCAATAGTTCTTTTGTCGATCCCACCACATTTGTAGATCAGATGGCCAGTAGTAGTGGACTTGCCCGAATCTACGTGTCCAATGACGACGATGTTAATATGAGTCTTTTCCTTTCCCATTTTGGCTTTGACTTAGCGGTGGTTTTCACAACACCTGTATTCTGGCGGCAAACCCGTTGCGAAAAAGCACTATTCACATTTTTTTAGTCATGTGTCTCATTCGTCTTAATTCTTGAAGAATATATTAATTACCAGACAAAAATATAACATAATAGCTTAACATGTTATCTGAACTGTAAAAAGGATCAACCCATGAACATATTGCTCTCAAGTTGGCAAAATTTCTAAACCCACTTAAAAAAACACATTTCATTTCTTGTTCTATTACACAGGAGGGTGACTATAGTTAACAATAATGTATATTTCAAAAAGGCTAGAAGAGAGAATTTTGAATGCTCTCACCACAAAGATATGACAAGTGCTTGAGGTGATGAATATGCTAATTACCCTGATTTGATCATTACACAATGTATACATTTACTGTACATCACACTGTACTCCATAAATATGTACAATTATTATGTTTAAATTAAAACAAAATAAAAAACACATTTCTTCTAAAGTCCTAAAAGAGCAACAGTTTTAACTTGCCTATGGGTGGGTTTAAGTTGCCTGTGAGGGGTGGGGAAGTCCTCAAAACTCCTGAAATTATTCACAATATTTGGTGACTGTCACCTAAGCATTGTTTTGGTGGTGGGATTTGGGGGAGAGGATCTGTTGTAGTCATCAGATTCTCAAAAGAGATCTGTGACCCAGACAAATAATAATCACTGTCATGGTAGTTATAAAAGATGGTGGGGAACTTAATACCAGGTATTTCAAGGTTCCATGACAGACTTAGTGGGATGTATTTTTCAGCAGGGAAGAATTTTGGAACATGTCAAATCACACAATGAAGGCAATTGTCCTATACTTAAGACTGAACTTTGAAAATAAGTTATTGAAAGTCCATGACCTTGAATCCAAGTGTCTGACCCTGAACAAGAGCTAATATATAAAATCATTAACTCACAGTGGCAATTATACTGTTTCTTCAGTGTCCCTTGGGTTTGTTGCTAATACTGCTGGGGCTTACACAGAGCCTGTGATGATCATAGCCTTGGGTCAGTTTCTTTGGTGTAAGTTGCCTGAATTTTCCTTTTATTCTTTACATGTTGTCAATGTGATGCCTTTTATTTTTTACTTTTAGCTAGAAATCAGAATAGATCTAAAAGCAGAACATTGTAGTTTCCCCTTTTTAAAAAGCCTGAGCAGAGAAAAAAGCTGTTCTTTGACCTTATGACATCTTTTGAAAACATGTTTGTTACTAGAATTTTTTATCATGCTCCTTTTGAACTTTAAATTGACTATGTGGATAGTTTAACTAAAACTCAGTAAAATATTGGAAGATTTACTTGGATAAAATATAGTGTCTAAATGTAAAATCATAGCCAGAAGGGACAGGAATGGGTAAAGAAATGGGTAAAGAAAGAAACAGTAAGGAGCATGCCAAAACTATCCAGAGTAGGAGTTTTAGCTAACTTCTTTGATCTGAAATTCCATATGTGATGTTTGTAAGAACCAGACTAGTGTAGAATCTGGGATCCAGTTTCCTCCTGCTTGCCATAGGCCACTATATGTCCCCATTTGTCCAGGACAATCCCATTTTATACTGGTTGCCCAGGAATCTTGTTGGTTCCTCTTTTACTCTCTAAAATGTCTTCATTTGGACAACAGATTGTATGGACCTGCTTTTTTGTCACTAACAATGTTAAATATGAGTCCACTGGTGCCTCTAGAATTAGGTAAATATGCACTACTGATTAAAACCAAAGAAAGTGAGATATTGAAATGGCCTGGCATTATGCTCTCTCTTTTTTTTTTTTTTTTTTTTTTTTTTTTGTAGAATCATAAACTCATAGCCTAGGGAAAAAAGCCAGAGATTGTGTTGCCTTAAAGAGTCAGCGTCATATTGGAGACATGAAGCATGACTGCATAGAATAACTTGACCTTGTCATTCAGTGTATTCTTGGTGGACAGCCCCTAGCTCAGTGGTCCATGCAAAAGGATTATGATCAAGATCTTGTCAACAGAAAATGGAGAAATGCCTCAATGGGTACTATAGCCAGCTTTTTTTTTTTCTTGTGGTATTTTTCATTACTGCATGTGTGCAGATTTTCTGAATTAACCTAGGAGAACTGAAATTGTGATAAGGACATGAGATCACAGGTGACTCCTGATGCTCAAGCTGTCTGATTGATAAGAAGCATGTTTTAATTTGAATTTCTGTCTATCCATTTTTTCCTATCTGTACTTTTTGTAAATAACAAAGTAGAATCCTTTATTAAAATGTGTCAGAATGAAAGCATTGCCAAACACCTTAAAAAATAATGCAACTTCAAATAATGCCTTCAAATAGGGTAATGAGAACAGCAGCCTTTGTGGCATTTGGTGCCTTTCTTTCCAGCCCTTTATTGTTAAGATTCCTGGTCCTTTCTTTCTTCTCCATTTATGGCTCCAAAGAGAGACAGGTTGGGCTTTTCTCTTTTTCTCAACTGGTCAATTATTAAAATCTTCAGGTGTATGCATGACTCAGATTTGTGAATGTCCCGGGTTCCACTTCTCACTCCGATTGCACTTGTCCCCTCAGCCGCTCCTGCCCCGTGAGTCAGACGTGGGTAGGAAGGATGTGGCTCCTCCTTTGCTGGAAACTCTTTCTTAGACCCACTTTATTTGTTTGTTTATTTTTACCATGAAATGAGAAACAAAATTGATACTTCATTTCAGTGAAACTCTACCTACCTCAGAAATTTCATTGCAAGTTTTCTTTCTTCTTTTCTTTTTTAAAGAGAGAACTATCTCCCTGTTCTTAATGTTGTGTGCTTTTTCTTTTTTTTTTGCTGTGTGTCACTGGTGTTTATGTACATTGAAACTTAAGTTCTTTGCAATAAATTTTGATCAGAGACTCTTTTCAGAAACAAATTACTTTTTAACACAGACCTTCTGGTTAGAGAAACTGGATTTTCAAAACAAATAGCTTAAAAAATTGCTTCACTTAAATATGGGCTTTGAACAGGTTTAGCACTGTTTTTATGACACATACTTTGTTGTCTTGAGATATTCCGTCCATACTTCACATTCTGCAGAGAGCCAGAAATACATACCTTTCCTTTTTTCTGCTTTTGTTCCACTCATCCATCCTATTCAATATGTAATGGCTATAAAACCTGTGACTTAGGATCTTCCATCTATGCAAAAGTGTTTCAGGAATAGAAAGAGTAGAAAAAAGAATAAATAAATTTGGGAAATATTGAGTGATACTAATCTACATGTGCTACTGTATGAAGGGCTGGCTAATGAACACTGAAAAACTCTAGGAGGTGGGCGAATATTGCACAGTTTTCTCTAGTATATTTGTTCATGGGAATCTTGTCCATGGGATATTTCTTTGGCTTTGAATATTTCATGGGAGCAGTGGCCCATAGAAGAGATTTTGGAAAATGCTATTCTTGTCCTATTGAACAAATACAGGTGCAGTTGCATATGTGCGAACCCCTCCGCATGTATCATTATGTGGCTGTGTGTGTCCCTGCATGCATCTATCTACCTATAATACATGTCTGGCAGTGGGGGCCACTGTTCTAGCAGCACCCTACCTATATGTGAGGATTGATGCCTGCATGGGGGGTGTGCAGGTAGGTGTAGATGAATATACTTTATGTGAGTATTTCCTGTGTCAGACAAGGTGAGAATCAGTTTTCAGCATGATTGGCTTCAGGCCGGCATAAGACGGTGACTGGCTTCAAGCCAAGATGACTATTTCCTTACCAAATTCCATATACAGATCTGCTGGCATAAAGGACTTATGTTTAAAAAAATTGCAAGAAAGTTAATTGTGAGCTTGAAGTTATGTTGAAGGGAATATGTAACTGGGGAGTCCGGGACTCTAGTACCATAGCTAAATGTATGTGAAATTTGTATAGACTAGGACACAATTATTCCTATATTTGCGTATTCTCTTTTGCTTATATTGGGCAATGACACCCCAATTATTGCCATTCAGATCACTTAGTGCTCCAATTTCCATTCACTCCAAAGTGTGTGCTTTTAATTTCAGTGCCTAAGATCAGAGGATAACTTGGAGAATTATGTTTGGCTAATGGCTAAGAGCTCCCCAGCCCTCTTTTGATAACAGTGCTGCCCTCTTTGAATGCTTCTGTACATGAATAAAAATACAGATTCACTTCTGCAAGGGGAGCAAGTAAGTTATTTGACATAAGGGCTTCCAATGCCTTATCCCTGGTGGAATCTCAGTGTCTGCCTGTATTTATAACTCCTTCGTGTCTGTGGCAGATTATATAATCACAACTGAATCCCAGGAGAAATGCTTCCTAGATTATCACTGTTTTAAAAGCAGATCTGTGTCACAAAGGAGGCAGAGTTAAAGTGACCCTGGGTGGAAGCTGACAGGTCGTGAAGGTGAATTAGCTGCTCTTGTGTCAGTGGGTGCAAATCACTGCAGGAGGCGGTGACTGTGGAAAGAAAGGTCTCTTCTGGGTTAGCTGCTGGGCCAATTAGGTGATAATGGCACCAGAGAACTATTCTTTTGGTGGCATAAGAGGCCCGCTGAGATTAGTGTCAGTAGGACTGCAAAGATGAGCATTTTGTCATGATATGGAAACAGTAGATACTTTATAACCACCTGTTTCTATAACATGATACAAGAGCAAACAAGAGCTAGCCCATCAATGAAAGTTTTATTTTCCTAAGGACTTTTGCTTTTGTTAGAAAGAAATATTTCACCTTTTCACTGTTGTATCTGTATCTGTTTTCCTTCTTCTACCATTATTCTATTCCGCAACATGCATTCAGCTATGCTCTTGAAAGACTGCTTTATAGCGAGATTCTGGTTTTGAGCTATATTTTCCTACTGATCCTCTGTTAGAAAATTGAATCTGCATTCCTCTAGAAAATAGTTTGGGCTCTAATCATCAAGAAATAGCACAAATATAATTAAAAATTTAACAGATGTATTTTAAAATTACACATTATAAAGGGAAGACCAATGATTTTATTTTAGCAAATTCATGTCTTTTGACATTATTTAAATAAAATAATTATGATACTCTAAATAAATTCCATAACAAAACACTATATTTAAATTAAAATTTGTGGTGTTTACCAAACAGTATGATTTGGTAACCACAGTTAGGAATCCTGGGAGGTTTGCTTCTAGAAACAGCCCTGGGCAAGGGAGTAAACATTTTACCTCTGATTTCTGTTAAGTATTTTTTGCTTTTACACCGTCTTGGCACCAAAGAAATCTGACAAGGACATTAATCTAACAAGGAGTAAGTAATTAAATGTATAAAACAGATTATTTTGAATGTTAAAGAGTACCAAAAAGAGTATGATGCTTAGGCAGAGGAATGAGTCAACACACACGGACATGTTCACACTCACATGCACATGTTATATGCTGAAACAGGGAGGGGTGCTTGAGTAGCCCTTCCTACTTCCTTTAATTAATGCTAGAAGTGCTCACATATTTCATGTTCTCATTCTGTGCACATTTTTGTAGTGTTTTAAAATAATACTTTTTTTCTTCTTGCAAGATCATAAAATATTGGGTAAATATACTCAGTTGTTTTAGTAAGCTGGAGATATACTGTTTAAGAAGAATCTAACTCTTTGAAAATGACAATCAATATATCTGCAAATGATCTCTTCTAATACAACTCAATTGTAGTATTCCTAGGAAAACTCAATTTATTAAAAATCGCATAATGAAAAACAATTATTTAAATGAGGAAAAAGAAGGAAAAGCCTAAGTGCTTTAAACCTATAGTATGAAGTTATTATTTTCTACTAGAAATTTCAGTAATGAGGGTCCTTAAATGGCTGTTGAGTGTAAAGCTTTGAGACCTGAGCATCAAGGAGCAGATCCTCATCCATTTCTGCTCACGAGTAATAAACAACTTTTAATCATGTTTAGTACATACATCACCCACTGTTGTGAGGGACAAAACACAAGCTGCCTCAAATTCAGCAGCCCCGCCGCAGCAGAACAACTTTTTTCCTGCTGCTGTCCCTAGTGGAATTGCATTCTCATCTATTGCGGTTAGCATGATTCCAAATATCCCTGATTAATCTGTTATATCCAGCTTGTGTTAAGAAAATTTAAGCTGACAGAGAGACATCACTTTTTCTTTTTTTGAATGGAGAAGTATTCATGATAGACAACATGTGGTAAGTTCAGTGTTTTGGAAGATACACTCAGGACTTGGCAAAGGCCATCAGAGGAATTCTCAATCTGGACTCCGGACACAGATAATTTGTGTGCCCTGGAAGTGGGGTAGTGATTTGTCTAACTTACATTTCCTTTTATCGAGAAGCAGGAGAGGGGACACTAAGCCTCCTTTTGTGTCTTCTATCAAATGTTCCCAGCTTTGTTGTGTTTCTTCTTTCCTCTGTCTTGTGAACTCATCACATTCATTTCTGCTCTGCTTTCATCTTTACCTTTGGGAGGAGGGCATACGGACTCATCTGAAGCTTGTTAGAGTGTCCAGAGACCACAAAAAGGAAAATGAGAGCAAATATGAGAGAACGGAGACACTGAAAAGAAAAATAGAGATAAACAGAGATCTAGAAGGAGGAGCAAAACAAAATGCCAAGCAAGTTGTCATTTCCTTTATTTATTGTGGGGAAGGAATAATTGGAGAACGCCTGTTACTCAATTCAGTATCTTTGGATGCCTATTCCTTTTATGTGAGTTTGACGATTTCATCTTGATCTTTCTGACTTCTTTGTTGCAGGAGGCTGCTCAGTCCCCTCTAGGCTGGTCAGCACACAGTCTGCTGCTGTTGTCACTTGCTTGTCATCTTCACACTTAGTGCCATAAGCATTCACATCTTGTCAGTTGTGTCATTACTCTGTACGCATTAGCATCACAGGTGTCACCTTCTTGATAGACACCTTTGAAAATTGGTTAACACTTTATTTTTGCGTTAAACCAAGTAAGACCATCCCTCTTGGATCAGGTAGAAAAAAAAAAATGAGTTAAGAGGTTAGGAAACAGGGAAAATAAAGATGGTTAGAAATAAAATATTGCCATTGTATGCTGAACTTGAAGAATTATTGAAACTGAAGTGGAGAGGTGAAAAGTAACCCCAACATACTGGATCCAATTTAAGTTTCTGGAAAGTATTTAAATACCTCTCCATAAAAATTACTATCTTATGTATCTACATCCCACTCCATACAATCAAATCATTTATTTCAGTCAAAAGCATTTATATTGTCCATTTATCCAGAAGACAAAAAAAAGTTAAGTATTAACAGTGATTGCCTCTGGTTGGTAAAATTATGGGTAATTTTGTTGTTACTTTAAAAAATTTTTTAAGTTCCTGATTTTCTACTCTATGAGCATTATAAAAGTATTAAAAGTATAGGAAATTTCAGTAAGAAATAAAACTGAAGAAGAGGGATATATCCAGTCTAATGTTAATGTCACGTGCTTGTCATCTTCCCGTACGGGACAATGGGCATTCATTTGTCAGCCACACCACTACTCTATGATTTCAGCTGGAGTGAAGGGAAAGGATAGGGAAGCAATAAACTGTTCTGTGAATGATTTGAATCCATTTTTTTGTTAAAGATGGTGCAACAAACCATCTTTATAATAGAAATAGAAGACTATCAATTTTGCCACTTGTGTACTTGCTATTCACTAGATTATGATCTCCTTCAGGGCAATAATTTTATTTATCTTTACTTTCAAGACCTTTACTGTCTAAGATATATATAAAAATAGTTATTAAATAATGGAATGAATGAATTTAAAGCACTGGAATTACTTTTTAATTACAGTATAGGATTTTGGCAGTCTGGTATACTTTTGCAGGAAGAATCTGTATATCTGAGCTAATGGGATTCACAGTTTCTGTAATATCTCCACATAATTTATCACCCCTTGGATATTACATATTTATCTTATGTATTTTTTGTTTGCCTTTTCCTCTCCCACCCTCATTAGAAGTCAAGCCCGAAGAAGGCAGAAACATCAACTGTTTATGCACCAATTCTATAGCTCCTATGTCTCAAATGGCACCTAGTCCTTAGTAGGTACATATTAAATCCTTATTGGAAAATCGATCAGAATATCTTTTTATAAAAATTTAAATGTAAGGAATGTTTACAGCAAAAATATTTGGCATAAATAGAAATATATAATAAAGACAATAAAAATCACCTACAATTTGATTATTCAGAGATAACTGTTGTTAAACATTTAGTATATTTCCTTCCAAGATCTCTCAATGCATATAATACAAAAATGCAATTATAATATGCATATCTTATTTTTTTCATTTTTGATATGAGAAAGACATCATTAATTGTAATGTCTGCATAATATTTCACTATAATTTTTTCAAAGTTTGTAACATAGGCTTGCACTTCGTGGAAACAGCAGAGGCTTTGGGATTGGCCTGTGTTTGAATTCTGGTTCTTCTGTTTACCACCTGTGTGATCTTGGATATGTTACCAACACTTCTGTGCTTTTAAGGTAGTGTAGGAGAAGAGAGAAGGGAGTAGTAGAGAAACAAAGAAAGAAGTCAGAGTCTGCAAAGGAGGGAGAGGAGCGGCAGGCAGGCTAGCAGGCCCCAGCTGGATTCCAGTGCCATGCCCCGCCCACTCAAGGGATGTCTTCCTCCTCCGCACTCAGCTGCTAAAGGCACCAAGCCACGAAGAAGGTGGGAATGTTTTATCCTCAGTCTCAAAACCTTTTCTGCCCTTAGCTCTCATGGCCAATAATAAATACATCACAGATAAAATTTTAAATACAATCATCTTTCTTGATGGGGCGGTATGTTTAGGGCTTCTGGCATTAATATCTCACTACACTAGCCTTTGCTGTGATTATGAGATGTCAGTACCAGCAAAGAGAGATTTATGGTCCCCCCAAAAGAATGCCATTTAGTTTTGCACCAGTTGCTTTTCTGTCATAACTATTCAGGTTTTTAGAGAAGCTCATAAGCTCATTTTTAGTTATTTCATTTGTCAAAGGCTTAATCACGTCCCACTTCTCTTTTTTTTTTCTTTTATAATTTTTATCACTTAGGACCACATGTGATTTTCTAATCTATTTCCCTGGAGCATCCATTAGTAGGCCATGCCATTTCTTAAGAAACTTACAAACTTCCCAGTAGGCATAGTAGATAGTGGTAACCTGCATGGTGTAATTTTTTTTTTTTTTTCCTTTTTTAAAAGCCCACTCTTCAACCCAGGCCAATTCCCAAAATATCCCTCTCCTATCTTGGTCATTGTGATTTATAACCCTTTCTAAATCTTCATCCTTTGGGATAAACATTATCTTAATCAAATAAATATCATAACCTACATGATGTCAGTATATATTTTAGAGCCAATATGGTATGGATGATTCATCAGGAAACAGGTTATTAAAGCAGACCCTCTGTAGGGCCTCACTGAGCTTCTTTTGTGATTGAGGTGTTAGCTGATGGCAACTTCTCAGAATGGTTTGTACAGGGAAGGAATTTAGAGTGACATCCCACTTGTGGAAATGCTTTGGAGAGATTAAAAGTATTTTCCTGAGAAATCTCTGGCTCTTCCAATACAGGCCAAGTGCTCAGGACCTAAGAGGCTGATGTTTTATTTCAGAAAAAACATAGATCCAGTGCTCAGATTTTCACAACAGAAACTTTCTCTCTAGGCTCATTTGTTTTGGCTTCATTCTCAGGAAGGAAAGTTTCTTCCCGAGAGATGGCCGAATAGCAAAATTGCTACCAGTAGCTCTAGGTTTATAGCCTACCAGCTTAGTGATCCCAGTGGAAAGAGAAGACCTCTTTCCTGGAAGCTCTTGTAACAGTTTTGGACTTGAGTCTCACTGGTGCAGCCTAAGTCACATGTCTATGGCATGAGTGGTGTGATTCACACTCACACATACACACAAACACATACACACACACCTGCAATTGCTCTCTGGTCAAACAGAGAACTCGTGACTTGAGCTGGGTCAACCAGTTTCTTTCTGGAGAACTTAAATCTTTTTTGAAGCATATAACAAACGTGTGGGAAATAATTGGCGATGACTCATCCTTGGTGATGGTACCCTAAAGATGGCCTTTTGTTCTCATTGCCTCTAATAGTCAAGGGCTGCTTGCTTACAGCCTTCTGCTGTCTTCTGTACAATTATACTAAGAGAAAACAGAGCATGTTCAAACCCAGACAGCCTGTAGCCTTCCTCCATAACAAAAGAATTTGGGAAAATCAAACTTATAGTGTTTAAAGTAAGACCAAAATTTCATTATACATGCTGAAAGAATCTTTTTAAGCCTGATTGCTTTTAGGAATAGGACCCAGGCAGACTGTCTAGTATTATTTCTCAGGGCTGGATTTAGAACATTTTTATCAAATTCAAACCAATATTTATTTAATTAAAATTTTATACAATTATTAGAATTTGGAAGAAGAAGCCTTAAATTGATAAATTTAAAATACTTTCTCTGAAGCATAATTAAGCTAATTATGTTAAATTGAATGAAAATGGGATAAAGTATAATTCATTGCACTATATTTGTATTTCTGGATCCCTAGTTTCAAAATGGCTAAGATGAAAGCTAAATGTCTGTTCAATTTGTTAATATTAACATACTACCAAACCCACTGGAGAAGTTCATTACAAAAAAAATGATGATGCACAGGAGAAATATATTCTTGAATGGGAGTTTGTTATATTTCTTTTTCAAGAACAAAAGTATGACACCAAATACAAAGTTGAAGTCGAGACAATGAGTTTTCTCACAAAGGAACCAAATTGTTCCATGCCATTTCTAAATTTATTCTTTAGTCTCATTGCTTTTTTCTGGGTTATTCATGTAGCATCGAGCATAGAGCATAGAAATTGCTATATACACTAAGTCAGGTATATCATATTCTGTTGTCAACTGAGCAAGAGTGTTTGATATGCCTTCCTCGATGGCACTGGTAATGGTAAAGCCAATTCTGTGATCTTTTTGTAGTCTCAATGTCTTATATGCACAGATCTATTCAAATTCTTTTATAAATTAATCACTTCTAGTAAAAATTCATGTGTGTTTATTATTCTGAGTGTAAAGTAGGACTCTGTGCTTTATTTTTAGTATCTGCTATGGGCTAGGCATTGTGCTAGAAGCTGGAGATGGCAAGATGTAGATGCCCCAACATTTCAGTTCATAGTCTGGTAAGGAACATAGATAAATCAAGAGGTGAATCTGATGTGTTGGGATGAGAGATGTAATAATAGTGACTAAGTTTTGAGTGCCCAATGTCACAAAGCTAGTCGATGACAGAGCCAGGAGTCAAACCCAGTGTGCCTAGTGCTGAAGTCCATTGTCTTAGCTACTGTGATAGTCAAGCAGAGCAGTTTCTAAGACTTATCTGTGAGTATACATGGGAGCACAGAGGAGTGGCATCTACCTAGTCTATGGATTAGGGAAGACTTTCCTGTATGGTCCCCTAAACTGCTTCTTAGGATGATCGGGAGTTAGTCAAGCAAAAGTGGGCAAAGGGATTTCTAAGGCAGGTGAAAGAATCCAAGGAAATAAAAACATATTGGGTGTTCCATTGCACAGTAGGATAACTATGGTTAACTGTTAAGTTTTATATATTACATAATAGCTAGAGAAGAGACTTTTGAATGTTTTCACCCCAAAGAAATGATAAATGCATAAGGTGATGGTTACGTACATATGTATCAAAACTTCAGATTGCACCCCATAAGCATTTACATTTACAACGTGTCAATCCGAATAAATAAATAAATAAATAAATAAAACAAACAAACAAAAAAACATGTGACGTGTCTGCTGTGGAGCATCAGGAGTAATTTAGAAAATTAGGAACCTAATTTGTAATCATTTTGACTTCTGCAAGGAAAGCACCCCCCCGAAACAAACAAAAAAATTAAAACCAAAACCAAAGCATGGCAGAAACACTATCTTAAGTTAAGGGGAGTATTGATGATTTTAAAGCAAGGAGTAATGCTTTTGATGTCTATTTTAGAAAGTATAGTGAGATGGATGGGTTTGAGGTAAAATTTGAAGCAGAGAAACCAATTAGGAAATTCTTACAATAGTCTTGATGGGAAGTGCTACATACCTAACTGAGATGTAACAGTGGTAATGAGGGGATGAAGGAAGGAATCGAGAGCTATTTAAGATGCAGAATTGATAAGCTTTATAAGGGCACAGTACAATATGGTAGAGTCAGACAGCCTAGGTTCAAAAACTGGTCTGCTACATATTAGTTATGTGACCTTGGGCAAGTTGCTTAAACTCTCTGAGATTCAGTTTCCTCATCTGTCAAATGGGGGTAATAGCAGAACTTACCTCATCGGGTTGCTGTGAAGATTAAATGTTAATGTGTGAACAGTATTTAGAACAGTGTCTGCTATGATTTGTTACTTCTAATTGAATGTGAGTGATAGGAGGGCACTTGTTGGAGATATGGTGGATGGTGGTACAACCATTTAAGGTTGAGAATACAGAAAAAGGAGCTTGTTTTGAAAGAAAATTTATGATTTTATTTTTATGTTTACTGAGCTTGATGTGTTTGAGTTGCATTCTAAGGTAAAGATGTTTACTAGAGAGTTGCATGTATTAGTCTGGGGCTCAGAAGTGGCTTTTGAGAAGCAGATGTAGATCTGGGTATGGTCAGTATTTCTATGTAGCTGCCATGGAAGCCATAGATATTAATGAGGTTGTCCATAAAGAGCATTCAGGTAAGGAGAGGAGAATGAAGAGCAAGAGACAGGCAAATCAACAATGAAGCTGGAGGAGGAAGAGCTGGTGGAAGGACTGAGGTAGGGCCGGGAGACACTGGTGTCTTTGCAGTGTCAGACATCTGATGACTCTTAGATTGCTTAGATCTTACTTCCCCTTTGGACAGGATGAAAAATAAGGGTGAACAACAGGCATTCTTACGAACCTTTAAGCAGAAGAGGCTGATAGGACATGTAGATTTCATTTTTATTGAAAAGTCCTACTGACATGAGGGTCAGCAAAATTCCCACTTTTTCATCTACCCTGTGATTCAGCCCCATTTTCTGCTTTCCATGTTTCCCCTCACTTCTTTTCTTTCTGGTAGGCAGTCTCTAGTTTCACCATGGCCTTTTTGAGAACAGCAATGAGAACTACCACCACTGGCTGGTTATGGAGGAACCAGAGATTTGTGTAAAGAAAGATAATATTTTCTGTTGATTTTCAACATTCATCGACCTCATTTACTGCAAAGACACATTGTTGTTCTGATTCTGTAAGATCTAGCTTTCTGCAATGACTCATGTTTCTTTACTGGATTGTAAAATACCTCCCACCTTATGTTACATGCCCTTTGCAGCCATGGATAGAAAACGAAAATGACAAACTTTTCCTCCACTGCCTCTGAGGACAAATTTTCCCATATCCTAACCTTCTTTTCTCTCTCAGGGCTTCCCTCCATGGTTCAGGATTGTCAACTTCCCTGCCTATTTGAAAAGTCAGAGCAATGACCAGTTTACCTTAGCTTTACTTTACATGACATGTGGATTACTTAGAATCATAAACAGTTTGAATGCATAAATAAACAAATGAAAGTGGTTTGGTCATGTATTCAATATCGCAAATTACACATAAAACATGTTGTGAGATGGGACACATTCCTAGTAGAGAACACCTTCTCTTTGATAGAACTTGAGTTCATTGTTTTATTTGCATCGCTAAACTGAATCTTTTTACTTAAACCTCAGAAATGTTTGAATTAGTTTTCATATTGATTTGAATGCTATGAAAGTTGTCTGTGATCTTAGTGAAAAGGGCATTTTAATATAAGGTAAATGTCATCTTTGAGAATAAACGGCTTTTCTTTTTCTTTGGGTTTTATTTTTGAGCAAGAATAAACCACAAAACAAAAAATACCTGGGAAAAACTGTAGTACCAGATTGAGAAAAAGGATTCCTTTCATACTATAAAACATTTTTCCTTTGTGAGAACTATTGAATCCATGTAGTTTTCTCCTGATTATGTAAACCTGTGATGTGAACCTCAAAACATAAGATTGCCAGATGCTTTTTCTTTTTTACCATCACTGAGCAACTAACACAAATACTGCTTGTCATCTTTGAGAGACTAGTGTGCATATATATGATATAATTATTAAGAATTTGGTTCCTGTGATTTTTCTAGAATGATGGATTGTTTCTTCACAGTCTGAAGAATAAGCCTATAACAAAAGAACGAAGAGTGAACAATATTAAAGGTAGCTTTAACTTGTACAATGTTGAAGCTATCTACAACTCCAGATTCTTGGATGTTAAAAAAAAATCTAGTATCTCAGATATCTATTTTTAACTTTATTTCTTGTACTTTAATGTAATTTAATTATATACTTTATTTGATACTACAAATGTTTAAAAGAATATAAACTAGGTTTTTTTTTCTTCATAGCTTTTTAAAATTCAGAGTTTAGAAATTTTTTGTGCTTATTGTAGTAATTCCTCTTTTGTAGAAAAAAACAAATTTTTTGAATTAGAAGAATAATGATAATTTAGCCAAAGGAACTAGTTAGTAATCAAATGATATCATTATAGTCATATTACCAGTAAAAGAACTATTTATATGTCCACCTATGAAAGCAGAAAATTGTTAAAAATTAAATGCTTATTTTTAACTTGATAAAATCAAGCAGGAGGAGTAGAATACAATTTGCTTCAAAGACAATGATAATCTTCTACATCCCCTTCAGATAAACAAAGACAGGAGCAGCTCATTAACCAAATGCTAATTAAACTCTTTTGATAAACGATGATGATTCTGTAATTTTTTTCAAGCAAATTATATAACAAAAGGCTTATTACTACCTAGAAGAAATGGAAAATTGGAAATAGTTCCCCGTAAACTGGTAGAATTGACAGATTTCTCTTCCCAGGAATTGTTTTCACGTCTTATCTGGCAATTATAGAATTTAGTCTCCTTAACAACCGTTCTTAAGTTGCTCTTTTACAATATTAAGCCCATTACCCTTTAACTGAAAATCTTTTAAGGAACGTGGCCACTTTTTCTTAGATAACCTAAAGTATCTCCTTTGGCATTGATAGGTTTAAAGGCAATGAACATCAGAGACCACATCTCGAAAAACAGTGTATGAAAGATATAGACAACTACCTCGATTCAGAAGAGACCCATCACGCCAGTGGGTAATACCAATATAGCAGGTATAAGGGGAACAGTAAATGTTGTCCTCAACACTATAGAGTAAAATTGACTTAAAAAAAAAAAACCTGAATATTTATTTTAATTCTAAGTCCCCATTTTTGTTAAAGGTTGTCTTGTTGCTTTTGGGGTATACTCAGCCTAATTTCATGGATTTGCCTAATAGCAAAATACAAGTTTCATTTAACTCAGCCCTGGGGCAAAGCTCCAGCTGTGAGCTTCCCAGCCTCTGTCTCCTGGCTAAAGTGCCCCAAAGATGTGAAGGGCAGGGATCCTAGCATCCACTTAGTCTCCCTGGTTCTGTCTTCACAGTATGATCTCCTAAGGTGGGAAAGCATTGAGGAGAGGGAGGTGAGAGTGCAGAAGAGTTGTTCAGCCTGGTTCTGGTGGTTTCTGCAGAGTTCCCTGGCATGGCTGAGTTCATGGAAATGCTTTCGATTCCCTTTTCCCCTCCTAGTCTCTTGGAATTGGCACATCTAATCAGAGGACAAGATAACATCCGTGGCCCATTTATAGCCATACCAAACTGGACAAAGCCCCCCAAATTGTGGATGGAGAACTGGATTTTCCCTGTGTAAGGAAAGTAGGAAGAGTTTAGTCAGGATCTCTTGCCTCGCATCTGTTACAAATGGACAAGATTCAGCACAGTCACTAGAAACAAGTTATAAAAGTAGTGTAACTGCATCTGTGTGCCCATTTACTGATTCAGCGTGACTGTTGTAATTATGTAACGCTTAGCTTGTGGCCACTATTGTGTACTAAGAGTAAAAGGCAACTGCTCTGAACCGCTGGTAATCAGAGTATGGAAGGAGGGCAGAGCATGGAGGGTCAGTGGAGTACAGCCTGAGCTTGCGTCTGAGAATAAAGCATGTCTACAAAGCTCACATCTGGAGAATAAAGTATGTCTACCGTGCGTAAAACTGCCTGAATCTTCTTTTGATTACCTGACTCACGACCTGCACAGGAAGGGGCAGAAGGATCTGAGATGCCTGCACCACACCTTGAATGTACAAAGTCATCTTCTCCTGTTTGTTCCCATGCCTGCAGGACCTGTCCTCAAAGCTGAGACACCCGAATCTCAGTTTGGAGACCACATTTCAGTCTCCTCTTTTCTTGGACACCTCTACTCTGAGCAGGGGCAGGGATGGGGTGTAGGCATGAGGGCTGCCTTCTCTGACTTTTTCTTTCCCCCACTCTTCCTTGGCATGAAGGAAGAATTTCTGCTTTTTCATTATAAGCCTTGTAGAACTATGACCTTCTGCTTTCCAGCTCCCTTCATATGAGCCGGGATATTTGAGGGTACTTCAAAAAGTTCATAGAAAAATAGAATTTAAAGATAGTAAGAATCTTTTAATGAACTTTTTGAAGTACCCTTGTACATGTGTGGGTATAAACATCGCTCTGAAATACTAAGTAAAACAGAGTTCCCAAAAAAAGATGTTTTGTCCACTGTTGAGCTTAAGATAACTTTGTTGATATTTGTAACTACAGTGACTGCAAAGGGGCAAATGGAATGTTGTGTATCATCTTAGCCCTTATTCTACTTAAACATTGCTGCTTATTGCTTAGCAACAGTTCCAGTACTTCCATGTCTCTCCTATAATGAAGTCATGCTGTAAATAAATAACCCATAGAATCTTTGGGCCAGGAAATGACCAAGATGTTAAAACACTGTGCAAGCTAGGCAAGCAGAAGGCTTTGGCTGCGTTAATAGCATTCAAAGGCATCATCAGTTCCAAACATGAGTTCAATCATATCACGCAAGTCTCATTAATAACAGCTGTGGTCTGACAGTTCATCCAGGTTTCATCCCCAAGTACACTATAGTTATTTAACTGTGAAGTATTTCATTTTAATATTACCATTGCTTACTCTGACTCTAGATGAACGGTTGTTTTTACTTGAACACGTTCTTAAATATTATGATTCACCAGTCAGTTTTACTATCCTAAATCCATTTTTAAATGATTAGTTCAGAAATATTTCTGCTGATTCAGACCACTTGACCCATTGATACATACCATACATCATAACTGGATAAAAATCTGTGTTATAAATTTCCCTTCATTTACTAGCCATTCTAATGTTTTGGCTAAATATAATGGAAATTTTTGTATCAATAAAGTAATTTCAATTCAATGTTCCCCTGTCTTTGTGCACTGCTTATAGGGCCAGATGTTATAAGGAGTTGCTCAGGAAATATCAAAATTCAGAAGGTGTAAAAAGAGTATGTATTTGTATTTACTAGATTTCTTCATCTGAATAGCTCAGTATTAAGAAGACTTTTCCAGGGTCTTATTCATAGATAATTGCTCAATAAGCATCACTGATAAATTGGGCAGTAATTCCACCCCAGGGTCCAGTCTCATCAGCTGTCACAGGTTAAACAGAATGGAACTGGCCACAGTCAATAAGGCTAGCAAACACCCTCAAGTCCTAACTAAAATGCTGTTATTGATTCTTAGGTGGCTCATCTTTCTACAGTTCAATATCTTTAACTAGCATTCCAGTCTAATATTTTTAGATAGCACATCTTTTCTTGGCTATTTTGGGGTAAGAAGACAACCTGTTCACATTATAATTTAATATGGCTGCATCAGTACAATCTTGAAAACAATTAGATGTAAAAGGAAATATCCTAATAGTTTGTTGAGCATGTGCTGGTATGCTTGTTTGATTCCTTTCCTCTTTTTTGTTCTCTTATAGTGTGACTATAACCAGTATGATTGTTTTCTTTTTGTTGACTTGACCGTTTGATGGAATTCTTTTGAACTTTGGCTATGCTTGTGATCTGTAACATAAATGGAATCCTAGAGAAGGATGGAAATTTAGAGTTCACTTGGTCTGAAACCTTACTCCCTAAGCAAGAGTTCTCGCTATAACATTTTTGAAAATGTTTTTTGGGCTCTATTGAACACTTTCAGCACGGTGGCTCTCATTTCTTCATAGAACAGCCCATTTTGTATTTATACATTCTTTCTTATCATGACCCAAATTCCCTTTCCTATATTTCTCCCCTTTGTCCACTCCCACCCGCATTGCTCCAAATTTGGTGCCCTACGACACATGCAGAATGTATTTATTTCATCTCCCATGTGACAGCTAATTCAGAGATTTGAAATTAGCTATTTTTAGACTCTTTTGTGTCTTCTCACCTCCTGATTTTCAATATTTAAGAATCCATGTTATTTTCTAAATGTTCCTAACTTAGTTCTCATACTTATTAATCTCATCCATAAATATTTGTAAAACTCTTATTCTAATTCTTAGTAAAATTCTCAAGGGCAGTCTCCATGTCTTGACTTTCTTGAAACTCATCTGAGGGTCTGGCACAAATTGTGTCCTTTACACAGAAGTAAGTTCATCTTTAAAAAAGATGAAAAGCATATTACTAAAATACAATCAAAAACTTTCTAAATCAATGTGTTGCCTAAAGCATCTAGTTGTTTGTATGTCTATTCAGATGCATCTTTACAGTGTACTCAAGCTTAGAGAGTTGAAAGGGATCTTGCAACTTTATCGAATCCACGGTCTGCTGTCACTGGGGCGATAACATTCATTGGAAGCCTTGTTTTCGTGGAGGGCAATTAAATCTCTACTGGTTAAAGCGAATCCTTCTCTATGCCCTTACTTCTTTGGATCCTTCTCTATGTCCTCACTTCTTTGGGTATATAATTTCAAAGGAACAAAGACCAAACTGCATTGAAGTTGTTATTATGAATCTGTGTCTCCATTCTGGAATACTATTATTTTTGCAGCTCGAAGTAACTTGTTTATATTATCATACTTGGTCCTCCTTTTTTTCTTTTTGAGCAGAAACTGAGGCACATACATGGTTCGATTAAGTCCCCAAGGTCAAACAGCTATTAAGGGGCAAAGATGGGTGACCCAGTATTTATTATCTTTGCATTCCTAGTATGACATAGTACTTATCTTTCCATATAGGTTTGCTATTTCATATGCTAGTTTCTCAATAATCATTTGTTGAAGGTGAAAAGGACGAGTTGACACCAGTTGACGATCCACCAGAGAGAGCTCGTTTATTAGGTGGCACACACACATATATATAGGGCTTTTAGGGAAGGCTGATTGGCTTAAAATACAATCCCTACTTAGCATACCGCATGGGGCTTGGGGTGAGCTGATTGGTGTGCGATTCGTGCCGGCAGGAAGGAGAGTAGAAGGGCAACCAGCGCTATGATGGGGTGTGGCCAAGAAGGACTTATGTGATCAGGGTGTGATCCCTTGGGGCATTTGGGTTCTTACAGTGCTGATAACACCAAGGCCATGGGTTCAGATCCCATATAGGGACGGCTGGTTGGCTCACTGGCTGAGTGTGGTGCTGACAACACCAAGTTAAGGGTTAAGATCCCCTTACCGGTCATCTTTAAAAAAAAAAAAAATTGGAAGTAATTTTAGAAATTAGAATTTTGAAGGCATTACTTTATTGCTTTCTAGCTTCCAGAGTTGTCATTGAGAAATGACATTCTTTATATGTAAACTCATTCCCCCCTTCCCTCCTGGAAGTATTTAGAAGCTTCTCTTTGTTCCTAGTGCTCTAAAATTTCATTATGATGTCTTTAGTGTTGTCCCATTCCATCTATTATACTGGAAATTTGATAGATCCTTCTAATATATAGTTCTCTATTCAGCAAAATTAAAAAAAAATTTTTGGATAATTTCCCTTTTGATGTTATCTTTATTTCTGGGATTCCTATTAATTTCATGTTGGATTTCTTAGCCTAATCCTCTATTTTCTTATGTCTGTCTTTTCTTCTTTCTATAAGATTTCCTTAGCTTTATCTTCAAATTGTATTAGCTATTTTAAAAACATTATTTTGCTTTTCTGAATATTTACTTTTAATATACTTATGTTCATGTTTTACAAATGAAATATCTACTACTTTTTTCTCTGAGGATATTGTCATAGTTTTAAAAATAGTTTTCTTTTCTGCAAGTTTTCTTATTCTGTACATTTTTTTTATACTTTTTTAAAAAAAGTTGTTTCATTTTAAAATGTTTCCTTCAAGTTGCTGATGATCTTGGCTCTCCCTTCATTTTTAAGATAATAGTGCTAAAAAGCTGACTTGTATAATTATGTGGGTAGGGCTTATCAATTGGTAGATTTCACTGTAAGACAGGTGATCGAAATGGGACACTTTGCTGTGTTTCCCTAAACAGTTACTATTGGTGTGACTTTTCTCTTGGGTTGTTTCTTATCCTCAAAGAGATGCCTCCAATCATTTGTCAGAGTGTATGAGGCTTCTCACTGATATCTCACTTTCCTTAATCCACCTGCTTTTAGTAAAGTACTCTCAGTACTGCTGAGCTTGGTACCTTTAACACAAAATCTCTCTTCAGAGAGAAAACCCAAGTCTTCAGCTGTGGTAGAAAGAAAGGCGGTCACATAAACAGGAAAGGTGGAGGGTTCTAGTGGGTCTAACTGCTGCTAATTGTACACTTCCAACCAATTTGGCTTAGAACCCGTTCTGTAGTCACTGTCAGTGGTAACTGTCGCCTTTCAGTTTATTCCTTCCGGAGTCCTACAGTGTGAATCAACTGGCCAGGTCACGGATGCGTTAGGTGAGGGAGAAAGGAGAGGGGGCTGTTTGAATAATGTTGCAGGCCCAGAGAATAGCTAGTAGAGTGTGTCATCAAATATTCTCATACACGTACATTTTATTGGCCTCATAATATTTCGCCATATCTGTATTGCATCATTAATTTAAAGACACTTGATATTGAATATTTGCTTCCAATTTTTCATCCTTATAAACAATACAGTAATAAGCATCTTTTTATATATAACTTTAAATTTTTAAAAATGTTTTTATTGAGAACAAGTTCGTAGAGGTGGAAAATCTAGGTCAGAGCCCGTGCAACATTTAAGTCCTGTGGTAATGAAATGAACGGAGAGAAGTGAGTTTTTCCTCCTGCTAGATGCCCTTGTCACTTCTCATCTTGAACAATGGTCTGAATTGTTCAGAGAGGAGAGAGAGTGAAGAAAGTTAGATACGAGTACAATTCAATCAATAAATATTTTAAAGGGATCTTTTGGTAAATACGTTTTTGCTGCCTCATTCCTTGGGTTCTCCTGGAGAAGCTTTAAGGCCACATTAAAAAAAAAAAAAAAAGCCAATTTACTAAGTAGTTTTGATAGAACTAACATTATCCTATTTTTTAATTGAAAAGTCCTTATTTGTAATTGTAGGTTCTTTTAAACTTATTTCTTTTGGATAATTTATATGAACCAGCACAGACCTTTTTTTTTTTCTTTAAAAGATATTTGCTGATTTCAACTGAAAGTAGGTAATGATAGTTGTTTATTGCTGCAGTTGATATTCTCAATCAAACTGACTTTTATGAAATAAAATATTCTTTAAACAAGTTTAATTGAAAAACTATATGGAAAAATTGTCCCTAACTCAGAAGGATTTTGTTAAGGCATAAATGCCTGGGCAATACTACACCTGGCCAGGTGGTCTTGCTATTCTGTCTGTGGACATCTATTCTACTGTGCCCATCTTTGATATACAGCCTACCTGGAGCTTCTGCCCAGATTCAGAAATCACTTATTTTCAGAAGGAGTATTTAAAAAACTCCACAGCATGAAAAGGTTTAGATTTAGATTTAGATTTAAAGGGTAGAGAAGAAAAAATGGGTGGTGGCTGGGCTGGTAGAAGTGGAGGTGTTTCATTGCACGAAAATGTAATCGACTTCCTTGGTGAGGTCAAATCCTTGGAAACCCCTGAAAATTCACACCAAAGAAGATAATAGGTGATAGAACAAATGCAATTAAATAAAACAAGAAATGTGGATTTAGTGTAGCTATCTCATATCAGAAGTAACGCTGCAGCTTAAGTGAAGCAATTGTAATGGCATTGCTTCCTTAGGGTGAATTTATTTAAAAGTGCACACAGAGAATATGCTGGCATTCATGCTGCATAGATAGAATGCTCCCTACAACATCATAATGTTCACTTGTCGAAAAAGTTCTTTTTCTGATGGGCTTCACCATTATAGACTGCCTGTATTTTCCCCCTTTTCATCCTCAATTGGTTTTGACATTCTGGCTCTTAGGGACAACTCTGGGTAGCTGTCAAAGCAGACAACTCTTTATATGATAACAAAACCTAAATAGAGTCAGAAACAGACCCTTCAATATCCTGATGGATTAATGCTTCTTGGAGATAGTTTCCTTCAATAATTGATTATTTGCTGCAGTTTGACCATATGTGTTGGGGACAGCATGTCTGTTGCCATAACAAACTAATTGAGCAATTCAATTGACACGGCTTCTGGTTCCTGCAGCATGGTGAAATTCAGGCATGACCGCTGAGCACAACTGTCCTCTTAGAACAGTACATCTGGGGGTTTTGAGACTTTTCCAATTCCCTTTACCTGTGACCCACTTTATGGATTTTAGACATGTGTGAATCTGCTCCCAGAAGGGACAGTTCACTTCAGTACCCTGTCCCGTAGGCAAAGGGAATAGCCATCCATTACCCTCTCCCTCTCATTCTTAGGTTAATGACTGCATTAAATATTAAATGGGTTTCCGTCTCTAGAGTGCCCATGTAAGTGATTTTACATTAGCTCATCCACTTTTGGCACTGTTCTTTCTTTGATTTCTGATAAAGCATGTTGCTTCTGTGTAACATAACTCAGAGGAAATCATGATTGATTTGACAACCATTAATGTGATGCTTAATATTAACCTTCATCTTTAGATATAGAGGAGGATGGTGAAGGAGGAGGAGAGGGAAAAGAAAGAGGAGTCAGAGAGGAAAATGTGTCTTAGGCTTTTTAAAGGTGACAGGGACCAAGTGATCTCATTAACATACCACAAATTTTAACACTTTTCCCTCCTTTTTCTTCTTTGAGTCATCTTGGGATCTCTGAAGGCTCAGATATTGGTTCTAACTCCTCCCTAC
Organism: Cynocephalus volans; assembly: GCF_027409185.1. Lineage (NCBI taxonomy): Eukaryota > Metazoa > Chordata > Mammalia > Dermoptera > Cynocephalidae > Cynocephalus > Cynocephalus volans. Next base: position 117,486,206 of record NC_084464.1, on the reverse strand, counting down.
AACAGCTTCACAGAGCTGCACTGAGAGAGAAACTTCACTTGGGAACAAAAATATCCTCGGAATAAAATCTTTGAGATTTACTACAACTTTTCAAAACCGGTTTTACCTTCATCTAGCTTATGGTTTAACATTTAAGGAGAACGGGTGATATAATGGAGGCTGCAAGGAGAGCAGAATTAAGACATAATCTCTACCCACTGAGATTATCATCAGAGTAAACAGACAAGAAGACCTACAGGAAGCAGGGAGTGGAGCTGGCAGAAGCATCAAGGAAGCTGGTTACCTGTGGGACTCTGGCTGAGACAGTCCCAGGCAGCTGTCAGCAGCTGTTTGCAGAGGCTTCATATAGGCTTCTCTGAGGCTTTTTCTTCTAGGGCAAAGCTTATCCTTAAAAAAAAAAAAAAAAAAAAAAATCAGCCTCTTTTTTACGTGGCAGAAAGCATCGTTGCTCATGCCTCTTTTGGCTGTTTTTTAAGGAATGGGACTAGATTTATATATTTTTTCATTTCCTCTCAGTGGACAGGGAAGAAGAAATTCCTGGGTAGTTATAAAAGTCTGTGTTTTTTGAAGCTTAGTCTGCACAACATGGCAAAAGTCCATTCTCACTCGAAGGTGTCAGAAAGAGAGCAGCAGTGATGTGGGGCTGTTCATGGCAGATTTGTCCTTTCTCACCTCTCAGAGACAACCTTATGCATCTTTGAACTGGGTCAGGAGTCTGGAGCGTGGCTTTAGTTATACTCCAAGCTTTACTTCTGTTTATTAGGGCCTGCTTATTCAATGAACCAGGCATGGGTATAAACTTTTATTGCATTTGGGTAAATTTTGCTTTCTGAAGAGCCAATACATAAACATGTTACTTAAGTACTGAATATATATAATTGAATAAACTTTTAGGACAGGAAGGGAGATTTAACTAGTGCCACTCCCCATTTTACCCACGAGGAAAGTGATATCTTTACCGGTAAAGTGATCATCAAAAGACCTCACAGCTGGTGGTGGACAGTGTAGGGGGAACCAGCCTCCAGCCCCCAGGCCATGCAACACCACTCCTGAGATGAAAACACATTACATAACACAAGAAGGAAGAGAAAATGTGGTCAACATCAACTAGCCAGCTTCTAGCTCCTGAAGGAAAAGGTTACCAACCCCCCTCAAAAACCCCAAAGTTTATAGTAGAAATATTGAACCAGATCACTTACTTTTTTTTTTTTTTTTTCCAATATCTTATGAAAAATCTATCATTTGCTGCACAGGCTGGGGAAGTTAAGGTGTATGATTTTTTTAGAAAAAAATATTTAATACAAAGCTCTCTAACTGAACATTTACTGTGTCTTTTACACTACTTAATTTCTTTGTCTTCCCAGCAGCTCAAGGGCATGCATATCAACAAAACAAAGAAATCTGTAGTGAAACTCAAGTTTATGCAAATCAGTTAATTAGAATTGTGTACTGCAACAGATGACTGTGGGCAAGATCTCAACAATGTGATCATCATGAACAGCTTTAGGTCCTAAGAAGTCTCTGTGACCTGTAGTAACGCAGAAGCTACCGCAAGCCTCCAGCTTGCAAAAATGTTGGGTTTTGTATCATTAGATCAGTTTCTCAATAGCAGTACTATTAACATTTTGGGCTGGATAATTCTTTTCTGTGGGAGAACTGTCTTGTGCATTGTAGGACATTTATTAGCATGCCTGGTCTCTACCCACTAGATACGATCAGAATTCCCTGCTGCCCCCCAACCACCACCCCCATAACAATCAAAAATATCTCCAGACTTTGCCCCTGGGCTCCTGGAGGTGGGAATGGAGCAAAATATCCCCCTGTTGAGAACCACTGCATAGATAATCAAGTCACTTCAGAATCAAACCACATAACTTATTTGTCCCAGACCACAGAAATCCAACTTTGTTTCTTTAAAACAGGAGACAGCACCAGAAGTGTATGAGAATGTATGTACCTACGTATGTGTGAAGAGGGGGAAGTGAATCAGGCACTTTCTAAGTCAATATAATGAAAGGAAGACAGGGAAGAGATAAAGATCACTCGATCAGTCATTGTCTGAGTAGGACATAGAAACCACAGAGGAATAAATTCAGGGAATTGCTACACTGGCGATGCCTTGAGCTGAGAGTTGTATGAGGAACTGCAAGTAAACCCAGAAATTAGCAACGACAACTATTACCCCAGGCTGGAAAGACAAAGGGAGGGGTGCTGTTCCCAGTACTCAGGGGCCAGGATCACTCCAAGAGTCTCGGACCAGGATGGACCTGACTGGTGGGAACTGGAACCATGAAGGAGGTAGAAAGCTGCCCTAGACAGAAGGATGAGGAGAAATCCCCTGGCTTCTCTCTTCCTCTCCCTGCAATCTCTTGTCAGCATCTCTACTGCAGGAGCTAGGCTTCCACTGCTCATGCCCCATGTTATACAGAGTACCACAGGGAAGTTTGAAAATGGATCTAGGTGCAAGCAGACGCAGGGCTGGTACAACTAACTGTGTTCTAACATGTTCAAAACAGCAAACAGCATATCCTATTTCCTCTAGAACTAGAACCTGGGGCATAAAGTTATCTGGCTTTATGTCAAAGATGTGACACATTTTTATTCTTCAGTGTCTTCCTTCTGCATTCCCACAGCTAATGTGGCACAAACACAAGTGCCAGGTGGGTGAGAGTGCCTGTCTTAAGGCAATAACCAAGGGCCCTTAATCTGATACCCATTTAGGGTAAACCACAGCAGTGAATAGTTTACCTTTATGGAGCGCTTACCATGTGCATGACTCTGCTAATTACATGCATAATTTAATTGTAAATTTCCAAAAAGTTTTATAATGCACCCACTTTTATTAGCACTGTTCTAGGGATGAGTAAACCAATATAGACAGAAGTTAAGCAAATTGCCCAAGGTCATATAAGCCGTAAGCGGAGGAGTGTGATTTGAATTCAGGTCTGTGGTATTGATACAGGAGGTGCTCAGTTTCCCTGGGTTTAGGTTTCAGGACAGGTCTCTGGGTTTCCAACCACTCCCTGAGGTCTCAGGCCCCCTCCTCTGGGCTCTCCCCTGGAGGAAAGTTACTGTTGCCAGTTAGACCTATTTTTAGCACCAACATGTGGAAAATGAAACCATAAGGGGCTGGCTTATGCAAATCCTGTGGCTGGGTATGCTCAACAGAGAGCACAGAATATTCTTGAACGTGCCTGGTGCATGTGATAGGGTCTGACCAATGGACATGCTCCAGGAAGAGACTGACTGAGCATGTGCAAGACTAAATGTTACATAACTGGGAACCACCCCTTTAATTGAATATTCATTAAATAGTGAAACTACAAAAGCCGGAGTCCCAGGTAAAGGGCTGGTTGTTGCTCACTTTCCTGGAGGCACCCTGTCCTTTGCTGGCTGAGGTGCATGTACTTTACTTTGTATCAAACTTACTTTCAGCAAGAGGCTGAAATGGAGAGATACACATGTATATAACTTATGTATATTTCTGCATGTATATTGTATGTATGTATGTATACATATATGAAATACACACACATATCTGTATATTTGTGGATAATATATGTACATATATATACACATATATCTATACAGATCCAAAAAATATAACTCATCCCCTCTGGAAAACCCACCCCCACCCCATCTCATACCTGTTAATGGAATCCAACAAGAGCTGGTAGGATGGGGAGAAAGTTTCTTGGCTATAGGGTAACCTTCCTGAATACCTAGCTCTGGTGACTGACCAAGGTGGACTTAAGATTTCTCCTCAGCTTGACTAAACTGTACACAGGCTTCTTCCTAACTATGTGTCCCTGACCTCCGTTTCAGAGCATTTATTTGAGAAAACTTGCAGTTGTAAATTCTTTTTCTGTCTTTTTGAGATGAAATCTCCCAGCCTCTTGCTTTTGTGTTAGACTTGATGTTTGTACTGAACTTATTTTTGTGTTAAACTTGGTGTGGGCCCTGCTCAGTCTCTAAGCCTGCTGCACTCTCTCTGTGGAATCTGTACTTACCAGTTTCAGCCTGTTCTCACTCTCTACTGTGACTCTGCCCTTGAATTCTTTCCTGTGGCGAAGTCAAGAACCTGGTAAGAGGACTAGGTGGGTTGAGGCTGGCAATCAGGCCCCCTGGATCCTACCTCTGACATCAGTATTGTAGAACTCAAAATATTGGCCATTGTGCTAACCTGCCATATTGTGGCAAGATGATGAGTACAATGGTGATACCTACCGTTTGTGAGAAAGCCACAATGCACCTAGCCATGTTTTACGTACTTTTCTGTTTATTATTAACTCATTGAAATCATACAATAGCCCCTTTTACAGATATGGAAAATCAGTCACAGAGAAGTCAAGTATCTAGTCCAAGATCACAGATCTACTAAATGATGGAACTGGGTTTTGAACTTAAGCAGTTTTGTCTTCAGTCCTGTGCTTTAACCCACTGAAAGATGTATGTGATTTATTTATTCATTTTTTCATTTTAACTAGCTCCGTTCACTGACAGGCACTATTTTCCTAGGCCTTGGAACTATAAAGATGACAATGACACAAGTGAGGAACTTTCTACTTAGTGGAACTTACAGTTTAGTGGAATGCTTACAAACGTGTAAACACTGACGATGATTTCATGTGACAGGTACTGTAAGCGAAGTTCACCCTGGAGAAATGCAGACACAGAGGAAGATTGCGAATTTTCTCTGCGGGGGATGGAAAATGGTAGTTCCATAAACAAGAGCTTCATAAGAGAGTTAACTCGTAGGATGTATTTGCACTGCAGAAGCTGTACAGGGTGTATAAGGTAAGTGACAGGAAAGAAAGTGGAAACTGAAAGAATATTTATTGGCTAGAGCATGGAGGTCCAACAGTGCTGGGCAAGGAGGTTAGAAATGTAGACATGATCCAGATTAAGAAAGGTCTTTCATCAGCTGGTGAGGAGCTGGGAGGCTTTCCTTTTGAGTTGCCTTTGAAATTCCTGAGGGCATGTGCTGCATTTATTCTACCTTTCCGTCTTCTACCAGTTATAAAATTACATTTTCTAATGTGCTTTAGTGCACTGCACATTGTTGGCAGGAACATATGAAATCTTTCTCTGACAGTACTTCATTGCTGCTGTTTTATGAGTGACACATGTGAAAACTCAGAGCTCGGGCCAGCTGGCACTTAGGAGGCTCTGGTGACCTGCGTTTGGAACAGACCTTGACCTAAGGCAGTGAAAGCCCTTATGGAGAGATTGCTGTGAGTGAGCTGCTGAAATGTCATGCTCACCTCACTCTCTGCTTCACTGCTGTCCAGCTATTCCCTAAATGGCTTTCTTTGGTGGTGAGTTTCAGACTGAATATTCAGGCCCGGCAGACAAAATGGAAACCTGCAATTTGTGATTGAAATACATCATTGGAGCTGTAGCCTGAAGATGTTGCAGCTTTTATTCTGAGAATATGCATAACATGGAAAGGTAATTAAATTCCCCCATCATGGTTGCTGTGCTTGGCTCAGTATTTGAGGAGGAACTGCCTTGCGCAACTTGACCTCTGCCTGGTCCACTGGGCATTTGGGTGACTTCTCCAGTTTTCAGAGCCCTGTAGGGACTTGGATTGATGGGAGAGTGGGTGGAGGTGACCTCTGCTTGAATGAGATTTCAGCCTGATGCCATTGGCTCACTTTTGACAAGTAAAGCAATCTAGTGAGCTTTCTTGGTGACCAATAATAATATAGTGAATTAGAGAAAAACATTAATATTAAAACTTAGTACAGGGAAAAGTACCAACAGAAGTCAGAAGAATGTGGATTTGAGTATCAGCTCACCTACTTTTCTGTAGTATTTCCATTAAGAAATCATTTAATCTGAAGTTTTAGTTTTCTAAGCTGTGAAATAATTTCTGTCTCCTGTAGTTGGTGTGAGGAGTAAATGAATTTATGAACATGACAATGATTTGTGAACTCTGAAACACATATACTCATTAATAAATCTGACAAGATCAATAGTCTGTAGGTAGTATTTTCATACATTTTAGATTTTAAGTGTAATACTTGCATAGTAGTAAATGTATCTGTTAGCAGTAGGCTGTATTTCATAAGAATTTTTTTTCTAGTAGCCTATCCTTCAGTCCTCTAATTGTAATCATGGTCTAGAGATGGCCAAATCATTGAAAGAATAAAAATTATTAAAGTACATTAATCTCACCCTGGTGGACAAATGATGTGGGAACACCTCGTGAGTTTCTATATCTGAAAAATGGGGATAATGATACCTACCACAGAGAGTAGTTTTCAAGACTAAGTAAGTTAATTCTTGCAAAGCACTTAGCATAACATGTGAAACAGTATTTAATGAATGTTAGCAACTGTTTTTATTATCATTATTTCAATGCTCACAATCTTCAGGCTGTTGTAAGGAATGTTTAATGTCATTCTAGGCACAGTGGAGAACCACTAAGGGATTTTAAACCACTTTTGAGTCATTAGTTTGTATCTTGAAAATAACCCTCACTTTGCACAAGTCAAGGTACACTCAATGACAGAGCACCATGTCTCAAATAGCTCCTGTACCTTGTTTTCTGTAGAAAATAATTTGACCTTGTGAATCTAGTATAAAAAACAACTTTCACAAAGATGATTCATATATTAAATAATAAATGGAAACTGACAATTTAAAGGAATCCTATGAAGAATTTTTAGAAGGTGTTTATAAATTTTATGCTGAATGACCTTCTAACTTATTTGAGCATGTTGAGTTTTTATTGCAAAATTGATCTATATTTAATATAGGAAAATTAGAAAGAAAAATTAGCAAAGAGATAGAAATTTAAATCTCCCATTGTCTCATCATCCAGACACAATCATTGTTAATATTTTGGTATACAAGTTTGTTTTAATTTAGATTTTCAAAATTTCACTCACTTGAATTGGGCATATGTCCTTAGTGTTTAGTTCTGAGAAGATAAAAGGCCTGTCATGAGAACTTTACTTCAAATTCAAAAGAAATTCAGTTAGAATTTTAAATTCCTAATTCAATCCAGAGTTCCTTTTGTTAGTTTTGTTTAAATATGCAATTCAGACGAGAGTGAAGGAAATCTTTTGTGGATTGCTTTCTAAAACTGGAATAATCAACTTTTCTATTTTACATTCTTTGCACCATAAGCAATAAATCACAAATTGTCACCTCTGTACGTAGTGCATTCTAACTAAATTATCCTGAAGATGTCCAAAGGGAGAGCCACTGAAAGAATGATTTAAAAGAGGAGAGTATATCTGAGTGAAATACTTTTCAAAAATGATTCACAGAACATGTCTTTTGTGAATTCTTGAATGTCACTCTGAATATATTTTGTCTCCATCTTCTTTGCTGGTCTTCTCCCTGTACTCCTACAAATTTTGGGGTATTATAACTGACATGCCTATTCTCACAACTTATTATTTATTTTTTGTTTGACATGCTAGACATTGGAAACAAGTGGGATAGAATATTTTCATGTAATGATTGGAGAAATACATTCGAGGAAGTGTGAATACACTACATAGTCAAGGGCAGCCACAGACTGTTTTGTTCTTACCTTAATTTGTGGATACATGGACAGCCCAGAAAGTCACAAGGCTATGCTGTCAAGTAAATGAATGGTGCCATTCTTTCCCCCTGTAAAAACCAGTCAAGAGTAAATCAAATTTACTTTAATCATAGCACCGTGATATGAGCAATTATTACAGTATCAGCCTAAGAAAGAGATGGTTATATTTACAGCTAGACTCTACTGTAAAAAGTTAGAAGGGAGAAGTGGAACACAAGTAATTCCTTTAGAATAAACTTCCATTTATTTTTGGGGATTATTTCTTCAATTGAATTTAATCCCAGGAAGCAATAAAGTAGGATTCTTTTTCTCCCATTTATCCTTTGCATATGGTCATAGGATCAGAGGGGTGGTAAACATTAACAGACTGTCATCTAAGTTTAACTCTCATCAAAGCATGATAGAGGATGACACATGAAAACTCTTCTCACTTAAATGGGCAACAGCAGTGTACTGGCTTGCTTAGCTTGTCATGTCAAAGAAAAATTGCACCAGACAAGTTAAATAGGCAAGGAAGACTTTATTCAAGACTATTAGTACAATAAGGATCAAGACTACTGCAAGAGGAAAAAGGGGTGGAACTCAAACTCATAGAAACAAGAATTTTTAAGAATTTTTAAGTGCTGGGGTGAGCTAGTGAAAAAGTACTGGGGGACATTATGAGAGAGAGGTTGCTCGATGTGATTAGGCCATCTTTTGTTAATTGTTGCTTGTGGAAATTAGACTCCTACCCTCCCACAGAGACTGGGAAATAGGGACGCTATCTTCCTTGATGAGTACATTTCAAAAGGATGGCTCCCAGGTTCTTGAGAAAGACATCCTGGGTTGTGAAACTGGCAAGAGGCTGGGAGATTTCATCTCAAAAAGACAGAAAAAGAATTTACAACTGCAAGTTTTCTCGAATAAATGCTCTAAAATGGAGGTCAGGGACACATAGTTAGGAAGAAGCCTGTGTACAGTTTAGTCAAGCTGAGGGGGAATGTTAAGGCCACCTTGGTCAGTCATCAGAGCTAGATATTCAGGAAGGTTACCTGTAGCTAAGAAACTTTCTCCCCATCCTGCCAGCTCTTGTTTGATCCCATTAACAGGTCCGAGATGGGGTGGGTGTGGGTTTTCCAGGAGGGGATGACTTATATTTTTTGGATCTGTGTACATATATGTGTATATATATGTACATATAGTATCCACACGTATACAGATGTATATATGTGTGTGTACATTCATGTATGTATACATGTAATATACATACTGAAATATACATATATAATATACATGTGTATCTCACCATTTCCCTCTTTATTTGTCTGGAAGGGATATGCCTGAAGTTAGGAATCTCTGTTAGGAAGAGTGCTTTTTGTTCTGTTAGGATAGCAACTCCTATGTAAATTAAATGGCAATTCTTATCTGAAACATTACTTTACTGTTGAAAGACTTCATTTAATTTCTTCTGCTGTATTATAAATATTGCAGAGTCTATTTTTCTAATGTTTAAGATGATTAAAGCTCTTATTATTCACAGTAACTATTTTTAACACTAATTTCTACTGAACATAATACTTTATTGGAAAGAAGCAGGTGGCATGGCATATAGATATTTTAAATCTTATTTATTAAATAACATGATATAAAGCTTGAAAAGTATACATGAGAACAGAAAGTGACAAAGTATGAGGAGCACACAGAAGAAGAAATGGTTGATTCTGACTATGGAGGATAAAAAAGGCATCATGAGAAAGGTAGAATTTAGGTGGATCTTGAAGAATGACATGATTTTGATAGTTTGAAAGAGAGAAAGGGCAGTGTGAGTAGGGGTGCCCATGAGCAGGAGTAAAAGAGTGTCCAAGGAGTGGTGAATAGATGGATTAAAACTGGGTTTGGCAAGGATGCCTTTCAGTGCCTGTTATAGACTAAATATTTGTATCCCACCAAATTTGCATGTGGAAACCTAATCCCCAGTGCAATGGTATTTGGAGGTGGAGCTTTGGGGAGGTGATTAGGCCATGAGGGCAGAGTTCTCATAAATGGGATTTATGCCCTTGTAAAGGAGGCTACAGAGAGTTACCTTGCCCCCTTCCACCATGTAAGGACACAGCTAGAAGGCGCCATCTAGAAGAAGGCCCTCACCAGACACCGAATCTGTCAGCATCTTGATCTAGGACTTCTTGGTTTCTGGAACTGTGAGAAATTTCTGTGGTTTATAAGCCACCTAGACTATGATGTTCTGTTAGAGCAGCCTGAAGGGCTTAAGAGAGGGCCAGATCACAAACAGCCTTCTATGCTATCCTAAGAAATTCTAATTTTATTTTATTTTTAGAGAATAAGAAAGAACTAAATGCTTTTGAAGGTTGAAATTGCAGTAGATCTATTTTAAGAAAGTGATGACTGGACTTGTGGATTACTGGAAAGTATGTGGGGAGTTTAGAGGTGGTGAGGACAGTGAGGGAGCTATGAGAGTATTTGCTGTAAGTGATGTGGTCTAACCAAGGCCAGAGGACAGCACCAGTCCCAGAATGTCTAGGCATTATAGGCAATAAATATTGGCTGAATGCAGTACTGAATGAAAAATTTAATTGTGTATGAGAGATAAATAAAAGAGAAAAATGGGGGAAAATAGCTCAAGTGTTTTTAGCTAGAATTACTGAGAGCATGGTGATACAATCATTATACAAATTTAACCAAGGGTTTATGATATATTATGGTATGGGGCCATGGAAGAAGTATGAGGGTACTTCAAAAAGTTTGTGGAAAAATAGAATTAAAGGGTAATATGAATCTTTCCATAAACGCTTTGAAGTGCCATGGCAGCACCTCCCTCTGCCTGAGGGAATCAAGGACGATTTAGTAAGGAGGGGATTGATCCTGCGTGTGTCAGGTGGAGAAGGGGGGCACATGTGGCCAGGGCAGGTGAACGAATGGGCAGAGAGGCTGTAAAGCAGAATGGGAAGACAGGATAGGAGCCCAGGGTGGATGGTGAGGAGTGGACAGAGATGGACTGGAGCCAGAGCTGTATTTCCATGCAAAGTTTTGTTTCCATCCTTATAGCAAGCTGTTGTTATTGTTGTCATTATTATTATTTACTATTGCTTAGCTGAATTAAGCCTATTAATTTACTAAATGTTCTCATAAAATGGCATAGCGGATGAGAGAAATTCCCCCACAGAGCTGTGTTAGCACATAATAATCAACACTGCTACCTACTCTGCTGCCCTGTAACTCCAGTTGACAATAAAGTAATTGCTTTTTCTCCTTTTTAAGGCATCACTGTACATAGTTTTCATTGCAGAATTATATGATTTTCTCTGAATCATTTACAAACCTTAAGAAGCTGTCTCATTTGACATATGAATTATAACACTTTTTACTACTTTAGTTTCCATAAACCATTTTCTTCTGCCCTCTTTCTAGAATTAAATGCCATGACTCTGAAGACATCTTTGCAAAATTATTGTTTTAATACTATTATCATATTTCTGGAATTACCCAGGTAAGGAATTAGTAAATGTAAATGCTTGATCTCCATGGAATCTCTTGGCATTGGCCACACATCTTACATTACAAACTTAGAAGAAAGCAGATGGGAAGTTTAACCCAAAAAGAGCTGATTCAGGCTGATTTTTTTTTGGTGTGTGCAAGTGAACAGATATTTTTGTTGCTTCAGGTGAAACTCTCTGAAAGGCAGCACAATAGAGGGTTCATCCCTGTTAAAATTAACATTAGTTGACGGGCCGAGCCCGTGGTGCACTCGGCCGTGACGCTCCCATCGCGGGTTTGGATCCTATATAGGAATGGCCGGTGCACTCACTGGCTGAGTGCCGGTCACAAAAAAGACAAAAAATAAATAAATAAATAAAAAATAACATTAGTTGAAGTTAAAATTAGTTCATGTTAGTCTATCTCTAGAATAAAACTCATGAAAAGGATTTACATTTCCTCAGTTCAGAACTCGTACTCTATCCTTTTTAGGGTATTCTCCTCCCCCTATAACCATTTGGCTTTTGAGGAAAATAGAGAAATTACCAAAATTTTGGATTACATCCAACTTGTTGTGTTGGACTGAGATACACATAAAGTAAAAAGACAGAGCACTGAACCACAGGGAACCCTCATGGTTGGGGAGCCTGGATCCCATCTGGACATACCTGGGCTCCCTGGCAGGGGTCTTATGAGTACATGGCCCCTGAGGAGGAGGGTCTCCTGTACTTGTGTGCACACCCTTCTAAGGAAGAGCAAGAGGCTTTCACACGCTGTTTTACATCTGCAAATTAATCTTAATGTGAGTTATCTCAACTTGAGAGCATCTTCACTAATCAATATTACTAATCTGTTCCTAAATCTAATTTTCAATCCAGGATGTACACATTTGCAAACCCTGAGACATTTCTGCCACTCCAATTTCTTGATGAAACTATTTACTATCTAGCTTGTCACTGTCACTGCTTCCCACCTCCTCCTCCCATCACCTCCTGTCCTCTCGCATGTCCCATACCTTCAACATGATCTTGATGATCTTCACCCTCACCCAGTCCTACTCTCTACAGCCACTGGTTTTTATAATTCTTTGTCATGGACTAACTTCTTATCGAATCCGTCCTTTCATCAGGTGGCCTGGTATAGAAAGCCCATAAATCCTGGAAGAAGAACTGGTCCAGATAAATTAGCCCTGGTAGTATTGGAAAATCAGCAATTATGGAATTATTTAACCCTGAGTCCCCAAAGGCAAATGATTGTATTTAACTGGCTGCTGAGAGCATTACGGGACGTGCCTCCTAATGACTAATACATTTTCCTGGAATGGGAGATTTAAAATCTTTAGTTTGCTATAGTCTTGACTTTTACAGAAGAAATCTTGTTACCCCCAAAGCTTCTAGTTGTTTCCATCTCTTATAAAGGTCTAGTCTCAAAGGAGACAAACATGTATGCTTTTCTGATTGTAGGTAATATGGAAGGGTTAAATTATTTCTCCTGATCTTAATCTTACTCTTATACAGATGGAGGGATATCTAGATATCTATTTTCATGCCACACACATGAACATTTTTAAAGTAGCTTGTTTTAATTTTTGTTTCCTTTAATTCTTATATGAAAGATGTTCTTTGGTTTTTCTGAACACTCAAACTTTACAAACCTACATTGAAGTAAAATATTTAATATTAATTCAACTTTTATTTGGTGATGTCTTCTTAGTAAACTGTTTTCTTCTACTGCCTTTGGCCCAGTCTTTGAAAATGGTTTGCATAGATACAGTTTCAGGGTGCATAGTCAAGTGCTTATTCTCTGTGAATATGTGCAAATAGTCTATGCAAAGTAGCATTATTATCTATGGGTCAAAACTATGGCTTTACTAATTTGTAAGCCTTTTAAAAACATTGTCACTATTCCATCTTTGTTCTTTTTTACTTCATTCCATCAGTTTCCTCATAGCAATTAGCAATAAAATCCTAGAAAGAGATGTATTCTTGGAATCCACCCAAGGAAAGGCAGGCTTAGAAGACAGTGTCTCTCTTCCCAGCCAGTCTGTGAACGGGAGAAGGAAGAACTCTGAGGGTGGATTTGGTATGAGTAGCTTTAAAAGGAAGCAGGTTGTCTTAACCCCTGACAGGACAGGACACTTTTCCATGGCTGTGCTCTAGGATGAAAATGGACATACAGAATCCAGCTCTGGGTGATCCCCTCTCCACTTCAGCACCAGCCACATTTTGGCCCCTCTGGGCCTTGTCCCCACCCTCCAGTGTGGGGAGCTTTCCTTCCAGGTTTCCTGCTGCTTTTGACCCTGTACTGGTGTTGGGAAAATAGAATAGTTTGGTCAGGCCCCTTGCCTGGGGTCTCATTGAGTGTGGTTTTAGCACATCCATTGTAAGCAAATTGTGTGTGTGTGTGTGTGTGTGTGTGTTTGTGTGGAGTTATTGCTCATGTGTGCCAGTGTATCTTCTTAGTTTTGTTGCTATTCTTGTGTTCTTCAGAGACAAAGAGAGAGAGAAGAGAGTAGTTTGAGTGAAGCAGGCAGGTAGGCATATGCCTCAAGTGTCTGCTTGGTGCCGCCATGTTTTCCAACCTGTGGCTCTAAGGACCTTTTGGCCAGTTACCTAGTTCATAGACCTGCGTGAAGGGGTCTTGTGACCCAGCCTGGCATGTGAGGGGTCTGGGGACCCAGCCCGGCATGTGAAGGGTTTGTGACCCAGTCTGTGAGCGGGCTTGAGGGGTCTGTGGGCTCCAGACCCAGCCTTAGCTCGACAATCAGCCTAGTCAGTGAAGGGTTACCAGCAAGTGAAAGAGCACCACAACTGGCATAGTCATGGTCGAATAGCTTTACAATTGGCGTCACAAACAGGATTAAGAGCTAGACAATTGGCGATGTTGACAGGATTCTGACATTAGCCGTGACTCACAAGTGACTTAGTTGGGCAGGATTATGCCACAATTGGTGACTTCATCCTGTACCTGTAATACAATTTTGTCCTGAAAAGCTAAGGCCAAGTTTGTGTGACTCAGACCACAGGCTGCTTCTTCTGGGGTATACCCCTGCTGTCTCCACAGAACCCATACAAAGTTGGGATCTCTGGGCTCCCACAGAGACCCTGCCTTCCTTTCTCTCTCGAAGGCTCCAAGCTGGAGGGCAAGGCCTGCAAACCATGACCCAGGCCCATCAGTCCTTAGGGAGGTTTTGGGAGGTCCACTCAGTCTTTTTGAGAATAGAGCTGATAAGGACAAATATTATATAATTCCCTTTACATGGGATATCTAGAATAGTCAAATTTATAGAAATGGGGAGTAGAATAGGAAGTTGTTGTTTAATGGATACAGAGTTTCAGTTTGAAGATGTTCAGTTCGGGAGATGGATGGTGGTTGGTGATGGCTGCACAACATTGTGAATATATTTAATGTCAATGAACCGTATACGTAAAAATGGTTGAGATGGTACATTTTATGTTATGCATATTTTACCAGAATTAAAAAAATAGAAAATTGAACTGGTAGTCGACGTCAAATGCTGGATTTCTAAAAACAAAAAAAGAAAAAAAATAATGAAAAACAAGCAAGCATGTTGGGTTTATGAGTCTGCTGAATGGATAGAGAAGCTAATGAGGACAGGAGCAATAAAAGCTCTGAGTTGTTCTCAACCCAGATGTTTTAAGACCAAAAAAAAAAAAAAAAAAAAAATATATATATATATATATATAGAGAGAGAGAGAGAGAGAAAGAGAGAGAAAGAGAGAGAGACAGAGAGACACCAGAGTTTCCTGTGCATCAGGGAGACCAACAGCAGTAAACAGAGTATTATCATTTGTAAATGGAACAGAACAAAACAAGCACCTCCATTCAATAAAAACTAAACATCTGCCCAGGCGAGTAGAGACTTCCACTTGCAGGTGGCAAGTTTCAGCAGCCTCTAGGGCAGAATTTGGATAGAAAAGGCTGAGGAAGGAAGCACCATTCCAAACAAGTCAGGATCCTCTTAGCATACAGGGAGGTCCCCATTACAGGTTTGTCAGCACAAGGGATAAAATAGAATTTAAGTTCCTAAACTTGATTTATGATGGTTCACTTCTCAGAGACAGGGAAAAGGTACAGTTCATCTGTGAGGGTTATCAGGGCAGAACTAAAGTATCTGTAAATGGAATTGAAACTGAATTCTAGATCTTTTCACAGTCTTATACAGAGTGATATTTCTTACTTTTTAAAGTTAAATTTTAAAAAAATTTTATATGTATTTATTTTTGTGGGGTATAGTGTGTTGTTCTAATGCATGCACATATGTTGCTTTGCATTGCTTTACCCCCCATGGGTTTGTCACCCCACTTCCCCTGGGTGATGGAGACGCAAAGTATTACTCAAAGCCCGTCTCTACTGAGCAGTGAGAGGCCCCAAAGTGGTTAATCTCCCACCGGAACCCTCAAGCAAGAGGGATCCCTTCCTGCATTTATTTTCCAGACCAGGAAGTTACAGGAAGAGAACAAAGGTGGGGTTGTAGTTTAACAATATAGGTTGGTAACTTTCAGAGAAACAAGCCAGATGACATTCCAGTAAGGCAATTAAGTGGTCCTATCAACAACAGTTTGATCTTAGCAAACATTCTTTCCTATAGCAATTTCTCTGCATCTTTACATAACAATCAGTAATTAGTCTGTCTTTTGAGCCAACAACCTGCTGTGCCACAATTCTTATCTTGCACCAGAGACTTATAGCCTGAGGGAAATTTCCAGTCCTGCATAAAGTCAATATTTGAAACTGCAAGGCTTTGGAAAACCAGGCCCTGTGAAGTACATATGCTTTATAGTATATTGCATACATATACTGCACAATGATTCTCCTAGAGGTATATAGCACAGTTTTTTATCCATTAATCCACCACTTCTCTCTCATACAAAGTGATATTTCTTAGTTGCAAATGCTTAAAAGTTTGTCTAAGAAGCTAATAATGAATGCAGACTTGGAATTATGGAAGTATAATTTATCTTGATGATCATGAGTCATTTTTTAGACTTGATAGATATTGGTTTTTCTCATCACATTTATAAACCTGGAGTTTGTGTGGAGGTTTTTCTACCCTGGAGTGTTCTATCTACCCCCGTAGCCTCTGCCTCCATGAGGCTGAGTTAGAGGCCCTCCTGTGTTTTACTCTTCTATACTTTCATGAAATCTCCTGCCTTATAGAACTTTTTAATGCTTGCCACTTTCCAAAGTGTACTCTTTGAAGCTGGTATGTGTGCTATGCCAAGAAACATTTTCACCAAATAAACCTGTGGATTTTTTGGTTAAAGATATTTCCTAGACACATGTTGTTTCAGAGACTTTAATTTGCTATTGTCATTGTGAATCTCTAAGATAGAGTATTGACCATTTCCAGTCCTCATCTCAAGCCATGGGCCACTTTTTTGGGAGTAGCACCTGAGAAGCTGCTGTTCTCCTGAACACATGTTAAGAAATGTTCCATACGTAGGCATTGGTCATCTTTTATTTCCCTTAGTAGCTTGTGTGAGTTAATCTGAAGGCTGGAATTCTGACTTGTACATTTTTGTTTTCCCCAAACTGAATACAAGTACCTAATTATGGAAAGAGTATTTGTTATTTGAATCACTGAAAAATAAGTTAGTTTAAAGTGAAAAAGGCTACCTGAGAAGATCCTTAGGGACCAAAATTATTGACATCCTAATTTGAAAGATACATATTTACTTGTATATATGATACAATTACCTTCACTTTGCTTTCATTAAGGGACTCAACAAACATTCATTAAACCTCTCATGTTCCATGTACCTTGATCAGCCCTGACCTTTAAAGATGAGCAAGACAAAGCATCTGTCTGTGAGGGATGACTGAGGGAGTCATTGTTATATTTTCAAAAAGGATAATCTTTTGCTAAAAATTACTAACCCATATTTGTTTAGACATCTTAAGTTCTTTTTCAGTTTACAAGACTGGGTCTCTCAATCCCATATCTTTCATGAATAGTAAGAAAGTTTTACTATCAGTTCCCATGTTGAACATTTTGTTATACTGAGAAGTCAATTAAGAACAAGGTAAGGATTTTTCTGTATTTATTGATCTGAGATATACTGCTGATTACACAGAAAAGACATGTCTATGCTCCAAACCCTATGATCTTGTTATAGAATGAATTATAAATTTACTTCAACTCCCATTCTCAATTATTGATAGAATCTGTATGAGTGGGAATAGTCTTCAATTTTAAGCAGAGTAAAAGATGTCTTTGTCTCAGTTTGTCATGTTTTAAACACATGCCTAAATAACTTGGTTGCATTTTAGATGGATTGAATCCATGCCCTTCTACCAAAACAAATTGGAAGAAAACAAGTTTGCTTTGTGACAATATGATTTATGGGTTTATTCAACAAGTATTTTTTGAAGGATTAAAGTGATCAGATACTGCAGAAGATTCAAAGTTAAAGAAAATATAACCTTCAAGGACCTCATATTCTATGGGGAGATACCAAGCAGTAAAATAAAAAGACAACACTTTACAATACAAAGTGATAAAAGCTGCATGGGCATAGTGGGTGGAAATACAAAGGAGGAATGATGAAGACTTTGTAAGGAGAAAGAGATTTCAGATAGTAGTTAACATTTAAGTCCTTAAATTAAAAGTGGAAATTTTCCTAAAAAGAAAGAAAAGGAAGAACATTTCAAATAGAGGGACTAGAATGTCTGCAGGCTTCCCCACCCCCCCTCCGGTAGCTAGCTGGTACAGGGATCTGAACCCTTGACCTCAGTGTTACCAGCACTACGCTGCCCCAGGTGAGCTAATCAGCCAGCAGAGGGACTAGAATGTGACAAGAGCCTGAGTTGTATGACAGGGAAAGGTGCACTATGAGACTGAAGAGAAATGTTGGAAGCTGATTGTGAAAACCCTTATGTAGCATGATAACACATTCTGGACTGGATAACAAGAAGTCAAAGAAGGGTGATATGCAGGGAATTGATAAGATCATATTTATATTTAGAAAGATCTTCTGATGCTTGGGTATAAAGTAATACTATTGTTACCATAGTGAGAGATGGTGGAGACCTGTCTCAAGGCAATGAAAACAAGAAAGGGAGAATGGAACATTTTGAGACAAGACATAATGGCTGATTAAGTGTGATAGGTGTGGAAGAGGTAATAATAATAATAAAGAAAAGCCCATAAATTTCTACTTTGGGCAAAGTAATAACATTAACCCACATTGTGAATGCAGTAATTGAGAAGGAGGAACATTTTTTTTTCCTTTGTGGCTTTATTAATTGGTTTCAGAGGTGGTGGAATGAATGAGTTTGGTGTTGGCCAAGAAAAGTAGATGAGATAACCCAGAATGCTCATGTAATTAAGATCAAAGAGACTAAGGGTGGAAAACTGATGAATGGTATTTAAGATGTTGTAAAAGAAAATATAACTTTAATATACGCAGTTTGCTTTTGTAACTTGCTAAAAACATTTTAAGTGAAGCAGCTTCTAAGGGGCCATATAGAGGTCAGGCAGGCCCAAGCACACTAAACATTCCAGGCAGGGAGTGACCCCCACCTGGTTCCAGGAACTGACTAGTTCCTTATCTAAAGGCCACCTGGCCAGACCCCAGGGAAGATAAACAATTGAGAAATGCGCTGTTCCTTATCGGGGTGCCAGCCAGCCTGCTAAAGCCTACCTGTAAATCTAAAGGCACCACAGATCTATTGGGGTACCAGCCTGCTAAAGCCTACTCATAAACCTAAAGGTGCCACAGATAACCAGCAACTCATCCTGTCACAAAAGTCTATCCAGAAAAACTGTATAAAAGGTGCTTGTGTTGTAAGCTCATGGTTGCTTCCGTCCAGGAGACTAAGTGACCCCATCATGCTGGAATAAAACTCCTCTTGCCTGATTGCAATGGTCTCTGTCTCATGGTCTTCATGAAGTGAGCCATCCCTGCATGTGTGGGATGTCTGCATGGTGCACGGGTCTTACAATGTATGCAGAGGAGTAGGAATTAATGAAGGAGACAAAATGTGAATATTTGGAGAAGTAGAAAAAGAGGAAAGAATCATTTTCTAGAAGTCAAAAAAGGAGAAATTTTCATAGATGACAGGAAGATAATAATAGCAGAGGTTGAAAAGAATGAAGTCTGAAAATAGTCCACTGTAATTTCTAGTCAAGGGACCATTGGGATATTTGTGAGGCAGTTTCCTTGAACTGTAGGGAATGAAAGATAAAATGGGTTGGGGAGTAAATGGAACTGAGAAAGCAGACACAGTCTAGTAGTTACTCTTTCAGGAAGGATTTTAGTAAGTGAAAGGAGAAAGATAGGGAAGTAAATTGAGGGAGATATTGGAGCAAAGGAAGAGGTTTTTTTCCCTCGTACAGCAGAAAATTGAGTTTGATTATGGGCAGAGGAAAAGGGTCAAGAGAGAATTTGGAAGCAGATCAATCTGTTGCTTATTGTAGGTAGAAAGAACAGCTCACCAACTCTTAAAAATTGCTTTCAGTCTTGCCATTTAGCTTTGTTAGAGTGTGGTGTTATGAAACCAAGTCAAGGGTTTGTATCCCCCCTCAAAAAAAAAATCACTTTTGACAGCTATCTTCCAGTATTCAAATAGAAAGTAATATGTAAACCTACTCACCAGGTCAATATTTTCAGCAGTGCAGGTAAATATTCTGCTGTGCTCAGATTTGCAACACTAAGCAAAGATTCTTCAGGAAGAAAATAGAAGCCCATTTATGGTTCTGGATTGCAAGGTAAGGACCAGAGGAGCCTGGAGACTGAGGTGTGAGTAAGCCTACATAGGAGGGCACTAGTAAGTTCACTGTGGGGTGAGGAAGGACGCAGAGATAAAAACTCAAGCAGGAACCAACAAGAATAAACTGGTTCCCTTATTATTATTATTTTTTATAACAGAATGCCAGCTCTTTCATATGATTGTCTGGGATGGGATCTAAACCATATGAATCTCTTTTAATCAACAGCCCAAAATATCTGCCTGTGAATAGATAATTTTTATATGTTACTCAGCTCTTGTTAAAAGCGGCTTTGATATAATCGTATTTGAGAGAGATGGCTTTAGAATATGGTTCTCAACTACTTTGCTCCTCCAAGGGAAATGTGGCAATGTCTGAAGACAGTTCTGGTTGTCACAGCTAGGTTGAGGGGCTGCTACTGGTATCTAGCCAGTAGAGGCCATGGATTCAGTTAAACATGAACAGGTTTGTCCCCCTCTCCCTGCCCCCAACTAAGAATGATTAGTCTCAAAATGTCAATAGTACTGAGGTTGATTATAGCCACCACTTCTCTAGGTTCCCTACATTTCATCCTGTATCAAGTTAGATCATGATAACATACTTATTCTAATCTAGGTTAGCTATTAATGAGTATTTTTAAATTAATAGACTTTATTTCTTGAGCAGTTTTAGGTTTATAGAAAAATTGAGTGGAAAGTACAGAGACTTCCCCCTACTGCCCCACCCACCTACCCACATGGTGGGTCTCCTCTATATTAACATTTTGCATTAGTGTGGTCCATGGGTAAGACTGATGAGCCAATATTGATACATTATTATTAACTAAAGTTCATAATTTACTTTAGAATTCACTCTTGGTGTTGTACATTCTGTAGGTTTTTGACAAATGCATAATGACATGTAGCCACTATTATAGTATCATACGGAATAGTTTCACTGTCCTAAAGATCCCCTGTGCTCTGCCTATTCATTCCTCCCTCTTTCCCTGTGAACCTCTGATCTTTTACTATCCATAGTTTTGCCTTTTCCTGACTTTCATCCAGTTGGAATCACACTATACATTTAAGCTTTCTTGGTGCCTTTTTGTGGCTTGATAGCTCAATTATTTTTATTACCAAATAATATTGCATTTAATGGATGTACCACATAGTTTGTTTGTCCATTCCCCTATTGAATGACATATTGGTTGCCTCCAACTATTGACAATTTTGAATAAGGCTGTGATAAACATTTGTGTGCATGGTTTTGTGTGGAAGTGATCAGCTCATTTGAGTAAATACCAAGGGGCATGGTTGCTGGATCCTATGGTGAGAGTATGTTCAGTTTTGTAAGAAACTGCCAGACTACCTTCCAAAGTGGCTGGACCATTGTGCATTCTCACCAGCGATGCAGGAGAGTTCCTGTTTCTCCTCATCCTCATCAGCATTTGGTGAAGTCACTGTTTTGAGTTTTAGCCATTCGAATAGATGTGTAGTGGTATCTTGTTGTTTTAATTCACAGTTTCCTGATGATATATGACGCTGAGCATCTTTTCATATGCTTATTTTTCATCCATATATCTTTGGTGAGGTGTCTGTTCAGGTCTTTTGCCCATTTTGGGGGGTTGTTTATTTTCTTTTTGTTCAGTTTTAAGAGTTCCTTGTATATTTTAGGTACTAGTCCTCTACCAGTTATTTGCTTCAAAAATGTTTTCTCCCAGTCTGTAGTTTTTATTTTCATCCTCTTAACAGTGTCTTCAGCAGAGTAGTTTTTAATTTTAATGAAGTCAAATACATTAAGTTTTTTCATGGATTGTGCTTGTGGTTTGTATTCAAGTAGTCATTGCCAAATATGATGTTTTTAATATAATGGATTTTGTTGTCTTTTATCAAGAGTAAGCACATGAAATGACCATTTGAAGTATGTTTCTACAGCTTTTGCAAACCAGTTGTTGAAAACATTTTCTTAATATTTTATTCATTTTTAAAAATAAGAGATTGTGTTATAGATTCCTCTCATAATTTAATTTTGGTATAATATTGGCTTCTCAGATATACTTTTAGATTTTCCTTCATTAATTAATGTGATTTATGTTATCCATAACTGAGAAATTCTAAACTTGTGATTTTTATTTTGACTTCCCAAAGAGCTTAATTTATTCCTTAATGGCAGCAATGATCTCATTTTTTTTTTCATATACAACCCTTTCTTCCTTTCTCCACATGGACTTCTGGCTTCCTTTTTCCTCTTTGTTTTAATATAGTCATCCTGCAAGAAATGTCTCTCAGTTATTTCAATCATTTTTGGAAGAATAGGAGCATAATATCACTTATACATAAATAGAACAGTGTTAATAGATAGCACAGCATCCCCAAAGAAGCCTCACTAAATATGATACTTACCATTTTTCTCTAACTATATGGTAGCTTGGAAATGACTTCATAAATCAGTTTGATTGTTTTAACCAGAATACCCAATTTTAAGTCAGAAAGAAATGGTCAAACAATAGATTTTAAAACAGTTTAACTCTGTATTAATCAATACCTTATTGCAACTGCCTGACTGGAGGCCCAGGTCACGTTTGCTTGTCAGAGTATGTGACAGATGAGTGCTGTGGTGATGGGTCTGAAGCCGTGCAAACCCTGGCTTGTGAGGGGATTTGAAATTCCTTTTGAGGACTCACTAAAGGAAACAGTTTACCCTACTTATCTGCTGCCTACTCTATAAATAGAAAGCTTTCTTTAAGATCTTCAAAAATATATGGATTTATAATATTTGGACATATATTTCTTTCCCTCGTTCTGACAGCTCTGAATGGGAAAGCCAGTGTCAGAAAGAAAACTAAAGAGAGAATTTTAGTTAATGTCCTAAGTTCTACCACAGGGCCAAGTAAAGGTGCTAGCACCTAGGAGGACTGTTTGCAGTAACTTTAGGGCCTTGCTAGAAGCTTGAGGTGCAGCTATGAAAAGATCTAATCCTTGAACAGAATTAACAATCTACCAAGGTGACAGATACTTATAATAAAATGTGAAAATTATTGTCCTGTGAGGTGAAGAGAGAAGGAATGCTGAAAACTGTAAAATAAAAGAGTACACGTAATTTTATAACAATGTACTGAAAAGGCAGCATAAAGACTTCAGGTTAAAGACAAGAAAAAATTTCCTGACAGTGAGAGCTATTAACATTTCATGGGTGTGGAGGGAATTTGTTAAACCATCCTGGCTGAAAAGTCGTCTGAAATCAGGGAGGTTTTCACAAGTCTGAGAGGGTGCGTGTGGACCTGCCTGCAGGCCAAGGGATGGATTGTGTGACCTCTAAAGAGCCCCGCAGGGCCAGGTGTCTCTGATTCTATTAGTGAATTTAAAAGTGGAAGATTCATCTTGAGTATTAGAAGTTACATTAAAAATGTTTAATTTGTCACAAAGCGATAATCAGTGAAAGATTTCATGCTCTGTGAGGCAAGAGCAACCTTGAGGCTCTTTGTGGGCCTGAAGCCGTGGAATGATAGCTTGCTCAAGAGTCTGATGCGCAGCTCTGGGGTCGTTCGGACTACTTACAGGGATAATAGTTTCTGCCTTGGAAGCTGAAAATTTGACATTCAAATAGCAATTTGCTACTTATGCTCTGTTGGGTCATTCATCAACATCAGTGACATTGATATTTCTGCATAATATGCTCCCATGATATAGCATCACTGTGTCTTCCATGATAATTTTTTGTCTAGATCATAGTTCATGAATTCCACCTTGTATTTTCATCTAGAAGCTACCCTAGCAATGCACTATATATGTGGTCTTTCACTTATGTAGATGTTTCTGCACTGGGCAGTATGACTATTTAAATAGTAAAAAATTTTAAAGTACTTTCATGTTATGTTGCCCTGTCATAGAATATAGGCAGCAACGGAGAGAGGCAGGGATCTTTAGCAGGGGACAGGTAGGAATTTAGCCAGGCAAGAAAGGCCAGCCAGAAATCCATTCAAAGAGTGGAAATTATATTCTGAAGAAAAAGCAGGACTGGCATGTGGGGGACACTATAGACCCCCAGGGGAGATTTATTCTGGGGACATCAGGCAAAGCAAGAGAGGTAAAAGGCAGTTAGTAGGGTAGTTGTCTGGGGTAGTTCAGACGCAGTAGGACAGCTGCCAGGAGGCAAGCCACAGAGCAGTAAAACTTGAATCAGAAGCAGGGGTCACTTTCTCTCCAGGGCTTAGACAGTCCGGAGTTTAACTGTTTATAATAGGCAGATGAAGGCCAGAGCCTACAGGTGATCAAAGAAGGGGATTATATGTTCTCAGGGACAGGGTGTGACATAGTGGGGAAGAGTGACCATTGGAATCAGCAAACCTGGGTGAAAACTCAGCTCTATTGTTTGCTGGCTATGTGATCTCCGCCAAATAAATTAACTTCTTAGACCTTTGGTTTCCACGTCTGCAAAGTAGGGGGGATGCGACTTACTATGTTTGGTTGCTGCGGTATAACATAAGTACAATGTGTGGTACCTCATACGTGCTTGATGAATGGCAACTACGCGTGCGTGTGCACACTCACACACTTAATAACAGCAGAAAAAGCACAAGATGTAAAATCAGAGAGTTTGGGGCTGAGACTGATATGTGGCATATCCTGTCCTGGTAAGTTACTTTAGAATCTGAATTTCAGCTCCATTATATGTTAGAACCAGATAATTTTAACTTGCAGAATTGTCATAAGGATTAGGCCAATTTAAGTAAAGAGCCTGATGTAGTGCCTGACAAATAGCAGGTCTCAATAAAAGACAGTGTTGCTTCTGGTGTTGTTATTATTAAGTGACCTTGGGATGAACTGTGTAGACTCTGTCCATTGGAATAATGGAGTTGTTGACTGAGGGCCAGAGTTATCATTTCTGATTATGCGGTGTCATAGAAAAGCAATCCTAAACCACAATACTGTTGAATCTGGTCAAAAGACTGTGTCCTGTGAGGCCCAAGTACCTGTGTCTGTGTTATCACCACTTAGGAAAAGCAGATGATACTTAAATCAAAGCCCTCTTGCAGTGTGTAGCTGATGCAGATGGCACTGATCTTTCCAGGCTTCTTCTAAGAGTTTTCATAAGGAAAACAAAAGAAAAAGAAAACATTTTTTATGGCAAAAATAATACCAATAGCATGCTTGGGAAACAGATGAAAGTAAAAAAAAAAGTACATCATCTTCAGTCATCCCCCACCAACTAAAAATTATCCCTCACCATTTTGATGCATGTATCCTCACTATTTTTCTAATAATACATATTGTAAATATTACAGAAAGTTCCATATTTTAATGGCCTTTCATGAATATTTTTCCATGTTAATAATGTTAATAATCTTTTATAGTTTTTAATAATCATGTAATATTTCATTGTATGCTTATGATAGAATTTATTTAACCAATCATTTATGGTTGAGCTATCAGTATTTTCTAATTGTTCACAATTTTCACCTGTATGTGTCTCTTTTTTACAAATCTCTTGTCAATACTGTAGAATGCAGAATTAGTTCAAAAGTAAAATTTTGTTGAATCATGTGCAGATAATCAGTAGTAACATAATTTAACTCTCTTTTTCACACACACACACACACACACACATTCCCCTCACACAATCACACACTGAATATTATACCACATGTGCAAAGACATGAGTTTGTAAGAGTTCTGTAAGCAGAATGCCATTTGTTTGATGGTCTCTGAATTCCGTGCTGGGCAATTGAGACTCTCTTGGATCACTTTGCACTGCAGAAACCAGAACACATCACAGTGACACAATTTGATGAATATGGCATATGCAAATGCTAAATATGTAGATTAATTTAAGCACAGTTTTTTATTATTGTTCTCCAATTAGACTAGACTGCAGGTCAGACCTTGCCCATTGAAACATGACAAATTCAGAAGTTGTGATAAGGGGAAGTCATCCCTGACTTACTTATGGTGGCCCTTGGGCACAGAATCCGAGGTTCCCCCTGTAACGACTGGATCCCCAGAACCCAGTTTTATAGAACTCCTCTCTATTAGTTTTTTATTGCTGCTGTCACAAATTACACAAATTTAGTGCCTAAAACAATTCACATTTATTATCTTTCTGGAGGTCAGGAGACCAAAATCTTTCTCACTGTACTAAAATCAAGGTGTCACCTGGCTGGTTCCTTCTGGAGGCTCTGGGGAGAGGGCCAGCTTCTAGACGTGGCCTGCATTCTTCATCGAGGCCCTTTCCTCTGTCTGCAAGGCTGGCAGGGTGGCACTGTCACATTTCCTTTCTCACACTGACACTCCTTCCTTTTCACAAGGAACCTTGTGATTACACTGGGCCCATGCAGATAATTCAGGATAATCACAAAATCCTTCACTTAATCACATCTGCACAGTTCCTTAACACATTCACAAGTTCCAGAGATTTGGACATGAATGTCTTTGAGGGGCCAGTGGCCTGCCTACCACACCTTCCCTCTTTGGGACCCATTTTGTGACTATGCACTCAGGCGGACATTTACATTTTTCCAGCAGGGTGAGAACATCTTGGATTAAAGAGCAAGTAGAAATTAAGTCATAAAAGCACAGTTTAGACTACTGAGAATTATTTTACCCTCTACTTCTCAGATAAAGCCAAACATGTTTTCATAACTCTCATGTGTATTTGGGCAAAGAGGTGCTTCCAGGCTGCAGCTGAAGTGTATCCTTTGACTATAGACCAAAGTGTTTCTTTTTGCATGCAAACGAACCCCAGTTCAGTAGCTAGATTATCATCTACACATAGCAACTCTCAGTCTTAGGGCTCCTCCACCCTCCCAGTTCCTGTGTTTGTGGACACTCAGATGTTGACATCTTCTCTGCTCTAAGCAGCTGCTTCTTTTAAAAGTCAATCAACATTTTGTGGCACAACTGCAATAATTAACTGGTTTCTTGTTTTTCAATCCAAAATTGTCTCTAAAATCTCCTAGCATCCCCCAAATGACCATTGCTTTTCTATATTGCTGAGGATTTTGCTAGAGTGAGGTTTATTCACAGGTTCAGGTATGGTTTTAGGTGAGAGCATTTCCGTGAAGTCTCTTGAATGTTGCAATAGCTGCCATTGACCGAGCACCTGCTCCATGCCAGGCAATTTACATGGTTGTTACACATGGAATTCTCGTAATCCCACCACAGGAGTAATAACATTAGACTCATTTTACATATGAGTAAACTGAGGCTCAGAGAGATTAAAATTAGCTTGTTGAAGGTCACGCAGGCTGTGTCAGAGGTGGGCTTGCCTCTTCCAAACCCCACGCTCTTTTTGCTAAGCCATAGCTCTTCTCTTCAGTCCACTCAGATGTTTGCCTCCTCCAAACCCCCAGTTCACTTCTAGGCTGTGCTCCATTTTGGGTCTTTGATCTTGGCTGAGCATGTTATCTGTTCATTGTTCCTTTTGTGTTAAACTGTAAGTCCGTGATGGTCGGAACCTGTTTCATGCTTCTTTTGTACAAACTGTATTGGATACTGTGCTGGAAAGACTAAGAGTATGTACTCCATAAACACTTAGTGATTATTAAACCACAACTTCTGATAAAACTCCAGTAGTCTATGAAAATAGGCATGCTCCTGCCCTTGGGTATACTATGGAGATATTTCAATATACATTAAAAATTCCGAGATGAGTTTGTATTGGACCTGCTCTTCCCTTTATGCTCCACAAACAAAGCACAGGGAGTAAAGCATATCTTATTCAACCTGTTCGGCTGTTGTGAGCAAGCAGATGCAGAAAGGTGTTGTAAACCGTTAAGCACTCTGTAAATGCTAGTGCTGAAAATAATAATTTATTATTACTAAGGAAGTTTGGAGAGAATTAATTAACACAGCAATGCAGAAGTGCAAACTGCATTCAAGAGAAGAGAATTTTGGACTAGTTTCTCTCACTTTCCAAGGGGGTTAAGGCAGCCATTTAGTCTTTCTGATTTCACAGTGTTCATTTATGACACAGATATTTCCTCCTTATTTGTCTCAAAGGAGGTAAAAACAAGTAAGAATACATGAAAATATATATGTGCTTCTTAGTAGAAATGTGCTATAAATTTCAGAGTAGTATTGTTATTATTGTTAAGGTGATACCACAAACTGATGTGATATCAGAAAAAATGTTAAACTTGATCTTATTTCTGGGAATACTACTATTAAATCTTCCCTGAATTCATAGCGAGTAGCTCAGGGAAGCTGATGGATAAAATGTAAAAGGACTGAGCTGGACCCTGAGCCTAGACCTCCATCAACTCTGTGAGGGTGTCTGCACCACAAATAGAACTGTCACTAGCATGTTCCCTCCATTAAATCTTTACAACGTGCAAATTTAGAGCTCCGTCAGTGAGGCTGAGGCTTTTCCACAAACACTGATTAAATACGGAAGGAAAATAATTGGTGCTGTTGTCAGTAGTTGGCAGAAAATTTGAACTTGGCGAACAACTCTTTCTTAGGGTGACTAGCCGAAGCTTGCAGGCTTGCTTATATCTGTCGGTTTACTGCCAAATTGAAAACTCTAGCATAACATCTCTTATATAAATGTGCAATGGTCATTTCAAAGCTTGAGTCTGGGTTGGATTTAAAAACTATCTGATTCTAGTCTACGGCCATACCACCCTGAACGCGCCCGATCTCGTCTGAAAAACTATCTGATTCTATATCAGATTTTATAGTTCTTTTTGCAATTCTGAGCCTAGCATTTGAAAAAGCTAGTAAAATAAAACAAATTTGTGCTTCCTGGTTTTTTCCATGACTTCCATTGTTGCTATGCTTATACATATTTGCCAAATTAACAGTTTTAGTAAAAACAAACAAACAAGTAAACAAACATTCCTGTTTGAAGTTTTTGAAAGAAGTATTTGAAAATCCTATGGATTCTGATGATAAAGGAGTTTTTTCTGTACACTTGAATCCTGGATCTTGCCTTTAATTGTTTCTATTCTGAGATCCCAAGGGTCTCAGAAAATAAGTAATTGATAAAGAGAGATTTTTGAGACTTTTTCTCTAATTTTCAACTTGCTTAGGTTTATAGGTGATAGCAGGATAGATCAATTGGGTATGTGAGATTTGCTTTTTTGTTAGGAATAAGTGTCAGAGTTTGATCAAAGAAACAGAACCTCTATGAAGTGGAGGAGGTAAAGCACATGCTGGAAGCCACGAGGAGAGTAAGGACAACCTTTCTCCCACATCTTTTTCTTACCACCTTGAACCTCAGTGATGCAGGTGACCAGTAAGAAAAGCTTGTCTACTTCACGAGACACTCAGGACTCAGAAAAGTTGATGAGGAGATCTGGGGGGAGCTGGAGGAGCTGGCCCATGCTGTCGAGGTGAGTCATGAGATGATGACAATGCGAGTGTGCTGCACCAGTGCCTCGTGCACTCCACAGATTTCACAGCATAATGGATACTGCTTCACTTCTGCCTCCGAAATCTCACATTTCTTCTGTAATTAACTTGAACTCAGAACCACAAAGGGAGTGGAATTCCAGGAAATCGAAGTTTCAGTTTATCTAAACTGACACAGATAAAGCTACCACAGGAAATTTCTAAGACAATGTGGACTTACATAGAGATCATCAAATAGAGTGGGTTATGTGCTAGACACCGTATTAAGCCCTACAGAAACAGCTGTGAGCAAAAGAGACAAGATTCCTGCCCTATTGGAGCTGACAGTCTTGTGGAGGGGATAGATAATGAACCAAAACAAAAATACAAAATAGTTACAAGTTTGAAATTCACCAAGGGAACTAAAAGCGTGCTGTAATGGAGAATTATAGAGGAATGATTATTTTGGAGGATGGATTGGGTGGGGCAAGAGTCAAAATTTGGTGAACAGAAAGGAGGCTCTTGCTGGGAGCCATGAGAGAAAAGATGGTGACTTGAATTAAATTAGGTCATTGACACTAAGAAGTGGAAAGCTCAGTGTTATATGTTAGAAGAAGAAACAATCACATTTACTATTAGATTGGATGTGGAAGATAAGAGGAAAGAAAATTCAAGGATAATCCTCATGTCTTTGGCCTGAGATTATGAAATGGGAAGATCAGAGGAGGTTTGATTTGGGGAGGTGGGATCAAGCATTAAGTTTCAAGCATGATTGTTTTAGAGATATTCAAATGGAAATGTCGTGTGTGGTTGCATATAAATTCTGGGGCTCACAGATAAGTTGGAGATTAATGCAGTGAAGATGTAAATTTTGGAGTTACCATTATAGAGATGGAATTTAAGGCCATAATAGTAAATGAGATCTTATAGGAAGGGAAATATAGAAATACAGAGGATCTAGCATAGAGCTCCAAGTAACTTCATAATTTAAAGAATGGGTAAACAAGGAGGATTCAGTATAAGAAAAAGAGTTCAGTGAAATGTAAAGAAAACAAGTAGAGTGTGGTGTTATAAAAGCAAAAAGGAAAGTGTTTCAGCAAAGAAAGAATGTTAGTTATTGTTGGGAGGGTAAGTTAGAACAAAGATAAGTTTTCAAATATTTTGATATCAAGAACTCTTATACTCCTAGAAATTATGGAGATCACCAAAAAGCCTTTGTTTTATGGGTTATATCTATCAATATTTACCATATGAGAAATTAAAACTGAGAAAAAGTCAGTTTGTATTTATTAATTTAAAAATAGCAAAAAATTTCATGTTAACATAAAAACATATTTTTATGAAAAATTATTTACCAACACAAAAAGTTGTTTAATATTTTTCAAATTCCTTTAAAGTCTGGCTTAATAGAAGACAGCTGGATTCTCATGTCTGTTTCCACATTCAATCTGTTATGCTCCATTATTTTGGTTAAAGCATATGAAGAAAATCTGGCCTCACAAAAAATGTGGCTGGAAAAGGCTATTTTAGTAGCCTTTCAAGATAACTGTGGATATTCTTTTATGCTATACCAAAACTTAGTAAATGGCAATTTCTTAAAACTTAGTTTCAATGTGGACTCTGAAACACTATCAGAAAACTTTTAATACTCTGTTTTTAAAACCTATTGGTCTATTTTACACTTTAAATGAATATTTTACCCATGCATAATTTTGTAATGTCATGCATTAGTCACTTGGAAAATATTGGCTTACTGAGTTACATATATTCATCAAACATTTTTACATTCCATTATACAATATTTAAAAATTCACAGTCATTAATATCACCTACAATCTCATTTCAGAAAAAAACTTTATCTCATAGGCTCCACAAAAAGGTTTAGGCTATCCCAGGGATCCCTGGACCACATTTTGTGACCAGCTGGTTAGACAAAGATAAAAAAGTACTCATTGGATTTGGCAACATGGTGGTCATTTGGTGACTTTGATAAGAGCAGTATTGCTGAAATGATGGAGACAAAAACAGAGATTGGAATTAGTTAAATAAGATAAGGAAGTATAGATTTTGTTAAAGAGTATTCTCCAAGACATTAATTTGTTGCAAGAAGCAGAAAATTGGGACTGTGTCTCAGGAGGATGTGTGGCTAAAGAAGTTTTTGTTTTGCTTTGTTTTGTTTTTAAAATACAACCACATAGTTGCATGCTGATAGAAATGTTAAAGAAGACTGGAAAAGATGGCTGGTATAAGAGAAAGAGGAGATAATTGCTCAAAGTCCTTGTGAAGACATGAGGGGATTATATTTAATAACATTGATTTAACTTTAATAGAAGGGCCTAAGAAGAAGGTGGGGCCAGATGCAGATAGATTTGTGGTTGTGGTTTTAGATGGCTTTTATTTTCTCAGTGAAGTATGAAGTGAAATTACCAGCTGAAATTTGGTCTAAGAGAAAGGGGTTTTGAGGATTTAAGACAAGATATAAGTTATGAGATGTTTGTCAGGGAGAAGGAAGATGTGAGTTTACAAGAGAAACAATAAAATTGCATGGCCATCTAGACAGGGGAGGCTTATGACCATGATTTAAAAGGGAAAGCGAACTACTCGTGTGTGTGATTTTCATCTAGTCGTGTTCAGCTATTTGGGTGTGGGTATGGAGAATGCAGATAGTTGGGTTTATACAGGATTGGAGTTTTTGAGGATGGTGGAAGAATAAGGGGAGGCAAGTAACTTGAAGTTATTTGCAAAGAGTTAATTACGATGATGTGCCATATAATCTAAACTGGCCAATGAGAGAATTGAAGCCAGTAGGAGGTTGGTGAAAAGCGATAAAGGTTGGAAGTCATTGAACTGGAGGTCGGTATTGAAGGGGAGAGCACTGGGAGAAGAAGGAAAGGAAAAATAGCAATGGTCAAAGATGGGGATGTTTAAAATTTAAATTTAATTCTTGTTGCAATTGGTGATGGTGGTAAGTTCTATGGTATGACTATGAGAATAATTGTTAAATGGAAATGAGAAAAAAGGTTTTAGGAAATAAGTCATAAAAGAAACTGGGAATCCAGTATATTTTATGTTATCCATGTATTGGTATTAAATGAGATTAAATGATGATGGTATTAAATGAGAAAGAAGGCTGCGTGTCATGTATTGAAACCAGATGCAGGGTTAAGCAAGATTATGCTGGGATGCCAGTCAAGGAGGGAATAAGAGATTCAGAAACTGATGTTGAGAGCCAAGAAATTCAGCAAGTCAAAAACCAGGGACGACTGACTAACATAGATAGGAACTGGTCCTACTTGAAATGTGAGTGAAAGTGAAGCTATTGAGAACAGCTGGCAGAAGTGACTCAGACAAGCACATCAGAGCTGGTTGGAGCCAAGAAAAATAATTGGTTTCATTGTAACGACATGATCTGAAACTTCCAAACAAAAGATATCTCTATGTATGAATCAACTGAATTTTTCAATCAGCTGGAATTTGTGAACTGGGATTGCTTGTCTTCTCTCTAATTATTTGAAGCTTAATGCCTTAAATTAAAAACAAAAACATACAAAACAAATCCAACTATCAAGTCACTTCACATTTCTGGCCTCCAATTTCCAAATCTTGAAATAAAAGGGTTAGAATAAATGATTTTGGAAGTTTCAGTCAACTATTAAGTTCTTCAAATTTAGGAAATAAACATTGGAAAAATAGAGAGTGGAAGGTCAGATTAAAAAAAAAATAGTTCAAAAACATTTATCCTATT
The DNA here is from genome assembly GCF_027409185.1 of Cynocephalus volans. Taxonomy (NCBI): domain Eukaryota; kingdom Metazoa; phylum Chordata; class Mammalia; order Dermoptera; family Cynocephalidae; genus Cynocephalus; species Cynocephalus volans. The sequence continues at coordinate 117,453,387 of NC_084464.1, read as the reverse complement.
CCATTACATTATAAAGAGGTTTAGAAATCAGTAATACTCATCACTAGCAAATGTATAATGAAACTTATTAGTGTGCCACTGAGAATGGTCCAGTGCTTATGGCAATGTGTTAATAGTTATTAGAAACCTTATAATTATTCACAGTCTTTGACTCTGTTCTGGAAATTCATACTAAGGGAATAATTTTAAATATGGAAAAGGTGTTACTTGTAAGTGTGTGAAGATATATAGTTCACTATATTGAAAATTGGTAACAGACCCAATGATTATTTCCTTTCTTTAAAATATAAAATTGTAATTATTTATTTATTTTCCCCCCGTGCCTTTATTTATATTTATTTATTTATTGAAACATAATTGATAATACATGTTTGTGGGGTACAGAGAGGACTGTCAATACTTGTGTACAATATGTGATGATCAAATCAGGATAATTAGCATATTGATCATTACAGTATGTAATCATTCTTTGTGTTCGTTAAACAATTTCTTGCTGACCCCCTCCCTCTCCCTCTTTCCCACCTCTGGTAACCATAGTTCTGTTCTCTCCTTCTGAAAGTTCAACATATTGTGATCCTTCGTTCGTTTGTTCCTTCCTTCCTTGTTTGCTTCCTTCCTTCCTTCCTATTTCTCTCTCTCTTCCTTTGTTCCCACTTATGAGTGAGGACATGAAGTATTTCTCTTTCTGTGCCTGGCTTATTTCACTTTACATAATTTTCTCTAAGTTTATCCATGTAGCTACTAATGGCAAAATTTCATTTATTTAAATGGCTGAGTAGTATTCTATTGTGTATATATACCACAATTCCTTATCCAGTCATTCACCAATGGACATTTAGGTTGTTTCCAACTCTTGGCTATTGTACATAGAGATGCAATAAAATGGGAATGCAGGTTTCTCTTCAACATGATGATTTTCATTCCTTTGGGTACATACACAGAAGTGGGATTGCTGGATCATATGGTAGTTCTATCTGTACTTGTCTGAGAAACCTCCATACTGTTTTCCATAATGGCTGTCCTAATTTACAGTCCCACCAACAGTGTAGAAGAGTTCCCCTTTCTCTGCATCCTTGCCAGCATTTGTTTTTCTCTGTCTTTCTGATAATAGTAAAAAAATAAAAAAATAAATAATAATTGACTATTTGAGGTCAGATGATATCTCAGTGTGATTTTGATTTGCATGTCCCTGATGATTAGTGATGTTGAGTGTTTTTTCATAGGCTCATTGGCCATTTGTATGTCTTCTTTTGAGAAATGTCCGTTCAGCTCCTTGGCCCATTTTCAAATCAGATTATTTGTTTTTCTATTATTGAGTTGTTTGAGTTTCTTTTAAATTTTAGATATAAACCCCTTATTAAATGTTTGGTTTGCAAATATTTTCTCCCATTCTGTAGGTTGTCTTTTCATGCTGTTGACTGTTTCCTTTGCTGTGCAGAAGCTCTTTAATTTGATATACTCCCATTTGTTTATTTTTTCTTTTGTTGTGTGTGCTTTTGAGGTTTTCCAAAGTTTTAGCTTAGTCCTGCACCCTGAAATGTTTCCCCTGTGTTTTATTCTAGGAGTTTTATAGTTTCAGGTCTTATATTTAAGTCTTTAATCCATTTTGAGTTGATTTTCATATATGGTGAGAGGTATGTGTCTAGTTTCATTCTTCTACACATGGATGTCCAGTTTCCCCAGCACGATTTATTGAAGAGATTGTTCTTTCCCCGTTGTTTGTTCTTGGTGCCTTTGTTGAAGATCAGTTAGCTGTAAGTATGTGGGTTGATTTCTAAGTTCTCTATTCTGTTCCATTGGTCCATGTATCTGTTTTTATGACAGTAGTGTGCTGTTATGTGTACTATAGCTTTGTAGTATAATTTGAAGTCAGGTAGTATAATACCTCTGGCTTTACTTCTTTTGCTCGGGGGTCTTTTGCTGTTCCATATGAATGTTAGGATTGCTTTTTCTATTTCTATGAAGAATGTCATTGGTATTTTGATGGGGATTGAATTGAATCTGTAGATCATCTTGGGTAGTGTTGATATTTTCAGAAAGTTAATTCTTCCAGTTCACGAATGTGGAATATCTTTCTATCTTTTGGTATCCTCTTTAATTTCTTTCAGCAGGGTTTTGCGGTTCTCATTGTAAAGATGTTTCACCTCCTAGGTTAAATATATTCCTAGGTATTTTATTCTTTGGGTAGCTATCATAAATGGGCTTGCTTTCTTGATTTCTATTTCTGTCAGTTCATTGTTGGTATATAAAAATGCTACTGATTTTTGTGTATTGATTTTGTATCCTGCGACTTTGCTGAATTTGTCAGCTCTAGAGTATTTTGATAGTCTTTAGGTTTTTCTGTATATAAAATCATGTCATCTGCGAATAGGTGACTTCATCTTTTCCAATTTGGGTGCCCTTTATTTCTTTCTCTTGCCTGATTGCTCTAGTTAGTACTTCTAATACTATGTTGAATAAGAGTGGTAAGAGTGGGCATCCTTGTCTTGTTCTTGTTTTTAGAGGAAAAGCTTTTGGCTTTTCTCCATTCAGGATGATGTTGGTACTGGGTTTGTTATATATGGCTTTTATTGCATTGAGATACTTTCCTTCTGTACCTATTGTGTTGAGAATCTTTATCATGAAGGGATGTTGAATTTTGTTGAATGCTTTTTCTGCATCTATTGAGATAATCATATAGTTTTTGTCCTTGATTTCATTGATGTGGTGTATCATATTTATTGATTTGCATGTGTTGAACCATCTTTGCATCCCTGGGATGAGTCCCACTTGATCATTGTGGATAATCTTTTTGATGTGCCATTAAATTCTGTTTGCTAATGTCTTGGTTGAGGATTTTTGCATTTATGTTCATCAAGGATATCAGCCTGTAGCTTTCTTTTTGTTGTGCCTTTGTCTGATTTTGGTATCAGGGTGATGCTGGACTTATAGAATGAGTTTGTGAGAATGACCTCTGTTTCAGTGTTTTGGAACAATTTGAAAAATATTGGTATTAACTCTTCTTTAAAGGTTTGGTAGAATTCATCAGTGAAGCCATCTGGTCCTGGGCTTTTTGTTGTTGGAAGGCTGATGATAACTGCTTCAATCTTGTTGCTTGTTATTGGTCTGTTCAGATTTTCTGTTTCTTCTTGGTCCAGTCCTGGTCATTAGTATGTGTCCATTTCCTCCAGATTTTTAAATTATTGTCATATAGTTGTTCATAATAGTCTCTAATGATTCTTTGTATTTCTGTATTACCAGTTGTAATATTTCCTTTTTCTTTTCTGAGTTTTGTTATTTGGGTTTTCTCTCTTCTTTTTTTAGTTAGTCTAGTTAATGGTTTTTCTATTTTGTTCATCTTCTCAAAAAAACAACTTTTTGTTTTGTTGATCTTTTGCATCATTTTTTTTTTTTTTTGGTGTCTATCTCATTTAGTTCTGCTCTGATCTTAACTATTTCTTCCCATCTACTGATTTTGGGATTGGATTGTTCTTGTTTGTCTAGTTTTTTGATGCATAATGTTAAGTGGTTCATTTGAAGTCCTTCTGTTCTTTTGATGTGAGTATTTATTGCAATAAATTTTCTTCTTAGTACTGCTTTTGCAGTACTAAGTAGGTTTTGGTAAGTTGTGCTTGTATTTTCATTTGTTTCAAGGAATTTTTTGATTTCCTGCTTTATTTCTTCTTTGACCCATTGGTCACTCAAGAGCATGTTGTTTCATTTCCATGTATTTGCATAGTTTCCAGAGTTCTATTTGTTGTTAATTTCTAGTTTTATTCCATTTTGGTCTGAAAATATATTTGATATGATTTCAATCTTTTTAAATTTTTTGAGACTTAAGTTGTTGCCTAACATGTGGTCTATTCTGGAGAATGGTCTGTGTGCTGATTACAGAATATATGTTCTTCAGTTGTTGGATGAAATATTCTGTACATGTCTGTCGAGTCCATTTGGTCTAAAGTGCTGTTTAAATCCCATATTTCTCTGCCAATTCTTTGTCTAGATGATCTGTCCAGTACTGAGAGCAGTATGTTAAAGTCAGTCCCCAACTATTATTATGTTTTGGGGTCTACTTCTTCTCTTAGGTCAAATAACAGTTGCTTTGTGTATCTGGGTGCTCTAATGTTGGCTGCATATATATTTATGGTTGTTATATCTTCTTGCTGCATTCACCCTTTTATCATTATATAATGTTCTTTGTCTCTTTTTATAGTTCTTAGTTTGAAGTCTATTTTATCTGATATAAGAATGGCAACTCCTGCTAATTTTTGATTTTCATTTGTGTGGAATGTCTTTCTCCATCTTTTCACTATTAATCTATTTGGTCTTTATTGGAGAAGTGAGTTTCTTGCAGGCAGCATATAGTTGGGTCTAGTTTTTTAGTCCATTCAGCCAATCTATATCTTTTAAGTGGGGAATTTAATCCATTAATATTTAGAGTTGTTATTGAAAGGTATTGCCTTGTTCTTGCCATTTTATTAATTTTTTTATGGTTGTTTTATATTTCTTTTGTTCCGTTCTTTCCCTTTTATTGTTTGTCTTTGATCTTTGGTGTTTGGTGTATTTTTTTCACAGTGATAAGATACATTTTTTTCTTTCTCTTTTGCATATCTGTTTTACCAGTGGTTTTTATTTTTTATCATGTATTTATGGTGATATATGTAGCTCTCTTGATTCCAAATGTAGGACTTCCTTGAGGATTTCTTGTAGCACCAATCCTGTGGTGGTGAATTCCTGCAGCTTTTGTTTGTCTGGGAAAGATACTATTTCTCTTTCATTTCCGAAGGAAAGCTTTGCTAGATGTAGTATTCTTGGTTGGCGTTTTTTTCTTTTAGGGTGTTGAATGTGTCATCCTGCTGTCTCCTGGCTTGTAATGTTTCTGTTGCGATGTCTGCTGTTAGCCTGATGGGGATTCCCTTAAAGGTGATACTTTTCTCTTGCTGTTTTTGGAATTCTTTTTTTGTCTTTAATTTTTGAAAATTTGGCTACAGTGTGTCTCGAGGAAGTCCTTTATGGGTTGTTGGAATCTGTTTGGGTATCTTTGAGCTTCTTGGATCTGTGAGACCAGGTCTTTCCCAATATTTGGGAAATTTTCAGCTATTATTTTATTAAATAGGCTTTCAATGCCTTTCCTTTCTACTTCGTTTCTAGTAAACCTGTAATATGGATGTTTATACACTAAGGTTATCAGAAAAATCTTGTAAGCTTTCTTCATTTTTTAAAAATTCATTTTTTTTTTTTTTGTTCTCTCTGTGTTAATTAAAAAATCCTGTCTTCTGGTTCAGAAATTCTTTCTTCTGCTTGTTCTAGCCTGCTGCTTATCCTCTCACTTGTATTTTTTTTAGTTTCATTGAATGCACTCTTCATCCAGGATTTCTGCTTGGTTCTTTTTTATTCTTTCTATTTCTTTGTTGAATTTCTTATACATGTTCTGGACCTTTTTTTTTTTTTTTTTTTACTTCATTATGATTTCTATATATTTTTTCATCTATCGTGTGGAGTTTCATTAATATTGACATTTGGGATTTCTCCCCAGGCAATTCACCAGTTTACTGTTATTTGGGGTCTGGTATTGGAGAACTGTAGCCTTCTTTTAGGGGTGTCACATTTCTCTGTTTTTTTCATGCTTCTCATATTTCTGAGTTGATGTCTGTGCATCTGGTGGTGGTGGTGCTTTTAATTTTAGGAGTGGTTTTTGAGGGGAGAGATTCTTAACTGTAGAAGTGTTTTATATTGATAGTTAGGTTGGGCTACATAGATTTGGTTCTGGGTGAACACAGTAGTAAGTGACACCTCACTCCCTGCACCTTCTCCACTGGTGCAAGTGGGCTGCTGTGTCAGATGAGACACTGGGCTCTAGTGGAGGGTTGGAAGGAGCTAGGTAGCTTGTATACACCTGATGCATTCTCTGCTGGTGCTGGTGGGCTCACTGCATCAGGAGGACCTCTAAGCTCTGGGGGACGGAGGGTATGGATTGAGGCAGCCGGCACTAGAGACTGGTGCAGTCCGTCCTTGCTGTCTGATGGAGAGGGTGTGGGTCATTGAGTTGGGTGGGGCTCTAGGCTCCTAGAATAGGTGGATGTGAATCCAAGCAGCCAACATAAAGGGCCAGTTCAGCCCCCTGCTCATTATTCACTGCAGTGGTCACAAGGTGGGACTCTGGAGGAGGAGGATGTGGATCTAGGCAATCAGCATAAAGGGCTGATTCAGCCCCCTACTTGTCCATTGGAGTGGGTGAGGACATGGCTCTGAGTTTCTGGGGGAAGGAGGGTGTGGATCTGGTTGAGCGATGCACTCTCTTCACTCTGCTGGCACAGGCAGCTTCCCTATGTTGAGCAGAGCTCTGTCTCCCAGTAAGAAGGAGTGCATGTATTCAGGCAGGTGGTATGCTCTCCTGGCACTCTCTGCTGGGGTTTGCAGGGCTGCAGGATCAGCAGGACTCTAATGTCCCCTGGCTCCTGTCCCCAAATTGTGGCACCCAATGGCAGCCTGGATCTGGGGGTGGGGGGCAGGGGTTACTCCACTTGTCGTTCCCCTCTGGGAAAATACAGTTGTGTGGACTCTTATCTGCTCCACACGCTGCGCTCACTGTCCATGAGTGCCACATAGTTACCCCACAACCTGTTTTGCAGGCGTCTGAGGTGGGGATGCTGGCTGCCAGCCCTCCCTCACATATCCTGTCCTGGCAGTGTGGGGTTTCTCCAGTTTCCAAGCCAGTCCTGGTCTGGAGTTTGTCCTGTCCTTCTATGTTGCTGTTTTGAGTTTCTAGGTCTTGGGGGGTTTTCCTCACTGATGGGCTGGATTATGTTGTTTTTTTTCCAGGACATACTGCTCTTGAGGTGACTATCTATTTGCTGCTTTGAACTTTCTTTGCACCAGAGGCAAGGGCTGGCTGCCTCTACTCTCCCATCTTGCCGAGAAAAACAAACAAAAAATCAATGTTTATTTATGATGGAAGCTATGGTATACCTAGTAAAGAAGCAATGTTTATGAGAAATAGTTTATTACAATTGTGCTCATGAAAATCAGAACAAAATACTTGAGATAGTAAATCAAAAAGCAAGATAAAAATTATGCAATATGATTTCAATCACATAAAAAAAAGACCAAAGATTCATAGAAAATAAAAGACCAAAAGACCTCAAAATATTGAGAGTAATTATGTTTCTTAGGGGAAGGTGCAGATTGTCTTTCTGCTTTTCTGCATTTCCAAATTTTCTTTAAGGAGATAACTGTTGTAAAAGCAAACATTAAACACTATTTTTTTTAAAAAAGAAAACTGCAGTTCTTTTAAAAACGGAGTGTCTGTTCCCCAGTGAGAGATAGAAGACCTCCTTAGGTGGGAAGAGACCTTTATTCTTTGCCAGGGATTTAAGGTAATTTACCTGAGTTGACAGGTAGCAATTACATGTTATTTCTCTTTTAGAGTCCAGATAAATACTCCTCCCTCCATCAAAGCAATTCATTGCAAACTCAATACCTCCTGTGTAATTGAGCAGGTATAATGAATAAAAAGCAGAGATTGAAATGTGTGCTCCATCTAAAGACCTTCAAATAGAATTTTGTTTTCCCAAACACTATGCAGTTCATGTAAAACACATCTGGCAGTCAAGTAGCTTTTAACTTGCCACATTGCAGTCTTAGATCTAGAATTCCTTATTTCTGTTGCTGGCTAGATAAATGCTTCCAGGATCTTTTACAAAAAATGAAAATCTTGGTGTGCTCACACAGTCAGCACTTGCAGATGTCCCAAGATCGCCAATTATTTCTAGTTTTCCTTAATTGGAAGGAGAAAAGTAAGTCCATATTTTATGGAGTTCCATGTTATGTCTCTGCATTGGAATTCAGATCTGATCAGCCAATGGGTCAAATAAAAAGGGCTAGCAACTGGATTCTGACCCAAAATTGTACTTTTCTTTGAAAGGACATAGCTTTTATGCTTGGGGAGTTAAATTTGCTTTATTATTTGGAATCAAACCTCTGCTCTGTGCCCCTGGGCTGGATAATTATTCTTTTAGGGAGAATTAGTGTTCTGATGACACATTAAGAGGTTCTTTTAGAAAACAATACATTTTTAACATTGGACTAAGTCCCAGGATATTTGAAATTAGTGTAAGTAATGGTTGGAATGCCCCCAAATGACGGCTGTAAATGACATCCAGAATGGCAGGCTCAATGGAGGGAGAGACTTAATGGGCACAGAGACTGACACCCTCTAGAAGCAGAATGCCGTGCTGAAAGATTAAATGACCAGTGTCTAACAGGCTGAATGCTACCATTTGAGATTTATTGTGGCTGTTCTAGGATGATTTCCTCAAAATCAGCATTGGCATTTAAAACAGTGCTCCCAGGGGAGTTGGTTTACAGGGACAAAATGTTTTAGATTTATACTAGGTAGAAACACATTCACCTTATATTATTTCGTGTGTGTGTGCATGTGTGTGTGTGTGTGTGTGTGTCTGTACTTTCTTCCCTGAAGGGTGGATGCTGTGATGCTAAACAAGTATTATTGCTACATCTGTGAACAGGACTCCCATATTAATGGAGTCCCAGATGGGTTGCTAGAATGCTTGTGAAGCGTGTAGATGAGAAAAGTCACAAACTGCTGTTACAAATTGAGAAGAATTGTACTATCATATAAAAAATTTTTTTTAGCATTTTGCGTCATGTCATGTATTAACTTGTGAGCTAGTAATTGATTACTGAGTGAAATTGTTATAAATATATTCTGCTAAAAATATGAAATCAAAATTGGCCCCCAAAGGAAACAAATAATGTGTACAATTATTGGATATCACCCTTTTATTCCTAGGTTTATTTATTTATTTTTTAATATCCTTCTCTGAATGGCTCCTTTTCTTCTTTCCATTTGCTCATTGGATATTCATTACAAGGCTTTAGCCAGCCACCATTCAGCTCTATTTCTTTCTCTGTCTATTCTTTCAGCCAGTGCTGCTAACTGTCCATTATAAATGGGTAAGTTGTCCTAACCTAATGCTCTAAGAACTTGGTGTCATGGTCTAAGGGCAAAATGGAGGGGTGATGAATTTTCTGTCAAAGTTGTAGTCTTTGTCCATTTGCTTGTCTTCTCTGAAAATATCTCTTTGCTCAAATATGCATATAGTTCAAACAAGTGCATAAATATATATTTATGAGCTCTAAATGGATCTGAAGATACATATTAAGATACAGAAAAGATTACTGATTCTAGATTCTAGTTGAAACTTCCATGCTTGTCTTGTTCATTTTTTGTAATGGTTCTCTGTTCATGTTTATCTTATATGATGGTTTGAACCTTTGAAAGAATCTCAATGAATATCTTTTATGTTCAGCAAGAATTTAAATGATCTTGGAGAAAGAGTCGTATTTTCTACTTCTTCATGTCTTTGGTGCTTTATTGGACATATTATGAGTTTTAAGAAATGAGGGTCTTCCCTAAACACGATCAGTGAATCGTTGCTCTCCAAATACTCTGCTAGGTGCTAACTGGGAGGAGTGACAAGGAGGGAGTATAAGGGGGAATGATAAGGAAGGATGACAGTGATATCTGTGACCTCATTTCAGTGATTCAAGATCAAAAACCTATTGGTACAAAGTTGGATCTGTGAATGCAGATGGGATGCAAAATTGAGGAGTCGGTGAAATCTTTTTGAGATGAAAATATGATCATGCTGTTCCCTGTGTACAAACCACAGCAATATGTTCCCATTAATGACCAGGAATACCCACATTCCTTACTTGACCTATGAGGTGCTTCACAATCAGCTATTTCCTCATCTATTCAGTCTAATTATGTCACTCCATTCTTATAGAACTACTTTAATTTGCTCTAAATTAAATTAAGGTTGGAGAAGGAGTTTCAAAATGGACTACGACTGAGGCCTGACTTGAATAGACCTGAGAAATTGCTGGAGAGGACACAGAGAGCATCAAGAATGGGTGAAGTTAATTTGTCTCAATGGACACTCTAGCCTTAAAAGTCAGAAATTAAATTCTTTTCTAAAAACATTAAAGTTTTTTCCACTCTGAGCAGTAACTAAAATTTTCTAATTACATAAATACTTAATACTACGTAGTATGTAATTAGTTTTTACTTAAAGTTCTCTAATAGTGATAATAATAATGGCTAATATTATTGAGTGCTCACTATGTGCCAGGCCACACATACATACATACTTTGTATGTATTAACACAATTAATACTCTCCACAGCTTCATGATGTGGTTATAATTTCACCTTTACAGCTGAAGAAACTGAGGCTCAGAGAGGTCAAGTAACTTGTCCAAACATGAAGCGTGGAAGTGTTATCACTGGGATTTCATCCAGTCTGGTCAAAGACTGTACCCTTAGCCATGACATGGAAGCCCCTTTAGTGCAGCAAATGTTGTTTTTCATTACCAGTGTTCATTTTTTTATATTAATTTACTTAGAATTAAAGCAGTTAGAAAGGAAGTAAATTCAAAGAAAATCTAATCTAATCTAGTTCTTTATTTTACATGAGTAAACTAAAGCCTTAAGAGTGCAAGGCTGATTATGTCACATTCTACTGAACTGGTAGAAGTGAGCTGGAGTTTACTACTTTAAACCATTGCTGGTTTCACTGTGTCCACGTGCTGTATACTGAACACTCCTTTGACAGAGCTGGAAAAAAAAGTCTCAAAGTCCTGATTCTAGTGGTTCGTTATTTTATTTTATGTAGGTATGTGTGTGTTTGACACGTATATGTACACATGTGTACATATATACACACATATCCATGTGTATGGCTACATATCCATGTGTATGGCAATACATATATACACAAATATCCAATAAATATGCATATATACATTAAAAAAATGTATATACATACATTATAAAATATAGATCTTTTTTTCCCTAGGGCATGTGTTTTTAAGGTAGAAGAATGCCTTAGCACTTCCTCATCCCGCAACCCAGCCTTCTCCCCAGAAGGACAAGCACTCATGCTGCGATCGGCCTTCTGAGTGTCCTCCTAAACCTCTCTGGGACTCTATATTTTCAGTAGCCTCAGGCCCATTCATTCATCTTTGTTTCTTTAGAGTTGAACGGAATCAGAAAACTGAATGGCACGCATTCTTTTCCTTCTGCTTTAGCGGTTTGTACCCTGCTTTTCTACTTAGCATTCTTCTGTTCAAACACAAATAATCAATAACTACATGTGGGTTATCCGCTTTCATGTCTCCCTTTCCCATGTTAGAAGATAAAATAAAAACTTGGTTTTTTTATTCTGACAAAAGAAAATCAATAGTAAGTATTTGTTTTGTTAGGCACACTTTTATTACATTTTTCTCTATCCTATTGTAAGCATTTATACCTTTTATAAGATATCCTTCTGTGATATTAGATCCTAGCTTTTTACTGTATCCTGGCCAGATTCTATGGTATATTATTATTTTCAATCCCTTGAAAACTGCTTAACTTCCTCATCTTTCTTTGCTACTATCAGGCCAGTTTAGGCAACCTCCGACCCTGGTTAAGCTCACTATCTGTCTAATCTGCATGCAGGAGAAAGAACTACCAATCCTGCTGAATGGCTTCCATCTAAAATCATGAATGCAAATCTCAAAGTGCACTGAACATTTCCCTGCATTTGTAGTTTGCCTAACATGCTTTAGCTCTTCTACTCTCACAAAGTCTATATTACCTCTCCCTTCAAAGCTCCTGTATATCTACCCATTTCTGACCTTGCAACTGTGAGACATTTAGAAGCAAACAGACTTGAACTTATTTGTCTTCTCACCATCTGATGTACCAGCCGCTCTGCATCTGAACTTTCAACTTCTGCCTTTTCTGTTATTACAGTGCTCCCATCAAATGCCAGTCCTTCCATTTGTGTTCTTACATCCCATTCTACGTCATCTGCTCAAGAACTTTGCCCCTACAGTTATCTTCTAGTCTTTCAGCATCATCAATGACTGAATCATTCTCTTTGGCTTATGTATCAGCATGTCTGCAGGAAGAAGATGGCACACGGAAATAGGCACTCTTGAGAAAAGTTTAATAAAGGGACTGTTCACACAGGGGTGAATAGGACACAGTAGGGACACCATGGGAGGCACTGTTGTGCCAGGGAAGTAAGGCTCCCCCATATCCCCACACCTACTTTTTAAAACACCTCCTGGGCCTGAAAGGTGAGGGAAATGAGTGATTACCTCTTGGAGTCAGAGAGAGCTGTGTGGAGAAGCTTCCTGAAAGGAGTCCTGCCCTCTGGTTGAGGGGAGGGGCACAGCCAACAGTCTGTGACCTCATAGGAACAGACTAAGGGGGAGAGAGAAAAATCCACCACCCTCTCTCTCCTCCATCCCTCTCAGATCTCCTGCCACGTTCTCCACTGCCAGAGCTCAAGGAACGGAGAAGGCAGGAGAGCACACTGAGGAAGTGGAGAGAGACTCCAGAGGGCCAGTCAGTGTCAAAGCAAAAATTGTACTGGACAAAGTTAAACAGGCAAGGAAGACTTTACTCAAGGCTATTCAATAGGAGAGGGAGCCCAGAAGCTGAAACTCCACCACAAGAAAGAGCAGTAGGGTTTTAAAAGCTTGGCAGAGCTGGTGGAAAGGTACTGGAAGATGTTATGGGGAGGTTATAAGTCATCTGTGTTTGCTAATCAACTTCTTCTTTATGAGAAGAGGTAGTTAGGCTACTACCCACCTCCTCAATGTCCTCACTCCACACTCTCCCTGCCCCTGCCCCTGCCCACAAACTGAGAGACAGGGGTGCTATCTTCCTTGATGATTACATTTAAAAAAAAATTATTGTTTTTTAATTTTTATTATTTATTAAGAATATTCCTGAGATACAAAGCTAATTGTCCCCCCTCCTGCCCATGATGTGAGGGCCAGATTCATACTGGCAGCATACGCATTACCAGATATTACTTTTGTACCCCTTGTCCCCTCCCAATTATCCCCCAACCTCTCTCCTCCTCCCCCTCTCCCTTCCACTCCACTTTGTAGCCCTAGGAATGTTCCCTCCCTCTGCTGGATCATGGCACTACTGTGGTCTTTCCTTCCTTCCTTTCTCTCTTAGCTCCCACATATGAGTGAGCACATGCAGTATGTATCCCTCTGTGCTTTGCTTGTTTCACTCAACATAAGTTTCTCCAGGTTCATCCATATTGTTGCAAATGGGAGCATTTCATTCTTTTTTATGGCAGAGTAGTAGTCCATAGTATATATATACCACAGTTTCCTTATCCAATCATCTATTGATGGACATTTAGGTTGGTTCCATATCTTGGCTATTGTAAACAGAGCTGTGTTAAACATGGGAGTGCAGGTATCTCTTTGATATGATGATTTCCATTCCTCTGGATATATACCCAGAAGAGGGATTGCTGGATCATATGGAAGATCTATCCGTAGTTGTTTGAGAAACCTCCATATTGTTTTCCAAAGTGGTTGTACTAATTTACAGTCCCACCAGCAGAGCAGTTGAGTACCCTTCTCTCCATACCCTCTCCAGCATTTGTTATTCACCGTCTTTTTGATTATAGCCAGTCTAACTGGAGTGAGGTGGTATCTCAATGTGGTTTTAATTTGCATTTCCCTGATGACTAGTTATGTTGAGCATTTTTTCATATATCTGTTGGCCACTTGTATGTCTTCCTTTGAAAAATGCTATTCAGCTCCTTTGCCCATTTTTTAATTGGGTCATTTATTTTTTTACTGTATAACTGCTTGAGTTCTACGTATATTCTGGATATTAGTCCCTTGTTGGATGCATAGTTAGCAAAAATTTTCTCCCACTCTGTTGGTTGTCTTTTCACTCTGTTGATTGTTTCTTTTGCAGTGCAGAAACTTTTTAGTTTGATATAGTCCCATTTGTTTATCTTTTCTTTTGCTTCTTGTGCTTTTGGGCTCCTGTTTAATCTTAGCTCTCATATGGAAAAACAAAAGACTCTGAATAGCCAAAGCAATCCTGAGCAAAATAAAACAAAGCTGGAGGCATAACTCTGCCTGACTTCAAATTATACCACAAAGCTGTTGTAACCAAAACAACATGGTACTGGTATAAAAATAGACATGCAGACCAGTGGAGTAGACTAGAGAACCCAGAAATCACTCCTCAGGCTTTTAGCCATCTGATATTAGACAAAGGGAACAAAAATCTACATTGGGGAAGACTGCCTCTTCAACAAGTGGTGCTGGGAAAACTGGATATGCATCTCTCACCATACACTAAAATCAACTCAAAATGGATTAAAGACCGAAGTATAAGACCCCAAACTGTAAAATTACTAAGGGAAAATATAGGTGAAACACTTCAGCAGTTAGGTCAGGGCACAGGCTTTATGAACATAAGCCCAATGATTACATTTTAAAGGGATGGCATCTGAGTCTTTTAGAAAGACATTCCTGGGTTTTGAAACTGGTGAGAGGCCTTTAAAAAGATTTACATCTCAAAGAGGCAGAGAAAGAGTTTATAATTACAGTCTTTCTAAAGTAAATGCTTTAAGAAAAGGGAGGTCAGGGGACTAGAGTTAGAAAGACTGTCTAAAATTCAGTCAAGCTGAGGGAAACATTGAGGCATCTTGGTCACTGGGTGACATCAGCACCGCATATATTAAAACAAACAAAACAAAATGAAAACTTTTTTTCCTCCAGCTACTGCCCTATTCTCTGCTTATCTTCAGAGCAAAACATGTTGAAAGAGTTGTTTATGGTCATTGTTTCTGACAGATCACCTCTCTTTTTCTCTTCAATCCATTCTAATCATTTATCTATCTCTGATACTCTGTGACTGATCATGGTGTTGCCAAATTCAGTGGGCAGTTTCTTAATTGTCCTTATCTTACTTGGTCTCAGCAGCACTCAACAGGGTTAACCACTTCCTTTTTGAAAGTCTTTCTCATCTTGCCTTCTGTTTTTTTTGTCTGTTCACTGGCTGCTCCTTCTCAGACTCTTGTTGGCTCCTCCTCCCTGAGGTCTGAGGTTGGAGTGCCCCAGGGCTTGGTCTTGGGTTCCTTACTTTTCTTTGCTTTTTTGAACTATACATTCTTTCTAGGTAGTGTCATTCAGCTCCATTACTTTACCATACTTAAGACTCCCCTATCAATACCCTACTCTTGACATTTTTCTACAACCACAGAATTACATATCCAGCTCCCTGCTTCTCATTGGATGTCTGAAAGGCACCACAAGCTTAACTTGTCCCCTGAATAGAATTCTTAGTTTCCCTCCCCTTAACCCCAACTTGTTTCTCCCCCATTTTTCCTTCTCTGTAAATAGCAGTATTACTTACCTAATTGCTCAAGCCAATAATCTGCGAGGAGTCTACACTTCTTTTCCCCTCACTTCCCACATCCAAATCATTAGCAAGTAAAATTGATTGTACCTGCAGAAACAGGTCCTGTTACTTCTACCACTACATTGTCAGACCCATCAATAGCCCTGCCTGCAGTACTTACTCTGTTTGCATTTCTGCCTCCCCACAGTTCATTCTCCTGAGTGTAAGAAAATAATCTGAGTGATTCATTTTCAGAAATAATTCAGACTCAGCCCAAAAGTTGTCTGACTGGTCCAGCACATTCCTAGTGGGGGGGGGGCAGCGGGGGTCATCACTGAATAGATAAAGTTGTCCTTGAGATGGTAATGAGTTAATAGCCCTTTATTGTTCTCTTTATTTACTAATGTTTCTCCTTTCACAGGGTTTTGGGTAGACCTTTTTCACAGGCTTTTCCTGAGCCCTTAGACAAAGAAATTTCCTACAAGGGGGTAGTAAATTGGGGTACTTTTAGACATCATCCGGGAAGATTGTGCACCCTGTAGTGCTCTCAGCCAATGAGGAGGTGGGGGCAGGGACTTGCGCACTAGGAAATAAATTGCTTGTTACAGCCCTTTCTTGTGTGCCTGCCCATCAGACACCCGAAACTTGCAAGGCTGTAATTAAAGTCTCGCTTCACTGTACCTCGTGTCTCTGTGTCCATCCTTTGGCCTTGGACT
The DNA here is from genome assembly GCF_027409185.1 of Cynocephalus volans. NCBI lineage: Eukaryota > Metazoa > Chordata > Mammalia > Dermoptera > Cynocephalidae > Cynocephalus > Cynocephalus volans. The sequence goes on along the minus strand of NC_084464.1, from coordinate 117,437,446 downwards.
GGTGAGAGTGTTTCTCACACTGGGTCAGCAGAAGGATCTTTTAAAAAAAGATGTCAGATCACGTAACTTACCACCTATACTTAGAGTAAATCCAAACTCCTCCATGCCCTACAAAGCCCCACAGGAACCAATCTCTGCATCTGGATTGGATTTTATGTCTCAATAGCCTCCTGCTTGCCCACTGCCCCCAGCCATTTTGGCCTTCCCTGTGTTCCTAAAATTTTCTTTCTCCAGATCTTTCTGTGGTTGGTAGTTTTTTTGGCAATTCAAGTCTCGGCTTATATGTCCTTAGAGAGGTCTTTCCTGACCTCAATCTAAGGTGGCCTCTGCCACTATCACATTACTCTAATTGCTTACAGAACATTTATTATTTTCTAACATGTTCTTGTTTATTTTTTGTTTTCTGCCTCATCCTGCGGAATCACGAAATCAGGTCTTTCACTCTATCCCCTGTACTCAGGACAAGGGCTAGCTCATAATATTTACTATGTAAAAAGGTGGCAAATCAATGTCAATAGAGTGAAGGCTACACATTCAAGAACACTCAATTCTCTGACTGAGCCTGAATCTTGAAGTTGTCTTTATCTATCAACTGGCATCACTTTTTTTTTTTTTTTATTGACAGCAAATCAGTGTATGTGATGATTCGTTTTGTGTGTCAACTTGACTAGGTGAAAGAATACCTAGAGAGCTGGTAAAACATTATTTCTGGGTGTGTCTGTGAGGGTTTTTCCAGAAGAGATTAGCATTTGAATCTGTAGACTGAATAAAGAAGATCACCCTAACCAGTTTGGGTGGGCATCATTCAATCCACTGAGGGCCTGAACGAACAAAAAAGCGGAGGAAGGGCAAATGTGCTCTCTTCCCTGAGCTGGGACGTCCACAGTCTGCAGCCGAACATCTGCAATTCTGATTCTAGGCATCTGGACTTGTACTGGGTCATACACCACTGGCTTCCTTGGTTCTCTGACAATTGCATCACTGGCTTGTTCTGTTTCTCCAGCTTGCAGACAGCAGATCCAGGGACTTCTCAGTCTCCTTTATAATGTGAGTCAATCCTTCATAATAAATATCTTTCTATCTATCTATATGTATATCCTACTGATATTGTTTCTCTGGAGAAATCTGACTAATACAGTGTATTTCAATTAAATCAGAGAAAAGACTAAAATTAAATGATTAATGAACAAAAGGAATTGCCAGATTGATGGACTATTTCATGTGATATAGAGGCTTCTATATATAAGTTTTATGGTGATGGTCTTTTCCTTAATGATACATTACATAGAAGCATGTATGTATTAAGGTTAGGCCATGAAACTTACATGAGTACCATGTTAATCCATTGCCTATAGTATTTCAAGCCTGGAAATAAATAAGTCATGAAATCACTTAAGGGTAAGCATCTATTTTAAATGACTAGGGTAAAAGAAGCTAAGACTGGTAAGATTTAAATAGGTTAACAAATTATTTTAAAGATTCTTAAAAGAAGTACCTATATTTACCTCTTGTAGAATTATTGAGGAAGATTCTCCTAGAGATTTATTTATCCTTTCTGACTTAAGAAATTAATATTGATTCTTGATAAACAGTAATTCACATACTGGCAACTATCAAAGTATTTTATAACTATAAATTGACGATATGAGTAATTAGTCTTTGCAGAGTAGAAGACAAGGTTTGTGAAAATCTGAGTGAGCAACCAATTGATATGTCAACAAGCATAAATGTTCAGGAATAAAGTGTTATTTAAAATATTCAGGTGTAGCACTGACTGGAACAATTCAGTCCAGAGATTGCAAACTTCTAGCCCATAAATTGTCAGCATAATTGTTTTGCTTGATTTTTATAATATTTTAAAAACCTGTAGATCTCAACTGAAAATCCTGATTTTTGTCTTCTCTCAAAAAATCGAAATATCTGTTTGTTAGTGAGCCCTCTTTGCCACATGGCAACAATCGGCTGAACAGAGTAGTTTCTGGTCCATTCTCCACCACTCCCTATTGTTTAGTACTTGCCCGGCTTCTTGCTTCACTCATACTTCCTGTCTGGGCCCTGTACATGTTGTATTGCCAATAAAATCTGTCAGTTAGTTCTAGGTAATAGCCAGCTAAGTAATATCTAATTCCTATGGGGAAAATATCAAATTGTTTTACCTCTCTTCATTTCACGAAAAGATGGTATTTTTTTTGCATAAAATGTTGTGTAGTTGGGGGGTTAAATCAAAGACTGGCTGAAAATTTGAGGTACTTAAATACAAAATAATGTTATTAATTTTGTATTTTTCCTACATTTGCATCTTTTTATGTGAAATGTTGTTAACTGGATAAATTATTTTACCTAAGATTGCCTAGTAAAAGTTATCAGTATGTGAATATTATCAGAATACAGTGGCATATCCTCTTTTATATCAGTGAATAAAAATTTACATTTATTTTATAACATTTTCTGAATCCAAACACTATATACATTTATAGCAGAAAAAAATTATATAGAGAAAAATCCAGAGAAGAAAGAAAATTACCCATAATCCAACTATATTATGATACTCAGTAGGTATGCATGTGTGTATAGATAAGTATGTATAAGATTATGTATTTATGTTGTATAGATTTTTTTAAGCAAAACAAAAAGTTAAAATTAAGATTACAAGTTAATTTAAAGCAAAATTTAAAATCTAAATATTAGTTTTTCCACATTCTAACATAATGTCAACAATTTGCTATGTCACTTAATTGAGTGGACATTTCTGAGAGTGAAAATAAGTTTTCCTTTTTAGTGTATAACAGATAACAAAAATTTTTCATTTAATTTTAAAATGAATCTGGTTTGGACCAGTCAGTCTTACTCAGTTAGTTTGAAAAAGGAAAGATCCATAAACAAAGCAAAAAGTAAAGATAAGTAAATAAATAAATAAATATAGAAAGAGAGAAAGAGAAAAGAAAAAAGAATTATTTTCTCCAATTTTATATTCTTTACTTAGTTTCTAATTTGGTTTGGCCTCATAATTCAGACTTAGAGATCTTTTTACCATATGAAAGGAAGGGCATGCTATTCTAAGAAAACTGCCACTAAGATCTGAAAGATCCCCATTTTTCAGTATTCTATTTTGATAAAAATAGAACAGCAATTGAAAATGAATAATTCACAGAAATAATCTTCTTTGCTAAATGGGAATCTCTTTCTTCTTTCATTCATTAAGCATAAGGACCAGTCAGTTGCATTTTGGGGAACTACTAATTATTGTGTGCCTGTTTGGAACTAAATATGAGTCCATTTATATTTTACAGACTTAAATTCACAGCTCCACTTTGTTTATTACTAATGATGTTACCATACGTTCCCTGAAGCTCATCTTGCCTGCTTTACTAAATTCAGAGAATGTGCAGGCCATGTGTTTTCCAAAATGGTATTCTATTAGCTTTTTATTCTATTAGACAATGTTTCAACTTCCCTTTCATTTTCTTTTTCCTGACTCAAATGCTATGGTTTTGAGTTCATTTTGTGTGCCTGTAAATCATAATATTATCAGAATCCAGTGTTTTTGGATTCTTCTCTTGGTTAGCTTCAAAAATTGAACTAATAAAAATAAAGATCTTGCTACTTTTTAACTTTCTATTTTTTACGTAAATGAAAAATACTGAATATCGCTACCAACAATGCCTATTTACCATCTAAGTAAAGCAAACAGAATAGCGAACACACAAAGATCATTTCTATTTGCAAGTCAGTGGCTCTAAGGACATTACACTTAGGAATAGTATTGTATGATGTCAAACATAATACTACCACCTCAGATATATAATAATTTAAGTGAGCATTTCAGTCTGTTTGTACCCAAACAATGTTTCAGGCAATGCAGACATTCCCCAATTTTAAAATGGTCAAATAATCCTATTATTTATAATCTGAGGTCATAGTAAAATATATTTTAATAAAATTGATGACATTGCAGCCATGGGGCCATCAACAGTATTCTAGAAATCAGTCTTCATAGCTCTCTTCTCTTCCACCAAGCCCCTTCCCGCTCTCGTCTCCTCTTCAGCAGCTGCGTTATTCACTTGCTTATTATGTTTATACCAAAAGTTCAGTGATCCCGACTGGTCAATAGAAAGTAAATCATAGCTGAGGTCCAGAAGGGCTACCTGTGAAATGCAAGTGCCATTTTAACTTTACCCCATAATAGGTTATTTTGTCATTGGCATTACTGTGCTCCACAAGCCTTAACAACAGAGCTAAAGTAACTCCATTTGTTTTAGCCACCCTCTGACTGTTGAACTGCAGAACAATTTTGCTTTTGTCTCCTTCTTACACTGTAGAAAATAAAATTATTTAAGTATAGTTCTGTGATTCTTATTGTCTCTAAAGGTCATCTGCTCTGGCCAGAAAGGTTTCTAGGAGATGAGAAATTGATTTACCTGGAAACCAAGGATCCTCATTTTTAACTCTTCCTAATGGCCTTCACGAGGGAATTAGAACATCCTCCTCAGAAAGGCTGACATGCTCTGGCATAGATGGGGGTTGAGCTGCACTATAAACATGTTAGTGTCTTGACTGTGAATTGCTTGCTACCTAGATGAATGCTCGTCACAGTCTCGGGGGAGACACTTGTCACAGCCTCGGGAAGACCTGCTTATCATTCATGTGGTCACTTCCATTACCTCTGTTCAGACTGTGCTGACCTGCTATTAGTGACTCTAATTTAATTTCCCTCACCAGTGTCATGGGTTATTTCTTCCATTACCTGAGAGATTTAATTTACAGGGTAAACTCCATCATATGAGAGAAGGAATTTTTCATGACAGGAGGAACAAGTACCTTTTGAAGATTAAGATGAGGCTGGCTGTTTATTTTGGTCATCTCAGTAGCTGGCAGTTGCAACTTCATAGAATGGTAATAAATTCATATATTGATGGGGTCTCTGACAGGCATTAAGCATTGTATGTTTTACTGATTTTATGGAGTTACTTTTTGGTGCTATTCATTTAGAGAATTTAAGTAACAGGTACAGCATGGTTTCTGGCAGGTACAGAAAGCAGCATAAAAGGATATTATTTCCCTCTTGTTCCCCTGTGGACTTCAGAATCCAACCTCCCTAGATTTTATTGGATTATAATATTTCAACAGAACAATAGTGGAGGGAAAAAGTCTCAATTGTTTAAGGTGAGATTAAAGGCTTAAAAGTTGTTATTTTCCCTGTTCTTAGTTAGATTTGATTTGAAGAAATGTGTGATAAGGGGCTCCCTTTGGAGAACAAACAGTGGAGGCAGAACTGATGGCACAGCACTGTAAACCATGAAAAAACAAAAGTGTATTCATCTTCTAGTTTTCTATTTTTAATCACTAATTGCCAGAATGTTTAAATATTTTCACTCACTTTTTTCCTTATTCCTCAACTTCAGGTCCTTGCCTAAATGACTTTTTCTTTTCTCTATCATCTTGGCTTATAAACACTCAACGGTCCTTACAAACATTCATCGCTTTCCTTGGTCTGAGTTCAGCTCCCAAATGGCTGGTGCCCTGTGAACTTCAATAAAGAAAAAAAATAGTCAGACAAACAGACCTTTATGTCTTTGTGGGTCTAGATGTTGAGGGAGAAATGAATGTCTACTCATCTAATTTTTTCCCGTTATTGGTTGTTGTTGTTCTTGTAGTGTAGACCCCCAAAGCTGGGCTCATCCTCAACTCTTCTCTTTTGTTCACACTCTAGATCTAGTTCTTTACGAAATATTCTATATGCAAAATATATTCGGAATGTGAGCACTTCTCCCAAACATGGATTTCTCTGAGAGCTGAGGCAGGCATGCGTCGCACACTCTGAGAACAGTGTGCTGGTCCCCACTGGATAATGAGTGTGGGGTCGGAGAAGAGAGGCAATGAAAAAGTACTAAGAAAGAAGGAAGGAATTTTCATGTCCTCTCATTTTCAATCCCTATTTCAATTCTTCTATGCCCTCTTTGTCTAGGAGATGAATAATGATCAATTTAAATCAGTTATGGTAAATGTCATTTTCCTCTGTTAGTGATTGTTCTGAGTGGGCATGTGACCTCATTCTGACCAATGAGACAAGCAGAAACTCTGTTAAGGGAATTTCTTTCCCAAATTATTAGGAGAAAGCCTTCCCCCATCCCTTTTTTCCTGCCTGGAACAGTAATATGGTATTTGAAGCCAGGAACGTCATGTTGTGTGTGGCAGGAGAGGAAAGCTTAGGATGACAAATCAATATGAGAAAGAAGAAAGAGCCTTGGTTCCTGCTGACATTGCTGAGCAACTGAATCCTGACTGCCTCCTTCTGGAATTCTAGTTAATAAACAATAAGAGAAGCCACAGTTAGTTTAGTTTAGTCTGCTACCTTCAGCAAAAGCCATTTGAAATTGATATACTTCTATGTAATTCTACCCTTGAATTTTCATCATTATGCTGCACGCATTGTTGAGAGATCCTATTCCTTTTACTTGGAACCCTGCTGCACTCAGTTTGCCTAAACCATGACTGGAAAGTGCATCACTGGTTACTATGTCTTGTCCCCTAGATGAACTTAGAGTAGATCTTTGAAACTTAGTGCTTTTCACTTTCCCTGGGTCACAGGTTAGGGTGGCGTTTAGTGTGTTACAAGGCCAAGTCTTCAGCTGTGTTATGTCTCTCATTCACCAGCATTTACTGTTATGAGACACCTGAATAACCTAAGTAGTTCTTAGATTTATGGCTATATTTTATCCTCTTAAATAAGGTAATACATGTAAATAGTTTTTATCAATTATTAAGAACTAAACATGTGTAGTAATATTATTGCTGTTATTATCATAATTAATTTTATTATTGTTTGCTATTACTTTCTTTATGTATGAGATAGACTCTTACTTCCAGGACCCCAAATTTTGACTAGTATTTTCATGCTATGGTCAATGTCAGGGGGTTTCAGTGAAGGTCTTCTAAAATGTTAGGAATAAGAAAAACATGATTGCCTTTTGAGAGTTTAATTGGAAAATTAATGCTGGATAGAGCAGAACATGGGGGCATAAAGAATCCCCAAGGCTAAAAGTTTGGTTGTAACTTGAATGAGTGTATTAACTTATATAAAGGAAAAGGGTATCAATAGAAGCAGGGGAGGGCTCGGTCTGCCAAGGAAGCCTGGCTGTAAGAGTGAACAGTGTCAGACATTGTCAGTGCTCTTCAAGACCACACAGAAGACAGAAGCTAACTGATAGGCCTTTAAAATTCCGGCACATCAAGCTTTCTTAGATTCTGTAATTTCCACTCCTCCAGGGACTCCCCAACTCTTGTAACAGGCTTTTCAAGCACTTTGACATAGCCAGTTATGTCTTTAGGAGAATGTGTTTTATAATTACACAGACTTAACTTCCTCTTGGTGGTTGAATCGCTTCTTGAAGTGTGATTCCTTATCTACTTCCAGAAGAAGAAATACTTTTTATTCTTCTGCTAGGGGAGAAAGAGAGTTGACTTGAGGGTGATGAATTGGACTGTACCTTAACAGAATTTGGTTTTGTTCTGAAAATTGGAGATGTAGAGTCATTGGCCCTCACAGATTTGAGAAATGGCTGAGCTCTGAATAACAGCACCTGTAGACAATTTTAATGAATCTATCACTTAGTTATATAACTAAAATTAGAGTTTGTAGAGACAAGATGTTTATTATTGTTGCAACATAAAATTTTTGCTAGTTCTGTTCTGTTAATGCGTATACAATATATTATTTTAAATGAATAATTCATTGTGGGATTGTTTGATTAATTCTTCTGTGTGATCCTATGTCCTTGGACACCCAGAGGAGTAAAATATTACATCTGCTCTTGGGCTTGTCCATGAATGAGTAGATCTAAACACCAAGTTGGGCAGTGATTAATCAGATCCAGCCTGCCCTCGAACAGCTGTGTCCAGGACATGTCCCCTTGGGGTTGTTCAGAAGTGTAATTTACCTCTAGAGATGGCATATGTCTCAATTTATTTTACAATTTAGCCTAGTGATTTTTTAAAGCTTTCAAATGCAGGTGACATTTTGGTAAAGAACCAGACTTGTGGTCAAAGATCAAGGTTCTAGGTCTGTCTCGCCCCACTGATTAACAGACTGACCTTTGGGAAATCACTTGTTAGCCCCACATTATACTCTAGGGTGTAGTTTAATACTTTCTTCCTTAATTATCTTGCTAGGTTGTCAAGAGCAACAAATAAAATAGTACATATGTAGAGAAGTGGCTTTGAAATAGTTAAAAGGCTTTGATTTTCTTTTCTTTTTATTTATTTATCATTATTATTTTTTTACATTCTAAGACGTTGCAGAGCAGTTGGGGGGAGGGGAAGAGAGGAAAGGGAAGGGAGATAGGGTAAGAGGAGTAGGGAGAAGAAGGCGTGGTTGAGGACCATGGCACCCTTCTCATTCCAGCAGGGGAGCCCAGGGGGCTTCCAATGGTGGCTTGGTGGTCACTGCTAGACTGGATGCGGATGTCGGGGAGGTGTGCCTGATGCCCTCAGTGCCCCCCCCACCTCAGCTCAGGAGCCCAGAGTGCTTCCTGTGGCAGCCTGGTGGTCCTTGCTGGGCTGGATGCTGATGTCGGAGGGGTGTGGTGGAGGCCCTTGGCCCCTGCCCCACCTCCCCACCCCTGGCTTGGGGAGTCCTTCTAGGTTTTATAGATGTTCTTTGGTGGTGTTAGACCTTTACTGGTTAATGTCAGAAATTTGTCTCTGATCTGTGGGTTTTTTGGTTTTTCTTTCAGCTCTGCGTTGGATTATTTGCTATTCCCACCACTTAAACTCTGCACTGGAACTAATTTGTTGTCCTTTGGTTACTTCTAAAGTGGGGGAACTTCCTGTGGAACCAGCACTTGAACCCTGTGGTTGAGCTAAATTGCTGCTTTGTTGCTGATTCCCTGCAGAAGGCCTTTTGTGCAGTTCAGGTTTTAATTGTTGACCTTGTATGTACTTCCAAGTCCTGTGAGGTCCAGTTCACCTGGGTTGTGTGGAAACTCTGGTCTGGGCCTGAGTCTTTTCAGCAAACTGTACCTCCTGCAGTTCTGTATTCCTGACCAGTCTCCACTGAGTGGTCCTGTGTTGACTGGAGGGCAGATCAGCTGTCCATGCTGTGCCTCAGTATTCCCCCAGTGGGCCCGTCTCCCTGACCCCATCCACTCCAAACACTTCCCATGGGACAGGCTGTGCTCTGGTCCCTTGTGATGACTCACTGGCCTCTGTGTGGCTCCTTTTTTCAGTTGTTTTGGCTCCTCATTCCTTTGTGGATCCACAGGAACCCTGTTAGTGGTCTTGCTGGCCTGGGGGCCTCCAAGGCCCTCTTCTTCCCTGCACCCTCCAAGCAACTTCATATGAAGGGCACAGCAGCAGCTTTTGCCAGCTCTTGCTCTGTGTGCTCACCAGGGCCAGCCTTGAAGTGGTCGGGCAGTTTTTTCTTCCTCTCATCATGGCTTCTCCTGCCTTCATGAACTCTGTAGGTCTCTCCTCCTCTTCCCCTGAGCTCTAGTGGCCTCAGCTTGGCAGTCGTTACTTTTTAGTGGCTGTAAATTGGTTGATTGTGGGAGAAAGTGACGGTGGGGACCGTCTATTCCACCATCTTGATCAGAAGTCCCAAAGACAGTTTCTGCAGTGCTTTTTATACTCACAAAACTGGGATCGACTCTGCCTCATGGCAGCCAGCACCTCACCTAATCAAGCTTTCAGCTTTGCTCTGATTTTCTAACAAATAAAATTCATTATTATTATCATATAAGGGCTGAGCTGCAATTGTCACAGCATATGCTCATGTGCAAATTATAAAGTTTTTGTTTTCCTATGCCTGAACTTAATTATATTGAGAGTTCTCATTCTGTTTGCTGGAAGAACACTTGATCGATGATCTCCTGAAATTTCAACATTTCACGGTTTGTCTTAGTAATTCCAGATTTGATGCAGACAGTTAGAATTTCTCCTTTCTTTTCTTTCTCTCTCAAAGTAACTCTGAACCACAGGCATCCTGCCATGCAGAGTTGTATTGGCGGATAAGAAACGGGCATCTAGTTCATGGGCATCCTTTGCTTGCCCTGGAAACACTGAGATATTCAATCATTCCATGTTGTTGTCTTTTTGCTAGTGGTTTGCACAGAGGCCCGCACTGACAGTCTCTGCCAATTTCCGCTTTGATGTCCCTTTGTCTCACCTATGAGACTTGTGTTTTTGCCAGTCCTCTGTGTTACTTCTCTGCTATCCCTGGTCATGTAGGAGGGGCAGCTCTCTCTTACTTTCTTTGCATGCAGGGGACTCGGAGGACGCTGCCATCTGTCAGAGATCAAGATGGAAAAAGGCATTTGGTTTTCTTTCCTCTGGATTCCTCGAACTCATCTGAGGGTTCAGCCCTGTCCCTGTACTTCCATCCCCACACCTTGTCCTGGAGGAGCTGGCAGGGTGCAGGTTTGCCTTTCTCCTGTGGTCTAACTCTGTTTTTCTCTTCTATCATTAATATATATCTAGTGGGGAAGGAAACCAGGAAGGGGAGTGGTTGTTGATTCTGCTAGATCATATTCCATTTAAATCCTACCTATTTTAAGGCTGGACTGAGGCATTTTGAATTTAACTGTCAAGGATTTATAGTCTTCCTATATTAGCTTTTGCTCTATAATTTCTCTGCCAGTGCTAGGTAAGTAGGCACTTGGTTAAAGTGAAGAAACTCACAAGGCCAGTAGGGATGCAAAACACATCGATTATAATCTGTCATAGAAATCCATGTTTGTCCAATTGCCTTCTGTTAACAAAAAGTACCACAGGATCTGCTAAAGAAGAAAAAAGGAGGCTTTATTTTCCAGGAAAGAAAACAAGCTGCAGAGTGGGGAAGCATAGCCTCTGGCAGGGCTAAAAACATGACCTCTGCAGAGGGAGGGAAAGAGACTGGTCTTTATGCCTCCCAGGATCAGGTTTACATGTATGTTCAGTGAGCTTAGAGGAATCTTATGAATATTTATGGAGAAGGCTATATGTATGGGCAGTGAGTGAACATATAAGTAATTATAACACCAAGGTGTGTTACTGTGCAGATTCCGTAGACTGGCCATGGCTGATTTTGCTATGGCCCCTCTTATCTGGAGAAGATTATCTTTGGATTCTGTTTCCTATTTAATTGGAGCCATAGTGGGCCCTAAAGAATGAGAAGGAGGGGGTTGATGATTGGCATCAGATAGACTTGTGGAAGGTCAATGTCGAATCCCCAGCCACAGCTGATTTGGCCTTATCTTCTGAGAGTCACCTTTTACTCAGTGTAAAACATCACAGCAGTAACATAGCAACACATATTTGCAAGCCGAGTGATATGTGTCTGCCCCTCCACCCTGCTGCGGTCTTTTGGTTCTGTTTAACAATTTGTATGTCTCTTTTAACCACAGAGGGTATGTCTTTTGGGGTATATTTTAACACTTCTGACAAGAAACCTCTTATCATCACTCAAAATGATTTCTGAGAAAGATGGAAATTTGAAATGTGAGCATTGGTCACTTGGATCTCTAAAATACAAAAAAAAAAAAAAAAGATTCCTGGAAGTGTAAATTATACATATGATATATACCATACATTTTAATTCTGTTTTAATAGAGTTTAATGAGATTTATTTTTCTTGTACCCTTACAAAACTGTTTGTTGGGTCACTACTGTGTTTTGAGGAAGTATGCATCCTTATAAAATAAAGCGGTCAATAAAAGATCTCTGCAAAGTGCTTATGGACTTCATTGAGGTAATATTATGGGTTTTAACAAATGCCAATCACTTTCTTGCACTCTAGGGGGAGTAAGTAATGAATTATCTTTAAATATTTGGAGAAATATAAATGGAGGTCAACATGCAAATCAAGTATAATTTAAAAAATGCTTATAATTAATAGATTATATTTTTACTTGGTACCGTATTTGTAGAAAGGAGAGGTCTTGAGAAATAGGTCAAAGAGATTCCAAGAAATATTAAATATCAAACAATTTTTACTCAGAACACCATTTTTATGGTTTTGATCTAACAACATATATATTTTCGAAAGGGACCTTAGCCAGAGAATGGCCATCTTTGGGGTAACTAAGACCAAGCAGAAAATTTCAGTTAGTCGTTAACTTAGGACCTTCTAATCATCAATTTATTGAGGTTAGCACAGGAACTGAGAAACTGACCATAAGCTTGAAACTGCCTGGGGATGAAATCATGCCCCAAAAGCATCCTTCTGGAAAGCCTATTTCTGTTTACCTCCCATCACACCCTCTTATGTTGATTTACTTTAAATGTCTTGCAACTACAATTAAGAATTGAACCTAGGTTTTCTTGTTTTCTTTACCTTTCCTAATCAACTGCAAACAAAGGAATTCCAAGAGAAAAGCAAAGTGCCCTAGCTGATTATTAACTCACTTTCTTGCTTAAAGGAAAATTGCATCCATATTAGTTACAGGTACAAGTCAGGTATTTTTATGTTCCAGTGTTGCTTGTCTGAGGTTATTGTCTTTGAGCTCTCCCTAGGGGATACCCTAGGGGATAAGGACTCTGACCCCCAAGAAAATATCCAGGGTTTAAAGCTGACTCCAAGATGCTAAAGCACCCAAGTGCATCATGGGATCCTGACATCTGACTCAGGCCCTTTGCTGATCCCATGACCAGCTTCCTCCTTTGCCTACAGGACAAAACCCTTACTTCACTTTACCTCCCCTCCTCCTTTTAAAGCCCAAAACAGGCATGAGAAGGTGGGATGATTTTAGCCTGGTCATCCCCTAGATGCCAGTTATCTGAATACAGCTTCTGATCTTTGCACCAACTTTTGGACTTTTGTGTCATTTGTTTAGTGCGAGAGGGCAGCCGAGCCTGTTGATGGTGACATTTTGAGTACTGATTTTGTATAGCAGTTATTTTGTGAATGAAATAGTGGCCCTGCTTCTCAAAGTTAATAGTTTATTCGGAGCAGGAGATAAGAAATTAAATCTGAGCAACTCCCCCCCGCCTATACAATGATGTAAGTGCTGTAATCAAATTATGACCAAGTAGTATCAGAATTCTACAGGAGAATCATTAAAATATCACTCTGTTCATAAAATTTCATCATGTCCTTATGCATTTTTAGACTCCATTAACAATATGAAAATATATCACAATGTTCTGATACTGAAAAAATTTAACCCGCTAACACTTTGCAATTAACATCAATCAAGCTTCCTTCAGTTAAGGGTGCAGGAATTTTATAAGAGGGTATTCCCAATTCCTCCCTTTCATTCCTATGACATTGCTGTCATTTATTTCACTTATCCATATTCTATATTACCCAGTACATTGTTATTTTTATTACTTTAAAAATTGTCTTTTAGATCAACTAAGGATAAGAAAAATGAAAGAATTCTTACCTTTATTTATTCCTTTTCCAATGTTCTTCTTTTTCTCATGTAGACATAAAATTCTGACCTATATTTTCCTTCTGCCTGAAGAACTTTTTTTTTAAACATTTCTTGCAGAGCAGTTCTGTTTGCAACAAATTCCCTCAGTTTTGTTTGCCTGATTATTTATTTGTTTCTCCTTATTATTGAAGAATAATTTATCTGGATATACAATTCTAGGTTGCTGGGTATTTTTTTTTTTTTTATTATTTCAACACTTAAATAGTTTACTTCACTCTCCTTACTTGCATGGTTTCTGAAGAAAAGTTCCTCATAAATTCTATACTCATTCCTCTGTAGGTTAGGTATTTTTCTCTTCTGACCTCTTTCAAGATTTTTTATTTGTCTCTGGTTTCTGAACACTGCAGATGATATTCTTAGATGTGTATTTTTTTTTTTTTAATACTGCTTGTTTTTCCTCTAAGCTTCCTGATCTGTGATTAGGTATTTTTATTAATTTTGAAAATCTCTTGGCAATTACTGACAAATATTTCTTCTACTCTATTCTCTCTCCTCATGTGGCATTCCAGTTATACATATATTATACCTTTTGAAATTGTACCTGAGTTCTTACATGTTTCATTCTATTACTTTTATTATTTTTTCTTTGCAGTTCAGTTAAAAACTTTCTGTAGATTTATCCTCAAGTGGACTGATTCGATACTGTGTTGAATCAACTGATGAGCCCATTGAAAACATTTTTTTGTTTCTGTTGTAGTGTTAATTTCTAGTCTTTATTTATTTATTTATTTGAGTATTTCCATCTCTCTGCTTACATTATCTATCTGTTTTTGCATGTTTTCTGCTTTTTCTATTAGAGTCCTTAACGTCCTAATCAATTATTTTAAATTCTCTGTCTAATAATTACATCGTATATGTTATATATGAGTTAGTTCTTCAGACCATGTGTTTTCTTGCTTTGTGGCATGCCTTATAATTTTTTTGTTGACATCTGAGTACGTTGTATCAGGAATGGGAACTTCTTTAAATGGTTCTTTAGTGTGAGGATTTATGTTAAATTGTTAGGAGTATTTTTAATGTTGGCTGTAGCTGTAGGTTCCAAAGACTTCACATTCCTTTATACCTATTTGTTTCTCTCTTCTTGACTTTGGGCTTCCCTAAATATTCCTGCTCAGAGAGAGTTGGGTCTTGCGGCTCTTTCAGATATACGGTTATTACACTCAAGCCCTGCTGGTGTGGGGGTAAGGTGTGGCATTCCATAATCTTTTGATTAAATCTCAGTCTTTTAGTGGGCCTGTTTCTCAGGGCTGTGACCTTCAAAACTGCATCTCCAGTGGTATGTTTTTTCTTCCCCTCTGTCCCCTATTGTCTTATAGGCTGCAGAATTCCAAATCTATATCCTTGAAGCCCTGACCCCTGTTGAGTATGTTTTTCTCTCCTTAAGAGAGTCATGAAAGCTAAAGAAGGCTGGAGTAGGAAGAATGCCTTTCTGCCAGCTGGGATAAATCTCTGGCAAATTCTTTTTTCCTGGAAAGTTAGCCTTTGTTATGAAGAATATTCTAGGTATATTTAATAATGATTACTTTTCCCCTCCCCCTGCTGGAGTTAATTATTCAATAGGGATCAATGCCTAAAGTACATAGAGTTTGATTAAAATGGCTGTGTAAGAACAGAGCTAGAAGCTTTAAAATGTGTGTAGTGATATACTCTGTGCATTTTACAGATTGCTAGTATGAGGGCTTATGCATTGATTTAGAAAATTAAGTGTGAAAAGTGAAAGACAAGAACCAAGCAGCTTGTTTCAAGGACAGGGCAGTGAGTGTCAGTAGTGCTATTCTGCCATTGAAAAGAGACATGCCAGGGTGTTTGCAGCCCAGAAGCCATACTGGTTTCCTAAGTCACACAGGGCCCTCCAGTTAGCAGGGCTCAGCCTTCTAGGCTCAGCCCACTGGGCTCAAAAGTGAGATAAGGAAAAGTGGCTTCCACTGTGATGCTGACCCAGCAGAGTGAGAGAGTGCTGACAGCACACAGCCCTGGAGCCTGAGGCAAAAGAGCAGCTTACTTGACAAGGTTTAGGAATCCAAAGTGATATGCAGCGACCTGTCTCAGCAGTGACCAGCCAATGCAGAGTGTCAGCAAAAAGAAAGGAAAATGAATCTTTTTATTTTCTGTTATACTCTTGGAAGATCCTAATGACTGACGTCAACTATTATTTTGTGTTAAACCTTATAAACAATAAGTAAAGAATATCATTAGTTGTATTAAAAATTCATTCCCAAGTGGCAAAAAGAGGTGAAACAGGAGTGTGACAAGTGATATTTTTGGGCAAAGAATGATTATCTAGGGAGAAAAAGGCCTTGAATCATACACTTCACAAAATAGGTTTTGGAAAAAGTTCCTTTCAAGGAAGGCTCAATTATTAAATAAGAAGCAAATGCATATACAGAGAAAATAACTTATTGATAGAGAGTAACAGAACCTGAAAATTATACAGTGCTTTTATATTGGATTTGAGAAAAGCCCATGATATGGTGACTGAAATAAAAATGTAGGAGAATGTTCAGGATGAATAATTTAAAGTAGTGAGAAGGGAAAAAAAATACATACATATATATATATATATATATATATATAACTCAAAACCATTTCCTTTTTGTTGTTTTCTCCCAAAGTTCTCTGTGCAAGATGAATCTGAAGGATTCATTGCTCTTACAAAAATAATTATTGAATTCTTACTATGGAAAAGGCACTGGGGAAAAAAGTTTTATGAGCTGGTATAAAATATCCTCTCTGCCATAAAATTGATCCTGTCTATTTGGGATGTCACAGCTCCTAAACTCTGCAAGTCAGAAAGCAGTTCAGGGTTCAACACTCCGCCAAGTGTGCAGTAGAGTCGTGCTGTGCAATAAGAAGGAGAAATTTGGTGGTGAGCTGGTAAAGATTTAACAACTGGCTCTCAGGGTAGCCCTCATTTGTAGTGTTGACTTATTTCTGTGGTCTAAATATTCGCACCATGGCTGATTTCAAGCTGCTAGTGTGTTGACCACCTATAAAAATTCCTGAAAATTTAAAATCAGCTATTACAAATCCATATAGGTTTGCTCCAGTATGCCACTGGTTTATATATTGCTTTGAGCTGTTATAGTCAAGAAATGCATTTTATTTTAAACAAATTGGAAATTATGTTGGGTGTTAAAGGATATGTAATATAAATTTAGGTTTGGGGGTGGAAGGTAGGCCTGTTAATTCCAGATAGGAAATTGGTCATGAGCTCAGACCAAAATTGGAAATGAACATGAGTGAGCAAAACAGAATGAGTGGTCTGGAGAAAGAAATCTGATGCTGGGGTGTAGAGTTGGAGAGAGAAGATGTCACCACACTCCAGAGAGTGTCTGAAATGATAAGAGAAAAAGGTATTGTTTTTGCTCTATGTAATGGGAAACCATTGAAGGTTTGTGTGGGTCTAAGAGAAGAGTATAAGGTAGCAAATTGTGAAGATTAGGCTAGAAGAGAGTGAACTGAAAGAGTGAAATGAGACTTGAAGCTGGAGATGAGCTTTCATCCCCTCACAGTTCAGACTCCCTGGGAAGCATACTCTGAGACAGAGTTTTGCCTGTAGGTCATTTATTGGGGAGTGCGCTCAGAATCAATACCTGTTGGGAAAATGAAGAAAACAGGCCTGGGCAAGGAGGGCAGTTGAACTGCAATGCAGTCACAAAAAAGACCTTGGTCAGTCCTGTAGGAACTGGAGCTGGGAGGACCCTTCTGAGATGTCTCAAGTTGGGGTGAGGGTGGCTGGTCTTTTTATTCTGAGAGCAACAGGTTATTAGATGTGAGCTGCTCTGAGAGGGGGATGTGACCTTTGGAGGCATCTTTCTTCAACGAAGGACAAGTTCCAGAGAAGGACTATCTGAGACCTGTTGGCTAGCAGCACTCCAGGAGCTGGGGGAATAAATGCTGCTATCCTGGAATGAAGGATCTGGGTGGCACATCACAGCACTACATACTTTTTTCTTAAAATACAAGGTAAATTAATGAGAAACCAGTATAAAGTAGAAATAGAATTGGAAAGAAAGATATATCTGTGAGATACACTTCCAGGGCAGACTTTTTATTACAGAAGTTTTTTCACTTTTACAAGTTCCATTTTCCATATTGTTCAAAGTAATTTTCATATTCTCTTATTGCTTTCTCATTTTGTAATTCTGTTTTTATTTCCTAAAGCATTTTAAACAAGTCATTTGCCACATAATGACGTTTTGGTCCACAACAGACTGCATTTACAACAGTGGTCTCATAAGATTATAATTGAGCTGAAAAACTCCTATCGTCTAGTGATGTCATAGGTCAACATGCAATGCATTATTCACATGTTTGTGGTGATGATGCTGTAAACAAACCTACTGCAAAATATATTGAGGAGGACTGCCTAGCTTACTCTTGGGGTGACCCTCCCAAAGGTAGCTCAGCCCTTTAAGATAGAAAACCAAGCATTTGACATATTAGGTCTGACCCCCAAGTACGAGGGTTGTTGTTTACCTTACAATGCATTTTTGAATGATTTCCCACCCATCTCCATAGCAAAAGAATAGTTAGTAACAACAGTTAGCTAACACTCACAGAGTGCTTGCTAAGTGCTAGGCACAATCTCTACCTGTAATTTAATTTTCTTAACTCTGCGGGGGTAGTGCTATTCTAATCCCCATTTGACAGATGAGGAAAGTGAGGCACAGAGAGACTTAGTAACATAATGAGAGGGCCCGCACTCATGCAACTAATGGCTGGTGTAGATAATAGGAAAATTCAGTGCTGTTTCCTTTCATAATACGCTTTCGCACAATGATGAAATCACTGAAAGGCACATTTCTCAGAATGTATCCCTATCATTAAGTGATGCACGACTTTATTTTTAAACATTTTCTCCAGCTGATATTTTAAATATCTAAGGTACTTAGTGTATACATCTGTTTGTTGTTTTCCGAGTCTCACTAGCAATGGCTTGTCTCCTTGAGTGGTGACACTTGATGAGGCAGTGTTTATTTGATCATCATCAGTGAGAATCGTGGGGGCTGTCATAGTTATCTCCCTGCAGAGAGGGTTTGCGACTGTTCCCATCAGCAGCCAGGTGCTCTACTGATCCCTCTCCAGATGCCCCGCTCAGTGTGGGTGTCTCAATTCAGCCGCCCTTATTGTGGCTTTCCACTATGGCAGCACAACTTTTCTGATTTATCCGATGTTCATTTCTATCTGGTCTCCACTCTCCTCTCTGGTTTCAGTTTATTGTGATTTTGTTTTGCTCTGTTTTATTCTTTTGAAGTCGGGTAGGGATGGGAGTTTTCCTCACTTTGGGGGAATCCACTGATGCACTGCAGGACAGGCTTTATGAAGGAGATCCTTGTTCTGTAGTGGGAGAGTACAACGGACTATCCCATAGCCCATCCTGGGATGAGGAAGACGAAGGTATGAAACATGAATTTCGCATTTCTGGATTAGACTAATGGAATAATGATAAAATGAAATATAGAAATGAGGATAGAAAGTCTGATTGAATGGTTTGAGAGGAGGTAGTGTGCTCCAATATCTTTCATTATAATTTATGCATGATATATAAGAGTTTAAATACTCGAGTGTAAGACAGTATTAAATTTATATGCAAAACTATTTCAAATAAAAGCTTGCACAGCCATCAGGGTTATTTGTTAAGCTACGAATAGAATAGCACAGTAGATGTAATTTTAGATTTTGTTCTTATTACTTTGGATAAGAGAACATTATATTTAGTATGAAACACTTGACAGAAGTTTGTGATATTTCAGGGAGGTGGATGTTAAAAGTGTGATCAGGTGTGAATGGAAGTGGCTTCAATTAGTAACCATTTGCTATTTGCATGAAGAAGCATTATATTAATAAAATTTCAAAATGAGGCATCTTGTACTAGGGTACCCCCAGATAAACCAGGTTGACTGAATTTATGTGAAGTGAAAGTTTGATTTTATGAACAAATTATTTGCTTAGCTAATTATACGCTATTAATTTTGAGTACTTTATAGTAAGTTTTGATACTTTGTAGGACAAAGACTTCTTCTCCCTTTGCTCTTATTTTTCAGACTTTCTTTTTCTTGGCTTTTTTTTTTTTTAAATTTCATGTGAACTTCAGAATCAATTTGTTTAGGTTGACAGCCCTCCCCCACCCTGAAATCATATATTTTTGTTGTTATTGTGTTAAATTTATGAATTAACTTGGGATGGTTTACATCTTTATTATGTCTTCCTACTTGAGAATGAGACATGAGTTTTTCATTGATTAAATATTAGTTTGTGTCCTTCAGGAGGGCTTAATTTTTTTTGTACAACAGGTCTTGTACATTTCTTTCCAGTACAATGCTAAATTATTCCTGATTTATTCCTAAATTATTGTGGTGATAGTGGGCATTCTACTTTATTCCAGCATCTAAAGAGGATAACTACTGTGATTGAACTAGAATTTTTATTTATACTTGCCATGATGTAAAGACTAAGTTTGTTGGTTATGACACACCAACTCTCAGTAAGGCTTTATTCTTAGGGGAAAATGGTGCATTTATATAATTTTATAAACACCTATGTGTCTGTAAAACATATTATAAAATAGTAACAGAAGTAGTAAAATAATAAAAGTAATTAAGGAAAATTTAATATATACCTGGGATATTGAAATTATCTTTTTAAATTTTATTGAGTCTGAGGTAAAAATACATTGCATTTTGTAATGATCCTTATTTCCCAAAATTTACTTAAAATTCCACTTTCTTGTTTATTTTACCCATAAATATTCCCGTGATGTCAGAGATTTGAAAAAATGGGGCAGATCATACTCATGTTTACAAAGATGGTAGCAGTAAAATTTCCCTCTCCCGTGCTATTCTAAAATGTGCCCTTGCCACTCCCTCATCAAGAGGTGGCTAATTTGCTCCCCCTTGGATCAACAGAGCACTATAGAAGTAACACACTGTGACTTCTGAGGCTGGTTTGTAAAAACATTGTGGCTTCCGCCTATTCCTTTGAACATTCATGCTCAGTGCCCTGAGCTGTCATATAAGAAGTCTGGCTCCTCTGAGGCTGCCATGCTGTGAGGAAGCCCAGTCACACAGAGGCCACAGAGAAATGCTCCAGCCGGCAGTCCTGGTCTCCAAGTCAACAGCCCAGGCACCATCCTAAGATGATTCCAGGATCCAGGCATTGAGCCACCTCCAGGCTTTGAATCTTCCACCTGAGCCCCCAACATCATGGAGCATAGATAAGCCATTTCCCACTGTATCTTGCCAGAATTCCTGACTCAATGAATCCAGGAATGTTGACAATGTTGAACTTCATCTGAGACCTGAGATGGAAAACCCTGATGGTGAAGAAATCTTCCCGCCCTTCTATGGTCTGGGAAATGGCTTACTACAAAGAATCACCCTTCTCCATATGATTCAGACACGACTTCCAGGTCACTGCCCCCCACCCTGTCAGCCCTTGACCTGTTACAAGGTCAGACACAGAGCTACCAAATTCCCATTGTTTGTCTTGTAAATGATTAGCTGAACTGTTTATCCCCACTGACCAGTATGGATAAAATGCCTGATGTCTTGACTTGAACAAACTATAGTCAGTCTTCTTGCCTCTCCCCAGACCCCAGAACTTTTGACTACCCTTCAGCTTAAGCAAGAAATAGGGAACGGCCCTCCCTTAATTAATGGCCCCTTTGTGGACTGTTGGATCCTGCTACCTGCTCACTGCTTTCCCCCACTTGGTAGTTTTTTCTAGCATTGTTACTTCTCCCTGTACAAGAAATTCCTTTTTGTTTTCATTGTGAGACACTTGCAGATCTTGTTTCAAGTGTTCTGCCTATTGCAATACCCCCCTCCCACTGCAATAGTACCCCTTAATATAGTCTTTTTTTTTTTTAACTAATGTGAGGACTTGCATTTTTTTCTTTGATAGAAGAATAAAATGATTATTTTAAGCCACTAACTATTGCAGTAATTAATTGTCTTTGGTTTTTGACCTATTTCCAACACATTCCAACTTATTCAAAGCAGTTATAGTCAGGGAAGCAGAAGTTTCATCAGGGTTAACTCAAAAATTGAGCACTGTAGGCAAGATTATTTCACCATAAAATAATCAGAAATGGTTTCACTCATGTTCACTGAATGATATTTTGAATAAATTATTCTTATTTCCAGAATTCATTTGAGTGGGCTATTTTATTTATATTCATCTAAAGTGTTTTCAATTAAATAGGGATAACATGATACAAATTGTGTAAGAAATGTGTCACAGAAACTTGACTTCTAAGATTATTGATACAAATTCAGATAGAGACAAAATTACTAATTGAGCATTGATTGTGCACTGGGTCTTTCATATCCATTACTTTATTTAACCCACAAAGCAGCCCTGAAAAAAATGATTTTAATTACATTTTTATAGATGATAAAATAGTCTTCTTCATGACAATTTAATTCCTCATTTGAAATTTTAATTCTCTATAAAATAAAATGAATCCTTGATAATAATAGATGAAGACAAAATCAATACTATGAAAACGCAAAAACATTTCCTTAATGTTTTCATGGCAAAGGTAAGAGATGACTTGATCTTATATACTCACGTTTTTCTAGGTGACAGCTAAAATTCTAGGAAGAGACAAGGATTGTGGTCCATGTAAGTTTAGCTAGGTAGAGAGGCAGTGATAAGGAGTTCTAATTTGGATTATACCCTCAGTAGCCTGATGGCCTTTGGCAAATTTCCTATCTTCTCTGAGTTATGGTTTGGAGGTGTCTCCTATAGCCAGCTACACACTGGAGATGCCAATTCCTGACTGCATACAATTCCTGAATAGTATAAGGTTAAAATTAGATAATGAGCTAAGTAGTTCTTGGAAACTGTAGTGTTCTACAAAAGCAATGCATGTAGAATCAGAACATATTCACATGTATTATCTCACTTGACCCTCATTTGCAACTGTATTTGCTGAAATGGTCCATCTACCTCCAATATTTCTTAGATGTAAATATAGAAATCTTACCCAGACTTCAAGACCTCCTTCAAACACCACCACTTAACCCAAAGTATTTTTTTTTCTAATAATTGTATGTAATCACTCCTTCCTTAAAAAATACTTCCCAAGTACCATGCACCCTTTTGGATGACACTTTAACATTTAGACTTTTGCTGTTTACACGTTATTTCCCATGCTGTGGAATGAATGTTCCCCTGAAGCTCACTGAAGCTTGACCCCCATTGTTACAGTGTTAGGAGGGTGGGAAATCAGATTACAGCAGTGTTGAAAGGTGGGACCTTTAAAAGGTGATTGGATTGTGATGACTATGCCCTCATGAATAGGTTAATTCATTCAGCGAGTAATGGGTTAATGGTAAAATGGGTTATCATGGGTGTAGACTGCTGGTTTTATAAGGAGAGAACATGAAAAGGCTTTTGCCATTCACACCATACGATTGTCAGCATCACCATGGGACCCAGTAGAGAGTCCCCACCCAGAAGGCCCTCATCAGATGCGCCCGCTGAACCATGGACTTCCCAGTCTCCAAAACTGTCATAATTTCATTTTCTTATAAGTTACCGAGTTTCAGGTATTCCATTACAGACAACAGAAAATGGAATGAAACATCCCACTTCCAAGCTGCAAACTCCTGGAGAGCGAGGACTGTGTTTCTTTCCTGAAGCTCCTGTGAACTGTCCTTTGCAGAGAATCAGAAGCTCAATATGTATTTTTTCAATAGAATTCTATAAAATAGTATTTATATTAATGGCTGTTCACTGAGATATTTTAATTTTGTACATAAAAAAATATAGGGTAAATAGTAAAACAAAGGTTAGTAAGGTTCTATCTCTGATTTTTTGCCATTGTGAAATAATCTCAATTAATTTGATTATAGCCATATTTCTTGACATGTTGCTGTAGTTTTTTGTATTCCTGGTAATGAAGTTTTATCTTCACAAAGTGATAAAAAATATACCCTGTGATCTCAGGGTATATATTTTTAATATTCCTCTTTAAAGAAGATCTAAATTATATAGATTCCTTGACATCAGTAGTATATTTTTCTCAATTTTCATAATTAGTTCCTCCAGGGTTATTTTCATCAAAAGAAGTGGTTACATTTCTTTTTTAAGGTTCTTGACAGAATTCGTGCCACTGGTGGATACTGTGTTGTCTGTTCCCAGAGAATATTAACTTGTGCAGCATCCAGAGTAAATTGCCTGAGGACTGAATATACAACTTAGCTCTTTTGATATGGTTTTTTTTTATCCTTTTTTTTTTCAGATAGAAAACTTGGAAGAAAATTAAATACATTACAACTTTAGTTGCTAATTAGCTGCACATGATAATAGTGTCATTTAAAAAAAATGACTGAACCTCTTTTTTCCACTGATGGCTGATGTCTCTTAACTTGTATTTAACCTTACTGATGTGTGCCATGTATGACTGACTTGGTGGCATGATGCATCGCATTACATCTTTTATGAAACTAATATATCTGTTTGTGGTCCACCAACCTTGTGGTATGTGAAAAATTTTCTTAACCCTGTTTATATGATTTTAGGAACTCAGAAGAAATCCAGTATTAAAAATGACTTTTTAAAAAACTGTATATAGAAAGAGAACTTGCTGGTAAAAAAGAATAAAGAGGAGTTCGTTATTTTGTCATGCTGGATGAGATCTATGGTAATAAATGTAGAAGTTATCGTACAACCTGAGGAAGTATGTAAGAGCTCACACGCTACACAACGTAGTAATACCCTCTGCTGTCAGGCAAGGCAAGTTTGAATTAGTTTCACGTATCCAACCAATGTATTTTGAGTACACACCATTTCCAGATCCTGAGTAGTGTCTTGGAGATTGACAACTGGACAAAACAGACATAGTCCTTGCGCTCATGGAGCTTATAATGCAGTTGGACATCCGTTTATTCATGAGAGTGTTTACTTTTGAAATTTAAGATAAAAATATTAACAAGCTTCCTTCTCTCACGCTAGCTTGTAAATTCCATCAGGGCAAGGATCTTTGTCTGTTTTTTTTTTGTCCACTGACATATCCCAAGTGCCTAGAATAGTGCCTGGTACATGTTAGATTCTCAATAAATATTTGTTGAATGAAAAATGAATATTTTCAACGGAAACTACCTTTGGTTAAATTTCTCTTATATGCTAGGAATTTTATGACACCATATGGATATCACTGGGTGGAGGTGGGAAGTTGGTATAATTTTATCCCATTAATAGTAGGAAGTCATTGTTTTTGGACTCATGTTCTAACCTGCATAAGCCAAACCTTCTGATGACCCTCAAAATTTTACTCATCTCTTTGAAATTCCTCAGAGTATGTCTCAAATATGAAAGAAAGTGAGCCGAAATGCTGGGTAGCGATCAAGCTTTTTTAAAGGAAAAGAATCTGCTGGGCTGCACTTAAAATGGAGAGCATCAACTGGTGTCCGGGTGGGAGGGCTTATATAGGTTGTAAGGAAGGCTGACATAGTCAGGGAGGGGTTTGGTGCTGGTGTGGAGGAGTTTCTATTTCTCAAAAACCATGAGGTTTCTTGTAAGGTAAAGGCTGGTGGCCATTTTGTGCTGAGTGTGTGTAAAATGGCACTGGTCACGTCCAAGATCCAGCATTCCTGCCTTTTAAGTATAGGGAGAAGGGAAAGGGGCAAAGGTATCATTCTTCTGAAGCTACTTCCTGCTGGAGATGGGCGAAGATATGAAAGAAACAAAACAATTAGGTGGCGGGGTACTGATTTCATGTGAGGAGGCTGTATTATTCTGGGGAAGGATCAGTTGTTCTCAGGGGCCGATATCCTTCTTCCAAGAACAATTTGGTGACCTTTTGGTTGGTGAAAGCCTGCATATTTTTCTGTAAGAAACTATAGAAACACCAAAAGAGGCAGGGACCAAGAAGAAGGATAAGTCCCATCATGGTCAGGGGTCCGACGTGTTTTGTCCTGAAGTCCTCCCTATCACTATGGCCTAAGTGAGTAGTTTGGGTGAAGCAGAAATTTTTTGGGGGGGGCGGGGGCACTGGACTCCAGCAGAATCCCCTTTGGAAAGAGCTATCCAGTAGTTTCTACCCCCGTAAGAACATGATATGGCAGTTGTCTGGTCATAGCATGTTGTGGGAACGTATGTCAGGAATGTGAATGTGTCCTGTAGGGTTCCCCCAAAGATTCTAGGTGGCAGACCCGGGAGGTTGAAAGTGTCCTTCCACCACCAAGACCTTGGTTATACATTGTGAACAGGGTGTGGCATATGTCTCTGTTAGGAAAAGAAGCAAGAGGAAGAGAAAAGGTAAGCGTTCAGGGGCTGAGAGGTTGAGAGGGTGCACAGTAGGAAAAAGGAGTAGAGGGTAACCTCGTTGGGGGTGTAATTGCAGAGGGCGCCTTGCCAGGCTAGTTCAGTCACCCACTCGAGGATGTCTTCAACACTGGAGGTGGCAGGTCGGGACCAGTCTTGGAGCAGCTCCTGTGTGAAGGACGTGGAGCAGGCCTGCAAGAGTGAGAGGATAATCGCCGGGGGAAAGATCATCCTTCTTCTGGGATTGGGGAAAGAGCGGAGGTCCTGGAGATTTTCAATTTTGTGGGTCCTAAAATGGATGAAGTGTAAGGAGATGTTGGGTTGGGAGTTGAGCAGAGGGACCCCTCTGGCTTGGTGTTAACAGATTCTTTGGGTAAAGTCTCAGGTGCTAGTTTTACCAAGGATAAGTGATACCAAGGGGCCTTTCCCAGTACCTTTATTGCCCTGAGGGTGCTGAGAAGTACTGTGCAAGGCCCTTCCCAACATGGTGAGAGGGGCTTTGGGATCAGGTTTTAATATACACTTGCTGTCCCAGGCTCAGTTTAAAATCTGAGGGGGTGGTGGGGAAAGGATGAGGTAGTAGAAGGTTGGCCTGTTCTCAAAGAAGATCCCTAATGAGTGAAAGAGTAGGGAGATGCTGGCCTAAAGGCGATGAGCTGGAAGGGAGAGGTGTGAGAGTGAAAGGCCTACTATACGTAAGTTCAAAGGGACTGGGGCCAGTGGGTTTGTGGAGGGCAGCTTGCAAGCAAGTGAGTGCTAGAAGGAGAAGTTGGGTCCAAGGGAGGTGAAGTTCCATGGACAGCTTGGTGAGGTGTGTTTTTATGATGTGGTTGGCTTTTACTACTTCGCCTGATGACTGAGGCCGGTATGCTATATGTAAGTCCCATTTGATATGTAAGGCCTGTGCTGTGAATTGTGTAATCTGGGAAACGAATGCCTGGCTGTTATCAAATGGGAGGCTGGTGGGCAAGTCAAAATGAGGGACAATTTCTGAGGTGAGAGCATGCGTTACTCCTGTAGCATCCTCTGAAGTGCAGGGGAAAGCCTCAACCCAACCTGAAAAGGTATCTACTAAGGTTAGAAGATAGCATGTCTTTTTGTGGTGAGGCATGTGAGTAACGTCAATTTGCCAGTCTTGGCCAGGAGTGTATCCTCTGGCCTGGTCGGTGGGAAAGGACTGAACTCAGAGGCCACCTTGATTGGAGCACCGATTACACAAAGGACAATTTTGAGTGATTTGTTTAAGTAACTTGGCCATGTGGGGAGAGCAATATGAAGGCTGAAGAAGGCTTAGTAGGGGTTCATAGCGTATATGAACTGAATTATGGAAATCTAAAAGGATTTGCTCAGTTTTTGTGGTAGGGAGGACATATCGACTGGAGAGAGTGTACCAGTTGTCCTTTCTCTGTGCTCCCAACAGTTGGAAGGGTTGTATTACTTGACATGTGTATTGGGGTAAGGGTGTAGGGGCCATGAGAAGGACCTGAGTGGGAGAGGAAGAGTGGGGGCCTGGTAATTGGGCAGCCCATTTTGCAGTTAGATCTGCCTGTTTGTTTCCCTGGGCTATGGGGTCATTGTAGGTTTGGTGTCCTCGGCAGTGTATAACCCCAACCTCCTTTGGGAGTTGTGTAGTCTCAAGAAGTATCTTGATAAAATGTCCATTTTTTATGGGCCCTCTCTGAGTGGTCATGTATCCTCTCTCCTTTCATATGGCCACACAGGAGTGTAGAATGAGGTAAGCATACTTAGAGTCAGTGTACATAGTGACTCATTTGTTACTTGCCAAAGTGAGAGTGCAGGTGAAGGCAATGAGTTCTGCCTGTGGGGAAGTGGTGTTAGAAGGGAGGGGGCAGCCTCAACAGTTTGTGTGAGATTTACTCTGGCATAACCTGCCTGGGGGGCAGGTGTGGAGGTGGTGCTCCCATCTATGAACCACCTATGTTGGGGCCACATAATGGGAGGTGGGAAGATGTGCGGAAAGGAATTGAGAAAGAGGTCTAAAGCTTCCATGCAATTATGTTCTAAGGGTTGTGAGTGTTTTGGGATGGGAGTGGCTGGATTTAAGAGACAGCAAGGTTTAAAGGAGAACTGGGTATTTTCAATGAAGGTAAGGTGGATAAGTTGTAGACAGGAAGGGGAGAGAATTGACATGGCCTTATGGCTGAGGAGGTCTTGAATGTGATGGGGGGAACAAATAGTTGTCCAATAGTTAGTGTAGAGCTTTCTGTGCTAAAAGGGAAGCTGCTGCCAAGGCCCATAAACAGGGAGCCCATTCTTGAGCTGTGGTGTCCAATTGTTTGGAAAGGTATGCAAGAGGGGAGATGATATCTCCCACCTCCTGTCCCCAAATCCCCACTGCCAATCCCTGGGTTTTGGTGATGTGTAGAATAAAAGGATGAGATACGTTTGGGAGGGATAGAGCTGGGTCTGCAAGGAGAGTAGATTTTAATCACTGGAAGGGAGAATGAATGGGCTTTGTGGGATCTAAGGGAATGGCAGGATCCCCTTTGGCTGCCTCATAAAGTGGCTTTGCTAGCACATCAAAGTTGGGAATCCATACACGAAGATACCCCGCAAGCCCCAAGAAGAAAGGATTTCTCCCTTTGTGGTAGGAGTAGGGAGTTCAGAAATTTAACCCTTGCAATTCACTGTTATTTCTCTGGTGTTGGGGGTGAGGAGGACTCCCAAATAGGTGACTGAAGGAGAAGAAATTTGGGCCTTGCAGGGGGACACTTGATATCCCCTGGAGCCTAGGAAATTAAGGAGAGCAACAGTGTGGGCCTGTGGATCCTCATAGGAGGGGCTGCAAAGGTGGAGGTCATCCATGTACTGTATTAAAGTGCTAGTGGTTGGAGGAAGTTCAGATAAGTCTTGTGCTAAAATCCGGCCGAAGAAATCGGGCCTATCTTGAAAACCCTGAGGTAGCACTGTCCAGGTGAATTGTTGGGAATGACATGTATCAGGATCAGTCCAAGTGAAGGTGAACAGGTTTTGATAGGAAATGTGTAAGGGGATAGAAAAAAAGGCATCTTTGAGGTGAAGTGCAGGGAAGAAATGGGTTGTCGTTGGGATTGTGGATAGAAGAGTATAGGGGTTAGAAACGATTGGGGTTATGGGTAAAACAGCCACATTAATGGCGCTGAGGTCTTGAACTAAATGGTATGAGCCATTAGGCTTTATAACCGGAAGGATGGGTGTATTAAAAGGCAAGTGGGTAGGCCCTAAGAGATAAGAAGAAAGGAGTTTGTGTATGACGGGCTTTATACCTATTAGATATTTGTTAGTGATGGGGTATTGTGGGACATTAGGGAACAAAGAGGGGTTCTGTAACTTAACAAGGATAGGGGAATGGCACATAGCAATGGAGGGAGAAGAAGTGTCTCCTTCTATGGGATTAACCTTGTCTGAGGGGGAGGGGAAGGTGGAAGCCTCAGGCGCCAGGTATGGGGTAGCCTCTAACAAGAATATTGTAGCTTGAGTTAAAGTGTTTAGGGTAAGGGTAGCTTTGAATTTGGAAAGGATTTCCTATCCCAGTAAGGGGGCTGGGCATTGAGGCGTTATTAAAAATTTGTGTGTGAATTGGGTATGATGTAGGGTGCAGGAAAGGGGTTGAGTGATCTGTGGGTGGTATTCTGATCCTGTGACCTGTACTGTTGTGATACAGGATGGGGTTGTTGGTCCTGCATATTCAGGAAGGGTAGAATAAATGGCCCTTGTATCAATGACAAAAGAGATCTGCTTACTTGCTATGAGGAGAGTTACCTTGGGCTTATGTGTGGTGATCTCCGTTGGTGCCTTGGGCCCTGGGCATCGTCAGTCATCCTCATGGGCAAATCCAAGAAGTTCTGGGAAGGATGGCCATGAAGCCAAAGGCTGTGGGTTGGGGACTGGGCCACTCCCTCTCTGGTGAGTGGAACAGTCAACCTCCCAGTGACCTGTCTGTTTGCAATGAGGACAGGGCCCAGAAGGGAGACTGGGGTTAGGACAGGCCCATACCCAGTGGCCCAGTTGACCTCATTTGAAGCATTCCTGGGTGGCTTGCTCCTAGAGGCAGCCAGCTTTGGAGTGTGATCCCCAGATAGCGTTAGCCAGGAGCTGATATTTGGCCTGATCTCTTTTGTATTGATCCTTCTTCTCCTCCTCCCTTTTGTTAAAAACCTTGAAAGCTGTGTTGAGGAGGTCTCGTTGGGTTGTATTTGGACCATCCTCAAGTTCTTTTAATTTTTTTCGAATGTCAGGGGCTGATTGGGTAATGAAATGAGAGTGTAAGAGGGCCATGCCTTCAGGGGAGTTTGGGTCTATGCATGTGTATTTATGTAAAGACTCAGAAAGGCAGGTGAGGAACTTTCTGGGATTTTCGGTGGATCTCTGTGTATTTTCTCTAAGCTTGTCATAATTGACTGACTTGTAAGTAGACTTTTGGAGGCTGTAAATCAAGTGTGTGATCATATTATCCCAGA
Organism: Cynocephalus volans; assembly: GCF_027409185.1. Lineage (NCBI taxonomy): Eukaryota > Metazoa > Chordata > Mammalia > Dermoptera > Cynocephalidae > Cynocephalus > Cynocephalus volans. The sequence continues at coordinate 117,407,301 of NC_084464.1, read as the reverse complement.
GATCCTGGTCCCCGTGGCTGGCCTGGTAGTCCCAATTTGGGTCCGTGCGAGGGATGGCAACAACTCCCACAGGCCACCTATTATTTTGGGCATGTACCTCTTCTGCCAGTTGTTGGGCTGTTATCCAGACCTGCTCCCTATCCTTGGGGGACAAGGTAGAAGTGAGAATAATGAAAACATCGTGCCAGGTGAGATCATAAGACTGGGTGAGATATCTGAATTCCTTGAGATATGTGTCTAGGTCAGACTGGAAAGATCCCAGTCATTTTTCGATTTGGGAGAGATTGGAAAGAGAAAAGGGGATATGGACCTGGACAATTCCCTTCATCCCTGCCACTTCATGGAGTGGGTATAAAGGTGCCAGAGCTGAGGTGGGATTGTCACCTGATGAAGGGGAAGAAGGAGAGGGGTTGGGTTCCTGAGGACGAAGAGAGGGAAAAGGTGAAGAGGCTGGTGGAGGATCTGGGGTGTAAGAAGGTGGTCAGGGAACAGAGTGGTCTGACTGATGAAAAGATTGATCCAAGCCTGGAAGGGGAGGTCGGGCATGAGCTAGGAGAATTTGAGACATAGGACAGTTTTGACAGAGAGAAGGGTGTGATCGGAGATAGAAGAAGGCTTGAACATAAGGAATATCTCCAGCTTTGCTGCTTCAGTGACAAAAGTTGTCTAGGTCTCTGAGAGTAACCAAATCAAAAGTGCCATTTTCTGGCCACTGGGATCCACTGTCTAGTTTGTATTTAGGCCAAACCTGATTGCAGTAGAAAATGAGGTGTTTGGGTTTAATGTCTCCCTGGAGGCTGAGGGATTATAAGTCAGCCAGGAGACAGCCCAGAGGCATAGATTGTGGAGGTGTAGATTATGAGGATCCCATTTAGAGGGTGAGAATGGAAGTGATTAGTCCCAGTAGAAGAAGGGTAACACCAAGGAGTGTCTTCATTGGTGTGTACCTTCTTTTCAAGAGAGGAGCCACCAACCAGCTAGAGGAGTGTCCTCCAGTAGCTGGGGGGCATGAGAGGGGTTTCCTTGGCCAGGTGCCTGGTCTTTGGGAAGTAGACAGTAGTTGTAGAAAGTAGTTGGGGGAACCCATAGAAGTAAGACAGACCCACTGACTGACCCTGAATTGAAGCCAATGTTGGATGTGTTGGTCTGAAATGGCAAAAGGAGAGAGTCCCGGAGGTACCCAGTTTGGCAGGTCTGGGAAGGGCGGCTAGGGGGCTAATCAACCCAAGAGAGGGGATTGTTCATAGGTCCCGGCCAGGACCCTTCCTGGTTTTCAGCACCAAAATGAAAGAAAGTGAGCCAAAATGCTGGGTACTGATCAAGCTTTATTAAAGGAAAAGAATCTGCTGGGCTGCACTCAAAATGGAGAGCATCAACTGGTGTCCGGCTGGGAGGGCTTATATAGGTTGTAAGGAAGGCTGACATAATCAGGGAGGCGTTTGGTGCTGGTGTGGAGGAGTTTCTATTTCTCAAAAACCACGAGGTTTCTTGTAAGGTAAAGGCTGGTGGCCATTTTGTGCTGAGTGTGTGTAAAGTGGTGCTGGTCACTTCCAAAATCCATCAAAATATGGTCCAGTCTCTCATGTATAGCTACTACACACATCTGACAGATTCTTCCCTTTATGGCCCAGATCTACTCACTGGCACCCTCTACTAATGAAGCTGCTTCAGGGTGCTCATCATTGATGTTCCTGCTGGGTACTGAATCTCCATAATATCCTGCTCATACCTCTATTATTTCATTGATGTTTAGGTATCTACAATGTGTCTTTCTTCTGACCAAACTCTGAGTTTATTCCAAACAGAAGGAATTTTTTTTTTAACTTGCAGGCCTAACCTAGTTAATGGTGTGTCAACACACCTACTTGAATGATTAAGTCCTCTATTGTTAAGCCATGTGCTCATGTTTTGTAATAGAAAATGCAATCTTGATGTTGGGAACTGAAGAAATTTTTGAACCCAAGCATGTTTTAATGCAATCCTGCCTTCTCCTTTTTTCCCTAATATTCTTAGACTCCAGCTAAATCTATTAGTGATAAAAAAAGTGATGCTCTATTAGTAAAGAGAATATATTCAGACCTAAAAGACCTCAAATAGAAGATCAATAGGCTATGAAGGCAATTATCTAATTCATCTGGGTCACCCTCACCTTTATTGCTAGAAGAACTGGCTTTATTTCAATCCAGCCATAAAACCAGTGGGTTATTAGCAAGAAAACAGGCAAGCAGTTCTTCCAGTATAGCCACAGTTAAGAACAATTATGGTATTAAGTTCATGGATACTGAAGAGATTAATAGACTTTTCAAGGAGTTTTATGGACAATTATATATGAATGATAACTGCACTATGTGTTAAGGGAAAAGCCCATATATCTGCATTTCCTTAAATGTGAACAAATTTTGGAAGGAAAAGAAACCTTCTTGAATAAAGCTATTTTTCCTACTTAAAACTGCCAGAGTCCTAAAAAAGACTAGGTAAGGTCAGATGCAGCCAGCTCCATTAATGCTTTGCATTAAAGGTTTCATTAATCTTTTATAGATTGTATGATAATAAGACTATTTTATCTCAAATGATCCTGGCCTGAATTTTGCTTGACACGTGTTTTATTAAGTGCTCTTGTCTGTCATCTTAAAAATCCAGTATTTATAGAAAAATTTTTCTTAAATCACATTTCTATGCAGTTCCTTCATTTGAAGAAGTTGAAAGTGTTTTATGGTTACTTTATTAATATGTGAAATTTGCTTTCTGTTGTCCTATCATGTCCTTCTATTGTGCCTCACCTCTGCTTGTTTCTCCCCAAGACAGTGTCTAGTAGAGGCAAGATGAAGACTCTTTGCTGGGCACAGGGAACTACTCAACACTAACTCTTCATTTAAAGGAAAATTAAAGGAATCATAAAATCCACAAGAGAGCTGTCTGGAAAAGAAATATACTCTGAACCATTTTAAAGAAAGATAAAAACTTTTATGTTTCATGGATAGGCTTTAAATTATCCAGTACAAATTGGGCTTTTGTTTTGAATGGCACATTTTGTAAAAGGTAAGTATAGTAAAGGTGCTGGTGTCGTCAATTGGCTGGTTTGAGTGGTCTGGGGAGGTTGTTTGCTTGAGTTAACCTCCCTACAGGGTAAAATACTCAGCTTTTTAAGAGAGTGATTAGGTCCCCAATAACTGGTTCACTTTTTAAGTTCAAAAGATTGATCTTGTAAACCATTATGACAATTTATTTGTTTGTACTATGTGGCATAGCTTATTACTGGGCAGAATATGAAGCGGTATATAATAAAGCACACTGTCTAGAATACTGCATGAAATATTGTATATAAAGTTCTGCATATAACAGAGGAATGCTTGGTGTTTAAAATACATAAGAAATGTTAGCTGCATTTGAAGTAACAAGGTGCCTGGAGAAAAGACTTTAGTAACCAAAGGATGCATTTGAAGTGAGTAGCTATTTTGAGGAATCCAAGAAGGGACCTGCTCTATCGCAGGGCACAAGTCACCACAATATGAAGGGCAATTAAAAACCCGGTAGATATAGTGCTTTTAAGATTACAAAATATTTTCATGCATATTTACACTATTCTAGTGATAAGAATATTATGTAAATTAGCTACCTAATGTCTCTGTTTCGGACAGTGTTCTATAAATTTTAATAAAATTATTTCTCACAATTCTCAGCATTGCAACATATAAGAAAATATTTCCCCAATTTTCCCCTTTTTTATTTTTCTTATTTTCTTTGAAATCTTCAAGGCATTGGAAATTTTATTCTCATCAGGAAATTATTTCCAGTTTCAAATAATGTGTTACTTTTTGAAACGTTCCTATCGATAGCTGAGCATATCCATGGATCATGCATGGTTAGTGGCTTCGGTCGTACAGGAGAGCCACCGAATTCCTTGAGCCCCTTTTCCTTCTCCTGGCCCTCTCTTGAGAATGGGAATGAAAGTTTGCTCTTGGTTTAAAACTCTTTCAGCGATCCTCCAGCAAACATTTATTCATCATCTATCTGTGTCCCCTCTGCCACCCCACAGCCCAGAAGTATTTAAAATGAAACAATTGTTGGGCCGACCCTGTGGCGCACTCGGGAGAGTGCGGTGCTGGGAGCGCAGCAGCGCTTCCGCCATGGGTTCGGATCCTATATAGGGATGGCCGGTTCGCTCTGCGGCCGGTCACAAAAAAGACAAAAAAATAAAAAATAATAAAAAAAATAAAAATAAAATAAAATGAAACAATTGCTTCTTATAATTACTCCCTACAGGCACAGCCATGGCCAATCCCAGAGCCAGAGAGAAACAACAGTGCCTGGTTTTACTTCAGCAGCACCATCTTCATTAGCAAGGGAAGCCTTGAAGAAGTCAATTGTTTCTATGTCACTCTCCCTTGCTCTCCTCCCCAAACAGGTGGATCTCCCTATTTGGTTTCCTGCTATGTGACAAACCACCTGCTAAGGCTTCTCATTCCATTTGGAATTAGGGCCTCATTGGGGCTTCCCCTCATCCATTCTTGCTATCAACTTTATTTCCATCTCAAGGAAATGGTCCTGGATTTTTCCTGACTCATACCTTGGACACCCACCTGAAGCTGAGAACTGCTACCTTACTCCACCCCAAAAACTCCACTGCAATTCCCTGGTTCACATCAGTCCCAGCAGCTGCAGATGCCATTCCACATCATGTTCACCAAACATCCTTTAAACTTATCAATATAAACTGCTGCTTCTTTCTAAAGAGGGTTCAGTCAAATCTTATTTGATTTTTCTGAATCCTGTCTGATTTGGCCCACTAGGAGCTTTAGACCCTGTGTTGCTAGGGCCCTGGAGAGGCTCTGTTCTGTATCAGGCAATGCTATCTCCTTTCTGCTGACATAGAATAATAGCACTCATGTTCTCCATGAGTTTTTCCTTTCATTTATGCATAAACTCTCCACCTCACTCTCATACAGAATCTGTGCTGTTGACTAACTGGAAGACACCACTATATTATCTCCAACATTAGATTTCTTTCTTCTATTAGCTAAATCTTTGGTGCTAGCTCTGCTAGCTCTGGTGTATGGTTTTACTCTGAGAAATGAAGTAGATAAACTTTCATTCCAATTCAGGGTCATGTCTATTGTTATATTTTAAAGAGAGGTTTTTAGGAGATTTTTCTTTTACCACTTTTTCTAAGCAATAGGACAGAAACATCACCAGAGTAATTAATCATTATAAAATTATGCTTTCCTACAAGTACAAATAAAGCCTTTTCAAATTTCTTGATTCTTTCTGGTCAACCCTATCTAAAACTAAGTGGTTTAGGGAGACTGCTGCAATTATATCTAAATCTCAGATTTTAAGGAGAGATTAACTGCTTATTCAATCTCAAAGCTTCTACATGAGATAAAGCCCTTGGGTAGAATTGTATGATTAGCTCATTCTAAGAGATTGTAAAATGTGGTATGCATGGTAATTACCTAGGGTGCTTTTTTATAATCCAAATTCCAAGGCCCAGCCAGGAATTTGGGCCAGGAGCTTGGAGTGGGACACGAGTCTGCCTGTTTTACAAACACCTCTAGAGAGCTGATGCAGGAGATGCTGAAACTCCAATTATAGAAACTGTGCCCAGGAGTGTGTGGATGGCAGAGGAAGACAAAGCAAGACAATATTTGCTCAGGGGTGGGGTGAGTGTTTTGAGATGCTGGTTCTCTGGTCAGCTCCCATATTCTCTGGTCTGAGTCCTAGGGAAAGTGGAAATGAAAGATAAAACAGACAGTGGATTTCATGTTCAATATTGGGAGAAAATTTTGCCCTGCAGCTTAACACTTGGGGTAATTGTGACAGAGTATGGCATAAAGTCTTTTGAGGGGTGAGAGGGAAGTTGTTCTCTCCATATCAGTGGGCCGGCTTCTGTGCCTATGGCACTGGCACACTGTGACTTCGGCATCTGCAGCAGGAGGGACACTGCGAGGCACATTTCTTGTTCTGATGGTTGTCATGATAGTTAGAGCAGAAAGATTAGAAAGAGTCCAATGCCATGTAGAAGATGGAAAGTATTTAATGACTTCCAGGCGTGTTATGAAGATTTCCTTGGCAGGCACAAGGGAAGCATGAGTTTGAGGTCTGCAACAGGATGAGTTAGAGTTAGACAAATATTATGCGTACCTTAGGCTATCGAGCATTGTGTTTCCTAAGACTCTCTATGTCACTTGCACAAAGGCATCCTTTTAAACAAATTCAAAATAGGGCAGCATGCATTTGAAACTGTGAGAATGTGAGCGTTTTTTAAAACACATTTGTGTGAACAGTTTCTATATACAAAGTGATTTTCTCACCTAGCTTAGGTGATTTCTACAGATACATTGTAACAGATTTGATTTAAATGTTAGGAAAATCACACCCCTTCACACCTTTACCTAATTCATTCAGATATTTATATGATTATAATACTGGAACGAGCTCAAAGCTATGTATGTGTTCTGGAAAATTTGGTTGGAAGTTTGGTTTTTTACAAATAACTGGCTCAGGTCTGTGTGTGGACATGGCTTTATGGCCCTCCCTTGCCATGTTCTGGCTGTAGGTCTCTTCTGTTAGAAGGTGGTGAGAAAGTTGCTGTCATACCACTTCTCTTAGAGCTGTGTTTCTCATAGTGCACTCTATAGACCACCTTATCACAATTCCCTAGGAAGCTTGTTAACTATTTAAGTTCTTTGGCCCAACCCCACCTCTGAATGAGAATATCTGGGAGGAGTGAATGTAATCTGCATTTTTAGTATGCTCCCAACTAACTCCTACATGCTGAAGTTGAGAACAATGATCTCAAATGAAAACGAGATAGAAATAAAAACCCCTAATGCTTATATATCATCTTATGTTTTGTATTTTCACACATACAATTGCATTTAATCATCATTGGTTAATGCATCAATCACCACATGCATTTATCATTTCTTTGGTGATAACATTCAAAAGCCTCTCCTCTGGCTATCATGTAATATATAAAACGTAACTGTTAACCGTTGTCACCCTACTGTTCAATAGAACATCAGAACTTATTTCTCCTATCTAATCATAATTTTATACCCATTGGCTAATCTCTCCCCTGTTTACCCTCTCCTCCTCTCCCCTCCCCAGTCTCTGGTAAACACTATTCTATTTCTCTGCCTCTGTACTATCAACTTTTTTCTTTTTTAGATTCCACTCATGAGTAAGTTCATTTGATGTTTGTCTTTCTGTGCCTGGTGTCACTTAACATAATGTCTTCCCAGTCCATCTGTGATGCTGCAAATGATAGGATTTCATTCTCTTTTTTTAATGACTGAATAGCATTTCATTGTGTATATGTATCACATTATGTTTTTTCATCAGTTGTTACACACTTAGGTTGATTTTGTATCTTGGATATGATAAATTGTGTTGCTCTGTACATGGGAATGCAAATATCTATTCAACATACTGACTTCATTTCCTTTGGGTATATCCCAGTAGTGGGATTGCTGGATCAACTGGTACTTCTATTTTTAACTTTTGGAGGAGCCTCCATACTGTTTTGCATAATGGCTGCACTAGTTTACATTCCCACTAATAGTGTGCAAATGTCCCCTTTCTCCACATCCTTGCCAACATTTGTTTTCTTTCCTCTTTTTGATAATAGCCATTCTTCCTGAAGTGAGGTGGTATCCCATTGTTGTTTTGATTTGCATTTCCCTGATGGTTAGTGATGTTGAGCATTTTTTCATATGCCTGTTGGGCATTTGTACGTCTTCTTTTGAGAAATGTCAATTAAGATCCTTTGCCCATTTATTAATTATGTTGTTTTTTTGCTGTTAGGTTGTTTAAGATCCTAATAAATTCTTGATATTAACTCCTTGTCAGATGCATAGTTTACAAATATTTTCTCCCATTCTGTAGGCTGTCTCCCATTCTGTTAGCAGTTTCCTTTGATATGCAAAATCTTTTTGGTTTGATATAACTCCACTCAATTTTTTTGTTTTTGTTGCTTGTACTTTTGAAGTCTTATTTAAAAAATTCTTGCCCAGCCCCGTGTCATGGATTGTTTCCCCTGTGTTTTCTTCTAGTAGTTTCATAGTTTAGGGTTTTATATTTAAATATTTAATCCACCTTGACATGATTTTTGTATATAGTGAGAGGTAGAGGTCTAGTCTTATTCTTCTGCATGTGGATATCCAGTTTTCTCAGCACCATTTTGAAGTGACTATCTTTTCCCTAGCATGTATTCTTGGCACATTTGTCAAAGATCAGTTGGCTAAAGGTGTGTGAATTTATTTCTGGGCTCTCTATTGTGTTCCATTGGTCTATGTGTCTGTTTTTATGCTAGTACCATGGTTACTGTAGCTTTGTAGTATAATTTAAGTAAGGTAGTATGATGCCTCTAATTTTATTTGTATTTCTCAGTTGCTTTGGCTATTTGGAGTCTTTTTGGTTCTATACAAATTTCAGGATTGTTTTTTTCTATTTCTGTGAAAAATGTCATTGGTATTTTGATATGAATTGCACTAAATATGTAGATCACTTTGAGTAGAATGGCCATTTTAACTTTATTAATTCTTCCAATCATAAACATGAGATATCTTTCCACTTACTTGTGTCCTCTTCACATTCTTTCTTCAAAGTGTTATAGTTTTCATTGTAGAGGTCTTTCTCCTCCTTGGTTAAGTTTATTCCTAAGTATCTTACTTTTTTCTTGCTATGCTATTTATTTTTAACTCTAAAATATATAGAAACAAGTTCCTTTAGACTTTTTTTTGTCAAGAAACAATACATATTTTCTGAATGTGGCAGAAGTACTAGACCAAATGATGATGATGGAAGTAATTTCAAAAAAATTAAGGCCATAAGAATTTGTACTACTTTTATGTGGAAGTATAAACTTTCATATTGAGCATAGTTTTGTAACTAAATTAGTTGCAAAGCTAGACCACAAAGTCTTATTTGCAGAGTTGTACTGGCTAACGAAGAAATGAAACCTCCAGAACTGAAGTGGCTTTTATATATAAAACACAGAGAAATAAGTTGAAAACTACAAGAATTCTTTAAGAGAAAAGGCATTGAATAAAAATTCAATAGAATCAAATCTTTCATATGTCACATGTAAACATTAGTAATTTGTTCGTTTCTTTTAAAAGTAACTCTTTGTGCTTAGAAAACTAAATTACTGCAAACAGTTCCTGAAACATTAATGAAGGATGTTTGCTTGTAGTTGTTGATGAATCTGCAGCAAAGAAGGCAGTTCACGTTATTACTTTCTAATGACACCATAGATTGATATATTCAGAACCTGGCTAATCATATGAAATCTAATTCACAAGACAAATAAAACTAACAAATATGTTTATTGAAACTTGATCATTGCTATCATGGTGATCTTTTTGCTATATATGCAGTATGAACGTTATGGTGGTATGAAGGAAGAATTATTTTTTCTGCTTTATTGCTGATAAACACCACTAGCTGTGAAATGTATAAAATGAAGTTGGATTGAATTGTCAATAAATATATTTTGAAGTTTAAGTTTTGTGGGGGAATGTATTCTGAAATGACAAGAGAACATCCTGGAGTAGTTACTAAGGGGCTTTGCTAGGATACAAATCCACACCAGACTTTCTCCACTGAGAATGTCTTGCAATGAAAAATAAGCAACAGCTGAACTAGATAGTGTGCTTAGTGGCATGATAAAAAGTGCATTAAATTTGATATTTTCTTTATTATGTGATAATATAAAAGTTGGCCATAGCCAACTGTTACTGCATGCTGGGATAAAGTTATCAAGGGGGAAAGTTATTTCAAGAATGTATTACTACAAAATAAACTTTTAGTGATTCTGCAAAGAAAGAAAACAGTGTGGTCTCAAGTTGTTAAAATGTTAATTTGGCATCAGGACTTGCTTATTTTTCTCACATATTTGTTATTTTAAATGATCCAGCTACTTCTATGCAAGTAAAAAAAAGCAACATTTTAAAAAAATGGCAGATAAATTTGAAAAGAAAAAAGGAAATTTAGAAACTTAGAAGCACGTGGTTTTTGTAGACTATTATGACATATTCCATTATGCCACTACCATGCAGTTTTGATTATTATAGCTTTGTAGTATAATTGGAGAGAGCATCTTTCAATGGCATAAGTAATGATGCTGATATTGCACATCTATGAAAAGCTATAACTAAAAACCTTACAAATTTGATAGGACAATTTAAATTTTACTTTTCATCAAAACAAGAGCCACATATAAAAATTATGACTCTGAAATCCAATTTTTTACTAAAAGTTAATTCAAATTAAGCCATAACTTTATAGGATAAATTGTTGGAACTGGCTACAGATGAAGGATTTGATGAATTTTATAAATGCAACACTTGCTTAATTTTGAGTAAAAGTTAATAAATATCCTGAGTCTTCAGAATTGCTTTAAAATGTCTTAACATTTTCATCAACATACCCTTATAATGCTGGTTTCTTTACTATGAGAGTTATTAAAATGAATCATAGAAATCTTAGAAATACATTATCCCCTACAATAGCACTAATTGATCAATGGTTGGACTAACCTATCAATAAATAAACATTCAAGAATCAAGCTCATTTGTCAAACTTAAAACTTTAAAGATTGATATGTAAAGTGTTCATTTACATTTTGCATATAAGCATTTGATAGGGAAGCACCATTTCACAAGTAACTGTTTTTATATTTGCAACTATGAGGTGCAAAATTTTTTGAGTGTAATAATGATTCTCTACATTATTTGCTTGTATGATTACTTTTAATCAATGCATGTTTTCTTTTTCCTATGTTATATTGCTTCTGATTATATTTATTAAAATGTAATATTATGTCTGTTATTTTTAATAATAAAAACATATTTGAATTTTGTTTTGTATATCTTTTAAACTTTATTTTCTAATTATGTTTATTTTATTAAACTATCGATATATGAATGATTATAAGGTTTTTTTGTGGCCAGGGCAATATTTCTCCTCATTATTTTTCATAGCAGCATTACATTTTATTTGCATTTAATAAATAACCCCTTAGTACATTCATTATGGAAAACAGCATGAAGGTTTCTCTAAAAATTAAAAAATAGAACTACCATATGATCCAGGAATCCCATTTCTGGGTGTATTTCCAAAGGAAATAAAATCACTATCTGCACTCCCACATTCATTGCAGCGTTATTCACAATGGCCAATATATGAAAACACCCTAAGTGTCAATTGATGAATGAATAAAGAAAATGTTATATATATATATGTAATATATATAGTGATATATATATTTGAGGGTACTTTAAAAAGTTCAAGGAAAAGTAGAATCAAAAGATAATATGCAGGCTGGCTGGTTAGCTCAGTTGGTTAGAACATGGTGTTGATAACACTAAGGTCAAGGGTTTAGGTCCCCTTACTGGCCAGCCTGCAAAAAAAAAAGATAATGTGAATCTTTCTGTTAAATTTTTGTGGTACACACACACACACACACACACACACTTGGGATATTATTCAGCTTTAAAAAAGAAAAGTACTGTCATTTGCAACAACATGGGTGAACCTGGAGGACATTATGTTAACTAAAATAAGCTGGACAAAGAAAGACAAACATTGCATGATCTCACTTATATGTGGAATCTAAGAAAATCAAAATCATAGAAACAGAGGGTAGAATGGTAGTTACCAAGGGCTGGGGGGGTAGGTGGGGTACATGGGGAGATGTCAATCAAAGGGTACAAACTTGCAGTTATAAGGTGAATAAGTTCAGGAAACCTAATAAGTACAGCATGGTACTATATTTAATAATGTATACTTGAAATTTGCTGAAAGTAGATTTCAAATGTTCTCATCTCATAGCACACATAGGGGACTATGTGAGGTGATGAATATGTTAATTAGCTTGATTGTGGTAATCATTTCACACTATATACATATTATCAAAAACCATGTTGTATACCTTAAGCGTATACAATTTTTATTTGTCAATCATATCTCAATAACGCTTGGGGGAAAATAAACTGATTTAGAATTTTTGGCTTTATTTTTGTTAAGATAACATAAATCTTCTTTAAAAAAGATCAGTCTCATTATTTGCTTCACAATGGCACAAGTTATACTTCGTTCACACAAATATACTCTCATATTTTTCTTGAAATATGCAGCCTTTTTGATCTCTCTCTTCTCTCTTCACCAGCCAGCCTAGTCCATTCCTCTTCCTTCTTTCTTTCTAAAGGGAACCACAATCCTGAGATTGGTGCATACTCATCCCATCTAGGTTTTCATAGCTTTATTGCATTTGTACATACCCAGTATATACTTTTGTTTTATCAGCACCATGATCTAACCAACTGAGCTAACTGGCCAGATCTATTCTAAATTTATATTTTTGGTATTTATCCCCCAACATTGTCATTCATTTAACTGTTATGTAGTTAAAAATAATTAAAGTGGGTTAAAAATAATCAGAGTGTGTCATTCACATCAGATAGTTTGAGGAGCACTGATTTAAAATACAAAGGAACTAAAAAGAACAAGACCACAAAAAAAGGACAACAGAAAAAATGGGCAAGAGTTAAAAATAGGCAATTTACAGAAGGAAAAAAAAAACAAAATTCTAACACACACGGAGAGATACCCTAAATCATTAGTAATCAGGAAAATGCAAATTAAAATAATGATGGAGTATACTTTATATGTATTATGGAGGCAGAAATCAAAAAGCTAGATCATATCAACTGTTGGCAAGAATTTAAGGATACAGGAACCTTTATATACTGCTGGTGGAAGAATGAACTGGTATAGCTCTTCCGGAAAGCAATTAGGTACACTTAGTAAAATGGAGTATTACACACCCATTGGCTCAGCAATTCTGTTGGTAAAAATCCTGAAGAATTGCCACATTGATTTGTAAGAGGATGTGTCAGACACCTCCTATATTCTGTCTCAGAAATTCTTGTCTTCATGGGTGTACCTAGCTCCTGGTCACTGTACTGCCCCAATGACCCCCATGACAACCTACCCCAGGTAGGATTTGTAGCCATGACTTTAGTAAATGATTCTGCGGGCTTGCTTAGTTCAGCCATCAGAGGTCATAGGGATTTCTGAGTCCATCAATTATTGCAGGGCTCAGAAGGAGGGTCCTTTCTCAGTAACTGATTGATTGGATTGCTTGTCTTTTACCCCAATATTCACTCTTTCCTCTCTTCCCCATAAGCAGCCTTTTCCAAGTGTTTAATATGCATTTATTGTCTGTGTTTATGTTCCTGCAAAACTTGTCTTGTTTTATGTATATTAAATTAAGTAGCACATTACTAATCCAGGGGCTCTCAAGGCACACTCCTGAGTTTCAAGAAGCTTCTTGGGCTGTAATGGACATTATGCATCCTTCATTCTTTGGCAAGTTATCTTCTCTATTTAGCTTCCAAAATTGTTCTCCAGTCTCTGATCTTAATTAAGCATTTTCATCCTTGGTAATTTAATACCTGTTTTGTTTTTTTTTTCTAATTTCTTAGCATACCTCTGTTTCTTATCCTCTCCTTTCATGTTTACACCAACTTCTAAAACAGGGTGTTGTTTCTGATAAAACACTACCATTCTCATGCATCTTTGCCACATTTAACATACATAAAATGACAATTTGCCCAACGACAAAGCAGTAGCATAGTTAATGCATATACTGTATGACTGGAAAGAGGGCCATGTCATAACATTCTGTAACCAATATAGATATGAGAAATATGTACATAGAACAAAAACGTGACTACAAAAGCAAAGCTTAGCCCTACTAGTCCTTCTAATTCTGCCACAGGAATTCAGTATCTTAGCTGTTCCCAGTTCCCATGAAGTCATCGGTGCTCTGTGCTACTCATCCTTTGGTCTTTTTTATTTTCCACTGCTATTTCCTTTCATATGGTTCAGGACACACAAAAGAGGATTAGTGGCCTTTTAAGTCCCTCTCTACCCTATGATTCTATGAGTCCACGATTGCTGTGGATCAGTGAATAACCATTGGAATAAAGTTAGGTTACAGGAGAAAACAACTCAGAATAACACAGCAGATAAAGAAAGCTCTTTCATGCTAGAATGGCTCTTCTCCAAGTCACCAGAGACTGTAGCAAATCATTCTGGGGAAGAAAGCAAAGAAAGGAAAGTCAAGAGAATTTTACTGTTCAGTTTGCAAGAACAAGTATTGCTCAGTTTTTTTTTTCAGTGTTTAGTTAACAAAGTTAGTTGAGGAGCTCACATCTGGAAAAATTATCACATGCCTTGCCCATTTTTCCTTTTTGATACCTCTTTGCTTTCTTTGTTTCAATGTGAATTTTTCATTTTCATCAAGTAAGTCCATGAAATGGGGTTTCTAATTGTTTGGATGGGCCTTATATCTGATGAAAAATATTCCAGTGCTTTGTGCCACTATGCTCCACCACGGAGAAACCACATGCACTCAGATTAAGTAATAATGATTGGGTGTTTTATTCTTAAAACGGAAGTGAATTCCTTTCTCCTATGCCTTGTTTTTCTGCCATTCTTTCCTTTCCTTTTTTGTTTTTATTTTCAAAAAGTATCTTTCCCTTAAATGGACCCTGAAAACACATCCGCGTGAAGAAACAGTGCATAGCTTAGTGATGGAAGGTCTATTCTTATCCCAGCCTGTTGGGAAATACCCTCTGACCTGTCACTCTCTCTGTAAAACTGAGACTAATTTAAAGATAAATTGTCCAGAGCTACTGTGAAGCAGAAGCAAAGATAAAGTTAATGGGAATGTGATTCGATTTATAAAAATCTGATTTACGCACAACTTTTCAGTAGCCCATTTATAACATCAAATGAGGAACATCTGTACTAAAGGAAACAACAAGTTGCTTGAGCTTGTAAAAGAAAATCAAATGGTGAGGACAGACAAGATATATAGCAATTATTCAATATCAACATGGCTGACATGTTCAGCTACAGCTGGTTAGGAAAAAGTAATTAAATTCCTTGAACCATAAGCTTGTTCTCTTTTTTTATCTCAACCCTGACTGGGGGGAATAGACCAGTGATTGGTACATTGTCATGCCTTTTAGAAGAGCTGTGATGGTGAGAGTGACACTTGACTAGTTGATGATAGCCTCTTAGCAGAGACATTTACTGTTCACTAAGCATCCTTGTGATCTCTCACAATGTCTGGCTCCCTTCTGGTTACATGCAACCATGTCACTTTCTAGTCAACAGAATGAGATGGGAGTTACTTCTGGGCTGAAGCATTTATGAACAGATGTAAGTTCTCCACTCTCTGTCTTTCTCTGCCACTGTTAACGCCAAAGTGGAATCGTCGTGTGCCGGGATGCCAGAAGTATATTCAACAGAAGACTTCAGTGACCTGCACTGACCTGTAGATAAATCAGAAGCAAAACTTTTTGTATTAAGCCACTGAAGTTTGGGGGTTAATTTGCTAATGTGCTGTAAATCAGTGTTTACAGATTAATATGACTTCATAGATGTTTCTAATTCAATCTTCACACTAATTTTATTGCTCTATTATTATCTTTTCAAGTAGAATTTCATTTTACTTTCTAAAAGCAGAAATACTTTAGGGAGGCGAAGAGAGTAGAAGACAAACTGTTTTCATTCCTAACTTTTTATTCAACTTTATTTTTAAAGCATTTGTTTTTGTTGCAGGAATAGGATTTTGTTTAATAGGATCATATTCAGTACCACCAGATACAGGTACAATTAATTGTGAATGCTTCTGCCAGGATACTACTTTTACCAGTGATATAGTCAGTTCAGTATTTTATATCTTCAGGTAGAAACATCTTTCAGTTAAATCAGTCCATATGCTCCAGGGTTGATATTAAATTTATGAAGAGATATATAGAAATCTTTTTAAGAAAGATCTGACAGTTTATAAACAGGCACTAGGTTGTTAACTTCAAGTCAAGTGAGAGAATATGCAGTTCTGCTAAATTTATATTTTAAACATTCTAAGAAACACACTGTTATACACTGTTCATATATAAATTTTTATTCTGATCTGATAGATTCTAGAATTTAGATAGTGATTTTTTAACACAAAATCCAAAATAAAAGGCAAAACTTTCACACAATAAATTTCAAATATGGATGCGATGTACATGCACTTGCTAATGTTAGGCTGTAAACTGCATTTAATTCATTAGTGAACCAATATTTATTGAAATCCTCGAGAGTATTATTGTTTAAATTCATCATTAAGTTATTAAGGGGGCTTTATGTGCAATGATTCTTTTAATTCCACAACAACCCTATGAAAGATTTACTATCATTACCCTAATTTCAAATAAAGGACTTGAAGCAGTGGGAAGTATAAATCTGCCTGGGGCCACACAGCTGGGAAGTGATGTAGTCAGGCTCTCAATCTGGGATACCCAGTTCCAGAGCCCTCCCTCTTAATTCCTGTACTTTACTAACTCTATTACTACTTGTCAGTATTGTATTAAGCACATCATGGATAATATTTCAATTACATTACTGTACTTACAAGATATTAGTATCCCCAATTTTTACAAGTAAGAAGACTGAGGAAAACAAATGTTGAGTAACTGCACCAAAATCACACAGCAAGCAAGTACAATGCTGGGAATTGACTCCACACCATGCTTGAAGAGAAATCACTTTGATTTCTATATGATGAGGTAGAAAAAACCTGTGTTCAAATCTATACACATGATACAGTGCAAGGTCCTGTGCAATTGATAAACATGGTGGTGTCTTGGTGGCTCTCTAAGATATAGCAATGTCATCCTATTCAGTATTTTAGTAGAAGTGTCAAATTTAGAAAAAGAACAACAGCAGCAGCAACAAGACTCTGATAAGTTTGAATTTCAGATAAACAATGAATTTTTTTTAGTATAAGTTATAACGATGTCCCATGCAACATTTGAGACATACTTATACTGAAAAAATGTCTGTTTATCTGAAATTCATATTTAACTGGGTCTCCTGTATTTTAACTGGCAATCCTGCTTTCTGGAAGTTTTTTCACTTGTACTTTCACTCATAACTCATGAGCATTTACCACCGTTCACCTACGGATCAAACAGATAGAGCCTCTCTAAATGAAAATAATATCTTTTCAGGAATAGAACACTGCAATGGGAATGTGCATGCCACAGTGAACTATATGCGTATTCAAGGAGGTAAAGGAAGATAAAAATTTTAAAAAGGAAAAATGATGGAGGATTACATAAGTGTTTGGGAATAATTTTCCTTGACTACAAGGATCAATAACTAGGGAGACGCCAGTTCGAGGTTGGACAAAGAGTTTCTGGGCAGATATCCTCACAGACACATTTTTTGTACAATAGCCTTTGGGTAAGGTTGTGGTTCTGCAGAATCCTTTGTGATTTTGTGATAGCTCTTGTTGTCAGGCATACATGTATGAGAGCTCTCTCCTTCACTGCCTTTCCCTGGTTCTACTTGTCAGTCACGGTTTTTTTGTTACACAAATGACTCCATTTTGATTCCCCAAATTTTTACACCACATTCAAGGCACAACCCCCTTTTAAATATATACACACACACACACACACACACACACACACACACACACACACACACACTACCTTTCCTCAAAATATATATATATATATACAGTCTGTTATTGCCATTTGTTTACCTAGAACCAGTAGGGAAGATGGGATGAGACAGTTTTTAATCTTTCTTCTAGTGTATGGGAAACATAAACGTGCATTCATACAAATTGGTTTTTGTGTTGTTCTTTAGTGACAATGTATCAATTCCTGTTCCTTCCACTTATAAAATGTAGCCACATATGCTGGTAGAACAAAACACCGCTTATTAGTTTTCACACACAGGAACTTGAAAGATACTATGAACCTCCTTGAAGTCAGACACATGATAGTAATAGACTTTGTTAGATTAGGCTTTTGATAGTCTGAATGTTGTTTTGTGAGTATCACTCAGAATTTTGTTTATAAATCAGAGTCTGAGAACATCTTTATTGTTTGAATATAAATTTACTGTGTAAATCTTAACTGCCATCATTTTATGTTCTTTCCTTCATTCCTAACAAATCACAAGGTAGTTTGAGTATAAAAACACTCCAAAAGTTAGATCAAAAATGGTAAACTACCATTGTTTTGATATTTTTCTTCATTTAAAAACCTGTCTCTTCTCTATACTTCCTTCCTGTCTTGGGCTGGGGACGGTAGAGAGCACTAATTACTGTGTCACAAGCAACAAAAGGCCAATATGCCTGTTAAAGGAACATTAAATAAGATTGGAGACTTATTTTGAAAAAAAGCTTTCAAGATGTGCTTCACGCCTCTCTGTTAATTATTAAAATCAGCTGACTGACCCTGAGACAAGAGCAACTCATTTCCAATTTTCATTCGTTCTGGCTCATCTTCTTTTCTGAAGTCCCTTGTTAATGTGTGAAAATAGCTTGTAATGTTTTTCATCTTCAGCAGAATGATTAAACTCATTGCTTGTACTGGCACAAAATTTGTAAAGGAATACCTATACTGTGTAAATGTGATAATAAAAGTATTTAAGAAAGAAGAGAACTAAACATTGTTCATTGCAGAAACAGGATGAGGAAGGAGTTAGGTAATCGTTAAATCCCAATGTGTCACATCTAACTCCTTTCATCATTTTGGCTTCATTCAAGAGATCTTGAGTCTGGGAGGTATTAGTAGTAGAGTGCCTTCCTGTCTACAAATTACCAAAAATTTATAAATTTTAAATGTATTGATCCTTCTTCCTGTCCTGTTTTCTGGAGTTTCCTTGATGGGCTGTGATGGACTGAACTTAGATCAGAACCAATAAAAGTTGATTATTTACCTAAGAAAAACATCTGAAAATAAGATTTATTTTTTTTCATAAAGTGCAGAAGAAAATGTATCTAACTAAATATATTTTTGTTTAATCTGAATATTATAACACTATACTTTGTATGCTGTATGTAGTTCTTTGTAGCAGTGACTGAGTTTGTTAAGAAAGAGTTCCATGTTGCTGTCTGAATTGCTTAATTCACAGGAAAAAGGTCCCAAAATGGGGTTTGAGAACACTTCTCTACAAAAAAAGGCAGAAATCCTTATTAGATATGGTGTTTAGTCATCTTCGGAAGGAAACAGTGTCCTACATTCTTCTCTTCATTAAGTCTAGGGATGTAATTCTGGAAGGAGATAAATTATATGGCTATATATTTATATCAATATCTTTATCATCCATATCTAGCTTTTACTATACTCAGTGAGGTTTATGTAAAATTTTAAATCTCTGTAAGTACTCAACGTTAGGAAAGGAGTGATCCTCATTATTACTTAGGAGAACTCCTTTTCTACTTATGTGACCTAGTTAGTGGGCTTCATCGTAACACTCCAGAGAATGACAGAATCCAGGAAATTCAATTCCAGATGCACAGACTCAGAGTAATCTTTTCAAGTCAGAGTACATTGGTACCTGGGGAAACATCACATGAAATCATGTGTACTGGATAGCTTTTATGGAGCTCATTATCAAATGGGAACATTAGGCAGGAATCTGGCAGAGAAAATGTAATCAGGATTTATAATTAAGTGAGACCAGAATTTATAAACTTGATTATAATTGTAGGGTTTCTAGGCCTTTTTCCAAATATCAACTACATGCAGTGTAAATATAAAATAAGAATCTGTATACTAAGAACTCTTTATTATGACTTGTGTAGCCGTTCTGAAGCCTTTGGCAGGTTTAATCTCAGCCTGAAAAAATTTCAATCCTTCTGAAATAAATTTGGTTAGAGAGTATTTCTGGTAGATCCATCAATCTAGAAGTTTTTAAAATAATTTACATAACTCAAAATAATTCCTCAAACTAAAATTTAGTACTTTTCTTGTGACTGTTAGTACTGCCATCTTTAGATGAAAGGATCTTTGAAAGATACTCCGAGAGCAAAATTTGCATATTTTTCAGGTACCTCTTATCATGGTAAAACTAAAGGTAGTTCTTTCTCCCTCTTTCATTTGTTCTATGTCTGATTCTCTTAGGAGTTTAGAAACAACACTACAGTGTTTCTGGAACTAGCTGCCAGGAAGCTGTGGGCTGCAAGCATTGTGGCTGCTGAGAATGACAGATGAACATAGTAGTCACGTGGCAGCAAGAGCTTGAAGTTAGGGTGACTCACTGCTCAATGGTAGTAACATATCATATATAAAATCTAGCCAACAAGATGAAAAGAGAGTATAATATGTAATCGTTTAGAGCTGGGTTTTATACACAGACTTACCTGGATGTAAAACCTGGCTGTGTTACTAGCTGTGAGAACATGAGTGTTCCTAAACCTAAAACTCAATTTTCTCAACTATAAAATGGTGCTAATAAGGCCAAATTTTTATGAGGTCGAAAATAACTGTAAAACACATATTTCTGATACATAGGGGATGCTCAAATAATGGTACATTTTTGTTGTTTTTATTATTTCACAGATGTTCTTAGCTAAATTTTTGGCCATCTATTTATCTACATATTCTTTGAAAGGGTATTATAATTCCTCTCTGACTACATTTAGTGTGTATGTGTATTTGCTTGTTAAGATCTACAAGAAGGGACTAGTGTTTTACAATGGGGATAGAACAAGTACAGGCATTAAAATTATGACCTCATTTTTAGGTAAAATAGAGCAATATCCATGAAACTTGAGATCCCTGATTTTGATAATAAATAAAATTGAAGTTATTGATAACCTCAAAGTACTCTGAGTTCAAGGTCCTTAAAATCTGCTTAGTGAAGTGGAAGGCATGAACTCATGAAAAGTTAAAGCAGACAGAAGAAGACAGTACTTTACTGATGGCCAAAGGAGTGACCCAGAATGAGAGAGCTGACTGGCCAAATGCAGAAGAAACTGGGGGCCCTCAACAACAGCCAAGTGGTGAGCCTCCCTGAACTTAGATCTTTGTTGGTAAACGTAGGCAAGCATGTGGAAATCAGCCATCACATCACCTACCCACAACAGTGAACTAAGTAGGACATTCATTGTACAGACCAATAATGTAATTGTATTAGTCAATTTCTGTAGCTTATAACAAAATACCTCAAAATGGTTAATTTGTAAGAAAATGAAATTTATTGCTTACAGTTTTGGAGGCTGGGAAGTCTAAAGTCCAGGGAACATATCTGGTGAGAGCCTTGTTGGTGGTGACAGTGACACATGCAGGGGTCTCACATGTAGAATGGCAGAGCACAGACACATACACACACACAGAGAGCTAACTCCTTACTCCTCTTTTTAAAGCCCTCAGAACAACACTCAATGACCACCATTGAAACATCAACTTATTAATCCATTCATTAGGGCATGGCCCTCACAATCTAATCACCCCTTCAAGGCCCCAACTCTCAATTACTGTAATTACCATAATAAGATTTCCCGCACTCAACAGTTATAGCGGGGATTAAACTTCTAATACATGGACTTTGGGGGACACAATTCAATCAATCCACAGCAGTAACTGATCATGAAAACCTACATAAACTTAATGGAAACTTAATAAAAAATGCATCAACCTCCCTCCAAAAAAGAATGTGTATTCATGCACTTACAAAGATTTTGTGAGGACTATCTTAGTAATCTGATACTAAAATGGAATAATATTTGAAAGAGATTCTGGCTGCTTCTACCTTAGCCGGCAGGGCACAGGTAACAGGAATCCCAGTGCAGGGCTGCAGGAGCTATGATTGCAGCAGCGAGATGCTGGCAGGGATAGCACTCTGGGGTTTTGCTGTATGTCACACTTTATGGATGGGATTCATTTTACCAAACAGAAATTTCATATTGTAAAATTTTTTGTTTGGTTTTGCTTGGCTACCAAGAATTTAATATTGAATTGTATAAGGCACATTGTTGTATTTATTGTTTCCCCTTCTTATACTTCTGGGTTGTAGTGATCTTTTTCTACTATAATGGTAACACACACATACACCCACAGACAGATATGTGAATGCGAGGATGGCAGAAGTAGTAAAGAAAAGCTGTTGGAGTGTTGCTTGGTCTGTGTTGGAGCCTGTGAAGAATCTGTCCTTTGAGTTCTTTCAGACAAATTCTGTGTCTTTTTTTCAATGTTGTATTTCAGCGCCTAATACAGGGCTTGACACATGGCAAATACTCAGTAACTTAGTGATAATAATGAAAATGCATTTTAGTATAGTAAGCCACCAATAAATGAATAATAACATTATAGTTAACAGTCACTGAATGCTTTCAGTGGGTTGGATGCTGTGTAAAATAACATGCATTTATAATTTCATTTTATCCTGAGAAAACCTCTATGAGGTGGGCAGTCTTTTTGAACAAACTTAAGTGATTAAGTAATTGAGGCACAGAGTGGTCAATTAACTTGCCTGTAGAAACATACTAGACATACTAGAGGAAGATGGGAACTCAGCCAGGTCTACCAGAGAACCCCTGGAGTTAACCGGGGAGGCCTTCCTGAGAGGCTAAAGGGTTCGTATTAGTGAATCTGTTGATGCAGAGGAAGAGTCTATTCCTATAGCTATAATTCTCTGAAGTAAAACCAGGTGAGTGTCTAAATATATACAAAGAACAATTTTTAAAATGATCACATATTTTTCTTTTATGAAACAGGGTTATGCTTACTGTGGTTACTGAAATTCAAGTTTTAATACACTTCGTTTCATACCGGAGAAAATGTGCTCTAGTTTATTATGTAAGCTAGGTATTCTTTAAAATAAAATGACTTTTACTTTAATTTACCTGAAATTTTTGTTGTTTGCATTAATATTAATTTTTCCTCTGTATATACGTATGTACAGATATATATATATATATACACACACAAACACATGTATGTATGTGTGTATAACATGAGCATGTGTGAACTAGTTTCTGTGTATAAGTGTATGTGTATTTGTGTTAATACTCTCCCTAGAGGAGATATAAACCAAAGATTCCCTTTTAGAAGGCATTAAATTTAGGAAAACTGGAGGTAGGAACATTTGCATATTATTCTGCTTTGGTTGATAACTTTTAAATTGAATCTTTAGAAAGACAGATAGTTACAGTGTGACATGCTGTTGTTACTTTTTCTCTATGTATTTCCATGTGAACAGAAGTGAAATTTTTAGGTTTATTTTAGGCTCCAAACAGAGGAACTAGTACAATCTAGTAGGAGGTGTATAACTGTTCCATCAGTCGGGTGTTATAGCATTTTTTCTTCCTTGCAGTCCTGCCCCTAAACTGGCCCAAGGCCAATTCAATGACCGCTCACCCTACTTGGCTCAATGGCTTGAAATCGATGCCAGATTTTCTCTCTCCACTGATTTCCCATGGCACCCTATTCATATCTTTTTATAAGCCATGAAAGAATTCCACTTTGTATTATATGTATTTGTGTATCTTGCTTATCCCCTCTGCTTTAACCTACTATTCTCTTTCAACACTGGTCTTTTCTGTGTTTCTCAGACATGCCAGGTCTGTGCCCAACTTAGGACCTTTATACTACCTATTCCTTATTCGTGGAATGCTGTCAGCTGACCTTTGCTTCCCCAGAATCTTCTTGTTATTCAGATATCACCTTAAATGTCATTGGTCCTGTGAGGCCTTCCCTGACCATTTGTATTAGTCAGGGTTCTCCAGAGAGACAGAACCAACAGGATATATAGATAGATAGATAAATGAGAAGGGATTTATTAGGAGAACTGGTTCATGCAATTATGAAGACTAAGAAGTCCCATGATAGGACCTCAGCAAGCTGGAGATCCAGGGAGTCTGGGAGTGTGATTCAGTCCGAGTCTGAAGGCCTCAGAGCCAGTGAAACTGATATTGCAACTTTTAGTCAGAGGCTAAACGCCTGAGCACCTGGGAGGCTGCTGGTGTAACTCTTGGAGTCCAGTGGCCAGAGAACCAGGAGTTCTGATGCCCAAGGACAGGAGAAAATAAGTGTCTAAGATCCAGGAATGAGAGAGAAAAGAATTTACCTCTCCTCTGCCTTTTTGTTCTACGCAGGCTGACTGATACCAACGCATACAGAAGTGGATCTTCTTCACTCAGTCCACCAACCCACATGCCAGTCTCCTTTGGAAACACCTTCAGAGACACACCTAGAACTAATGCTTTAATATCTCTCCAGGTATCCCTCAATCCAATCAAGTTGACTCCTAAAATTAACCATCACACTATCCCAACTAAAATACGTACCCACTAACTCTTTCTCACATCATCTTGTTTCAATCACCAGTCTCCATAACAAGTAGCGCTTTCCGATATTTTCTTATTTATATTATTTACAAGTGTGTTTTCTTGTTTATTCTTTGTTGCCTCCACTAGAATGTAAACTTCTTGAGGGCACAGACCTTATCTATTTTGCTCTCCATAGTATACAAATGCCTAGCACATGTCACAGAGTAGGCCCTTGATCTTGATATGTGTATGTTAAATGTTGATAGGATGAAGGCTCATATACTGAATTCAAGATGTTTTTGAATGCATCCTGTGTAGCTCTTAATTGGTTCCAGCCCTTTAAAACATGGATCTTGGTTTATAAAGGAATATATGGAGTTGTGTACTTCTTCTGGCAGGTACTAATAATATCAAGTATTTTTTATGGCCATAACAGAATAAAACTAGAAATCAATAACAAGAGCAATGTGCGAAGCTACACAAATACATGGAAATTAAACAACATGCTCTTTGAGTAATCAATGAGTTAAAGAAGAGATTAAGAAGGAAATAAAACAATTTCTTGAAACTAATGAAGAAAGAAACATGACATACCAAAACCTATGGGATACAGTCATGGCAGTATTAAGAAGAAAGTTTATAGCAATTGATGTCTATGTCAAACAAACAAAGATTTCAAATAAACAGCCTGACAATGCACCTCAAGGAACTAGAAAAGCAAAAAACAAGCTAAACTCTAAATAAGTAGAAGAAAAGAAATAATAAAATCAGAGAAGAAGTAAATGAACTTGAGACTAAAGGTATAATACAAAAGATTAATCAAACAAAAAGTTGGTTCTTTGAAAAGATAAACAAAATTGACAAACCATTAGCCAGACTAACTAAGGAAAAAAGAGAAAAGATCCAAATAAATAAAATCAGAAATGCAAATGGAGACATTACAACAGATAGCACTGAAATACAAAATGATCATCAGAGAGTATTATGAACAACTATATGCCAATAAATAAGAAAACCTAGAGGAAATGGATAAATTCCTGGACACATATGACCTAACAAGACTGAACTAAGAAGAAATGGAAAACCTAAATAGACCAATAATAAGTAACAAGGTTGAATCAGTAATAAAAATCTCCCAACAAAGAAAAGCCCAGCACGAGATGGCTTTCCTGAATTCTACCAAACATTTAAAGAAGAACTAATACTAATAATTCTTAAACTATTTCAAAAAGTCAAAGTGGACAGAATTCTTCCAATGTCATATTACAAGGCCAGCATTACCCTGATAATAAAACCAGGCATGGACACAACAAAAAAAGGAAGCTATAGACCAATATCCCTAATGAACGCAAATGCAAAAATTCTCAGTGAAATACTAATAAACTGAATCCAACAGCATATCAAAAAGGTTATTCACCATGATCAACTGGGATTTATCTCAGGACTTCAAGGATGATTGAAGATATGTAAATCAATAAGTGTAATACATCACATCAACAGAATGAAAGAAAAAAAATATGATCATCTCAATAGACACAGAAAAAGCATTTGATAAAATTCAACATCCCTGTTTGATAATGACTCTCAATGAAGTAGGTGTAAAAGAAAAGTATCTTAATACAATAAAGGCTATATATGACAAACCCACAGCTAACACCATATTCAACATGGAAAAGCTTTCAGGCTTGGATGCCCTCTCTCACCAGTTCCCTTCAACATAGTACTGGAAGTCCTAGCCAGAGCAATTGGGCAAGAGAAAGAAATAAAGGTCATCCAAATTGGAAAGGAAGAAGTCAAGTCCCTATTTGCAGACAACATGGTTTTATATAGAGTGAAACCTAAAGACTCTACCAAAAGTCTCCTAGACCTGATTAATAAATTCAGTAAAGCTGCAGGTTACAAAAATCAATGTATGGAAATCAGTAGCATTTCTATACACTAACAGTGAACTTGCAGAAAAAGAAATCAAGAAGTCTATCCCATTTACAATAGCAAAGAAAAAATAAAATAGCTAGGAATAAATTTATCCAAGGAGATGAAATATCTCCACAATGAAAACTGTAAAACACTGATTAAAAAATTAAATAAGACGCAAAAAATGGAAAGACATTCCATGCTCATGGATTGGAAGAATCAATATCATCAAAATGACCATACTACCCAAAGCTAACTACAGATTTAATGTAAGCCCCAACAAAGTACTAATGACATACTTAACAGAAACAGAAAAAGCAATTCAAAAATTTACATGGAACATCAAGAGACCCTGAATAGCAAAAGCAATCTTGAGCAGAAGAACAAAGTGGGGGGTATCACACTCCCTAACTTCAAAATATGCTACAAAGCTATATTAATCATGGTACTGGCACAAAAACAGACACAGACTGATGGAACAGAATAGAGAATTCAGAAATAAATCCATGTGCCTGCAGCCAACTAATTTTTGACGAGTGAGCTAAAAACACACACTAGGGAAAGGACAGTGTCTTCAATAAATGGTGTTGAGAAAAATGGAGGTCCATATGCAGAATAATGAAACTAGACCCCTGTCTCTCACCATATACCAAATTCAACTCAAAATTGATTAAAAACTTAAATGTAAGATCCCAAACTGTAAAATTTCCAGAAGAAAATATAGTGGAAACACTTCAGTATGTAAGACTGAACAAAGATTTTATGAATAATACTTCAGAAGCACAGGGAACAAGGGAAAAAATTAAAAAATGGGGTTATATCAAGCTAAAATCTTCTGCACAGCAAAGGAAGCAATCAACAGAGCAAAAAGACAACCTGGAGAATGGGAGAAAATATTTGTAAATTATGCATCCAACAAGAGATTAATATCAAGGATATACAAAGAGTTAAAACAACTCAAAATGGGCTTTAAAAATGGGCAAAGGAACTGAATAGACATTTTTTGAAAGAAGACAAGCAAATGGCCAACAGGATATATGAAAAAGTGCTTGACATCACTAATCATCAGAGAAATGAAAATCAAAACCGTGATGAAATATCATTTCACCCCAGTTAGAGTGGCTATCATCAAAAAGACAGCAAATAACAAATGCTGGTGAGGATGTGGAGAAAGGGGAACTCATACATTGTTGGTGGGACTGTAAATTAGAGTTAGTATCACCATTATGAAGAACAGTATGGAGCTTTCTCAAACAATTACAGATAGAACTACCATAGGATCCTGCAATCCCACAACTGGGTATGTATCCAAAGGAATGGTGACCAACATGTTGAAGGGATACCTGCACTCCCCTGTTTATCATGGCTCTATTCACAATAGCTAAGAGTTGGAATCAACATAAATGTCCTCCAATGGATGACTGGATAAAGAAAATGTGGTATATATACACAATGGTATACTATTCAGCCATAAAAAATAAAGAAATTTTTGCCATTTGCAGTAACCTGGCTGAGCTTGGAGAAAATTATATTAAGTGAAATAAGGCAAGTACAGAGAGAGAAATACCACTCGTGTAGAAGCTAAAAAAATTGATTTCATAGATGTAGATGGTAGAATAGTGGTTACTGGAGATTGAGGGGAGAGTAATCAGGGAATATGAAATAGTAGAGAAATAGGAGGAATGGGACTGAGTGTTCTATAATAATATAGGGAGACTACAGGTCATAAAGTACTGTGTGTCTTTGAATAGCTAGTTGAGATGATGCTGAAGGTTCCTAACACAAAAAAATGACAAATGTTTGAGGTGATAGATAAACTATGCACCTTGATATGACTGTTGCACACTGTATGAATGTACCCAAGTATCATATTGTACTCCATAAATATAAGCAATTATCATGGGTCAGTTAAGAAAAATAAAAAGAGAGAGAAAAGGAAAGTAGAATAGTAGTTACCAGAGGCAGGGAAGGGGGAGGGGGGAGCTGGGGAAAGATTGGTAGACCGGTACAAAGTTACAAAGTTACAGCTAGGTAGGAAGAATAAGTTCTGGTGCCCTAGGGTGACAATAACTAATAATATTGTATTGTGTATTTCAAGATAGGGGGAAAGAGGATCTTGAATGATATAATCACAAAGAAATGATAAATGTTTAAGTGATAGATATGCTAACTATTTTGACTAGATCATTATACAATATATGCATGTATTGAAACAACAAACTGAACCCCACACACGTACAATGAAAAAAATAAAAAAAGAATGATTGAGGTCAGTCCTTCTCGTGCCATTTTGTGGTCAATATAAGAATTCTTTATGTCCACTCAAATGCACATTTCTATTACTTGGAGTTGAAGGTGTCCAGCCAGGGAGGAGCTTGCTTGGATGCTGTGGGAGAAGGTGGGCTAAAGCCTGTGCCTTCTTCACTGAGGTGTGTGATGTTCTTAAGGCATGACCCATAGGTGCATCACAAGTGAGACTCTGGCCAAAAGAGCCTATGCAAACAAATGACATTTCAAAATAACTCAGATCCTCCATTTGTGTTTTGTGATCATCATGAAGGGGACACCAAATGGCCAGTAATAATTCTTTTAAAAATTTGCCTTACTTTAGTTTTTGATTGACAAATAAAAATTGTATATTGTATATATTTATACTTTACAGTATGATGTTTTGATATATGTGTACATTGTGGAATGGCTCCATTGAGTAATTAAAATATATATTACTTCACATACTTATTTTTTTTGTGATGATGAGAACAAATAAAATCTACTGTCAGCATTTTCAAAATACAATAAATTGTTATTAACTAAGTCACCACGTGGCACAATAGATCTCTTGAACTTAAAAACTGAAATTTTGTATCCTTTGACTAACATCTCCCCACCCTGCCCCCCAGCCTCTGGTAACCACCGTTCTGCTCTCTATTTCTGTAAGTTCAACTTTTTTAGATTCCTCACGTGAGATCATGTGATATTTGTCTTTCTGTGTCTGGCTTATTTCAATTAATATAATGCCCTTCAGGTTCATCCATGTTGTTGAAAATGACAAGATTTCCTGCTTTTTTGAGCCTGAATAGTACTCCATTGTGCATATATATATGCCCTATTTTCTTTATCCATTCATCCATTTAAGGATGCTTAGGCTAATTCTATATCTTGGCTATTGTGAATAATGCTGCTGTGAATATGGAAGTGCAGATGTCTCTTCGACATACTGATTTAATTTCCTTTGTATCCCTATCCAGTAGTGGGATTGCTGGATAATATGATAGTTCTATTTTTAATTCTTTGAGAAAACTCCATACTTTTTTCCATGTGGACTGTACCAATTTACATTCCCACCAACAGTCTGTGAGGGTTCCTTTTTCTTCACATTGCCAACATTTGTTATCTTTTGTCTTTTTGACAGTAGCCATTTTATTAGGTGTGAGGTGAGATCTCATTATGGTTATAATTTGCATTTCTCTTATAAGTGATGTTGAACTTTCTACATATACCTGTTGTTCATTTGTATGTCTTCTTTTGAGAACTGTTTATTCAGGTCCTTTGCACATTTTTTTAATTGAGCTATTTTTTTTCTTGCTATTGAGTTGAGTTCCTTATTATTAAATATTATTTAATAATAATATTTATTAAATATTAAATTAAATATTTAACTTATTAAATATTTATAATATTATTACATATTATTTAATATTTTTAAATAATAACCCCTTATTAGATATATGGTTTGCAGATATTTTCTCCCATTACATAGGTTGTCTTTTCATTCTGTTGATTGTTTCCTTTGCTGTGCAGAAGCTTTTTAGTTTGATATATTGTTTGCCTATTTTTGCTTTTGTTGCCTATAGTTTTTGGGTTATATCCAAAAAATAATTGCCCAGACTATTGTCATGGAACTTTCCCCCTGTTTTCTTCTAGTAATTTTACAGTTCCAGGTCTTACATTTGCATCTTTACTCATTTTTTATTTAATTTTTTAATAAGATGTGAGATAAGGGTCCAACTTTATTCTTTTGCATGTTGATATCCAGCTTTCCCAACACCACTTATTGAAGAGACTGTCCTTTTCCCATTGTTCCCCAGTGTTCTTGCCACTTTTGTTGAAATCAATTGACTGCAAATAGGTGGGTTTATTTTGGGACTCTCTATTCTGTTTTATTGGTCTGTGTGTCTGTTTTTATGCCAGGACTGTGCTGTTTTAATTATTATAGGTTTGTAGTATACCTTAAGGTCAGGTAGTATGATGCCTCCAGCTTTGTTCTTTTCCCCAAGATTACTTTTGGGATCTTTTGTGTTTTCCATACTAGTTTTAGATTGTTTTTTTTTTTCTGTTTCTGTGAAAAATGTCCTTGTAATTTTGATAGGGATTGCATTCAGTCTGTAGATGACTTTGGGTAGTATGGACATAATTCTTCTATTTCATGAACACTGGATATCTTTCCATTTATTTGTATCTACTTCAGTTTTGTTCATCAATGTTTTATAATTTTCATTGTACAGGTCTTTCACCTTGTTGGTTAAATTTATTCCTAAATATTATTTTTGTAGCTGTTGTAAATGGAATTATATTCTTTTTTTTTAAAAGATTACTGGCAAGGGGATCTTAACCCTTGACTTGGTGTGAGCTAATTGGCCATCCCTATATAGATATCCAAACCCTTTGCCTTGGCATTAGCATCACCACACTCTCCCAAGTGAGCCACGGGCTGGCCCTGAATTGTATTCCTGATTTCTTTTTCAGATAGTTTTTTGTTAGTGTATAGATACACTACTGATTTTTGGATGTTGATTTTGTATCCTGCAACTTCACTGAATTTGTTTTATAGTTCTAACAGTTTTGTGGTGGAGTCTTTAGTTTCCTATCTTTAAGATCACATCGTCTGCAAAGAGGGAAAATTTAACTTCTTCCTTTGCAATTTGTACATTTGTTTTATTTCTTTCTCTTGACTAATTGTTCTGGCTAGGAATTCCAGTAATATGTTAAATAGAAGTGGTGGGAGTGTGCATCTTTGCCATGTTCTCAAACTTAGAGAAAAAGCTTTCAGCTTTTTACTGCTGACTATGATGTTAGCTGTGAGTTTTTCATATATGGCCCTTATTCTGTTGAGGCACATTTCTTCTACACCTAATTTGTTAAGAGTTTTCATCATGAAAGGATGTTGAATTTTGTCAAATGCTTTTTCTTCATCTATTGAGATGATCATATGGTTTCTGTCTATTATTCTGTTAATGTGATGTATTTAATTTATAGATTTGTGTATGTTTAACCATTCTTGCATCCCTGGGATAAATGCCGCTTGATCATGGAGGATGGTTTCCTAGTAATAATGCATAAAACCTTGCAATTCTCCTCTTCCATCCATTGTCCATGTATACTGCATCTACTCCCAACCTTTCCCCAACTGCTCCAGCTTTCATCAATGTTTGCTTATTGTTCTTTCCTTCATCTTCTTTCCTGATTCTCCATTCAAGCAAGAAGTCATCTTAATGGAGGGTGGGAAAGGAGAAAAGACTTGAAACTGGCTAAGTCTGAATCCTCCTTATTTTCTTTACTATTTGTTTATTTATGTATTTATTATTATTATTATTTTATGTTCTAAGAAACATAAAAGGGGAGAGGGATGGGGTGGGAGGAAGTGAAAGGAGGGAAGGGGGCATGGTTGAGGCCTGTGGCACCCCCATAATTGTGGCAGGGGAGCCCAGGGTCTTCCGGTGGTGGCTTGGTCATGGCTGGGCTAGATGTCCAGGGAGTGTGGCTGAGGCTTTCAGCACCCCCCACTCTGGCTCAAGAACCTGGGGAGCTTCCAGCAGTGGCTCTGTAGTCATCACTGGGCTGGAAGCAGATGTTGGGGGGAAGGGGCATGCCTGCGGACCTCAGGCCCCCACTGCCCTGGCTCAGGAGCCTGTAGTGCTTCCAGTGGTGGCACAGTGCTTGTCACTGGGCTGGATGTGGATGTTGTGGGGGAGTGGCTGAGGCCTTCAACCCCTCCCCCAGAGCACCTTGGGAGCCTGGGTGCTTCCAGCAGTGGCCTGGTGGTCATTGCTGGACTGGATGCAAACATTGAGGGGGTCTGGCTGAGGCCCTCAGCCCTTCCCCTATCCTGGCTTGGGAGCCTGGGAGGCTTCTGGTCTTTCTAAATTTTAGACATGTTCTTTGATAATATTAAATCTTTACTTTTTAATATTAGAATTTTGATCTGTGGGGTTTTTGTTTTTTCTTTCAGTTCTGTGTTTGATTATTAGCTACCCTCACTACTTAAACTCTGCACTGGAACTACTGGAACTAATTTGTTGTCCTTTGGCTACTTCTAAAATGGAGGAACTTCCTGTGGGACCCAGCACTTGAGCCCTGAGGTTGAGCTAAACTGCTGCTTTGCTGCTGATTCCCTGGAAAAGTCTTTTTGTACAGCTCAGGTTTTAATTTTTAAGCTTGTAAGCACTTCCGGGTCTTGTGAGGTCCAGTACGCCTGTGTTGTATGGAAACTCTGGTCTGAGCCTGAGTCTTTTCAGCAAACTGTACCCCTGCAGTTCTATATTACTGACCAGTCTTCACTGAGTGGTCCTGCTCTGATTAGAGGTCAGATCAGCTGTCCATGCTGTGCTCCAGTGTTCCCCCAGTGGGCCCGTCTCCCCCACCCCATGCACTCTAAACACTTCCCATGGGGTAGGCTGTGTGCTGGTCCTTCATGATGACTCACCAGCCTCTGAGTGAGCCTTATTTCAGTTGTCTGTGACCCCATGCTCCTTTGTGGGTCCACAGGAACACTGCTAATGGTCTTGCTGGCCTAGGGGACACCAAGGCCCTCTTCTCCCCTGCAGCCTCCAAGCACCTTCATTATGAAGGGCACAGCAGCAGCTTTTGCCATATCTTGCTCTATGTACTCACCAGGGCCAGCCTTGAAGTGGTCAGAGCTCGAAACAGTTAAAGCAATTTTTTTTTTTCTCTCATCGTGGCTTCTCTTGCCTTCATGAACTCCACAGGTCTCTCCTCCTCCTGAGCTCTAGCAATGCCACCTTGGCAGTTGTTGCTTTTTAATAGTTGTAAATTGGTTGATTTGTGGGAGAGAGTGATACTGGGGACCATCTATTCTGCCGTCTTGATCGGAAGCCTCCCCAAATCCTCTTTAGCACCAGAAGTTTGACGTAAGGTTGGAAAATTCTATTTAATTTTTAATTCCATTACTGATGATTACCAACAGTACCAAATCAAATAAAAGGCAACTGAAAATTTCCAGACTCTCTATTTATACAAAGTTTTAGAGCGGGGAAGCATTATATTTCTAAACTCATTAATCCACAGTCACGAGTTGTGTTCCCTGGAAAACATTTTGAAACAGAGTAATGAACAGGACATTGATTAGAAATTGCTAATAAGCTGTGAAAGATGGGGGAAGGAAGAAGCCTTGATTAAGGAGTTGTTGAACTGCAGTCATTCCCTATAATTGCATTAGCTGACACTACAGGGAGCTCAAGGAGCTGGCTGGGGTGGCCCCTCAGAGCTTTCTTGAGCAGGGTTTTTGTATAATCACATTTATTTGTGAATGTGAGCTGCCCCTGGAAGGATGTATAACTTTGAGCAAAGCAGTCTTCTTCAGCTAAAGCAATCCTTAAAGAGGGCTGATGATTGAAGACCATCTTCTGTCAGCATTCCCAGAAGCTGGGGAAACAAGTCCTTCTTTATTAAAGAGGGATCTAGGCAGTGTATCACCACGTTCACCACATGTGATACTATTTGTCTGCCAAGGATGTGCTCACACATATTATTAACTGCCACTTGTAGGGAATCTCAGTAGTTCTTTATCATGGGACCTTCTAGAGAAATCCGACTTTACTTCTTCCTCCCAAGGAACATTATAGTACAACTTACCTCTGCCGATGTAGTTGTAGAATAAGAGAGGCTACTTCGTGATTGGAATGGGGAAATTAGCAAGATAGGGTTGTAAATGCACATGGATGGGGTCTGAAGCCCATGGACTTAAAATCTATTAAGAAACACTCCTTGTGATCCTAACGTTGGAGAATTTTCTTTCTTTCATGGCTTCTTAGATGATTCCTGTGTTTCCACAGCTATCTCCCACAACAAATATGCAAGGATTTTGGTGGTTTGGATAGAGGCGTCTCTCTGATGTCATCATTAACTGGAGAGGTGGGTGCCCTGGCAAGTAAATATAAATAATAAACATATCCTCCTCTCCCCCACTCCACATGCCCTTTATTTGGAATTTTGAACGACTGTCAACATTTGGAAAATGTTATGCCCTAGAATTGTGAGTAAAGAAGGCCTAAATGTTTCTCACAGAACTATCACAGCACACGTCATAATCAATGGTTCTGTTGATTGATTTCCTCGTTCAACTATGAGCTACGTGGGGGCAGAGACCATGCCTCTCTGATTCTTTATCCCTGCTGACCGTCATTCCTTTTCACCAATATTTGTTGAATGATTGGATGAGTTAATGAATGAATAGGTATTCTGTAGAGTAGCTATGGTCTTTCCAGACAGTATTTGTTTTCCCTGAGAATTTAAAATTATTTTACTAACCGGCTCTTAGCCTCCCATACAAAAGACATACCTACCTTGGAGCTTAATAAAAACAGACCACTCACATTTAGTCTGTATATATTTAGTTGGGAGAAGAGCATCTTTCCTTAAAGACCATCTGCATATTTTAAGAGCAGAGGGAGCTTGTGTGGTTGAAGCCTTGTGTTTCTAATTAAATTAGGTACAATACTGAAGGGAGCTGTAATTGGAATCTAATCAGGCCATCAGTATTGGTAAGAGCAGCAATTATTCAGAGGAGCCACGCCAGCCTGAGGAGCAGAAACTACCTGTGTTTGGTGTTTATTTAACAGTGAAGCAAAGGTGGTGTAGCAGCAGCTGAGGGAGGTGGCTCTGTGGGGCTGTGACAGAAAGTGGGGAACACAGTAAAAACTGCAGATGTGAATGTGCAG
The DNA here is from genome assembly GCF_027409185.1 of Cynocephalus volans. Classification (NCBI taxonomy): domain Eukaryota; kingdom Metazoa; phylum Chordata; class Mammalia; order Dermoptera; family Cynocephalidae; genus Cynocephalus; species Cynocephalus volans. The sequence goes on along the minus strand of NC_084464.1, from coordinate 117,372,291 downwards.
GTGGAAAGACCACACTCTTCAGGAAATGACTGACAGCAAATATAAATTCAATTTATATGAATAATCCTATGTTAATCGCACAGGAACTCCTGAAGCTAGAGTGATGGTAATGTGGTAGCTCTGTAACCTCGAAAGAGGACCGACAGCTCTTTAGATGGGGATGTAGACTCATGACATACAGAGAAGTTCTCTCTGCTAAGAAGGTGGTCCTTCCTTTATAAGATGTTTTCCAAGGAAAGTAAAATATGTTAAGGCTTCTTATGTCTTGCCCTTCCACTTTATTTTACAGTATGAGATCCTATTGGTGTTTACCTACATATATCTAAATAATATGCTTATATTGCTACCCCCCATTTAAAAAAAGTTTTAGTTCCTACCTCCTGACATCCAGCTATAGGAGATGAGGAGTTAAACTCTCTTTTATTGTTCTATCACACACATGCACACACGTGTACAGACATTGTAATTTTGGTTAGATCAGTGTGCAGTGTTGATCTTACTTTGATTATGTGACAAGATTTACAATGAAGCCATGTGGTATACTATGATAAGTTTTCCTTTCCTGCCTATTTTATGTCCTGTACTCCCACCTCTGTGATAATAATTTTCATTCAGATTGCTTTTGAGAAGTCTGATGATATTCTAATTCTTGATCTTTGTATAAATCCTGTTTTATTTTCTCTGGAAGCATCTTATCTTTTTCCTGAAGTTATGAAATGTCATGATGATTTACATTAGTATGAGTCCATTTCTATCCTTGATACCAGAGAGTTTATGTTTGGTTGCCAGCATTCTGAGAGCCAGGAGGTGGAAGAAAGCTGGGGCTCTGAACATTAGTGTGCTAACATTGTAAACTTCTGTAATAGCTACCTCTCAACTAATTGAAATTGTAGCTATGGTTGGTATTCTGCCATCCTGATCTTTTGCTACATTTCCCCAAAATAAAGCTCTACAAGTATATCAGCAGAGGTAAGTTGTTCTATAATGTTCCTTGGCAGGAAGAAATAAAATCTGATTTCTCTAGAAGGTCCCATGATAAAGAATTACTGAGATTCCCTACAAGTGGCAGTTAATAATATGTTTGACTGAGCACATCCCTGGCAGACAAGTGACATCACTTGTGGTGAACGTGGTGATACACTGCCTAGATCCCTCTTTAGGAAAGAAGGACTTGTTCCCCCAGCTGCAGGGAATGCTGACGGAGGATGGTCTTCAATCGTCAGCCCTCTTTAAGGATTGCTTTAGCTGAAGAAGACTGCTTTGCTCAAAGTTATACCTCCTTCCAGGGGCAGCTCACATTCACAAATAAATGTGATTATACAAAGACCCTGCTCCTTTATCCCTGCTCAAGAAAGCTCTGAGGGGCCACCCCAGCCAGCTCCTGAGCTCTTTGTCAGCTAATGCAATTATAGGGAATGACTGCAGTTCAACAACTCCTTAATCAAGGCTTCTTCCTTCCCCTCCCTTTCATAGCCTATTAGCAATTCCTAATCAATGTCCTGTTCATTACTCTCTATTTCAAAATCTGTTTCCCAGGGAACACAATTTGTGACTGCAGATTAACTAGTTTAGAAATATTATGCTTCCCTGCTCTAAAACTTTGTATGATACACATATGTAGCAAAAAGTTTTCAGCTGTTTTACTACTTCTTTCTACAAGTCATTTGTACAACTACAACTAAGCCACCTTCTGTGCAGAATTTATAATTCAAGATTATATGAGCTATCACTGAGAAAAATGAATGAATTCCTTTGGTTTACACTGTACAAACAAGTGAAAGAGAATAAAAATGACTTTATATTTCTTCTATTACACACCGTACTTGTATTTCTGTTGTTGATATATTGATTCTTTCGTAGTAGGAGAAAGTATCTGAATCTCACCCTCTATCCACATAAGGACCAAGACCATCCTAGCTGGAGTTTATGTCAGGGCAATTAGTGCTTGGTATTGAATCTTAAGGGCTGCAAATTAAGGCAAAATATTTTACTTTAGCTAGCTGAAGTCAAATGAAAAAAGAGAGAATGAATATATAACCTACGTTCTTCTTCTTCTTCTTCTTATTTTTGTAAATAAAGTTTTATTGGAACATAGTCATACTCATTCATTTACATACCACCTATGGCTATTTTTTAAAAAAAATTTATTTTTTTGAGAGAATTATATTAAGTGAAACAAGTCAGGCACAGAAAGAGAAATACCACATGTTCTCACTTATTGGTGGGAGCTAAAAATAAATAACCTAAGTTCTTATTAAAAGTTGAGGGTCAATGTCGTGTAAATTGAAAGCAAACTTTGAGTCCATAGGTAGAAAATGAGTCTGGGACCATATCTCGAAGGTTTTAAGTCAGACTCCAAAGCTTAAATTTTAAATACAGACAAAAAGGGCATTTTTAAGTAAGGTCAACTTTTAATGGCATTTAAAATATGGAACTAAATTATCATGGATGACTCAGAAAACCCAGGCCAAAAATGAGGGACAGAGCTGAGAATCAGGAACCAGGAATGTCTAAAGCCTTATGAAATAAGAAGATTGCTGTGGATAAATTTCAGGGTCTGCAACTTGCTTGGTATTGGCCATTGAATTGTTGTGGAGGGTTTGTTTGCTTTAAAAGCACAGATGAAGGCATATTATCATATCTCAAATGCCTCTCAATACTCTCCTAAATGAGAACAGGTTCATGATGTTACTTTGGGGCACTCTTGAACATAAGGTATGTTTGAACCTTAGCTTCACAGGTAGTGGAGATAGACCAGGAACCCAAGGCTGGTAGAACAAAGATGGGAATAATTTATCCTAGCTCTTAAGTCTGGCCTGTATCATTTATTTATTTTTTTATTCATTAATTCTTTCAACAAATACTTGCTTACTCATTTCTATTTGCCAGGCACCGTCCTAGGTACTGGGGATGCAGTAGTGAATAAGATATATTCTTCCATCAAAGACGTGATAATCTTTTAAAGAGCTCAGATGTGGATCAAGTGATGATTTTAATGGAGATTCAATCAGCCGATAGGAAAGAAACAAAGGAAGCCATGGAGGAAGTGGTATCCAAAGTGACACAGGCTAGTGGCAGGGTCAGGGGCTAGGAGATCATTCCATTTACATCAGAATGGGTGTTCAGAGAGTAGTGATCATTCATTTATTCCTTCATTCTCAGAACATTTACTTACTGAACATCTCACAGTGTACTAGACACTGAACTAGGGGTGAGTATATCAAGGATAGACTGTTTAGTCAGATATACATGAAATAATATGGTTTCTGCTTCTAAAGAGCACACAGGCATATAAATAACCAGTTATAATGTGAGAAGTGCTTTGATAGGGGTACTATAGGCTGCATGTGAACATTTAGGCACTTAAACTACACGTTGGAAATCAGGGAAGCCTTCTTGGAGGAAATGGCATTTATGTTGAGATGTGCAGGATGAGGAGTTCCTGAGGTAAGGATGCAAAGTCCTGAAGGAAATTTCTATCCACCTAGGACAAGAACTACCAGAGTCAGAAGGGAATATATAATATTTCCAGCCAAGAAAAGGCAGGTGTTCATGGTACAGTTCCAACCCTGGTGGAAACTGAAGTCAAAGAAAGAAAACTTATGCAAGTGTATGACATTGGGCAAGTCACTTCCCCTTTCTGTACCTCAGTTTCCTCACTTGTAAAATGAGAACTATAATGAAACATACTTCACGGGGTTGTTGTGAGGATCAAAGAAATGATATATGTAAAATACTTAGAACAGTGCCTGGCACTTAGTAAGCATTCAATAAATTTTAGCAAATAATAATAATTATTATTGTTGGTAACATCAACTGGTTGTAAAACGTGGGGTGAGGAAAGCCTGTGTGTCAGTGATTATGTGGATGTCCACAGCTTGTTCCTGGCATGCTGGGTGCCAGAGCCAGGTGATAAGACTAATATTAGTTCTTCTCAGCTTGCAGGCTGACATGGTTGATAATCTTCTTGCTCTGTTCAGGATTGGCCCAGAACAGCCAGTGGAGGGTTAGTGATTCAACATTAGCCAAGAAAAATATATTGAGTGTGTCTTAATCAGCTTGGGATTCTATAACAAACACCACAGACTGGATGGCTTAAACACAGATATTTATTTCTTACAGTTTTGGAGGATGGGAAGTTCAAGATCAAGGTGCAGACAGATTCTGTTCTTGGTGAGGGCCCTCTTCTTGGCTTGCAGTCAGCCACCTTCCTGCTGTATCCACACACAGTGCCTCTTCTTATGGTGGCACTAATCTCCTTTTGGGAGCTTTGCTCTCATGACCTTGTCTAATCCTAATTACCTTCCCAAGGTCCCAGCTCTTTATACCAACATATTGAGGAGAAGAACTTCAACATATAAATTTTTCAGGGACACATGCTACAACAGAGTGTCATTGTGGGTCAGGCACCATTTTCATTGTAGGTTACATTGAAGAAAAGGTGTGTAGAGTTCTACCTAAGGAGATAAAATTATATTGCCAGGTAGAGGCATGGGGCTGAAAAAAAACTCTTTGACAAATAAATATAAAGAAGGTAACATAAGATTTCTAATATAGAGTGACTGAAGAGGGTGGTCTGCTTAGCTGGAGTGGTCTATGCCAGGGTGACATGTATGCTGAATTCTGAGGGATGAGAAGAAAGTGGCCATGAAATCACCCAGAGGAAGAGCATTGCAAGCAGAAGAAAGAATGACTGTGGCAAAGAGCTGGGGGGTGGCTAGTGGTTCCTCCTGCTGTTGGGAGCTTTGGAAAATACAGGCCTCAGAAATTTAGCTCTTTGAGAATAGTTTAAAAGTTTACCAGATGTCCTTTAAACTGAGAAGCTAAATTGAATGGTTGTGCAGACTACCTTTGCAAATCACGCCACATTCTGCTCTGTTGAGACTCCACTGAGTACACCTGCCCTGCATCTCAGAGCTTTCACAAGCAGCATTCTCTCTGGAATACTCCTTTCTTGTGTAACTGTAAAACTAGGTATCTTGTCCAAGACTTAGTTCAAATATTTCTCTCTTGATAATGTTTTTACCTAGGCCAGTGCTAGAAAATTTACTGTGGTAAAAATATAAATAAAACCTACTCTTTGCTTCAGAGAGCATAAAATCTAGCTAGAGAACAATAAAGGGCACATTATTAAGAAGAGTAATGGAAGTTTAGGCAAGAGGATGCTGAACTTCCTCTTCTCCTGCTCTTCTTCCTAATGGTAATGTAGCCATTTTGGCAAGTGTGGACAAAGTAATATAGTATAGTCTTCAAAAAGGAAAGGAAACTGATGTTATCCAAGACATACCTATATTTGTACTTTTCAAACTTACATAGACAGAAAATGAATCTTTCTAGGTTTCTTAGGTAGTGCAGTGCAAATAAATTTGTTATATGCTCCATCATTTCAATATATGTCTAAAAGACCAGGTCCAGAAAAGGCTAACATCAGGGCATGTGTACTTTGTGAAAATTCCAAGTGCTTAAATGGGCATTTGATGAGACTTTTGGAAAACAACTACAACAATGGAAAATGGCACGTAAATGATGTTAGCAAGGTCTGTTTGAAAACTATAAAAAGAAGTATAGTCTATACCACAGCGAGGTCAAAGGAGTTGGTTGGGGGACTTTGATAACTCCTGCTCTCCCCATATCCATCAATTCCCAGATAAATGTCTGGAGCAATGCGCTTACTATAGTAAGTCCTGCTTCAAGTCAAGTCCCTATCTTCTTACTAGATAGCTGCCCATAAATTCTTTTTATATAGAAATTTTAGAGCTGCCACTGAATCTGCATAGTGTAAAACTCATGAAAGTATATGTCTCAGCAGAAAACTGTAGCGTTTCCTGATGGAGAGGATTAAAAAAAAAAGACTTACCTACCAAAGCAGGTTTTAATGGATAAATCTAGTTTGGTTTGGAAACAGATGCTTTCTAAAAAGTCTGCTTACTGCTTTAAAGTTGTATTTATTGCCGTTTTATTGTTTTTTCTTAACCCCATATTTTATGAAAGATCTTTCTTGCCAAACAAGTTTTGCCGACAGAAGTACTTTTTAGAAATACAACTTTCACAGTAGAGGAACAATTACCAAATGTCTGACTTTTGCCAGATGAATTTAAGAAACAGGTAGGGCCTAATTTGCAAGCGTACAGTAGGGACTTAGAAAAGAGTGTGCAGGATCGGCCTGTGGCTCACTCGGGAGAGTGCGGCGCTGCTAGCGCCGAGGCCGCGGGTTCGGATCCTATATAGGGATGAGCGCGGTGCAGACCACCACACCGTGCCAAGGGTTGCGATCCCCTTACCGGTCAAAAAAAAAGAAAGAAAAAAAAATGTGTGTGCATAGTTGATAAGGCAACTGACCCCCAGCTGTCTTCTTTGGGTCTCCTTAAACAATTCTCTATCTTTTTGTGAAAGGATTATTAAACAATGCAGAATAATGAAAAATGAAGGACAAATTAAGAAGTGAGTTTACCTAGTACCCAAGACAGAAAATAACTTGAAACAATGCATTAGACATTTGGTTCTTCTGAAGAACCTCTAAGGTGGCATCACTCACTATGGATCCTTCTCTCGCAGTCACTGGCTGTCCCTCCTCTCCCCGACACCCCACAGAATTCAGTACAGTTCTTTCTCTCTCTTTTCTTTACTTCAGATAGCCTCTCTCTTCTGACCTAGGAAATCCAGGCATAGCCTGGAGAGGTGTGCTCTCATCCAAACTGGAGTGCAGACAGGCCTCTTTTTCATAAAGCAATTCTTTTTGCAATGGAATAAGTCAAACCAGATGCTAGGATGGCTCTGGAGGAGCTGTTCATATGCAGAAATCAGACTAGGAAGACATTTAGAGAGAGGTTGAAACTGTCACCAGTCTGGCAAGCACTGTGATTGCAGCTCTTGCTTTGAAGTCTTTGTGGAGCATCCAGAGCAATAGAGAATCTGGTCTTAGCAAGAGTCTCAGTTTATTACTCTATCCAGTCTTTATGCAATCTTATTTGCATGCTTTTTGAATTGCATTTTAATAATATTTTTCATGTGAACTTTTGAGCCAAATTCACAGTTCCTAAGGAATGGAGTCAACTTTTCTGTATCTCATTCAGAGTGAGCAAGTTTGAATCCAGTTCAGAACATCAGAAAATTGGAGAAGCTAAAGAGTCAAGGGTGCACAATCAGGAGGGCACACTTTATTCCCTTCCTATTTGTGACCTAACTTTTCAGAACCAATAAAGAGAGTGGGAATATTAAATAATATTTTTTTTAAAAAATGAGAACACTTAGTTTACTAGCCTTAAAAGATTCTAAATTTGGCTTTTTTTCACATGATTTTTCTTTGAGCGTCCTGCCTTGATTATTATTTATTTAATTACTTTAGGCAATTGCCATTTATCTACTCTCTGTGCTTTTTTTTGTATATTACTTAAATAGCTCTGAAATTATACCATATTTTACTGAAAGAAAAATAGCAATTTAAATTTGCCCACGTGAGGAACATAAATTCTAAGGACAATAAATTGCTGTAATTATCTGAAAACTCAGGAATTTAGAATTTTGATCACAGGCACTTTTCTGTGACACAGACAGTTTTGTATTATTCAGACATCCTTAATGCTAACCTCAATTTGGAGATGAAACTATCTATGAGAATATAGCATTTGCAGGCTTTTACTATCTTCAAGCATATGACATTAATTTATAGGCAAAACAGAAGCTGTTCTAAAAATGGGCAAGGAAGGAAATACTAATAAGTAACATGAGTTATATTACTAATTCCATATTATCTTTATTAGTTTTTGTGTTCAAGAAGGTTCACTTAATGACCTCTTAGAATTAGAAATTATTGGTGAAACTTTATCTGACCTTTCTTTTTTCATGTCAGCATTAGCAGTTGAGTGAAGAAATCACCACATGCTGGGGTCCTGGCAATATTGTCATTTCCCTATTTTATTATCTGTTTTCTCTGCAAATCTTGATTATTACAAATGCCTAACAATTTTATATTACTTATGACCTTGAAATTAGTTTTAAGTTTCAGTGCTCAGCATTCACAGGCTATGAGCTAGAATCTATCGAAATATATTTCTTCATTTCCACATTTTCTGTCAGAGATCATGTGCTTACCTAAGTGTCTACTTCGCTAAAGGATAAGCAACCATTCCAATCCCTGGAAATTAAGGCATTTTCTAAATGTTCACTGAGGGTGTTAACTGGCAGGGGGTTGGGGACATCATGAGTGAAGTGGTGACCGAGTGATGGCTCAGAGGTGGTGCACGAAGCAAATCCTCATTACTTTGCATATTTGAACTTGATAGGATATTTTTACTCCATGATCTATGACAGGAAAAATAGTATTTCACTTACATGTTTCAGTAGATTCTCACAGCATGGTTAATGGAAATTTTAACCAATTTGAAGTCAGCAGATCTGGGTTACACTCCTGACTAAATAATTTTTCAGCAGGTCACTGAATATATAACCCCCAGTTATCTCATTTTTAGATCAGGAGTAAAACATGCAAACCCTTGCAGAGTTTTAGTGAGAATCTAAGAAAATAATGATAATATAAATATTTCTAAATCTCAAGAATATTATGATACACAAAGGGTACTATGTATTTATTTACTATGTAGACATTTCTATTAACTATTTTATTTGACTAAAACAAATCATTAAATTTTAAAGTATAATAAAGAGCTATCATTTCTTTAGAGGGCAGTATATTAGGCACATGACATGCATTATTTGTCTTTAAAATTTTTTGACTGTATATGTTATACTTGAAAATCAATCAAAAGACAAAGGTATGTAGAGTGATTAGTAAAAGTCCTTTGTTACTATAAGGTTCATGACTGTTCTATTTTCTTAGTAAATTATACTCTGTAATTTTTTTTTTATTGAAGTAAACATAAATATTGTAAAGGGCACAATTCTTCAGTGTATAACTTGAAGTTTTACATGCAGTAGTACAGTGACTCCTTTCACTACTGGTTCGTTTTGCTTGCTCTGTACTCACAAATAAATGGAATCATATCGTATGTACACCTTTCTGTCTGGCTTTTTTTTTTGACTTATTATTATGTCAGTGAGATTATCCACATTGTTACATTCAGCCTTAGTGCATGTACTATACGTTAAATGTGCTCCCCAAAATTCATGTATTGGAATCTTGGTCCCCAGTGTAAGAGTGTTTAGAGGATGGGAAATCCAATTACGGTATTTGAAAGGTGGGGCCTTTGAAAGGTGAATGGATCTACGGACCATGCCCTAGTGAATGGATTGATCCATTCATGGCGTAACGAGTTGATGGCTTAATGGGTAGTAATGGGTGTGGTTCTGTTGGCTTTATAAGGAGAGTGAGTGAGAAAGATAGTCTCTCTTGCTCAGTCCATTCTCACCATGTGACACCGTGTGCATCACTGTCCAGTGGTTGAGGAGAGAGAAATGATTGAGCCTAGTCAGTCATTTTTGAACCAGTTTTCTCTTGTATGTTATTTCCAGTATTTTTATTCACCATATAATCTCAGAGATTAAGTAACATATCAAAGTTTATATAGTTGGTATGTAAAGAAGTATGACTCATTTTAAAATTTGAGTGTTTTCTTTTTTTCTTTTTTTTTTTTTTTTGTGCCCTCACCCTATTTTAAAATAGTAGAGAAACAAATGCCCAGTGATTCAGGTCAATGTGCTGTTTATTTGAGATGTTAAATATTATTTATCTTTTCATTATTGTAGCTTTGAATTTAATGCTGGGCTTACACTTGAGTAAAAAATAATTGCAGATGATGGATCTGACAGCATGAGCGGATTAGTGTATTCAACAGTGATTTGCTCATTAGAGAGAAAAATACTTATTTGAAACTCCACATTCCATTCTTTAAGCCCATTTCTCATTATCATCGTAATAGTATAAACAGTTCATTCCCCATTACATATAAATTAAAAAGCTTAACTCCATATTTGGATAAAAGAAAGAAAGAGAAAGAAGGTTTATGTGTTAATTTTTTTCCCCAGGAATTTTCTGTTTAAAATTGCAAGGTTTGAATATTGAGAATAGGGCTCATTAATGTTTAAGTATTGGAAGTATACAGAAAGGTGTTTATGTAGAATAACATTATTTTTGGTTAATAATTTTTCCTTTTAAAAATTACAGTAATTGGAATGCTACTTGTTAGTTTTATTTAAGCTTTGAATATGTCTCACATTTTTCTTTGAGCAGAAGACCCTACATGTGAAAGAACTAATTACATCAAATATGAGTTTGTTTCAGTATAGATATTCAAATAATAAAACTTTGATTTTATTTGTTAGAATATTAAAATCATATTAGGCCTTCATTACCTGGTGCAATGATGTTGTAATAAAAAAAATGCAACATTGGCTAACTTAATTTAACTTGAGCAAAGAACAAAGAAGGAAAGGGCTTTTTATTAGCAAAGCTGAAATCTACCTTTTCAAAGGACATGGATTACAAGAGGGCAATGTCACTGAAGTGGATTGGAAGTTTATTAAGTCATGTTATTCATAATGTCAGTTTCTGGTGACCACCTTCAGTGGTGGTAATTAGAGAGGGGGTACTACTATTCCACAATGAGACATGAAATGATGAGGACATCAGTTTTTTCTTTATGCTAAATCATAACTCTGAGTCAAGTCTCTCTTTTTTTCCTCCTAAATTAGATGTGATGGTGTTATCAAGCAAGACATTTTTTCATCATAATTGAACAGTTATTAATAAAGCTTGTCCTATTATACAATAATTGAATACATTTAATTAAAGTTTATGCAATGACAATAACAGAAAAAGGCAAGACTTTCCCCTGATGAGTCAGAAAAGAGTGATGGTAAGCAGTCTGGATTATGTGAAAAAGGAACTAATTCCAGGAGAGCTTGATGGCTATTCTTTAGTAACTCTTGTTTTCTTTATAATACAATTTTAGTAGAAAATGCCAAATTATGCACCTCCTCTTAATAAACAGTGACATCAACTCAGTATATCATAATCTTTTCCATGGTCTGACACATTTTGATGCATATTAACAAATATTTGATTTCTTTTATCTCTCCATTGGTTCTTCTAAATGAAACTCTGAAAATGTGCCTTTCTGCATCCCAAACAATCAACCATAGGCTCTCTATCTTCCTAGCTTCTTTCTCTCCATAGTCAATACATCTGAAAGGTATTATTTTCACTCAAAGGTCAAGAAAGTGTATCTGGAAACAATTAATGAGTTTATATTATTAAATACCTGTTCCCAGTGATTGTTGTGGTAGTGGAAAATGATCATGATAATTATAAGCAGAGCAGATATATGAGCTCATAACAATTTTGTGGATTTAAATTTTCATTCATGGTCTCTCTCACAAAATTCCAAATGATGATTGAATGTGTTTTATTTTCTATGTTATTAGCATTTAGCAACTGTTTTGCATAGATATTGAGAGGTAAAATTGACTCACAGTTCAGGAAGGCTGAATTCTCCAAAGCACACAATGATGACCCATATAATGAGTTCTTGAAGATTTGATGTTAAAGGGACATTGCTATTAACTCTAAAGCAGAGACGATGAACTTAGAAAAGAAGGAAAATGCTGTGTTGAGAAATAGATAAAAAAGCAAGGAATGAATCCACAATTTAGAAGGTAATTTTTGATTACTGTAAAATTATTGACATTTAACTTTCTCCCTTATTCTCTCCCATCATACACTCATATGACGACCTACACAAATCACTGTAGAATTCCAATGGACATAAACAGAAACTAGAGTGTTTCATTGCTACTCCTTTGTCATATACTCCTGAGGGACATAATCATTAAAATAATAAGAAAGTACCATTTTATGAGACTATGATTGTTCTCTATTAGTGGGTGAGGCTTAGGTAACTCCACTAGATAAAAGAGCCATGACCAACTGAGGTACTTGCTAAAAGTGAAGGGAATGCAGAATGGGTAGCAGAAGAAGTTATTAGAAATACCAGCTACCACCATGTGGCCAGTTACAGAAATAAGAACTGTAACTTGTTATCAGCATTTTCTCTTTATTTTGTTATGAATATGTTTTGTGTGTGTGTTAATATCTTTTTCTTTTCCTTTTATTTCCATATCATGTAACACACAATGTACTGACTTTACATCATAATATTTTAATATTGTTAATTTTACACCATGATATTTAAGTTATAGGACAGCAAGAAGAAGAATAAACATTACTTAAGATCTTTACCCTCTCTTCTAGGAAAAGATTAGTGCATTTCTGGTTGTATGCAGGATACTTGTATCATGTAAAGTGGAATTATGACCTTGTTTTTGTCTTTTTTTTTGAGATGAAGTGTGGTTTAAGGAGATGTGTGTGGGTGCCCAGTTGACAGGTGGTAGACTTGAAATTGATTCATTTTATGTGTTGACTTGACTGGGCTAAGGAGTGCCCAGGTATTTGGTTAAACATTATGATGGGTGTGTCTGTTAGGGTGTTTCTGGATGAGATTAACATTTGAATTTGTAGATGAGTAAAGCAGATTGCCCTCCCCAATATGGATGAGCCTCATTCAATCCATTGGAGGCCTGAATAGAACAAAAGGTGGGGAAAGGGAGAATTTACTCTTTGCCTGACTATTTTTAAGCTAGCACATAGGTCTCTTCCTATTGTTGAACTGAGCTTACACCATTGACTGTACTGGTTCTCAGGCTTTCAGACTCAGACTGGAATTATACCATCAGCTTTCTCAGATTACCAGTTTACCAACTGCAGATCCTCAACCTCTACAACTGTGTGAACCATTCCTTATAATGAATCTCTCTCTGTTCATATATATAAATATATATCTTCTATTACTTCTGTTTCTCTGGAGAACTCAGACTAATAATGAGCAAAAAAAATCTGATTTATCTGATTATGCTAATTAGAGATCAGTTATTATTTCATTTCATGGCTTACGCAGGTTTTTAGGAGGTATGGTCTTTAAATATATCGAACAACACCAATTGGACTGGAAATGCTTCTAAGATTTTGTAGTTAGTAAGAATATTTTTTTGTGCTTTACATGGCAGCATCACATATGTGTGTATGTTTCCAGAAGTTGCATAACTTATATCTCAGGTATGCTAATGCAGCAGCTGCACTTTGGCCCATCACTATAGCTCCTAGCAAAGAGGAGTTCAGTGGTATAAATGTGTGAAAGGCAGCATAGATACATTAAATATTCACAATAGGTTTGGGTTGTCTTAGTTAAGTCCGGATGGAGACAGTAACGTCGCCTCATTACAAACTTAGCAGGATTGATTTCATCTGTTGAACATGATAAGCTACATAGAAGGTTAGTCTGGCTGAATGAAAAAAGAACTGGACTTAGATCTGGGTTCACTATCTGGCTTTGTCTATTACTAGCCTTTTCTTTTTTCTTCACCAAATTACTTAACATCTGAGCTTCAGTTTTGTTTTCTTAGATATTTCACTTCAAAATTTGTTAATAATATTTGCAAATTTACATTTTATAGGATAAAGTGACATGTGTAATATAATAAAAATAATAATCATAATAATACTATTTTAATATATGGGAAACTTAGAATGTTTTCACACTGTTTACCCCAAAAACAGCCTCTGTCATACTCTGTCCCAGAACTCTCCCCTAGGTCTGACCCAGTAGGAAGGATTGGTGTCAGGTTCTGAACTTTTCTCATTCTTTCAGTGTTTTGCTTTGCTTACTCAGATTAGCATCAATGACAAATCAAGCTCACTTGGGATGGCACCAAACCACTGTGAGTGGCTCAGAATTCTGATTATTGCAATAGTGGTTTGACGTAAAATCAGAAACTCTTTGAATTTTAAAACACAATCAAATTTCTGTTCAGTATAGTCTTTGATTAAAGCTTCTTGGCCCCTTTCCATAGAAATATATAAAATTTGGAGAGTTATGCTGAGTAGCTTAGCATTTTATAAAATCTTACATGTATTTCCTATTTTCTGAATCAAAATTAATTTCAGTTTCTTCCCTGTATGTGCCTGCAAGACACAGCTTCTAGCCAATGCCTTGGTAGGACCAGTTCTGCAAAGAACAATAAGTTCATTGGTCCAAATGCTTCAATGGCTACTTTCTAGAAGAATAATGAGATCCCCCTTCTTTTATTTGTTGATAACTCATGCTGATGGCTTGTGACGATTATGAATCCCTTTTGTAATATCTTATCTTATTAGCCATCCACCTTATGGCACAAGTCACAGAGTACAGTTTGATTAGCCAGAGAGCTTGGTCAGGGAGATCCTGTAATATAACAACTTCTAATGGAAGGAGTCCTACATAATTGGAAATCTAATGGCAGACGACCTAAGGCATCTGCTTTCAATATTGCTCTTCTAGGCTTATAGATAAGCATATAGTCGAGTCCACTAAACTAATCAAGACCCAAGAGCAGCATACGTACTGTCAGAATGAACTGGAAAGAGGTAACGCACTATTTCAGACCTTTGCACATGCTATAAAGCTTTGCTTCTCATAGTGTGATCCTCAGACCAGCAGTATGCATCCCCTAAAAGCTTGCCAGAAATGCTGCCTCTCAGGCCTGACCTCAGGTATACTGAATAAAATCTGCTTTTTAACATGGTTCCCAGGTGATTTGTATGAATATTAACATTTGAAAAGTGCTGCTTTAAATTTGTGGCAGATGATGCCATAACAACAGGATTTTTACCTTTCCTTGATTATGTCATTTTAACTTTGTTCTGTTTTCTTCCTTAGCTTAATTTTTTTTCAGTAATTATGTATCCATAGACCCTCCAATATCTTATTTTATTTGATGTTAGAACTTGTTTCCTAGAACCCTTCCTTTTGTTACACTCCTGTCATATTGCGTAAAACTCTGGACCAGCTGTTAAGAGTCCTTGGCCTTTAGAAAAGTCAAAGCAACTAGCATCCAATGTCTTGACTTCATTGTTTTACTAATCCACTTCAACTTTTGGCCTTGACCTCTGTAGTTTTGACACATGGCTAACACTGGTGCGGGTCTTTGCCCAGGTTCTGCACATCTGAGAAGAGGTATACTAATTGGGACAAATTCCCAGCTATGTCAAATGTTATGTTGTTGATATTGGCAACACACAGCGAGGTGGTATCTGGCCAAACTACATATATCTGTCTTGTCTACAAATATGTGCAGTCAAATGCAAGCCAGGAGATCAGGAAGAACTTCCTAATATATTTCAGCATGCAGGTCATGGCAGGGGAGGAGAGGACCAGTTTTTGAGATATCAGCAGTTTTGACATTGGTGATTCCCTGACACTTGAGGAATGGAAAGAGCTAGAAAAGGAGCTGTGTGATGGGGGTGGGAATTGTATTCTTTCTTCTCAAGTAGAATGTGGGCTGCTTGAAAGGGGAGCTGCACTATACAGAGATAGAGTGCCTGTGACCTTGTGGGAAGGAATTTTGGAGAGTCCTTTTGTCAGAGATGAATGACTTAATGCATTATGACGAGTGGCCCTTAGTTAACAGTGTTACAGCTCAGTCATTACTGATTGTTGTGGTTTGAAGAAATTTGCCATAATTGGGATGGGTGTATATTTCTAAAGACTGGAAAAACTTATCTAAGTCTGAACAAAACATAATACTTCAAGGTGAGGGTGTCTTTGCCTGTTGGGTGCCAGTGATACTCTGTTTTATTTAAGGTGTTTCTATTAGCAGAAGAGGAAAAGGAAGAACGAAACTCCTGTAAGATGAATTTTTCAGCTTGGGAGTTGCTTCAGCATAGCCCTGAGATCCCCACCCATTACCCCCATTGGGGAGCATAGACTATTTGGAGGTGCTGGCTTATTCGGATGAGGCAATTGTGTAATGCAATTGTGTATTAGCGAACCTGTGCAAAACATGACAGTTTTAATTACCGTGAGGGGTAATATTGAAACTGTCACCAGTTCAATGTCTTTTCTAGTGCTCTTGAAGGATATGGAACAAAATATCTCTGAACAAGGTGTGAGCACAAATCTAGGAAAGACTTCTTACCTCCTTTATTAGTTTCCTGCAGCTGTTGTAATAAATCACAGAAACTCAGTGCCTTTGAATAAAATAAAATAATTCTCTAACAGTTCTGGAGGCCAGAAGTCGGAAATCCAGGTGTCAGCGGGACTGTGTTCCCTCCAGGGCTCTAGGAGAGAATCGTTTCCCTTTCTCTTCCAGTTTCTGGTGCCAGCCTCAGCATTCCCAGGTTATGGCCACATCACTCCAGTCTCTGCCTCCGTGGTCACATTGCCTCCTGCTTTTCTTTGTTCATGTCAAAACTCCCTCTATTTCTCTCTTACATGGATACATGTTGTTGCACTTAAGCTCTAAATAGATAATCCAGGATAGATGTCTCCTCTCAAAATCCATAATTTAATCCCATCTTTGCCTTAGAAGGAAACATTCACTCTTTTGCTATATAGGGTAATATTCAAGGGCTCCATAGATTGGGGCATGGATATATCTTTTTGACGGCCACTATTTAACCGCCTCCTGGTTCTATCTAACAAACCTTAGATAATTATAAATGTTGTGGGGGATTCATCAGTTACTGTGAGTGGAAAGTCAAGAATCAGACTTATATCACCATGCTTCTTACTTTTTTGGCTCAAGGCTTATGTCCAGGTACCAAGACCCTTTATCAGACAAGGAATCAGAGAGTGGCCTCTGGCTCTGGAAGAGAGAAGTGGCACTGACCTGTGGACCTGGGGGAAGTCATCATTCAGTGAAACCTAGGACCCAAACAGGTCTTTTATATAGCATATTGACCCCTACATGGATAGCCTGGGTGTGCAGCTATATTAGGAGTTTTCTGGGGAAAAGAATCTATTCACCAGTTATGGCCTGTCTGATAGTGCAGCTTGATATTTTATTTCTAAACTTAATTTTTATCACTGAAGTGATATATCATGCATAAGTTAAAGGACTTTGTCTAGAGGTTTCCTTGTGAGGAAGGTCTGATAACCCCTTCACAAATGTCTTTGGCGAAATTGGAAATTATGGATTAGAGTAAATGGCTTCCATGTGGATCATACTTTCCATATTGATCACAGATGGGTTAAGTATCAGAAATGTGCATGCTCTGTCCCATAGCCACCTGTCTGCCCTGACACCATATCTAGTAGAGAGGTACATGCCATCTCAGATGGCAAAAGTCCTACCTTCTGGAAGGAGAGAGGATGGCTAGAAGTTGTCACCACAGCATTAGTGACTCATATTTCCTCACCTCCTTTGTCACTGCCCAGATGGAGGGGGAGAGCAGGGAGGAGGTGATGCAGAGCACTGTGGGATGACTCACAGCTGCAGTCACTTATGGGGGGAAAAGGACCCCCACCAGTGATAGGGACACAGGTGTCCAACATCAGGAGAACTCTGCTCTGTGAATGGATGTAATTTTTACAAACTAATAGTGTGTAGTATTACCATGGAAGAAGATATTCTTGTCTTAGAAAAAATGCTGTGGGTACTGTATTAGATTTTGGGCCTTTGAAGAAGGGACAGAGGCCACAGCAAATGAGACATCTATTTTTCCTCTGACCCAAGAAGGTGAAGGAAGTTTAGGCAAAATATATTGCCTGTACCTAGTGCATTCAGCTACATTACTCCCCAAAGCAGTATCCTAGAAATGATTCATCCAAATTCCACTTCTTCCTCTAAAAGTAGATATTCAGAATATAAACATCACTGGTAAGAGGTCACTTTACATGTTACATTAGAGCATTTTCCGTCCAGGAGAGAAGGCATCGCTCTAGGTGTTCTTGGAAAACTTCTCAGTAATGGACAACTTGCTCAGATACAGATTTATAAATTTCCTGATCAGATCAATTCTAAACAGAGGAAAAAATTGGAGAGCAAGTTGCTACAGGAAATTATTTCATTTAACATAAATCATCATCAAAGCATCTGGGAGATTTGGCAAAACAGGATTGTGGGGGCAGAGTCTAATGATCATCTATATATGAACTAAGTAGAGCAGACTGTCCGTGTTTTGTACCAAAACAATTTTTGAAAACAAGGACAAAATAATAATAATGGAAAAAATTAAATTCAGTTAAACATTTTTTTGTAGTACTTATCCCTTTTTTTTTCGACTTATAAGTGGGTACTTCCAATAATCTTTACAGTGCTTAGGTCCTCTGCAGATGTAACTTCTGCCTTCTCTGGACTCTGTCCACAAGTCAAGATGCAATTAGGAATGGGCTATGATAGTGGCTTCTTGTGTCATGGATACAGTGCCCCTAGAATAAGGACACCAGTTCCCTTCCTTGTTTATTGATATTCAAGATGGATCCAAAGATACTCATTGGCCAACAGGGGGATGCCAGAATGAATAGTTTTAATAGTTATGCAGTTAAAATGAAAAGCAAGATCCAAGTCACTCAATATCTTTGGATGCTTAGCATAGGAAGGTCAGCCTCACAGGGTGTTTCAGCAAAGGTACCCTACCCCAGTCACGGGTAAAGAGCTGCAGCCCAGAGATGAGAGCTTACTGAAAAATTTGAATAGTTTTGGTAGATATAAACTAGGGGAGCAGAGAAGAAATAATTAGTGGTGAAATAGGTAAGATCCTTACTAGTTAATAATGTGGAGTGAGTTTCCAGAACTAAAGCTGTTAAAGTAATGGATCTCAAAAGCGTTCATAAATCAGATAACGATGGTGGAGGTGGAGGTGGTGGTGATGATGCAGGCCTCGGTGACAGCAGTAGTGACTTGTTGCCGATGATCCATTGCTGCCTCCTGACAGTAACAGCTATGATTGGATGAGCTGCTACTCATTCAGTGAAGTGTGTTAGGAGTGGGTAACTGGAGGAGGGAGAGGGGTCTGACAACACATGGAGGTGGAGACCCAATCAATCATTTTCAATAATTCTATGATTTCAAATAGTTTAAAAAGAGGGATGCATATCATTTAAGAAAAGGAGTAAGGGGCTGGCCAATCAGCTCATTTGGTTAGAGCAAGGTGCCAATAACCTCAAGGTCCAGGGTTTGATCCCTATCCTGAATAGCCACCAAGTAAATAAATAAAATAAAATAAAGAGTAAGATTGATGTCAAAAATGGTACAGATAGGACAACTCTCCTCAGTGGGCACAAAGAATTCCACTCATTATTAAGGCTGACAAAATGCCAGAGAAGTTGCTACCCGTGTGATTCTTCCCAGTGTGTGGACTGCTGTAGTATACTCCAGGGTGGGCCTCTTCATTAAGAATGGGTTCAGGGTAATTGTATAAAACAGACTTTCTTTCATACACAGGTGAGATGAGTGTGTCAGAGTGCATTAGCAACAAGTAACAAAAAACAACTCTTGTTTTTTTAAAAAGGAATTAACTAGGTGAGAAATAGCTTACATTACTGAAGGAAAAGCTTAACATCCAAACCAGAGAAAAGTCAGGAATGAGGCAGCTCTGGGGATCCAAGAAGGAGAAACTGATGAACAATCATTTCAGCCGTTTTCCAGGTGTGTGACATTACATTGTTACATATGCTCAAAGTCTTCCATGTCTGATTGTTTCACCTGGGTCACATGTTCTGCTGTCCAGGAGAGGGCAGAGCACTGAAGTGAGAGATCTGTTAGACATCCTGCAGCAGAAGAGGGGTTTCTCCCCAAATGAAAACATGGCAGTGATGTTGTCAATACAAGAGCTCATGCTGAACAGAAAAAACAACAGATGCGCCTTATAGCTCAGACCTTGTCTGCCCAAATTCATTACATCCACACAGAGACATCCAAAGCCCCATCAACATAACTAAAAACATGCCATTTTTTTTCCAAATTGAAACAAATTAAAGTCGAATATTTTACGTAACTTCAATTTAAAAATATATGAGTGATGAGCACTTTGTTCTGGTCCAGTCACTTTCCTGTTGTGATATTGTGAAACCTATGGATCTTAGGTGAATTTACCCACCACCAACACAGGTCATGTGCAATAAGAAAGAGAAGACAAGTTATGCACACACATATGTGCATGTGTGTACACACCCACAAGCATAACAAAGCAAGGAGGAAACAGGCCTCCTTTTGTAACAGGTCTTAAAGCCACTGTTGAATTCGTGGCTTTCCTCCTCCATTACATTCCTTGCTTTCTACTAGCATCTGTAGGGGTCTTTATCTCATATTGTCATGATGCACATCTTCATGCCTGACGGTTCTGAACCTTTGGTTATCTTACCTTTAAGACTGCTGTGTCTTCTTTTAACAGTTATGTAAAGAAATGCCAAGGGACTCCAAATTTCAATCTATTTCGCCCTCTATCAGCAGTAGAAATCCTATTTTCTATTTAAAACCTGGGTAATCACCCTAGGAAATACCATGATTCCAATTATTCCTCCCCTTGTTATTTCCTGTTTGTCTAGTGGCATGGGAAATGCCAGTTGAAAATGCCAAATGGCAATTTGAAGCATCCAGACAAATGGAATGACCATGGATCTCTGGTGAGAGCATTTTTCTATTTGGCACCAAAATTTCTATATACCAGCTAAACTAAGAGTAACAGGCAGGAAAAGAAAAAAAAATGTGAGGTTTATTATGTGGCATCTTGACGGGGGCTTTTCCCACTTCTTCCCCTTGCTTCTTAGACCCATACATTCTGGTTATGGGAGAAACAAGAACAACAGCAATATTTATTGATTTATTGGTCATGGATTCATTTATTGGTCATGGATTCATACATTATTCCATGAGTTTCCTGTCTGGCTCCATAGCTGCTTCTGGTTGAAGAGGTTCATAATAATAATAACAGTAAATTAAAAAGCAACAACAGGGGACCTTTGGGGATTGAACTCATTGCCTTAATTTATATTATAAGTAAGTTTCTTGACTAAAGGCCATGATGTTTCAGACACTATTTAAGGTGTTCAGGAAGTCCACAGAGGAGGGAAGAAGAGAACAATTTCCACTGTAGGTAGAATATGTACATTCCTGTGAAGTATGCATGAAACAAATGTACTTCACAGGGCCTTGTTTTCCAAAGCCTTACCGTTTCAAATATTGACCTTGCAAAGGACAGGAAATTTTCCCCAGGCTATATAGTCTCTGTTGTAAGATAAAGAATTGTAACACGGCAAGGTTGCTGGATCAAAGACAGACAGGTTACTGATTGATATGTAAAGATACTGGGAAGCAGATGTATGGAGAAGGAAAGTTTGCTAAGATCCAGTTTTGTTGGTGGATCAACTTAACTTCTTGAAAATTGCATTATGGAGTGTCTATTGTTAAACTTGTTAAACTATATTTAGAAAAAACCCCACCTATGTTCTCTTCCTATAACTTCCTGGTATGGAGAATAAATGCAGGAAGAGAACCCCAATTTGGGGTTAATTTCCCAAATGGAAGGAATGCCTTGCTCTTGAGGGTTCCAGGAGATTAACTCCTTTTCGGGGCTTCTCACTGCTCAGAAGAGATGGGCTTTGAGTAATCTTTGGCGGCTCCGTCACCCAAGGAAAAAGAGGTGACAAATCCATGGGAGGCAAAGCAACATGTTCCAGTGAAGACAAATTACTATTTTTGTTATATAAGAAATACAGTATAATAAATGTCAGTGGATAGCTGTGTGGACCTCTCAAAATATGATACTGTGTAGAGGGTGACTTGTGGCTGCTTGCTGCTTCTGCAACATTTGTCTCTCTGAAGTACAGTTAGGTCAGCCTCAGTAAAGTTCATGTTGCTAAACCCATGCCAAGTTAACATTAAGCAAACAGCCAAGGTCTTCATCAGACTCTTGAGAAAATCCTGGGCTACCTGCAGACAGGAAAAGTCTGAAATCCAGAGACAGGCTATCTTTCCTACCTTGTTATTTGAGTCTTTTCTGCAGTGAGGGCCTTTTGCTTACACCTTCACATGGGATACAAATCTCTCAAACTCTGGGTCCATTCTAAGAAGCCCACCTAACACCACGTGGATGCTGCCAAGACTTCTGGCTTGTATTTTCCAAAGCTATGGGTCCAGCCACACCTGGGGCCAATTTAGCCACAGCTGGAGCAGCCAGAGCAGCTGGGGTGCTGGTGCTGGAAGCAGCTTCTCAAGGTGGCCCTGGGCAGTGAACCCATGGAGGGTGCCTTGTGCCTTTTCCCCAAGACCATTTTGTCTCCCTAGGACTTTGGGTCTGAAATGGAAGGGCTGTCCCCAGAGGCTTCTGCAATGCCTTCAGGGCATTTTCCCCCTTCTCTTGATTATCCTGTTCTTTTGTGTTAATCTTCTAAGCTGAGGGTCGCTGGGCTGCACCATTGCATGCTCTCTGCTTCTCTCCCACATGGCCAGGCTGCAAATATTCTAAATCTTTAAACTGTTTCCCTTTCAAAATCTGGCTTCATGTCAAGCCTTTGCTGCCATAACTCAGCATAGGCTCTTGCAAGTAGCCAGGCAGCTTCCTTAATGTTCTTCTGCTTGGAAATTTCTTCCGCCACGTGCTCTGGTTCACAACTCTTAAGTTCCAACTTCCATAAAATCCTAGGGCATGGACACAATGCAGCCAAGTTCTTTGCCAGTTCACAGCAGGGGTAATCTTTGCCCCAGTTTCTGAAAAACTCCTTCTTATTTCTATCTGAGACCTCCTTAGAAGGGTCTTTGCAGTCCATATTTCTATTAGCATTCTGCTCACCACCATGTAACCAGTCTCTTAAGACATACCAAACTTTCCCTCCCATCTAGGCTTTTTCTAGCCTGTTCCTCCAAATTCCTTTAGCCTCTCTTCAACACTCAGTTCCAAAGCCACTTCCACATTTTCAAATACTTGTTATAAGCAACACCCCACTTCTCTAGTACCAATTTTCTGTTATTAGTCTGTTTATGTTGTGTATAACAAAATACCTGAAACTGGGTGATTTATAAAGAAAAATGACATTTATTGCTTACAGTTTCTGAGGCCGGGAAGTTCAATGTCCATCTGGTGGTGGTGACAGTGACTCAGGGGTCTCACATTGCAAGATGATGGAAGCAGAGAGAGCAGGGAGAGAGACAGACAGACTCTCCTCTTCTTTTTTTTTTTTTTAATAATAGTTTTTATTTTTTTATTTTTTATTTATTTATTTTTTTTAAAAATTTTATTTTGTCGATATACATTGTAGCTGATTAATGCTCCCCATCACCAAAACCTCCCTCCCTTCTTCCTCCCCCCCTCCCCCCAACAATGTCCTTTCTGTTTGTTTGTTGTATCAACTTCAAATAATTGTGGTTGTTATATCTTCTTCCCCCCCCCCCCCCGGTTTGTGTGTGTGTGTGAATTTATATATTAATTTTTAGCTCCCTCCAATAAGTGAGAACATGTGGTATTTCTCTTTCTGTGCCTGACTTGTTTCACTTAATATAATTCTCTCAAGGTCCATCCATGTTGTTGCAAATGGCAGTATTTCATTCGTTTTTATAGCTGAGTAGTATTCCATTGTGTAGATGTACCACATTTTCCGTATCCACTCATCTGATGATGGGCATTTGGGCTGGTTCCAACTCTTGGCTATTGTAAAGAGTGCTGTGATAAACATTGGGGAACAGGTATACCTTCGACTTGATGATTTCCATTCCTCTGGGTATATTCCCAACAGCGGGATGGCTGGGTCGTATGGTAGATCTATTTGCAATTGTTTAAGGAACCTCCATACCATTTTCCATAGAGGCTGCACCATTTTGCAGTCCCACCAACAATGTATGAGAGTTCGTTTTTCTCCGCAGCCTCGCCAGCATTTATCGTTCATAGTCTTTTGGATTTTAGCCATCCTAACTGGGGTTAGATGGTATCTCAATGTGGTTTTGATTTGCATTTCCCGGATGCTGAGTGATGTGGAGTATTTTTTCATATGTCTGTTGGCCATTTGGATATCTTCCTTAGAGAAATGCCTACTTAGCTCTTTTGCCCATTTTTTAATTGGGTTGCTTGTTTTCTTCTTGTAAAGTTGTTTGAGTTCCTTATATATTCTGGATATTAATCCTTTGTCAGATGTATATTTTGCAAATATTTTCTCCCACTCTGTTGGTTGTCTTTTAACTCTTTTAATTGTTTCTTTTGCTGTGCAGAAGCTTTTTAGTTTGATATAATCCCATTTGTTTATTTTTCCTTTGGTTGCCCGTGCTTTTGGGGTCGTATTCATGAAGTCTGTGCCCAGTCCTATTTCCTGAAGTGTTTCTCCTATGTTTTCTTTAAGAAGTTTTATTGTCTCAGGGTGTATATTTAAATCCTTAATCCATTTTGAGTTGATTTTAGTATACGGTGAGAGGTATGGATCTAGTTTCATTCTCCTGCATATCGCTATCCAGTTATCCCAGCACCACTTGCTGAAGAGGCAATCCCTTCCCCAGTGAATAGGCTTGGTGCCTTTGTCAAAGATCAGATGGCAGTAAGTGTGTGGGTTGATTTCTGGATTCTCTATTCTATTCCATTGGTCAGTGTGTCTGTTTTTATGCCAGTACCATACTGTTTTGGTTATTATAGCTTTGTAGTATAGCTTAAAGTCAGGTAGTGTTATGCCTCTAGCTTTATTTTTTTTGCTGAGCATTGCTTCGGCTATTCGTGGTCTTTTATTGTTCCATATAAATGTCTGAATAGTTTTTTCCATTTCTGAGAAAAATGTCTTTGGAATTTTGATGGGGATTGCATTGAATTTGTATATCACTTTGGGTAGTATGGACATTTTCACTATGTTGATTCTTCCAATCCAAGAGCATGGAATACCTTTCCATCTTCTTGTATCCTCTCTAATTTCTCTCAGCAGTGGTTTGTAGTTCTCATTATAGAGATTTTTCACCTCCTTGGTTAACTCAATTCCTAAGTATTTTATTTTTTTGGTGGCTATTGTAAATGGGCAGGCTTTCTTGATTTCTCCTTCTGCATGTTCACTATTGGAGAAAAGAAATGCTACTGATTTTTGTGTGTTGATTTTGTATCCTGCTACTGTGCTGAAATCATTTATCAATTCCAAGAGTTTTTTTGTAGAGGTTTTAGGCTGTTCGATATATAGGATCATGTCATCTGCAAACAGGGACAGTTTGACTTCATCTTTTCCAATCTGGATGCCCTTTATTTCCTTCTCTTCTCTGATTGCTCTGGCTAGTACTTCCAACACTATGTTGAATAGGAGTGGTGAGAGTAGGCATCCTTGTCTAGTGCCTGTTCTTAAAGGAAAAGCTTTCAGCTTTTCCCCATTCAGGATGATATTAGCAGTGGGTTTGTCATATATGGCTTTAATTATGTTGAGATACTTTCCCTCTATACCTAACTTATAGAGGGTCTTTGTCATGAATGAGTGCTGAACTTTATCAAATGCTTTTTCAGCATCTATAGAGATGATCATATGGTCCTTGTGTTTGAGTTTATTAATATGGTGTATCACATTTATTGATTTGCGTATGTTGAACCAACCTTGCATCCCTGGGATGAATCCCACTTGATCGTGATGAATAATTTTTCGTATGTGTTGCTGTATTCTGTTTGCTAGTATTTTAGTGAGGATTTTTGCATCTATATTCATCAAGGATATCGGCCTGTAGTTTTCTTTTTTGGTTATATCTTTACCTGGTTTTGGTATCAGGATGATGTTTGCTTCATAGAATGAGTTTGGGAGATTTGGGTCCGTTTCAATCTTTTGGAATAGTTTGTAAAGAATCGGTGTCAATTCCTCTTTGAATGTTTGGTAAAATTCTGCTGTGAATCCATCTGGTCCTGGGCTTTTCTTTGTTGGGAGCCTTCTGATAACAGCTTCAATCTCCTTTATTGTTATTGGTCTGTTCAAATTTTCTACGTCTTCACGGTTCAGTTTTGGGAGCTTGTGTGTGTCCAGAACTTTATCCATTTCCTCCAGATTTTCAAATTTGTTGGCGTATAGTTGTTTATAGTAGTCTCGAATGATTCCTTGTATTTCAGATGAATCAGTTGTAATATCGCCTTTTTCATTTCTAATTTTGGTTATTTGAGTCTTCTCTCTTCTTTTTTTGTTAGCCATGCTAATGGTTTGTCAATTTTATTTATCTTTTCAAAAAACCAACTTTTTGATTCGTTGATCTTTTGAATTGTTTTTTGGTTTTCAATTTCATTCAGTTCTGCTCTGATCTTAATGATTTCTTTCCATCTGCTAACTTTAGGATTGGATTGTTCTTGTTTTTCTAGTTCTTTAAGGTGAAGTGTTAGGTTGTTCACTTGCCATCTTTCCATTCTTCTGAAGTGAGCATTTAATGCAATAAATTTTCCCCTCAGTACTGCTTTTGCAGTATCCCACAGGTTTTGGTATGATGTATCATTGTTTTCATTAGTTTCAATAAACTTTTTGATTTCCTGCTTGATTTCTTCTTGGACCCATATGTCATTAAGTAGAATGCTGTTTAATTTCCATGTGTTTGTATAGTTTCCAGAGTTTTGTTTGTTATTAATTTCTAGTTTTAATCCATTGTGGTCTGAGAAGATACATGGGATAATTCCAATTTTTTTGAATTTATTGAGACTTGATTTGTGACCTAATATGTGATCTATCCTGGAGAATGATCCATGTGCTGCTGAGAAGAATGAATATTCTGAGGTTGTTGGGTGGAATGTTCTGTAGATATCTGCCAATTCCAATTGGTCTAGAGTCTTGTTTAGATCTTGTGTTTCTCTACTGATTCTTTGCCTAGATGATCTGTCTAATATTGACAGTGGAGTGTTCAGGTCCCCTGCTATTATGGTATTAGTGTCTATTTCCTTCTTTAGGTCTAATAGAGTTTGTTTTATAAATCTGGCTGCTCCAACATTGGGTGCGTACATATTTATGATTGTTATGTCTTCTTGATGGATCAGTCCTTTTATCATTAAGTAGTGTCCCTCATTGTCTCTTTTTATGGTTTTTAGTTTAAAGTCTATTTTGTCAGATATAAGAATAGCCACTCCAGCTCGTTTTTCTTTTCTGTTTGCGTGGTAAATCTTTTTCCATCCTTTCACTCTTAGTCTGTGTGAATCTTTATGGGTGAGGTGGGTCTCTTGTAGGCAGCATATAGTTGGGTCCTGCTTTTTTATCCAGTCAGCCAGTCTGTGTGTTTTAATGGGGGAATTTAAGCCTTTAACATTAAGAGTTGTTATTGAAAGGTGTTGATTTATTCCTAGCATTTTATTGGTTGTTTGGTTGTCTTAGGTGTCTATTGTTCCTTGCTTTCTGATTTACTGTTTGGTTTCTTTGTTTGTTGGTTCCTTAGGTTGTAGATAGTGTTTTTGTTAGCTTGTTTTCTCTTCATGAATGCCATTTTTATTGTACTAGCGGGTTTAGATTTTTCTTAGGTTTTTATGGCAGTGGTAGTTATTTTTCAGGAACCAAACCCAGTACTCCCTTGAGGATTTCTTGTAAGGGTGGTCTTGTGGTAGTGAACTCCCGCAGTTTTTGTTTGTCTGAGAAATATACTATTTGCCCCTCGTTTCGGAAGGATAGCCTTGCAGGGTAGAGTATTCTTGGCTGGCAATCTTTGTCTTTTAGTATTTTGAAAATATCATCCCATTCCTTTCTAGCTTTTAGGGTTTGTGATGAGAAGTCTGATGTTAACCTGATTGGGGCTCCCTTATAGGTGATTTGACGCTTCTCTCTTGCAGCTTTTAAGATTCTCTCTTTGTCTCTGAGTTTTGCCAATTTGACTATGACATGTCTTGGAGAAGGCCTTTTTGGGTTGAATACGTTTGGAGATCGTTGAGCTTCCTGGATCTGAAGATCTGTGATTTTTCCTATACCTGGGAAGTTTTCTGCCACTATTTTGTTGAATATGTTTTCAATGGAATCTCCATTTTCCTCCCCTTCTGGAATACCCATGACTCGGATATTTGAGCGCTTGAGGTTGTCTGATATCTCTCTCAGATTTTCTTCCATGTCCTTGATTCTTTTTTCTTTCTTTTTGTCTGCTTGTGTTATTTCAAACCGCCCATCTTCAAGTTCAGAGGTTCTCTCTTCAACTTCGACAAGCCTGCTGGTTAAACTCTCCATTGTGTTTTTTATTTCGCTGAATAACTTCTTCAGTTCAGCAAGTTCTGCTACATTTTTTTTCAGGACATTGATTTCCTTGTATATTTCCTCTTTCAGATCCTGTATACTTTTCCTCATTTCATCATGATGTCTAGCTGAGTTTTCTTGTATCTCATTCAGTTTCCTTAGAATTATCACTCGAAATTCCTTGTCAGTTATTTCAAGGGCTTCTTGTTCTATAGGATCTAGAGTATGAGATTTATTAACTTTTGGTGGTGTACTTTCTTGATTTTTTGTATTTCTGGTGTCTTTTTTTTGGTGTTTATTCATTGTGGCAGGGGGTTTCACAGTCTACCGGTTTGAGACTAATGACTAACTAGGATGTTGCTGTGGTTGCCAATTTGGTATGGCTCCCGCCGTGACTGCTCAGTTGGCCTCTAGTGTCTTTTGTGTGTGGTTGCCTCGGGTCTTGGGCTTCTCCGGGGATCCACCTTTCTGGTCAGCTTGTACTCTGCTGGGCTGGTGGATCACGTACCACAGGGTGTGGGATCTCTGTTGAGCTTTCACTTCCTGTACAGGACTTCTCCCCGTTCCGTGTGCTCTGGCCCAGGCTGTTAGATCATGCAGTGGCGACCCCACCGGGTGTGTGGTTTCTGTCGAGTCTCCGCCTCCCTGGCCGCACGTCTCCCCCCTCTGTGCACACTGTGCTGGGCTGGGGCGTGTCTTCTGCACCCCTCGTCTATCAGCTGGGCCTTCAAGACCCTGCTCAGCACCGCCTCGCCCAGGATGTCTACCAGGTTTCTGCTAGGCACAGACGACCGGTCTCTCTGGGTGCCTTTGTAGCACTGTGTAGATCTTTCTCGGGTCTTGTTCACCTTTGTATCCCCCCGGTATAAACCGAGTCTAGTGCCCGCCTGCAGCCTGCTCTCCGGCAGGTTCAAGCGGACCTGGGAACTCTCCTACCACACTATTCCCAACCAGAAATTCGTTAGGCTTTTTTCCAAACTGGTGGTCGCAGAGATGGTATCTGCCTCCCAGTAACAGGAAGTTTACCGGGGCCGGAGTCCAGGGTGTGGTGGAGTGACAGTCGGCCTGCCCATACTTCCTAGCCCTCCCAACACTGGTCGGGACGCCCCACACCCCCAGCCCCGCCAGAGAACCGCGGAGGGAGTGGGAGAGGAGGCCGGCCGCAGGGTCCGGAAAGCCCCGCGCCAGGCCAAGCAAATGGGCTCAGTGATGGCCGAGCAGGGCGGAGCTCCCCGCATTTGGGAAAATGGAGGCAGCACCGGGGCAGTGAGTGGCCTGGTGGTGCAGGCGGGAGCCGCGTGGGCATCCACCCCCCGAACAGAGCTGTGCCAGGGATCACTCACAGTGCTGTGCCAGGTCGGGCGCTCGCTCTGTCTCTGGTTTGTTGCCTTCCGTGTTCTCGGCGCTGCCGCCTCGGGCTGTTCAGTCACGGCGCCGCTCGGGCGCTCCCAGGAATCTTCTTTAATGCCGGCCTGAAACCTCGAATCCTGAATAGCGCAGCTGGCCACCTTCAGTGCGGCCCCAGCCTCCGGGATCCTGGCTGCATCCACAGCAGCCCTGGCGCCGTGTTCCCTGTTTCAAGACTCGCTTTTGCAGCTAAGAATCAGTTCTTTTCCTGCTCCACACTTCAAAGCTGTTGCCTGTAAATGAGGCAGCCTCTCCTGCCGGGGGCAAAGTGGCATTGAGCCCCCACGACTGGCCAGCAGCAGCAGTCCTCCCATAAGAGATGGCCAGAGGAAGGTCCACAAGTTTCCCGGCTGCCTGAGGCCCAGTGGCCACCTTTTCCACCTCAGCTACTCTGCGCCAGCCGCCGCAGCCGCCGCCATCTTGAAACTCTCCTCTTCTTTTAAAGCCTTCAGAATCACACCCCTGACCACCATTTTTAATCCATTCACTACTGTACGGTCCTACAATCCAATCATCTCTTCAAGGGTCCACATTTCAGTTACCATAATAGGATTTCCCACCCTCTTAACAGTCATAGTGGGGGCTAAGTTTTTAATACATAAAATTTGGGGGACATAATTCAAATTTCAGTGAGTTTGGCGAGACATAATTCAATCCACTACAATACACAATGGAATACTACTCAGCCATAAAAAAGAATGAAATTCTGCCATTTGCAGCAACATGGATGAGTCTGGAGAAAATTATGTTAAGTGAAATAAGCCAGACAAAGAAACAGAAATACCACATGTTCTCACTCATAACTGGTTGCGAGGAAGAAGGGGGGAGGGAGGGAAAGAGGGAAGAAGGAAGGAATGAAGGAAAGAAAGAAAGAAAAGACCATAAAAATAAGCTAAACTTTCAGTAGGAGAGAACAAACCCAAGGATATTAGAGATGGGGGAGAAGGTGGGAGGTGGCTTGAGAAGTGATAGGTTGGGCAAAAGGCATAAAGAAATATCATGATTTGTAAGAATGAACATGCTAATAATAAATAAAAATTAAAAGTGTGATGAATTTCTACATAAAGGCATACAGAGGGAAGTAAGGAGCTATGGGTAGAGGACTGAGGAGTGGGAGAAATGGGGAAGATGGGCTGTAGAATGTCTTCAGGACATGTGGCACCAAATCTAAGTCCATTGGATTCAGGAGGGAGTTGGGCAAAGTTGGCCACATGTTGGGAAGCCTGGGGGCCAGTGAGGGTGTGGTGCCATCTAGAGAGAATAGAGAGCTCCTGTGCAGCTGCAGCCTAGCTGTGAGACAGCGAATGTTGCTGCTAGGTGAGATCTTAAAAACTGTCCTAGACAAGCTGCTCAGTGAGCCATCCCCCTCTCTGAAAATGCACAATGCGAGCATCCTCAAGCTCTAAGCTCTGTAAGACAACAAACTCTACAAATCTATAAAGAGATATCTTCATGTCCATACCTCCTTCAGTCTTGTTCAAAGTTTGACTCTTCACGAGGAATGCACCACCTTTTCATGTAATTAAATTATTTATTTAACTTAAAATGAGAACTGTCATCCTGCCTTCCTGACATTACCAATCCCTTTTATTCTGCTCTACTTTTTTCTTTTTTCACAGTACTTATCATATTCTAAAACTGCTATTGCTATATAATTTATTTCCTTATCATGTTCACTGTTTACTAAGTATCTCCCCTGCTAAAAAAACAAACCAAAACAAAGCTCTATAAAGACAGGATCTCTTTTATCTGACTTTATAGCAGCACCTGGCTCATAGTAGGTGCTCAATAAATATTTATTAAATGGATGAACCACAAAGGGGTTCAAACTTAAAGGCCAAGCAGTATTTAAAGAGCAGATATATGAGAACAGCAGGATCAGAGGCATGGGGTAGGTAAATACACACTGAATTCGGGACTGTGACTGAGTAGAGCAATGTAGAAAGCAGTGGGAGATTCAAAGGCAAGCTAAGGGCTTTGGGTGCCCAAGAATTTGGATTTCACCTAAATCTTTCTTGTTATGAGTAAGAAAGAATCGAAATAAAGATTTAAATTAGGCTTCAGTAAGAAATTACAGACCTGTGTGCATAATCTGAACTCTCAGGTGGCAGCATCAATGGTGACACCCTTCCAGAACTCTAAATATATTATAACCTTCTTACAGTGTTAGAGCAAAAGGAAAGAGATGTAGATAAGATGAAAATGTGACCCAGGTGATTCTAGAAAAACAAAATTAAGAATTTAGGACAAAGGAAAGAACATCTGGGCGTATCATATCAGCTTAGAAAAAAATTTAAGTAAAACAGATGCAAAAAACGAACATCATTGAACTAAGAAAAGAAGAAAAGGTTTTAGGGAATGCAGACATTGACGGACAGTGTAACAGGGAAGGAGAAAGTTAGTGAAAAGGTTGGAAGATGTTTGACATTAACAGTACAACTAAACCTATGGGGCAAATGTGATTAAAAATATTTTGAAGAGTACTTTTATTCTGTTTCACCCATTCTTTTCCTACTATACTCACTGGAAACAAAAGCCACTTTCCTTGTTCTGTATGTTATTGGAATTATAAAGCCCTGGGGTGACAAAACTCATTGCCCCATCCTCTTATTTATTCAGTCTAATTCAAACTTTATGTTAGTAATAGGCACAGAAGATCCTCTCACTAATTATAAACAACATGTCAGCTAGAAAGAACTGGAATGATAATCTAGTAGGTCAGTTATTAACCTGGAATTCATAAGTGGATCAATGACCTTCTGAAATTTTAAAGAACATACTGGGAATATGTATATATGTTTTTCTAATGGAAAGCTTTTTATTACTGTCTTAAAAGAATCTAGAACACCCAAATGTTAGTGACTGCTAGGATAATTAACCTTCCCTATTTGCCTGGGACAGAGGGTTTCCTCAGATGCAGAACTTTGAATTTTAAAACTGGGAAACATCCTGGGCAAACCATGACAGGTTGTTCACCCTAATGAATACTATAATCCTTTTATATACAGTCATGTGTCACTTAATGATGGGATACATTCTGAGAAATGCGTTGTTAGGTGATTTTGTCATTGTGTGAACATCACAGAGTGTACTTACACAAACCTAGATGGTAGAGCCTACTGCACACCTAGTCTATATGGGATTGTCTATTGCTCCTAGACTGCAAACCTGTATAGCATGTTACTGTATTCAGTACTGTAGGATGTTGTAACACAAAATATTTACAATGGTAAATATTTGTGTATCTAAACATAGAAAAGGTACAGTAAAAATATGGTATAAAAAATAAAGAGTGGTACACCTGTGTAGGATACTAACCATGAATGGTGTTTGCAGGACTGAAAGTTGCTCTGGGTGGGTCAGTGAGTGAGTGGTGAGTGAATGTGAAGGCCTAGGACATTACTGTGCACTACCATAGACTAAAACACCGTATACTTAGC
Organism: Cynocephalus volans; assembly: GCF_027409185.1. NCBI lineage: Eukaryota > Metazoa > Chordata > Mammalia > Dermoptera > Cynocephalidae > Cynocephalus > Cynocephalus volans. The sequence continues at coordinate 117,339,557 of NC_084464.1, read as the reverse complement.
CTACACTAAATCTGCAAAAAAAACATAGAAATTGTGTTATGACATTAAGATGGCTATGATGTCACTAGCTATAAGAATTTTTCAGCTCCATTATAATCTTATGGGACCAGTGTCATATATGCAGTCCCTCTTTAACCAAAATGTCATTATGAGGTGTATGTCTGTATATGAAAACTTAAACTTGGAAGAGTGGCATGGATTTCCAAAGATTCCAAAGTTACTGGAAAAGCTGAGGCATGACTTCTGGGCTTCAACCTGTAGTGGATTGAATTATGCCCCCCCAAAATTCACTGAAGCTTGAATTGTGTCTCCCAAGTTTTGTGTATTAGAAACTTGGCCTCCACTGTGACTGTTAAGAGAGTGGAAAATCTATGATAACTGAAAGTTGGGGACTTGAAGAGGTGATTAGATTGTAGGACCATGCTGTAGTGAATGGATTAAAAATGGTGGTCAGGGGTGGTTTGAGGGCTTTAAAAGGAGAGAGAGAATTGTCTATCTCTCTCTTGCTCTCTCTCTGCTCTCTCTACTTCCACCATCTTGCAGTGTGAGACCCCTGGGTCACTGTCGCTACCACCAGGTGGAGTTTGGATTTCCCAGTCTCAGAAAATGTACACAGTAAATTTTGTTTTTCTTTATAAATTACTCAGTTCCAGGTATTTTGTTATGAGCAACAGAAACAGACTAATGCAATACCTTTTCCATGTGAATAGATAATTCACATATTACAATCTTTGCCTCTCTATAGTTTGCCATTTCTTCCTCTAAACTGTTGAATGTGAAGCAGTTTCCATAGGCAAAGATATGTCCTGTTTTTCTTTAGATAACTTCTCTTTATAAGAACATATGCTCATAATATGCTTTTTATATGTTCTTTCTCTATATATGCAGAATTACAAGTATTTAGGAGAAAATGTGGTATACATGAATAGACATGGAGAAAAATGGTCTGAAAAGAAAAGTTTTAGCAAGGTACTGATCTCGTTTACTTAAATTCAGCCACCTAAATGCTGGTTCACTGCAAAGTTAATTACAGATGAACTAGAAAACGTGTCCTCCACTTTGCCGTTATAAGAGAGTTAAATGCTTACTTTGACTGGATATCTTTGCAGAAACTAATTTTCAACTAAAATGTGAGTTTTACAGCAAGTTTAAGCACTGTGTAATTTACTGCTGTTGATGGACTCGTCTACAATAGCATCCTCTAAATCATATTTAATGGGATAAAATCCATGTTTTTCAACATGTGGCTTTTTTATTCCTAGAGAGGTTGTATCATGATAAATATTATCTTAGAGTAGTGGTTTGGTTGTTAGGCTGACATGCATGTGACAGTACTGAGGTTTCAATTATCCACTTGCATCAATCAATCTTTTAGTTTTCAACACTGTTGCCTGCAGTAATGTCACAGCTTTTCTGTCAGACAGAAGAACTTTGCGGGAAATGTTATTCATTACAGCTGCAAATCTGTCACAGTGCCTGGCATGGCTTGTTAATGACAACATTTATTTCAAAGAGCCATGTTTCGCTTTGTTGCAGGAGAGTTGACTTTGTGATCGTAAAGTATAATGAAATGCCAAGAAGATAAAGTGAACAAAGTTTTCCAAAAATATACTAAAGTGATCCAAATCTGGTTTTTTAAAAAAATTGCATTCCTATTTTTATGCCCTTACTTACATTTGCAAATGAGCACCCTTGGAAACTGGAAGGCTGTATTTGGGTGGTTACAGAGGGATCCTAAGATTGTTCTTTCCCTCTGTTGAGATAAGATCTGAGTTATACACAAATTAATTGGCCAGGCTTGGATGAAACACAGAAAATGTTCCTTTCTGAAAATCCTTTGTGAAAGCTGCACGATGACTAACAGCAGTGTGTAATGACTGATAAAAACAAATATTCTTACTGATTTATATGTGGCATTTAAAAAAAATTGTATGAGAAAAAGGATGCAGGTTAGCCAGGTGAATATGGAAAAAAAAATGGAGGGATATAACTCAATTAAAACTGAGAAAGTAAATTTCTGATTTTGTCAGTGCGTAGACTGACATATAAGTTGCTTAGAAAAGAAAGCAGCACTGCTGGTCATAGAGTTTTTGTTTGGCAGCTAGATTTTAAAAAGGCCATAGTTCTTTGGGTGTTCTCCTACCCAGGAGCCTATTTCCTCACTCCTTGAATCTGAGCTGGGCTTATAACTTGTTTTGACCAATAGAATCGCAGAAGCAAAGTTAGATTGGTTTCAAGTCTGGGTCCCAGGTGGCCTTGCACACTTCCTCTTGCTCTCTTGGAGCCCAGCCACAAACCTGTGTATCTGAGCAGCTGGAGAGATCACATGGATCCGAGATAAGCCGTAGTGCTAGCTGAATGATCTTAGACCAGCCAGCCCCATTACCCTGGCGGCTGACCAGAGAGGCGTGAATGGACCCAGCCAGATCAGCAGCCAGCAGCAGAACTACCAACCCATAGATTCATGAGTTAAACCAGTGGTGGTTATTGAAACTTTAGTGAGTTTGTAATGGTTTGTTATTTTGGTTTATTTGGAAGGTGAGGGTATTGAACCAAATCTTTTGGTTTGTTTCAAGATCTATCTTTTGTGAATCAGGTGAATCAAGATGAAAAGACTGTAAAAAAGATCAAGATTATAGTTATGACATAAAATATTCATAATATCTTTGTAAAAAATTAAATTATCAATATGCATTTAAGAGCTGTGGTCTATCTCATCTACTTTTGCTTGATTTATTTCTCTGTGTATACCTCTCCATGGTACCTAGTTTATAAAAACCTTTATTGTCTTCCCTATGCCTATAACACAAATTCTAAGCTCATTAGCAGGACATATGTGAACTCAACATAATACTTGTTTCTTTTTGAATAGGCCAAAGTTTATAATCTCTTCTTAACTTTTATGCTTTTACCTCATCTTTAGATATTCCCTTCTCCGTCTTGTTCCCCCAGAGAACAGCTACTCATTCCTCAAAGCTTGCAGTGTCATCTCCTCTATGAAGTCCCTCCTGAGTCACCCAATTGAAGATATTGGTTATATTGATGTTTTTATTATGCCTTCTACTGCACTGAATTGTGATTTTTTTATTTATACTATGGTTGTTGTTCCTTTTCTGAGATTTTGAGATCTTAGGGAACCTTCAAATATTAGGGAAAATAGATACGAACCACCTACACTGTCCTAGCATAGAGATATGTATCTTAATCATGTGAAAGAAAAAAGAAGAAATAATTGATTTACCTTTTGGGTATTATAAACGGTGTTTTTTAAGCTCAGTATAGGTAAAATTCATCTAGTGCTATTTTTCAGTGTCCTTATTGATTTGCCTTAAAATAAAAACATTACTGAAGCTAACTACCAGGCAAAAATAACAGTATCTTAAAGGAGCACTTCATTCAGCATAAATAAGTTATTCCCCAGGTCCTTAAACACTGAATGTTCTTCCTTTTTGAAGAAAAATATAAAAGACTAAAGGAAATCTGATAGCATCCTCGTTGGTAGTAGTAACTATGTGCATGCATATAGGAATACCTTGAAGTCATTTAAAGCCGGAAGATTATTATCGATTGATTTGTCATCATCCAAGAGCATGAGCTACTAAAGCTTTTGAAGCTTCCCTTGCAAAAAAGTGGACAAGCTGCGTAATTGCTGCTTACTAATTTTCCTGGGAGAAAAACATGAACTCACTTTGTCTAGACATGCTGATTGTAATCCATCAAGCAATGATTAAAGAGTAATACTCTTCTTCATTATACAGAACGTTAAAGAGACCCTTGAATAACAATTAGAATTCTTGAAACACAGAAAATAAAGGGTCCCAGCCCATTATACATTTTCTGTGAAACAAAGGCTTTGTAAGAACTCATGCAAAAGACAAGTGATGATAAGTTCTTCATTTTTAAGAGAAAGAAAGTAAAGCAACAATCATGTTGTGAGAATCTGGTTCCAAAGGAATTTAAAATCACACAACTGAATTTGAGAGTAATATAAATGTAAATATTTCAAGTAAATTTTCAATATAAAAATATGTAATATAATCCCACCTGGATTAACCATGCCATTGACTCCAACACTAATAGTATAGTTTCCATACTAATTAACAGATTTTTATGTAATTATTACCTCATCTTTGACTCTGTTCATATGTCTTTTTTTCTATGTATTCCTTTGGTCTCTTCTGCTGGGTTTTAGTCTCTTTAGAGGACAGAGTATTTCATCTTGGCCTTTTGTTGTCACAAAAGCCTAGAGAATGTCTGTTCAATAGTAATCAATAATTTATTGATTGATGAAGGAACGTTAGGGAATGTAAATTACTGGTTTTTATTATTCCTTACTTATATAATTTGTCATTTTACAAAGTTAAAATATTCTCACCAAACCTTGTTCAAATAATTCCTCCCCCATAAAAATCTTCTCATGTGTATCCTGCCAATATTAATCAACTTCAGTCTTCTTAACTCATAACATTAACCCTCAATGAATCTCCTCTGGCCATTAATTTTGTGCCGAAGATCATGTATTGCTATGTTTATTGTATTTCCCTTCCTCTGTCACTAACTTGCCAAGTGTTATCTCTGTATTTTAATAGTTTGGGAGCTCCTCGAGTGCAGAGAATGTCTTGTTTATTTATGTATCATTCACAAGGCCTTCCTCAATTCATCTCATATGCCTTGATCGGTGCTCAAAAAAAAAAAAAATCTATTGGTTCTAAAAATAAGCAGTAAAAGCTGATGTATCAATTTTCCATTAACATTTCCATAAATCCTGACCATGTGTACCTCTGCCAACCACTTTCTGATTGTCCACCTCTTCTCCACCTTTGTGTCTTCTCCACCTTGAAGTAGGTTTAAAATTACAGGTATAGAATGAAAAGTGCTCTATCTTTCCCCAAAATGAACAGGCGTCTATTTAGGAGACCTAAAAACCCCCAAAAGCCAAAGTAATGAACATAAGATTTAAATTGTTAATGGAAAACTCGATGTTAAAAATATTTAGCACATTTTAGTGAATAATAAATTGGATTAATGTTCTCAGTGATATCAGGAGTAACACCAAGAGTAAATGCTTTGTTAGAATCTCCTCTGGATGCATCCAAACGTCTATTGGCCAATTGCATTTCTTCATTTTTGAGCACGCCTCACTTTAAGATGGGATGCACTCAGGATCTGACTGAATGACAGTTATGAACTGTCACCAGATCATTTGAAAATGAAGTACATTTGTCGCCAACTGTCAGTGCCAGATGCAATGGCAAATTGCGTTACAGATTGCTGACAAATTGCATTGATGTAGCTATTGAAGAGCCTTAATAATTTACACTAATTAGGCATGGGCTGTGTAAAAAGTATGACATCTAAGTACTCAGGAAATCTTTATAAGAAATGCAGTTTCTTAACTTTTAGGTTCTAGAGTTGCACAGACTTGATTAAGGAAAGGTTTCAGGGTACATTTCTGTTTATGAGCAGATGAATGATTTATTAGCATCTTCATCATGGGTTCATAAATGTATGGAGAAATGAAGCTGGAGGAATGACCAATATGACAGAATCAGAAATTTAAGTCACCTTTAATGGGCTCAAATATTGGGTAAATATAGTAAAGTGAAAATTTTTAGGGATAAACCCATAGTTCTTTATACTATTATTATTTTTTAAACATCCAAATTATTGGACATGTAGACATTGGGTAAGTCACAGCTAAACAGTAGCACTATTAAAAAAACAAACAAACTGAAGTACAAACAGATAAATAGACATTTCAAAAACTCAAGAGTTTTTTATTGACCAGAAGCTTAATATGAATCAACAGTATCCCTCAAAATAAAATGGTGAGTTGTGTTAACGGAAGAATACTATCTTCTTCAATGCAGAAGTAATAGTTTTAGCTTTCTCCACACTGGTGAGACTTTGAAACTACAGTATTTTGTCCAGTTTTGAATACCACAGAGTAGAAGCAGCATTGGTAGACAAGCTCAGGCCCAAAGGAAAATGACTGGACAGTGAGAAGGCAGGAAACCATGGCCTACAATGCAGAAATTAGAGGCATTTATCGTATGGCAGAACAAATTTAAGACTGCCTGTTATATCTTGAATTCTCACATGGAGGAATTGATAAGTTATCCTTTCTTTTTATCCATAGGACAGAACTAGGGCACATGATTAAAAGTAAATGAAGGACTGATACCAGCACAATATAAAGAACTTTGTAACAACTTGTGCCATTAGAAATTAAAGCTCGGGATATTACAGCACAACCATTAACTCAGACTATTTTCAACCATGAGGTACAGATATTATAATATTCTCTTAATTTTTATTGGTTAATCAAACCCATATTTATGTTTCCTCTCCATCACTGTGTTTACACTGGTCATAAAATAGAAACTTGCACGTTTCTGTTTTCACTTTGTCTTGATTTCCTTGCCTGCAGGCTTTCTTCTCTCTTCTCTCCCTTCTGGCCTGAGGGGAGCCCTGTAAGCCTTTGGGAGCAGGCCTTACTGCTAGAACCTCTATCTGTGTCAATGTAAGTTAATTTAAAAAAGAGTAGAAAGCCCCATTTTAGACTCTAGTACCAAGCTGTTTTCTAATCCAGCTTTACTCAAAATGTACTCGTTCTTTTATTGTTAAGCTACTCATGTGTGGGGGAATAGCGTAGTGGTTGAGTGTGGTCTTTGGAGCGAGAGTGGCAGGGTTAAACTCTTGTAGCCTTGGGCAAGTTTCTTAACATCCATGTACTTCTGGTTTTGTTCTTTTCATCAGTGCACTGGGCATAATAGAAGTGCTTATTTCATGGGTCATGAATATAAAATAACTTTATGTAAATCATATTGAATAAACCTGTCACATGCTAACTCTTAGCTATTATTAGTATTATTTTGAACTCCAAAATTCAGATTGGAGTAGGAGAAACAGTTATAGATGGAAATGAAAAGCTCTCCCTTTGCTTTGGGTATGGTGTGGGTTAGTTCATGGAGAGGGTGATGTATGATCTTAAATTGTGAGTAGGAGTTTTTCAGGCAGACAAAATGGAGTTGGGAAATGTGCATTTCATCTAGATAGGGTGGAAATATGGTCAAAGACATGGAATGCAGAAGGACATGGCAAGTTCAAGGTGAGCGCGTGGAACATGATTTTGAAGGGAGCAGGAAATGATGCTGCAGGCCCAGTAGTGCCATTCCCTGGAGGGCTTGCTGCACTTGTCTTTTGGGATGTTGGTTTTTAACTGTCCCAGCAGCACAGAAGGAAGAAGAATAGATGAGGTGTTGGAAACTTCTCTGCAAAAATCCAGATAGTAATGACTTTAGGATTTGCAGGCCACTTAGGTTTCTATTGCATATATATATATTTTTTATCCATTAAACTGTAAAAAATTATTCTTAGTTTTAAGGCTACACTTGAAGAAGCAGTGGTCCAGATTTGCTGATCCCTGGTCTAAACCTCAGATTCAGCATGATGTCTCTACACTTTAAAAACTTGATTGGAACAGAATGTGCAAATCAGGAAATTATGAACCAGGCCACAGGTTAGGCTTATTTGGATGCTGGCAATCTAGAACCACTGAAGAGTTTTATGGAGGGGTAACAATGCTATAGTTTTATTTTAGAAATAACACTCTGATAGCAGCATCAAGGATAGGTTAGAGGATGAAGGAATGAACTGGGTGCAAAAGACCCTGACACTGGTCCAGCCCCTGTCGAACCAAGCTCCAGTATTACTGCTATGGACTCAGGCTCCAGGTCAGTCCTCATGGTCCAGGATCCATCCTCCAAGCCTGCACCTGAAGCACCAAGCTCTGAGTCAACATTCACAGACCCAACCTTTAGTCTGGCCCCCATGGACCAGGCTCAAGGCACATTCCAGTGTCAGATTAACCCCTTTGGATCCAGGATCCAGGACTATCCCCACAGACCTAGTAGACATGTCCATCTCAATGAACATTGACACCAAGCCAGCCCCTACAGATGCAAGGCCTAGGGCTAACCCAGCAAACACAAGCTCCAGACCATTCCTGGTAGAACCAGGCTACAGGGCCAACCCTGCAGACCCAGACACCAGGCTCATCCATTTGCTGACTCAGGTACCAGCCCAGCCTTCCTGAGGACTCCAGCAACAACCTGCCTGTGGATTCTATCAGTTGACCCATTCAGAATCTCTCGATGGTCTGACTGATGAAGGGATTTTCCTGCCGAAGCCAGTCTTAAAGACTGAAATAAGTGCCTGCTTCTTCAAATGTGCAGATACCAACATATGGCCATTAAGGTCACATATAATCAGGGAAACAAGACACCACCAGTGGAACAAAGTAAAGCACCAGTCAGTAATCAACCCTAAAGAAATGGAGATATATAAACTGCCTGAAAAGGAATTCAAAATAATAATCTTAAAGAACCTCAGGTAGCTATAAGAGAACACAGACAAGTATATAATATTTGGAAAACAGTATACAAACAAAATGAGAAGTTCAACAAAGAGAAAGAAACAATAAAAAAGAACCAGAAAGAAACTCTGGAGCTAAAAAAACCACAATGACTAAACTGAAGCATTCTATAGAGCACTTCAACAGCACTTGATCAACCAGAAGAAACCAAAGAAAATAAAGACATATCATATTGAAACCTATGGGATACTGCAAAAACAGTAATAAAAGGAAAGTTTATTGCAAGAAATGTTTACATTGACAAAAAGAAAGATTTCAAATAAACAACCTAATGCTACATCTCAGTGAACTAGAAAAACAAGAGCAATCCATTCCCAGAGTTAGTAGATTTAAAGAAATTAAGATTAGAGCAGAACTAAATGAAGTAGAGACATAAAAAATGATACAAAAGATCAATGAAACAAAAAGTTAATTTTCTGAGATGATAAAATAGACAAACTGTTAGCTATGTTAACAAAAAAAAGAAAGAAAGAAAGAGAAAAAGAAGACCCAAATAACAAAAATAGAAGTGAACAAAGAAACATTACAACTGATATCACAGAAATGCACAGAATTATTAGAGACTATTGCAAACAACTACATGCCAACAAACTTGAAAACCTACAGGAAATGGATAAATTTCTAGACACATATAAACTACCAAGACTGAACCAGGAAGAAATAGAAAACCTGAACAGAGCAATAACATGCAATGGGATTGAAAGAGTAATCAGTAGTCTCTCAACAAAGAAAAGCCCAGGACTGGATGGCTTTACTGCTGAATTCTACCAAACCCTTGCAGAGGAATTAATACCACTTATATTCAAACTATTCCAAATAATTGAAACAGAGGCCAGTCTCCCGAACTCATTCTATAAGGCCATCATTACCTTGATACAAAATCCAAACAAAGGTACAACAAAAAAAGAAAAGTACAGGCCAATAACTCTGATGAATGCAGATGCAAAAATCCTCAAAAAATACTAGCAATCAGAGTACAGCAACACATCAAAAACAAACAAACAAACAAACAAACAAACAAAAAACTATACGCCATGATCAAGTGGGATTCATCCCAGGGAGATGAGGATGATTCAACATACACAATTCAATGAATGTGATATACCACATCAACAAAACCAAGAACAAAAATCATATGATTATCTCAATAGATGCAGAAAAAGCATTTGACAAAGTTCAACATCCCTTCATCATAAAGGATTTCAGCAAATTAGGCATAGAAGGAAAGTATCTCAACACAATAAAAGCCATATATAACAAACCTATCACCAATATCATCTTGAATGAAAAAGTTTTCAGCTTTTCCCTTAAGAATATGAACAAAACAAGGATGTCCACTATCACCACGCCTGTATAACATGGTATTAGAAGTACTAGACAGAGCAGCTGGGCAAGAGGAAGAAATAAATGGCATGCAGATAGGAAAAGAAGATGTCAAACTGTCCCTGTTTGCAAATAATATGATCCTATAGATGGAAAAACATAAAGACTCTATGAAAAACTTTTAGAGCTGATTAACAATTTCAATAATTTTGCAGGATACAAAATCAACTAATCAATAGCATTTTTATTCTCCAATAACCAACTAGCAGAAAAAGAAATCAAGAAAGCTAGCCCATTTACAGTAGTCACTGAAAAAATAAAATACCTATGAATCAATTTAACCAAGGAAGTGAAAGATCTCTACAAACAACTACAAATCACTACTGAAAGATATTAAGGAGGACACAAAAAGGTGGAAAGACATTCCATGCTCTTGGATTGGAAGAATCAACTTTGTGAAAATGTCCACACTACCCACAGTGATCTACAGATTCAACGCAATACCCATCAAAATACCAATGACATTCTTCACAGAAATAGAAAAACAACCCTAACATTCATATGGAACAACAAAAGACCCCAAATAGCCGAAGCAATCCTGAGGAAAAAAAAAAAATTAAAGCTGGAAGCATAACACTACCTGACCTCAAATTATACTACAAAGCTATGGTAACCAAAACAGCAATGTACTGGCATAAAAATAGACCAATTGAATACAATAGACAACCTAGAAATCTGCCCACATACTTATAGCCAAGTGGTCTTTGACAAAAGCAATAAGAACATATATTTGGGAAAAGACTGCCTCTTTAATAAGTAGTGCTGGGAAAATTGGACATTCATATGCAGAAGAATGAAAGTTGACCCGTACCTCTAAACAAATATACCAAAATCAACTCAAGATGAATTAAAGGCTTAATTATAAGACCTGATTCTATAAAACTACTAAAGGAAAACACAGGTCAAACACTTCAGGAAGTAGAACTGGGCAAACGCTTTATGAATAAGACCCCAAAAGCACAAGGAACAAAAGAAAAAATAAATAAATAAATGGCATTATATCAAAGTAAAAAGCTTCTGCACAGCAAAGGAAACAATCAACAGACTGAAAAGACAACCTATGGAATGGAAGAAAATATTTGCAAATTCTACATCTGACAAGGGATTAATATCCAGAATATACAAGGAATCAAACAACTACACAGTGAAAAAACATATAATTCAATTAAAAAATGGGCAAAGGAACTGAATAGACATTTTTCAAAGGAAGAAATAAAAATGGCCACCAGACATGAAAAAATGATCAATATCAATAATCATCAGGGAAATACCAATTAAAACCACACTGAGATATCATCTCACCCCAGTTAGACTGGCTGTAATAAAAAAGACTGAGAATAACAAATGCTGGTGAGTATGTGAAGAGAAGAGAACTCTTCTACACTGTTGTGGGACTGTAAATTAGTATAGCCACTATGCAAAACAGTATGGAGCTTTCTCAGACAACTACAGATAGATCCACCATATGGTCCAGCAATCCCACTAATGTGTATATACCCAAAAGAATGGAAATCATGTCAAAGAGATATATGCACTCCCCTGTTAACCACAGCTCTATTTACAATAGACAAGTTATGGAAGCAACATAAATGTCCATCGATGGATGATTGGATAAGGAAAATGTATACATACATAATGGAATACTACTCAGCCATAAAGAAGAATGTGGTTTTGCCATTCACATCATCATGGATGAACTTGGACAAAGTTATGTTAAGTGAAATAAGCCAGGCACAGAGGGAAAAATACTGCATGTCCTCACTCATAAGTGGGAGCTAAGAGTGAAAGAAGGAAGGAAAGAAAGACCATAATGGTGCATTGGACTTGCAGAGGGGGAGAACAGACCTAGGGTTGCCAGAGGTGGGCAGTGTGGGGGAAAGGGATTGGGAAGAGCTTGGGTGGGGAACATGGGGAGCAATCGCAAGTTGAGGTGGTGGGCATGTTGATAGTATATATTGGATCATCAGCTCTGTGCCCCATGAATATGTATAATCGATAAAAATAAGTAAGTAAGTAAATAAATAAATAAAATTGTAATGATTCACTGTGTAAAGATAACTGGTCTGGCTGCTCCATCAATTTTTCAAACTGTGAAGCAACTGTGACCCTAGCCTCAATAAAAACTCAGCCTAAGATTTAGAGTAGCCTGAGGCTTATTGCTAGCCTTTCCTTCAGCATTTGAGTCTACTCGCATCAAGTTCCCAAAGAGAACAGTTTTATAATTTTTTTCTTATAAGTCTTTGTAGCATTTATGTAAAAAAGAAGCAATTTAAACTATATATTTTTTTCTTTCCTCTGATATAAAAGACAAAAGCAGTACGGTTTACACAAAGTGAAGTACTCTGCTTATTTGTTCATTTAAAAATAAATCCTTCTACTTTATTTAAAAAAAAAAGAAAGAAAAAAGAAAAAGAGTGACAGAAAATTCCCCAAATCTGGAAAGGAAAATGAACATTCATATTCATGAAGCCCAAAGAATGCTAAATGGATTAAACATAGAGATATCTTCACTGAGACACATTATAATCAAATACTCAAGAATCAAAGACAAAGAGGTAATTTTTTAAAGCAGAAAAAAAAAAATCAATTTGTCACATACAGGGGGAACTATCATAAAACTATAAGTGGTATAAGTGGATTTCTCATCAGAAATCTTGTAGGCCAGGAGAGAATGGGATATTTTCAATGTGCTAAAGAAAAAAATTGCCAAACAAGAATACTATACCCAGCAAGGCTATCTTTCAGAAATGAACAAGAGATAAGAACTTTCCTAGATAATCGAAAACTGTGGGTGTTCTGGGTGTTCATCACTACTATACCTGCTTTACAAGAAATGCTAAGAGGAGTTCTTCAAGATGAAACAAAAGAATACTAAATAACAACATGAAAATATATGAATGTATAAAACTCACTGTAAAGGTAAATATATAGTGAAATTCAGGAAACTCTGATACTGTAATGGTAGTGCATAAATATCTTTTAACTCTAGAATAAAAGTTAAAAGACAAAAGTATTAAATATAACTGTAGCTACAATATGTGGTAATGGATACAGAATATATGAGATGTAAATTATAACATCAATAACATAAAATATGAGGGGAGGTGAAATACAGTGTAGAGTTCTTGTATGTGGTTGAAGCTAAGTTGTGATCTGCTTAAAATAGACTGTTATCAGTAAAAGATGTCTTATGTAAGTCTCATGGTAACCACAAAGAAAAAACCTGTAGTAGTTATCTGAAAGATAAAGAGACATAAATCAAAGCATACCAGTAAGAAAACAAAACAAAACAAAACAAAAACAAAACCCAAAGCTGTTAAAACTAGAAAACGAATTCATTTAAGTTGCAGGATACAAAATCAATATGCACATCTCAGTAGCATTTTAATATACTAATAACGAATTATCTGAAAAAGAAATTTAAAAAATCCTATTTATAATACTACAAAAATTGTAGTAATAAATTTAACTGAGTTGAAAAATCTATTCACTGAAAACTAAAAGACTTTGATGAAAGAGACTGAGGAAAACACAAATAAATGAAGATATCCTGTGTTCATGGATTGGAAGAATTAATAGTGTTAAAATGTTCATACTATCCATAATGATCTATAGATTCAATGCAATTCCTATCAAAATTCTAAGGACATTTTTCACAGAAACAGAAAAAACAATCCTAAAATTTGTATGAAACTAAAAAAAAATAAAAACCCAAAATCCCAAATAGACAAAGCAATCTTGAACAAAATGAACAAAGCTGGAGGCATCACACTACATGATACAAACATACTACAGAGATATAGTAATCAAATCAGCCTGATACTGGCATAAAAACAGACACATAAGCCAGTGGAACAGAATTGATACCCCAGAAATAAATCCAAGCATTTATGGTCAATTGATCTTTGACAAAGGAACTAAGAACAAACAATGAGGAAAGAATAGTCTTTTCAGTAACTGTTGTTAGGAAAACTAGATATTCACATGCAGAAGAATGAAATTAGAGCCTCATCTTACACCATATACAAAAATTAATGGGATTAAAGAGTTAAACATAAGCCTGAAATGTAAATCTATTAGAAGAAGACATAGGAAAAAAGATTCTTGACATTGGTCTAAGCAATAATTTTTCTGAAGATGACCTCAAAAGCACCGGCAACAAAAGCAAAAATAGATGAGTGAGACTGCATCAAACTAAAAAGCTTCTGCACAGCAAAGGAAACAATCAACAGAGTGCAGAGACAACCTATGGAATGGGAGAAAATATTTGCAAACCAAATGTCTGATAAGGGGTTAATACCCAAAATATCTAAGAAACTCAACACAATAGTAAAAAAAAAAAAAATAATAATAATCTGATTTGAAAATGGTCCAATGTCATCAATAGACATTTCTCAAAGACAACATACAATGATCAACAGGTAAATAAAAAAATGCTCAACATAACTAATTATCAGAGAAATGCAAATTAAAATCACAATGAAATTTCACCTTTATCTGATTGAATAGTTATTGTCAAAAAGGCAAAAAATAACAAGTTTTGGTAAGGATATATAGAAAAGAAAACCTTTGTACACTTTTGATGGGAATGTAAATTAGTACAGTGATATGGAAAACATATGAAGATTCCTCAAAAAATTAAAAACAGAATTACTATATGATCCAGCAATCCCACTTCTGGGTATCTATACAAAAGAAATTAAAAGCAATATCTGTAGTTCTATGTTCATTATTATTCAACATTATTCTCAATAGACAAGATATGGAATCAATCTAAGTGTCCATCAATGGATGAATGGATAAAGAAAATATGTTATATACATTTGGCCCTGAGTATCTGTGGGTTCAACATCCTTGAATTCCACCAACTGTGGATCAAAAAATATTTAAAAAGTAAGAATAAAAAATAACAAAAATAATAATAAAACAATAATAAAATACAAATAAAAAACTGCTACCAGAGTATATATTCTTATATATTCTCACAACAAAAAAATTATAAGTATGTTAGATGATAGATATGTTAATTAGCTCAATTTAATTATTTTACAATGTATACATATATCAAAACATCACAAATATATCCAATTTATTTGTCAGCTATAGCTTAATAAAGCTGAGAAAAAATTGAAGGCCAATCTGTTAAGAGGATTCTTATAACCATGTATCAGTGGCAATAAATGTCACCCTTTTGTAGTCTTGTCTGGCTTGTCTTATTTTGTTGCCCAAATGTGCCTGCTATTGCAACATCTGTCCGTAAAATCCTTAAAATGCAAAAGCCTGTACACCTAACTTTTAGCTAAGAAACAAAGAAATGCTGGGAATCCTGTACACTAGGAAGAAATGGTCACAGAGCATATATGCCCATGTATTCTGTTTTTAAAATTATTTTGCAGGCTCTGCATTAAAAGCTCTATCAAGCATTGGTGAACACCATCTCACTTTCAGGTGTTAGGTAGCAGTTATAACGATAGTAAAAAGAAAGGTTAATGTTAAGAAACTGAAGGGGAAAAATGAGTACAGAAAATAAATAACCAATACACACTTTCTAGCTCCACAACTTCAAATTAAACGAGCAGGCAAACATTAGTCAATGAGGAGAAAAAAATCAATGAAGTACAGTCTTCCTCAGAGAATGAATGAGGCAAAAACGGACTCTTTTTCCTTTATTGAGTTTTGGTGCTACTGGAATTCTGTTTATCTGTTGATGGTAATTTTATTAGCTCTCAACATAAATTTATTTATTTATTTAATTGGGGTCTGTGTTTCTCACACCTCTGAGAATGAAGTCCAATGTGACCTGTGACCAAGGGATAGTAGAGTGGGGGTCTATCAGCAATGCCATGAAATACGATTATTCATGCAACAATTACCTCTAATAGTTTTAAAATACAAATTTATTTTAAGATGGAAATGAATTTTCTTTCCTTTCATATATAGATGCTCCTTGACATGTGGTGGAGTTATGTTCCGATAAACCCATTGTAAGTTGAAAATATCGTTAAGTCAAAAATGTGAAATGCATTTAATACACCTAACTTAGTGAACATCATAGCATAGCCTACCTTAAATGTGCTCAGAACATTTACATTAGCTTACTGTTAGGAAAAATCATCTAACACAAAGCCTATTGTATAATAAAGTGTTGAATATCTCATGCACCATGTATCATTAGCCTGGGAAGAGATCAAAATTCAAAATTCAAAGCACTTTGATATTGCAACAGTTTCATACCATCCTAAAGTCGAGAAATTGTGAGTTGAACCACTGTAAGCTGGGGATTGGGTGTACATATGTATTTTGGAAAAAAAGGAAAGTATGAGAACTTGATTATCATCGATATTCCCTGCTTAGGGTTAACTATTAGTCATGACTTGGTGTGTATCTTTATGGATTCTTTTGAACACATTCACACCTGTGTGCACACATGTACATACCACACACACAAAAGCACACTGTCATAATGGAGTCATACTAAAAGTGCTGTATGTAAGCTTTTTTACTTTGATATTAATTTGGAATAGAGAATGTGGAGAAATATAGCTTTTTATTGGGAGCTAAATTTAGGAAGACATGCAAAGGTAAGAAGTATGGATGATTCTGATCAGAGAGAAAATTTGTGTTGTAATAGAGAGTTATGGATAGATTGATTAATACTTTGGCAAATGCACTTTCTAGGTGGTTCTGTAGGTGGTTATACATATTAGATAATAAACTTGTAAATTTTATACTTTGTTGTGAAAAACAGAAGGGGTTGCATCAGTAGAACAAAAGAAAATATGACTTGGTTATTAAGAAGAGAGTATTTCGACAATCAGTTATTTGAAAACATAGATACGGTAACAGAAGAGATAATGGGCATGCTTAAAAGTTTTGAGACCATTTGAGAGAGAACTAGGGTGGAGTCGGAGCAGAGGATGATGGCTGAGGTCCTATGGGGAAGGATTTAAGTCAATGATACCAGGTTGGTAATACTCTGAGCACTGACATGCTTTCTATTTCCACCTTGCACTTTCACAATTGGCATAAATAAAGCAAACATTTCTTTACCTGTCTTTCCTATTGACCTAATTATCTGGACGAAATCCAGGACTGGGAGATGGTAGAGTTCACATTACGTAGCACTTTATTACATAAATCTTTTTATGTTATCTTATCTTTCTATGTCATTAACATTTTTGTTTTTAATGATTTCCAAGAAATTCATTATAAGATTATACCTTCTTTAAGTCAATCATTCCTGATAGTCTTTAAGGCCTGTGGTAGGCAGAATAATGGCCCTCCAAAGCTGTCTACATCCTAATACCAAGAACCCGTGAATATGCTAGGTTACATGGCAAAAGGGAATTAAGGTTGTAAATGGAATTGAGATTGTTAATCATCTGACCTTAAAATAGGGAGGTTACTTAGTTATTATCTGGGTGGGCCCAATGGAATCACAAGAAGGGTCATTAAAAGTGGAAGAGGGAATCTGAAAAAGGAATCAGAGAGGTAGCAGTGTGAGAAGTACTCGGAGTGCTGATGGCTTTGAAGTAGGAGGAAGAGGGCCACGAGCCAAGGATGAGCATGCCTATTTTCTAGGCAGCCTCTAGAAAACAGAAAAGGCAAAGAAACAGATTCTTTCCTAGAGCTTCCAGAAAGAAGTCTACAACTTGATCTTAGCCCATCAAGACCTGTTAAATGCTGACCTATAGAACCATAAAATTATAAATCTGTGTTATTTAAGCACAAAGTTTTTGTTAATTTGTCACAGCAGCAATAGAAAACTAATACAGGGTCTCTTTTTAGCTAACACAGAGGCTTCCCTGATTTCAATTTAGACTCACTCAAATTATCAGAGTACAGTAGTCTTTTACAACGTAAGTCATTTCACGTCACATTTCTTCTTAAAACCTTTAACTGGTGTCACATTTCACTTAAAGATAAAATTTAGACTCTTTTCAAGGAACTATAGAGCTCTGCATAATCTAGTCCCTGCTGATTCTACTTTCCAAGGCCCCTCAAGCCATTCTTCTCTTCACTCTTTCATTCCATTTTATTCTTTAAGTTCTTTACAAGAAAACTTCATCTCCATAGGCATTAGGGTTTGTGGTTAAACACAGACTCTAGAACCAAAGTGCCTGAGTTTTAATCTCTGCTCTGCTGTTTACTAGCTGTGTGACCTTGAGCAAGTCACCTTATCTCTCCATTTCTCATTCCTCATGTGTACAATGGTATTAAATATATATGTACATTTAGAGCACATAGAATAGCTCCTGGCATACAGTAAGCACTTTATAAATGTTTATATTATAATGTGGGAAGGCCTTTGTTTGGAGGACTTCTTTTTCTGCTCTTTAGCTAGCTCTTCCTCATCTATCAAGTGTCATCTTGACAGTCATCTCAGAGAGGAGTCCCCAGATAGCCCTACCTATATAGTTGGCCCCTCCCCTTCTACTATTCATTATCGGGTACCCATTACTCTCCTTCAAGGTGCTTATCACCATTTGAATTGTTTCTGCATTTTTTAAATGAATGTTAGTGCATTATTTACAAATTATTATTTGTCTTTGGTTTTCATTTATCAGTTTTGTTTCCTCCTTTGCATCGTAATTCCTTAAAGATAAGTCATGTCTGCTTTAACTTTTGTGTGCCCAGTACCGAGCATGGGTGTTAGGAGTTTTCCTACCCTTCTTGGATAAAGGATGCTTATCTTTACCAGCCCTGTTGCAGTAGGAAAGGGTCATGTTCTAACTAGCGGTAGAAATGGTGTTTAATTGCCAGTGTGAGACCCTCCAGGCTCTCTTCCTGGGTTGTGGGAAATCTTAAAGTAGTATGTTGGAATGAAGGTGACACACACAGATGTACCCTGAAGTGCTGAGCCACGGCATAGGGAACAGCCACCCTGGAGAGCTGCAGAGACTGTGTGAAAGAGAAGTAACTTTTGTTGGAATAAGACCCTGTGATTTGGGTGTTTTGTTATTGTACCATAACCTTGTGTTTGTGACTGATATAGTTCACAATAGTTTTAGTTTACTAGAGCTGTTGTAACAAAGTACCAAAACTGGGCGGCTTAAACAATGTCACCCAAATGTTAATTTACTGTCTCACAGTTCTGGAGGCTACAAGTTTGAAATGAAGGTGTCAGCAGTGTTGGTCCCTTCTGAGGGTAGAGAGGGAAGGATCTGTTCTAGGCCTCTCTCCTTGACTTGTAGATGGTCATCTTCTTCCTGTGAGTGTGTTTCTTCACACCATTTCCCCTCTATGCTTGTCTGTCTCCAAATCGCCCCTTTTTATAAGGACACTAGTCATATTGGATTAGGGCCCCACACCTTTTGGGTATGACCTCATCTTAACTAATTACATCTGCAACAATCCTATTTCCAAATAAGGTCACATTCGGATGTACTGGGTGTTAGGACTTCAACATATGAATTTTGGGGGACACAATTCAACCCATAATATTGATGATTATATATGCACATTGATTTTTTTTTAAAGGATCTCTGTAACTCTTCTCCTAGTATCCTTTACATCATATTCACCTTCATAACTGAAATTTCCGAAGAACTGAAGTATGCCTCTTCAGGTGCCAAAAACTTAGAACAAAAAGCAGGCACCCAGGGTGGCTTGTCTCTGTAGACTTTGCTTTTTAATTATTACATTTAATGCCCTCTTTGGCTCTGTGATCGACATCGAATGGCCCCCTCTTCCTCTACTTTTAATTCTTGTTAATTTACTAATTCTGGGCTGAGGACTGGGGCTTTGGGGTTCATCACTTACTAGGACTTTGGGCAAGTTTACTAACTGTGACTCTGGGTGAGTTATTTATCTTAAAATCTCAAGTTTTGCATCTGTAGTAATATGAAGACTCATACTTACATGCTAGAATTTCTGTGAAGGTTTAAAACACAGCAAACCTAAGTTGTCTAGCACAGACTCAGGCACCGATGTATACTCATGTTAGCTTTTAATAATAACAATACTAATAACAACAGCTAACATTTACTGAGTACTTACTATGGTCTTGGAAGTCTTTTAAGTGCTTAAGAAATATTAGCTGATTTAATCTTCACACAATTTGCTTAATGATGTTGGCACCATTATTCCTCCTAATTTTTAGATGAAATGAAGGCACAGAGAGTTGTCATCTGCTTGAGGACACACAAATAGTGGCAGAGCCAGGACTTGAGCTCATATATTCTGACCCCCCCAAAAGTGAGAAAACTAAGCTTATTAAAAATAATACGACACCCACTCCCCAAATCAAAAACGATAACAACAAAAGCCTAAAGAACTCCTGAAACAGCTGCAGAAACCTTTGGAGGTGAAACACTTAGACTGCTAAGGCTTTGGTCTCAGAGGAGCTTTTTGTTTTTATCCAAGTGGAGTTCTATGTTTTTGAAGTTAGAAATAACTGGTGCTCTGACCTCAGGAAACATGCATTTTTACTTTGTGCCTTTTTACTAAAATTTTAAAACCAGGTCCCATCTTCCAGGTAGTTTCAGAAAGGGAGAAGAGTGGAGAGTCGGCAAATTAAAATCACAGGAATTAACCACCTGGGGAAGGTCTCAATGCGGCAGGGCTAGCCTCAGGCAGAACTTTGAGGATGGGAGGCCTGACGGTGCGTCCCGAAGGTCAGGGTTGTGCGGTTCCTTCTCGCAGCCTCAGCGCATCGCCCAGGGCCTGGCCTGCACTTGGTGAATGTGTGTTGAACTGATTTAAACTGAAGTTTGTCTTCGTGGCTTCCAGCCAGTTCTGTCCCAGCTGATATTTCTCATCTTTCCCAAATTAATTTGGACCTGATCCTTCCTTCTGATGTGAGGTTAAATTCCTGTTATTGGATAAAGCTTATCAACTCCTAAGAGATATGAACATTTTAACAAGGATCTTTAGATCAGTGATTCTCAACATGGGGCAATTTTGTCCCCAGGGGACATTTGGCAATATCTGGAGACACTGTGGGCTTTTGCTGCTGGGGATGGTGATGTGCTCTACCTAGTGACTGTAAGTTTAGGGGTGCTGCTTAATATCCTGAAATACGCAGGACAGCTCCTCCAATCTTACCCCCAGCAAAGCTGAGAGTTGAATGTTGGAGTGGGACTGATATTTTGAGGATGACCAGTGACTTTTGAAAGCAGGGCACCATATATCCACAGTTTCCTCCTTTTGTATCAGGCTTCGGACACGAGAAAGAATACGAGGTCCTCTAAGGCCCATCCATTTGATCCATGTGTCAACTGGGGATTGAATTGAAAAACTGACAAATCCTTATAGTAGAATAGGAGACAGTAGGGAAATCTGTGAAGAATTTAAGCATTTTAGGCAACATAACTTGTGTTCAAACCCCTGCTCAACATCTCCTAGGATGTGTGACTTAGGTAAATCTATTTTTAGATTTGGGCTTCAGTCATTTCATACTGAAATGCAGATAAGACTATTTCATCTGATAGCAGCAAGTATTAAATGGGTTAATGTGTATGAAAGGTTCAACACTCTGCTTGACCCATTATTAGCACTAAATGAATGAATGTTAACTGTATTAATAATAATGATAGTAGTGACTGCTATTATTAACAGTATGATGTATCAGAAAGAACAGAAAATCTGCACTTAGAAATTTCGGTTTTTCTCACCTGAAGCATTTGGGACAGTAATGTTGTAGGAGGGTAGAAAAATAACTAATAACAATGGCAGTAAGGGCTGGCTGGTTAGTTCACTTGGTAGAACGTGGTGTCGAGAGCAAACAAAGTTAAGGGTTCAGATGCCCATACTGGCTAGCTCCCCTCCCAACCACCCAAGTCACAGTGAATAATAGTAATGGCAGTAATACCATTAACATGAATAATACATACATAATAAAACTGTATGTGCTAGGCAGTGTTCCAGATTCTTTACAAGTTCTAAATGACTTAATTCTCACTTCAATCCTATTGTGTGGGTAACATTATTAGCACTATTTTGCAGAAGAGAAAGGTTAAAGTGCATTGTTAACTTTAAATCCCACAAAAATTATGATTGCTATTACTATTCATACATTTCAAAGTTTTCTCCCTATATTATCTCATTAGTTCCACGTGACATCTCATGACACTCTTAGGTGATATTTGATGTCTCTACTTTAAAGTTATTTGCATCAGTCCTGTTGCCCACTGAAAGATACAAATAGTATTTATTTAATGCGAGCAGAGGCACTACCACAAATTTCCTGCCATTGACTTTTTTCCTACTGTCAGAACCAGAGCTAGCACCATGCTGTCTTCCTCCTGGTCCAGGCCCTGGTCCAGCCTGATACTTTAGACCCAAAGGGGTCTTCCTGATAGAAAGCACACAGAGACCTCAACTGTTCCTTGCCATACCAGGGATTGTAGAAAAAGGACAGCGAATAGCAAGGGGTTAGGTGATGCTTTTGTTATTTCAGTCAAAAGGGTAAACACCCACCAAGGAGTCCCACTACCAACTCTATTTCAGTTCTACGATTTTTGGAGAAGGAGAAGAAGAAAATAAATCTATGTCCAGTTTGCTCAGGTGGTAGCTTCTAAGGTGCCTCTATTATGCTATGGAAGGCTAACTGACATAGGTTAGTAAGGACCAGAATGCAGGTTCCTTGGATCCTATGCTGGTAACATATTCCTGTGTCACCAATGACAGCTACCACACTGCAACCTCTGATTTGACACATTGATGCATTGCTTTTCTGGAAGTTATTTTGTGGGTGACTTCTGAGACTTGGCAAGAAATTCTCTGTCAGATCTGGGGAAACTTAGCCTAGATTCTGGTGGGAATGGAAAGTGAGATTTAAAAAAAAAAAAAAAAATAAGACTCTATAGGCCCAGGAGAAAGTGGTGTTTATTCACTTTGAAAGCTGAGAGGAAAATTACACTGATGTTGTTTAAAAAGTATTGTGAACTAAATGAGTGATGCTTAACCTAAGACAGTGTGAAAAATTTTACTATGCCAACTTTAAACATTCTTTGGACACTCTAATTTGATAATGTTTCCATAATTGCTTAATGTTGCAATAATACATTTTCCCCTCTCATTTTCCTCTTCAAGAAGCAGCCATAGATTAGAAAACATTTCTGGGAATCTACCTTCATTACCATACATCATCCATGATTGTCATTGATATTTTTAGCAGGACTTGTATAAAGAAAGGAAATATATAGAGATGAAAAGAAAGAATATAGCCATAATTCTAAATCTA
Organism: Cynocephalus volans; assembly: GCF_027409185.1. NCBI lineage: Eukaryota > Metazoa > Chordata > Mammalia > Dermoptera > Cynocephalidae > Cynocephalus > Cynocephalus volans. The sequence continues at coordinate 117,316,551 of NC_084464.1, read as the reverse complement.
GAAAGGTATGTATGTTTTATTCTAGTAGCATCTAAGTTTTTGCTCTTCCTCTGACACAAGTTATTGCATATATTTCTGGTGTATATTCAAATGCGGATTCTCCTGTTTTATCTAGAACGATGCTCCCATTCACAGGCAAGAACTGAAACTTTGCTAAATGGGCATAAATAGTTCTAAATAAAAAATTTAAAGAAAAAAAATCTTTTGGGAGGATTTTCCTTCTTGTTGGCTTTTCTTTGATTCAAAAAACAAATTGATTTTTCAAATATAACTTAAAATTTTGTGTTGGTGTTTAAATAAGAGAGTTGATGATGTTTTCCTTCAAATTAATAGTGCCTATTGTCATTTTATGCTATGTTCGTGTAATGGTGATTTTCTAAACCTTATCTTTGGTGTATAGCTATTGTATAAGAGTTTTTCTTTTTTTTTTTTTTTTTTTTTGCCTATAACTTGCTCCAGATAATAATCCCTGATATCACACCAGGACATTTCTGTGTAATGTAAATTTCAATGTTAAATTATTTATTGCATATAAATTTTCTATCAGAAGGGGATCAACACACTGAATCCACTAATGCTGGTCTAATAGAAAGTTAATGGCTTATTCCAACTGATTTTTCAAGAACAAAGGGACATGCTAACCTCAGTGACAGTGTGCAATTAGCCAAATGCCTAGGGAATAGATTTTCTATAGTCCACATTAAGTCTGCAGAACTACAAAGGTACCAACTTCTTTCTAAACCATATTCCTTATTGGATTATTACCATTAAACCCGCAGAGATATGGAACTGAAAATCAGTAACATACTTGGGTGTATAGATGTCTTGTGAGACAGATTGTCTACTCAGAATTGAATGCCTTAAATACTAGGGCCCAGGAAATGTGCACAATCTAACTCCTCAGAGATAGTATTGCTCTACTTTCCTAGTTTGAAAAGTAGATCTGAGAAAGAAGCATAATAACTGGTGACACAGATTCAAATTATTATCTCTTGAATTTAGATTTCAGCAATGACTCCACTTTCTTTTGGTAAATGAAAAAGCACACAGCTATCCTACCAGGAAGGATTCTCTATAGCTTCTGTAGTGCTTAAGTCATGACTGTGGCTTTATCAAAATTAAAAAGTCTTCTTATTATTAAGAGGATAAAATATAAATAACAGTCTGATAAGACATTTTTGTAAGTCATTTATCTGATAAAGAATTTGTATCCAGACTCTATAAAAAACTCTCGAAACTTAAAAATTAAAAAAAAAAAATTAAAATAGGTAAAAGATTTGAAGAGACACTAGACCAAAGAGGATTTATGAATGGAAATAAGCACATGGAAAGACACTCAACATCATTAGTTAGTAGGAAAATGCAAATTAAAAACATGAGATACCTCTATATACCCATCAGAATGCATAAAATTTTAAGAAACTGATCATGCCAAGTTTTATGAGGTTGTAGATCAACTGAAACTGCCATAAACTACTATTGGAAATGTAAAATGAGACCACAATGTTAATAAACTGTTTCTTAAAAATTTAATTATATTCGTATATATGATATCATCCACCTATTCTTCTTCTGAGTTTTTACACAAGATAAATGAAAGCATACATGCACACAATAACTTATATGTGAATACTTACAGCAACTTTATTGGTAATAGCTAAAAGCTGAAAACAGCCTAAATGACCATCAATAGGTGAATAGGTAAATCAATTGTGATATAGCCATCTAATGATACATTTACTTCTCAGCAATAAAAGGAATAAATTAGTAATAAAGGCAACAACATTGGTGAGTTTTAAAATAATTATGCTGAGTAAAAGATGTCAGACATAAAAGAGTACATGCTATATGATTCCATTCATATAACATCCTAGAACATGCAAACTAATCCAGAGTGGCAGTAAAGAGGTCAGTGGTTGCCTGGAGACTGGGACCCAGGGAAGAACAGAAGGAAGAGATTACAAAAGAGAAAAAGGATGCTTACTTAGGGTGATAGATATCATGATTATAGCTATGGTTTCGTTGGTGTATGCGGATGTCAAAAATTATTAAATTATACACTTTAAATATGTGCAATTTATTGTATGTCAATTATATCTAAATAAGCCTACTATAAACAATAAAGAACACTCAACTCACTGATGGTCTAGGAGGAGGGGAAATTGGGGACTTTTTGCTCAATGGGTTTAAAGTTTCAGTTATGCAAGATAAGTAACCTCTAGATATCTGCTATACAACAGAGAGCTTATAGTTGACCATATGGTATTTTGCACTTAAATTTTGTTAAGAGGGTAGATCTCATGTTAATAGTTCTTGTCACACAAAAAACACACAGATACACAGAAAAAGGACACAAAGAAACTTTTGCAGGTGATGAATATATTTATTACCTTGACTGGGGTAATGGATATTGAGTGTATGCACGTGTCCAAACTCATCCAATTATGTATAATAAACACATGCAGCTTTTTTAGATGTGTCAATTATACTTCAGTGAAGCTGTTAAAAAACAGCTCCTGCTCCTCCTTGAAGAAACAATTGAACAAAATGAGATTCTGAAAAAAAGAAATCTTTCCACTCCATAAATCTTTCTCTTACCAATTAGACATAGTCATCTTTCTGTTTTTCTTATCTCTCTCACATTACTTATTACTTTCTTAGTTTTTTACTTTTTTTGTTATCGATATTCATTTGTTTAGTCATTCTACAAAATTTATCGAACATTTCTCTGTGCTGGGCACTGTACTAGTTTCTGGGGATATATTAGTGAACAAAACACAGTGACTTCCCTGGTGAAGCTAATGATCTTGAGGAAGACAGATATTGATTCATTCCAAAACAAATTAATGGAGACAGTTGCAGAAAGTTATATAAAAGAGGAGATTCAGGGTGCGATGAGGAAAGATTGCAGGGATCTGATCTGGTCTGCAGGGTGTTAGAAGTCTTGCTTGAGGAAGTGACACTTCACGTAAATCTAAGACAAGGTATGGCTTCCATTACGGACCCAAAGCACATCGCTCACCTCCAGGTAGATGCTCTATATGTGTTTTTGAATTAAATAGAAAACTTCCTTGTACTAAATGAGTTAAATATTTTGTTAACTGTTTGTTCCCCCCACCCTTTTCCAAGATAACTTCTAAATTCTTAAAGCTCTACTTAACAAATAAAACTGGTCTAATCGGATCAAAATTACTTATTACATTTATCTCTTTATTTTTTATCCTGCCTTAAGAAAAAGTTCACCATAAACTCATTTCATTAAAATTTAAAACTGCACTAATTGAAAACAGATAATTGAAGAGGAAATGTTCTGGGATTTACTTTATTAAGGAGAGTTCCTAAATTGCTTATTCACTTTCCATGGTTGCACTGATTGATTTTTATTTTCTTTGTGAGACTGATATTTTCTTTTTATATAATGTATTTTTCCCTATACCCCCAGAAAAGTGGGAGAACCAAAGTGATCATAGTAGCTTTGTCTCTCTGGTTGCAATTTTATGACTAGCTGCCATCCTTCCTCAGCCAATGGTCCTGCATTTGGAGGCTTGAGGGAGCAGTTCTTTTATATATTTTTTTCCTCACTTAATCTGCCTGGATCCATGTCAGATATTTTTCAAATATATCAACTAATATTTACTCAAGATCAATGCTCTACTCAAAAAAGTAAGCTGTCTCTTGACTAACACAAAGAGGTAAATAAATTTGAGGCTATCTTTGAAATGGCTGTTTAAGAATCAGAGCTAAATCTATTTTAGATATGACAATATAATACCCGTAATAATTTATTTTTAAAATTGCCTCTAAAATGTTACTTTTCCTTTTCTTTGAAATGCTTAGGTGCACACTTCCAAGCCGTAACTCACCCAGAAGACAAAGTTACAGCAGAATTTTGCTCTGTAAACTCTGCAACAGCCTTTGGCCAAAAACAGTAAAACCAGACTGAATTTGAAGATGGGTATCAAAGAAAGCAAGGAACCTTATTTAATACTTTTTTGGCACCATTGTGTGAAGTGAAGTTAGATGGAATTAGATGTTATTTTCATATTACCAAGGAGGGACGGAAAAGTCTTGAAAAAGATCTGTGACCATCAAGGGGATTGGAGGCGAGAAATATCTGTAGGAATTTTTCCACCCACACAGTCTTTCATTGCCTTTCCTTCCCCAATAAGATTCTGATATGCTTTCCTAGAGGATGTCCACCTTATTGTCCTCATAAACAACTCCCTTGTCCCCTTCAATGTTTTAGTGAGCCTCTGTTACCGCAAGAGAGAACTCCTAGGCCTCAGGCATGTTGGATGGTGAAAAAAAGCATGAGGATATCTGGACTGGAAGAATCACAAAGGTGTAACCCAGGGACCGCAGCTTTGGCTGCCTATTAGGATCACCTGGGGAGCCTTTGAAACATTGTAATGCGCATCCCCATCCCCTAGAAATTCTGATTTAGATGGTCCGGAGTGGGTCCAGGTATTGGTACCTTTAGAAGTTCCCTTGTAGTTTCCACTTAGCAGGCAGAGTTTAGAAGCAGTGTTATAAAGATTATTATCCTTCTGTTCAGATTTTAAAGAGAGGTTTTCCTGGTTCTTGTGACCAGTGCTTTTCTAAACAAGACACTCTTCGAAGGGTCTCTGCTCTCAGCTCTTCTCATTGATAGCAATCCATGCTAAACCAAAGGAAAGAATTTAGTAAACTGCTGGCCACAGCTCTGGACACTGGCAGAACAACTGCCCTGATCATAATTTTTGTGAGCTGAGCAAGAGATCAGCCTACACACCACATGCCCCATTCACACAACTGGCAGTGTGCATAATGCCAAGCAGAATGGCTCAGCCCAAGGCCAAACTCTGAATGGCCAGTCCTTATCAAGGACCTTGTTTATCAAAGAAAGATTACATTCCTTTTGTCCTAGCCTTAAGATTTGTTTTACCATCTGTGATTTGTGTCTTATAAAGCTGTAGTCTTGGTTGCTGACAGGACGCTAGTAGGAAAGACTGAATGCCATCTTTGATGCACATCTCTAACTTAGGAATCCAAGAAAATAAGCTTAGTGCTGATGGAGAGAGTAGTGGTGACCAGCTCAGAGGGACCACAGCATAGTGAGTGTGGAGAGTATCAAAGAGAAAAAGAGAAGACCTGTCAAGGCTCTGCTGTAAAGGAACCTTGTTACCTGGAGAAGTTCTTTGGCTTTTGTCACTTTCTTTTACTTCACCAAAAGGGACTTGGGATGGTAAAGCTTTTTACAGCTCCAATATTACACAATCCTTCAAGATCTATTGTTGGATGTTTATCTGTTAATAAATATAAGACAGATGTTAGAGGAAACAGACCTTATTCACCCATTTAAAAAAGTCATAGAATGTAGAGCTATAGTTTAGTCAGTCATGCATTTAGTAAACACCCACTGTGAGCAAAGGACTCTGTGAGAGTTGGCAGTTGAGCATCAAAAGAAGTCAGTATGGTCCCTACCTTTCCCAGACTGGAAGACAACTGCGAAAATGGCTAATAAAATGCCGACTCAGATGCATGATTTGATAGAGGTGCAAAGATCAATGGGGAAATCAGAGGGAGAGAGAAAAATCATTTGGATCAATTAACATCATCATGGCTACAAAGAATGGGTTTACAAAACCTGGTTTTGTTCTTTGGATGCATTAGGAAGACCTTTTGGTTGTGGTGGTAGACTCCTTTGGCAAAGGCACAGTGTCCTCTTTGGTTGTAAGCTCTGTGGTGTCAGCTAGGCACCTGCACCAGCTGGGCACTCAGTACATGCCGTTCTTGACAGACTGTAGAATAGAAGTTATTGTTGATACTGTTTTCAAAAGTGCTCCATCCAAGAGTGCCTGCTGTATAGACTTGTTATCATATTATGAGGAGAAAAGCCATTTGGCTGTGCCTCAGTCCAGGGCTCTTTGCTGATCTGCACTGGATTCTCTCAAACTAGAAGTGCCTAATCATGCCAATGGGTTCAGATGGCACTTTCACAAGTCATTTGGGCTGCAGTAAGAATGTGGTGATCATCAAGCTAGAGTCTGGATAAACAGCCTGCTGTACCTCATATTGCAAGCAGCTCCTCTCCCACACTGGCAGCCACCAAACACTGGGGCAAAGAGCTTCAACACTGAGGCATAGTGACAATGCCAGGAAGGATTATGAACAGAATGTACTCAAAGAAGCTGGTGGTGCTTGTAAATGCCAAGAGGAACAGATTGTGCTGCAAGGGGTGTTTAGGAAGGCCATGAGGACAACAGGTTATGAGAAGATTGGCAGGAGACTTGTGATGGGCAACACTGACAGGCTTAGGTAGTGGAAAGACAAACAAATGAAGCTGGGTACAAAGTCAAGGTGAAGATAACAAAAATCATATTCTGTACTTGGGAAATATGACAAAGTCCAGAACTCTCAGAAATGATACATGTTCTTTTAGAGCTACTTTTATTTGTGGCAAGAAGAAATACAGATTCTAATATATCTGCATAGGAAGTCGCTCCCACTGGCAGGCACTGTCCAGGGTTATTCCACCCAGGTGTGGCCTGCAGGAGCAAACATTATATGCAGGGAAGTGGGTATGACACTGATTTGTTGTAAATAAGGAGCTATTGAAGGCCTTATCCACAGCTTGCTGTTGTATCCAGCTGAGACTCAGCGCCTGCTCACTTCTCTGCTGATGCCTGAGGCCCAGAGATCAGAGCAGAATGTCTGTGCATTTGGATAGACAACCTCCCAAATAACTCAAAAGCTTTTGTGTGTTTTATGAGAGAGCTTATCAAAAATTACTTAGTCTTCCTAGCATTTTTTAAATTGAGTTATTCACTTAATGAATTTTAGTACTGTTATGTCGGAATGATGGGCTGTTCCTTAGCTCCAAAAGGCCAGAATCTGGATCTCGTCAAGGTTACAAACCCAGAAAACTGCAAAACATTTTGGAGGAATCAGAATGAGTGCTCATACTGCTCAAGGCTTGAGTTCATCTCTTAGCCCTGAATCTGAGAACCTCCCCCTATGTGCAGGAGAAAGTGCACACTGAGCAGAAAGTTGCACAGTGAAGGGTCTGACCTGGGTAACTGTGTGAACTTTTTTATTAAGAGATGGCAGCATTTACAGTGATGATTACTTTGAAATTAAAGAATCATAGAATGCTAGAGCTGGAGGTTAATGAGGCACACATTCAGTGAACAGCTATTGTGAGCAAAGAGCTGTGTGAGGGTTGGGAGTTGAACATAAAAAGAAGCCAAATATGGTCCCTGCCTCTTCCAGATGGGTCCCTCATGGAATAGTGGAGGAACCCTCCCAAATAGCTGAGAGAAGCCAACTCAGGTGAATGATTTAATAGGGGTGCCAAGTTCCGTGGGGAAATGAGAGAGAGAAATAAAAATTTTTCAGGATCAGATTCTTCGATTAACTGATGAAAAGTGGGAGGCACAGACAAGCACACAGCAAGCTGGTGGCAAAACCGGGACTGGAAACCAAGTTTCTTTGAGGGAAATCTGTGAACATGACCATCACATGGCTTCTGATTTGGCACTGCAGTTACAGAGGTTATAACTATTCACCAAATTGTATCTTGAGTGTGTATGAGTGCAGATATCTAAAATAGAACTTTTTTGTTTGTGTTTGATTAAACTCATGTCTCCCTTATTGAGTCACCATCTGGATGACACAAAGCAAAATGAAGCTGTATTATGTGATGTACTCCTATTTCTCAGTCAGATTAAGGACCACCCAGGCTTGTGTATATCATTCCCTCAAATGTGGGAATCCTATTTGAACAAGTCACTGCTTGTGATAAGTTAAAGCCTTGCTATTCAGAGTACCGTCCCTGGACCAGCAATACGGACATCACCAGAGAGCTAGCACGTGCAGAATCTCTGGTCTCACCACAGACCTACTTAATCAGAATCTGCATTTTAACAAGATTTCTACGCACAAGAAAGTTTCAGAATCTGCTGTAGATTCCTCCCAAAGACTAGATTTGTATTTCCAGGCACCAACTTTTTATCTCCATCTGTATAAATCATAAGCACCTTAAACTTATCCCACTAGGAATGGAATTTATGATCATTTTCCCAAATGGATTGTCCTATATTTTTAACTCAGTCGATGGTGTAAACACTATCCTTTCTTCCTACCTTCAGCAGATCAAGTGGAATTCATTCCATCTCAGAAATGCCTCTCTAATTTGCCTGTACTGCTGTCTCCATCTCTGTCCCTTTGGTTGAGGAACGAAGGCTTCTTTTTCAATGTCTTCACTATTCTTCCCCTCCACCACTTCCAACCCACCCAATTTCCCTTTGAAAAATATTTGCTATAAATATTTTGTGAAAGCTGTTTTTTTTTTTCTCTCCTAGTGGGACATACACATATACACTGTCCACCCCCCCACCCCCCTTCCATATTTATACAAACAACTTATTAGCAATTTAAGATCTGAATTATAATGGAAAAGCAGTTGCCAAATCAATTAACACTGGAAATTGCCAAATTGTCCCTTTTGCTCTAAAATAATCAGGATGTTTCAGTTGTGGTTGTGCCACCGTACTAGTAGAAATAAACTCTGAACTTGGAAGCTTTAATGAAATAAAATTATACTTTCTGACCACCAGCACCCACATCCCATCTCCCCCAACCCCCCAAATAACTCAAACGCTTTCGTGTGTTTTAGGAGAGAGCTTAGCAAAAATTACTTAGGCTTCCTAGCATTTTTTAAATTGAGTTATTCACTTAATGAATTTTAGTACTGTCATGTGGGAATGATGGGCTGTTCCTAAGGCAATACATTTTGAATTTTTTTTTCCTGTAGAAATTTTGTAACATGTTACATTTATGTCCCTTATTTTGATGTAGGTTTTCAAATTGTTGAAAGGCAAAAACAACAATATAGTGTCCACGGGGATATCTGGGGGTTTCTTACTTATATAAATTATGCTATCTCTTTAGGGATGATTCACCTGCAGTTTTCAGTTAAACCTTTTCGTATAAAACATATACAGGAAAAATTATGTTGATTGCATTACAGGTTTCAGAGGGGAAAGGAGGAAGAAATGATTTTATTTACTTGGCATGTCAATGATTTTTATCCCCTCTATCTGACCTGTTCACCTTCTTTTTATAAGTCATGTCTACAGTTTTTAAGTGTAATGACACCATTGGTTTATTTTCCTTGCTATGTATTATCTGATTTAAAATAATTCTTTATTTGCTCGTTTGGTGTCTATTTATTTATTAAATAAAAAACTGCACCTTTTATCGAGGCATTCACATATTAATGTTTAATGCAGTGAACATGAAAAATATATCAAAGGTATTGCTTGTGATAAAACCTGAATCAGAGCCTGATCTACTCAATATGGACACTAATGACTCCACGGTGGTCCTGTGAGGCCAGAGTGCTTGCTCCACAAGATTTTTAGCCCCAAGCTGAAAACCTTGGCCAAATGAGTTCAGCACATCCCTCAGGATTTACATTAGGCTGGCTGACAATGAGTAAGGGACAGATTTATTCAAATCAAAAAGGGCACACTGTTCCAATGCAGTTAAAAGTAGCCAAATACTCTCAATTTCACATCTCCATTTCCATTTCCATTTGGCAGGGCTTCTTCTGCTTTAAAACTAAGTGAAATTCCAAGTTGCAATCATACATTTATCATTTTCTATCTGAGAGAACACTTCTGTGTTCTTTCTCTATAATTCCTTTTATTTGTATAGCAATTTGCGATCTGTACAACTTTCACTTCTGTTATCCCTTTTAACCCTCATAATACCCCTGGCAGTTATTGTCTTATTGTTCTGAGGCTCTGAGAGCATAAGTGATTGTCCAAGGTCACACAGGTGGTCACTGAAATCAGAACTCAAACCCAGGTCTTTTGACTCCTAGTAAAGAGCTCTTTTGACTATAGACCATTTTAATAGTGTGGGATGTCTTAACCTTACAAATTGTAAAATGTTTTCACAATTTCTTTAAAGAGGACTGAAACAGGCACATTTGTAACGAGTGTTTTTCTTTCAGCTAGAACCAACAGTGAGTCATTCTACTGTTTTCCCTCAGAGCATTCTCATTTTTTATTCTATACACAAAAATGCAGTGTTCATTACATTTGACAGTACTTTGGGGAAACTTGTTTTTAATATTAAACATTTCACTGGTGAATATTCAAAGGGCTTATGCCTGGCTCTGTTGATAGCCTGCTGTGTGACCTTGATAAGGTTATTTAACCTTTTCTATGTCTCTGTAAATTTAGGGTAAAATCTTTCTCTTACTTGGCAATTGTAATGCATAATTAATTAGTGCTACTAAAGTGAAATCAAAGGCTTTGCTACTAAAAGCAAGGGAAATGCACTATACAATATTACCCTAGATAATCACTGAGGCTAACTGCCCTGAGCCTATGACTGCAAATTTAGAGCTGAGATTCATTTTCTGTCATTGACGACAGGAGGTAACACAACACAGAACTGAAACTATTTTACTACTGTCTGCCTTTTCCAATACACCTCCACACAAAACACAAAAACACTCAAAGAGCGAATATGAGATTTTCCCTTGTGCTCAGCTTATTGCCCAATATCTTTCTACATGTTGGTATTTTATGTATGGTGTACTTTTTGAAAAATCTCAGTCCCCTCAGAGGGACCTAAATACAGTTTTTTCTGTTATTGTTTCCTCCTTTTTCTTATTTTTTCAGTTAGTTAATGGTTTTATAGCGGTGATGTTGGGTAGTATTAGTTATTGTTAGTGAAAAACCCTAATTAAAGAATTCCCTACAGAGTCTGCCTCATCATGGAAATGATTTGGAGAAATCTTCACCCTCTGTGTTGCTCAATCCTGTTGCTGGATGGAAAGAAATTACAGAAATGGTGGCGATGAGGATAGGGACTGAGACAGTATGTGTGACTGTCTTGATTTTAACTGACAAAGAGATTGGAGAATTAAGGTTAAGGATTATTTTTACAATTACAGACGTAATAAATGTCAGAGTCAAAATATAAATCCATTCTTTTCTGATGTCAAACGTCTTTAAACATACAAACAAAACAAAACAAAACAAAAAATATCTGGAGATACTTAAAGGTTCTAGGGGAGGTCAGAGGACAGGGTGGCTTACCTGTGTTGGATTGCTGGGAGAGAATCACGGTGAGTCACAGAGCAGTCATCGCATTTGAATCTCAGGAAGGGACTAACATCTGAGCTGAGTGTGGAATGATGCGGAGGCATTCAATAGGCCATGAGCAGGTGAAAATACTGCTGTCAGTAGAGTGGGAACAGCATGGACAAGGCTCCAGAGATGTGATAGAACCGCAAGCAGCCTAGTTTGGCTGAAGGATAGGTGGGTGTTAGTATCCTGGGATCTAGGTCAAGCCTCCGTAGTCTATGCAAAGGAGTGTGACCTTGATCCTGACAACAGGGGATGTCACTACAGGTAACATGATCATATTTGTGCTTTCAAAAAATCATTTTATGGGTGAAATGAAGAATGGAATGTTTTATAGGAAGAGGGGAGATAAATGATATCCATGGAAGAGGTATCCAGATTAGAGTGACATTTAGAAGGTAGAATCACTGACCTGCGGAGGTTCAGAGTCAAGCTTCTAGGTCAGGAAGACAGTGAGGAGGAAGTTATACTGAGGAACACACTGCAGAGCCATAGCCGTCTATCCTCTAGACCAGAGGTCCCTTTATATTCCTTTCCTTTCATGCGCTCTTAACCAGCTTGTGGATCTCTCCGTGGAGAAAACCCACCAGGTGAAATATTTCTCTGTTTCATTTTCTCTCCCACTCTCCTAAGTCATTAGATAATTTAAATTTTACTACATATATATATGTATATATATGAGTGTATGTGCCTATTTATGTTCTGTTAGCTACATATGTAGGAATGGAATTTCTGGGTCATAGGATAAGCATATATTTAGATTTGATAGATACTGCCTAACAGTTTTCTATGGAGAGTATGCCAATTTACACTTCACAAGTAATATATTATAGTGTTGGTTGCCCTACTTTCTTGCCAATGTTTGGCATTTTCTGTCTTTTTCATTTTGGCCATTCTGGTTGGTGTGTAGTGGTATCATATTGTTGTTTTAATTTGCATTTATCAAAGGAAAAGATTAAATGACATTTCATATATTTATTTGCTTCTTTTGTGAAATGCTTATTTCCCTCTTTTGTGAAATGTCTGTCTTTTGTCTTTTCTGATAAGTTTGTTTTTCTTCTCTTGATTTGTAGGTGTTTTTCATATACTCGGGATACAGATTCTTTACAAGTATCATCTGCTCTTTCACTTACTTTGCACTCTCTTAATGGTGTCTTTTTATGAATAGGTGTTCTTCATTTTAATACAGATCAATTTATCATTTTTTCTCTTATGGCTTGTGATTTTTGAGTTATGTTTTAAGAAGTCTTGCCTACGTTAAGGTCATGAAGATGTGTTCATCTGGAAACTTTATTGTTTTAGCACTCACACTTATTCCTGGGATCCAACTGGAAATGACTTTTGTGCATGATGTCAGGCAGGAGGTCATGATATAGATGCATTTTGGATACACATTATGTATATGGATATACAATTAGATCCAGCACCATTTACTGAAAAGATCATCCTTTCCACATTTCACTACACTGTCGTCTTTGAAGTATCTGTGTGGTTATGTTTTTGGATGCTCTGTTTCTTTGGTTAGCTTTTCTCTCATTGTGCCAAACCATACACTGTATTGAACAGTATAACTTTTTAATACATGTTGTTACCATGAAGTTTTATCCATCTTTAAGTTTGCTTTGTTTTTCTCAATCATTTTCACTTCCATATAAATTTTCATAACTTTTTCCAAATTATGCACACATGCACAAACATTTATACACTCACATACACAGACTTGCTGGCATTTTGCCTGAGATTAGTTTGAATCTTTAGATTAGTTTTGGGGAAATTATTGTCTTTACAATATACCATGGATCTTCCAAAGCATATTTATGGCATATTCATTTATATAGATCTTTGATATTTTTTAATAATGTTTCATAGTTTTCAGTACATTTCTTACACTTTTTTTTGTTAAATTACCATTTCTTGTCTCATGCCACTTTCTTTTGATTGCCCTCTTACCTGTGCTCTGATCTACTAAATGTCAGTTAAGTTCTCAATATTTCCCCACTCAGACTGTGACTCTTTCTTTCTGGGGATTATTTTATATGCTATGAGAAGGCTGCTATGCTAGACTTGTGTTTTCTGTAAAGGCTCTGACTGTCTCTGAATTGCCATGGCTTCTGAAGCTAAATCTGCTTATTAGATGTTAACTACCATACTTAGATATAAATTGAAGTCTGTAGTATTCTTATTATCTTAGAAATGCTATAGTTATGCATTATGGGTGGTTTTATTTGCTCTCTGTTTGATCTACATAGTTTTTGGTGAAAGTATAGAATGACTCACATTTTTGCATTCACCATTATCCTACAGGAAATCAATATTTGCATTCTATTCCTTCTCTCTTTGGAAACTTCTGATACTTACTCTATCCTTTTTTCTCTCAGTTAGGAATCCTTCTTCCTTTTATCACCGACAAACTATAAGCCACCAGAGAAGAACTTCTACATACTCCTCCACCAAATATTCTCATCGGTACTGACATAACTCTCATTTCTTCCTATTACAAAGGATGAACCATTCATGATCTTATTTAAGACCAAACCATACAATTGTGCACTGCATCCACTTTCCAATCAATTAATCTACACAATATCTTAGGTATTCCTCCTTTTCTTTTTTGCATTATCATTTTTCCTTATTTTTTGGAAATTAACTTTTAGAATACAAACATGCTACTATTTTATAAACAGATAACAAAGAACAATCAAAGCTCTCTCACTTTCCTCTCTACATACCGCCTCTTTATCTTTACAGCTAAACTCTTTAAAAGATTTGTCTATATTCCCTTATTCTATTTCTTCTCATTCTATCTTGAACTCACTCTATGTAAGGTTTTTTCCCCCCATCACTCCTCCAAAATTGTTTTCTTCATAGCTCTACTGGCTTTCAGTTGCCAAATCCAGTGGTTGTGTGTCAGTACTCACCTGACCCAACATAGCAGTATTTGGCACAGCTGCTCACTCCACTCATGAAGTGACTTCTTTAATTGGTCTTTAGGACCACGCTGTTTTGGTTCTCCTCCTATGTCAATGGATGTTCCGTTAGAGTCTCTCTTTCTCTTTAGCAGCTAACATTTACTGAGTATAGGATCTATTTTTTTCTAGTGCCTCTTATATTTCCAAATTCAAAGTAATGGAATATCACAGGGGTCAGTGCTTTGGGTCTTCTTTTATTTTCTACCAATGTTTATTGCCTAAGAGTTCTCTAGTCTCATGGTTTCAAATGACAGATAAATGCTACAGCTCTCCAAGTTATTGTCTCATGAATGCCAGACTCAAATATACAATTACTTTCTGACATTTCCCCTTGGAGATTTAATAAGAATTTCAACATTAAGATGTCCAAGATAATCCTTTTGATTTCTGCCACATATCCTACAGTAGTCTTCCTTGATTTAGAGACTAGTAACTCCAGTCTACCTGGTGGTGCTCAGTTCAGAACTTTTTATTTATTTATTTTTTTAATCAGCCCCAGATCCATTGTTGTAAGAGTTGCCCGTTGAATTCTGGAATTGAAAAAGACCCGGTTGTTATTTTATTTATTTTTATTTTTATTTATTTTCTTTTTTTAAAAAATTTTATTTCATCGATATACATTGTGGCTGATTATTGCTCCCCATCACCAAAACCTCCCCCCCAACAATGTCCTTTCTGTTTGCTTGTCTTATCAACTTCAAATAATTGTGGTTGTTATATCTTCTCCCCCCCCCAGTTTGTGTGTGTGTGTGTGTGTGTGTGTGTGTGTGTGTGTGAATCTATATATTAATTTTTAGCTCCCACCAATAAGTGAGAACATGTGGTATTTCTCCTTCTGTGCCTGACTTGTTTCACTTAATATAATTCTCTCAAGGTCCATCCACGTTGTTGCAAATGGCAGTATTTCATTCGTTTTTATAGCTGAGTAGTATTCCATTGTGTAGATGTACCACATTTTCCGTATCCACTCATCTGATGATGGGCATTTGGGCTGGTTCCAACTCTTGGCTATTGTAAAGAGTGCTGCGATAAACATTGGGAAACAGGTATACCTTCGACTTGATGATTTCCATTCCTCTGGGTATATTCCCAGCAGTGGGATAGCTTGGTCGTATGGTAGATCTATCTGCAATTGTTTGAGGAACCTCCATACCATTTTCCATAGAGGCTGCACCATTTTGCAGTCCCACCAACAATGTATGAGAGTTCCTTTTTCTCCGCAGCCTCGCCAGCATTTATCGTTCATAGTCTTTTGGATTTTAGCCATCCTAACTGGGGTTAGATGGTATCTAAATGTGGTTTTGAATTGCATTTCCCGGATGCTGAGGGATGTTGAGCATTTTTTCATATGTCTGTTGGCCATTTGTATATCTTCCTTAGAGAAATGCCTACTTAGCTCTTTTGCCCATTTTTTAATTGGGTTACTTGTTTTCTTCTTGTAAAGTTGTTTGAGTTCCTTATATATTCTGGATATTAATCCTTGGTCAGATATATATTTTGCAAATATTTTCTCCCACTCTGTTGGTTGTCTTTTAACTCTTTTAATTGTTTCTTTTGCTGTGCAGAAGCTTTTTAGTTTGATATAATCCCATTTGTGTATTTTTCCTTTGGTTGCCCGTGCTTTTGGGGTCGTATTCATGAAGTCTGTGCCCAGTCCTATTTCCTGAAGTGTTTCTCCTATGTTTTCTTTAAGAAGGTTTATTGTTTCAGGGTGTATATTTAAATCCTTAATCCATTTTGAGTTGATTTTAGTATACGGTGAGAGGTATGGATCTAGTTTCATTCTCCTGCATATGGATATCCAGTTATCCCAGCACCATTTGCTGAAGAGGCAGTCCCTTCCCCAGTGAATAGGCTTGGTGCCTTTGTCAAAGATCAGCTGGCAGTAAGTGTGTGGGTTGATTTCTGGATTCTCTATTCTATTCCATTGGTCAGTGTGTCTGTTTTTATGCCAGTACCATACTGTTTTGGTTATTATAGCTTTGTAGTATAGCTTAAAGTCAGGTAGTGTTATGCCTCCAGCTTTATTTTTTTTGCTCAGCATTGCTTTAGCTATGCGTGGTCTTTTATTGTTCCATATAAATGTCTGAATAGTTTTTTCCATTTCTGAGAAAAATGTCTTTGGAATTTTGATGGGGATTGCATTGAATTTGTATATCACTTTGGGTAGTATGGACATTTTCACTATGTTGATTCTTCCAATCCAAGAGCATGGGATATCTTTCCATCTTCTTGTATCCTCTCTAATTTCTCTCAGCAGTGGTTTGTAGTTCTCATTATAGAGATTTTTCACCTCCTTGGTTAACTCAATTCCTAAGTATTTTATTTTTTTGGTGGCTATTGTAAATGGGCAGGCTTCCTTGATTTCTCTTTCTGCATGTTCACTATTGGAGAAAAGAAATGCTACTGATTTTTGTGTGTTGATTTTGTATCCTGCTACTGTGCTGAAATCATTTATCAATTCCAAGAGTTTTTTTGTAGAGGTTTTAGGCTGTTCGATATATAGGATCATGTCATCTGCAAACAGGGACAGTTTGACTTCATCTTTTCCAATCTGGATGCCCTTTATTTCCTTCTCTTCTCTGATTGCTCTGGCTAGTACTTCCAACACTATGTTGAATAGGAGTGGTGAGAGTGGGCATCCTTGTCTAGCTCCTGTTCTTAAAGGAAAAGCTTTCAGCTTTTCCCCATTCAGGATGATATTGGCAGTGGGTTTGGCATATATGGCTTTAATTATGTTGAGATACTTTCCCTCTATACCTAACTTGTAGAGGGTCTTTGTCTTGAATGAGTGCTGAACTTTATCAAATGCTTTTTCAGCATCTATAGAGATGATCATATGGTCCTTGTGTTTGAGTTTATTAATATGGTGTATCACATTTATTGATTTGCGTATGTTGAACCAACCTTGCATCCCTGGGATGAATCCCACTTGATCGTGATGAATAATTTTACATATGTGTTGCTGTATTCTGTTTGCTAGTATTTTAGTGAGGATTTTTGCATCTATATTCATCAAGGATATTGGCCTGTAGTTTTCTTTTTTGGTTATATCTTTACCTGGTTTTGGTATCAGGATGATGTTTGCTTCATAGAATGAGTTTGGGAGATTTGCGTCCATTTCAATCATTTGGAATAGTTTGTAAAGAATCGGTGTCAATTCCTCTTTGAATGTTTGGTAAAATTCTGCTGTGAATCCATCTGGTCCTGGGCTTTTCTTTGTTGGGAGCCTTCTGATAACAGCTTCAATCTCCTTTATTGTTATTGGTCTGTTCAAATTTTCTACGTCTTCATGGTTCAGTTTTGGGAGCTTGTGTGTGTCCAGAAATTTATCCATTTCCTCCAGATTTTCGAATTTGTTGGCGTATAGTTGTTTATAGTAGTCGCGAATGATTCCTTGTATTTCAGATGAATCCGTTGTAATATCGCCTTTTTCATTTCTAATTTTGGTTATTTGAGTCTTCTCTTTTTGTTTTTTTTGTTAGCCATGCTAATGGTTTGTCAATTTTATTTATCTTTTCAAAAAACCAACTTTTTGATTCGTTGATCTTTTGAATTGTTTTTTGGTTTTCAATTTCATTCAGTTCTGCTCTGATCTTAATGATTTCTTTCCGTCTGCTAACTTTAGGTTTGGATTGTTCTTGTTTCTCTAGTTCTTTAAGGTGAAGTGTTAGGTTGTTCACTTGCCATCTTTCTATTCTTCTGAAGTGAGCGTTTAATGCAATAAATTTTCCCCTCAATACTGCTTTTGCAGTATACCACAGGTTTTGGTATGATGTATCATTGTTTTCATTAGTTTCAATAAACTTTTTGATTTCCTGCTTGATTTCTTCTTGGACCCATATGTCATTAAGTAGAATGCTATTTAATTTCCATGTGTTTGTATAGTTTCCAGAGTTTTGTTTGTTATTAATTTCTAGTTTTAATCCATTGTGGTCTGAGAAGATACATGGGATAATTCCAATTTTTTTGAATTTATTGAGACTTGATTTGTGACCTAATATGTGATCTATCCTGGAGAATGATCCATGTGCTGCTGAGAAGAATGAATATTCTGAGGTTGTTGGGTGGAATGTTCTGTAGATATCTGCCAATTCCAATTGGTCTAGAGTCTTGTTTAGATCTTGTGTTTCTCTACTGATTCTTTGCCTAGATGATCTGTCTAATATTGACAGTGGGGTGTTCAGGTCCCCTGCTATTATGGTATTAGTGTCTATTTCCTTCTTTAGGTCTAATAGAGTTTGTTTTATAAATCTGGCTGCTCCAACATTGGGTGTGTACATATTTATGATTGTTATGTCTTCTTGATGGATCAGTCCTTTTATCATTAAGTAGTGTCCCTCATTGTCTCTTTTTATGGTTTTAGTTTAAAGTCTATATTGTCAGATATAAGAATAGCTACTCCAGCTCGTTTTTCTTTTTTGTTTGCATGGTAAATCTTTTTCCATCCTTTCACTTTTAGTCTTTGTGAATCTTTATGGGTGAGGTGGGTCTCTTGTAGGCAGCATATAGTTGGGTCCTGCTTTTTGATCCAGTCAGCCGGTCTGTGTCTTTTAATTGGGGAATTTAAGCCTTTAACATTAAGAGTTGTTATTGAAAGGTGTTGATTTATTCCTAGCATTTTATTGGTTGTTTGGTTGTCTTAGGTGTCTTTTGTTCCTTGCTTTCTGATTTACTGTTTGGTTTCTTTGTTTGTTGGTTCCTTAGGTTGTAGATAGTGTTTTTGTTAGCTTGTTTTCTCTTCATGAATGCCATTTTTATTATACTAGCGGGTTTAGATTTTTCTTAGGTTTTTATGGCAGTGGTAGTTATTTTTCAGGAACCAAACCCAGTAGTCCCTTGAGGATTTCTTGTAAGGGTGGTCGTGTGGTAGTGAACTCCCGCAGTTTTTGTTTGTCTGAGAAATATACTATTTGCCCCTCATTTCGGAAGGATAGCCTTGCAGGGTAGAGTATTCTTGGCTGGCAATCTTTTTCTTTTAGTATTTTGAAAATATCATCCCATTCCTTTCTAGCTTTTAGGGTTTGTGATGAAAAGTCTGATGTTAACCTGATTGGGGCTCCCTTATAGGTGATTTGACGCTTCTCTCTTGCAGCTTTTAAGATTCTCTCTTTGTCTCTGAGTTTTGCCAATTTGACTATGACATGTCTTGGAGAAGCTCTTTTTGGGTTGAATACATTTGGAGATCGTTGAGCTTCCTGGATCTGAAGATCTGTGATTTTTCCTATACCTGGGAAGTTTTCTGCCACTATTTTGTTGAATATGTTTTCAATGGAATCTCCATTTTCCTCCCCTTCTGGAATACCCATGACTCAGATATTTGATCGCTTAAGGTTGTCTGATATCTCTCTCAGATTTTCTTCCATGTCCTTGATTCTTTTTTCTTTCTTTTTGTCTGCTTGTGTTATTTCAAACAGCCCATCTTCAAGTTCAGAGGTTCTCTCTTCAACTTCGACAAGCCTGCTGGTTAAACTCTCCGTTGTGTTTTTTATTTCGCTGAATAACTTCTTCAGTTCAGCAAGTTCTGCTACATTTTTTTTTCAGGACATTGATTTCCTTGTACATTTCCTCTTTCAGATCCTGTATACTTTTCCTCATTTCATCATGATGTCTAGCTGAGTTTTCTTGTATCTCATTCAGTTTCCTTAGAATTATCACTCGAAATTCCTTATCAGTTATTTCAAGGGCTTCTTGTTCTATAGGATCTAGAGTATGAGATTTATTAACTTTTGGTGGTGTACTTTCTTGATTTTTTGTATTTCTGTTATCTTTTTTTTGGTGTTTATTCATTGTGGCAGGGCGTTTCACAGTCCACCGGTTTGAGACTAATGACTAACTAGGATGTTGCTGTGGTTGCCAATTTCGTATGGCTCCCGCCGTGACTGCTCAGTTGGCCTCTAGTGCCTTGTGTGTGTGGATGCCTCGGGTCTTGGGCTTCTCCGGGGAGCCACCTTTCTGGTCAGCTTGGACTCTGCTGGGCTGGTGGATCATATACCCCAGGGTGTGTGATCTCTGTTGAGCTTTTACTTCCTGTGCAGGACTTCTCCCTGTTCCGTGTGCTCTGGCCCAGGCTGTTAGATTGTGCAGTGGCGACCCCACCGGGTGTGTGGTTTCTGTCGAGTCTCCGCCTCCCTGGCCGCACGTCTCCCCACTCTGTGCGCACTGTGCTGGGCTGGGGCGTGTCTTCTGCACCCCTCATCTATCAGCTGGGCCTTCAAGACCCTGCTCGGCACCGCCTTGCCCAGGAAGTCTACCAGGTTTCTGCTAGGCACAGATGACCGGTCTCTCTGGGTGCCTTTGTAGCACTATGTAGATCTTTCTCGGGTCTTGTTCACCTTTGTATCCCCCCAGTATAAACCGAGTCTAGCGCCCACCTGCAGCCTGGTCTCTGGCAGGTTCAAGCGGGCCTGGGAACTCTCCTACCACACTATTCCCAACCAGAAATTCGTTAGCTTTTTTCCAAACTGTTGGCCGCAGAGATGGTATCTGCCTCCCAGTAACAGGGAGTTTACCTGGGGCCGGAGTCCAGGGTGTGGTGGAGTGAGTCAGCCCGCCCGTACTTCCTTGCCCTCCCGACACTGGCCGTGGACACCCCCCGCCACCAGCCCCGCCAGAGAACCGCGGAGGGAGTGGGAGCGGAGGCCGGTCCGCAGGCTCTGGAAAGCCCCGTGCCATGCCAAGCAAGTGGGAGGGCTCAGTGATGGCCCAGCTGGGCAGGGCTGCCCGCACCTGGGAAAATGGAGGCAGCACCGGGGCAGTGAGTGGCCTGGTGGTGCAGGCGGGAGCTGGGCGGGAGCCCGAACAGAGCTGTGCCAGGGGTCACTCACAGTGCTGTGCCAGGTCGGGTGCTCGCTCTCTGTCTCTGGTTTGCGCCTTCCCCGTTCTCGGCCGCTGCCGCCTCGGGCTGTTCAGTCGCGGCGCGGCTCGGGCGCTCCCAGGAATCTTCTTTAATGCCGGCCTGAAACCTCGAATCCTGAGTAGGGCAGCTGGCCGCCTTCAGCGCGGCCCCGGCCTCCGGGATCCTGGCTGCATCCACAGCAGCCCTGGCGCCGTGTTCCCTGTTTCAAGACTCGCTTTTGCAGCTAAGAAACAGTTCTTTTCCTGCTCCACACTTCAAAGCTGTTGCCTGTAAATGAGGCAGCCTTTCCTGCCGGGGGTAAAGTGGAGGTCACCCCCCACTACCGGCCAGCAGCAGCGGTCCTCCTTTAAGAGATGGCAAGAGGAAGGTCCACAAATTTCCCGGCTGCCTGAGGCCCAGTGGCCACCTTTTCCACCTCCGCTACTCCGCGCCAGCCGCCGCAGCCACCGCCATCTCACTCAGCTCCCAGTTCAGAACTTTGAAGTCATCGTTGACTCCTCTTTTTCTTCGATTCCCACATCCAATCCATCAGCAAATTCTCTTTGTTCTAGCTTTGAAATATGTCCATATTCACTATCTTGCACTTCCATTACTACCACACTATTCCAAGAAGCTCTCTCTTTCTTTAATTATTGCAGTAGCCTATAACTGACCTGTCTGCTTTACTTTTGCCCCCTATAATCTATTATCCTCAGAGCAACCTGATTGATACTTTAATATAAAAGTCATACTATATAACCCCACAGTTCAAGATCCTCAAAAGGCTTTTCATCCCATTTATTGTAAAATACAAAACCATCCCGCAGCCTGCATGGTTTGGCTCCTGCTATCTCTCTGACCTCATCTTCTATCCTGTTTCCCCTTGATCACTGGGCATCAGTCTCACTGGCCTTCATGCTGTCTTTCAGTCACACCAGATGTCCTTAACTTTGGTGCCTATGCAGTTGATATTCCCCTGGCTTACCATGTTTTTCTCAGAGACATCTACATGATTCATGCCTTCATTTTATTCTGGTCCCTGATGCAATGTCTAATCAGAGAGGCCAAAGAAGCCTTCCTTGACCATCTCTCTTTGACCATCTGCACTCTACCTAATGTAGCACTCCTTGCAACTGTTTCTATCAAGTCTTTTACCTGTTTTACTTTTATTCATAGAATTTATTACCACCTGGTGTGAGTGCTATGTTCTGTTTGTGTCTCTCCGTGTGTGTGTGTGTGTGTGTGTGTGTATGTGTAAGGAAGAATAGTGCTGGCAAATAATAAGAACTTAGTAAATATTTGTTGAATGAATAAATTTGCTTCATGGAAATGGATATATTTCCATTAAATTTTAAAATGTTGTCATTTGAAAAGACACATTTGCCAATCTTAGTATGGTATTCTGTGAGCTAGGTGCATTTTTATTTGGGGTGGATTGAGCAAAATCACTGAGATCCAGTAGAAAACTGCATTTGTTCCTTTGAAATAGTTTGCATCTGTTCTCCAGATGCCACTTTGGTTAATGTGAGAATCTGGGTCTGTACCTGGGGAAGCTAATCTTACTACTTAATCGGAATACCTAGGAGCATTGAGCTCACTTCATTAGTACTGACAAGCATTGCAAAACAGCAGCTTCCTCTGAGAGAATAATATTCATACCAGGAGACTGTCAATTTTGCATCTATGATAACAAGTGAAATCAGATTTTTCCTAATAACTACTTTTTGGTTTTGAATATTGCAGAAATACTATGTTTTGGAAATCTGTTTGACTTTTTACATCCCTCTTCAACAAAATCTCCTGGCTCATTATTTTTACCTTAACTTGATGCTCAATAGCTGTTCCTTGCACTTCCTTAATTTGAGTTTTTCTTTGATCATCCTACTTCACGGTTATCACTAATCTAGTAAACATGTATGAGAAGTGTTATGTGTTTTGTAGAAATGATGATACTAAGACAGATTGATTGAAGTCTGGATCACAAAAATGAAAAAACGTAGAAATGATGATACTAAGACAGATTGATTGAAGTCTGGATCACAAAAATGAAAAAACTGCATAAGTTAAAACGTGCTATGTATCAATATTGTTAGGTTTGTTATGATTGCAAATATTATCATTATGGATATAAACCTTACTCGATAAACTCAGGAGTGCAAGAAATAATATTTCTTATTTAAAAAAAAAAAATCAATTTAAACTTAGCTCCAAGCTCCCATCTTGCTTAGCTAGCAGGAAATTAAATCTTGTTTTTGTTGCTTATCCCTTTCCCTCACCCAGAATTGTGCAAAAGTTCTCAAGTCTTCTACAGAGTCTCAGAGCATTGAGCTGGGCCTCTGGTCAACAGCAATTAGTCAAATAAACAGTGATTACTGTTAGAATACTTGTCCCAGTCTGCAGATTCCTTTCTAGTTTTGGTTGCTTTTTTGCTTCCATGCCATTCTTGGAGTAGGGGGCTCTTTGGTGAGGCTGGGAGACCATGTGCATAGACTGCAACATTTCTATCCTGTAAAACATAAGGAAAGTCCCTCTCCCCCAGAGGTCCTCTTATTTATATTCAGTTAGGATTCAGATTTACTGGAACAGAATTGTCTGTAGCCAGTTTAAGCAAAAGAGTGCATTATATGGCAATAAGTAGCTTATAGAATTTCCAGAGGGCTCAGAAAAATAAATTTGGATGCTTTGCAACCAGATAAATGCCCAACCACCTCATGGGACCATTCTAGGAGGAAAGGATGACACTATTAGGCTATAGAAGTTTATCTTTTGCTTTACCATTTCCTGGTGGCACAGTAACATTTGAGGGCACAGGCATACACTAGTTTATTATGGAAACGTTTCAGTAGTTTATTTTGCATCTATCTATATCAGTGAACTTTGAGCAGAATTGAGGTTCTCTTCTTGCTGATTTTTGGGACATCATCAGAAGATGGATTGATCTACACCATCAAAGGTACCTACGTATTTGGGAGGGGAACAGAAAAATCTCTGAGACGTATGGTTATATTAGGTTTACTTAGTAATTTGCCTCAAGTCAAGCATATTGAAACCTTTAATGTTGCCTCTAGTGATAGAAACAAAATAATTGTTTTATGTAGATGCTCTTTATCACTTGCATGGACAATTCCAAATAACTCCATTTCTTGGTTCAATTCATAGAAGTCATCTGAGGAAACATTTTGCAGCAAGGGTGATCTTGCTTGGTCAATCAGGATCAAGTTTGCTCAAGAACAAATGTGCTGTAGTAGCCATACTAAGGCCTTTTAAAGGTTGAAGCAACTGTTTTGTAGCTACTATTCCTGGGAATTTTTAGGCCAAAATATTCTCCTCTGTGGAAAACTGTGGCTTTAATAACATAAATTTTAACATGTTTAAGCATATTCAAGGCTGTTTTCTTAGGGAAGTTTTGGCCTTACGTTCAGGTACTCCTATACTTTTTCAACAGGAAAGGCCAAAACACTTTAATCAGTTAATTTTCTATGAGAAAATACCAGCTTTTTCTACTGAGAACTT
Organism: Cynocephalus volans; assembly: GCF_027409185.1. Taxonomy (NCBI): domain Eukaryota; kingdom Metazoa; phylum Chordata; class Mammalia; order Dermoptera; family Cynocephalidae; genus Cynocephalus; species Cynocephalus volans. The sequence goes on along the minus strand of NC_084464.1, from coordinate 117,292,087 downwards.
ATAAGAATAATGTAAATCTCTTTTCAAATAACTCAGAATACCTATGCTTCAGACATTTGTCATTCAGCCACAATTATTATTTTATTTTGTTTGTTTTTTTTCCTGCATAGCATTTTAAACAAGTTTGAATTAGCTGCTAAAACTTAAGCATTGAGATCTTTTACATAGAAGTATGTACTTGGGTTTTTTCTTGAAAAAAATGGTAACTGACAACACATGGAGGCCATTTTGCCATTTGGCAATAGAAGATAGAACTGAGTAGCTGCTGGAGAGCTGCTCTGCATAGAAGAGGTTCTGCTCTGGGTCTCCTCAAACCAATGCCGCCTTCTCACTGTGCTCCTCCCTGCCCCCTTCACTGCCTGCCTTGTCTCCTATGCAGTTATTTGACCTCTAGTCTTGGTGCACAACCATTTATTCTCTTCAAGCAGGAATTCTGAGGAAGTTTTCATGAGGTTTAGGTTTTTTTTTTTTTTTTTTCTAAATCTTGAATGTCAAAATGTGCATGCACATTTGTATTTTTCTAGGAAGAGGATTCATAATTTTCATAAGACTTTCATAAAAGCTTGAGAACCATCACTTTGGATGCTCTAAGTCTCTCTCCCAATTTTTAGATCTAATTGTTTCAATGTAAATGTTTTTGAATTAAGTAATGTATGTAATATAAATAATCTTAATAATAAATAATGAAGAAAAGTCTGGAAGCTAGCTTGATCTTAAAGCATGTTCCAGTCTTTTTCCAATTCTGTGAGTCACAGAGGTCTTGGATCCACCCTGGGACAGTGGTAAATAATTGGAGAACCTAAAATTCAGCAACATCAGTTTTTGCTCATACTGACTTGGGGATTGCCTAATAGTCTAGCACTCTTTACCCAAGGAAGTGTCACCATACAAATTGTCAGCAACTTGATTGCTAAAGGGAAGAATCCAACTCTCACTGAGGAGCCTATCTACAGCATAAAGCAGGGGTTTAAAAATAGAGAAGTGAGGTGTATAACAATGAAAACATATTTCACAGAACACCTAGTAGGAAAAAATGATAGGAAGTCCAGGTCTGGTGAAGAGGTCCACCACCCATTGTCTCTGACAGCAGTTGTGATTTATCTTTCTCAGTTACTTCAATTGTGTACATGGTTTTCCTTTTCAGAAAACTTTAGTGGGCAATAAGAATCATTCAATTAGAATTTCTAATAGGTAAAGGAATTAGAGCAGTGTAATGAACTGCTTATATAATGATATCCAGATTCTTAAAAATACCTCCAGAAAAAGGCATTGGTATATCCTGAAAGAAAAATTACTAGGATTTGCCCCCCTTCCCTTTGCACATATTAGAAGCAATTAAGTGACTCATTTTTCCACATGAGTGAACACTTGGGGTCCATAATAAATGATCTGGAATTTTTCCAAACTCCTGATATGAATGTAGTCCCAACACACTACCATGACAGCTTTTAGCATTGTGCTTATGGGTTGAAACTCTATAGATTTGTACAAAGAAAGAACAAGCTGGTAAGATGCCCTCTGGTATACTTCTTTTAAAAAGCCACTCTCGAAAAAGCATTTTAGGAAGTTGCTCCAAAAGAACAGAGGAGACAAAGAGAAAAGGATGACCCATTGTTTTCCCATAAATTAGCATGTATACTTATTTTTATTTTTTTACCTTTTCAAGTGCAGTTTTATATTTTGGTGGAAGGGCTGAGGCAATTTTACAAATACAATGATGACTGAGGCAGTAATAAGTGCCGGTAAATGGCATTTCTTCAGTGAATTCATTTCTTTAGGTTTACGCCTGAAGGCCAGTTGTTCTATTTCATATTCTCGGCACCATGTGAACAGACCAGGCCATGGGAGGGAGGGAGATGATGATTTAAGTGTGCCATAAGCATAGGGTTTTGCTTGTCAATATGGATGAAGAGCTGTTGGGCAGGCAGCAGGGCGAGTGCCCGGGTGAACAGAGGGCTGTTCTAGGCTGAGGCTGGTGCAGGGGGCTCCCAGCCAGGGCACAGGAGCTGGCACACTGCCTGGCTCTGGCTTGACATAGAACTGGGAGAAAGCTCAAGGGGTCCATTTCTCCCCATCTCCTCTGTCACTGCTGTTTTCTTGCCTGATGCTATGCCTGGCACCAGTGAGCAGGAGGAAAAGTTTTGTCCCTCATCTGTGAAAGCAGCTCAGCACCTGCTATCAAACTCCAGACTCAATTCTAGGGTATAATGCAATGTACTTGACTGGGTTTAATATTACCAGTACAGCTCTGACATTTAGATAAATATGAACTTTATTATCTCAAAAAATATGTTTTTTACCGAATCAAAAAGGATCTATATAAGGTGTTCTTCTTTTGGTCTGTTTTATAGTAAGAAGGATGAAAATGTGCATATGCAATGTAAAGATGAAGAATAAGGCATAGAAAAAAGCTAGAAATGAGATAATTTGGTTTTCAGCCTTGCTTGGATACTAACGTACTACATTATTAGATGTTTCAAACATTAAAGTGTGCACAGTCACCTGGGGATGCTGTTAAAATGAAAATTCTGATTTAGGAGGTCTGAGATGAGGCCTGAAATTCTGTGTCTCTAACAAGCTCTGGGTGATACTTCTGTCGGTGGTCTCCAGACTGCACTTAGAGTTAGCGAGGTTCTATATGACCTAAGTCAGACACTTGACAGATCTCTGTACCTTGCCACTTCACTTCTTTCAGGTCTCAGGTCAAATGTCACCTGTTTTTTTCTTCCTAGTAGAGTGTGGCCCCATGAAGACAATGGCTCTGTTTGTCTACTTATTTATTTTCTTTTCTGATTGTATCCTCTGATATAGAGAAATGCTTGCCATGTAGAGAAGCACAATGAACTAATGGATGGATGGATGGATGAATGAATAAATAAATAAATTTTCTTTCTCATCTTGGAATGTGTGACACCTTCTCTGGAGTCCAGAGTCTTTCAAAAGATTGAGCAATCCCAACTTCAACCTGAGCATGGACAAGAGCAGTGTGGATAATATCTAGATTCAGCTTGTTGCAGAATTTGATGTACTTTGAAGAGAGTCTGAAACTCTTTGACTGGTCTAGTTTTTGGTATTTTGCAATTTCCATATCTTTGTGATAAAAATAATCAGAACACAATTTTGCTTAGAGAAATGAGGCATTCTTAATTTTTCAAGACTTTGAAAGACAGTTTCTCAGGATTACATGGATAATTAATCCTTCTTCCAAATTATTTAATCTATTATCAGATGATAGGAAATGTGGAATATGCTAAAAAGCATATGTACTTCACAGGGCCTGGTTTTCCAAAGCCTTGCAGTTTCAAATATTGACCTTGCAAGGACAGGAAATTTTCCTCAGGCTATAAGTCTCTGGTGTAAGATAAACAATTGTGGCACAGCAGGTTGCTGGCTCAAAGACAGACTAGTTACTGATTGTTATGTAAAGATACTGAGAAACTGTTAGAGGGAGAAGGAATGTTTGTTAAGATCAAAGCTTTTGTTGATAGCCTCACTGGAATGTCATCTGGCTTGTTTCACTGAAAGTTACCAGCCTATATTGTTAAACTATAACCCCACCTTTGTTCTCTTCCTGTAACTTCCTGGTCTGGAAAATAAATGCTGGAAGAGAACTCCAATTCGGCATTAATTTTCCCAAGGAAGGGATGCTTCTCGCTGGAGGGTCCCAGGAAAGTTAACTACTTCGGGGCTTCTCACTGCTCAGTAGAGATGGGCTTTGAGTAATCCTTTGCATCTCTATCACCCATGGGAAGTGGAGTGACAGATCCATGGGGGGCGAAGCAACACAAAGCAACAAGGAAACCCTTCTGCCCTTTCTGCTTATATTTATCTTGTCTCAATACAGCAGTAATACTGTAGGGACAAATTGACTTACTGTTCCCTAGGGACAAATTGACTTACAGTTCCAAACAAGGAAAACTCCTGAGGATACAGTCATATTTGCTGCTCTAGGAATGGAAGTCATATTAAGCAGAGGTCATTCAGAATTGTAAGGTGTAATGTGAAAAGAACAGGCAAATGACAATTATAATAGCAAATCAAGGAATTATTGTTTTATTCTGAGTAGAAAGGAGGTAGGAGGAGCTATGGGATTCTGTTCTGTCATATCACACTGAACAATAGTAACTATCATCAAAATGGTCATACTTGAATTTTATCTTTTTATTAAATGATTATGTGAACACATATTAAAATAAAATTAGCATCATTTTCATAGCCAAACCTCAATCTCCCAATAAATGTCCTGTCTTCTATGAGCAGCATATAGTAGAAGGTATTATGTATAAAAGAGCCATAGATTTGCTAAGAGAATGGTTCCCAATCTAGGCTTTCTGCAATATTCTAACTTCAAATTTAAAACCAATATTATAATTAAATTATTTAAGTTGCAAACTGCTAATAAAGGAAAGATGTGATTTAAAGTAGTCTTTGTTCTCAACCCTTGCCAAGTGTGAAAAAGAGAAAAAGTTATTTTGATTGAGTTAAAATCTATAATTTAGGTAATTTAGCAAAGCAGTACTTTCAGCCAGAAGTTTTGCTTCCTCTCTTCAATTCCACAACATACCTGCTAATCTTCTCACTTGTGGAGAAGCAAATTGTAAGATTAGTGGAAGATTGGTTCCACAACAAAAGGCCCTAAGCAATTTCTGACATGAAGCTATCTCCTCATTTACAGTTATTTTATAAACTGCAGAGAAGTAAAGAGAACCACAGTGAGAATGCAAGCTAGTGGTGGGCTGCTGGTGGTATTTTCTCTTCTCTGAGAATCGCTTTAAGCCATAGGGACTGGGAAACTCTACTGCAACACTTCTGGATTTATTTGCTATGGAAGCTTATTCTACCTGCCAGATTGTAAAATCCCCATTTGTAGAGCTTTGTTGCCTACAAATCTGAGCTAGAGATGCCATGCTATTGACATTTTCTTCCAATATTAATCTGCTGGAAAAACAGATATTAGATGCTCAAAAAATGACCACCCAGCCAAACATAGTCACATTTCACTCTATGAAAAAATGTAATTAATGGGAGAAATTAAATATGTCAAAGATAACAAGGTGATCAGTAAATTAATAAGCTCTTCCCACTGTGAAAGCCATCAGGTTTATGGGTTTGTGTGAAGTGAGTCCCTTTTAGTGCATGAGGTGTACAAGTAGGGCCAAGACAGTGTTAATGAATGATAGTGATGTTGCCAAAATGAAATTCACATACATACAGACAGACACACAAAGGTATTCTTTATAACCAATAATGAAAAAGCATTTTTTTTTGTTTGATTCACTTTGCAGAAAACTACTTTCTTAAGTTCAAAGTATTATTGTAAGAACATGGTTGTTGGGCTTTACCAGTGGGTGCATCTCTAGTCACACAATACGTATTGCATAAAGAATTTACCATCAATATTTAAGGAATATTTATCCTTGAGATCACTTCATGGAGTTGAAAGGAACCTGATAAGAATGGTCATTCTCCTGAGATACTTGGTTAATGAAGCTTTATTCCAGCCGTGGTGATTGCTCAGTCTTATGTCGAAAACATAAATCTAACCGTGCAAGCCAGGACTGAAAAACGTTTGGGATTTTAAAGGTAAGTGGCAGGTGATTACCAGCTGAGGGCTTGTGGGTCACAAGGAAGAGATTTTACTAGTGGTGAAACAAATTAGTTTATAACGTTGGGATAATGATTAATGGATAACCACTAGTCAGTAGTAGTGCAAGAAAATATTATGGAGTGTAGTTCTTGCCATTGACTGCAATGACTATACTATTTCATTTGTTGTGTTTCAAGTGTGACTAGCCTGTTCAATGGCACCTCTCTGAGCAGAACACAGGTAGTTAGAGAAATATTTTCAATATGTTGACAGATGTTTCTGGATCAATATGTTATCTTTCACTGAGTATACAGAAAGCATGGACAATATTTGGGGTATATGCAATAGTAAAATGAATTAAAATGCTCTTTTAACCAAATGGGAAGATACCCAACTAGATTATTTTCATTAAATGGCCAAAAAGCAAGCGTCACATCTGGCCTACTGTTCAGTCACTTTCCAGTCAGTGTTCTTAAGTGATCCCATAGTGTCATGAAATGCATGTTGAGAGGGGTCCTTTTCACTCTACTGTGGCCTCTCCTCTTGAATTGACATTACACAGTGCACATCACTGTCACTGTCACAGCATGAGCTGAATATTTTGGGCAAAACCTCTTTCATATGGATGTCAGATATTCCAGCCAGTGGTACATGCTCAGAATTCAGCTCTTTTATTTCAGAAAGAATATTTCCCATTTGGTTGTATTGATTCTTTAAGATTTGCCATTAAACTGTCTTCAGTGGGCACTGAAATTGGTGACTTTGGAGAAGGCTAATATAAATAATTTTTTTTTATAGCAATGAACTAATGATGTTTTGGCTAGGGAATGTCCATTATTCTAACATCTTCATTTATACACTGTGTGTGTGTGTATGCATACATATATACATATAAATGTATGTATATTTTGAGCACTATTTTCTATATAAGCATCTTTTGTTGTCTTCTTTCTTATCCAACAAATGCCAGTTTTATGTTATCTTACACACAGCCTAGGAAAAATCAGAAACCTACGAGACGTATAGTCAGTTATATATAATCAGTTAGAAACAGTGAAGATAATTTTAACAATCCACCTATGTTAAAGATTAAAATCCTGCCCAACAAGTAATAGTACTCAAAAACTTTTGTGAATACACCACTGTATCCTGTTGAGTCTAATATTTGATCATATAATATCAATCCAAGGCAATCACTTTTAGGCAAAGCTAAGATGTCTGTGGTTTCTTTTTAAGAGGGGGGTGTACTGTTCTTTGAAGTGTAATTTTTGTAAATTATACTCATAATTTCTGGTAAAATGTGACAAATTTTAAAAGGAATTATGTCCTTCTAAAAATATGACTGTAAAACAAGTTTCTTTTTGCTAAATTATATGTTAGAGTAATTGTCATTTAAAACAAACTTTATTCTCAAATTAAAAATTTGGCCTCTGAATATAATAACATAGGTATAAAATTTAAAAAATGCATTAAAAATTGAAAATTCAAGGATAAAACTATTTTCTAATGTAATATAGATAATAATGGGCACAATGTTCAGATATTCTTTTGAAGTTAGAATACGATAGATGAAGTCTGTGCTCCTTTGGGTCTGAATCCCTGGGGGAAGGATATGAGGTCTACATATTGCTGGAGCTTATTTTGTGTCTCTACCTCTTACCCACAGCACTTAATTTTTTTGGTCCTTTCTTCTAATTGGGTTTGTTTATCTTGCATATCTCTTCAAGGTTTATTTAGTAGCCCTGATGAGGTCTGTGTGGGGTTTTTGACTTGTTTGTTTGGTATACTTTTCAGACGACAAAAGCAGTTATATTCCAACATAGGATACAGGTACCCTTAAAAGAATCATTACCACCATTTATTTTTTTCTTAAAATATGGATTTTTACTTAGTGTCTTTGCCTTCTAAAAGAAATATCTATAAACTAGAAGGGTAAAGAGATTTCGTTCATATGATTATATAGATATTTCTATTTTTAATTTTGTCTAATATGAATTGAGAACACTAGGCAAAGGGATTAAAAACTTTGAACTTCTGCCCTTCCTTATATTTGCAGCATGGTTGCATTAATTTCATTAGCACATAAATAATTAGATACCAAGATCAACTCACTAATAAATATCACTGATTACCTCATGCAATATGACAAAGCACTGTACTAGGCATAGGAGAAGCCTCAGACAATGCTCTCTGAATTCATATTAGTAAAACCAAACGACGTTTACATGAATCTCTCTGGCCTTAATTAACTCATTCTTATTTCATTTCTTTTTTGCATATCTTTTCATTTCATTTTCTCTCCACCTTCAATTTTCTCATCTGGAAAAGATGGAGTTTGAAACAGAGCTTTAGTTTCTACCTGGAAAATTCTGTACTTCCATAACTCTGAGATTTCAATTCTTTCCCCACTGACTTTAACATTTTAAAATCAATATTTTTTTTTATTGAGAGCTTTGCCATTCTTTATTACTTATTCTACCAGGTTGTTTTCTCATTATGAAAGTAGAGATGATATTGACGCCTTCAAGGTGAATCGTCCCAAGCTTGGTCAACTGGTCACTCAACAAACATACACCAGATGACTGATGGCATGCAGCTTTGTGCTTCATCCCACGGAGGGTGTGCAGAAGCAAACAGTTCATGCTGTCAAGGAACTTCCATTCCGGTCCTGCGGCATCCATTCTGTTAAGGATGAGGATCCTTTTTCTCACTTTAAACACATCATGGTGTTAATTGAGTACATACCATGTGCCAGGTACATACAGTATCTCCATGCTAAATGCTTAATATGCATTTTCTTCCAATGTTTTTGACCTATAGCTCCCCCTTCACATCTTCTATTGGGATAAAATACACATAAAATTTGCCATTTTAAACATTTTTAAGTGTACTAATCAGTGGAATTAATTACATTCCCCATGTTGTGCAAACATCACCACTCTCTATCAAAAACTCTATCCATTAAGCATTTACTCTCCATTCTTCCCTTTCCCAAGCCCCTGGTAATACCTAACCTACTTTCTGCCTTTGTGCATTTGCCATTCTAGATCTTTCATTTAAGTGCTATTGTACAACATTTGTCCTTTTGTATTTATTTCACTTAGCATAACGTTTTCAAGATTCAACCATGCTGTAGCATGTATTAGAATTTTGCTTCTTTTTATGTCTGAACAATATTTCATTGTGTGCCTATAACCACATTATATCTATTCACTCATTTGTTGATGGACACTTGGGTTGTTTCCGCTCTTCTCTGATTTTGTCAAGCTTCCAGTTGTTGTAGTCATAGGTCTATTTGGTGTCCTGATTTCTCCTCTATTACTAATGCTACAGGCTGAAATGAAACCACTCTTCCTCCATGTTTGCCTTCATCTTTATTCTATTCGGAATTAGCTTTTTAAGAGCCTCCTTTATTCCTCACTTTATTTTCTCTTCCTGCTAATGACTATCTCAGCATATGTGTGACTAGTTTTTTCAGAAAGTATAATTTCAGTGTGCCAATGTGTTTACATAGGAATGTAAATTGTTAAATAATGACATATCAAACCCATAATTAAGTTTCATTTGAGTTAAATTTCTACTAGATTCATTGCAGTAGAAATACAAGTCTGAATTTTTTTCTCTCAACTGACTGATGTTTTTCCATTTCCCCTCCTCCCAAATAATAAAGGGAACAATAAGATATCTATATTGTTTACTGAAATACTAACATCAGTCCTCAGAATAGCTACTTAATCTTATTACTAATTTTATTTTAGTATAAATATATTTTTAAAATTTTATAAGGTTATTCTAAATACAACGTACTTACTAAAGTCAAAATGAAGTGGAAACTACAAGGCTGAGGCCATGTAGATAATTCTTCCATAGTTGTTGAAGTTCATATAAACCCTTTTTAGCTAACTAAATTTAAAGATTTCTTTTACTGATTGGATATTAGTAAATTTTTAAAAAATTGTAACAGTTGATTGTACATATCTGTGGGGTTCAGAGTTGAATATCAATACCTGTGTGCGGTATGTGGTGGATATTAATAAATTGGATTCAGAAAATAAGTAATCCATATACTTTCTTCTTAGTAGAAAAAATAATTTAGACCAGGGACATCAATGAATTAAATTTAATGAGGACGTTTGTGGCAATAATGATGGAGTGTCAAGGTCTCTAAGATGCTGCATGCTAGCTATTTTTCATTCTCTTTAATTTATACACTAAGGCTTAAAGAGCTGTGGGCAAGCTACTTCAAAGAAAAGAACATCACTGCTGAACCAAAGCTAATGCAAAATTATCTAAAAACTCAAGAGTCCTTTTAAAACACAATAATGGAGGAACGCAGAGCTTTTATGTAACAACATACAAGCTTCTGTGTAAAAGGTTTTCCCCTCTTTACTGTTCATATCAAGTATGCATAATTCACTTTTTATTCAGTCCACAACTTTTAAGTCTGCTTGGATGCACTGGTCACGTGGGGGTTTGATGAAAAAAATACTAAAAATCTATGTTAACAAGAATAAGCTGAATTTAGTTTAACATGTCTTGTGTTTCCATTTATTTTGGGTGATGACATGCACGAAAAGGCACACAAATGGTATCTTTAACAATCTTTGGCTGAATAAACTAAGGAAAGGAAGATTTCCAGGTAAATAAACTAAAGATTTCCAACTTCTAAACTAAAGTAGATTTCCAAGTACTATAAATTGTAATTGGAAATCTGGTGCCTGAGATTGTCTGTATGTGGTAGGAGAGCCAGCATAGAGAAAAATTGGTCCATTCTTTTGATTATCTTCACAATCAACACTGATTTTTGTGGTTTCATTGATCCAGCCCCAATCCACATTGAGTCTTAGCTTGGGAAGACCTAACACTTTATCTCTGTTTCTCTCTAGCTGGCTATCTTGCACAAAGGAGGTGTTCACTGAGTGTGAAAGAAAAAGATGAAAGAAGGCCTTATTACCAGATATCATTTTCCAGAAGAAAATATGGCCAAATAACTTTGGAACTCTTCTTACACATTCTGTGAATGTCCAACTAATATCAAACTAAAAATAGAAACACTCTATGTTTATAAGTTAAATTCAACTTATTAATACACTGTTCACTATAAAATGTTTAGAGCAGGAGTTATTGACTGGGGTTCATGGGCCTCAGGACTGCATGGGAGGAAAAGGAGCTTCAGGGTGTCTGTGAAAACTCTAAAACTGTATGCAAATCTTGGAAAGTATTTTTCTGGGATGATATTAGTTCCCAATAAATGCACAGTTCCTATTTGTTTGGAATTGTTCTAAGAGTTCCTACTCATTTGATCATCAGTGTAACCCTACGGTGTAAGTATTTCCACTATCCTTATATTACAGATGGGAAAAAGTGAGATGTACAAAGGTTTTCTGTAAACTGCCCATGGCATTACAACTATTAGGGGGTCAGGCCAGCATTTGTACCCAGAAGTTTGACTCTGAGATCTATAACCTTAATCAGCACAAATACTGTGCTGTCTTTTGATAGGAAATAGTTTTTGTAACTCTTTTTTTTTTTTTTTTTTCAGATTTTTGGAGGAGTTTGTGACCAAAAGACAAGAAATATTCACTGGAATAGAGGAGACAACGAGGCCATAGGAATGCAGCTTTTCTTAGACTTGCTGTTGCTTAACATGCAGGGTGCTTTGCCACAGCTCAGGAAAGTCACATGAAGCCTCCGGTGGTCACTTCAATGTTAGTTATTTAGGTTTGCTTATAAATGTCCCAACTATTTATTTAATCTGGCCACCCAGTATATCATATTGCATACAGTACAAGAAAATGAATAAAAGATAACAATTAAGATTCTGGCCAAAGGTAAAATGAATTGATCAAAATCTAGGAGAAAGTTGAAATTTAAGTACCAAGTAAACACAGTTATTTAAGTTGAGCCTAGAGTTAGGGTGGCCAAACAAAAATGCAGAACATGATCAGTTACATGATTCACACTGTTTATTTGAAAACATATCACTTCCTCAAAGGGAATACATTATTTTGTTCAAAGACAGTAGTATATTTTCTTTGTGAATATATATTGAACACTTTTTTTTCAATAGCATCTCTCCAATAAATGAAATAGCAGTGTTATGTACTGAATTGCATTCTCTCTGAGTCCCAACTTTATATGTTGAAGTCCTAACCTCCAGTACCTCAGAACGTGACTGTATTTGGAGATAGGGTCTTTAAAGAGGTAATTAAGCTAAAATGAAGACATATGGGTGGGCCCTAATCCAATATACCTGATGTCCTTATAAGGAGAGATTAGGACACAGACTTGCATTTGCACAAAGGAGAGACCACATGAAAACGCAACAAGAAGGTCAAGGAGAGAAGCCACAGAAGAAACCAAACATGCTGACTCCTTGACCTTGGGCATATAGCCTGCAGAACAGTGAGGAAGTAAATTTCTATTGTTTAAGACTCCCAGTCCGTGGTATTTTGCTTTGCAGCTTTGGTAGACTCATACAAGCAGGTTCTGTAATACTTTACAATAATCTACACTCCAGCATCCTTCTGATTTTACAATATCGATTATAGTAGCTGAGGGAGCAGTACAAGTTACTTGAGGACCCTTCAGTGAAATTCTAAGGACCCCAAGCAATGTAATCTAAACTCAGTGCCTTCTCTGGGATAGCTTTATTTAGAGATAAGATCTAGACTATTCAGAAGAATGGATGATCTCTCTCTCTCTCTCTGTGTGTGTGTGTGTGTGTGTGTGTGTGTGTATCTGGGCTCTTCATAAAAAAACTTAGCTCGAGATAACATTTAAACTTTAAGGTAAATCACGCAATAGAGTAATGTTTCTGTGTTGCTAATTGAGGGTTAAACATAGACTATTGGGCAAAAGACTTGATGACCTTTGATGAAAATGGAAAGGCCACACCAAGGGCTGAGCCCTTCCAGTTTGTGGTCACCCTGGCCCCATGACTGGAAACCCTGCAAGAATTTTTAAGAGAGAGAGTTGTGGCTCAAATCTGACATGTGAGAAATATTAGTGAATGACATAATGTTAGAGCTGTACACCATAGGTGTATTCCGAATATTTTCAAAGCAGGAGTGACCAGAATTCCACCATGACCAAAGAAAATATTATTAATGTAGGCATATAAATGCAAATTTATAAAACAATTAAACTTAATGGTGACTAACTGTATAAAATGGTTCACTATGAAAGTCTTATTGTGATTTATGAATAATATTATGAATAATTTAACTTTTAATACCTCTTTTATAACATAAACCAACAGAATTGTGATTATTTCTTGAATTGCTTGTGTCTTCAATATACATTCACATCTTTGAGATCATGAACCTCATTTAATTCTTTTTGTTTTCTATCAGTGTTCTTAATAAATGTTTGTTTAATGATTGAGTGAAAGAAAAATAAATAAGTAAATGAAAGAACAAATGAACATCTAAAATTTGTAAAAGTATAGCCTTTGGATTCTCAAACTCTATAAATATATCCTTTGATAATAATTAACAAAAAGAATTTTGTACAACAGGTTTTTTTTCTATAACATATATTTGATGATATCCAATTTTTTAAAAAAATCACGTTTTGGAAAAAGATTTAAGGATGAGAAACTTCTCAGTATAGTGTTAAGTGCAAGATGAAACATTATGTACATGTGATACATACACAGATGCACAAACAGAAAAATAAAATGTTAGCTATTGTTATAACCTGTATGAAGAAATTCGTTTTGAAATTCTCCCTAGTCAGGTTTATTGACATTTAAATATATAAAATTCACCCTTTTTAGTACATAATTCTATGAGTTTTGACAAAAGCATGCATAGCATTTTGTGAGTTTTATGGTGGACATGTAACCACAGCAACCAAAGTAAATATGGGAGCTTTTCTCCCGTCCCCCAAAAAGCTCTCATATGCACTATTGTACTCACCAACCCTACACATAACCCCAACACACACACCCTGCCAAACACAGTTCTTTTTGCTTCTGGCCTCTTTCATTTTTTTGGTTTGTTTGAAACATAGTCGATTATACATATCTGTGGGGTACAGAGTTGAATGTCAATACCTGTGTGCAATATGTGATGCTCAAATCAGGATAATTAGTATATTCAACATTGCAATCTAATTGTTTTTCTTGGCACTTCACCAATTCTTCCCTTACTCTCCTCTTCCCCTCTCTCTGCCTCACCTCTGGTAACCTCAGCTCTGTTCTTTCCTTTTGAAAGTTCAACATTTTACTGTGATTATAGTATCTTTTTTCTTTCTTTTTAAAATATATTTGTTTATTTATTTATTTTTTTAGCTCCCACTTATTAGTTAAGGACATGTGGTATTTCTCTTCTTGTGCCTGGCTGATTTCACTTAACATAATTTTCTCTAAGTTCATCCATGTTGCTGTGAATGGCAGTATTTCATTCTTTCTTATGGCCATTGTGTATATATACCACATTTTCCTTATCCAGTCATCTGACAAAGGACATTTAGGTTGGTTCCAACTCTCAGTTATAAATAGAGCTTTAATAAACATAAGAGTGCAAGTAACCCTTTGACATGGTGATTTTCATTCCTTTGAGTATATATCCAGAAGTAGGATTGCTGGTTCATATGGCAGTTTTATCTGTAGCTGAGGAAACTCCATACCATTTTCCATAATGACTGCATCAATTTACAGTCCCACCAGTAGTGTAGGACAGTTGTCATTTCTCCACATCCTCACCAGCATTTGTTATTCTCCATCTTTTGATAATAGCCAGTCTAACTGGGCTGAGATGATATCTCAACGTGGTTTTGACTTGCATTTCCCTGTTGCTGAGTGATGTTGAGCATTTTATCATGTGTCTGTTGGCCATTTGCATATTTTCCTTTGAGAAATGCCTATTCAGCACCTTTGCTCATTTTTCAATTGGGTTATTTATCTTTTAATTGTTAAGTTGTTTGAGTTCTTTGTATATTCTGGATATTAATCCTTTGTTGGATGTATTGTTTGCAAATATTTTCTCCCACTCTGTAGGTTGTCTTTTAGCTCTATCAATTGTTTCTTTTGCTGTGAAGAAGCTTTATAGTTTGGTATAATCCCATTTTTAAAATTTTTCCTTTTGTTGTCTATGCTTTTGGGGTCTTATTATTAAAGTCTTTGCCCTGTCTGACTTCCTGAAATGTTTCCACTACGTTTTCTTTTAAGTGTTTTATAGTTTCAGATTTTTTATTTAAGTCATTGATCCATTTTGAATTGATATTAGTATATGACAAGAGGTACAGGTCTAGTTTCATTCTTTCACATATGGATTATCAGTTTTCCCAGTACCATTTATTGAAGAGGCAGTTTTTCCCCAATGTATGCTCTTGTGACTTTGTTGAAGATCAGTTGGCTGTAAGTATGTGGGTTGATTTCTGTGCTCTCTAATCTGTTCCATTGATCCGTTTTTATGCAAGTACCATGCTGTTTTTGTTACTGTAGCTTTGTATTATAATTTGAGATCAGGTAGTATTATGCCCTGGCTTTATTTTTTATTTTATTTTATTTTTGCTCAGGATTGCTCTGGCTATTTGTTTGTTGTTCCATATGAATATTAGGACTCCTTTTTCTATTTCTGTGAAGAATGTCATCTGTATTTTGATGGGGATTGCATTGAATCTATAGATTGCTTTGGGTACTATCGACATTTTCACAAAGTTGTTTCTTCCAATCCAAGAGCATTGAATGTCTTTCCACCTTTTGTGTCCTCTTTAATTTGTTTCAACAGTGATTTGTAGTTCTCCTTGTAGCAATCATTCACTCCCTTGGTTAAATTTATTCCTAGGCATTTTATTTTTTGATGACTATTGTAAACGGGCTTGCTTTCTTGATTTCTTTTTCTGCTAGTTTGTCATTAGAGTATAATAACACTACTGATTTTGTATTCTGCAACTTTATTGAAATCATTTATCAACAGAGTTTTTTTTTTTGGCAGATTTGAGGTTTTTCCATAAATAGGATCATGTCATCTGCAAACAGGGGCAGTTTGACTTCATCTTTTCTAATCTGGATACCTTTTATTTCTTTCTCTTGCCTGATTGTTCTGGCTAGTACTTCTAATACTGTGTTAAATAGGAATGGTGAGAGTGGGCCTCATTATCTTGTTCTTGTTCCTTGTTCATTCAGGATGATATTGGCAGTGGTTTTGCTGTACATGGTTTTTATTGTGTTGAGATACTTTCCTTCTGTACCTAATTTGCTGAGTCTTTATCATAAAGAGATGTTGGATTTTGTCAAATGATTTTTCTGCATCTATTGAGATAACTATGAGGTTTCTGTCCTTGATTTTGTTGATGTGCTGTATCACATTTACTGACTTGTGTATGCTGAGCCATCATTGCATCCCTGGGATGAATCCCACCTGATTGTGGTGTGTAATTTTTTTGATGTGTTACTATATTCTTTTTGCTAATATTTTATTGAAGACTTTTGCATATGTGTTCATCAAAGATATTGACCTATCATTTTCTTTTGGTGTTGTAGCTTTGTCTGGTTTTGGTATCAGGGTGATGCTGGCCTCGTAAAATGAGTTTGGGAGAGTGGCCTCTGTTTCAATTTTTTGGAATAGTTTGAAGAGAACTGGCATTAATTCTTCTTTAAAGGTTTGGTAGAATTCAGCAGTAAAGCCATCCAGTCCTTGGTTTTTGTTGTTGTTGTTTGGAGACTGCTAATTGCTACCTCAATCTCATTGCTTATTGGTCTGTTCAGGTTTTCTATGTCTTTTTGGTTCAATCTTGATACTTTGTGTGTGTCCAGAAATTTACCCATTTCCTCCAGGTCTTCAAGTTTGTTGGTGTATAGTTGTTTGTAATAGTCTCTAGTGGTTCTTTGTATTTCTGTGGTATTGGTGTAAAGTCTCCTCTTTCATTTCTGGTTTTTGTTATTTGGGTCTTCTCTCTTCTTTTTTTAGTCTGGCCAATGGGTTGTCTATTTTGTTTATCCTTTCAAAAAACCAACTTTTTGTTTCATTGATTTTTTTTTTTTGTCATTTTAGGCATCTTTTAGGTTTTCTTCACTTTTTAAAATTCTTTTTTATTGTCGGCTTCAGTTATTTCAAAGAGACTGTCTTCATGAGCAGAAATTCTTTCTTTTGCTTGCTCCAGCCTGCTGCTTAAGTTTTCAGTTGTGTTTTTTTTTATTTCATTGAATGACTCCTTCAGTTCTATGAGTTCTGCTACATTCTTTTGTAAAGTATTAATCTCTTTGTAAATTTCCTCCTTTATGTCCAGGATAGTTTTGCTCAGTTCATTGTGTCATCTAAGTGTGTCTTCTTGTATCTCATTGAGTTACCTTAACATTTTTAGTCAGAATTCCTTTTCAATCATTTTAAGCATTTTCTTCTTTATGGGGTCTGGTACTTGAGTTATTGTTTTCCCCTGGTGGACTCATATTTTCTTGTTTTATTTTTGTATTTCTAGTATCTCTACATTGATGCATGGTCATCCAGTAGAACAGTTGCTTCTTCTGTTACTCTCCTTCCCTAGACTCCTCTGGCAACCCCACCCCTTGTGTTGCAGTCAAGTGGTCAGCAGTCCACCTGCACAGTGGCAGTGTTTGCTGCAATGGTGGCTGAGGTGGTAGCTTTGGTGGGCTGCCAACATGTCAACAGTGGCTCCAGTGGTGGCAGGCTACTAGCATGATGATGGTGGCTGCCAGCAGGGTTATCTTGTGGTGGCAACAGTGGTGACAGCTGAAACCACCTTCCCAGTATCTTCAGTGTCCTTGGCAGAGTGGGGTTACCTCATGGGTTTGGCAGCAATTCCAGTGGCTACAACTGCATCCTTCATGTCTGTAGTGCCCTTGGTGGCAGCAGGGTTACCTCATGGCAGAGGCAGCAGAACCAGTTGTAGCCATCTCCCTAGCATTTGCAGTGTCTGTAGTGGTAGTGGGACTACCTTGTGGTGGTGGCAGTGGCAATGGCAGTTGCAACTGCCTCCTTTGTGTCTGCAGTGTCCACACACAGGACTGCAGTGAGCTTCTCTGCAAAGTGCAACATTTCTGGGACCAGACAATGGCGCCAGTACTGTAGCAGTGGTGGTGGCGGCGGTGGGTCCATTTCTATCTTCTACTGTATGAATGTGCCCTGGGTATCTCTGGTCTGCCATTTTCTGGCTGGCTTTTTTCATTTAGCATCATGCTTTTGAGGTACATCTGTGTTGTTACATGTACCAGTATGCATTTTTCCCAGATTTTGGTGATTAAGAATAAAGCTGTAATAAACATTTATATGTAGATTTTTGTGTGAACAAATGTTTTTTGTTTTGTTTTATTTTATTTTGTTTTTGTTTTCTCTTGAATAAATTCCTGAGTGGAAAAGCTAGTGTTTTAGTCTGTTTTGTGTTGTTATAACAGGAACACCTGAGACTGGGTAATTTATAAAGGAAAGAGGTTTTTTTTGGCTTATGATTCTGGGACAGTTGCATCTGGCATGGGCCTCAGGCTGCTTCTACTCATGGTGGAAAGTGGCAGGCAGCTGGCGGGTACAAGGAGATCACATGGTGAGAGGAAGCAAGAGAGAGAGAGAAGGTGCCAGGGTACCTTAAACAATCAGCTCTCACGGGAACTAATAGAGCAAGAACTCACTCACTAATCCCCCCTTCCCCAGGGAGAGCATTAATCCATTCATGAGGGATCTGCCCCTGTGACTCAATCAGTTTCCAACACTGCCACATTGGAGATCAAATTTCCACATGAGTTTTGGAGGAGACAACATATCCAAACCCCATCAACTAGGTTGCATGATAAGTATATATTTAACTCAAAAAGAAAATGTCAAATTTTTCCAGAGTAATTACACCCTATTGCATCCCAGCTGGCAATATATGAGAATTCCAGTTGTTGTGCTTCATGAGCACATGGTGTTTTCACATTTTTGATGTTGTTTTAGCCACTGTGATAGGTATTAATGGTATCTTATTTATATTTTGATTTGTATATCCCTAACGACTATTGATGTTGATCACCTTTTTATGTGCTCATTTGGCATTTGGATATTAGATATCATCTTCGATTAAAGCTACCATTTTTTTTGCTCATTTATAAAATAAGATTGTTTTCTTATTACTGAGATCTTATATATCACATATTAGATATATGTTCTTCAAATATTTTCTTCCATTCTGTGGCTTGTCTTTTTATGTCTTCTACAAATTTTGTTTGAAAAGCAGAAGATTTTAATTTTGATGAAGTTCAATTTAACAATTTTACTTTTTTGGATCATGCCCTTTGTTTGTCATATTTAAATTTCTTTTTGCCTAATTCAAGGTGACAAAGAGTTTTTTCTATGTTTCCTTCTAGAAGTCCTTGGGCCTATGTTAGGAGGTAGGACTTTTAAGAAGGTAATTAAGGTTAAATGAGTCATAAGAGTGGGCTCTTATGCAATAGGAGTGCTGTACTGAAGAGAAAGAGACACCAGAAGTTTGCCCACGTACAGAAAAGGCCATGTGATAACATAGCTAAAAATGGCTATCTATAAGCCAAGAGAGAGGTCTCAGGGGAAACCAAACATGTTGGCACTTTGATCTCAAACTTTCAGCCTTCAGAACTATGCAAAAATAAATTTCTGTTGCTAAGTAACCCAGTCTGTGGTATTTTGTTACAGCAACCCAAGCTGACTAATACAGGTGGTATGAGCCCTTCAAATTTGTTTTACTTTTGTGTTTTAGCTACTCTAGTTCATTTGCTTTCCTATTTGCTGTGGATTGAATGTCCCTCCACAACTTGTTGAAGATTGACTTTCATTGTATCTGTGCTAAGAGAGTGGAAAATCCTATTATGGCAATTGAAAAGTAGGGCATTAAAGAAGTGATTAGATGTGAAGACCATGCCCGAGTGAATGGATTAAGCCATTGATGATTTAATCATAGTCATGGGTATAGTTATGGTGGTTTTATAAGGAAGATGAAGGAAAAGTTTAGCTCTCTTTTGGTCAGCTCATTCTTACAATGTGATACTTTGATTTGCTGTAGAAGACTTTCACCAGATGCCCTCTGTCTATCTTGGACTTGTCAGCCTCCAAAACATTAAAAAATAAATTTCATTTCTTCATAAATTATCCAGTTTCAGGTATTGTATTATAATCAACAGGAGACAGACTAATACAGAAACTTGGTACCAGAAGTGGGGTGTTCCTTTTAAAAATACTTGAAAATGTGGAAGAAGCTTTGGAACTGGGTGTTGGGCAAAAGCTGGAAGAATTTGGAGGAGCAGGCTAGAAAAATCCAGATTCTGGTAAAAGCTTAGAAGTCAAAAAGACCAGGGAAAGTCTGGAATGTCATAGACACTGATCAAATGGTGGTGACCAGGATGCTGATATAAATATGGGCAGTAAAGGCCATACTGAGGAGATCTCAGTTGAAAATGAGAATGAAAATATTGGAAATTAGGGCAAAGATCACCCTTGCCATGAACTTGCAAGGAACTTGGCTGCATTCCGTTCATGCTCAAAAGTTTTAAGGAATATGGAACTTGAAGCACTAAGCAAACTAAGGTATTTGGTGGAAGAAATGTCTAAGCAGCAAAGCATTCAGGAAGCTGCCTGGCTACTTGCAACAGCCTACACTGAGTTATGGAAGAAAAGGCATAACATAAAGCCAGAATTTGTGATTCAAAAAAAAGCAGAGGGTAAAAAATTGGAAAAATTTCAGTGTAGCCATGTAAAGAGTGAACATTTGTCTTTGGGAGAGGATAGTGAGGGTGTAGCCTAGTGATAGTTTGCTAAGGAGATTAGGACAGAAGAAAGGGATTATTAAGAGAATGGAAAGAAGACTTTGAAGGCATTTAAGAGATCTTTGAGGCTGTCCCTTCCATCACAGGCCGAGAGGCTTAGTGAAAGAAAATGATTTCAGGGAACAGGCCCAAGGTGCCTTCCATAGTCTCACTGCCCAGGGCCACTTGTGGATGCTGCTCCCTGCAATACCACTCTGTCTGTTTGGCTACTCCAGCTGTGCCTAAATTGGTCCCAGGTGTGGCTGGACTCACAGCTTTGGAAGAAACAAGCTGGAAGCCTTGGTGGCATCCACATGGATAAGTTTACAAGCTCATAGAATGCCAGAGCTGTGAAGACTTGGGATCCTTCCTCATGATTTCAAAGGATATAGGGAAAAGCCCAGGACACAGGAAGAGATCTGTTGCTTGGGTGAAGTCACGCAGACAGCTTTCACTAGAGCAATGTCAAGTGGAAATGTGGGGTCAGCATTGCAACAGGGAAACTCTACCAGGGCCATGTCTAGTGGAGACATGAGAGTCTGACCACCATAGAGACCCCAGAATTGTGGAGCTACTAGCATGCAATGCCAGCCTGTGAGAGCTGAAGCATGGACAAAGACCAGAAAAGATATAGGAGTGGGGCTGCCCAAGGACATAGAGGTCCAGCCCCTACACCAGCATGCAAGAAGATGCCCAACATGGAGTCAAGGATAAATGATTGCCAGCTTTAAGACTTAATGCCTGCCCTTCTGGGTTTCAGAATTGATTAGGACCTGTTACCCTTTTCTTTTTGCCTATTTCTCCATTTTTGAGTAGATATACGTACCCTGTGTTCGTACCACCATTGCATCCTGGAAGAAGATATTTGTTTTGATTTCACAGATAAGACTTTGAGACTTTGGACTTTTGAGCTAAAATGGGTTGGGACTTTGGGGATGGGATGAATGTATTTACCTGTGAGAGGGACATGAGTTTCAGGAGGCCAAGGGCAAAATGCTATGGATTGAATTGTGTCCCCACAAAGTTCCATACAATAGAAACTTAACCTCCACTGTGACAGTATTAAGAGGGTGGAAAAATCCTCTTATGGTAATTGAAAGGTGGGGCCTTGAAGAGGTGATTAGATTGTGAGAACCATGCCCTAGTGAATGGATTAATAAATTGATGGCTTAATGGTGGCCACGGGCATGGTTCTGATGGCTTTAAAAGGAGAGTGAGTGAGGAGGTTGCTCTCTCTCAAGCCATCTGTCCCGTGACACCCTGTCCCTTGACTTGCTATAAAGTCACTACCAAGAAGAACAAGAGGGCCCTCAGCAGATGTGTTCCCTGAACTTTGGACTTCCCAGCCCCCAAAACTATAGCAAAAATATTGTTTCTTTACAAATTACCCAGTTTCAGGTATATTTGTTATAAGCAACAGAAATGGACTAATATACTACTCACCCCCCAAATTAGAATTGGATTGCAAATTTCTACAAAAAATTCCTGCTGAGATTTTGATTTTGATTGTGTTGATTCTATAGATCAATTAGGGTAGAACTGACATCTTCATGTATTGTGAACACAGCATGTCTTCCAATTTGTCTTCTTTCATTTTTATCATAAGTATAGTTTTTAGTATACAAATCTTGGGCATACTTTATTAAATATATATCTAGACAGTTAATGTTTTTGATGTTATTATAAATGGTACTATTTTTTTTCCTTGTTGTTTGTTCCAGTTTTCCATTGTTCATTGTTAACATATGAAAATACAGTGGTTTTATATATATTGACTTTGTATTTAGTAAATTTGTTAGATCCATTTATTAGTTATATTAGCTTCTTTGTAGATTGTTGAAATCTTCTATGTAGACAATCATGTCTTCCTTTTAAAATCATGTGTCTCTTAAAATTTTTTTCTTCCTCTGAGTATATTCCCAGTAGGGGGATAGCTGGGTCATATGGTAGATCTATCTGCAATTGTTTGACAAAATAAAATATAAAAAAAATTTTTTTTTTCTTTACTTATTGTAGTGAATAAGACTCCAATACAATGTTAAATAGAAGTGATCAGAGTGGATATTTTGCCTACTCCTGATCTCAGGAAAATATATTTAGTCTGTCATTAAATATGACATTACATGTAGGCTTTCTGTGGATATCTCATGTCAGGTTGAGGAAATTTCCTTCTATGTTGTTTGCTGAGAGTTTTTATCATTAATGCATGTTGAATTTCATAGTGGCTTTTATTGAGATGCATATATTGAAATGATCACATTGTTTCTCTTCTTCATCTGGTGATATGGTGTATTACATTGATTAATTTTCAATTGTTGAACCAAATTTGCATTTCAGATATAAAACCAATTTGGTCATAATGTATTGCTGTTTTGTATATAATGCTAAATTTGATTTTCCAACATTTTGTTGAGAATTTTCTGTCAATATTTATGAGAAATACCAATCTGTAGTTTTCATTTTTTGTAATCTTTGATTTTGTTATCAATGTAATGTTGGCCTTCTAAAATGTGTTGAGAAATGTTTCTATTTCCTCTATTCTCTAGAAGTGATTTTTAGAATTAGTATTATTTGTTTCTTAAATGCTTGGTGGTATTTGCTAGTGAAGCCAGCTGGGCAAAGGCCTACATTTAAATTAAAAAACAAATTGTTGTTAGAAAATTTTCAATTATGAATTCAAATTCTTTATTGTTATAGGACAAATTGTGTTATCTGTTCCTTTTTTAGGATGCTTTAGTAGTTTGTGTCTTTAAATAGTTTAATTTTGTATAGGTTGTCAAATTCATAGGCATAGAATTTTTTGTAGTACAGATGTTCCTTGACTTAGGGTGGGGTTATATTCTGATAAAGCCACTGTAAGTTGAAAATATCATAAGTTGAAAATGCATTTATTAACCTAACCTACCAAACATCATAGCTTATCCTAGCCCACCTTAAACATGACCAGATCAGTTACATCGGCCTACACTTGGACACCATCATCTGCAACGCAGAGGATCGTGTGGCCAACTGAGAGCTGAGACTTGCTGCTGCTCCCTAGCGTCACAAAAGGGTGTGTACCACATATGCTAGCCCAGGAAAAGATCAAAATTCAAAATTCACAGTACAGCTTCTGCTAAATGTGTATCACTTTCACACTACCATAAAGTCAAAAAATTGTAAGTTGAATCATCATAATTCAGGGACTGTCTGTATTCTCTTATTGTTTGTTTAATGTTTATGGGATCAGTAATGAAGTCTTCTCTTTCATTCCTGATATTGGTAATTTTTTTCTTCTATTTTTAACCCTGAATCACCTGGTTATTTGGTTAAAGGTTTATCCTTTATATTGTTGTTTTCAAATAAGCATCTTTCACAAAATTTATTTTTTGCTCTTTTGGTATTTTCTTATTTTTGCATGCTTTGGGTTTAATTTTTTTGTCTTTTCTTTGTTTCTTAAAGAGGGTACTTAAATCATTCTTTTTGAAATCTTTTCTCTTTGATAATAGAAACATTTAATGATATAAATTGCTCAGTTAGCAGTTCTTTAACTGCATTCACCAAATTTTGATATGTTGGTTTTTCAGTTTGATTTAATTAAAATATTTTCTTCATTTTTTTCTTTACTTCTTCCTAGACTCAAGGGTTATGTAGAAGTATGGTATATAATTTACAAATATTTGGGGATTTTTCTAGATAACCTTTTGTATTTTTTCAGGTCTAATTCCATTGTGCTCAAAAATTGTATCATTTCAATTTTTAAAAATGTTTTGAAGTTTATTTTAATACCCAAGATATGGCCTATCTTGGTGATTGTTCTGTGTCAACTTGAAAATAATGTATATTCTGTAATTATTGGGGGGAGCTTTGTATAAATGTCAATTAGGTTATGTTGGTCCATAGTGTTATTTGGGACTTCTCGGCCACCATAATTATTTAAGCCAATTCCCATAATAAATATTTCTCTGTATTTCTATGTCTACATCAACATCTACATCTATGTCTATGTCTGTCTCTTTCTCAATCTCTGCCTGTAAATATACAGATAGACTTTAGTTTTTTTCCCCTCTGGAGAGCCCTGACTAACACACCATGTTTTCCCATTCTGTTACCTTTAATCTATTCTTGTCTTTATACATAAATTGGATTTCTTGTAGACAGCATATAAATGGGTTTTGATTTTACTGTTTAATGTAATTTTTGTTGTGATTAAAATCTTCTTGATATTTGTTTTCTTTTTGTTCCATTTATTCTTTGCTCATTTTTTTTGTCTTTTACTACCTGTTTTTGTGTTAAGCATTTTTCATTATTCCACTTTATCGTCATGCTTTTCTTATTAATCATATGTGCTTTAAAATTTTTACAGTGGTTTCCTTGAGTTCATAAAATTCACTTTTACTTAGTCACAGGCTACATTCAAATAACATAACATTTCAATTATAATGTAATAACTATGCAAACAGTTTTTCTCTCCCATCTTTGGTACTACTGTCATATATTTTACTTTTACATGTCCTGTAAATTCTAAGTACTTTGTAACAGTTTTGCTTTGGATAGTAAGTTATCTTTTAAAAATTAAACATAGGTTAAAAAGTCTTTTATATTTAGCTTCATTTTAACTATTTTCAGAACTTGTCATTTATTTGTGTAGATCATGTTTTTGTTCTGTTCTTTTCTTTCTGCCTTAAGAACTTCTCTTAACATTTCTTGTAGTAAATCTGTTGGTACTTAATTCTCTCAGCTCTTGTTTGTCTAAGTAAGTCTTTAATTGGTCTCCGATTCTGAAAAAAATAATTTTGCCTAGTATTTAATTCTGAATTGATAGCACCCAGCCCCCGACCTAGCACTTTCAATATGTCAGTCTACTGACTTATGACTTACAGATTTGATGAGCAGTTTGATCTAACTCTTATTTTTGTTCTTGTAATATGATATTTTGAGGGTTTTATTTGTTTGTTTGTTTGTATTTTCTGCTTGGGTTTCCCTAAGATTATTGAATTCGTGGTTTAATGCCTTACATTATTTATGGAAATTTCCCATCATTATCTCTTCAAATGTTTCTTCTGCCTTATTTCCTCTCTCTTTTTTCCTTCTGGGACTGCAATTGTAGTAATGTTGTAGAGGTAGGGCTGGGTCCTGGAGCTCACATACCTCTCAAGCCCATTGTCCAGACTGGACAACCCCTTCACATGCAGGTCTACAAGCTAGGTAACCAGAAGAAAGGTCCTTTGTTCCTTGGTTGAAGAAAGAGTAGTCTTTATTCAGTGCGCACGCGCGCGCGCGCACACACTCACACACACACACACACACACACACACACACACACACACACACACACACCTGAGAGCTAGGCAGTCCAAAGAGAAACTCAGAAACTCAACTGCTACCAGCAAAGTCCAAAGAAAAACTGAGCAGCTACCAGGAAAGTAAACATGCTCTCTTTTTAGATGTGAGCTCTACTGGCCAGCAGCAGTTCATGATGGCTGCTCCACACAAGTCTCTAACACACAATAGCAACAAAACTAAAAAGATACATTGGTGCACACTAACTCCACCCCCACACACAATTTGTTTACAAAGAATGTGCTGTACCACACCCAACCAGACCTAAGGTGAGGTGGCCTGACCAAACTGTTCTATTTTCCCAACAAATGTTATCCCATTTTATGTTGTCCTATAGTTCTTAGGTGCTTTGTTTTTTTCTTTCTTTTTCACTTTTGTTCTTTTCTCTTTGTATTTCAGTCTGTACAATTTCTATTAACCTAAATTCAAATTTACTGGTTCTTTCTCCAGTTATGTTGAGAGAGTCTACTAACAAGCCCCTTGAAAGTATTCCTCATCTCTATTACTATATTTTTTTATTCCTAGACTTTCCATTTGATTCTTTCCTATAGTTTATATCTGTTTGCATAAAATGCCTATCTGATTACTTATGCTGTACACCTTTTCAACAATAGCTTCCCACAATTTAGTATAGATATTAATCATAATTATTTCATTTTCCCTATTCAACAGCTCCAATAACTGTGTCAAATCTAAGTCTGGTTCTGTCGGTTGCTTTGCTTTTTAAAGTTGTTTTATTACCCTTATTTTTTGTGTGTCTTTAATTCGTAATTGAATGCTGGATCGAATGGACTAAAACAGTAAATACTTAGTAAATTGTGTTTATGCCTGCAAATGGCTTGCCTCTTTTACCATACTGTTAATGTGGGTGGTTGAATCAATTTCCACAGGGATTGTCCTGGGTTTGGGCTTTGATATTGCTATGGTTGTCCTCAGGGCACCACCGGTTTAATATTGTTCTAGAGTTACCTTTTGCTTAGAGTAAATATTTCTGCACCATCCTCAGATTTTGCTCTTTCCTTTGTGTCTGCCCTCAAAGAGATCTGTCCAGTCTCTTGGTGCTGTCTAGAGCTATACTGCCATTGCTCGTTCTTTCAGTGCTAGCCTTGTGCTGGGAAGCGGCAAAGGGAGGGGTGTCTCTGTTTTCTGCTATCGTCTTAGTCATAGGTTGGCTCTTAGTTTCTGGCCCTTAGGGATGGGACTATGTCAGTAATCTAGTGAAACCCTACTAGTATCTTGGGTGGCTCTTGTGTGGGAGTTTCTGCCCCTCTGCTGGCATTAGTAGACCCCCAATAATATTGGCATAGAATCCTTGGCTCAAGATTATTTTCTGTTTCTCCCCCAGGGATGTTTACAAAGTTTTACCTTTATTTTGCTGCAATGTGTTTTTACTTGTACCCTGACCCCCCAAGTGACTTAAGGGGCTTTTTTTTCCCCATAGCGGAGAAGGGTCTTGGAGGGGCTTTGTTCCTCTCTTGCAGCTCTGGCTTCTTCTTTCCAGAATTGCACAATGATGGGAGGCTTTCTCTAGTACCCTGCTTTATTCTTAATCTTGTCATGAGTACCCAGTAGAGATCCATGGAAAACAGCCAAAAAATGGATAAAAACTCCTTTTGAATTTGCAATTCCCATGGGCTCTATACTCTTACACTACTTGACCTTTGTAAACTTGTTAAAAATCTTAAATGAGTTCTTATTTACTTCTATGATGCCTTGTGCCTTTTACTCCTGTTCTCTGCTATAGGTGAGCCAGTGCTTTGTCCTGTTTGTTTCTGCAGGTATGTATTTTCTCTTAGATTTCACGCTACATGGTTGCTCTAGGTCCTCAGCTCTTGGATGAATTGGAAAAGAATTTGCTTAACCTTAAACTTCTTATTTTAGGAAAAAACCCAACTGTTTAATAATTGTTTGGTATCTAGAAATTTATAAATCAAAGTCA
This sequence comes from Cynocephalus volans, assembly GCF_027409185.1. Lineage (NCBI taxonomy): Eukaryota > Metazoa > Chordata > Mammalia > Dermoptera > Cynocephalidae > Cynocephalus > Cynocephalus volans. Next base: position 117,264,523 of record NC_084464.1, on the reverse strand, counting down.
TTTTATGTCAAATAAAATAGAAACTTTTAAAAAATTTTGGATATCTTTTACTATATAATCTGTCTTACCTTGCTCTTAATCACATAGTGAATACTTTCTTGTTACTGGTTTAAATTTTGAGTGACACATAAAACATTCTTCGATGCCGCTGTTGTTGTGTTTGGAAAAGAACGTAATCAAACAGTTATTAACCAAAAATTTCAAGTTCATAATATTAATTCAAGAAATATTATGTACTCTTAGCTAATTAGCAGAAAAGTACTCATAGTTCTTTCTTTTCACCAGAAGCCTTAGATCTGTAGATTTATTAATGGAAATATTTATTTATTTGGAAAACAGGACTTATTTAGTTTTTCAAAAGGAAGATAGGAGCATTAAGATGACCATAAATGATTTCGTTTCTTGCTTGAGTATTTTCATTTATTACTTAATATTCTTCAAGCATATTACTATCTACCCTAAATACCATTATTTTTTCTTTTAAATATTTCACTTGAAATATAGTATTCAAGTGTTTTAATAAAAATTAATTTTTTTCTTGATATTTCTGGCAACTTCATGGCCCCATGCAGTGTTGGTGAGATTAATCTGTTATTACTTCATGAAGTTGCAACCAGTCATGCAATAACTTCTTAATGATAATAAATATATATTTTTATTTTGTCTCTATTTTGTATCTTTTTGGAGGATTCTGGAAAACATTTTTGGTTGGACAGCATAATTAAGTAATATCTTTTTAAAAATTCCACTGGAATGCCTTTGACTCTCTGATGAATCAAATAAATCTTCAGATGAATAATGAAAATAAAAGCAATGTAAAATACTAATTTAATGTTTTTACTTTGCTTCATCCAGGAAATTTCACCAAATGCAAGAACTATAATTCTGAAACTTTTCATATTTTAAGAACTTTACAATTTAGACTGTCATCTGAGGGAGCCACTAAAGACAAAAAAATCATGATCAGTTCACTATACTTGACATTGTCACATTGCTCTCTCTGTATAAATAGAGTCCATGCTGCCTTTTGTGGTTAAAGACAAGTCAGCAATCAGAATGCCTGCACATTAAGCTATTTGGTTATTCCTCAGCAGTGTCACAGGTGGTATCAAAAACACAGATGTGGGCCGGAAAATGAAAAAGACCCAATTCCAGAAAGAAGGAATGTTGGGTCTCCTGCAGAAATAAGGAATTTGAGTAAGAGAAGAGAGTTAATTAAGGAAACTGTTAGTTGAACAAATATTCACATGTAGTAACTAATTCATGTATGATAAGCAAACTTTGTCCTCTCTGAGTTGATATCTAAACCATATACATAGCCTGGGTGGTTCTTTGCTCTGGCTTGTCTGTTGAACTGGTAAGCAGGCCTAGGACGAGCAGAGTACTTCAGGCTGAGGAAGGAGAAGTTTGTTTGGATAACTGAGATGGGGTAGGGAGAGGAGAACAAGAGAATATGGAAGACAGCACTGTGACTTTCTCAGATTGTGGTGACCTGGCCCTGGTTGAGTCTCCTAGACCTGGGTTAGAGATCAGAGAGACACAGACCATATTAGAAGATCCAGGGGTCATCAGGTACATGGAAAGGTGCTGTGAGGACTACACTGCATTCCTAAACAATTGGGACATAGAGTCTCTATGGTCTAACATTGTCCCAGGAGGACCTGCCTGAGAGGTTGCCATTCTCAAGGTTTCTTTTCAGGCAAGGACATCAGTGAAGCCTACTGGAGTGGAAAAATGGGAGACCAGAAGGAGTTCAGACACTCATGGGGGTTCTAAAAATAACTCAGTGAAACTTCAGACTAAACGATATCCATTCTGCTAATGAGGGCTATAGCAAGTTAGGTGGAGTTAGTGTGAATGCAGCCCCAGTGGGGAAGGTCTTAAGCCTGCTTATCCATCAGACTGATCTCAAATGTAGTTTCTTCAGAGAAGGCTTCTCAGAATTTCCAGACTAGACGGGATCTCCTATGTACATCCTTAGGGTCATTTTGTTTCTTGGTGCTTATCAGAGTTTGATTAATGTTTTGATTAATTTTTAAACAATATTATTCTCTTTACTAGACTATAAGCTTCAAGATGGAGAGGACCACAAGCATAGAATATAGTAGGTGGTCAATATTTGTTATATAAATAAATGAGCAAATGGATAAATGAATGATACTTTTGTTAGAGCAGTCCCAAGTAAAATTTATTACTTCTTTATTAGATATTAATTAGTCTTTGGGAAGCCTGTCTGAAACTTCTCAGGGCATTTTTTCTCTATTAGATTTTATGTTAGTTTTTGCATCCCTAATCAGGATGGGGAGAGGCTTCAACCAGCCCCCACTGAGCAAATTATAGTTTGACTACAATATTCCAAAGCAGCTGGTAGAAATAGTGAAAAAAATTAATCAACAGATTAATTTGAATAATTGATGCCCGATAGCTACTTGGTTTGATTTTTTTACCCTCCACTGAACTGACTTAGCTTGTTTTCATGCTGTGTAGCTATCTCCACATCTACTGATATACAACATTATCATCTACATTAACAAACGATCTCCCCTGGGAGTTGGAGTTTGATTTCCCTGTTTCTTCATGGACCTCTGATTAGAATTTGTAACTGTTTTTTTTTTTTTTAATGGCATGACTTAATGATTTTGCTTTTGTTGGTGTACACTAAAATTCTGTCATCAGTTTAAACAGACATTGAACATAGTATATCTTGTTCCTAAATATTAACACATATGTATGTTTTAATTACTTGGGTAATTCCGGATATTGCAAAAATTATAAGTGAGCAGAACTATATTGGAAGAATTAATTCTCTTAGTTTCTGAATGACCTTATAAATTGATGCAATAAGCTATTCATGTCCATAAAATCACACCATGTGATAAAATTATTTCTCTTCATGTTGCTTTTCTGGTTTCTTTCCTTTTTTTTTTTTTTTTAAGAACTGTTACCTGAGAATAATTTTACTAACACTATATGGGCCTTACTTCACAAGAAGTTACAATAGCAATAGACTGTAGTCATTTTGTTCATTATCTGACAATACTTTTGCATAGTTCTTAGTGCTATTGACTTGTAAGCTTGTGGTGTTTTAAAATAACACAGAATGCTATTTGTCTTGTATCATAAGTGAGTATGAGGCAGTATAGTAGAAGCTGCAGTTTCTGCAAATTGTCTTGTTTATGGGTCTAGTGGAAGCAGGTGACATAAGTGAAGGTGACCAAACTCGGTGTGGCAAACAGGAGAATGCTTGCCTTTGTAAATGAAGCTGCTATTACTTGGGTCTGGCAGGAATGCAGAATGCAAAAACTGTTGGGTTTTCTGCTTCTGGTTCCTCTTTTATTTTCAGCTAAAAAAATGAATGTTAACTTAGAAAAAATTCCTTATGACTTGAAATCGGACAGATCAATGTGCAGATCCTGTCTCTGCCAGTTAAAGTATTTATCTCAAAGATCATCAAACTCTAAGCATTCAATAAATAATAGCTGCTACGGTAAAACTAGGAAAAGTCCAAGTTGGATTGATCTCCAGTTTCTGCATTGCTCAAGATTTCTTAAAACAAAATGTTCTAACTATACATTGTATACTCTGACCTGAGTGCAGGCATACCTGTATGCATGTGTATATCAGAAAATTAAAAAGAGAGGAGTCAGGAGGATTTTTGGATAAATATAGACAGAAATTAGGCAAAAGCAGACCAATGACACGGAAGTATATTTTTGGCTGATTCTGTAAACTTCCTACCTCAGAAATGAAGTGCTCCACTCATACCAGTTTTCTTGGATATAGAATATCCACCTACTAACCCATAAAAATGCATTTGTTTTTTGCCCATGCTTTGTTCCCTCAAGATTCTTTGTAAGTGGTTGAGACTAATCTGATGAGTTAAGGTTCTAATGGCATGTAATTGCTTAATGTCTTGTCTCTTCCAGGTAGCTTTTGCATTTTAACACAGCTCTTCAATGCCTTGCCCCAGTGGGATGTATGACAAGATTAGAATGACCAGACACAGGGCCTTGCACCTGAAAAGCAGTCAATATTGGTGATTAGATTTGAGAATTCCAGCTATTAATGGGTCTGGACCAAAAGATTTTTGGGAAGGAAGATGTTTAATTTCCTTCAAATCTATGTACAGGTAGGATTTACTGGCTTAAAAACGCTCCATTCTGGATTGTTTATATTATGTCAAAAGTGATTAATAATTTGATTTATTTGAAAATGCTTCTAATCAGTTGTGTTGGAATTACATAGGCAGGTCAATAGAAGACGGAAAAGGTATTAATGGGACAATTTCTTTTTTAAGCTCCATTTTATGTTAATAACTTGTGCTTTCTCTAACCACATCAATATAACAAATATAACATTAACTTTAACAAGTATTTTGGCATCATTTTTAATTGTAGGACCTCTGCCTGCAACAGATTCTTCCAAGTTTTATCAGAATTCTTAGGGGATACCACGTATTAGTACTATACAGAGAACATGTTCCCCTTCTCCTCTGTCCCAGGTTTATCACTGCCTCCAAAGCGTAAGGTAGCTATGAAGCTGTGTCTCACTATTTCTCTCAGTGGCCTGCATCCCACTGGGAAATATCCTCTATTGTGCACCAAACAGTTGAATTAAGTATCGTAGTCACCCACTTGCCCCATCATTGCCTCCTCTGTGCATCAGTGTCTTTGACAGGCACTGCTAACATCTTTGCCCATGAGCTGGGGCTTCAGAGGTCACCATATTTTCTGGAGTCTTTAACTTCCCAGTGCCAGGTTATAGTCTTAGCAGAGGCAAGTAGGTCACTTCTCCTCTCTTGGCTGCTCTACTTTGCACTCCAAAGCTTTATAGAGCTTTAAAGGAAATAATTCTTCTGATTTTTAATTACAGACTCTCTTCCCCTTGAGTCCATACAAACATAAGTTGAACAATAAACTTAAGTGAGTATTGTGTCCTCCTTAGAACAGACAATCGTTTTAGCAGTAAAGGGATTGTTTTGACCACTCCTGTGTACCTGGCTTCACCTCCTTTGGAGGATGTTCTCTCCCTGGAGCCTACATGTCATACATGGTCCCCTGGCAGCCACTCGGCTGATCATCAGAAACAACCACATCCCATCAGGGACATAACTTACACTCCAACTGGGCTGATGTACATCTTCTACTATGACTTTTCTTGGGGACAGAATTTAGTCTCTGTTCTTAGATTTTCCAATTTTGTACTTGTTTAAGCGTAGAGAACTTGGGAGAATGTGGCTCTAAAAAAGGGACTTTTTTCTCCCTTTATCAAAATCTATAGAAATACTTTCCCACTCTTTCCTGCAAATTTTTAGATAGACAAATGACCAAAATAAAATGATCCGTCTAAAGTATATGCAGCCTAATTTCAGGCAAAAAACTTTCATGAATAAGTCAAAGATCCAAAGGGTAGCTAAGGAGACATTCTGAATTTTTTCACACAAGAATCAAAATAGAATCTGAAATCCATCTAAGATCTTATGTCCTAACTGGTAAAACAAAAGAAAACAAAACAATCCTCACTCCTGTTTTGTGGCACAGTATTATTGATTGCTTATGCCAACAGCCATTCTATCTTCATCCATGTATCAGAGCCATCATCTTTCCCTTTTTAAAATTATTTTAAAATTTTTTTGTTTTGTTTTGTTTTTATTTTATTGCAATATTTTAACATTTACTTGTACATATGTGTGGGGTACAGCATGTTGTTTCAATACATACATATACTGCACAATGATTCACTTATATTACAAAACTCTAGCATGGTTTCTTACCATCAGTCCAACACTTTCCCTCCCCTCTCCCCCACTGGCCTCTGGTAACCATTATTCTACTCTCTACTTCCTTTTTTTTTTCTTCTTAGATTCCACATGAGTGATATAGTGTGGTATTTGTCTTTTCCCGCCTGAACACATAAAATGATGATTTCCAGTTCCGCTCACGTTGCTGCAAAAGATAGGATATCATCTTTTTTTTGTTAATAGCTGAATGGTATTTTGCTGTGTATCTATACCACAGTTTTTCTTCTTGAAGTCTTTTTCTATCTAAGTATAGCTATTTCTGGTCTTTTTTGGTTTCCATTTGCATGACACATCTTTTTCCATCCCTTCACTTTCATCTGGTGTGTGTCTCTATTAGTTAAGCGAGTTTCTTGCAGGCAGCATATTGTTGGTTCTTGTTTGATCATCCATTTGGGCACTCTGTGTCTTTTAATTGGGGCATTTAATCTGTTTACATTTAGGATTATTATTGATATGTAGGGACGCATTGCTGCCATGTTGCTTTTTTTTTTTCCTGGTCGTTTTGTGGATCCATTTTTCTTTTTTTCTGGTCTCCCTATCTTCTTTTGTGGCTGAGTGGTTTTCTCTAGCTTTACATTTTGCTTTCTCTCTATTTATTTTTAGTATTTCTCTTCTAAGTGTTTGTGTTATGTTACCATGAGGCTTACAAAATACATATTATAATATAGTTACAACAAATTATTTTAGGCTAATAACTTTGATATCTAAGAAAACAGAAAAAAACAAAGTCAACTCCATACTTCGCTATCCTTCCCCCCCCCCCCACCCCACACACACCTTTGGACAATTTGTTGTTTCAAGATACATCTTTTAATATTGCCTTTCTCTTATACTGTTTTTGTACATGTTAGTGTGTTGTTAGGTTTATCCTTTAGTCTTTATAACAAGGATCTGAGTGGTTTATTTACCACCCTCACAAATTGGAGTATTCTGAGGTTGTCTGTGTATTTACTTTACTGATGAGTTATGTACCTTTGGATTTTTATGATACTCTTTAGCATAGTTTTCTTTCAGATTTAAGAAATCCCTTTAGCATTTCTTGTAGAGCAGTTTCCTTAGCTTTTGTTTGTCTGGGAAGACTTTATTTCTCCTTCATATTTGAAGGTTAGTTTTTCCGGATACAGAATTTTTGGCTGACAGTCTTTTTCCTTCAGATATGTCATCCCTTCTCTCCTGGCCTGTAGGGTTTCTACTGAGAAGTCCACTGAAAGATGAATTGGGGCTCTGTTGAATGTTATGTGTTTCTTTTTCTTGCTCCTTTCAGTATTTTCTCTTTTAATAATTTGAATATGATATGTCTTGGGGTGTTCCTCTTTGGATTGGATTTGATTGGTGACTTCTGAGCTTCCTGTATCTGGATGCTGTCATCTTTACTTGAGAAATTTCCAGTCCTTATTTCCTTGAATATGCTTTCTAGGTCTCTTCCTTTCTCAATTATGTGGAAGTTATTTCTCCTGAAGGATTCCCATATTTGCTGTATTTCTGTTTCATTTTTTTCTTATTCTTTTTTCTTTTTGCTCTTCTGATGGGATAATTTCATGTGTTTTATCTTCAAACTCCCTGATTTTTTCCTTTATTTGATTAAGTCTGCCGTTAGAGCTTTCTATTGAATTTTAAAATTCAGATAATATATTCTTTATTTCTAGAATTTCTCTTTGGTTTTTAAAAATCGATTCTATTCCTTTGTCAGTTTTCTCATTCTGCACCTGAATTTTTTTCCAGATATCATTTCATTTTCTGTCTCAACTTTCTTGTGACTCCCTGAACATCCTTAAGAGGGTTATTCTGAATTTTCTGTCAGACATTTCACAGATCTGCTGTTCCTCTGTGTCCATTGCTGGTGCTGTGATTGTTTCCTTTGGTGGAGACATACTTCTCTGTTCTTTCTCGGTGCTTTTCCGTTGATGCCTGGGCATTTGAGGAGACTGCTAACTCTTCTAGGATTTATAGGTGGTTATCAGAACTTTGTCTCTGGTCTGTGTTTTGTTTTGTTTTGTAATATAGTTTAAAACTACTACCACCACTTAGACTGGGCACAGGAGCTAATGTAGTGATCTGTGTTTAGTTCCGAGTTGTGGGAACTTCCTTTGGGGACCAGACCTTGAGCTAAATTGCTGCTTTGCTGCTGATTCTCTGGAGGCTTTTGTGTGGATTGTTAATCATTTCCAGCTCTGGGTAGTCTCTGGGTGGCTCCTTACTCCAGCTGGCTGCAGTGACTTGCTCCTTTGTAGGCCCAGGAGAATCCTGCCAGTGGTCTTTATGGCCTGTGGGCTGGTATAGTGCACTGCCTTCCTCTCCCCTGCAGACTCCAAGCAGATAGATGTGAAGGATGCTGCTACAGCTTTTTCAAGCTTCAATCTGTGTGCAGCAGCCACTCCCTGCCCCTTACCAGGGTGGCTCAGAAACAGCCAGGGTTCAGAACCATAGGCAGCATCTTGCTGTGGCCTTTCCCACCTTCACAAACTCTGCAGGTCTCTTCTCTTCCCCCAGCTGCAGCAGTCCGAGGTGGGCAGTCTTTGCTTTTTAATAGTTGCAAATTGGTTACTTATGGGGAGGAGCGATGCTGGGAATCATCTATTTGCCATCTTGATGACATCACTCCCCTGAACCACCATCTTTTTCAATGACCATGAGATCAGCCACAAAGAACAAACTGCTTTCAGTTAATCATGCCAATCCATCCCCCTTTGGTAATAGTTTGCCTAGGAGTAGGCATATGACCAGATGTGACTAAGGAGATAAAAGCAGAAGTATGGGAGTCTTACAGGAATCTTTTTTCTTCCTTAACAAAGAAGGGAAGCATATGTGGAAGGCTCATTCTCAGTGCCCCAACAATGTTTGCGCTTCCTGGTTTTAGAAGTGGATCAAATACTTAGAGCTATAGCAGCCATCTCTAGATTAGGGAGAGTAGGACTAGAGTAGCAGAAGCAATCAGAGTCCTGGCACTGCCGAATCAACCCCTGAATGGCGAACTTCCAAATTTCATTTTAAGTAAACAGTAAATATACTTGTGGCTTAAATCATGGGCTAGCAAACAACAACCGGCAGTCCAAATCCAGCTTACCACCTGTTTTTATAAATAAAGTTTTATTGAAATACAGTTACTGCATTTATTTATGTATCATCCAATGGCTTCTTTCATTAAAATAGTGGAATTGATAGTTGTGACAGAGATGGTAGTTATGAATTGCAAGGCTTAAAATATTTACTATCTGCTCTTTACAAAAAAAGTGTGCCAATCTCTATGTTAAGTCAGTATCAGAATTTTCTACTGTTGTCACAGCAATGCATCTGAAGTGATAAAATCCTAATTCTAAACATCTAAATATGTTGGGATAACAGCCACATTTTATGCCCAGTATATCTGTTAAACCTTGACAAATTCTTCTCTAAATGAAAAGCAGATTTTAAAAAAGAGAAAAAAATATTCAAAAGCTTATGTTTGTTTTAATTCACCCCCCCCCAAACTCCAGCCAATATTTTGCACTGAGAAGAAATCATTATCTTAGTTGTAGTCTAATAAGATTTAAAAGAACTTCACTCTTTTCTTTCAAAAAGAAATGTTTAATGGAAACGCTTTAAAGGCTCAAGTGACTGAATGAAGCACTATTGTTACAGCTATTTCAAAATGACGTTTATGCCGACTATGTAAAATGTTCACAGAGTTACTAAATAGCATTCTGTGGCCATCCATTTATTCTTCTTCAATCATGTAACAAAAGAACTAGTTATGATCAAGTCCCCATTTTTTTTTTAAAAAAAGGTCATTTTTAAACAAACAGCCCTGAAACTTAAATAGGTCAGATTGCTGCATATACCTTTAAAAGCACTTTACACCAATTTCCCTATCTATGAAATAAAGAGTTGCAAAGTGGAAAGAGCTTGTTTTTCTTCCTGGGGGTATTCTTCTATATGGAGATAATTAACGGGGGCTTAATGTCTCCCTCTTGTTTCCTAGTGTACACCAAACAGAGATGTACATTTAAGATGAACACTATTCATGTGTTAGTCCATCGCAGGATTAAGACCTGGCCTTCTCTTTCATAACTGTAGAAGGGTGAAGTAGAGATAGCAGGCTGGGCCACCTCCTCCCTTACACAGCCTTACTCTGTTAATCTTACTTCCACCTTTATGATTAAATTGTGTTGAAAAATTTCTTCCATGATTCAAGAAGATTGTTTTTTAATATTTGTTTTAATATGAAAGAAGGATATACTCATTCATCATCAGAAATGTTGTTAAAACAGAACTTCTTATCAACAATTTATGATGAATGGAAGGAGCTTTTCTTAGTGAGGGAGAGAGTATTACACAAATCTTTTTGAGTCTTACCACAGATCTTTCTTAATAAAATTCAGCTCATCAGTTTGCAGAAGAATATGTTTTCAGTCATGAAAAGTATAGAGACAACAGGAGATGTTTCAAAGAAGGCATTTTTATATTGTGCCTATGCTTAGGAGTAGAAAGAGGCACAGCTGGAATCATTTGTTTTTAACAGAGAAAAATTTAGGCTGATAAAATTTGTTTTGGTGCAACAGCCTGTCATGTCTTCATACAGTCTCTCATATTTATTAACTATCAATTGAATGTGTGAGTAGTACTAGATATTGGGAGAAGTTACAATGGAAATTGACTATATTGTGGGTCTTGAAGCAAATGGTTGCAGATATCAAACAACTTAAAACACGCACAGTATTTTCTCTGACTGTAGTGGAATTAACCTAGAAATTAATTACAAGAGGATAACTAAGAAATTCACATATGTTCAAAAATTAGGCAATGCAGTTCTAAGTTATTCATGGGTCAAATAAGAAAACACAATTAAAATATAATTTGAAATAAAAAAATACTGAATATATTGCATATAATAATCTTAAGGTACAACTGAAGCCATACTTAAGTGGAAAATTATGCTCTTGAATACATATTAAGTAAAAAGAATGGCTAAAAATAAACAAACTGCACTTCCATCTTGAGAAGTTAAATAGAAAATCAGTTAAACAAAAAGAATGTTGTGGATAAAAATAATAAAAGAAGAGCAGAAATTATCGATAGATATAAAAGAAAAACAATAGAAAGTGTTAAAAAGCCAAAAGTTGGTTCTTTGGAATGGTAAATAAAATTGATAAATTCTGGTGATATTGATTATGAAAAAATGAGAGAATCCACAAAAATTAATATGGATAATTAAAAAGGTGGCATTATTACAGATTCTACAAACCTCACAAAGATAAATAGGCTACTTCCAAACTCAGTTTATGAGGGAGCATGACAAAAGTATACCCCCAAAAAGTTGACAAGCAAATTTACAAGAAAGAAAATTAAATACCATTATCTTTTATAAATTTCATAAGCTTTTTTATGATAATCCTCCCCCAAATATAAGCAAACCAAATAGAGACATAAATTAAAAGGAAAATATAATGAACAGAATTGTGTCTATTTTAGTAATGCAAGGTTAGTTTACCATTTGGAAATCAATCAATGTAAATTACCACATCAGTAGAATAAAGGAGTGAAAATAATTACACTGAAGTGAATTGTAATAGTCATCAGTTACAAATAAATGTCCACCAAGAAAAAATGAATAGATTTTACTATAATCATACAATGTTATATTACACAGTGAGAAAATTAAAGAATTGCTGCTCCAAAAAATCACATGGGATAATCTGAAAACTGTAATACCAAGCAAAAGAAACCAGATGCTTTTGTTCCTTTTATATAAAGCCTCCCAAAAGACAACACTAATCTATGGTATTTGAAATGATTCTGATAGTTAGGGCTCTTCTGTGTTATTTATAATGCTCCATTTATTTTCCTGGAATGTGGTTACATTGGTGTGTTGTTTTGTGATAATTCATTGAGATATATTATACATTATAATTAGAACACGTTTATCTATAAATGTTATAGTTCAATAAAATAGTCTATTTTAAAAAATGAAGTCTTATGGACTGGTTTACTTCTCATTTGATTTTGACACATATAGCCCTTTGACTATAAAATAGTTTTTTTTTTTATCAGTTAATCTTCTGTAATTAGATTGACTTACTCAGATATATGAAGAATAATCAAACTGGTTGATTTTGGTAGGCATGACCTAAGGAGTATATATCTTTTCTAATTGACTAAGGGTTTTATAAACATGAATTATCATGGCAATTACATGGGTATATAGGGAAGATTAACATACCTTACAACGATGCAAAATTATTAGATAAAAATTTGAATGAATCATTCAACAAATTCTAATTTTAGGAAAAGGCATTTGTTGTTAAAACGTTTTTTTTATTCTTAAAGAAACTCATTGTCATTCATTGTTAAAGAAATTCTCTGTTATTTGGGATAACCCTAGAGCAAAATATATTAACACAATATTTGTGAATTGTGTTGATTTTTGAGGAAGGAGTTCATTAGATACTTTTCAGGAGATGTTCCTGTTTCTGGGACATGAGGACTAATCAGCAAATCAGCCTTTGCAAATTTGTGTAGCTACAATTAATAGTACTCCAGATTCCATTTTTTGATTCTTATGTGTTCTTGTAATAGCAGCACTTCTGGCATCTTTATTCAAACAACTGTGTACTGGAAGGTGCTTTTCATTAAAGGGTTTTCTGTCCTGTGTTTTTTTCACTGTGGTTTTTGTATTATCAGGACTGGGGACTAAATAGATTGGCAGTTAAAAACAGCAGCAATAAGGTGAAGAATTCAACTGTTTGTTCCTTTAAGTAATGTTGAATAAATCATTTCTCTTTCATGAAAATGGCATTTTTTCCTTTCTTTTTCTTTTCTCTCTCTCTTTCTCTCTCTCTCTCTCTGTTTTGTTTTGGTAAAGTGGATGCTAATCTTGTTTTAGCAGAGAGCAGCAAGTTTTGCTTCAGAATTACAAAGGTCCTTACTTATTGTATCAAAGCACAATTGTTGAGAGCTGTTCAGTAGACTGAGCTCAGTTTATATCTCAAAACACAAAATGATAAACAAGAATATCCTTCCAAAGCAATTTTAGTGACATGGCAGCAACAGACTCTCTCTGACCACCAAAGGGAAATCCTTTCTAGGTCACAAGCAGAAGACAGGCATTTATTAGTTTAGGCTTTCAGATGATCTTCCCACTGTCTGAAAATCCCATTGAAGAGTACAATAGTCATTTCAGCTTTGTGTCTGAAGCAAAGAGACACCTGTTTGCAAAGAAGCATGTTTTTAAGACATGAGTTTGCTTGATTTTATGAGAAATGACTACTGAAGGAAAGGCAAGCATTTTTCACAGAGAGAAGAAAGCACTTTGAACTTTTTAAGCAATGGCCTCATTCAAACCATTGAGCATTGCTGACAATTATTTCCTGTTTTCCAGAGTACTACAATCATTGTTTATGATATTTTAAAAACAAAAAGCCAGTATTGAAACCTTTGAGCCAGAAACTTCAGCCTCTGTCAGCAGGGTGCATGTTATAATTTGCCTCATTTTTCACAAAAGTGGTTCTAGAAACTGGTGCCAGTGGAGGCTTTCACAATGTTAATAGATCTGGCTAGCAGAAGTGAGGCCCCTTTTCTAAGGCTCACACACAGCTTTTAAAGATCTATAATGTTTTGAATATATATCTAGCATAATTTCCATCTAAAGATGCATACCAAGAAAATTCCTGTAATGAGAAGATGCTGAGGTGTAACCTACAGACCAGTATTTTTTACAAATATGTCATTTTTATTGTACTTTAGTGTACTAATCCAGAAATGGGTTTGTATTCTAGTTTCCCACATGGTGGCCTCTTCCAAGAAGCAAATGCCTATTTCCCAGCGCTGCCATGATTGAATCAGGTGATGTTTACAAAATACCTGCCATGCAGTAGGTGCATGATACATATCATCTCTTACTTCCAGTAGGTGTTACGATTTCATTAAGCTGGAAAAAGCCAAGAACAATGTATTATGCACAGGAGAATGAATATAACCCAAACACCTAGAGTTAGATAGGACTCCAAAATGAGGGAGATCCACTACCATGATTTTTGTGAAATTTTATAAGAAATCTAACGTTCAAGAATCTTTCCTAAACATTTCACTGGCCTTCATTCCAGTAGAGTAGCTAAAAGACTTCAATGCAGAAGTGGTAACAGAGAGTCACACACTCTGGAGCTTGTGTCAGGAGATCTGGACTGGGTTCTCAGTTCTCCTGCTTAGTAGTTGAGTGATTGATGGCAAATGACATACACCTCTATGGATCTCCTTTACCTTCTGTTATGGGTTGAATGTGTCATCCAGAAGCTCATGTGTTGGGAACTTGATCACCATTGTAACAGTGTTAAGAAGGTGGGAAATCTGAATATGATATTTGAAAGGCAGGGCTTTTAAGAAGTGATTGGATTGTGAGGACTATGATCTCATGAATGGATTAACTCACTCATGGAGTAATGAGTTATCATGAATGAACTGGTGACTTTACAAGGAGAGCACATGAAAGAGCTCATGCTATTCTCACCATGTGTTTGCCTGCACTTTCACAGGACTCTGTACAGAGTTACCATGAAGAAATCCCTCACCAGATGTGCTCCCTGTACCTTGAATGTCCTGGCATCCAAAACTGCAAGAAATAAATTTCTTTTTAAAATAAATTACCCAGTTTCAGGTATTCTGTTATAAGCAACAAAGAAAATTAATATAGAAAATTGGTACCAGAAGTGTGGTGTTGTTAATAGCAAATACCTGAAAATGTGAAAGTGGCTTTGGAACTGGGTGATGGGCAGAGACTGGAAGAATGTGGAGGAGCAGGCTATATAAAGCCTAGATTATGGTGAGGTCTTAGAAGACAAAAGCACCAGGAAAAGTTTGGAACTTTTTAGAGATTGGTTAAATGGTGGTAACCAGAATGCTGATAGAAATATGGACTGTAAAGACAATTCTGAGGAGGTCTCAGATGTAAACAAAAAGGAGCTTATTGGAAACTGGAGCGGGCCGAGCCCGTGGCGCACTCGGGAGAGTGCTGCGCTGGGAGCGCAGAGACACTCCCGCCGCGGGTTCGGATCCTATATGGGAATGGCCAGTGCACTCACTGGCTGAGTGCCGGTCACGAAAAAGACAAAAAAAAAAAAAAAAAAAAACACGGGGGGGGGGGAAACTGGAGCAAAAGTTATCCTCGCTGTGAACTGGCAAAGAACTTGGGTGAATTGTGTCCATACTGGAGGGCTTTATGGAAAGAAGAATTATGAACCAGTATATTTGGTGGATAAAATTTCTAAGCAGCAAAGCATTCAGGCAGCTGCATGGATACTTCTAACAGTCTACAATGAGTTATGGTACAAAGGTACAACATAAAGGTGAAATATATAATTAAAAGGAATGTAGAGGGTAAAAATTGGAAAACCCTTAGCCTGGCCATATAAAGAGTGAATAAGTGTGTTCAGAAGAGGAAATCAAGAGTGTAGCTGAGGGATTGTTTACTAAGAAGGTAAAGACAGAGAAAAGGGATCATCAAGAGAATGAAAGAAAGGTCTTGAAGGCATTTCAGAGATGTTTGAGTCTGTTCCTCCAATCACAGACCCAGAGGCCTAGGGAGACAGAATGGTTACAGAGAACAGGCCCAAGGTACCCTCTGTGGATGTGCTGCCCAGGGCCACCTTGGATTGCTGTTCCCTGCACCCTGGCTGCTTCTCATACCTCAGTTTTTCTAGCTTCTTTAGCCATGGCTAAATTGGCCTCAGGTGCTACTGGATCCAAAGCTTTGAAAGATGCAAGGAGGAAGATTTGGTGGCATCCACATGGCATTAAGTCTGCAGGCTTGCAGAAGGCCAGACCTGTGGAGGCATTGCAACCTCCACCGAGATTTCAAGGGATGTATGAAAAAGCCTGGGGATTCAGGAGAAAATCTGTCATGGGGATGGAACCACTGCAGTGAGCTTCACTAGAGCAATGCTGAGTGGAAATGTGGGGTTGGAGTTGCAGCAGAGAAACCCCATCAGAGCCATGCCTAGTGGAACTGTGGGAGTAGGGCCACTTCTGAGATCCCAGAATTCCATGTCATCCTGGAGGAGCTGAAGCATGGCTGAGCCCAGGAAAACCATAGGAGTTGGTCTGTGAAGACTTGGAGGCACACTAGTGTATCCACACTAGTGTACAGAGGATACCAGACATGGAGTCAAAGGAAGTTATTCTCTGGCTTTTAGATTTAATGCCTGCTCTGTGTAGTTTTAGGACCTGTTACCTCTTTCTTTTGGCCTATTTCTCCCTTTTTGAATGGTAATATGCACCCTATGTATGTCATACCATTGTATCTTGGAAGTAGATAACTTTTTTGATTTCACAGATAAGACTAGAATTTTGAGTTGCAATGAGTTAAGACGTTGGGGATGGAATAAATATATTTACATGTGAGAAGAACATGGATTTTGGGGGTCAGAGGAAAAGTGCTATGTGTCCAATGTGTCCCCCAAAAGTTCATGTATTGGAAACTTGATCCCCATTGTAACAGTGTTGAGAGGGTGGGAAATCTGATTATGACATTTGAAAGGTAGAGCTTTTAAGAGATTGATAGGTTTGTGAGGACAGTACTCTCATAAACGGATTAATTCATTCATGGAGTAATGAGTTATCATGGATGTGGACTGGTGGCTTTATAAGAGCACATAAAAGAGCTCATGCTATTCTCACCATGTGATTGCCGGCATTGTCATGGGACTATGTATAGACCAATGCCTTTACCAGGTATGTTCCCTGGACTTTTGACTTCCCAGCCTCCAAAACTGTAAGAAATAAATTTTATTTCTTTATAAATTACCCAGTTTCAGGTATTCTGTTATAAGCAACAGAAAATGGACCAATACACCTTAGGTCTTAAAAGGAGATGGTAACATCTCCACTGGCCCTCTCACGGGAGTGTTATAAGGATAAAATTTGATAGTATGTGGCTGCATATATATCACAGTTGGTTTGTAAGCTGCACTGGAAACTTTCACAATCTTTCCTCTCTTTTCCATGAATTGAGCTGCAGAAGCCTTTCTCTACTAAAGTTCATCCTCAGAGAACCAATTTCTTTTTTTTTTTCTTTTTGTCTTTTTTTCGTGACCGGCACTCAGCCAGTGAGTGCACCAGTCATTCCTATATAGGATCCGAACCCGCGGCGGGAGCGTCACCACGCTCCCAGCGCAGCACTCTACCGAGTGCGCCGCGGGCTCGGCCCGAGAACCAATTTCTTATATTAAGACACCACTCTCCTCCTAGGTTCCAGGTTTGGGAAGAACAACTTTGAGAGGAGAATTTCTTTCTTTCTTTCCTTTCTTTCTTTCTTTCCTTCTTTCCTTCTCTCTCTCTCTCTCTCTCTCTCTCTCTCTTTCTTTCTTTGTTTTGCATCTGCAGACTTGCAGTGAGACCGGACATGAGAAACAACTTGAATGGCCATAAATCTTCCATTGTTTTTTATTGCCTTTAGAATAAAATCCACTGTACTTATTTATACAAATATCTTCCATAATCTTGTTTCAATGACTTTATCTCCTTTTTCTTTTAAATTATCTTAGATTATGCCAGAAAAATCTCAACAAGCACATATTTATATTTTAGTTTCTAAATTTTGCGCCTTGGTTCTGTCCTCCCCCAGCCCACCAAGTTACCCATATCTCTTTCAATTAAAATCCTTCCTATGAAAATCTCATGAAAATTATGGCCCAGACAAAATATCACGCTCCATGAATTCTCCAAGCTTTAAATCTGTTTACCAAAGGCAAAATTTTGCTCCACTTAATGCCACTGATTTCTGATTTTGCAGGAGAATCAAGATTATACATTTATACAATAGTCATTCCTCTAGAGTTAACATGTACTGGAATATTGAAGCATCGCTGAAAAGTCTTATATTTTTCTTAATTGTTTTTACAGCCAAATTGACCAAAGCAAGACAGTGATCTATAGATAAATAGTTGTGACTAAAACATCTGCTCACTTCTTACAGAGGATATTAGATTTAACACCTTGATTCTGAAATTAATTGGAAAGAATCCTAGCATATAGTGTGAAAGGATTGGACAGCTTACTAATGGGGCAGTAATTTGAGGAAATTAGAAGATTCTCTTTTAGAAGATTGGGTAGAATATACTTTGAATCCATCCTGAGGGAACTGTACTTGAGGAGTTAATTAGGGTAAATACTTTGGCAGTGATTAGGGCCCACCACTTAGGAAAAAATTCAAACATTTCTGGCAAAAATATATTTCTTCCTGAGGCCCTACTTAGCTTTGGGCTATTGATCAGGTATTTTAATGCAGCTGTAGTTATTGGACGACAGCTGGGGAGATCTTGCAATTTCAAAAATGCATAGAAATCATTTTTAGCTATGTGAATCAGCTGGTTACTGATAAGGATGTAGGCTCTAGATTTATCTTATTGAAACTACATTGTTGACAATAACCTCAGGTCTGCACTGGTCATGGCTGTTCAGGTAAAATTCAGAGCTATCTACTGATATATAATAGTATCTGAGTTTTACTTTTGAGTGGATGAGTTGCTTATAAAAGTATTTCATTTAAAAATATTGTTGGATACTGTCATATAGAGGTTTTCAAAGAGAATATCTCATTGTGTTCCGTTGAACAAAGACTGGTCATCCTCAGTTAAGGAGGTCTGTTTGCATGGTCCAAATACAAACACAGGGGAACTTTGGGGGAAACACAGGTATGGATGTGAAGAAGGGGATTCCTGTAGAGTTAGCCAGGGCAGCTGACCCAGTCCCGTTGACTAATGGAATGACAGTAGTTGCAGCTGTTTCTGCTCACCTCTGGCACCCCCATTTGATTATAAGCTAAAATAGCTAGACGTTTTTTCCAGGTTTATTTTTCTCTTCATTATCAGTATTTTTTTCATTTAGCTAATAGGTAGGATGACCAAACCCTTGATTGTCTAAGTATTGAGAGATTGTAAATAATCTGTTGGTACACAGAAGAAAAACATCTTTAGAAGAAGTGAAGATAAGTGCTATACCTTCTCTAGATTTCAGAAAGTTCCCTATAGAATAGGATAAAAAAAAAAAAAAAGACAAACTACTTCCCTTTTTATTTGTCCATAATTCTTCTATTCAGGAGATTAGATACAGGAACAGGAATGTTAAGGATATATGTTTTACCTAGCTCTCTCTAAAATTGAATTAAACAAAAAGGTTCTGGGGATTAAACACTTTCTAAAATTTTTTTCTAAATAATCTGCCTCTGGAATAATCTGTAATTTAACACACTGTTTCTGTCTGTTACTGGATGCCTTTGGTGTTAAATGGGAAATGGGATTGCTTTCTGAAACCCTTAAACTATTCCTCAAAAATGTCACAAAAGGTCTACCTGCATCAGCATCTTTTGGAATGCTAAATAAAAATACACATTCCTAAAATCTTCCTCAGACATACACACTCAGAATTCTGGGAGAAGAGTCTGGGAAATAATCGTTTTTAACAAATTTATCAGAAGAGTCTTGTTCTGAAAGCTTGTAAACCAATTGTTTAAGAAAATCCAAATATTTGCCTATGATCTTAATTATTGTTGATATATACACAGCAGAAACGTAACATTCTTTAGTTGAAAAGCAATAACTCTCTTTCAGATTGTGAATCTTAATTATGCTTTTGACAAACTTACTAATAGGAAAGGTGACCTCAAAAGGTTCAGAGGAGAAAATATAAGTGATATTGCCTTTACTGGACTGGAAGATAATTTTCTTATTGTGAGGCAGGATTTAGAAGAGAGTGGTCACGTTTCTGGAGTAGTAACCATTCTATTGCCCCTGAATAAACAAAACTCTGTGCTAGAAACTAGGAATACAGAGATGAATAAGACATAATAACTATCCTCAAGGAATTTACATTATTTTGGGAGACTGACCTAAAAACAAATAATGGCTTGAACAGAATTAGCCACAGAGCAGTACAAAGGAGGGATGGATCAGGGAAGAATCCATTAAATTAATTCTTGAAGGAAGAGTTAGAATTTCTTTATTGGAAATGGGAGAATGTAGGCATCAAGACTAAATTTTAGGCCAAGGGGTGATATATATAAAGGTATGGACAGCTGAAACAACATAATGTGTCTGTGGAACTGTAGATAACTTAATGTGGCTGAAGCGTCTAGAACTGTACATTTGATACAGAGGTTTCAGGTCCTAGCCACACAATGAGTGGAATTCAGTGTAGGCTCTGTGAGGACAGTCTATAGTAAATGGGTTTAAGAGAGGGCTTAGATAAGATCTCCTCTGCTGTCTGTATGTAACTACTTTAATCTCTTTTCTTTACCTGCATTCTTTCCCTAAGTGATCCTATCCTGTCCTATGTCTTTAAAAACAAACTCTTCTGAGGACTTCTAATGCATGTTTTTAGTAGAGGTTCCCGATTTGTATTTTATGTCTTATGTCACCTTTCTATCTGGCACCTTAAGGATAACGTTCAAGCAGTAACTCTTGATTTCATCCTCACAAACCTATGTCTCGCTCAGTCTTCTCCATCTCAGTCATCCAGTTGCTAAAGCCAAAGTCCTAAGAGTTCCTAATTTCTCTTCCTCTGCTCATTCATCCATCAGTTTTTATCCACAAAATGTGTCCTAGAATAGTCTACCTCTGCTGCCATTGCGCTCTCATCACCAGAACCATCACTATGTCTATTCTCTTGCTTCTTTCCTTACACACTGATAATTATTTTTCTGCATTAGAAGTTATCTTATGACATGTAAATCAGAGCACTCACTCAGATCTTAAAATCTTTTCTATTCACTGAGAATAAAAGCAAGCTATTCCTCATAGTCTCTAAAGCCCTGACCAATCTAACTTGGGTTTACCTCTTGGATCTTACCTTGCTCCATCTTTGCACCCCTTCTTGGGCTCAAGTCATGCTGGCCTTTCCGTGTCCCTAACATGCCAAGCTAGGACCTACCTCAGGCCTTTGCGCTTGTTCTTCCCTTCTTCCTGGGATGCTTTCCCCTGGCGCTGAACAGTAGTGGCTTTTTCTCATCATTCAGGTCTCAGCTCGAATGTCACCACTCCAGAGAGGATTTGCCTGATCACTGTAAAATAACAGTTTTAACAAGTTAGTGACTATTCTTCACAGTGCTCTGCTGTTTTCCTTTATTGTACTTATTGCTATTTCTAATTATTCTGTTTATTTGTGTTTCCCCTGCTAGGATGTAAGCTCTCTGTGGGAGGGGCCCTTTCCCTCTTATTCACTGCTGCATTCCTTTCACCTGAAACTGGGCCAGGTGTGGAATACACTGAGGTGGTCCTCTATAAATATCTGTTGGGCAAAGGAGAAAGTGAAGACAGTATTTTTAACTAAAAAATGGTGAACAATTTTCTTGAATTACACTGTTCAATTCAGCAGTCACCAGCCATATGTGGCTATTTAAATTTAATTTAAAATTAATTAAACTTAAATAAGATTCTAAATTCAGTTTCTCAGTTGCATTAGCCACGTTTCAAGTGTTCAATAGCCACATGTGGTTAGTGACTACTATGTTGGACAACATGGAGACAGAACATATCAACTTCACAGAAAGTTATATCGGACAGTACTGTATTCTAGAGAATGAGTGTGTAAGCCATAATAAACTTACATAAAATGCAGAAAAACTTCTAATCCAGACAGATTACATATTTTGTGGAGTATGTGGAAATCCATACATTTTTTTTAAGAACTCTCTTAAATAGGATAAATTCTCAGCTCCAGAAAAGGCTTAGCAGCCACATAGCCTAAAGGTGGGTCTTTGGACTTTTGACCTCCCAAAGTCCCTTCTGGATCTACACATAATTATCTTGTGATTGTAATTAAACTTACATTGTGCCAGCCAAGTGCTAAACCTTTCACAGAATCCACAAAAGACATGGTCTTTGATCTTGAGGAATTTTTTCAAGACCCTTTTCAAACTGTATTTAAGAATAGATCACATTTTGTAAGGGCTATAAATGAAAGAATTCATGATGATGATTGATGACTCTGAGAAAATGTGAGTGACAGAGCACAAGATTTCAAAGCATTTACTTGTCCTGTTTAATTTACAAATTAGAAAAAATTGACTTGTCCTATTTAATTTGCAAAACTTCAGAACTCTCCAGCTTAAAGTACTAACAATTGTAGCCATGTTTTATTAGATCCTTACCTGCTTGTCAGAATTCGAGATGGCTAGTGTATGTTCTAGCTCATTCCCAGATTTCATTAAGGCAGCCTCCCTTGTTAAGGCAACCAGTCAGAACTCTTTGGAATAATCCCCAAGACAATATTTTAAAGGAGTGTTTTACTGAGTCTGAATACAAATGTATCTGTGGAGCTTGTTTGGTTTCAATTCAAGTCAAGTGACAAGAGAGGACAATGCTTGTCTGAGAAAATTTGGTCATGGTTCAGAAAATTCTTCTGTTCCATATGCAGTGGGCATGCTGAGAAGAAAGCAAGACAGAAAACAGAGAGACAGAAAACTCCTGTGTTTGGAAAACTAGTTCTGGCCTAACTTTACAGAATGGTGAATCTGCATGTGGTTCCTACCTGGAGAAAGGCAGCTTACTTGATATTCAGAGGAATGAAATAGCATCAGAAAAAGCCTTCTCGAGCTGTTTTCATCTTTGCTGCCTGGCAATGTCATCACGTATTTCGGGCAAATAGAGTTTGCATCAGTTCAGTTGACAGGACTTCATGAATTTTAATATCCTGGCTCCATATTCATGTTAGTGTTGATGCATCCTTGAACATTTTTTTCCTCCATTTTCTTGGTAAAAAGCTGGATTTGTGCCAAAATTACAGAACATTGTTATTCTGTAAAGTATTTGAAACTGTTAATGCAGGTTAAGTGAAAAATTGCATGAGTTTTTGAAATTTGTTCCAACAAATTAATAAGCTATAATTCAGGTTCAGTTTTAATGAGTAAAACAGAGCACATATTTTATCATTCTGCTCCTAGGCTCATGAATTTGTTTAAATTTGAACTCCTTCAGAAATCTTTCAAATACCTTTTAGTCTTGGGTTTAGAAAACTTAGGAGTTAGTGTGTCATGTAACTGCAAGAGAGTGTTAAAACTTTGTATGCTTGCAGAAAAACTCTTAATGCATTTAACAGATTACATTCACGTAGAAAAAGATAAATGCAACACTGTAGAGTTACTACATGATTATTTTATTGTCCAAGAGAACTGAGTTTGACACCTTAGAAAGATACTTTAGCAGGAGTAACTATGGTTCTCCCAATTTGCATATTCAAAGCTGGTATTTGGTCACCTGCATATTTGGTTACCCAAAGAGGGAATATGTAAATTATAATCTGAGACACAATGAAATATAGCAGAAAAGGGAAAGGTTATACAGATAAAGATGCACAAATTCACAATTGCTTGAAAAAAAAGCAGTTCAATCAGCATATTTGTTTTCCCATTCTGTAGCATATTACCGTAGGGAAGACAAGATTTGTTTCTTGAATAGGCAAAACCAGGACAAATCTCTATTCTTGCTACATAAAAGATGTCATTTAGAGGCACAGAAGTATAAAAGTAGCTGAAAAGTCACAGTTCTATATACAATAATTCAGAAGACTTGAACACAGGTGTATCATTGCTCCACTTGGTATTAGTTACATTGTTGCTATATCAAAGTCAAACCCATCCTAGGAAATCCAGACAGAGCTTTGATCAGCTTTAGCTGGATTCAGCTAGTTGTTAGATTTCCTGTGGATTGCATCCTCTTAAAGATTAGCTCACCAGCCTTATGTTGTTTCTTGAAAATGTGTTGTCTAAAGAGGGTTAATAGTGAGAATAAAGGTTGTTACCACTTTCTGAATTTTTTGTTTAGAAAGAATTGAAAAATTTCTGATTTAGAAGGCAAGATATTTAGGTTCAAATATTTGATCTCAATTACAGAATATATAAACTTAAACCTCAACTTTCTTTCAAAAAATTGTATTGCTCTATAGATAACCTTAATGTAGAGCTACTTTTACCTGCTGGTAATCCTGCCGACTGAGCCAATTGTTGAACTAGGGCTGGGTCTGGAGCTCACAGACCCCTCAAGCCCGTTCACAGACTGGGTCACAAACCCTTCATAGGCCAGGCTGAGTCACCAGACCCCTCACATGCCAGGCTGGGTCAGCAGATCCTTTACACGCAGGTCTGTGAGCTAGGTAACCGGCAAGAGGTCCGTGGAAACCGCAGATTGAAAAGCACGGTTGCTGTGCAGAAAGAAGCAGCCGCTCAAGGCAGTAAAACGCCAGCCAAATGCAGCACCCCGCAGGCGCACTAACTCCGCCCACACACAACCTATGCACAGCAAATGCTTGGCAAGATTCTGAACATCTGAGGAGCCCTGACCATTTTCCTATATTTTCCCAACACTTAATTTTATTAAATATATTATTTCCAACAATGACTCTAAGCATTTTCACCCAGTACTCCTTTCAAGATGATCACCTCAAAGTGACCATCTTAACCCCAATGTTAAGAAAAAAAAAAAAATAATAATAATAAAAATATTTCTGAGTTCATGGATAAAATATTTGTTTTGAAAAAGTTAGCGTTTAAGAAGCATCGTTCCTTTAATTGGTTATTTCAGAAATGAGAAAGGCTTTTACTTGAGACCATGGGCCCATATTTATGAGAGTTTGAGGCCATAAGGAGAGAAAAATAACTAACAAAGGGCAAGGTCAGGATGGTGAATAATGGAATAAAGTAAGCGTAGACAGCCACAGAACTCTACAGTTGAGTGAGGCTTTAGAGATTTTTTGTCCACTTGAATATAAGCCCATGAGGACAATGGTTATGTCTGCCTTATATATTGTTTTGTTTCTTCCAGTAGCTAGCACAGTTTTGGAATGTAGTAGGAATATGGTACAATGTGACAAAAAACACATGCAATTACTGGAAGGGTCTAAGATTTCTGGGTACGACTCCCGAATTAGGCAGAATTTCTTGATTAGGCAGAATCGATATGCTTTATCTGGATTATTTATCACCAAGATATGTGGGCGATATTTTATTTTCAAGAGAGCCCAGATACAAGTTTAATGGATGATGGGAGTTTTGTACTCTGCTAGTGACATAGCTAAAATTAGGATCAGTAACTAATGAAACTAGGTACAAACTATCAAGCCCTATGTCCTAAACAACGTAAACAAGGTAGTAGAGGATACTTACAGGGAATTTTCAAGCTTTAATAGCACATTATACCTAGAGCACCTCGTCTTTATCTTGGCCATCCTCAGTGATAAGCATAGAGCTACTCAAGTCCAGCTATCCAGCAGTCAGTTAACCCAAATCATACACACTGTACTATCATACACAGTATTTCCATAGTAAGAAGATGAGTTTAGGATGGAATTATGATCAATGGCTATAAAATTATGAAATAAATTCGTTTGGAGATTAAATCTCAGAATTTATAATTAGGAGATATTTTTTGATATCTGAATGTTAATTTAGCATGAATGCAATGAAGTATTACTTTGTGATTCAGGTAAACATGTGGAGCTTATTTTTTTATGAAAAGGTTTGAGAAGACGACATAGCAATAGCTTCAAGCAGGTTTAAATTACTCAGGTAGAGCTTTTTAAGGAATTGGGGATGTTTGCAGATATCCTTGAACACTGAGATTGGTATCAGGAAGGCTGACACATCTCTCTGCCATAATTCCACTGATGCCCTGATAGAGAATCTATCCGTATATGACCTGATAGAGTTTTCTGTTCAGTGGATCATACATATCACTCAGACTGGCATTTCTCATGTTCTTAGTTGAGTCATTTTCTCAAGGCTCAGAATTTAAGTCATGGCAGCCAGACCATGTGGTAAGCTAGTCTGTGTTAATGGGTCAACCCCATAATCAGGTCCTTCTTACTTACCTTGTCTTATCCCCTACTGTTCTCCATTCTCCATTACCTTGCATCCCTTTATGCCTAACCCCTAATGGTCCACACTGGGCTAGTCACTGTTTTGTGATGTTTCAGTATTCCTTAATTCCTTTCTTTGACAATGGGGTTCCCTCTTGTTGGAAAACTGACAAAATCAGCATATGTGGCCTCCTTTTTAACATTTACATCTCTTTTTTATGGTTTGAAATCACTCAGTGGTGGACATATTGTAAGTGCCCCCAAATGGTTGCTAAATAAATTGAATATTAATGGATTAACTTCTGATACACATATGTGTATTTTAATGGTATAATGTCCTTACACATATGAATGATCTGAGTTATATTGTTTAATTAGGAAGAGGAGAAATTTTTCTATTTAAATGAATCCTTTTACTAAGGTTCAAACTGAGTCCTCATGGGAGATTTGCCATGTATAGTTGCACTACCCACTTCCCATGTTGATGTTTAAGAGAATTTGGCAGTCTTGAGTCACACCAAGCTCTGGACTACATATCATCCGGTATCATGCAAAGTCTGTAAAAAAGAGATAGAAACAGATTCCAATACTTTGCAAGCATAATTTAACAGCCTAGAGTGTAGAAGTGAAAAATAGTCATTATAGTGACTATTATACATATATGTACATGTTGTTTTCCCAACTCAGGTGAAAATGTAAATAAAATGATACCATAAAATTGCAGGTTTAAGTAAGGTACTTAAGTATAAAATGGGATAAATGTCAAAATATAGAGTAAAATATTACTTCAATTTTAATTTTAAAATTGTTCTTAGTTTTGTATATTATTTATGTATTTTTCTTTCATAAAAGCTCCGTTATATAATAAAAATAGAGTCATTCTACTTAAATAATATCAGTTTATTAATGGCCAGACTTAAACAAAGAAATGGGACACCTTCAATACAAAAACAAAACAGGAATACACACTGCGTTTTTCTCTCTCATATTCTCATTAGGTCATTCACATAGAAACTTTTCTGTAGCAGCTGATAAAAAAGCTTTTTAATCTCGATATAGTACACACTGGACTGAGCATTTACAAAGGATACTGAGATTATTTCCCCAGTTGATTTTTAATATGAATTTGTCCTGGTATTCTCTCATTCTTTTCTTTTTGCAGATAACTTACCTTTAAGCATAAGCCGTGTGAACATCTTTTTGCAATGATGAAACAGTTCTTCAGCATTTAAAGTTATTTATGGTAGAATAATTTTAGCTTGGTTTTCATTTTGTTTCTTATCGATCTCTTTTTTTTTTTTTGGAGGGGAAGGAGGGGAACTTGACACATTCTTTTGGTTATTTTATAAAGTTATTTTGTAACCACAGTAAGTGTTACAATCCTTGAAAATTCAGTGATTCTTTCACTGCTTGTCCTCCATGGCTAAATCCTTCTGGGAGCCCCTTGAATTTTAATCTTGAATTTGACATCCCTCACAGTGCTTATAACTTTCAGTTACCTCTCCCTCCATGTTATGATAGACACAGTTAAGAATCTATCAGAACCAATTAAGATTTTTGATTTTTCTCCTAAGTCACCACAAAGAGTCTTACAAATCTTTAATTTTTGTGAATTATGGGGAAGAGAGCAGCTGGGTCTAGGGGATTCCTGTGAGGGGTCCCAGCATGTTGTTGTATCAAACAGAATCCTCATGGTGAAGCAAAGAAAATCCTGAATGAACTAAATTGGCCAAATGAAAGAAAACAAAATTTGATTTTTATTATTTTTCTGAGCACAAAAGTAATACATTGTTATTACTGAACATTAGAAAAGTGTAAAAGAATATTAAGAATATAAAATTATCCTTCCACCACCTCAAAACTGCCAATATTTTTTCGTTAAGATCTTTATATATTACAAAATTGAGAACATGTTACATTTAGCTTGCTTTTTTCCTGTTATTATAGTATTTTCACAATTATTAATGTGATTTTGAATAGCTCTTTGCTCCATTATGTGGTTATTTCATCACAACTTGGAGTTACTTTGATGGAAAATTTGGAGACCGGCCTGATCTTAGAATTTAATTTTCTGTCTTGCCAAATCTATATTTGTTGATTTTTTTCTCTTTGAATTATAATTCCTTCAACTTAATCAAGTACATGGTATGCAAGTATCAGGCACTGAGATGTCCAGTGCAGTTTAGTTCTCAGGATTCTGGTGGAAGCATTGATTCAGGAGTGTGACAACTCCCTAGAAAAGGGCTCCAGTAACTTGCAAAAAGTCACAGAGTAGGTGGTGGAGGCAGACTTTTCAATAGCAGTTTTTGTTTCTAAAACTTTTACTGTCTGTACTATGCCATATTGTAACTCAAAGAGTAAAAGTAGCAGCTCAAAGCATAAACAAGGGGTAAGAAAAAAAAAAGAAATTAGAAAGGTGTAATAGTGGAACTTATGATTTGGTATTTAGTAAGACATCCCTGGTTTTTATTTTTCCCCCTCAAGGAGGATTCTATCACTCAATCTGTTAAGAAAAAGACAAACCTTTTCCAGAGCCCTTCTTGTATGCCAGATATCAACTTTTCCTCATTGGCTAGATGTGCTAGTTACTTGAAAGACAAATTAACGGTTACATCAGTAGAGGAATTGTCTTAGACACTGAGCTATTTTTAAAGAAACATTGATCTTACGCATGAATCTTCTCTGTCCAAACCCTTTAATGCCACATCAGTGTTTCAAATGTATTTGAAGGATGATTAGGAAATCCAGGAAATGTTAAAGTTTAGATTCCTGGGCCCTGCTTCCAAATTTATGCACTTGAAATGTAGAAGTAGGGACATAAGATTCTTCATTTAAAAAAAGTTCTGCAGAAGACCGTTATGATCAGTCTAAAACATGGTACAGAAAGCTCTGCTTGATCTTGTTGAGGTAAAATGCTTTATTATGACAGCAATTAATACTAGTCACCTCTTTGAGCACTCACTATAAACCAAATGTATTTCATATGCATAATTTTACTTAAGCATCAAAAACATAGGTTAACAAAACCCCACATCTCTGTAGATGAGAAACTAATAATCAGAGAATCGAAATAAGATTGAAATAAACAAATTGCAGTAAAGACACACACATATACACATAAACACACAATACAAAGAAGAAAGGAAGCAGATGAAGGATTCTAATTAGAGTCTGGGTAACTTCAAAATCCACTACACATAATCTTGGCTAGATTGGTCACACAAAGTTCTGAAACTGTTTTTTATTTTGACAATAAACTCACAAGATTGAGCTGCGAAAGATTGTTTTGACCGAACAATTCTAGAATTGTGGCTTACATGCACAAAGCCATATCCCAAGGGACTTGGATCAAGATGTAAAAGCTATAGAATGGAAAATATGGTTAAGGAATTAAACACTCTCCTATTGTTAGCCCAAGAATCACACTGATCTTCTTTCCTGTGCATTGCAGATAGACCACGAGCTTAATTAAAACTTGGCAATCTGTGTTCACTAAATCTGCGTTTATTATCCACACTTGGAGTTGTGTCCTTTGTGGATAGGTGTAATGACACTGACGTGCATCATCCTTGGAGCTTGTACTTATGGCATTTACTCATTGTAAAAGGTATTTCAAGGGTATGCTGAAAATAGGACTCCACATCAAATGTGGTAACTAACGTGAGCTTCAGAGTCTCAGCTTGGTTTTGACTGTTCTTCGTACTTTTTGAATAGGGCAGTGTTTTAATGTCACAGAATCCTCTAGAGGCAGGAAACAATACATTACAAATCTGCATGAAAAGGTAGCTAGACGAGAGCTGAATATAATTCTTTTGTAGAAGGCAGGGCAAATTATAGCAAGGTGCCACTGTAGCAAGTTTTCAAACAAATCCATAATCAAAAAAAATTCAGCTGAAGATAACACTGCAGCTGAGAGTTAGCCAAAGGCCGTATTTTTCAAAGTCCAGAAAAAGCCATATATTTCTCACCTTCAAACACGGCAGTTAAATTGATGATCTTCCTTTGTTTCTTTCTGTTTTCATTCTCCTTACTCCTATCGTTACTCTTATTATATGCCTTAGATGATAAATTGTCAGTGTTTGTGGATTTTCTTATATAATTCAAATTTCATTGCTTGACCCACAACCTAAATCTCCTTCATTGAATATAGCCCTTGATTATTCTCCTTAAATTCATATTGTTTGTTGGTACAGCCCTGAAAATGGTTTCCAGAAATTACACACTTCCCATTCCTACTCGCATGTACAAGTTTACCCACCCACATCCACACGTCCAGACACATCTACTCAAATTGTTTCAAGAGTTTGCATTTCTCTCTCAGGTTCTTTTTATTTTTATATCACCCACTCCTCTTACCACTCTCAACTGTTTCCCATCTCTGAGAGCTAAGAGACAGCAGATTATGTCAGAAATTGCCTAAGTCTGAGGTCCAGGAGAACTACATTATCTGGCTGGATCCATTTTTGATCAGGTGTGTAAAATTGGGCAACTCAAGATAATTTTGTAACCTCAAGTTCCTCAAAAATAAACAATGAGTGAGCTTATATCTGAAACCCTGAATATAAATGACTTCATGAGTAAGACAGGTAATTTTTTGGACTAACATAAAAAAAAATACAATAGTAAGTCCTGAGAACTGCAGACAAACTGAAAGTTGTATGCATAGTATAAAAACTTCAATAATGTGTGGGCCAAAACAGACAAGTAAGCAAACAAAAAACCAAACGAAGCAAAACCACACAGTCTGTTGCCTGGAACAGGAGGGTGGTTTCGATCATCTCTCTCTTTCTTGCTCTCTCACTCTCTGTTTTTTTCCTAGTGCTAAAATTTTATGACCTTCTAGAGTCAGAAGCCTCTACAGAAAAAAATTTTAACAATAGCCAAAGCTAAAAAAGACAGAGAAAAAAACAACATTAAATTACTTCTAGGCTCCCTGTATCAGATCTCATAATCTGGACCTGATGAATAAGAGTTCAGCCCAAGAATAAGGCAAAATAGTGAAAGGCACAGGCTTGAGAGCCAGACAGAGTTCACATTTAGGAAGAAATAAGCTTTGTTAACATCTTATTAGGGAT
Organism: Cynocephalus volans; assembly: GCF_027409185.1. Taxonomy (NCBI): domain Eukaryota; kingdom Metazoa; phylum Chordata; class Mammalia; order Dermoptera; family Cynocephalidae; genus Cynocephalus; species Cynocephalus volans. Next base: position 117,233,836 of record NC_084464.1, on the reverse strand, counting down.
TATGGATTCACTGACTTTTGAAGAAAAAAACAGGGTACATTCAGGACAGCCCTACGCACACTTATAAAATAAAAATCATATACCACCTATTATTTAGTTAAGCATGAATCATTCACAAAACCTAGAAAACAACATGTACTAAAGTTATCAGTTATAAACTTGGCAAAAACCTTTAGCTAAAACTGAATAAGGTAGAAGTTTCTGATTTACCCTGTTCTTCCTAGATCTTCCTTAGGATCCAGCTAATGTTCCTCAGATAAACACAATATCTTTACACCACTCTAGCCAATGCAGAGGTTTTGCTCTCTTGTATTAATTTAGTATTGGTTTTAGCTTGTGTTTTTCAAAGTTCGGAGTACGAAATGTTTTTTTTTTTTTTCAGCTAAATGCATGTTATTTTATTTGGAAGGACAAAACATAAATCTTTATCACTCACTACCTCCCTATTACTAATTTTTTTAAAAATATTTTATTTATACATATTTATAGGGAACAGAGTTGACTATGAGTATTTGTGTACAGTATGTGATGATCAAATCAGTATTATTAGCATGTTCATCATTACAAATTGTAATTACTTTTTGTGTCACTTACAGAATTACTTCCTATCCCCTGCCTCCCTACCCCTTACCTTTATCATTGTGTTGGAAGGAAGTCTTGCTTTTCTTCCATAAGCCTGGGAAATATTGGCTTCCTACTTGTTTCCATTGAATGAATGTTTACATATGAGTGCAAGGTATTCTGAGTCAAGGAGCAGCATTTTTCTTGTGTTACATTCAACTCCTTTAGAAAAGAAATTTAATTTTCAGTCTGGAGTCTGACCTTCAATTCAGTTCACATATATTTTGTGCTGGGCATGGATATACAAAGATAAATAAAATACAGAAAGAAGAATGAACAGATTCTTACTCTTGAGAGAGTACATTATATTCATTTGGAGAATATAAACACATATGAGGGATCTTCAAAATGTTCATGGAGAAATTCTTTTAATTTCATTTTTCCACTAACTTTTTGAAGTACCCTCATATGATAGATAAGGTCAGTACAAGGTGATAAGTACAATAATCAGGTCTCCAAGGTAATTTGAGAGGTCAGAGTAGAAACAACTCCCCAAAACTGGAGTTGGGGGTTAGAGGACAATAAGTTTTTCTGGCTGTTAAGTATTTTGACTGTCTTACAGAATGATAAGCAATGTACTGAAGGGGGAGATGTTCAAAAGCTGAGTGTGTTCAGAAAATTTCAAGTAATTCTGTATTTCTTTACTGTAATAGATGATTTAGAGAATATTGAAACAAGAGCTTTAAAAGAAAAAGTTGGGTAACAAAGAGACTTGTACATTGTACTAAAATATTTAGACTTTAACCAGTAGACAATGTGAAGCCATTAAAAGTTGAAATTAAAGAAGTAACACCAGATATTATTCTGATAGCTTTGAATGGTGTAACATGGAACTGGGAAAAGAAATGAGAGGCACTGTATTATGAAATAGAGAAGAAATATTTGAGAACAAAAGAAGTAGAATGATTAACATGTATCTGAGATAAAATAAAACAACCTAAGTAGTTGATTGGATGTTGGGAGTAAAATAAAGAAAACAGTAGAGGCTGAATTTCAGATTTCTGTTTTGTGACCTTGAGTTGATAGTAATGGTATCAAATAAGATTAGAAAATCATATGGGGAACAGGCTTTACCAAAGAAGAAAGTAAAGAAAGAATAGATTCTGTATATACTGAGGCTGTGATACACATAGGACAACTAGATAAAGAGGATAGCAGGGAGTAGGAAGTGTATTCACAGCTTGTGGAAGAAAAGGTCTGGAGATATAATTTTAAGAATCATTGTCATGGAGATGATGATTAGAATTATGAGTATAGATGATATTATTCAGGAAGAGCATATAGTGAGGAGAACGAGTGTCAAGAAAAACATCCCCCGAAGAGTAGGAAACTGTGAAGATAACAGAAAATGGCAATGCCCTGAAAGCCAAAGGAAAGTATTAACAGTTCAGTTCTGGCCATATATAAAAAAAGGATAATTCATGATGAACATGTAGTGTTCATCCCAGAAAAGCAAAATTGACTTTGCTTTTGAAAATCAGGTAATATGTATTGTCTTATGAACAGCATAAAAGAAAACAACTGTATGATCTTTTCAATGAATGCAGAATATTTTATAAGATTTAACATCAATTGAGGATAAAAACTCTCAGCAAACTAGGGAGAGAGGGGAACTTCCTCAAATTAATAAAGGGCATCTACAAAAAAACCTATGGTTGTCATCAAACATAGTTTTGAAAAACTGAACACTTCTCCCCTAATATAAGGGACAAAGCAAGGATTTAACTTTTACCACTTTCATTTAACATTGTACTGAAAGTCCTAACCAGTGCAATAACACACAAAAAAGAAACAACATTAACAGACTGGAAAGGAAGAAATGAAACTGCCTTTATCTGCAGATGACTTGAGCACATACATTGAAACTCATAAGAAATATACATATACAAAATAAAAAATTAGAACTGATATGTCAGTTTAGTAATATTGCAGGATGCAAGGTCAATGTTCACAATATGTATATTTGAAAAACTGACTCTTATCAAGATTATATGAAGAAAACTTACACCTCAATAAGAAGTCAAAAAAAATTGAAAGTTGGCAAAATATTTATACTGACACTTTACAAAAGTAGATATTAAAATGGCCAGTAAATACCTGAAAAGATGCTTAACCTCTTTAGTCATCAGGGAAATGAAAGTTAAAATCATAATGAAGCACTAGTACACGCCTATTTAAAATATTGGCAGTACCGAGGTTTGGACAGGACTCGGAATAACTGGAACTCTCATGCATTGGTGGTGCACTTTGGAACATTTTGGCTGTTTCTTAAATGTTACCTGCTCACTTAGATAATTCAGCAGTTCAGTTCCTAGGTATTTAGCCAAGAAAAACGAAAACATATATTCATACAAAGACATAATTTGAATATTTATAAGAACTGCATTTATAATAACTAAAAACTGGAAATAGCCCAAATGTCAATTGATAGATGAATGTATGAACAAAATTTGGTATGGCTACAATTGAGTACTGCTCAATTAAAAATGAATCAACTATTGACATACACAACATGAACATATCTTAAAAATATTATGCTGAGCAAAAGAAGCCATGCACAGCATGTGATTTCATATGTATAATATAAAATTTTGAGAATAGGAAAAACTAATTTATAGTAACAGAAAGCAAATCAGTGGCTGCTTTGGGTTGGGGGGTAGGTGAGTTAGTGATTCCAAAAGGGCATGTGAAAACTTCCTGTAGTAATGAAAATGTTCTTATCTTGATTGTCAAAATGCATCAAACTGTACAATTAAAATGAATGCGTTTCATAGTACCTAAATAAAATGGATTAGAAAGATATAAATACATATTGAGAATGCTGAGATAGAAGAGAATTGACATGTTTAAAAGCTGCTGTCAAAGCACCAATAGATAGAAAAAGTTGAAGATCCTGGAGGAGATGGATTAACTACATTAAGAGTATGGTACCTGGGAAGATAGGAAGAAGTGAAATGAAGGGCAAAGATGGGAGGCAGGAATTAAATGATAAATAGGATATTTTACTTTCTAAGATAGAGGGAAAAAGGTAAGCAGTAACAACAGTGTTTCTGTTCATGGGACTAGATGTGGAAACATGAACAAACTCATGACGTGTAGCCTCAGTTTGCTGAAGTATGAAGCAAGTCTTCTGTGTGAAACTGCTTTTCACCTTGGTCAAAGCCTTGCTTGAGAAACTTTAATGTCAGAAACTACCATTTAACTTGGTAGACCACTAAGTGTCAAGCTTCAGTGCCAATGTTATTCCCAGTTGGGTTTCTCTATGTGGTGTCTATTCAACTCTCTGCTAGTCTTAGCATAATGAGCTTCTTCACTTAGAAAAGAATGTACAAAATAACTTCGGGTTATTAAAGAAATATTATAGATATTATTAAATATTTGTTTTAAAATTGTAACACAGATATGTAGAAAAAAGACTTTGCAAAATATTTAAAATTTGTGAACTGTATGAAAGTCTAAAAAAGACAATTTTATTTCAAGATTTTTAATACTAAAATACATGCTGAAAGCAAGCTTATAATTTAATTATAATATGATATCTTCATACTTTTCTATTCTCTTGGCTTCATAAAATAATATCTGTAACCGGAAAAAATGTACCCTTCTTTCGAAGCTTTAAAAGTTTTTATTTGTCAAAATTATTTTCTTTCAAAAGTACCTAGTGACCTTTTCCTACAGGCTGTTTAAATAGAAATTCAGTTTGAATCATAACATTAAAGCATCAAATTAAGACATTACAAGAAAAATAAATTTATACAATGAAAATACTACAATTAAACCTCCCTAATTTCAAGGTCATAAAGATGTTCTTTTAATTAAAAGCCTCAACCAAAAATGCCCCAACAGAACATCCATTAAATAGTGCTATAAACAGAAATTGACTGAGATATGTGGAGACCGAGAAGCCTAGCATTAAAGCCAGAGACCTAGATTTTAAACCACAGCTGGTGTAATCAATAAATAAGTGAAGCAACAGTCATTAAAGAGAGTGGTAAATGATAATACTGTAAAACAGCCTCAATGTCACATTTAGTAATAGGCATCCATCTTCCAGAGGCCTTTTAATGATTACTTGTATGCTATCCAAGGAGCTAACCTCACACAAACTGAGCACCGTGGTCATTATGAAAGGAAAAACACCACACTCTGGGAAAAATAGGTTCAAATGCCATTTCTCTAACATGCAACAGAAAACATGCAAAAAACACAGGTTAGAAATTTATCAGGACAAATTCACATACTTATGTATTAGGTAGGACCACAATGAAGAGGAAATGGATTAGGTAAAGATTCTTTAGGCTGTAAGTCACAAACATCCAGCCTGAACTAGTTTAAGCAAAAAAAAAAAAAAAAAAAAAGGAGAGAGAGAGACACTATTGAAAAGATGCTGATATCTCCGATAATCTAAGGGAAAAGTTGATCAACAAAGGTACGAGAAAGGAAGTGATGCATCTGGGCCTTTGGAACTAATAAGACCAGGGCTTGGAGACTGATGAGGCTTACTCATTTATCTCTTGACTGCTTTTTCTCTTTGTTTCCTTCAGTGTTTTCTCTTACTGAAGACTGGCTTACTTCTCATGGAAAATGTGACTACACGGATGCTTCATTTTATTATACTTTGTTTTATTGCACTTTGCAGATATTGCATTTTTTATAAATTGAAGATTTGTGACAGCCCTGCATTGAACAAGTCTATAGGCCCCATTTTTCCCAACAGCATGTGCTCACTTTGTGTCTCTGTACCACATTTTGGTAATTTTCACAATATTTCAAACCTATTCATTATTATTATGTGTGTTCTGGTGATCTGTGGTCAGTGATCTTTGATGTTACTATTGTAATTGTTTGATGGCATCACAAACTGTGCCCATGTAAAAAGGCATACTTAATTGATAAGTGTCATGTTAAGTGTCATATGTATTCTGACGGCTCTACCAACCAGCTGTTTCCTTGTCTCTCTTTCTCTCCTGAGGACTTCCTATTCCCTGAAATACAACAATCTTAAAATTAGGCCAATTAATAACCCTATAATAGCCTCTAAGTGTTCAAGTGAAAGAGTCACACATCTCCCACTTTAATCAAATGCTGGAAATGATTAATCTTAGGAAGGCGTATAGAAAGCCAAGACAGGCTGAATAAGCAGAAAAAAACACATTGTCTTTCCTTTGCTCTCACACAGCAACAATCATCAATGCAGCAAGCTGATTTCAGTGGCCAGATGTGTGGGTGCTTCTTACCACTGGCAAGCAAGCCAGCAATTCTTCAGCAGACATCAGTGGGGTGTCCTTCAGTTCAATTCTGACATTATCTACCTGTAGACAGCATCAGATTGCACAGTGAGAGGGCACAGTCCCCAAGCTGCCCCCCACTTCAGATGCCAGTCTCAAGTCTAGGCCTCTAGAACTTCTGACCAACCAGCTATAAATCAGGGTTCCCATAACTCCTTCCTTGGGTTCAATTAGTTTGCTTGAGTGGCTCACAGAACTAAGGAAAACACATACTTACATTTACCAGTTTATAATAGTGGATATTACAAGGGATACAGACAAAGAGATGCATAGGGCAAGGTATGTGGGAAGAGGTGTGGAGCTTCCATGCCCTCCCCGGGAGCACCACCCTCCAGGAACCTCACATGTTCAGCTGTCCAGAAGCTCCCAAACCCTGTGTTCTTGGTTTTTATGGAAGCTTCATTACATAGGTATGATCGAAGCATGGGCAGCCATGTAGAAATGTGATTGGACAAAATGGGTCTAATCTAGCCCTAACACACTGTATGGGAAAACCCAACAAGGCCTGTTTGTTCAGATTATTTTTGGCCTCTTTGTAAAGCATTCTTTCCACCTGGATATGAGGCCAGATCCCCCCTGAAATGGGGATCTTATGACCTACAATCAGCTAAGGCAATCAGAGAATTTCTTGACTCAGAGAGAGAAAGGAACAGGTGAAAGGAGGGAAGAAGAAGGTCAGAGAGTCATATGAGCCAGGAACTGTGGATGAAAACCCATATATAATGTAGGCTAAAAGCCATGTCTCTCATTCACCAAGCTGTGAATGCAAAGGAAAAGTTCCTGAAGGAAATTAAAAGTGCTACTCCAGTGAACACACAAATGATAAGAAGTGAAACAGCCTTGTTGCTGATGTGAAGGAAGTTTTAATGCTCTAGATAGAAGATCAAACCAGTCACAACACTCTCTTAAGCCAAAGCCTAATCCAGAGCAAGACTCTAACTCTCTCAATTCTGTGAAAACTGAGAAAGGTGAGGAAGCTGCAGAAGAGAAGTTTGAAGCCAGCAGAAATAGGTTCATGAGGTTTAAGGAAAGAAGCCATCTCCATAAAATGAAAGTGCATGGTGAGCCAGCAAATGTGATGTAGAAGCTGTGGCAAGCAATCCAAAAGATCCAACTAAGATCAGTGATGAAGGTGGTTACACTAAACAACAGATTTTCAATGCAGACAAAATGGTCTTATACTGGAAGAAGCCATCTAGGACTTCCATAGCTAGAGAGGAGAAGTCAATGCCTGGCTTCAAAGTTTTAAAGAACAGGCTGATGCTCCTGTTAAGGGTTAATGCAGATGGTGGCTGGTGATTTTAACTTGTAGCCAGTGCTCATTTGACCATTTCAAAAATCCTAGGGCCCTGTAGAATTATGCTAAATCTACTTTGCTTGTGCTTCATAAATGCAAAAAACAAAGCCTAGATGACAGCATATCTGTTGACAGCATGGTTGACTGAATATTATAAGCCCATTGTTAAGACCTACTGCTCAATAAAAAAAAAATATTTATTTCAAAATATTACTGCTCGTTGACAATGCACCTAGTCACCCAAGAACTCTGATGGTGATGTACAAGGAGATTAATGTTGTTTATATGCCTGCTAACAAACATCCATTCTGCAGCCCAAGGAGTAATTTTAACTTTTAAGTCTCATTATTGAAGAAAACATTTCATAAGCCTATAGCTGTCATAGTTAGTGATTCCTCTCATGAATCTGGGTAAGGTAAATTGAAAACCCTCTGGAAAGAATTCATTATTCTAGATGTCTAATGCTGTTCCCTCCCACAAATTGACCAATTAGCAACTATTAAAAAGCAACAACAGGAGGCCCAAGATCTGCACTGGAACAGGCAGGAGCAGCACGCCATGAGACCCCAGTACAGGCCAGTGCCCACCACCCAGAGAGGCCTGAGAGCCACAGGGCCCATAAGCCCTGAGTCAGCCATGCCAGAAAATGGAGCCTCAAGCCCAGGCTAGTTCCTGCTGCCCAGAATTGGCAGTCCCTTCAGGATCCAAGCCAAACATCAGGGTGAAATGAGTGGACTGTGATACCCCCTGCCACAATGACAAAACATCAAAGGAAAGATACCAGAAATATGAAAAATCAAGAAAGTAGATCACCACCAAAGGAAATCAATAACTTTCAAGCTCTAGATCCTATAGAACAAGAAGTCTTTGAAATGAATGACAAGGAATTTAGAGCAACATTTCCAAGGAAACTAAAAAAATACAAGAAAACTCAGTTAGACAACACAATGAAATGAGAAAAAATATACAGAATCTGAAAAAAGAAATGTACAAAGAAATCAATGCCTTGAAAAAGAATGGAGCAGAGCCTGTAGAGCTGAAGGATTCATTCAAAGAAACAAAGAACACAATAGAGATAACAAGCAGGATAGAACAAGCAGAAGAGAGAATTTCTGACATGGAAGACAGGCTGTTTGAATTAACATAGGCAGACTAGAAAAGAGAGAAAAGAATTTAAAAAATTGAAGAAAATCTAAGAGATAACAGACAACCTTAAACACTCAAATATCTGAATCACGCGTATTCCAGAAGGGGAGGAAAAAGGAAATGGTACTGAAAACATACTCAATGAAATAATAGCATAAAACTTCCCAGGTATAGGGAGAGTCACAAATCTTCAGATTCAGGAGCCCAAAGATCCCCAAACATAATCAACCTAAAAAGGTCCTCTCCAAGACATGTGATAGTCAAACTGGCAAAACTCAAAGACAAAGAGAGAATCTTAAAAGCTGCAAGAAAGAAGTGGCTAGTCACCTATAAGGGAGCCCCAATCAGAATAACATCAGACTTTTCATCAGAAACTCAAGAAAAGAATGGGATGATATATTCAAAACACTAAAGGACAAAAATTGCCAGCCAAGAACATTTTACCCAGCAAGGCAGTCCTGACGAAATGAAGGACAAATAGTATACTTCTCAGATAAACAAAAACTACAGGAGTGCACTAGCACATGACCAGCCTTAAAAGATATTTTCAAGGAATTACTGGGTTTGGTACCTCAAAAACAACCATCACTGCCATGAATACTCAAGAAAGAACAAAACCTACCAGCAAAACAAAAATGCTAGCAATAAAGAAAAAAAGTAGTTTATATACTACCCCAAGAAACCAACAAATACAGAAAACAAACAGAAAATTAGAAAGAAAGGAACAAAAGGTACTTAAGACATCTAAATAAAAACCAATAAAATGCAAGGAGTAAATCAACACCTTTCAATAATAACTAAATGTAAAGGGATTAAATTCCCCACTCAAAAGACACAGACTGACTGACTGGATTAAAAAGATGGACCCAACAATATGCTGCCTTCAGGAGACTCAGCTGACCTGTAAAGACACACATAAACAAAGAGAGAATGGATGGAAAAAGATATATCATGCAACTAGAAAAGAAAAATGAGCTGGAGTAGCTATTCTTATATTAGATAAAACAGACTTTAAAGCAAAAACCATAAATAAAGATGGCCACTATATAATGATAAAAGGATCTATCTGTAAAGAAGACATAACAGTCATAAATTTATACTCACCAAATGTCAGAATAACCAGATTTATAAAGCAAACACTATTAGATCTAAAGAATGAGATAGACACTAATACCATAACAGCAGGGGCCCTGAACACTCCACTCTCAACATTGGACAGATCATCTAGGCAAAAAATCAATAGAGAAACACAAGATCTAAACAACACTTTAGACCAATTGGACTTGGCAGAACATTCCATCCAACAACCTCAGGATATTCATTCTTTTCATCAGCACATGGAACATTCTCCAGGACAGACCACTTGTTAGGTCACAAAGCAAGTCTCAAGAAATTCAAAAAAACTGGAATTATTCCATGTACATTTTCCAATCAGAATGGGTTAAAATTAGAAATCAATAACAAATGAAACTGAAAATTATAAAAACACATGGAAATTAAATAGCATTCTACTTAATGACATATGGGTCCAAGAAGAAATTAAACAGGAAATCAAAAAATTTCTTGAAACTAATGAAAATAATGACACATCATACCAAAACCTGTGGGATACTGCAAAAGCAGTTTTAAAAGGAGAAATTTATTGCATTAAATGCGTACTTCAGAAGAATAGAAAGATGGCAAATAAACAACCTAACACTTGACGTTAAAAATCTAGAAAAACAAGAACAATCCAAACCCAAAGTTAGTAGGCAGAAAAAAATAATTAAGATCAGAGCAGAACTAAATGAAATAGAAACCTGAAAAACGATACAAAAGGTCAATGAACAAAAAGTTGGTTTTATAAAAAGATTAATAAAATACACAAACCTTTAGCAAAGCTACCTAAGAAAAGAGGAGAGAAGACCCAAATAACAAAAATTAGAAATGAAAAAGGTGATATTACAACTGACATCTCAGTAATACAAGAAATCATTAGAGACTACTTTAAACAACTATACATCAACAATTTGAAAATCTGGAGGAAACTGATAAATTTCTGGTCACATACAAACTACCAAAACTGAGGCAAGAAGATATAGAAAACCTGAACAGACCAATAACAATAAAAGAAATTGAAGCTGTTATCAGAAGGCTCTTAACAAAGAATAGCCCAAGACCAGACGGGTTCACTGCAGAGTTCTACCAAACCTTCAAAGAGGAATTGATACCAATTCTCTACAAACTGTTCCAAAAGATTGAAACAGAGGCCACTCTCCCAAACTCATTCTATGAGGCAAATATCACCCTGATTCCAAAACCAGACAAAGATGCATCAAAAATGGAAAACTACAGGCCAATATCCATGATGAATATAGATGCAAAAACCCTCAATAAAAAACTAGCTAACAGAATACAGCAACACATACAGAAAATTATCCCCCATAATCAAGTGGGATTCATCCCAGTGATGCAAGTTTGGTTCAACATATGCAAATCAATAAATGTGATATACCACGTGAATAAAGGCAAAGACAAAAACCATATGATCTTCTCTATTGATGCTGAAAAAGCATTTGACCAAATTCAACATTCTTTCATGATAAAGACTCTCTACAAGTTAGGTATAGATGGAAAGTATCTCAACACAATTAAAGCCATATATGATAAGCCCACAACCAATATCATTCTGAATTGGGAAAAGCTTACAGCTTTTCCCTTAAGAACAGGAAGTAGACAAGGATGCCCACCATCACCACTCCTATTCAACATAGTGTTGGAAGTACTAGCCAGAGCAATCAGAGAAGAGAAGGAAATAAAGGGCATCCCGATTGGAAAAGATGAAGTCCAACTGTCCCTGTTTGTGGGTGATGTGATCCTATATATTGAACAGCCTAAAGACTCTAAAATAAACTCCTAGAGTTGATAAACAATTTCAGCAAAGTTGCAGGATACAAAATCAACACACAAAAATCAGTAGCACTTCTATACTCCAACAGTGAACATACAGAAATAGAAATCAAGAAAGCTAGCTCATTTACCATATTCCCCCCCAAAATAAAATACTTAGGAATAAAGTAAACCAAGGGTGTGAAAAATCTCTATGAAGAGAACTACAAACCACTGTTAAGAGAAATGAAAGAGGATACAAGAAAATGGAAAGATATCCCATGCTCTTGGAATGGAAAAATTAACATTGTGATAATGTCCATATTACCCAAAGTGATCTACAGATTCAGTGCAATCCCCATCAAAATTCCAATGACGTTTACCTCAGACATAGGAAAAACTATCCAGATATTTATATGGAATAACAATATGCATACATAGCCAAAACAATCCTGAGCAAAAAAATAAAGCTGGTGGCATAACACTACATGACTTTAAACTACATTACAAAGCTATAATAACCAAAACAGCATGGTACTGGCATAAAAACAGACACACAGATCAATGGAATAGAATAGAAAACCCAGAAATCAACCCATACACCTACAGCCATCTGATCTTTGACAAAGGCAGCAAATCCACACACTGAGGAAGAGACTGCCTCTCCAACAAATGATGCTGAGAAAACTGGATATTCATAGGTAGGAGAATGAAACTAGACCCATACTTCTCACCATATACCAATTTTAACTGAGAATGGATTAAATATTCATCCTGAAACAATAAAACTCCTTAAAGAAAACAAAGGGGAAACACTCCAGGAAGTAGGAGTGGATACAGACTTCATGAATAGGACCCCCAAAGCAAAGGGAACTTAAGGAAAAATAAACGAATGGGATTATATCAAACTAAAAAGCTTCTACACAGCAAAAGAAACTATCAACAGAGTGAAAAGACAACCAACAGTGTAGGAGAAAATATTTGCAAAATATACATCAGACAAAGGATTAATATCTTGAATATACAAGGAACTCAAACAACTTTACAGCAAAAATCAAATAACCCAATTTCAAAATGGGCAAAGGAGCTGAACAGGCCTTTCTCAAAGACATACATATGAATGGCCAACAGACACATAAAAAAATGCTCAACATCACTCAGAATCCAGGAAATGCAAATCAAGACAACTCTGAGATACCATCTCACTCCAGTCAGGATGACTAACATCCAAAAGACTGAGAATGATAAGTGCTGGAGAGGTTGTGGGGAGAGAGGAACTGTCATACACTGTTGGTGGAACTGCAAAATGGTTCAGCCCTTATGGAAAATGGTATGGAGGTTCCTCAAACAATTACAGATAGATCTACCATGTAACCCAGCTATTCCACTGTTGGGAATATACCCAGAGGAATGGAAATCATCACCTGTACTCTAATGTTTATTGCAGCACTATTTACAATAGCCAAGAGTCAGATCCAGCCTAAATGTCCATCATCAGATGAGTGGAAAAGGAAACCGTGATATATCTACACAATGGAATACTACTTAGCCATAAAAAAGAATGAAATACTACCATTCGCAACAACATGGATGGACCTTGAGAGAATTATATTAAGTGAAACAAGTCAGGCACAGAAAGAGAAATACCACCTGTTCTCACTTATTTGTGGGAGCTAAAAATAAATAAATAAACACACAGACAAATCAAGGGGCGGGGGAAGAAGACACAACAATCACAATTCCCTGAATTCTTTAAGACAAGGGAATAGATATGATGGGGCGGGACAAGGGAGAAAGGAAGAGGAATGGGTAAAGCGTCATGAAAATCAACTACAATGTATATTGAGAAGTTAAAATAATTTTTAAAAATGACTAAAAATCCTATCACTATACATTTTGGTATAATCCCTTGCTCCCCCCCCCCCCCCCAAAAAAAATCTGTGATTCATTGGAGGAGATCAAAATATTAGCATTAACAGGAAACAGGAGTTTGGAAGAAGTTGATTCCGACCCTCATGGATGACTTTGAAAGGTTTAAGACTCAGTGGAAGAAGTATCTGCAGATGTGAAAATAGTGAGAGAACTACAATTAAAAAAAGTGGAGATTGATGCTGTGACTAAATTGCCGCAATCTCATGAAAAACTTGAACGAATGAGGAGTTGCTTTTAAGCAAAGATGAGCAAAGAAAGTAATTTCTTGAGATAGAATCTAGTCCTAGTAAAGAAACCATAAACATTGTTGAAATGACAACAAAGGATTTAGAGTATTATGTAAACTTAGCTGATAAAGCAGCAGCAAGGTTTGAGAGGATTGATTCCAATTTTGAAAGAAGTTCTACTGTGGGTAAAATGCTATCGAACAATGTTGCATGCTATGGAGAAATCTTTTGTGAAAAGAAAAGAATCCATGTGGCACACTTCATTGTTGTCTTATTTTAAGTAATTGCCACAGACACCCTAACCTTCAGCAATCACCACCCTAATCAGTCAGCAGCTATCAATATAGAAGCAAGATCGTTTGCCAGCAAAAAGATTACAACTTGCTGAAGAGTCAGATGATCATTTGCATTTTTTTAATCAATAAAGTATTTTTTAATTAAGGTATGTACATTTTTTAGATGTAATGCTATTTCAAACTTCATAGACTACAATATAGTGTAAACATAACCTTTACATGCAGTGGGAAACCAAGAGGTTCGTGTGACTTGCTTTATCTCAGTATTTGCTTTATTCTGGTGGTCTGGGAACTGAACCTCCAGTAGCTCTGAGGTTTACCTATACTGTATTTCCTGAAACTTTATATTTCAGCCCCTCACAGGAAAGACTGTATTTTCTTTTGGTTATATATCTAAAAATTTCGGAGGAGGGGAGACTAATTGGCTCTGCTTAGGCCAAATGCCCACCCTTTGGCCAAGGGACTGAAGTCAGGGTGGGCAGTTGCATTGTAACATGGCCGCACATGGGACAGCTCTGAAGACGAATTGGACAACAGGGATTCCAACTGTGCAGAGTTCCACAGGTTAAAAAATACCATATACTGCCTCTTTCTCTAAGGCAATAAGAGTGAAGTTTTAATGGAAAACATTCATAGCATGATATGTTTACAGGATTCAAATGGTAATCTGTAAAACTAGGTATGAACTAATTTATATTGTTTAGATACCAGAAAGACATAGGGCTGCTGTATTAGTCACACAGAGGGAGCTTAATTTCTCAGAATTTTTTGTGTTCTTAGAAAACTAACTTAAGGTATGTTTTCTATTGACAATACAAATAAATGACCCATTAAAAAAATTATGAGTTCCGTAGGGTTTAATGAATGCATTTGTGATGTCCTAGAATTTCTGTCTTTAAGGCTGGTCTGTTGGGAGGGTAGAATTATCTTTTAGTCAAGGGGAAAAAAAGCTCAGGTTAAATTAGGTCTCCACTGAGGAAGAATTTGTGAACAGTCAAATATGGAAAAGGAATGTACACAGACACATTTACCAGCTCCTTAAAATGTATCACTGCGTTCTTACCAAATATGCACATACAGCCCTTGTGTTAGTGTGTTTCTGTTGCTTACAACAAAATACTTAGAACTAGTTGATTTATAAGAAAACAAAATTTATTGCTTACAGTTTCAGAGATTGGGAAGTCCGAAGTCCAGGGACCCCATCTGGTGAGGGTCTTGGTGGTGGTGATGACAGTGACCCTGGGGTCTCACGTGGTAGAAAATGGAGAACCAGAGAGAGCCTAACCCCTCATGTGCTCTCTTTTTAAAGCCCTCAGAGCCACACCCCTGACCATCATTACTAAACATTCACTACAGCATAGTTCTACAATCTAATCACTTCTTCAAGGCTCCACCTTTCAATTAGCACTGTCACAGTGGAGGTCAAATTTTGGGGGGACACTCAACCCAAGGCAGCCCTCAAAAAAGCAACTAATCTATTTAGGAAAGAAGACACATGTACAATTAATTGTATTTCAGTGATGTATACTGCTTTCTCTTATTTTTCTTCTTTTGTCTCTTTTGTGGGCCTCCTGCTGTTTATCTCTTAAATTAGTCATTAAAAGGAGAAGTTATTAACTTACTTAGATCATATGTAGCTTTTAAAAAATTAAACCAAATTCTATCTCTAAACTCTAGGAATGCTTATAAAATGGTCTGAATTTGCCCTGGAAATCTGTATTTTAAAAGTCTCCCTGACATCTAGTTATAAAACAATAGTATTGATTCTGAGATTTTTTTCCAGTCTCTTTTTGTTGTTCTTTCTTACTCTGTGTATTCTCCTTTGATAATTTCATGTAATCCCATGTCTTTATCTGTTTTCTCATGACAAAGGTGCATACATTTATATTTTCAGAACAGACTAGGTATTTAAATAGGTGCATTCAGCTGCCAACTAGACAACTCTACTTGCAAATTCCACAGCACCTCATACTCAACATGTCCAAAATTAAATTTCTTATCTTCCTACCCACCTCTCCCAACTAGTTCATCTTGTATTTCCTACACTAGTGCCAGAACCATTCACCTAGAATTTTATACCAGAAAGCCGGCATGCTCCTTGATTCCTCTCTCCTCCCCACCCATTTCTCTCCATCTCCGCTCTTCACCTCAGTTCAGATGCTTATCGTACTCCAATAATGCAGCTGTCTACTAACCAGCCCTGCCCACAGCCTACTCCAGAATAATGCCAGAGTGGATTTCTAAAGGAAAATAGGCTCACACAACTCCCTTGCTTAAAACTCTTCAGTGGCTACCTATATTTTTAATACAAAAGTAAAGTGCATTTGCATTACACACATCTTAGATATAGTTTTTGTTTATCGTTTGTATCTCTGACTAGAATATAGGTTTCCTTAAACCATCAACTTTGTCTGCCTTATTGATTATTATATTCCCTATATTCCCTGAAATAGGCTTGGAATACTGTAGGTGCCAGCTACATATTTGTTGGATGGATGAAAGTATATATGAAGGAATAAATGAATCTAATCTCAACAAATCACTTTAACTTCATCCTTTACTGTGTTCATACTGAGCTACTGCAATTGCACAGACACACTGTGATGCCACATGAAAACCTGCTTCCCAAACTGCTTTCTCATCTTTTGGGAAATCTATCTGTCCAATTTTTTTCTTTTTCTTTTTTTATTGAAATGTAATTGATTATACATATTTGTGGGGTACAGAGTTGAATATCAATGCCTGTGGACAATGTATGATGATCAAGCTCCAATTTTACTTTTACTTTACTCCCTCCCCATGATGTGAACCCTCACACACATGCACACACATTCACAGATGTATATGTACATACACTCACATCCACATCCACACTTGTCCTTAGCTTATTCCAGCACTTTAAGGCAGGTGGTTATTATCTGCTTTCCGAGGAAGCATCTTCTGATATTATCTTTCTTACTGCCCCTCCCACCCACTCATAGCCCATTAGATGTCCCTTCTTTATTTCCTTACAAGACTGTCCTATTTCTAAAAGGGCATTGATTGCATGATGTTGTAATTGATTTGTTGTTGTTGTTCTTTATCTTCTCTGACAACTGTAATGTTTAAATTCTTCAATTCTAGGATC
Organism: Cynocephalus volans; assembly: GCF_027409185.1. Classification (NCBI taxonomy): domain Eukaryota; kingdom Metazoa; phylum Chordata; class Mammalia; order Dermoptera; family Cynocephalidae; genus Cynocephalus; species Cynocephalus volans. The sequence continues at coordinate 117,217,034 of NC_084464.1, read as the reverse complement.
TAGCACACTACTTGACATATATTACATGATAAAAGCCAATGAATGAATGAATAAATAAATGAATGAAATACTAAGGAAACAAAACAGGATGAATGACAAATATTATGAGAATGCAAAAAAAAAAAAAAAAAAAAGAAAACCAAAACACAACTATGATGCCAAAGAATGAGTGATATTAAGGAATTTATTAAGAAATGGAAATTCATATTATTAATGGAGTGATACATAAGCCATCTGTTGAGTAACCTAAGTGTAGATTCTAGCTAACATAATATATCTGCAACACTGTAAATGATACGATCCTATAAGTATTCTTCTTCTAGGTTATAGACTCCTGAAATATTGCTGCCTCTTAATTACACTTCCTTTTATGCAGAAATAATGGAAGATAGGAAATTAAAAAATTATACATAATGAAAGCATTAATAAAGTCAATCAATTAAGGATCTCTCAAAAATTAAAAAGAGAGATGCAAGAGGTATGTAGAATAAAGAAAGAAATCTGAGAATTCTTTACAGAGGAAAAAAAAGAATATTAAGTGAAATGATAAATGATGATAATGATAATAATAACTTAATCATATTAGAAACATTTCAGATTTCTTTATTGAGAGCTTGTGATGTGCCAGAAACTGTGCTTAGAAAAATTTTAGACTTTATTAGAAATCAAGTGCAAATGGATAGCTTCTGTTGCCAATCAAATTATGTATTATTTATCAAAGCATAGAATTAGGTAAGTGGATTCTGGAAATGGCCTTGATTTTGGGCTCTACCATTTGTCCAATGGGTGAACTCGAGCAAGTTATGTAATCTCTCATTCAATCTCTGATTCTCAGTTTGTTTTCTTTTTAGAAAACAAAAGTATTGTAGGAATGTGAGGATTCCATGCCTTAATACACATAAAACAATGAGAAAAGTGCTGTTGCAAACAAACACTCTATAAATATTGTTGTTGTTATTTTTATTATGGTTATATTTTCTACAAACAGAAAAGTTTTTCCCATGGCAGTCATGGCCTGTGGATCATCGTGGCTGACACAGTGGACAGCTTTCACGGCTGCTAAGTGGAAGAGAAAGGTTAGACATCATTAATGCAGAACATCACGAAAGTTCTTTTGTATTTCAGAATTGAGATCAAAAATTGAGAGCAGATATTATATGCTACCAGCTTGTTTTGAAATGCAAGTGCTCTGCTTAAAGTATGTTCTAAGAAATAATGCATGAATGCTTATTATTTTCTGATTGTAAAATTGCACATGTTTATTACAGAAAATGTGAATAGTAAAGCTTAAAAAGAAAAGTTAGTCATATCTCATTACCTAGCCCTAACCACTCAGGATTTCTGTGCAGTTATTCTCCATCATATTTTCTGCCTCTAACAATTTGTATGTTTAAAAGCTCTCACATGATGAATTCCAGTCATTCAGTGAGTCTCAAAACATATGCGTGTGCATTTGTGTGTGCGTGTGTGTGTGCGTGTGTATGAAGTAAGAGGACTGAGAGAAATGGAGTCCTTAATTGAAATTGATTACTTTTTCATTTGTAGGTAGTGGTGGCTTGGATAGCTTTAAAAAGCTCCCCAAATATTTTAATCCCTAGGGGATGATTCTCCTACGTAGGAGAATCTATTTAGTACACATCTTTCCATCTAGGCATATTATCTTATATAGTGAGGCCCAAACTGCATTTTGATTTAGTATCCCTCTTTTCCCCTCTAACATTTCATCATATTTTCCTAATTTCAATAAAAAATAAAACTCTTTATAAGCATAACTTTAAATAGCTTCATTAAAGACCATGCTGGGCTGGGAAATCGAACATATATGCTGTGTGAATCTGAAGCCCATAAACTAAAATCTGATATGTTCAGCCTCACAAGTTCCATATATGTATGTGTCTTAGTCTTACAAACACCTACAACTCCCCTAACAGTGAGTATCAGCAGGAAGATAATAAAAATGAACTTAGTGATAACCACTTTAGGCTGACCAGTTATAAAAAAATAGACAAAAAAGATTAATTTTATGACACCTTTATCTATATCAAATAAATTCTCAACAAATCCATATGACTTGAAATGTTTATCAGGTAGAGTGACTATGCTGATGATCTCAGTGATATTTTACCTAGATCTCTGACTTGCTAGGATAGAGCTATGAGGACAGAGGTGACCTACCTGATTACATATGATGGTGGGAAACTTGAGGCTACTTTTCTTATTTCTTTCAGCTCTCCTGTATTTTAAAAGCCGTGAAATCTGGACAGACAACCTGAAGACCTTAAAGCATGGGTGGTAAGCAACAGGATATGAAGAAGAAACAATAAGAGCACCAATAAAAAATGAGGCCACTTTGCTTTGGAGAGATTATTCATGACCATTGTGTGGCTTTAAACATTTAAAAAAAATAATGTAGAATATGTGGGTGGTTTAAAATTTTTCTCTATTAAAATTAATTAATGCTCAAATCTTTGTTTGCATCATGAGTTACCTCTATGAAATGAATAAAACAAAAAGATCTTAGCATATGTTGAAAATTGATGTTTCAGAGTGTTTGTACCATTTTTTACTTCCTTACCAAATTAGGAGGGTATCTACTTCTCCATGGCTTAAAGAGATGTTTGGAAACAGAAAAGTGCAATGCAATTAAATCATATATGAAGCATGGATAATGGAATAGACATGAAGCATTAAGAATGGAACACTAGTAAAGTATTTTACAAAGAAATATCAGAATAGCTTTACACAATTTAGTAGACTTGAATATGTGTGGTGTTAATGGATTTGACAAACAGAGGGAAGAAGAAGGTACAGAAATTATTTGGAATATTTACTCAATGAAGTACTGCTTAAAATGAATGCAAAATTCCAATTTATGATTGACTGAAAGACTTGAAAAGAAAAAAACCAAATATTTCTGGGGGTTGAAAGAGCCCTGAATTTTCAGAAATGTAGATGTTAATAAATGATGAGACCTAGGAACACAAGCCAGGAAGATAAATAATTCTTTTTTTAAAAAAGAGAAAGACTATAGGCAAAAGAAAACATATATTTGAGAGTATTAAGTTCATTAGTAATTGATTAGAAGTGTATGGAGATTTTGCTGCTGTTGGTAATATGAAGAAAATTTTAAATAGATAAATACTATATAAATAAAATATTTTTAAAAACACCATGGAAATCTAATATATGATTATTATATTATGACTCTGATCATTAGATCAAAAGCTTTTGAGAAATAATCTGTTAATATATTTCTATGACATAATTTATCTTTCGTTAGATTCAGAAAAATAATCATAATGGAAGATGTCATTCTACTGATGGCCCAGTTTGCGTTACGAGGGCATTTGTCATTAGCCATATAGTTTACCAAGCAGTTCTGAATGTCAGTTTCCAGTGAGGGACAATTTCTGCTATTATTCTTCAGACTAAATAAAAACTGATAAACTTTATCCTATGTTAATGAGACTGGACAAAAGCAGTACTAAGAAGCTGAATGGTTAAATCAGCTTCTAGAAAACAAGCCCTACTGTAGATTATAAATTTTATAATATTGTCTCATCCACTTACTGTAAACATGTGTGCTACTGGCTCTAAGTTTATGAATAATGGCTTCATTTTGAAGTAATTAGGATTCAATGCCATTAACAGCAGGATGTCTGGATAATTATATTTTAGAATGAAATGTCTAAGAAAAGGCATTTCTGTTCTTATGACAATTATGTGTGTGATTAATGGTATAAATGACAGTATCCAATATACATACAGAACAGCAAAAATTAACTGTATCTATCATGAGTGACAGTATGAAAATTAGATGAAATCAATAATCACAAGTAAGGAATGGCTCTGTTACTATTGCTGTGTTCTCCGAGGCAGGGCAGATTGAAGCAGAATGAGGGAGATGGGTAGAGATGGCACTTTTGTCATTCTTTCTAGAGTCTCGGTGAAGATTAATTCATACATATCAGTTATGTGCACTGTATAGATGCTCCCAAATCTGAAAGATGCTTGAGTGCCAAAGGAACACCTGAGAAGCCAATTGTAAAAATGGCCTGTGCAAACCTTTCAGAGGAAAAATTCAGTTGTAGGAATTTTCGTAGTTTTAGAGTGATGTGCCTGGGAACATCTCTCTGTGAGATAAGGTAATGGATGTTCTAGGGCATCTCACACACCCTCAGGCTTCAGCTTCAGGGATCAGGTCATTTTCTTCCTCTGTAGTCAGAGCTGTTGTGCAGGACTGCAAAGCCAACGAACTGCACTTTGTCGTCGTCGTTGGTGGTGGTGGTGTTTATTTGTTTGTTTTCATTTTCCTTTTTGACATATGTGACTTTTCACCCCATTCCACCTTCAACTCCACACAGCCCTAAACACGTGGACACACACATGTACAGTTACCTGAATTGTTTTTTACTTTGTTTTGTTTATTGCTTACTTATAATAAGACTTTATAAAGACTTCATCAATTTTATTTTCATTTTTTAAAACTTTTTTTCATTAGAGGTGTCTCGTAGCTATTAATTCTACTATCTCTACACACTAGGCACCTGTCAATTTTTTTATATTAAGAACTTTTTCCTCTCTTATTTCTCTGCCATGTTATTAGTATGATTTCCCAGTGTCTCAAAAAAACCCCAACTTGTTATTGTGGAAAAAACCCCACCACATTTAAATAGAGAATAGTATAATATACCAGCATGTACTTATCCCTCAGCTTAAACTACTCTCAATTCATTACCTTCTGTACCTATAACTACTTCCTTTCTTCCCCTAGATTATTAGATGCTAATCCTAGGCTTTATATCATTTCATCTGTAAATTCTGTAACATGTATCTTTAAAATATAAGAATCATCATTTTAAAAGATAACCAGGATATAATTATCTCATATTATGTAACCTCACCTTCCGATTTTTCTGTTCTATTCTAAAAACATATCCAATTTGCTGCTTCAGATTCCTAAGGCATCATTAAATAAATAAACAAAAAGTTTTTGTTCTCATTCCCCGTCCTGAAAATAAAATCATTCACTTTTTCCTTATTTTTACCTGTTCTGATTATTAGTTACTAAAGCTGATGTTTCTATTATCTCAAATCCTTCAATTTTCTTTAAGGAGTATCATTTCATTTTTGTCTTGAAGAAAATGCAGGAACTGGCCAAACAGACAGCAGAGAAAGGGCACTCCAGATGACAGAAATAGCATGAGCAAAAGACAGAAACATATAAAGTGCATTTGAATTCAATTAAGATCAGTAATTTCCATATGTCCCCAGCCCAGGGAGACTAATGGGGATTTACAGAGAATAAGGCTGTAAGAGAAAGCAGAGCCCCAACCTGTGTATCATGCATACAAAGTGTCAGCCCTTTCCAAAGGGGTGAGACAGCTGAAGGATTTAGGCAGGAGGGTATCATTGATAAGAATAGAATTTTACCAGGGACACACTCTAAAGACCCTGCGGAAAATGCGTTTGCAAGGGGGCATTTCTGGAGGCAAGTACACAAGTACCACACTCACAGACCTTTAGAATGTGGATTCCTCCCATTCTTCTAGTCCATAGACCCACTATTAGTTTCTTCCACTTTCCAAAGTAGATGCTGTTGCTATTCTTCCTTTACCCATTGCCATTCATCCCTTACCCAAGTGTTCAGCAGTGTATTATCTACCTTACGTAAAGGTGGGGTCAAGATACCATCAACAGTCATTTAAACTCCATATCCTGATCCCCTCATGTGGACATACCTAGGCAGAACATCCCTTTCTCTTACTGTTTGTCTGGAGGTTACGCTGCAGCATTCTGTATGTAAGTTCCCCTAATAAATGCTTTGTTCTGATCACCCTGGTATTAAGTGCTTCTTTCTTTGGAATCCCAATCGGGCCCTTCTCTGGAGGGTTTGGGACACTCCCTTGTGGGAATTCCCCTGCCACGGCCTTTCGGGTGATTCCAGCAGCGAGTTCCATGGTACAAAGCAATGGTGTATCAAGAATAAAATTCTCTGGTCAAATAGTAATTCTTAATTTAACTATTCAGGAGAGCGAAGGAAGGAAGGAAAATAAATTGACATGTTCTAAATTGTTCTTATCACATTATTGTTTATAAATACAGTGAAATAATAATAACAACTATTTCAACTAAAATACCAGGTCTTTATAAATATAAAAGTTTTACTAGTAAAAATATGTTTCCATGTACATACTGTATATGTGTGTAGTTGTATGTCTACATATTACAATAGTTTGTCTAAACTACAATCTATTTGCAATGGATTAACAGCTAATAAGAATAGCTTACAAAGTTATTCAGGTAAAAGTCCTGTGCTCAGAACCATTGCTTTTCTTTAAGAGAAGCTAATCTGGCTTTTTTCCTAAGAGGTTTTATATGAGGGTACCTCAAAAAGTTCAAGGAAAAATGGAATTGCAAGATAATACAAATCTTTCCATGAACTTTTTGAAGTATCCTAGTATTTTACATACCAGAGGAATACTCGCCATGGTCCAGGGTCTGGCTTTCGTCATTGTGTGTCAATAAATCTGATGTTTCAGCTTTGAGGGTGTATCCATGTTACTGATAGACTCCCATTAGCTAACCTCATACAGGTGATATATAAAATAAAAAGTCACTTTATTAATTTTTAGTAAGTGATATAATTATCAATGTAGTATGTGAAGAAGCCAAATTGTAATCAGAAAATTGTAGTCCATATTGCTAAACGTTGACTAAAACAAAAAAATATATTTGGTGAAAGGACTTATTTCATAGCGTCTGTTTATAGCAGCTTAGTGCATCTGTCTCCATAAAGGGCATCAGGAACTGAGTTGTTTGGTTCTTAGCCAAGACACCTTCTTCCCTGAAGTGTCTGGATGAGTACAATTAACATTTTCCCCTGTGAATGTCCTGTTCCTACACTTTTATTGCTGCTCAGACCTATCTCTTTCTCATCAAAAGAATTTTTCTCTGATCATGTTATTATAACAGAGATGCCAGCTACAAAATTCCTGCCTCTTGAGATCTAGGTAAATCTGCCTTTTAAAGTCCTAATTCTGAAGTTTATTGGAGTCCACAGCCTTCCCTGAGATTTCTGTACATTCCTAGAGGATAGTTATACTTTTAGATTCCTCTGCCAGTGTATTCCTGCTTCTTCCCAAGTGTTTTCCTCTCTTTCCTTTATTCAGAAGTGATAATCTGCTCTGCATTAATTTCTACATACATATATGCACATTCCTATTTACAGAGAATGTCAGTAATTACAGTAGGTAGATTTTACTGAAGCATGGGGAGTCCAGGAGAAACTTCACTCTGGTATGCTTCTTGCATGCTACATAGTGAACTTTTTAAAGAAATCCTTAATGACTCCTTAAAGACACCCTGTCTCCTGGAATGACTTTCAGTCACACTGTCACTATGGTTTTCTCCTTGGGTCTTTCTCTTGAGGCAGGGGCAACCTCATATCTTTCATTGGCTTCTCTTTCTCTCTTCTTCTTGTCCTGTTCCTCACCTCTTTCCTTCTAGACTGCCCTTCATACTCCAAATTCTAAGCTATATCTCATCCCCCCAAACTTGAGCTCTCTAGCCACCCAGGAAGCTGGAGCTATGAAAGGGTCTCTTCAATCACAAGATTTATCCTAATAGAGCAACTTTATTTTAAAAACAATTAAAAAATGTATTTGTTGTAATGTCAAATCATGAAAGACTGTGAACTTTTCTGTTTTTTAAGATGACTTCAATCCTCCATTATGTGTTAATCATATCAATTTACTTTCAGGGAGGAATATTATATCCAAGTTATGGTAGATGTTTCTCTCACCTCCATGTACTACCTACAGTTTAAATCCAATTATTATAACCTAAAAAAAAGGTCATCAACTCAATATCTGTAAATTTAAGCTATATTTATGCATTTGTATAATTATTAGATCTCTATGGATGAAAATATTTAATCTAATCAAAATAATTGGAAAAATTCTAACTGTAGTATAAAAAATTTCAAAGTGTGGAGTACTGTTATCCAAATCAATCAACAGCTCTTTGTAGTTCTTTATTTATTTATTTATTTATTTATTTATTTTTTTCGTGGTTCTGAAGGCTTTATTTTTTATTTTTTTATTTTTATTTTTTAAATTTTATTATGTTGATATACATTGTGGCTGATTATTGCTCCCCATCACCAAAACCTCCCTCCCTCCTCTCTCCCCCCTTCCCCCACAACAATGTCCTTTCTGTTTGCTTGTCGTATCAACTTCAAGTAATTGTGGTTGTTATATCTTCTCCCCCCCCAGTTTTGTGTGTGTGTGTGTGTGTGAATTTATATATTAATTTTTAGCTCCCACCAATAAGTGAGAACATGTGGTATTTCTCTTTCTGTGCCTGACTTGTTTCACTTAATATAATTCTCTCAAGGTCCATCTATGTTGTTGCAAATGGCAGTATTTCATTCGTTTTTATAACTGAGTAGTATTCCATTGTGTAGATGTACCACATTTTCCGTATCCACTCATCTGATGATGGACATTTGGGCTGGTTCCAACTCTTGGCTATTGTAAAGAGTGCTGCGATGAACATTGGGGAACAGGTATACCTTCGACTTGATGATTTCCATTCCTCCGGGTATATTCCCAACAGTGGGATAGCTGGGTCGTATGGTAGATCTATCTGCAATTGTTTGAAGAACCTCCATACCATTTTCCATAGAGGCTGCACCATTTTGCAGTCCCACCAACAATGTATGAGAGTTCCTTTTTCTCCGCAACCTCACCAGCATTTATCATTCAGAGTCTTTTGGATTTTAGCCATCCTAACTGGGGTTAGATGGTATCTCAGTGTGGTTTTGATTTGCATTTCCCGGATGCTGAGTGATGTTGAGCATTTTTACATATGTCTGTTGGCCATTTGTATATCTTCCTTAGAGAAATGTCTACTTAGCTCTTTTGCCCATTTTTTTAATTGGGTTGCTTGTTTTCTTCTAGTAAAGTTGTTTGAGTTCCTTATATATTCTGGATATTAATCTTTCATCAGAGGTATATTTTGCAAATATTTTCTCCCACTCTGTTGGTTGTCTTTTAACTCTGTTAATTGTTTCTTTTGCTGTGCAGAAGCTTTTTAGTTTGATATAATCGCATTTGTTTATTTTTCCTTTGGTTGCCCATGCTTTTGGGGTCGTATTCATGAAGTCTGTGCCCAGACCTATTTCCTGAAGTGTTTCTCCTATGTTTTCTTTAAGAAGTTTTATTGTTTCAGGGTGTATATTTAAATCCTTAATCCATTTTATGGATCTAGTTTCATTCTCCTGCATATGGATATCCAGTTATCCCAGCACCATTTGCTGAAGAGGCAGTCCCTTCCCCAGTGAATATGCTTGGTGCCTTTGTCAAAGATTAGATGGCAGTAAGTGTGTGGGTTGATTTCTGGATTCTCTATTCTATTCCATTGATCCGTGTGTCTATTTTTATGCCAATACCATGCTGTTTTGGTTATTATAGCTTTGTAATATAGTTTAAAGCCAGGTAGTGTTATGCCTCCAGCTTTATTTTATTGCTCACAATTGCCTTGGCTATGCATGGTCTTTTGTTGTTCCATATAAATGTCTGGATAGATTTTTCCATCTCAGAGAAAAATGTCATTGGAATTTTGATGGGGATTGCATTGAATTCATAGATCACTTTGGGTAATGTGGACATTTTCACAATGTTAATTCTTCCAATCCAAGAGCATGGGATATCTTTCCATCTTCTTGTGTCCTCTTTAATTTCTCTCAACAGTGGTTTGTAGTTCTTATTGTAGAGATTTTTCACATCCTTGGTCAGCTTTATTCCTAAATATTTTACTTTTTGGTGGCTACTGTAAATGGGCTAGCTTTCTTGATTTCTTTTTTTGCATGTTCACTGTTGGAGTATAGAAATGCTATTGACTTTTGTGAGTTGATTTTTTATCCTGCAAGTATGCTGAAATCGTTTATCAACTATAGGAGTTTTTCATAGAAGCTTTAGGCTGTTCAATATACACAATCATATCATCTGCAAAAAAGGGGCAGCTTGACTTCATACTTTACAAACTGGATGCCCTTTATTTCCTTCTGTTCCCTGATTGCTCTGACTAGTACTTCCAACACTATGTTAAATAGGAGTGTTGAGAACAGGCATCTTTTTCTACTTCCTGTTTTTAAGGGAAAAACTTTCAGCTTTTCTGCATTCAGGATGATATTGGCAGTAGGCTTATCGTATATGGCTTTAATTATGTTGAGATACTTTCAGTCTATGCCTAACTTGTAGAGAGTGTTTATCACAAAAGGATGTTGAATTTTGTCAACTGCTTTTTCAGCATCAATAGAGATGATCATGTGTTTTTTGTCTTTGCTTTTATTCACGTGGTGTATCACGTTTATTGATTTGCATATGTTGAACCAAACTTGCATCCCTGGGATGAATCCCACTTGATCATGGGGTATAATTTTCTGTATGTGTTGCTGTATTCTGTTAGCAAGTATTTTATTGAGGATTTTTGTATCTATATTCATCAAGGATATTGGCCTGTAGTTTTCTATTTTTGATGCATCTTTGTCTGGTTTTGGAATCAGGGTGATATTTGCCTCATAGAATGAGTTTGGGAGAGTGGCCTCTGATTCAATCTTTTGGAACAGTTTGTAGAGAATTGGTATCAATTCCTCTTTGAAGGTTTGGTAGAACTCTGCAGTGAACCTGTCTGGTCCTGGGCTTTTCTTTGTTGGGAGCCTTCTGATAGGAGCTTTAATCTCTTTTATTGTTATTGGTCTCTTCAGATTTTTCTGTATCTTCTTGCTTCAGTTTTGGTAGCTTGTATGCATCCAGAAATTTATCCATTTCCTCCATATTTTCAAATTTGTTGGCATATAGTTGGGTATAGTAGTTTCTAATGATTTCTTGTATTTCTGTGGTGTCAGTTGTAATTTCACCTTTTTTATTTCTAATTTTTGTTATGTGGGTCTTCTTTCTTCTTTTCTTAGTGAGTCTTGCTAAAACTTTGTCAATTTTATTATTCTTTTCAAGGAACCAACTTTTTGTTTTATTGATCTTTTGTATTGTTTTTCATGTTTCTATTTCATTTAGTTCTGCTCTGATCTTAATTATTTCTTTCTGTCTACTAACTTTAGGTTTGGATTGTTCTTGTTTTTCTAGATCTTTAAGGTGAAGTGTTAGGTTATTTATTTGCCATCTTCCCATTCTTCTGAAGTAATCATTTAATGCAATAAATTTCTCCCTTAAAACTGCTTTTGCAGTATCCCACAGGTTTTGGTATAATGTGTCATTATTTTCATTAGTTTCAAGAAATTTTTTGATTTCCTGTTTAATTTCTTCTTGGACCCACATGTCATTAAGTAGAATATTGTTTAATTTCCATGAGTTTGTATAGTTTTCAGTGTTTTGTTTATTATTGATTTCTAGTTTTAATCCATTGTGATTAGAAAAAATACATGGAATAATTCTGATTTTTTTGAATTTATTAAGCCTTGCTTTGTGACCTAACATGTGGTCTATCTTGGAGAATGTTCCATGTGCTGATGAGGAGAATGAATATCCTGAGGTTGTTGGGTGGAATGTTCTGTAGATATCTGCCAAATCCAATTGGTCTAAAGTATTGTTTAGATCTTGTGTTTCTCTGTTGATTTTTTGCCTAGATGATCTGTTCAATGATGAGAGTGGGTTGTTCAGGTCCCCCACTGTAATGGTGTTAGTGTCTATTTCTTTAGATCTAATAGTGTTTGCTTTATAAATCTGGCTGCTCTGATATTAGGTGCATATGTATTTATGATTATTATGTCTTCTGATGGATAGATCCTTTTATAATTATATATTGGCCATCTTTATCTCTTTTAATGGTTTTTGCTTTAAAGTCTATTTTATCTGATATAAGAATAGCTACTCCAGCTCATTTTTCATTTCTACTTGCATGATATATCTTTTTCCATCCTTTTGCTTTTAGTCTATGTGTGTCTTTGCAGGTCAAATGAGTCTCTTGAAGACAGCATATTGTTGGGTCCATCTTTTTAATCCAGTCAATCAGTCTGTGTCTTTTGAATGGGAATTTAGTTCCTTTACATTCAGAGTTATTTTTGAAAGGTGTTGATTTACTCCTAGCATTTTATTGATTTTTGTTTAGATGTCTTAAGTACCTTTTGTTCCTTTCTTTCAAATTTTCTGTTTGTCTTTTGTATTTGTTGGTTTCTTGGGGTGACAGATAAACTATTTTTTTTCTCTTTTGTTAGTATTTTTGTTTTTCTGGTAGGTATTGCTCTTTCTTGTGTATTGCAGTGATGGTTGTTTTTGTGGTATCAAACCCAGTACTTCCTTGAGAATTGCTTGTAGGGCTGGTCATCTGGTAGTGAACTCCCACAGTTTTTGTTTGTCTGAGAAGTGTACTATTTGTCCTTCATTTTGGAAGGATAGCCTTGCTGGGTAAAGTATTCTTGGCTGGCAATTTTGGTCTTTTAGTGTTTTGAACATATCATCCCATTCTTTTCTGGCTTTTAGAGTTTCTGACGAAAAGTCTGATGTTATTCAGATTAGGGCTCCCTTATAAGTGACTTGCCACTTCTCTCTTGCAGCTTTTAAGATTCTCTCTCTGTCTTTGGTTTTTGTCAGCTTGATTATCACATGTCTTGGAAAGGACCTTTTTGAGTTGAATGTGTTTGGTGATCTTTGGGCTTCCTGAATCTGGGGATCTGTTTCTTTCCCTATACCCAGAAAGTTTTCTGCTATTATCTCATTGAGCATGTTTTCAATGCCATTTCCTTTTCCTCCCCTTCTGGAACACCCAGGATTTGGATATTTGAGCGCTTAAAGTTGTCAGTTGTCTCCCTTAAATTTTCTTCAATTTTTTGATTCTTTTTTCTTTTTCTGTCTGTGATAATTCAAACAGCCTGTCTTCGTGGTCAGAAATTCTCTCTTCTGATTGTTCAAGTCTGCTGGTTATACTCTCTGTTGTATTTTTTATTTCATTGAATGAATCCTTCAGCTCCAGAAGCTTAGCTACATTCTTTTTCAAGGCATTGATTTCTTTGTACATTTCTTCTTTCAGATCCTGTAAGTTTTTTCTCATTTCATTGTGTTGTTTCACTGAGTTTTCTTGTATCTCATTTACTTTCCTTAGAATAGTTACTCTAAAATCCTTGTCTGTCATTTCAAAGACTTCCAGTTCTATAGGATTTAGCACTTGTAAGTTATTAATTTCCTTTGATTGCAATGTACTTACCTGATTTTTCATATTTCTGGTTTCTTTCCTGTGGTGTTTTGTTTTCGTGGCTGGGGGTATCACAGTTCACTCATTTCACCCTGATGTATGGCTTGGATCCTGAAGGTTCTGCTGCTTCTGGACAGCAGAAACTTGCCTGGACCAGAAGTCCTGCCCCAACTGCCTTCACCAGCTTGTCAGGCTCTGGGCTTGGAAGCCTGTGCCTCTCAGGTTGCTCCCAGAGATGGGGTGGCCTGGGCTGAAAGTCCTGGCCTGTCAGCCTTCACCAGCTAGTCTGGCTCGGGTCTTGGGAACCTGTTCCTCACAGGTCGCTTACAGAGACAGATGGCCTGTGCTGGAAGTCCCTTCCTGCCTGTGTTCCTCAGCTCATCTGACTTGGGGCGTAGGTTCCCAGAGCCTCCCAGGTCACTCATGGAGACAGACAGCCAGCACTTGGACTCCTGCCCCGGCCCTGGCTGCCTTCTCTGGCCGGCAGGCTCGGGGTGTGTGGGCCCAAAAGCTCTAAAGCTCTAAAGTCTCTTTAGGAAATGGGGAACAACCTGAACTGGGGTCCCATGACGGGTGGCTCCTGTCTGTTCTAGCACAGATTTCAGGTCCTCTGTCGCTGCTCCTCAAAAGCTGCCAATTGGTCACTCTGTGGGAGAGAGCAACACCTGGAACTGACTACTCCACCATTTTGACCCCTTCCCTCTTTGTAGTTTTAATATGTCAAGTTTTTAGTTTATTTTATCTCTAATGGTCTGGAAAACTTTTCACACAAAATATGCCCTTAAATTCATTTTTATCTAATTGATGTACAGTTTAATGACTTTGAAAGGGTCGTATTACTTTATTCACATCAACAATTTTATTTTCATTTAATTGCATAATTTTTTCTCAGTCACTAGCTGTTACTGAAGTTTTGAAATTATGATATGATTACTGCATAGAACCATCTATCTAAGCAACAAAGAAGTCCTCAAGTTTCATGAAGTTCCAAAGAAATTTTTTTTCTACAGCATAACCTGGACAGGTCAATATGCTAACTCCTATTTATTTGATTGTTCTTTTCCTGAAGGAATCTTGGCTAAGAGCTATAAAACATTTAATATTTCAGAGTTTCTAGTCCCATTTCTCTACATGTGCTCCCAGAGCCGCATGAGCTAAAATCAATGTGTGCATTCTGGTCCCTTTATCACAGCTGACAGCCGTAGAGGGACCCAAAACCACAGATAAGAAGCAATGGCATGGTGCAGTCATTTGAAAGTTATCAGAGGAAGTTTTTAAATAATTCAGTGTCTTTTGCTATAAATTGATAGTCCATGTCTAGGGTAGGCCCTATGTCATAACTTTACTGGCTCGAGCCAGTCTTCCTGGGCTCAAATCCTAGATTTGCCATTTACTAGTTGTTTGTTTTGGGTTAACTAAGCAAAATCATTGTTATCCTAGTTTTCTTCCCTGGAAAATGAAGATAATTCTGATACCCACTTCATAAATTTGTGACTAAGACTAAATAAACTAATATGTGTAAAGTGTTTAGTAAAAGTGTCCAGCATATAGTAAGAGCTATATATATAACAGTTATCAGTATTTGTTTTTCAATTGTTAATGTAGTAGGTGCTTATTAACATCTGTTAAATATATACCATTTGAAATTACACATTTAAAAGATCTCCATGATCAGTGGAACATATTTCAAAAACTCAGTGGAAGAAAGTCCATAGTTATACAATAAACTGAACCACAGAAACCTGAATATACCTCAGTATACTAATGAATAATGCCTAAAGAAAATTGACAGTAACTTAGGATTCTTGTTTATCCTTGTTTTCCACCATGATTAAAAAAAGAAGTAATCAAGAAACCAAGCTAATTCTTTAGGAAGCAGTTCAGTAGAACATGCTATCAGCATTGCATTAAATATCATAAAATATGATTTTTTTGTAGGACTAGTGACATATGAGTCACAGACAAAGATGATTGTATAATTTATTATACAAAATGTGACAGTTTTAAGGAGTGAAAAGATATATTTCATAATGGACTTACTAATCAAGGTTTAAAACATTGCTAACCATTCATTTACATTTTTTCCTAATATTACTTATAATAATACGTTGGGTATGTAAGGAGGTACAACACTTCTATTCGCCCAAGTCGGAGAATTATCTGGGCAAGAGAGGGTAATGTATCAGTCATTCCATCACAGAATACTGTAGGTTCTCTAAGACAGAGTCAACATATCTCTAAAGACACATTACTCAGGAAGTTTACTGTTCTTAGGCCTTGAGAATTGTAAGTAATGTTATGACACAGAACCTAGAATTTATACCTGATGTCTCAGAGCTGCATGCCCAGCACATATATCACCTGGTAAAATGGGATAATGGCACCTCAGGCTATGCAGAAAAAAGTTTTGCTCAGAAACCCAGTTCTTAGAAGGTAGCTTTGGTTGTGAAGCCTGCTTTGATCCCAGTGGTCCACAGTCCCTGTATTCATAACTGAAGCCCAGGCTATTTATCCAAAGGTAGTTTTTGTGTGGAGAACACAGTGATAACTAGCACATGAATTGTGCTACAGGTTATTGGGGACTCTGGTTTTGGTTTATTTTTCACTAAAATAAAGCCTGAACAATACAAGGTAATTTATCAATGTACTTGAATGATTAAATAAAAATGACATCTATAGGCACTGATCAATTCATTCACTTAGGGGTTACTAGGAGACTGTAATTTTTCCTTTCCTTCTGAAATCCTATTACATATATATGGGTGTGTGTATGTATATAGATATATATTTCCTTTATTGAACTATTTATAATGCATAAGTACTATTGCTTGTCTATAATCCCTATCCTCTTACTGGATTACAAGCTTCTTGAGGGCAGGGGATTGGTCAATTATACAAAAAAAAACCTCTGTACTTAACATGGTGCTTTTTTCATAGTATGTAGTGAATACATCTGTTGATTAAATATACAGATTCTATCAGCTTTGTTTTGGTAGTTTGGCCTTATGAAATATATATATTCCTCTGAAGCTACCCTGTGCTATAAATGAATTAGCTCTGGAATGATTAGAGAAAAATCAGTGATGGGGTGCAGACTCCAGATCCCAGCTTTCCAAGGGTTATGAGGCAGGGATGCCCTTCCAACACCCAAGCTGTAATATATCTGAAAAGTTCATATTCTCACTTATTGGATTTGTCCAGGAAGTAGGGCTTTTCTTACTCTGCCCATCATCTCTTCCTGTCATACTTTTACTCCAAGCTCCAAAGTCCCCTATTCTTCTGTGATCCTTCAGAAATCATTGCACCTTCCATACAAGGAGGTCTTTCAGAAGGTATTACACTAACATGGTCTTCTTCTTGATAGATAGAGCCATTTTTAAGATATCTTCTTTCCTGAAAACTAATTTATAAAGTGCCACTTCTATAATTAGACTAAAGAGACCACATGGAGGTAAGCTATAAATAAAACACAAATAGTACAAATTTACTGAACACCAGATTAATTCTAGGTATTATTTTCTGTACCTGAATCAAGAAACAAATGGAAGTTTATTCAACAAAATGCTAACTGAATCAGTAGAGGCCAAACATATCTATTTTTTAAGCTATCGAACTGCTCTCTGAGTCAAGCCATAACTGAACAGATTCCTTACTTGGTCCAAGCTCCTGATAATTAGTGGGACTTAAATCTTCCTGGCATACCTCAGCATGTTTAATCACGAGCATCCAGTATTTATAGCACTTATTTTCATTCAGCCTCCACCTCTTTGGTTTCATTAGCATGCATTACTCTCCAGGAGATTTGGGCTGAGTGTACAGCAGCATTGCCAAATGAGTAAGGATTAAAATATTTAATATATTCAATTCAGTGTTGCTTATACAGTTGTGCCTCAGGGTTGGGTCCTGGTTTCCTTTAACATGCTGTGGTGGCATGGCTGTCCTGGAATTTTAAAATTCATGTTGTGTTGTGAAATGATATTAAAAGGGATAATATTCTTAGCATGGAGAATGAAACGGAAAAGACAATTAGTAAATAATAGCCTAAATTATACATATGAATGAAAATAAAGATTTAAATATGTAATATAAAGAAATAAATATAAACATATGGATCTAAAGTTCCCTGTTCTCGTGTAGTACAATCTAGAGGTACACAGGTAAGAACTGAATGCCGTTAGCCCAGGCAAAGCCAGAGAGTAACTGCACAGCCTCCCCCAGTTGACTTCTTTCAGCACACCTTCTCTTCCTTTCAGTGCTACTTTTTCAGGCCTATGGCAATCTCTCAATAACGTCCTCATTTTCCTCTATAGTTATTCCAGATCTTTCTCCTCATTAATTCCCTTTCCAGTGTCTCTTTTTCCTTTCAAGATCTGTCTAAGCTAATCAACAAGTCCATGGTCATGTATTTAATGACAGTCATTGATTCATACTTTTGTCATTTCAGGTTATATATATATATATGCATTTTAATAAGGACCATCTGGAGTTAAACATATCTTAAACTAAATGAGAAACTAATAACCACAGGTAAAGTTTTGGGGAGATAAACTTCCCTCCTTTCTCCACTCATCTACACACATTCACAGGGAAAATTGAGGTTATAAGCACAGATGTATTCAGTCATAAATAAAATTTCTTATCTTCATGTTTCGGTGTGCACTGAATTTTCTAAATGAAGAAAGCTATCATAATACTGTGATGAATTTAAGAAGGTCTGGCTCTCTAGTGTTCAGCAGTATCTTTTAAACCAATACTTCATTTCTGAACAACTCTGCTCTCTCACTTTTTATAGAAGAGTCCCTTTTGGGCAGGGGTTTCAGGCAGTGGTAGGAAGGTGGGAGAAGACTCTGTCAGACAGAGTTTGGGCAGAGTTGAGGCCTGAGTGTTCTTTATAATAAGAACATTCCTTCTGAGGCTGAGGAATATGACTGTCTCTTGTACTTGAAAGGTGAGCACATCCTTTCAAGTTATTCTTCTGTGATTTATTTTCTCCTTTATTTTCTCTTTGAAGTGTATGTGGGAAAGAGGAGGGGAGGGCAGAAGAAAAGTGAATGAAAGCAGAGGCTAAAAAGAGCATACAATAAAACAAGAAAAAGGGCACCAGAAACCCTAGACTTTGTCTTTCTAAAACTTCACCGTTTTCCATAATGCCTTCAAATATTAAGATTCAGTGAAGGCTGTTTTTGAAAAAAAATTGTTTGCTAAAGACAAATTTATCAATAACAAAGGAAAATATCAATTCAAACTTCCAAATTAAGATTTTAAAGAGACATGGACCAAGCATCACATAAACTTAGGTTTTACAAAAACATGCAACATTAGGAATTTTATGCTCAGTATGCCTACTATAATTGTTTTAGGTTTGTCAAATTTTAAAAGTTGGAAGCTTATATTTTAATAAACAGGGTGTGCTCTGTAGTACATGAAGGCCCTCTGAAGGTAAATTGCGTTACAGATCTTTTAGGATTGATAGTGTTGCTTAGTAGAAAGAGTCAGGTAAAATGGGTTTAATAATGACTCCACCAATAACCAAATATATCAATATAACTGGGTTTGTATCAATTATCTAATCACATATAACAAATTGTCCACAACTTGATGACATAAACGACCACCGAGTGTTTCTCTCAGTATTGTGAGTAGCCTGTGCTCCGCATGGTAGCTCTTCTTCTGGTGTTACCTGAGCTCACTTGAACAGCTGTAGCCAGATGGGGTCTTAGTTGAGACAGGAATATTCAAGGCAGCTGCACTCTCATGCTGGCTATTGACATTCTATTTTCCTCCATACGGGCTAGACCAATTTCCATACAGCATGGCAGCTGAGTCCCAAGACAGCACGAATGATGCCTCAAGGCCTTTTAAAGCCTAGGTCCAGGGGGCACACAGCAATACTTCCACCACATTCTCTTGGTCAAAACTGCTCACAGGTCACCTAAAATACAAGGGGCAGGAAAATGCACCCTGTCTCTTGATAGAAGGAGTGAGAAATTGCAAATGGCTCTGTGAGGATGTATGGGATAGTTGATTCTATCTTTGGAAACAGTCTACTCACAGGGGGTCAGTTTTCTCATTTATAAAATAAGGGTTTGAATCAGGTTATATTAATAACCATCCACCTAAGATTGATTCAAAAAGCACTTTTATAATCAAAATGATTATGGATTTTATAACATTGTTTTTATTAACTATTGCTTGATTTGATTCTAAATCATGAAACTTTTTGTTGAGTTCTTAGGTATTTCCAGTCTCTATTGCGGGAGATTATATTCATAATGTAGTTTCCAGGAATAGATTATAGTAGAAATTGAAAGACTTTTTATATGCAATATGTATAACTTCTGTGTGCCAGTAAAGTTAGTCATACTCCTAGATTCAGTCCTTGGAAATTGCTTGTTTTCCTCCATGCTCTCTAAGATGATATTAAGGCTCCTGGCTTCATTTATGATGATTTCTTACTGTCCGATTCACAAACATACATCTTGGGGCCTGAGAAATCTATCTTCAATTTGCTTCTCTAGGTGCCTACTGGATATTTTCATTTCAATATATAATTTTTTAGATTTTAAATGCAAATAGAACCAAATTATAAGTTGCTATCACCTTGTGAAAATTGAGTCATCCCATTAACTTTCTGCTTTTTGTCAGTGTTAGCATCATTAGCTACCCAGTCTCAAAATTCAAGAGGTACATTTTATTCTTCTCCTTAGTTCTTTATAACTAAATCTTCCAAAATGCTTCTATCTAGTCTTCCCTTTCAATAATTACCACAGCTATATTTTTACATTTGTAGTAATACACCTACTTCACACTATCAGCAACTTCTATCTGAACTTCTGCAAGGACTTCCCGACTAGTTTTTCTAGCCTCCAAACTCTTTTTTCTTCAGTTTTTTGTAATATATCACTTTTAACAATAAACCTTTAATGGCTGCCACACTCTTTATGCTTATAGACCTCCACAGCCTGGCCCTAATCTACTGGGCTGATGCTTTCTCCTACTCCCCTGCTTTGCAAATCTTCTGCTCTTAACAAATGGGTCTAATCTCAGTCCCTCCTCAAAGGCTTGCAAGTGCAGTTTCTGAGCTATGCTCGCATTATTCCCTCTGCCTCTGACATCCACTCAATTCATTTTTCATTCTGCTCCCCCTTTAAGGCTCAGTTTAATGTGAGTGTGGCTGAAAATCCATTATTTTTATTTTTTTAACCCAGAGAATCAAAGCTTGCCATTAGTTATGGGTGTGAAAAGTAGAGGAGTTGATACATGGGGCATAGGAGGGGGGATCTCGAACTTTAAATTACTCTCTATGTAGTTGACTGTACCTGCAACTATGTACTTCCATTTCAACTACATAGTTGAAATACCAGCAGTCTGCCAAGAATGAAGAAATGGCATGGAATAGCTTCTGACCTAGGACTTGTACTGATCCTTGGAAACCTTGGTTTTTATCCATTATCTGGTAATTGCTCTGAGTTACTAGATGACTTCTTATGTGTTTTTCTTGTCTCTGCTACTAGATTTTTAACTCCTTGAGGAGAAGAGCCCATATCTTTTCTTTCTTGTCTCCTTTGTCTGAAACTCTGTTTTACAAATAATAGTAAACTTTATTTTACACATAATAGTATACATAGTAGTATATTTACATGCTTAAAATGTTACTGAGTAGATTATTAGGTACTCAATAGACATTGAATAAATGATAAAATAAGAAACAGTCAATTTTTTTCAAAAGTACTTTACGATTATAAAATAATTTTGTTCTGGGCCGGCCCTGTGACTCACTTGGGAGAGTGCGGCGCTGGTAGCGCTGAGGCTGCGGGTTCGGATCCTGTATAGGGTTGGCTGGTGCACTCACTGGTTGCAATCCCCTTACTGGTCAGAAAAAAAAAAAAAAAAGATAGCTTTGTTCTTTCTTTACTTGGCCTTAGTTTTTTTTTTTTTTTTAATTGTGACCTAGGAGCAGTAGTCTTAATTTACCCAAACATGCGATATAAAACTTGAGAATATAAAGTCAAAATTATTTGCTACATTCTCATGAATATACTCTATATTTAAAGGAGCACTTTATATATTTTCTACTCTGTACATGTCATCAAATTACAAGCTTTAAAAAAAAAAATTATTAAGAAATGAGTGATTTCCAAGGGATAAAAGTGACAGTGACAGACTAAAAATGACTAAAATTATTTTTAGCCGAGACTCTTCCCTAGTTAACACACATTGGTGTTTTTCTTATAGAGGGTGCCAGAGGATGAGTCCGAGTTCCTTTAGATGATTCCCAGAGATCACTTTGTTTTCAGCTTTTTTCTGAATTACCAATGTCAAAAGAAGACACAGACCTTGATATCATGTGTGAAACATGCATTGTCATTAACAAATGATGAGCAAGATTCAAATGATCAGGAAAGCATCTTCCACAGAACTCATTTTAATGAAGTGAAAACTAATTTTGCAAGTGCTGTCTTGCTTAGTGTTCAGTGCAAGAGCACACACTCTGTGTATTAAATTATGAAAGCCCAGTGATCTCAAAATGCAATGACAGTGCATAAATGAAAAGCGTAAGTTAGTGTAGCATGGAAAACACTATGACACGTAAGAACTGGAGAAGATGTTTAAGAAACAGATTATGTTTTAAGCAAACATTTATAAATGAAGTTTTCAAGCAGTAATTACAAGGTTACAAATATTTAAAGTTGCATGTTCAGAAAAAAATATACTTGAAATGGATCTAATTATGGTGTTGAGAGCCTATCCCAGGATGGTCTTAATTCTTCTTCAAGATCTAAAATAATTTTTTTAAATATGCAAATACTAAAAATTCAAATTTTAATCAGGAGGTAGAATCCTAAGAATCTCAGGCTATAAACATTTTGAATAAATCTCTACAAAATTGCTTGCATTATTATCTCCTAGCTAACCAGATTTAGTTTACTTAGAGGTTGGGGGAATGACAGAGCACTCAGTGAATTAGTTGTTTTGATGGAATTGTATGAAGACAGATGGTAGCAACAGGTTTGAATTTAGGATGCAGTTGGAAATATCTTATAAATGCTGAGCTGCAAGTGTGTGTAATTTCCTTGATCTTGTATTTACAGATCATGAAAGATGGTTTTTCCATCAAGTACTTGAATAAAATATTTACATACTAGCCATCTGGTAGACAAACATTATATTTGCCAATACATTCAGGGATTTAGTGGCTGGAAATTATAGCTTTCTCTTGGTTTCCTGAAATTTTGTTTTCACTGAGGGAGGGCTGTTTGGAGGCTATGCTCTAAACTTGCTTTGGAAAAAGCTACTAGAAACAACTTCTGAATTTGTTGTACGTTTAAAAAATGCATTCAGCACATCAGTCTTGTAAATTAATACTACATTAAATTTTAGAGCGATTGTTTGTGAAATGCTTTGATTTCACATAGGGCTTGTATATGCGTATGTACATGTATATGAATATCTATCTCTCTGTATATATCTAAGTGAAATTAGAATTATTGAATTGTCTACTTTGTTTTCACTTTGCACTGACTTACAGGAAACTCAAAGTTAAATTTTATATTAAGTGAAATCATATGAGCATTTTTATTATTTGAATGTTTGTGTTGTCTCCCCTCATATCATGAGCACCTACAATTATTTGTATTTTTTGGTCATTGACATTTATTCTTATTTATCTTTTATCACATATATCTTCCTTATATTGGCATCAGTTCTCTTGTGGACCATGTCAAGATACAAATAAACTAGCAACCCAACGTAAACTAGCAATTTGGTCATAACAAATGTAGAAACGGAAATTCCTGAAAGTTGAGACAGAACCAAAAAGTTCTAGAAAATGAAGGTAGGCTGCTTATTTATATACAGATATTGAGACCTTATACCATGAAGAATATTCATGTTCAAATTATACACATTGATCAAGAAAAAAGTAGGGGTGTTCCCTCAAGTTCTAGGAACTATTCTAAAGATGAGACTTCTAGGCTCCACACAAATAAAGGCCTAGGCGTGAGACAGTTTGGAGAAAGACATTGTGAATCACAAAGTGATTTCTCATTTGCAGATAAATTCTGAATTTGAAAGTGAACTTGTAATTTTTTTAAAATTTGGAAAATAAAAATGAATAAAAATGTAAGTGCATCAACTACTCTAAATATTCATCATCCATCTTTTGGAGTATTTTCAGAGCACAAGCAGCAACTTCATTTTAGTTGCTCACATGAACTCACTGAAGTATCTAAGAGGAGTCACAGACAGAAAATGAGTGAAAATGATTTAAGGAATAAATGTAATAAATTAAAATTGATTATCTGTCCATTACCTATCAACATGGGAATTTTACTTTTTCTTTTTTGAAAATAATTCACAATAGAGAGTTATTTATAAGCTCTTTTCTTGGAGATATTATAAAATGCAACCCAATCTATATTTAGGAAAGAATTGAAAAGAAATGCATAAAAAGGATGAAATGTCCCACATAGTTTAAATATCTTTTGCAGATGTAGAAAGGGCCTTTACTACTGACCTATCTATTCATATGGTTGGAACATACAATTCTTTGGAGATTAGCTCATTTTTCTCATAATATCCTGGGGCCTCACAATCTTCTTCTCTTGTTTTTTGGTATTAATGAAGAAAAATACTGAATTGGAAAATTACATGTCCTAGAAAGGACAAACTCTCCAAAACCTCAAAGTTTGAAACCGGAGAAATCATATACACTTGAAAGTGTTACTGTAAAAGCATTAGTGTGATGGCTGGGGAGAAATTTTCTAGGTCAAGGTGAGGAAGGCATGTGTGGGGAAGGATTCTGAGTGTGGCTGGCACACAGTGGATTCATGTGAGGTGGAGCTGGAGAGCAGGGACAAAGGAGACCAAGGAAGATAGGAAGCTTAGAACCATTTGGTCCTAAAGATTGGAGAGATGAAGCAAAAACCTGAAAATAAGACACAGGATATTTTAAAAATTTTATTTAAAATTGCCTCAGGGTTTATAAACAAACCACAAAATTCCTAGGAAATGTATTTATCCTGCTTCCAAATTTCAGAATGCTTCTTGTTTTGTTAATAATCTCTGTATTAGTCAGAATCCAATCCAAGAGGCAGAATACACACACACACACACACACACACACACTCACGCACGTGCACACATATATGTCTGTCTATCTATCTATCTATCTACCTATCTATCTATCTATCTATGACTCGTTGTAGGGATTTGACCTTACTCAGTTATGTGGGATGATTAAATATCTTCTCTACAGCTGTTGTCTTGTGCCTGATGTGGGAGCTTTAAGTCAGTTGTCGGCCTGCCCACTGCTTTGTGCAAGTGATGTCAGCCAGAGATAAGCAACAATGTGTATGAGCTCCTAAATGGCCGCTGCTTCATGTCTGCCCTCCAAAATCTCCCATAAGAATTTCTCCAGAGGCTCACTATTACCAGAAGCATACGTGGAAGGCCAGTTGGATTCAGACTAGCCAACTTGACCCATTAAAAAGCCATCACACTCTTTTATTTTAAAGAAGTTTATTCTACAAGGGAAAAATCTCCCCAAATTCAAATTAAACAAAAAAGTTCTTAAAATAGGAAAAAAAAAATCCCTAAATTATGAGTGAGAGAAAACATAATGTTAGAACCAGTAAGACATAATATAAAATTAATTAAACATTGTAAATGTAAAGAACGTGCTTTCTAGATGTTGCCTGTTAATAGGGCTGGCTTCATGGGTGTCTAATCAATGAAGTCACCTGGAACACCACACTCAGGAGGACACCGTGTTTAAGGTTTGTTGCTCTACAATCATGGTTTTGAAATTCTTAGTATTTGTATTTTCAAATTTGTGTCTTATAAGTGAAATCCTATGGAGCATGTGCCAGGGGCTCAAATCTTACCATTATGGGTTCATTGTCACCTTTCACCTGAGCAGGGGCCAGCAACTGGGTGTGGGGAGGCGTCAGAGTCACAGTGAGAGGTACCTGGTGCCTGTCAGGATCTGCACTCCCCATGCAAGTTCCCCATGCCCAAGGGTGTGTGACATTAAACAAATGAATTAAAATTCTCTCTTTTACATAGATGCATATTTAATTTATTTATATAATAATGAATAAATTTTTTTTTTAAATACCATGACAGGTTGAGAGAGAACCTGTGGAAAAAAATGGGCCACTGCTTATCATTTTTTTTCCATTTTATTTTATTTTGTTAATATACAACGTGGTTGATTATTGTGGCCCATTACCGAAACCTCCCTCCCTCTTCCCTCTTCCCCCTCCCTCCCAACAATGTCCTATCTGTTCGCTTGTCGTATCAACTTCAAGGAATTGTAATTGTTGTGTCTTCTTCCCTCCACCCCTCAGGTTGTTTGTGTATTTATTTATTTATTTTTAGCTCCCACCAATAAGTGAGAACATGTGATATTTCTCTTTCTGTGCCTGACTTGTTTCACTTAATATAATTCTGTCTAGGTCCATCCATGTTGTTGCAAATGGCAGTATTTCATTCGTTTTTATAGCTGAGTAGTATTCCATTGTGTAGATATACCACATTTTCTGTATCCACTCATCTGATGATGGACATTTGGGCTGGTTCCAACTCTTGGCTATTGTAAATAGTGCTGCGATGAACATTGGAGAACAGGTATACCTTCGACTTGATGATTTCCCTTCCTCTGGGTATATTCCCAGCAGTGGGATAGCTGGGTCATATTGTAGATCTATCTGCAACTGTTTGAGGAAACTCCATACCATTTTCCACAGAGGCTGAACCATTTTGCAGTCCCACCGACAATGTATGAGAGTTCCTTTTTTTCCACCACCTCGCCAGCATTTATCATTCACAGTCTTTTGGATATTAGCCATCCTAACTGGGGTGAGATGGATTATCATTTTTTAATGGACTCTGCAAATTATCTAGGCAATCCTGCGTGTTCAAAATATTATTATAAGAAGACTTGTATGTTGAAGAAATTGTTAATTAGTATTTAAATGTTATGACTACAATTTTGAGTATTTTCACATGTGATCTTGCATACCGCACACAGTCAATCTTAGTCCAAAGACTTAAAATTTGATTTTTAAAATTTAAACAAGCAGTTCATTTGTCTAAATTTCTCTTGTGTATTACTATAGATGCCATTTAAGTGGTATGTTCTTTTTTTTCAGCTATTTTTTTCTTCTGGGTGTAATATACACAATGTGTTGCCATTTTTCCTATGTTTCTTTAATGATAAGTAGAAGTTAACACACACACACACACACACACAATTCTTTCGTAGAGAAGAGTCTTCTACTTTGGCACGTTCCTATGTGCCTTCTAATAAAGATGCTCTAAGGTCTTAGAAGAAAGGTTAGATGATTATCCAGACACCTACCTTAGTGGCAGGTTTGTCCTGCTATGTGTTTGCCTCTGTGACTAAGAGTGACCAAACTACTTCATTTATTTTAATACATTCTGACCCTTAATTTGCAATTTACTAGCCCCTCAAATTTTAAAGTTCAAGTTGACTCAGAGTGCTGTCCTTTACACTTTAAAAGTCTAGACTGAAGAACATGAAATACTTCTTAAAGAAAAGACTATTAGACCATTATTTTCATCACTTAAAATAGGATTGGATGAGCATGAAGGAACATGGTTTATGGAGCAATCTTGCACTCTCGGGGAGATGGGAGAAGATGGCTAAGATGACCTGCTACTCTGGTCATCTTAGCAACCTAACTTTGCTGCAATAAAAGTTTGATTTGGATTTACTACCAAGGCACTAGCCAGGAAAATGAAAAGTTGGCACCTATGATATGATTAAGACCTTTCATTATCTTCACTGGGAAGCAAAAGGATCCTGTATCTTATAAAAATTTTTTTTTGAATACTCTTTGTTCCAAGACTTGACTGATTTAATATTTGAGAGGTCAGGATACAAGACACTATTCAAAACATGGGGAGAAAAAAGATGGACTTCCTGTCATTTAGGAGTTTACAACCTAGTGAAACAAGATTTATAATATAAGGTGTTCTCTGCACAGATTTTTTAAAACTTCATTCTATTAGAAGATGAAGGACATGAAATAGAAAAATGAATTATTGAAGTATTCTGCCTGATTGCCTCCTGCTCTCCCACTCCCCTGGCATTGGGAAAGAAGAACCCTCATTGACTCTCCTCCCACTTACTCTTCTGGTAGTAGTGGCCTCAGGTTAGCCATGGCTTTTGACAGTTTGGGTGTTACTTTTATGCAATGTAGGAAAAACATCAAAAGAGGATGTGTAAAGAGCACACAGCCAGTGATCAGAGCTGTAAAAAATCCAACAAACTGTTTATGTTTATTTTTTAAAGAAAGTACTGTATTTAAAAATACTACTGTTATATTATTATGCATGGCACTTATTAAGTGTGATGTACCTTTAGGACTTAAGAACAGGTCTTTTTGGAATAAAAAAAGAGATGTCTCTATTTTATCTTGAACCTTTTCCTTTAAGTCTTTATATTTTTAACTCCTATGTGAAACATCAATAACATTTTATTTTACTTTATTTTATTTTTTATCTCTCATGGTGCCTAGTGTAGTGCCTGCACACTCAGTCAGGTTGTTATCTACATGATGTAACAAACCACCCCAAACTCAGTCGTGTAAAGCAGCCACTATTTTATTACACTCATGTATTCTGCAGCCAGGAATTTGAACAGAGCATAATGGGGATGGCTTTTCTCTACTGCATTTTGTCCAGAGCATCAGCTGGGAAGATTCTAATGCCTAAGTGTGACTAGCATGGCTGAGGGCTGGAATCATGCAAGGTGTCTGCACTCAGATGTCTGGAATCTGAGCTGGGACGACTCATAGTACAGACTTAGCTGCAACTGCTTACTTGAGCCCCTGCTTGTTTTCTCCATGTGCCTTTGGCTTCTCACTGCATGGCAATTGTGAGAGGAAGCATCCTGAGAGTGTGTGTTCAAATGACTAAGGCAGGAGCCCATGGCTTTTACTGATCTACCTTCAGAAGTCATGCAGTGTCACTGCTACTCAATTCTGTTGGCTATAATTGAATCACTAAGGAAAGCCCAAATTCAAAGAGAAGGGAATTGATGGAGGAATAACAAGGTCACATTGCAGAATGAGGAATGAAAGATACTTTGGTGGCCATTTTTATGGAATACAGTCTGCAATAACGTACGATAAATAGCTGAACTTAATCTACTTGAATCCTCAAGCAAAGGAGATGATGCATTGCCAGATTCTATGAGATTTTCACATAATAAGAAGCTTATTCAGCTTTGGACTTGCTTTTATTGTTTCATTTCTTTCTTGTTGGTGAGAGTGACATCAATTTGTCTGGGCCCCAGTGCTCAGATATGTGACCACACATTATTTTGGATGTTTAATTCCAGGTATGTTTGGATGAGATTAACATTTAAATTGGTGGACTATGAATGAAGCAGAGTGCCCTCCATAATGTGGGTGGGCCTCATCCAATCAGTTGAAGGCCTGAATAAAAGGAAAGACTGACTTCCCCCAAGCAAGATGGAATTCTTCAGCAGACTGGCCTTAAGACTTGAACTTCAACATTGGCTCTTCCTGAGTCTTCAGCCTGCCAGCTCACCCATAGATTTTGGACTTGCCAGCCTCCATAATGACTTGAGCCATGTCCTTAAAACAGATTTCTTTATATATGTATATATAAGTACATGTATACATATATATGTATTCTCTCTCTCTCTCTCTCTCTCTCTCACACACACACACACACACACACACTATTGGTTCTATTTCTCTGGAAAACCCTGGCAGATATAGTGATGTTCTCTGGACTAGAGAGAATAGAATTGCAACCCAGAATAGGTTGGGTAGGATTTTCTCTGGAGTTCCAGGATCAGGATTCTTAAATTTTCCCAGGCTATCCTTCTTGCCAGCTACTATTCTTCTTACTATTGCTTCCAAAATTGGAATAGTTGATTCAAATTAAAAATAAACTTTGTTTAGTCACTGTCTGCTTTAAAAATCAGAAATATGATATTGTACCTCTAGATAACACTGGCAATATTTCCAATCTGGTTGAATATATAGTAGACCATAATTAAGAAGTAACTTTTAATATTAGCCTCCTCCAAAGAGTGAGTCAATCAAATATTCTTGGGCAGCTCCCACTCCCTTCAATCAGCTATTAAATATTTGAGGACTGACTTTAGTATAAGTTGATTAATCACGACACAAACATTTATAACAGGGCAAAGGATGTTCATTTCTGGGGTTTAATCAGTATCTAAACTCTGAATTTACCTTGTACTTTTATAAGAAAACTTATATTTTTATAAGATGTCTTCAGTTTGCTTGTTTGGCCTTTTTAAATGTGCATGTTGCCAGTGTCATTAACAGATTTTTAACAACAAACAAATGCACATGATATCATTTTCAATTTTTTTTTCCTATGCTTTTTGGTTTCTGATCCTTTCTGTACTTTAATTTCACTTTGGTCTGTGAAGACATATTCTTTAGAAAATTTGGAGACAAGAGACCTTCAGCACTGTCCTGCCAATGTGACTCTCAGACATTAGTAATAAATCCAGTCTTTTTCTGGCTGAACCTTGATTGGGCCTCAGAATCCTGCTCCATGAGCAACTCCAAGGAGAAGAGCTAATTGACAAGAGTTGGCATGGATGCTGAAATCAATTTGCTGTCTCTGCTATTGGGGTTGCTTTCCTTCGGCGTGCTGAATGACCATCTTTATTAGATCCCTGGACTATGGGACAAATACACATTAGATATTTATCTTAGTTTTGCTGATAAAAATACTTGTTTTTCCAAGAATAACAATATAAAAAAAATGTTTAAATAACATCTGAGAAAAGGATTTAGCATATGAAGTTACTTCAAAAAGTTCATAGAAAGATTCATATTATCTTTCAATTGTATTTTTCCATGAACTTTTTGAAGTACCCTCATATATAGCCAACAACTCCGGTGCTACGTAGAAACTTCTAATGATACCCATGAAGATTTTAAGGTTGTGGTAGTGCTCACCAAGTACCTTTTGGTTAATTGGCTTGTGTTATCTTGGCTTTTATTGTAATATCTTAGTTTTTTTGTGTGTTTGTTTTATTTTTTCAATTCATAAGGGGAAGTATATGGTAGCAGAAATTTGGACAAAATAATGTTTTCCAAAATTACAAATGCTCCATAATAACGCAAAGAAATTTCAATGTCAGTGATTCCTCTCTGTTGCTAGACGTGACACATGGGAGGTGGCATCCAAACTGTCAAGCGTTTAAGCTTATGCACAGCAGCTTGTGTCTCATCAAGCTCTTTGTATTCTCACTCTGCACTTTAATGTTTGAGATATGCAAGAAGGGCTATGGAATTTTCTCTGGATGAAAACAAATTAAGAGCAAGACCCATTAAGAGCAAAACCAAAATAAATAAACAAATAAAAATCCTGTGGTAGATCCAAACTTCTTGATGTGGTTTTACAAACTGTTATGTATTCCTTTAAAAACAAAGTTTTTGCTGCAGTTGTAGTGCATGAAGCGGAAATATTTTCTATTATTCTTTGCTGTTATTCTCTTTATATTTTTTTGGAAATGGCACAAACAACTGCAGAAGTTTTCACACTCAGCCTTCCGTCTGCCGACAGCTAAAGCTGGCAGGAAGAGCCAGGTTTTCAGGGGTGTGAACGGAATTGATTTATACACACTGCTGGATCTGTTCCAGTGCATTTTCTCAGCCAGGACCATACGTGGTGTTGCAAATGAGCTGTACTGTAGGCTTTTATCTGATGTTTACTAGGTTGCACACACCAAGCGCTCTTAGAAGCACAGGTTAAGAGTGGGTATCGCATTAATCAATTTATGTCAGAAGGAAAGAAATGACTGTCACATTATGACGGATGGAGATTGAGTAATGGCTAGTAAGAACTTAGGAGAAATGTAGCTAAACATTGTTAAGTCCTGCTGAAGATGAAAAATTATGTATGCAATGAAAATCATATTCTCCCAGAGCAGATTCAGAATATAGGGAAATGAAGAGGTGTGGGGAGGGGGCAATAGAAGAGGGTGGCTGCCCAAAAAACCTGCTTTCTTTTGCCAGCACCCAAATCTTGCTCACAGATTATTACAGATAATGAGAACAGTTAGCATCACCTGTAGGAACCCTGTATTTTCTGCAGTGTATTGAGGTAATGAAGTAGCCTGCTTATTTATTTGGAAAATATGGACCATCTAACAACATATATTCTAGATTAATTTTCCAAGTACAATTGGTTAAATATGAAACTGAACTGGTAGTATTCAGACTTAAAACTTTGAAGTCATCTTTTCATACATTGAATGTCTTGTTTTTGATAGTTGAAAAAGATAATGTCTCTTAGATGTGTCTGGCTTGTCATTGTGAATTTGTTCAGGCGTGTGAAATAATTCTTATTGTAGGATAATTTTCTACTAATCATGGGTGATATTGCATATTGTTGGAAGATACCTGAAAGTATGTTTAATTCTTTCTATATGAAAATTGAAAGATTCCACAAATTCTCATATTTGGAATTTATTCTCAAAAAGATACCTCTATATTTATCAACTTGCCAATATATCTCAATTCTGTTCTATAAGCACAACAACACTTCTACTAATGAAACTTTTCTTAAAGCAGCAACAATTACAACTGCTGAAAAAGGAACATTTTATAAGCAGTGTCTCTGTGGAGATATGACAATGGAGTTGTAACATTTTGAATATTACCCTCATTTATGGAATATATTTAAAATTTTACCTATTAATGTTGACTTCCATTAAATAATGTACAGTCCCATTAAATAGTGTAATTTTCTACAAACACATTATATAACTTGTAGGAACTGAAAAACAGGTTCCAGGTGAGCTCGGGAAGAGAGCAACTGATGTACTGCTGCATACACAGCAGCCATCAGGATCAAAGTCAGGGTGTCAAGGCCTGGGCTGAGGTCAAGTCCTAGTGTTTATTCCTGAGTCAAAGGATATTAAAAAGTAAAATAACTAGTCTGAAATCCAGAACCAAAAACCTAAGCAAGTAACTGGTTAGTAGCTGATGGTAGGTGAAGCAGGGAAAAGAAGGTGAAAGATTGAGGAACAATGGTTGGGACTTCAGACCTTGGTTTTTGTAGCTAATAATTGAGGCTGTCTGCTCTGGAGGGCAAAGCCCAGGAAATGTGGGCTTCACTTTCCATCGCGAGGTCTTCATGTCCGGCTGCTGTTCAAAGCTTCTTACCAGCCATTCTGTCCTATCCTGCTCCAGCTGGGTCAACCTTCCACCGTCTTTCTACCCTCTCCATCTTCTTTCCCTGCTGTGAATGCTGTTCTTCAAGGTTATTTCTTACTCCCTTTATCCACCTGTTAAACACCTCTATATCTTTAAAGTTTCTGTAAATCTCACTTCTATAATGCCACTCTATGAACACTCTGTTTTTGTATGAATCACATTATATTTCTAATTACTTCCTTATGTGTCTGTCTTCCATTTTATTTGTGTGCCCCTAGAAAGCAAAGATTTTGTTTTATGTACACTCAAATCACTGGTCCCTGGCACATAGTGGGGATTTATTAGCAGATTTTATTGAATAGAGTTGTGTTATGTTCCGATAACTTTCCTCCACACTTAGAAAACAAATTGTGAATTCTTTACAGAATTTTGAAGCTAAAAAGAAAAACAAAAAATTCTTACCTTGAGTATAGTGTTCTTGAGGAGCACTTAAGAAAAAAAAAACATTAAAAACCTTAAAAAATGCTAAACTTAAATATAAAATACTATTAAAAACAATAAAAACAAAGTAAAAATATAGTAATCCTACTATTTTAACATTTCTTTATGTTACTTTTTAGAACTTGACCATATGTATCCAAACTTGTTAAATGTCTGTATTTTATTTAATAGCACATCACAAATATTCTTCCAGATATTGACATTATATAAAAATTATCAAATGTACTGATTTAATAACATTACATGTATTCTTCTAGGTTTAAATAAATGTAAACTGAAAATCTCATCCATTGACCACCAGTTCTGAATGGCATTTTACTTCTTTTTGTTTTATTTTGAGGAATCACCTGAAACAATGCAAACACTATAGAAGAATCCATGCCCATGTTAGACAACCTGTAAACCCAAGCATTGTTTTATTTATTTATTTTTTATTTATTTATTTATTTATTTTTAAAGATGACCGGTAAGGGGATCTTAACCCTTGACTTGGTGTTGTTAGCACCACACTCACCCAGTGAGCTAACCAGCCATCCCTATATGGGATCCGAACCCGTGGCCTTGGTGTTATCAGCACTACACTCTCCCGAGTGAGCCACGAGCCGGCCCCCAAGCATTGTTTTAAATTCTTTGACCAGAGATTCAGTCATCAAATTTTCAGAACATTTAGATACTAAATATAAACAAAATGTTTCTGACCAGAGAGCTAAAATCTGACTGTGGGATAAAAAGTTAGAATATCTTATGAATGTCTTGCCAAAATTGAAAGCCTTGTGTATAGAGATAAGAATGTGCTTGCTATGTACTCAACTTCTTTATCTGACCTTGCTCCTTCAAAGGTGCATTTGTTACAGAATGTCAGTCACTAATGAGGCCTAAAGTAATTGAGGCTGATTGAACTGGCAAGATGCTGCCTAATTAGAATGATAAATGGAACTGGCTGATCAAGAATGGAGGAGTGAATGGCACAGAGGGCATTAAGCAAGGTCATTCTGGCAAGAAGGACCACTCATTCAGCCCTCTGCCTCCCCTACTAAATAATGACCATCCTTCATGCCATGTGAGCCTAGCACTATCCAATATATGTGGATCATTGCATGTGGAACTTTCTGACTCTGCTTTCTTAGGTAAAGTGTGGTGAGGGTTCAATGATTCCCTAGGTAAGCTGTTCAAGATAAACACTAAAACCAAATACTTGGAGCCGTCTAATCTCTATTAAGAGTGATGATTTATGAATACATTAGTTCTCTAAACAAATGTGGGATACCTCAAATTCTTCCCCGTGAGTTCTACCTTGTTAAACTTTCCACACCTGCATGGGAAATTTGTCAAACAGCTTTCTATGTTTGAAGGACACAGGCAAAATTTTGTCATAGTGTTTTAGAATCTGAGCCACATTTAAATAACCTTTTTATTTCTTAAATGCATCTATTAGAATCATTTGCATTTGGTTATTTTTACCCTTCTATTCTTTTTAACAAAACATCAACTTTATTCTTTAAGTTGATTGGATATAAACTTTAAAGATATATTCATAAATATTTCAGTGGCAATGTGATTTTCACTCAGTTTATTTAGTAATACCTTATTTATTTTCCATCGTCTGAGAATAAATGTTCTGAAGAAAGCTGCAGCTATTTGTACTGAGCTATATTTAAACTATTTTTAGTAGAAATCTCTCTAACACATTTAGTACATCTGTCAGAGCACCCATCCCTAAATTTCTTGGAATACAAATCCTGAAGACACATGACCATCTTTTAGGATGGCTGATACTTATAATTCTAGGTATCATTTTAAAGTTTGTGTTGGGAGATACAGTCTCTACTTCTCAGAACACTAGCTGGGACTTAGTATAAGTGAAATTCTTTGACCTTAACATCTATAATCTGACTCTGGTAGACAAAAAAAAAAAAAAAAGAATCTGAAATGAAGGACAGATGTGGCCTACCAAAAAAAAAAAAAAAAATGTAGGTAATTATAAGTTTTGGGAAAAATAATTAAAAGAAAGTTACATTGAATAGATATTACAGTAAAAGAATTCAGTACATGGCAGTTGGAAATAGAAATTATCCCATGCCACTAAAATCTTATTCATCAGCTTATCTGTCAGTTCTTTCAGTGGTTGAATAAGCAGGGCATTTTTC
Organism: Cynocephalus volans; assembly: GCF_027409185.1. Lineage (NCBI taxonomy): Eukaryota > Metazoa > Chordata > Mammalia > Dermoptera > Cynocephalidae > Cynocephalus > Cynocephalus volans. The sequence goes on along the minus strand of NC_084464.1, from coordinate 117,181,972 downwards.
TGGTTCTGTTCTCTTAGATGTCCTTTCTGTACCCTTCTACCTCTGCAGTCTTCCTTAAGGATTCAGGTACAGGTAAAACTTTCAAGATCTACAGATAAATAGATTACATCTCTGGTTTTCACAGCTGTTTGCTTGATTCCCTGAGTTGCTCTGAAATTGAATTGCCCTAGAAAGAAATGGCTAAGAGTAGAACCCTTTGTTGTCAGTGAGGCCTGACCACCAATATTGTCTCTGTCATTTACTAGTTATGTGATTTGGGACAAGTTTCCTAACCTCCATAAAATGGGCATAATGATGTTTACTTCATGGGCTTATTTTGAACATTAAAGGAAACAATGCATCTAAGAAACAGTATAGTGGCTGGTGCACAGAAAGTACCCAGTAAGTGGTAGATAACAATGCTGTTTACACACTTAGTGAAGGGAACTAGGAAATGAATGAAACTTCTTTCTTTCTGTCTCACCACTTCCACACCCCTCTGCTGCTCCCATCATCCAGCCAGAAATTAGCATCTTACTCTCCTCTATAGCATTTTTTTTTTTTCTGGCAGAGTCACTTCCATTCTCTGTCTTTTGGCGGCTCTCCCATCTCCATCAGTCTGCAGCCCCCTACCACCTCTCCACCCAGCTGTCATACTGCCCCTCCTTACCCCATTGAACGTCCTCTGTCATATTGCCAATTCTTCTCCCACTGACACTGGGCATGACTAAAACTGTCAGTCATCTCTTTCAGGCTCACTTATATCCACTTTATAAATGTATTAGACAGTCCCTGCTTATGGAACAGAATACATTGAATGGAACATTTTCCTGATGACTCAGGGTCATGTCCATGAACAGCAATCATTGTCTGTCCCATATGGTTATAGGAACCACTGAAGTATATGAGTTGCTTGTCCTTATGCTAAATGGATTCCTTCTAAAATTTATTGCCAAGAAAAATAGGGCCTATTTAGACAAACGTGGATACGTCTTATTGTTTGATAATAAAATCTATCTACATTGCCCATGTGTTATGCAAATATGCTCTCTCTCTTTCACTTGTAATTCAGTGATTTTCTTTGTTTTTTGTTATTGGAGAAAGTAGGGAGGACCTTATAGTCCAATGTTGTTAGCCAGTGTACTTATATTCAGAATATAACTTTTCTTCCTGAACATGATGATCCCTAATCTCCCATCCAACTACAAAATTACAATTCTAACATTTAATCAATTTTTTGTTCAATAGTTATATTTTACGTGTGATTTTATTATAAGTTCTGTCAACCCTGTTTTGGAATTAGGTGGGACAGACAGCTATTATAAACAATATAAAAATTGTATTAGTTTCTTAAGGCAGCCATAACAAATTACCACAAAATAGATGGCTTTAAATAACAGAGATTTAGTCTCTCACAGCTCTGGAAGCTAGAAGTCAAGATCAAGGGTCAGCAGAACCATGGTCTCTCAGAAGGAGCTGGGGAGGGTCTTTCCTTTCCCCTCCTGGCTTCTGGTGATTGCCAGCAATCATTACTGTTCCTAGGCTTGTAGAGGTATTACTCCAATTTTTGCTTCCACCACCACATGGTGTTTATTCTCCCTGGTGCCTCTCTATGTCTCTGTTTTCTCTTGTAAGGATGATTTTCATTGAATTAAGGCTCTATTTAATCCAGTATGACCTCTTCTGAACTAACTAATTACATCTGCAAAGAGCCTATATATCCACATAAGGTTACATTCTGAGGTTTGGGTAGACATGAATTTTAGGGGAACACTATTCAATCTGGTACAGACACCAAATTGCTTTGGTTTTCTCTTTGGTTATATTTCAGTCAGCACCATCTTCTATCATCTCCTTGTGGTAATTCTTCCAGCAATGCTTCTTTATGTGCCCCAACTTTAAATCTTTACAAAAATGATAAATTACTGCAAAAACATTAGATTGGTGAAGTTGGTTCACCTGTTAGCAGCTGTTAACATTTGTTAACATTTTTATCCTGGAAATTATATTTTTGAAAAGACCACCACAAGGCAAATAGCAACAGCCTGTGTCTGTGCTGCAGTCTTTGCTGGTTGGGATTATGGTAGAAGCTGTCAAATGGTACCTAGAATCTGGGGGCAGCGACCTATCGGTCTTAGTAGGCAGGATCCAATAAGCAAGTGATAAAACCCAAAGTGGGGAAAGTAAGAACAGCCCAAAGTCCTCATCACACATATTTATTTGGAAACAACATGACCAGAAATAGATCTTAGTTCATTCTCTATAACTCCTCCTTCTGAATTTTCTATTTTGATAGGAGAAACTCCTGTCCACTCAATCACTCTAACCAGAAACTCAGAGATGTTCTGATTCTTCTCTATTCTTCACCCACTACTTGTCATCAGTCACCACATCTTGCAGAGTCTATCTCACACTAACACATATTTTATTTATTTCCTGCTTTGTATCCTTCCTGCCACTTTCCTGGGTCAGTCTCTCATTACTTCTCACCTGTACTATAGTGATAGCAGTAAAATGGGTCTCCCTATTTCCACATCTTATCCATTTGATGCCTCCACTCCAACACTGCTAAGAAGATGTTCTTCATAAAATGAAATTCTGTTCATTTTGCTCCTCTGATTAAAAATCCCTCAATTCCTTTCCATAGACCTGAGGATAAACTTGAAACACATTAACAGGGCACATATGAGAGCACTGTATGGATCTGGTTACTCCCCACCGTTCCAATCTCATTTACCAGCACTCCCTCTGGGCTATCCTTCAGTAAAACTGCATGTCCTTGCCACACTTACTAGGTACAATCAGATGCCTTTGTAATGTCTTCTCTGCCCAGTTCCCAGGGAGACTCAAACACTGCCTTTTCTTTACTTATATAGCATCTTAAAGTATATACCACTAATACATTGGCTATTGTATCATTTTGTAGTATTATATATGTACGTACATATCTTCTATAAAAAGAATAAGTGCAACAATTCTTCTACAAAAAGAATAGGTGGGAACCACACACATGGTAAGTCAAATCAGAGTTCTTTCACTTTCTGGCAACTTGCAAATCAGGAGGAAAAGAAGGGTGGAGTAAATATTCTGAGGGAGAGAATGGTGCTGTGGACTGAGTGGCTTCCCAAACTCACTGAAAGTTGGTCCCCATTGTAACTGTTGGGAGAGTGGGAAATCCTATTACTGTAATTAAAAGGTGGTGCCTTGAAGAGGCGATTAGATTGTAGAACTGTGTCTTAGTGAATGGATTAATAATGGTGGTCAGGGACATTGTTCTGGGGGATTTAAAAGGACACATGAGAGTCTCTCTTTCTGCTGTGCCATTTTCTAACATGTGAGACCCCTGCATTGCTGTAAAGCCACCACCAAGAAGACCCTCACCAGATATGTTCCCTGGACTTTGGACTTCCCAGCCTCTGAAACTGTAAGCAGTACATTTCGTGTTGTTACAAATTACCCAGTTCCAGGTATTTTGTTACAAGCAACAGAAATGGACTAATACAAATGGGTTCTGGGACAGCATCACAGAAAAATATGTTCTGTGATTCATGTTTCTGATTAGAGAGACTTTGATTTCCTGGTGGGTGAGAATGAATGTGGCTTAGTATATACCGAATTAGTGGAGACTAAATTAGCACAGTCAAAGAAAACATCTGACATATTCTTTCATTCAGCAAATATTTGAGTGTCTATATGGACCAAGGATACAATGGTGAATACAACAAACTAGGTTCTTGATTTCATGGCTATTTTATTTTGCTTTTGTATAAATATCTATTATTTTTGTTTGCTAAATTCAATATTTCCACTGCTTAGCACAGTGCTGAAACATAGTATTCAATAAATACCTACTGTAAATAGTGAAATATAAAATCCAGAGTTGATGTTTTTGTATGGAATTGTGGAAAATGCATGAAATAAACAAAAAAAATCATTTGATCAAGATGTCCATTTTTCTAATCTAATAGTTTATATAGTGAATGTTCCCTAAGCACTTTTCTCTACTAAAGTTTTTGTGGGCTGTCAGACTTAAAATGCTGTTGAAGCAGTCCAAGGGAATCAATCAATATATACCGGTAATAGCAGACATCAAAATCTTCAGCATCTATGACATCTACTACATGTTCCAATTTTTACACTAATACAACTTTGGCTGGGGAGGACACAATGCGAACAGGATTTATACCTAGTCCTCTAGGTTATCAAGGGTTGACCAAATACATAATGATCTTAGTTTAGTGTATTGAAAAAAAACATGCAGGAACTTGAGATGTTTCATTTAGCCAGATAGTGACAGACAGAAATAAAAATGTTAGTCTGCAAGGCTTTAATATTAGTTCATAATTTTCATTACCAGCAACTAAAGTTGTTGAGTAGCCATTCTGTGTGCATTAGGTACTAATGCTACATTAGTTGCCTGATAATCAAATGCCAATTTCATACCCAGATAAAAAGGAGATGAGAAGTTCACCCCAGCAGTGCTAACAGAAGTACCTGCACATGTAAACACAGATGTGTTAGCCGTTGTTAAAGCCAAGAAATTGATCCTTACCAAGTGATATGTCAGCTAATTAGTAGTTTTTGTTGACATACATGTTCTCAATCTAATGGTTTGTTTACTTTTGTGTGGTGAGTTTTTAAGTTCATGTTATGAAAGAAATCCGGGTTACCACATAATCTGCATATGAATCCTCTGAATTTGCTTTGACCTTAACTTCTGTTAGTTAACTAGTAGACATTTCACAGCAGAGAAAGGATGAGCACATCAATGAATCCAAACGTTCTCATCACGGCAGCAAGTGAAATTACTAAAAGCACATTTTGTTGTTAATAATTAAGCAGGAGGATCATTTTTGTCTGCTAAATATTATTTTTGATATTTAGCTCAGTACACCTCGATGACTTTATCAATTGAAAAAATCTGACATTAGTCAAAAAAGATTTTTTTTTTTCTTGGTAACATTGTTAAAAATCCAGGGAAGCTTATTCCCTGGTCAAGGAAAGCAAATATGAACAGAACATTTGGCAGTGTTTTAAGAAGACTGTGCTTTGGTGACAGGATAAACTAACAAACTATTTTTTCTACCATATTCACGTGCCTCCCTATCTCAAGATTGTTTCTCTGGGCAGCATATTACTTCAATTCAATGCTTTTTTTTTTTTCCCCCGCAATTTGGGCCATTCTGGGACCAATCTACTCAAGAATTGCAGCATAGTGGGAATGTTCAGCACCACGCTTTTGTGAAGTCTATCTGCTCCTACATAGCCATCTTGTGCTGTGTACACAGCCTCAACCTTTGTGATTGCATTAGTTGGTTGACAGAAGCAGAAAACTCATTCCTCTGTTAGGCAAATATGGAGCCACCATCGTGCATTTCTAGTTGTCATTGGCTAGAAAAATGGAAGAGCAGAAATACAGGGTCGGAAAATAAAAAGGGGCTAACTAATGAAATCTAGTTTCAGTGGCAGTAATAACACAAAATAATTCTTCTCGTAGAATTTTCTTTTGAAAGTGCACCTGAGGAACCAGAGGGATTAGGAAAACCTTGCCAGTCACTGCAGGGTGCAGCTAAAGGCAGACTTATTGAAGTTTCAGTTCAAAAATAATAAGGTTTAATAAATCTCTATGGGTAGATTTATCTCATAATTGCAGATCATATTTAGAGGATTGGTCTAATTAGAATTGATTTGTATATGCTTTAGGCTTAATTGAAAGTCAGTTTTTCCTGTGTTACTTCAAAATAATTCTTTGTTAATGTGGAAAGAGGTGACTTTTGCATAAGCTAAGTTCTGTAACATGACTGTGCTTGTACTCTTTGCACTTGAATTGTATGCTGCTCTGCTCTTATGAAACATAGTCACTTTTCTTTTTTTTAATTTTTATTTATTTATTTTTTTTGTCTTTTTTGTGACCGGCACTCAGCCAGTGAGTGCACCGGCCAGTCCTATATAGGATCCAAACCCGCGGCGGGAGCGTCGCTGCGCTCCCAGCGCCGCACTCTCCCGAGTGCGCCACGGGCTCGGCCCCATAGTCACTTTTCTAAACAAAGAAAAGATGCTGATGTCTTAGGTCTGGATTTGTGATACTTAAATATATTAGGTATAAATCTTAAAGAAAACTCAAGATGATATATATGCCAGAGCAGAGTTATATGTTAATAAAGAAAACAAAAGGAAAACAATACAAAATTTCCTCTGTGCACCATACTTTGTTCAACAAGGCCACCTTTGATGACTGATTAATTGTTTAAAAAAAAACTTAGCCTAAAATGCTACTACTACTTGCAATAAAAATTACAATACCTTTGAAGTATTTTAATTAGCATAGATACAAATATCACTAATGTTATACGTTGGTTCCATTATTAGGCCATTATTATTTAAATTTCACATTAATATTCATTCATTGTGGATTTCTGCCTTTGAATTTCCATAATGTTTTTTCCGGTCCTCATTAAGGTATCTTCATACATATGCACTTACTGGTAATGTGGCTACATTTTAGTGTCAGTCCAATTAGGCTGAAATTCGGTCCTTTAAAATAAAGTACATAGTTATAGCAATCTTTATGTGACATAACAAACTTTCTCGTAATTCAGGTTGTCTTCAAAATTACGATGGAGACACAAGGACAGGATGAGAGTTTTGGTATTTACTTTGGTTCACTCTTTTCCTGGAATTATTTTCCAATTCCCCTTTCCAGAGCTAAATGTGTGAATGGACAGGACTGGTATACAGTTACATGGTAAATTTGGAAGCCATCAGGAAGTCTGATGGTCACCTCAAAGTGATGGTGTCCCACTGTCATTCTCTACTTATGTGTTAAGTGAGTCACCATCACTAAATTTTTCTGAGGTAAAAGTTAATATCCATAGTTAAAATGAAGTTAATCAATGCAACCTCAGTTAAAATCCCAGCAAGTTATTTCATGCATATCAACAAACTAATCCTAAAGTTTATCTGAAGAGGCAAAAGACCCATAAAAACCAATTCAATATTGATGGATGAAAACAAAGTTAAAGGACTGACACTACCTGATTTCAAGACTTACTATAAAGCTACAGTAATCAAGACAGTGTGGTGTTAGTGAAAGAGTAGACAAAGACATCAATGGAAAAGAAAAGAGAGCCCAGAAATAGACCCATACAAATACAGTTGACTGATCAAAGGAGCAAAGACAATACAGTAGAAAAGAATCTTTTCAACAAATGGTACTAGAACAATTGGACATCCAAATGCAAAAAAAAAAAAAAAAAAAAAAAAAAAAAAAAAAAAAAAAGAAAGCAAGAAAAATCTAGGCATGGACCTTACACTACCATAAGAATTAACTCAAAATGGATTATTAGCCTAATTGTAAAAAATGCAAACCTATAAAACCATTAGAAGATAAGACAAAATCAAAATGACCTTGGGTATAGTGATGGCTTTTTAAATACAACGTGAAATGTGAAAGAAATAACCGAATAGCTGGATCTCATTAAAATTAAAACTTTTCTGTGAAAGAAAATGTCAAGAGAATGAGAAGACAAACCACAGAATGAGAGAACAATAATGACAAAAGACATATCTGATAAAGGACAGTTATCCAAATTATATAAAGAACTCTTAATACTCAACAATAAGAGAAAAAACAACCTTATTAAATACAAAAGACCTCAATAGACACTGCACCAAAGAAGACATACAGATGGCAAGTAAGCAAATGAAAGTGTGTTCAATATCATATATCATTAGGGATTACAAATTAAAGCAACAATGAGATGCTACTACATACCTATTAGAATGGTGAAAATTCTCAGTATTGACAAGACCAAATTCTGGTGAAAATTAGAATGGTGAATGGTGAAAATTCTCAGTATTGACAAGACCAAATTCTGGTGAGGAGTTAGAGAACAATGGTAACTTTCATTTATTGCTGGTAGAAACGCAAAATGGTACAGCCACTTCTGAAGATGGGTTGGCAGTTTCTTGCAAAGCTACACATACTCTTTCCATACAACCCAGCAATTACACTTCTTGATTTTTACCCAAATGAGTTGAAAATTGATGTATACACAAACACCTATACGTGAATGGTTATAGTAGCTTTATTCATAATTTCAAAAATGTAGAAGCAATCAAGATATTCTTCTATAGGTGGATGGATAAACAAACAGTGGTACAACCAGACAATGGAATACTACTCAGTGCTAAAAGGAAATGAGATATCAAGCCATAAAAAGATCTGGAGGAATCTTAAATGCATAATACTAAGTGAAAGAAGCCCAATCTAGATGACTACATACTGTATGATTCCAACTACGTGACATTATGGAAAAGGCAAAACTACAGAGACAGTAAAATGTTCAGTGGTTGCCAAGGGATGGGAGTGGGGAGTGTGGGAAGAACAGGCAGACCACAGAGGATTTTTAGGGCAGTGAAACCACAATGATAGATACATGCCATTATACATTTGTCAAAACACATAGAATCTACAGCACTAAGAGTAAACCCTAATGTAAACTATGGACTTTGGGTGATAATGCTGTGTTAATGCAAGTTTATTGATTGTAACAAATGTACCAAAGTGGTGAGGGTTGTTAATGGGGGAGGTTTTATGTGGAGGCAGACAGTATATAGGAATCCTATATTTTCTCCTCAATTTTGCTTTGAATCCAAAACTACAATAAAAGATAAAATCTATTGAAAATGCATAAATAAATGCATAAATGCATAAATGTATAAATGAATACTCTATTCAAAACAAAAATAAAAGTGAAGTTGACCCTTACATTTATTAATCCAAATCATCAATAGTTTTGTTTTCCCAACTTTCAAATAATTTCTCCTATAGAAACCTCAATTACCCATATTAAAGGGAAACTTCAATTCTCTCCCTCAAACCTAACCTAATTGTCTGTCCTAAGACTTTTTATATGACAAACTTTGGCTACTGCTCAAAGATGCCAGCTGTCTTGATGACTGAAAAGATTTAATAGGGATGAGTGTATTAGCAAATGGGAAGGTGGGTATGAGAAATATCAGTCTGGGCTAGAGAGAGGAGAGAGAGGAGAAAATCAAAGGGGTTTTGATAAATATCTTAAGAAGGAAATAATAGAAAGGAACCAGAATGGTAACTAAGTGTGTAGAGTCATCCATGATTAGACTGAGATTTGAAAGTGAGGTAAGGTAAAGATGAGCCCTGCCTCACAAGGAAGGGATGGAAAAACAGGCTGGGACACCTGGTGAGCTACAGGATGAGTTTCAGCACTGATGGGAGGAATCATATTTAATCCACATCCTACCTTTCTATTTATAAATTTGTGCCCATCATTCAGCACATGCATTGCAATGGGTATGTGAAAGCCCTTTCCTCCCAACAATAGATTTGGAAATAAAAAGGCTCTCCATGAGTTCAGGTGGTGGTTTATTGTAAAATTTTTGTTAGGAATTTAGCCAGAGCTGAGAGCAGTTTTTGGTATATGGCAAAGATAAAGAAAGAGTGCTGGATTAAATGATGGTAGACATCAGAAGAAAAGTTGACAAGACCCACTAGACCCTTTCTAGCTTTTCTAAAGCCAGATTCTCTTCTTGCTGCTACAGAGGATGGCTAGTGTGCTAGGAGCAATACAGTGGGAAAGAAGGCAGCTATTTGCAAAATAAATGATTGAGTGTCAATGCTTTTAATAAGTAAAATTAGTTTAAATTACATTAAAAATAAGATTTTATAAACTTTTTATATTTGAAAATTAGGTCTTATAGGTTTTAAATTCATAACTGAATCAAAGAGAGTGATGTGGTCAAAGATCATAATCGTCAAAGGAAGCAAAATGGTTGAGTGAACTGCAAATAATAAAGTGTGCGGAAAGCTGAAATAGTCTGTAGGAAGGGCTACTCTTAAGGGCTTTGCTGATGGCAAGCAGGAGATAGATGAAGGCAATGCAATTTGGCATTAATATTCTCATTGATTATTCATTGGTTTTGAATATCTATTGTTCACAACTTGGCAAAATATGGGAGATAGCAGTGTAAACATAGGGTAGTATTCTAATGCCAGCATTCAAACAAGCTGATTTTCTCACAAATAAGATCTAGAAATGGATTGACATTTGAAATAGTTTTGTATAGATTTTAATCCATTTTTAAAATTCCTGATTTTAGGTTTTGATGTGATAGAAGTGATAGTTGGCAGATGCACACAGACTGAAATGGATAACGTTTGCTTTTCAATAAAATGCAGTATCAAGTTTGAGAAAATACTTCCTCATATTGAAAACTGATCAAGTTATTTCAATGCTCGCATAGATTATAAGGCACGTGAATTTAGACCTGTGGCTTTGTTTGGGGTCATAAGTGTCAGGGACTGCAACTTAGTCATAAGTTTGCTATGTTCTTTATACCCTTATGAGTGTTTGTATGATAGGGTTTTATGCAATTCATTACTAGTTACATACATACATATATACATAGACAAATATACATATTTGGGTACATGTGTTTATGTATGTACCTAAAGAGGTCTTCAAAAGTTCATGAAAATGAATATTATGAAAAGACTATGAATGGATTTCGAAATTTTTTTTTGCACCAAAATAAACTGGTACTAACTTGTTATAACATGTCTGAACAGGATCTAGTTTGAGGCACTAAGAAGGATAAGTCATCAGTAAAAGAGCAATGTTAATCTATCAGAGCAACATGAATTCTGCTAAAATTGAAGCAAGAGCAAACATCAACTTTATGGTAAGTCTTGGGTGAAAAAAAGGTGAAATCATTTATGGGGACAATGCCCCCAAGAAATAAACGGTTTACAAATGAATAACTCATTTTAAGAAGGGACAAGATGATGGAGATGAAGCCCTCAGCAGCAGACCATCCACATCAATTTGTGAGGAAAAACATTAATCTTGTTTGTGCCCTAATTGAAGAGGACTGACAATTAACAGCAGAAACAATAGCCAATACCATAGACATCTCAACTGATTCAGCTTACACAATTCTGACTGAAAAATTACAGTTGAGCAACCTTGCTGCTCAATGGGTGCCAAAACTGGTGTGCCCAAGACAAGTGCAGAGTTTTCAATGCAAATTTTCAACAAGTGGAATTAAGATCTGAGACAAAGCATAGACAAAGCCCTGGCTACAAAGAGGTGGAAGTGGTTCAGTCAAAGTAAAAGTGGACTGCTCAAGAGCAAAGGTCATGACAACAGTTTTTTGGGATTCGCAAGCACTTTGCCTTTCGAAGAATGATAACACATGGTTATTATGAGAGTGTTTTGAAAAAATTAGAAAAGCTGTGGTAGAAAAATATCCAGAAAGGCTTGACCAGAGAGTCCTTCACCATGATGATGTTCCTGTTCATTCCTCTCATCAAACGAGGGCAATTTTGTGAGAGTTTCAATAGGAAATTATTAGACATTCACCTTATAGTCTTTATTTGGCTCCTTCTGACTTCCTTTTGTTTCTTAATTTAAAAAATTTTTTAAAGGGCACCCATTTTTCTTCAGTTAATAATGTAAAAAAGACTATGTTGACATGGTTCAATACCCAGGACCCTCAGTTCATTAGGGATGGACTAAATAGCTGGCACAATTACCTATATAAGTGCCTTGAACTGGATGTTTATGTTGAGAAATAAAGTTCATATTTTCATTTTTATCTTTTAATTTCATATTTTCCATGAACTTTTTGAAGTTTATTCTTATATACACGGGGGAGTGAGAGGGGTAGAGAGAGAGAGTGCACAGGAGCAAAAAACATATAAGAATCATTTTCATAAGAAATTAAGATAAAATCATTAAAACTTAATATAGATCTTAATGAATAATCTTATCAAGATCATATTAATGGATGATTGTTAAGTGAATATTGTTTAATATTTAATATCATTTACTTAAAATTACTTTGTCACCATTTCAGATGGTAAATATGGTTACTAAGATGTTACTCTATCATCCATTTTTCTCATTTAGTCATTCATTCAATGAACAAGCATATAATGTCCTCACTCTGTTAAGTGTTTGGAAAAAAGATGCAAATTTTGAGAATATTCCAAGAGCAAAGTGGGGAATTCAGACAACTTTCTGTGAGAAAGTAACTTTGGGTTGGCTGAGCTCTGAGTCATAAACACTGTTAATATGGTAAAGGAATTGGGTTAGTGGGGAAAAGCACATTCTGTTAAACATATTGGAATGCGCAAAGCAATGAAGCAAATGATAACAGAAGAAAGGGTCAAAGTATCTGAAGTATAGAAAAGAGGGAGCTAAACTGCAAAGTGGGGCTGGGCAGTTAGGAGACAAAATAAATCGTGCAATGGTATGTAGTATGTAGGCAGTGTTACAAATGTTAGTGCTTATCTAAGAGAACTGCAATTCTTTGGAGGGTTTTACAAAGAGGGATGTGTGGTAGCTCTTGCATTTTGCAAAGGCTGCCTTTGCATCATGGAGATAATAGATTGGAGGAGAAAGTCCAAATGTGTAGATCTAAGGTTAAAGTTGGTGAAATGAAGTATTTATCTTTTAAAGCATCCATAAAGAAAAAAAAAGTGTGTGTGTTTGTAACTATCAAGTAGTGAAGATAACAATAAATTATAAATAATATCTGCCAAATAATAATAAAACATGGTCCAAAGCAAAAGAGCATGCTGAGAGCTAACACCAACTTCTCTAACCCTCAGGTAGGATACATAGGTCTTTAAAAGTAAATGCCATATTTCTAGAAGGCTCATTCAAACAAAGTTCCTTTAATTCATAGAATAAGATTCGTGGGTTTGGAGGTATCGAAGGAAAAGAAGGGAGTGTCAGTCACTGACATTGCTCAGTTCCATGTCTCAGAGTGGAGAGTGGCAAGGGACGAGAAAAGAAGAGGACACCTTTGTCATCTAATAAACTCCTCCTCTTCCTAATGAGCAAGCCTGCTAAAGGAAAGGGGTTTAAAGGATAGGAAGGGAAGGAGCATGGAATTAGGAGATTAAACCCCAGAGAGTCTGTGAGTAAAGAAACTTCACAAGCAGGCATATAAACCTCCACTTCCAAAATCTGAGTGTAGAATTGCACCCAGTGAGAAGGAACACAGCATATTTGTGGTTCATAATGAAGAGTCTGACTTGAAATTGTGCACAACCTCAGTAGAGTCTCCTTCCTCTCACTGTATTTCAGACTGTGCCTGAATGCCACCATTCACAGTTCAGAAGCAAACTAGTCCATGACCTGTGCAGAGATACTGCAAACAGATTAAACCCAACAAATAGGCAAACAATAGCAAAAACATACAAACACATAACAATAGCAACAAACAAAAAATTGGGAAGAAAGAAAGATAAAAGCAACATCTGAGAAATTTTAGCTTTGGAATTAGAGGGAGAATTTGAAATGCAGTCCTCTACTTTTTTGTAGCATTTATGAAAATATTTGTCTATTTGTTTTATGAGAGCTCAGAAAAAGAGTTTAAAGAAGATAGGCCAGGCCAACAAAAAAATGAACCCAAATGAATGGACATATCTCAGGAAGAAATGGAAGAGAAAAATAAAACCATTGCAGAGTTAGAGAAAAATTTCTCCAAAAGAAGAATAAAGTTGGTTAAAAGTATAGTGATAAACATGGATTAGAGAACTGAGAAAAGTCACAAAAACAGAAAATAAGTAAATAGGAAAAATAGAAGAAATAGTTCTGGAAGACAAACAAAGGAAATGAACAGACACATAATTTGTGCTCTTAGAAAGAGATATAGCAATGAACATTGGGGAACAGGTATACCTTCGACTTGATGATTTCCATTCCTCTGGGTATATTCCCAACAGTGGGATAGCTGGGTCGTATGGTAGATATGACAAGCAAACAGAAAGGACATTGTTGGGGGGGAGGGGGGAGGGAGAAGGGAGGGAGGTTTTGGTGATGGGGAGCAATAATCAGCCACAATGTATATCGACAAAATAAAACTTAAAAAAAAAAAAAAAGAAAGAGATATAGCATGTGGGAAAAGAGATTTAAATGAATGGTAACAACAACAATAATAATAATTTTAAAAAGCACATGGGCAGAAAGCCTAGGATTTCTTCATACTTCATACAATGCTAGGAGACAAGGTGGGACAATCAATGAATCTCATGCTGAACTTAGTTTTTTCACAGGGCATAATTCTCAAATTCATAAAATTCAGGAAAGATATTGCCCCCTTGAGTTCTTATTGGAAGATACATTATTTGATGATGAAATAGAGTCAACCAAGGGATAATGATAATAAAATTAAAGAGATCAGGAAAGATTATGGCATGAGAAAAGCATAAGCTGAGATTTGACCTATTCAAAAATACAGTTAAGACTCAGCAATTCTTGTTTTTCTTTCTTTGTACTTCTCTTTTTTCATAGTGAGCTTATACCATTTTTACAAAAAGAAAATTTTTGTTAAGTATTCATATGGGGAAACTAGATAAAAGACGACCCTCATAGTTCAGGCATATGGGGAGTCAGGCTAGGAATGAACTAGTGGGATGGAAAGGTGTGGACAGATACACGAGACACAGGAGGTGAAATTGACAGGCACTGTGAGTGGAATGACGTGGTATGTGAAGGAGACAGAAATGACAAGCAAAACTACATTTCTGCTCTATTCAACTTGTTGAACGGCACCTTGTAACACGAGATACCAGAAGAAGACCAAATTTTGGAGGACTGAGGTAAATATAACTGTTTAAGATAATATTTGACTTTAAGGTAGTGATTATCAAACTTCAAAGTGTGATGACTCACTGTAATTGGCAAAAATATTTTGAGAATTCTTCTTTTTTCTCCCCTGCAGCCCGCATAACAGTAAATGTATTATTATTATTATTATTATTATTATTATTATATGCATTGGTAATCACTGCTCCAGGGTATAGAGGTTAGTGTTCAGTAGTAGTCTAGAACAGAAGTGGGTAATCTTTTTGTAAAGGGCCAGATTGTAAATACTTAAGGCTTTGTGAGCCATAAAGTCTTTGCTGCTACTACTAAGCTTTGTCATTGTAGCAAGAAAGTGGCCATAGACAATACATAAATTTATGAGTGTGACTATGTTATGCTGAAATTTTATTTAGGAACACTGGAATTTGATTTTTATATAATTTTCATGTCATACAATATTATTCTTATTTTAATTTTTTTTTTCACCAATTAAAAATGTTGAAACCATTGTTAGCTAGCTCATGGACTGTACAAAAACAAGTGGCAGGCTGCTTTTGGCATACAGACCCTAGTTTGCAAACTCCTGGATGAATGTTTACCTTCTAGATCTCTTCTTAGACCTCTTAGTACAAAATGGCACTTTACCACCTGCTGAGATATCTATGTCACTGTCTTTGATAATCACGGATAAAATCATAGATAATTTTTGACAAAAATAACTGTGCAAGGATGTAGATAATCACAGAAAATTAATTGAAAGAATGTAGCACAAATCAGCTAGGAGTTTTGAACTTGATGTTTTAATCCAGTAAATATATCCTCTAGAGGCTGTGAAATTATACTGTTGTCTTGTTAGGATTTCTTGTTAGGATGTTCTCTGTTAGAGTGCGTGAAAATCTTTCTTCTTGGTTACTTTTATACATTGAAGTACAGCGAACCCTTGAACAACATGGGTTTGAACTGTGTGTGTTCACTTATTTTTAACTATTTAATGACTTAACCATTGCTTAAATAAAGATGCAACATCACCCCGCATACCACTGCAACCCAGGGGAAAGTTATACAGGGATTTTCTATCGATTCAGGGTTGTCAGTGCCCCTAACCTGAGTTGTTCAAGGGTGAACTGTAACATGTCTGTTTCTTGTTATATAATGACCTTTTGATACTTGAAGACAACTAACTTTCACATCTCCCCTTATATATTCCTTGGTTCCTCACTTCTAGTTTCTTTCTGGTTAATTTCAATGGAATATTAGTGGTGTGGAATATATTTTAAGTGAACAAAAGATGTGGGGAAGAGCGAAAACTTTCTTATCTAATTCTATCTAAAAATTTCACTGAAATATTTTCTTCCTAAAGTCTCATGGACTCTTTCTCTTCCTTAGTTGTTAAGTATAGAATCTTAACGTCATTAAAAACTTAAAGATCTACTGCAAAGTTTACAATAAATTGGTAACTTTATTAGACTTCATTACATAATGTGTCTATATAAAAAACAATATGACTCGAGAGTAACATATTTAGTTTATTAGCTAAAGTATCAATATTGACTCCCATAATTTAATAAAATGTGTTGTTTACATGTAGCTTTTATAATTCTTTTAAAAAAACAAATGTGTGTGAAACTACAGAGAAATAAGAAAGTGCTAATGTTCCTAACAAAGTGATTATCTGTTGAAAGAATACTTAAGAATGGGAGATGAATAAAACAATCAAGAAATCACAAAGATAATGAGGTTCCGCATTTATTATTACTTTTGGAAAATGACCAATTATAACAGTTTTTAAAAATGCAATCCATGTCATTTTTAAAATACAAAGCTTGTTAGGCCACATGGAGATTTTAAAATTCAGGCTAAATTAATTCAAGTATCTTTAAATATATGTGTCTTCTTCAATTATAATTGTATTGAATCTTAAATGTACCATTACATTTTGGTCTTTGAAGAAATTAATGGCAGACTTCCAGTATCATAAGCCAGCATTGAGTCAAATAATCTTTAGTTTACAGTAAGAGATGCTCAGCCAGAGCAGACAGCTTCTAATTGGAAACAAATAAAGAGGTTGAAAAGGTAAATTGAAACCACTCTGTAGTTAACCTTTCTACCATAATTCTGATTTAATAAAAATCATTTAGCATTTGAAAAGGAAAATACACACACACAAACATATACAGTTTTATCTGTTGGCACCAAAAAATCTTGGGCAAAAAGTTTATTATTGCAATGTTTTTCTATAAAATGTTATTCACCAGAGTATTGATTTACTACATAACAATAATAAAAAATTCAGTTGATTAACTGAAGCAGGACATCTGAGAAATTCTGTTTGCCTTTTCTTCCTATATAAATTGAAATTCTCAATTCGACCACCTGGGAAAATCATAAGCTAATATATGTTGGAGTTGGAGTTTTATAAAGATCTTTTATTGTTTTTTGATTTATAAGAAAAAATACTCACTATAAATGCTCAGTCCATCATAAAGTGAAGAGAAATATAAACAGGAAAATAAATAATGTTGAATATACTAATTATCCTCAACTGAGCATCATGTATTGTGCAAAGGTATTGATATTCAACTCTGTACCCCACAGATATATACAATCAACGATGTTTCAAAAAAAAAAAAAAAGAAAGAAAAGAAAGATTTCTCATAATCTACAGCTGAGAAATAACCATTATAAATTTGCGTAGATCTCATCCAGAAGTTTACTGAATTCCATTATTATATTAAAACCAACCTCTCTAATTATCATTGTGATATTTGAATTACTTTGTCTTGGTGTTGCAGTAGACTCTCAAAGGACAAAACATGAAATAACACTTCACATATCTTGCATTTAGGTAAGTACATTTCCCTAGACGGTAAATTTAGAGAAGAGGATGTTCATAGTACAGTTCTCTTTTGGTTCTGGTAACTGGTATCCCAACTATCTACTCACCACCATTTTTATTTAAAGCATTGTATTACTTATGTAAAACAAAATATTTTATTACGCATCCCCAAACCAGAATTAAACAATGACATATTCCTTCCCATATATTTTCTTGTTTTACATTACACATTATTTCTTATTCATAGAATAGTCTGAATATTCATTCAACCTCAAAACACCATTATTTCAAACATCAGTTCTATGGCCAATATTTTCTAAACAACAGCTCACCAACTGTGGCTCTCAAAATACTGTAGTCATTCAACTCAAAGGCATCCTCAGCTTATTCACCATCTATAAGACTAGATAAGTTTTACCACTTGCTTAGATAATTGCAATAGCCTCCAAACTGCTTTTCTTCTTCTAATCATTCCACTTTATGATTTATTTTATATACAACATAGAAAGTGCTCTATTACATTGACTTGCTTTATTTTCTTCATAGTACACACAATCCTCTAATTTTTAATTTATTTATGTATTCATGTATTTTTTCATTGATTATTTTTATCTCCAACCCACTATAATGTAAATGTCATGAGAGCAGGGACCTTGTCTATCTTATTCACTGCTGAATCTCTAGTGCTTGGAATAATACTGGTACAGAGTAAACAATAACTACTTCTTAACCAATTGAGTAAACCAAACTCAAAGGCAAGAAACTGTTACTCATCCAACACCCTAGTTCAAATACATATTTTTTCTGTTCAAAAACACTTGAAACTTTAGAGAAATATGTTGCTGCCTCCTTATAATATGGATATAAATTATTGGGTCCCAGTATTTCTAATCTGTAAATATAGTGTTTTCTTCTAAGACAAACATTATTAAGCTTGTTTTCTTAGGTTTTGCTATTTCCGAATGTTTATAAATAATTCTCTATAATAGTCCAAGGCAATTGTCATTTCTTAGAAGCTTAGATTTTTAATTTAACCTTTTCTTATGTGATATCTTTTAAAGGGGATTCCTTATAGTCTTATACTTACTATGTATATTAAATAAAATAAACCTATTTAAAACTATTTTAAAAACTTAATGTGATAATTTATTTATATTCGAGTCTTATCTCAGGCTGCCATAACAAAATACAGTTGACTGGGTAACTCAATCAATAGCAATTTGTTTTCTCACTGTTCTGCGGGCTGGTGACTCTAAAATCAGGGTGCCGGCAGGGTCAGTGTCTGGTGAAGCTTCTCACTTTTCCTCTTCTTATAAGCACTCTAATCCTAATGGATTAAGTCTCTACCCTTATGACCTCATTTAACCTTAATTACCTCTCCAAAGCCCTATCTCCAAATACAACCACATTGGGGATTAGGCCTTCTATGTATAAATTGGGGTGGGGGGACATGATTCAGTTCATAACATATAGATAATTTAATAATAAAAGTAGACATTGTTATCTTAAAAAGTGGCTGTCTCAGTGCCTTTAGCTCTATGGTATGAAAGTTCAAACAGACACAATTTAACATCTATCAAACAGCAAAGGTCTGTAGCTCACAAATCTCTGTGGCTCTATGTACATCAGTCTAATCTATCCAATTGAGAAAGTCAGCTGTTCAGAAATTTGAGAACATAGAGATGATTGACTCTACTCTTTATTGTTTGGGAGCATGTATACAGATAGAACAAATTTGTCACGTTCTTTATTGAGAGTTAAGAGCTTTTTTCATGCAGATAAAATTTACTCACAATTTTCCAAATTATGCTTCTTCTATAATTTTTTTTTTTCTAAATCATTGGAAAAACTCAGGTTTTTGTATATGTGTATGATTAAGACCTATGGACCTATGGCAATGGTAATTTTTAATAAAAAGAGAGAAAAATATATAGTGAATATGCTGAAATGCATTCACTGAAAATCACCCATCCCCTTCTTTATTTGACTGTAGTTATATAACACAAGCATATTATTTTATATAGGTCATTCAGGCAGGTATTCAAAAGACTTTTTTTCAATGTTTTTTTTTACGTTATAAACCACAGGTGTCATTGGAAGACATTTTCTTCATATATATTAAACATAGTATTTCAACAAAATACATTTTATATGGAAAATTAATGATTATCTTGGGGACATTTTATTTTGTTTGAGATACAGAACATTAGAAAGTTGAAGAGTAATTATGTTAATAAGCCAAAATGTATATGAAGAGCTACATAAGCAAAAGAGCTTTTTTTCTTCTCTTGTACAGTGAAAATGACACAATGCCTGAACTGGGTAGGTCCTTATTACTGCCAGGGACTAGGTAGATTTTACTGCCAAATCAATAATATGAGTCTTTAGCACAGGAATCATCAGAAAAATATTTGAATGAGGAAAGGTAGGCAAGTCTGGAATCTAGGTAGAGAGGTATCAGTCAAGTCTCTCAGTGTCATAAACAGCCAAAAAACCTCAGTGGAATACAATAACAAGCACTCATTTTTTTTTTTTCCTGTTTCTACTATTCACTTGGGTTGGATTTACTTTAAGCAGATATGTGGTTCAGCTATGACAGCCATTTCAGACAATGGAACTAATTTAGCTTGGCTCCCGGTTATGGATGGTTAAAGCCCATTTTCTTCCATGTGTCCTCATTCCAGAAGAAGAACAGATACTGAGAGAAAGCTCTGCTCATAGCTATCTCTAGAGTGTAGTCATCCACACTCATTTTAAACTTTGCTTGCATCACATCTGTTGCTATTTCATTGGCCAAAACAAAGTTATAAACTTAAGCCAACATCAATTAGACCAGAAAGTACACTTCTTCCAGGGTGGAGAGAGGGAGACAGGAATGAATATATGCTGAAAATAACCTCATTTTTATAGTGTGCCCTCTTATTCACAAATATCCATTTTCCTTTTCATGAAAAATTACTCACCCTCTCCTCAAGGAAGATATAGCAAAAGTCTCACTAAAAGGTTTCATTCAATCATGGCATCAACCTCAACTTTTGGGATTTTGTAATCTACACTGGGCTTAGATTTTGCTCCTCTTGAGTCTGACTCAATGAAATAAAAAGAAAAGTTATTTGCTCCCCATATACCCAGCATAAAGTGATGGAACAGGGGAAAGATAACTACATTAGCAATTCTGTCCCTGCGTGTCAGGATGGCCGAGTGGTCTAAGGCGCCAGACTCAAGGTAACAATTCCATCCCCAAACTAGAGCATATAGTATTCACTGATCCATAAAAATTCTAAAGTTCTCTGATAAATGCTACCAGGTCCTCCTCCCATAGTGTGAGGGAAAGTTCCTTGATCAGGCTCCAGTTACCCTCCTGGGAATGGTTTTCCAGTCTACAGTTTTCCACTGTTTTTGGAACTACCTGCGAGGGAGAATTTATTTTTAATCACCCCCCCCTTGGGCATTTCTTTAAAAAGCACTAGAAAATGTTATTCATTGGTGAATGAACAGGTTTTCAGCTTTTTTCTGCCTCTACAAATTTTGGAGCTAGTCTTCTTTTTATCCCTCATGTAATCTCAGCTTCTTTTAATCTAGGATGCTGTATTTTTGGCAACAGTTCTCTCAAAGAGAGAGAAAGTATGTGTTCTATGCATTTGTTTCTAGTTAACTTTATTTGCCCAAAGCTATGCCCGCAATTCTTTTCCAGATGTATCTTTCTCTCTAGATTTACTAACCAGTAATTTGATTACTAACCAGTGCATTTGATTTTGCTGAACCCTGCTTCCAGTTTTTTTAAGAGCTTGCTGGTCCAGCTGAAGGAATCTACTAGAATCACCTGAATTCTTTCAGAGGTCTGAAAGAAGTGTTACAGACACACTCCTGATTTCATCTTTGACTTAGAAACAGTTTCATTTTTCAATTCTATAAATTCTGGGATTTCTCTGTTTCCTCTGAACTCTGCTTGCCTACAGGTCAGTTCCTTTCTTAGCTCATCTTTTTCTTGTAGTGTCTTATTTAATGTACTTAATAGCAGCCAACTCATGCTTTCAAGATACTACATCAACACTTCCTACCTCAACACTGACAATTCAGTAGATAAATTTTTTCTTTTCTACATTACTACTAGAGTCAATTTTACCAAATGTTTTGCCACTACATTACACAGATCATTGTTCTCAATCTCATGTAACAGTTTTCTTACCATCCTGCCAGTTCCCAAAATCACTGCAACATATTTTCAGTTTTAATTATGGCAGCACCAGACTTCTAGGACTCATTTTATGTTAACCAGCTTTTGTTGCAGAACAAACAACCACAAAATCTCTGTTACACACAAAAACAGCACTTATTTTTTATTTGTACATCTGTGATTCAGCAGGGGTATCTCTGTTTCAGACTCTGGAGGTGGCTGCCTTGGCTTCAGAGTCTGTGTTTGGGCTTATGTCTGCTCGAGTGTGTTCATTCTGGAGCTAGGTCTGAAGAGGTGGAAGCAATCTGGAGGAAGCACTTTGCAAGTCAGAATACCAGAGCTCACAAATGTTTGCCCAAAGACGTATACATATTTCTGTCATGTCTACTAACATCTCATTGCATAAAGAAAGTCACGTGACCAAACCCAACATCAGTGGGGCGGGGAGAAATTTTTCCCCATGGAGACAGGTTTGGAGGGAGGAAGGGAGTGAATGTTTGCTAAACAGTAACCTCATCTACCACACAAGGGAAAGCTTAAGAAGAATACAATGATTGCAAGTCCTCCCATGAAGGTGAGTAAGTATGAGCTTTTGGTTTATCCTAACCCTCAGACACCATAGAAGTCAAGGGGAAATGTATGAATTTCAATCTAAAAATAGACTATAAAACCATCTTAGAAGAACAGAATGTGGTTGTATTCTGGTGTGTGAGTGGGAGGAGAGGAAGGAATAACTGGCAGCTCAGAGTAAAAGGGAGCTGAGTACAAGGGAGACTGAGCAGGAGGAGATTTGATTTTCAGTACAATTTTTTTCTCTTTCCGACTTGCCTTAACACAAATAGGGAGAAACACAGCATTTATCATCATAATAGTCAAGTGGGCTAATATCAAGATTGCATAAAGGCAAAATTAACTATACCCCTTAGGATGGGCAACCACTAAATAATACTATGCAGTGGTCAAAGCAATGAAATAAAGGGGTGTGTGTGTGTGTGTGTGTGTGTGTGTGTGTGTGTGTGTGTGTGTGTGTGTGTGTGTGTGTGTGTGTGTTTCAAAGATATATAGAAATGCAGAAATATCCCAAACATATTATAGGAAATGGAAAAGAATGAGACTGGGGTTTAGATAGAAATGGAAATAGGCAAAACAAGACTGGCCCAGACTTATGTTAGCAGGAGTATGTTTAATTTGACCCTCTGTTCCTTAGGTCTCCTGACTATTTGAGAATATGGAGGTCAGAAACAAGTAGAAATATATAGAGTCATGGTGGATATTAAGACTCACATACTTAACATAAGTTAGTAAATAAGTGAAGGATCCCAGAAGCCATACATTAGAAGAATAATAGGAAAAAGACTGTCTCAGCCTAAGGCTCTTTATAGTTTCTTCTTTGTTAGGAGGTGACCCACTATCAGATATTACCTAAAAAGTGCTGAGCTGGTTGAAATACGAAGACGACTTGAGAAACAATGTTAAGCAGTTTTAACTGTTAGAAAGTATTTTTTATAAAAAAGATATAGTTATAAAGATAGGATCAAAATATTGTTACCATGGCACATCCACTGGCATATTAAAACAGCTTTATTAGAAACTCTTTTGTAATAGTATTTGTTGAAATGGAATTTTATCTGTGTTTTTACTTGATGAGAAGGATTTCCTATGTTCTATGTAGTCTTAGTGAGCCCTTGGGGAGATTGTTTGGGACCTATGTGATTTTCTTTAAAGGAGAAGCTCTGTTGAATAGAAGATGGAATAGAAACGAGAGTAAGGATAGGGAAATCAATGTTCCTATGAAATGAATAGCTGATTCTGGCAAGATTTCCAGGAGAAATATGACTATGGCTAAAATGCAATCATATAAGAATTGATTTGCTGTGCCTGACCTCATTGTATAACAATCTACCATAAACTGAATGGGAATTACTTTAAAGAGAAGGTGGGTCTATTATAAAGCAAACTGTCAATCCTGACAAATACACAATTTTGCCCCACTGGCCTCTGCTTCCTCTTGTCCTTAAGCCAGCAGCATTGCATGTTTGTGCGATGGTGACCCTAAAACATTGTTCTCTATGAATGACCTCATCTCTGCCCCCATTGCTGAGAAAGGCCAGTGTTTTATGCAATTTGCTTCTTAACCCAGAAGGTGATCAAAGCTACTGTTAAATAATAAGAGTGGAAAGAAAAGCAGCATTTCTCCTATCCTTGAGTAAACAAAAGGTGGGAGACAAGAAAAAAGAAAAACTTCATTTTATTGTGTCTTTTTCTTTACTTTACACATATATGTCATCAAAATTAGTTTCTTTGCTCTATTAAATTTTATGTATTAAAAATCCAAATGCGATTTAGTTGTAGTAGAGTGATTCATAATACTAACCAAAGATTTCCTTTTATTCAAAATAAAAAATAATCAGTAAGCCATCTTAATCATGCACAGATTTTATTGCTGCTTTCTGTCCTAAACATTTGAAATTCTTGACTGTCAGCTAAAATGGAAATAAAAAAAGAAAGCAAACCCCATGCCTTAATAAAGCAAATAGAGACAGAGCCGAGACACAACTGGTGTAAAGCAGAGACTTGTCTTTGGCAAAGTGACATGGCACATTTTTAGAGTCTCTGCTTACGTTTGTCATACCAAACCCCTTGATGTGTGCAATAATTTGCAAGCAGAGCTTTGTGGATGCCTTTCTCCTTTCTACCCTCCCTTGTCTATCTATTCCAATTCTGAATCTACCTAAGAAATTAAAAATGGGACCTACGTGATTTTCTTTAAAGGAGGAGCTCTGCTGAATAGAAGATGTAATGCACTCAGCCAAGATTTATAATGTCATGTGTTGAGTTTGCAAGGCCAAAAAAGTGCTTTTTGTGATTTTCTTCTCCCCCAATTTACTTTCTGTCCTGCACCTGTGCTGATTGGCTAACATCCTTGAACAAAAATGGCTGGTCAGCCCTCATGCATAATTCATGCAATCAAAACTTTGCAACTGTGAACAATTTTGAGTCCTGTGTCCTATGTGCCCAAATGGACCCTCTCTAAACTGTCATGACTTTCTGCAATGTGGCTTGCTCTATGATCATAAACTGAAGCACTAATGAAGTTGTCCAAATGGTTTTAGAGAGAGCAGTTTAATCAGGCACTGCTTCTAATTGAGATTGCCTAACAGGTGGCCCCAAACACTGAGAGACTTAAGAACAATAATAATAAAAAAAAATCTATCCTCACATCAAACCAAATCTTCATGTGGTTTACTGAGAAATATGCACGAAGAGATTTTAATCAGCGACTTTCATTCCTGAGGAATCAAAGTGGTGTTTCAGAAAAATGTAGGTATTGTTACTTAACAGTGTTTCTAAACCCAGCATTAAATTTAATAATTATGTAATTAGATCTGAATTACCAAAATGAATGCTTCTGAAAGCACTGGGACTTACAAAGTGTGCTATCTCAAATATGCACATGTCTCTGAGTAGCTTAATAAAATTAGCCAATGGTAATGGGGAAAGTTTTTTCATTGTCCTTTCTTAGATGCATGATTTCATGATTTGATGTTGTAACCCTGATCATGGACTAGTCATAGAAGAAAATAAATGGAAACATTATGAAATGCTATATGTTTTTTTATGTGCCAAATATGATTTACTTGCAAATTTGGTATTTTTCACCATGAGAATTTTCCCTCATACTTATGCATCTCCCTTTTCTCTGGAAATATAACGCTTCCATGTTTTCTTGGATATCTTTCATAGTTAAAAGATTAGATATAAGCTTGTCTTGTCCTCAGTATTGGAATTGGGTGATTTACCTAGTTCATTCAAAACAGATCTGTAGTCAAAGGTATAATTTTGTCATGCTGTTTGATATTAAAACATCTAAATCTTAAAATTAGGAGGAACCCAGGAAAGCTTATGTATACCGAGAAATTACACTTAGAAGCAAATTAAGACTCATCTATTTTATCAACAAGCATGTACTGAAAGTCCACTATGGATAAGACACTATGACATATACTAAAATACAGAGAAAGGTCAATATATTTCAGATCCTGCCTTTAAATAGCTTACAGTATAATAAAGGACAGAAAAGTATATTACAAATCAACATATGAGAAGGCCCCATAAGATGTAATAAAATGTGTTCAAATGTTTAAGGACAAGAGAAATTTTATCAGTTTTGGCATCAAGACCCCAGATTGGTTCATTTTTCTCTGTATCTTCACTCTATTGACTGTACTTTCAGGAGACTAGCTCTTGCCTTAGTTCCAAGGTGATTACAGTAGTTGATATTTAACATCACAGAATATCGATGTCCAGGAGGTGAAGGGACATTTTATTATGAATGAATATAATGTTTTTTGAATCCATACATTTCTCTTCTGCCAGAATTGGGGCATATGCCCATTGTTCCTAGAAGAAGCAAAAGAGAATTACCCCAATGAGTTTATTTTTAAAAAATTATTTTATTATTTACTTGTATAAATTTGTGGGGTACAGTGTGTTGTTTCAATACATACATATATTGCACAATGAGTACACAACACAGTCCACCATTTCTCCTCCTCATACTTCCCAGCCTTTGTAAACAATATTCTACTCTCTACTTCTATGAGAAACACTATTTTTTTTTTGTAGATTCCACATATGAGTAAGATCATGTGGTATTTGTCTTTCTGTACCTGACTTACTTCATTGAACATGGTGGTTTCCAGTTCCATCCATCCACGTTGCTACAAATGATAGGATATCATTTCTTTTTATAGCTGAATGGTATTGCATTGTGTATATACACCACAGTTTTTTTGTCCTTTCATTAGTTTTTGGGCATTTAGGTTGATTCCATCTCTTGGCTACTGTGAATAGTGTTGCGATGAACATGGGATGGGAATGCAGGTGTATTTTTGATACATAATTTCATTTTTGGGTTGTATATACCCAGTAATAGGAGTGATGGGTCATAGGGTAGATCTATTTTTAGTTCTCTGAGGAACCTCCGTACAGTTTTCCGTAGTGGCTATATCAATTTACATTACTACCGACAGTGTAGGAGGGTTCCCTTTTCTCTGCGTACTGGCCAGCATTTGTTATTTTCTGTCTTGTTGATAATAGCCATACTAATTGGGGTGAAATGATATCTCATTGTGTTTTTGGTTTGCATATCCCTGATGATTAGTGATTTTGAACATTTTTTCATGTGCTTGTTGCCCATTTGAATGTCTTCTTTTGAGAAATGTCTGTTCAGGTTCTTTGCCTATTTTTTAATTGGATTCATTGTTGTTTGGCTGTTGAGTTAAGTTCCCTATATATTTTGGACATTAGCCCCTTGTCTGATGTGTAATTTGCAAACACTATCCCATTCTGTAGGTTTTTTTCTTCAATTGTTGATAGTGTCCCTTGCTGTGCAGAAGCTTTTCAGTTTGATGTAGTCCCATTTGTATACTTTTGCTTTAATTGCCTGTACCTTTGTAGTCTCCCTCAAAAAAGTGCTGCCCACTTCCATATCATGTAGTGTGTTCCCCTGTGTTTTCTTCTAGTAGTTTCATAGTTTCAAGTCTTAAATTTAAGTCTTTAATGCATTTTGAGTCAGTTTTTGTGTATGGTGAGAGACAGGGGTCTAGTTTCAACCTTCTGTATGTGGATATCCAGTTTTTCCAGTACAATTTGTTGACGAGGCTGTCCTTTCCTCAGTGTATATTCTCGACACCTTTGTCAATAATCAGTTGGCTGTAAGTGAGTGGGTTTATTTTGGGACTGTCTATTCTGTTGCATTGGTCTATCTGTCTATTTTTATGCCAGTTTTAGTTACTATAAGACTAACGTGCATGCTACTTAAGTTCATGCTGCTTAAGCTATCTGTTGATTTTTTATTTAGTTGAGTGAACTTTCAGTTCCATGAGTTCTGCTACATTCTTTTTTTAGGTATTGATATTTTTGTAAATTTCCTCCTCCATGTCCTGGATTTTTTTCTCACTTCATTATGTGTCTACTGAGTCTTCTCATATTTCACTGAATTTCCTTAACATTGTTGCTCAGAATTCCTTCTAAGTCATTTCAAGGGTTTCCTTCTTTAAATAGTCCAGTATTTGAAAATTACTGTATTCTTTTGGTGGTGTTATATTTTCTCAGTTTCATATTTCTAGTATCTCTACATTGATGTCTGGTCATCTGGTAGAGCAATTGCTTTTTGTATTACTCTGGAGTGGGCTTTGAAGAGAGAGACATCCTCTTCTTTTTCTGGTTTCTGCTGATAACCCTCTTTCTGTCAATGCAGTTGTGTATCCAATGGGACACCTAAATGGTGGCTGTGGCTGCTGCTGTGGTATCCATAGCTACCATAGCTGTCGTGATGGCTGTGGTTGGCGACCCATGCAGAAGTGGTGTTTTTAGCATGCTCTCTTGTCTGCTTTTGGGCAGGGGGTATTGCCTTCTCCTCCTTGCTTGGACTCCAGGCATGCTCTCTTTTCTGCTTCCAGGGGAGGGGGCTACAGCCCTTGGCTCCTTGCCTAGTCACAGCTTTTACCTAAACTTTAATGTAACATGTCTCTAGTTCTATTCTTCAATTTGGTTTTATTCAAATTATTTTAACATTTAGTTGTACATATTTGTTGTATACTTTATGTTGTTTCAATATGTGCACATACTGCATAATGTTTCACTTAGGGTAGATGATGAAGTTTTGTACCCGTTAGTGCACCAGTTTTTCCCCTCCCTCTGGTAACCATTATTCCAGTCTCTACTTTTATGAGAACCACTTTTTTAAAAAAAATTTCACATATGAGTGAGATCATGCAGTATTTGTCTTTTTGTGCCTGACATACTTCCCTTAACATGATGGTTTCCAGTTCCATCCATGTTGCTGCAAATGGTAAGATATCATCTTTTTAATAGCTGAGTAGTTCCCCCCCCACACACACACCCACAGTTTTTTATCCATTCATCTGTTGATGGACATTTAGGTTGATTCCATGTCTTAAATATTGTGAGTAGTGCTGCAGTTAACATGGGAGTGCAGGCATTTTAGATACATTGATTTCATTTCCTTTGGGTATATACCCAGTAGTGGGATAGCTGGGTCGTTGGGTAGATCTATTTTTAGTTCTCTGAGGAAACTCCATACTGTTTTCCACAGTGGCTGTACCAATTTACACTCCCACCAGCAATGTAGGAGAGTTCCTTTTTCTCTGCATCCTCACCAGCATTTGGTACTATTTGTCTTGTTAATAGTAGCCATTCTAACTGGAGTGAGATAATATCTCATTGTGGTTTTAATTTGCATTTCCCTGATGATTAGTGATTTTGAGCATTTTTTCCTGTGCTTATTGCTCATTTGTATTTCTTCTTTTGAGAAATGTCTGTTCAGATTCTTTGCCCATTTTAAAATTGTTTTTAAAAAATATTTGGTTTTTTTTTTTGTTTGTTTTTGCTTTTGAGTTGAGTGTCTTATATATTCTGGTTATTAGTTCTTTGTCTGATGTATAAATTGCAAATGCTTTCTCCCATTCTGTAGGTTGCCTTTCACTTTGTTGACAGTGTCTCTTGCTATGCAGAAGCTTTTCAGTTTGATGTAGTCCCACATGTGTATTTTTGCTTTAGTTACCTGTGCTTTGTAATCTTGCTCAAAAAAATGCTGCCCACTCCCATTTCAGGTAATGTTTCTTCTTCTATGTTTTATTCTAGTAGTTTCATTGTTTCAGGTCTTCAATTTAGGTCTTTAATTCATTTTGACTTGATTTTTGTGTATGGTGAGATATAAGGGTCTAGTTTCAATCTTCCACTTGTGGATATCCAGTTTTCCCAGCACTATTTGTTG
The DNA here is from genome assembly GCF_027409185.1 of Cynocephalus volans. Taxonomy (NCBI): domain Eukaryota; kingdom Metazoa; phylum Chordata; class Mammalia; order Dermoptera; family Cynocephalidae; genus Cynocephalus; species Cynocephalus volans. The sequence goes on along the minus strand of NC_084464.1, from coordinate 117,152,540 downwards.
TAGAGGCTGTTCTTTCCCCACTGTATATTCTTGGCGCCTTTGTTGAATATCAATTCACTGTAAGTGAGTGGGTTTTTGGGGGGGCTCTCTATTCTGTTCTATTGGTCAATTTGTCTGTTTTTATGCCTGTACCATTCTTTATTGGTTACTATATCTGTATGGTATATTTTGGAATCAGGAACTGTGATACCTCCAACTTTGTTCTTTTTGTTCAAGGTTGCTTTAGCTAAGCAGGGTCTTTTGTGGTTCCATACAAATTTTAAGATCATTTTTTTCTATTCCTGTGAAGAATGTCATTGATATTTCAATAGAGATTGCATTACATATATTGATTGCCTTGGATATATGGACATTTTGATGATATTAGTTTTTCCCACCCAAGAACATAGGATATTTTTCCATTTATTTGTGCCCTTTTCAATTTTTTTCACTGACGTTTTATAGTTTTCACTGGAGAGGTCTTTCACGTCCTTGGTTAAATTTACTCCTAGGTATTTCATTTTTTGGTAGGTATTATGAATGGGATTACTTTCTTGATGTCTAAAAATACATTCTGGATATTCTTTTGGTGAGAGAAGATTACAAAGCCTATGTATAAATGAAAAACATAAATTGTCTATCTTCTTGACCCAATTCCTGAATATTTAATGAAAATGTTTCCTTGTAAGATGGCCATAATACCATCTTATGTTGTGGATTTCAAAAACACCCATACTTCTCTGCTGTTCTATTAAGCTGCTCCCATTAAGATGTGGAGCCTATTTTTCTGCCCCTTTAATTTCAGGTTGGTCTTGTGACTTGTTTTGACCAATAAAATATAATAGAATTGATGTATGAGTACTAAACTTTGACCTTTCTAGGCTATGCTTCTGCTCTCTCTCTTGGAACTCCTCACCAATTTAAAAAATACAGAAAAATATAAAGAATAATCAAAAGTATAGCTATATTTCTACCCCTCAATTAGCAATGCTGACTTATATTGTCAGATTTGACAGTTGTTTTTAAAGAACTAACGCTTACAAATGAAGACAAAGTTCTCTTTAACCTTCCCAACATCACATTTTCATTTTCCATTGCTAGCCCTTCATCCCATAGCAAATGCGAAGAATTGTGTGTCCAATTTTTCAGTTATCTATGTATGTGTATATGTATGTATGTATGTATCAATCATTATCTTCCTATCTATCCACTCATCCACTCATCTTTTTAGATACGCACACATGGTATAGGTGTACACAAATATACGTGTGTGTGTATGCATGTATGCATATATACAAATACATACCATCACATACACATACATGTATACATTTATATGCATGGCACAAATACTATACTTACATGTGTGTCCATTAACCAATATATACTATTTTGCTGTTGTGGTTTCTTTTTATTTGCTTATATGGTGTCTTTCTCTCTATACCATTTTGCACAATAGGTTTTTAAAATATATTTCCATTAATATCTAGAGACCTATCTCACCTTTTTCAACCATTTTTTACTCTCACATTGCTTGACTTGATCAACGTTTTGTTAATTTGGTCCCTCCCTTACCTAGGGGCACTTAGATTATTTCCAGTTTTTGAAATTGTAGTATGTGGCAATGGACATTATTCCTTTGTTTACTTTTGCACATTTTAAAAGAATTATCTAGGTGCATATCCAAAAATGGTTTTGCTTATTCAAAGAGGGTGGTTGATATCTGTCCTTCATTATTGTCCCAAATTTATTGAACACTTCATTTACATTTCAATATTCTTCCAAAGTAGAAACCCTGACTCTCCAACATGGAATAAGGAAAAGCATCCCAGCCCCTTTTCTGATATAGTGTAGACTTTGGAACTGGATTCGACCCATCAGACACAGCTGCACTAGCCTGGGACTTTGAAGACAGCTATCAAAGAAAACTGAGAAAGCATAGGGCATGTATGTTGCCAGCATGGGGTAATGGGAAAGGTGGTGTGTTGCTGCAGTCAGTGGTGCTGATGGCAGTGCACGTTTATGGCAAGGGCATCATAGCATGACATACAATTGAATAGTGATTGCAGCTTCTTGTTAAATCAGTTCTTCAGTGTGGTTTTGGGTATTTCCCCTGAAACATTAGCCAAGGATTTATTTCTCCAGCTCTTTCACATTTCTGTAAGTGTCCCCTAACAGATTTACTTCATGTTTAGGCACAGTAGAAGTTTGTGTTTAGAAATAAAGGAACTGACATACAAATGCTGAGAATATTTCTACCATATTCTAAAAATTCGCTCTTTAAATTTGTCATACACCACTAGTTTATGAGAATATTCTTTCCCACCACTGCTTTAGCATGATAGATATTTATATTTTTTCCCAAAACTAATAAGTAAATATTATATCCTCTTTTTCACATCAGTTTGCATTGTCCTGACTACCAATGAGATTTAACATAATTGACTTGTTTAGTAAACATTTATACTTCCTTTTCTGTAATGTGATCTTTCATGTACTCTACCACTTTTTGTATTGAGCTGTTATAAATTTGTTAATTTATTATATTTATTAAATGCATATAATATATTACATATGTAAAATATATAAAGCATTATTTATTCCATAGAATCTTTTTATCTTCTTTATTTCAGCAAACTCACTAATTATATTGTTTTAATAAAGATGATCTAAAGTAATAAAAATTAATTGTATTTAAACATTTTTCATCTAAAGTTTTCATCATTATTTAATGAATGTGGAATCCAGTAATTAATAAATAACAAAAGTTAAAGTAAAAATTACTTAAATTTAGCTACAGTTTTAGTCAAATTTTAAAAATAATTGAAGTTGTACGGAGCCCAAAAGTACACATAGCCCATTTGCAGGTAATTGTGGTTGTTTAAGAATGAAATAAAAATACAATCATGCATTACTTAGTGATGGGGACATGTTCTGAGAAATGCATCATTAGGCAATTTCATCCTTGTGCAAACATCGTAGAATGTTCTTACACAAATGTAGGTGATATGGCCTACTTAGGCTATATGGTACGAGGGGTATTCAAAAAGTCATGAAGAGACTTGCATTATCATTCCATTCCAATTTTTCATGAAGGTTCTGAAGTACTCTTGAATAGACATTATAATCTTATGGGACCACTGTCATATATTCAGTCCATCATTGACTGAAACATCATTATGTGACACATGACTGTATTATCATTTAAATTTATTTCTATTGCTATTATTATTTTAAATTTATTTATGTATTTATATATATATATATTTTTTACATTCTAAGATGTTGTGGAGCAGTTGGGGGGGAAGGAAAGGAGGAAGGAAATGGGGTGGGAGGAGGAGGAGGAAGGAGGGTGTGTGTGGTCAAGGCCTGTGGCCCCCTCATTCCAGCAGAGGAGACCAGGGGGATACCCGTGGCAGCTTGGTCATTGCTGGGCTGGATGCAGATGTCAGCGGTGTATGGCTGAAACCATTGCCCCCCCACTGCCCTGTCCCAAGAGCCCAGGGTGTTTCTGGCAGTGGCTCAGTGGTCATTGCTGGGCTGGTTGTAGATGTTGGTGGGGTGTGATGAGGCCCTCAGCCCCCCAGCACCCCAGCTCAGGAGCCCGGGACACCTCTAGTGGAGGCTCAGTGGTCTTCACTGGGCTAGTTGCGGATGTCAGGGGTGCATGGCTGAGGCCCTCAGTCCCCCACCACCCCAGCTTGGGAACCTGGGGCACTTCTGGTGGTGGCCTGTCATCACTGGGCTGGGTGTGGTCATTGGTGGGGAATGGCTGAGGCCCAGGGATCTTCTCCTCCCTGGCTTTGGAGCCCAGGGGGCTTCCAGTCCTTCTAGGTTTTATGGATGTTCTTTGGTGATGTTAGACCTTTACTGGTTAATATCAGAAATTTGTCTCTGATTTGAGGGCATTTTGCTTTTTCTTTCAGTTTTGTGTTGGATTATTTGCTGTTCCCACCACATGAACTGCACTAGAACTAATTTGTTATCCTTTGGTTTTGCTGCTTTGCTGCTGATTCTCTGCAGATGGCTTTTTGTGCAGCTCAGGTTTTTATTGTTGACCTTGTAAGCTCTCTGGGTCTCATGAGGTCTGGTACACCTGGGTTGTATGGAAACTGTGGTCTGAGCCTGAGTCTTTTCAGTAGACTGTACCCCCTTCAGTTCTATTTTCCTGACCAGTCTCCACTGAGTGGGCTTGTGCTGATTAGAGGGCAGATCGGCTTTCCATGCTATGTGCCAGTGTTCCCCCAGTGCCTGCACTCCAAACACTTCCTATAGGACAAGCCATGTGCCAGTCACTTGTGATGACTTGTCGGCCTCTGAATAGCTCCTTTTTTCAGTTGTCTGACTTCTCACTCCTATGTGGGTCTATGCGAACATTCTTAGTTGTCTTGCTGGTCTGGGGGCCATCAAGGCCCTCTTCTCCTTTGCAGCCTCCAAGCAACTTCATATGAAGGGCATGGCTGTAGCTTTTGCCAGCTCTTGCTCTGTGTGCTCACCAGTTCCTGTCTTAAAGCAGTTGGGGCTTGAAATTTTGGGAGCGATCTTTCCTTTCTCTCATTGTGGCTTCTCCTGCCTTCATGAACTCTGTAGGTCTCTCTTCCTCTTTCCCTCAGCTCTTGTGGCCCCAGCTTGGCTGTCATTGTTTTTAATAGTTGTAAATGTTGATTTGTGGGAGAGAGTAATGCTGGGGACCACCTATTCTGCCATCTTGACCGGAAGCTTATTTTTATTATTTTTTTAAACAGCTACTAAATTTTTAGGAACAAAACACTTATTAAATTGTTTGGATCTAATTGCTTAATATATAGAACTGCTATGTATTTCACTTGGCTTAGGTTTGTTGTGAAAAAGAAAAAAATACTGAGACACTAACGGTACCACAAAAGGGACAGTTTGAAAACATTTGGCCTAGATGATCTCAGGAGAGAGCCAGAGAAGGTGCTGGAAAAATGAACTGTGCAAATGATGAGGAAGTAGGGTGCAACAAAGTGTCCACAACTTGTGAGTGCTAGCAAGGGAGGAGTAGGAGCAGTTATCAGCGATTACTATGGGGATAAAGGTTATAACAATTATATATGCTGATCACTACATACTTATTACTCTCCCTACACCAGCCACAGTGATGACAAAGTCAATGGGCATTCTCAGTCTCAATCCTCACAGCAACCATGGAAGCTACTATTATTATCTCCCCTTCCAGATGGCCGTAAGTCTTCCCTCCACTTAATTAAACTGTAGATAGGCTTCTTCCTGACTCTGAGCTCCTAAACTCTCTTTTCTTAGAGTATTTAAACCTTTACATTGTAGATTCTTTTTCTGCCTCTTTGAGATGTAAATTTTCTCCCAGCTTCTTACCAGTTTTGCAACCCAGGAATGTTTTTCTCAGGGATCTGGGAGGTAATCTTTTGAAATATAATCATGGAAGGAGATTGTATTACTCTTTTTCTATTGCTTATAACAGAATACCTGAAACTGGGTAATTTATAAAGAAATGAAAAAATTTATTTCTTACAGTTTCAGAGGCTGGGAAGTCCCAGGTCCAGGGAACACATCTTGTGAGGGCCTTCTCCTGTGAGGGAACTCTTCACAGGGTATCACATGGTGAATGGCCTGAGCAAGCCTGAAAGCTAATTTTCTCACTTGCTTTCTTTATAAACCATCAGAACCACACCTATTACTCCATTGAGGGAACAGTCCTCACAAACTAATCACCTCTTAAAGGCCTCACATTTCAATTGCCATAATAGGATTTCCTACTTTCTTAATACTATTACAATGGGGGTCAAGTTTCTAATACATGAACTTTTAGGGGGACACATTTAACCCATCACAAAGATATTGCTTCTAGCCTTAATCTCTGTGTGATGGTAGGAGCCTAATTTTTAGCAAACTTGGATGACCTAATCACATTGGCCAATCTCCCCCAATGTCCTCCAGTCCTCCAATGTCCTTTTTTCACTCACTCACCAAAGGCTTGAAAACTTCCCTGTCTTTTGTCCCAGAGGTATTGTGTTTAATTTCCTTCTCCAATTGCAATAGTCTTGAGTAAAATCTTTCTTGCCTGTTTAACTTCACTGATGTCACTTTTCTTTGCCACTCTCAATTTTATAGATATTGAGCTGAAGTTTAGAATGATTAAGTAACTTTCTGAAACTCACATAGCTGGCAAATGATGCAGGCAGGATTCTAACCCACGTAATCTGAGGCCTGAGCCTGAGTGCATAGGGTACAATACAGGTTAATGCTTTGAGAGAGGCAAAAGCATATGTTTGCTTGGTTAAGACAACAGAATTTTGCCTTTCGATAGTTCCAAGTTAGCTGTGTTCAGGCACCAGATGCCACTGTCATGTGTACCAGGGCCTAATATCTTTCTAAAACCGGTAACATGAGTTGTTACTAAACTACCATGCTCCTAAATTTCTAGTAATCAGAAGCAAGAATAATCCTAAGGTGTGGAATGAGGCTAAATGTCCAGATAATATTGAAGCAGAAGTCTAGGAAATCTTGACATGGGGCTGAAAATGCTCAGAGCTAAAGAGATTGCAGTACCCTTTAACAGGAGTCCAGAATTTAGAAAGATTTGGTTCATGTGCCAATTCTGTTCTGGTACCAATTATGCAATTGTACATATAAATTACTTATCACAGTGTTTAGTGCATATAAGCACTGAAAATGTGTAGAACAACAACAAAAAATGTCTGTCTTGGTGACTATGTTAATAGTCTTCATAAGAAATGTCTAGATTGCTGCTGTAACTACAGCTTCTCCTTGGTTTGGAGTGTTTGTTTAAAGAAGCATGTTTATACTATGTAATCTATTGTTTTAGAAGGAAGGTTTATGTGGCATTGCTTGCACAGTAATGAGTTTGCTTAAACAACACCGCATGACTGCCATCCTTTGGGACCCACAAGAAAATGAGCCTCTTGTGAGTCAATCTCAGCAATGAAAAAATTTACAATAAAATTGGCTTCCGCTTTGTGTGCAGTTTGTATCCACTTGTATGAGGTGAGCTGATGCAGGATATCAGCATGGGCTCTCACTGGAGAGGTCCTCTTGAGACTTGTAAAAGAAATCATCATTACTATCAAGTCTCAATGGTCTCTTTTTTCATTCCAAGCTGAAAGTCTGCTTTGACATTACAATGTTTTCTTATGCAAATTGTAACAATTGGCTTTGTAATGCAGCAATCTATTTCTCTACAGATAATAGTAGTAAATTTTACAGAAATACAGTCTTGGGTAAAACTTCTTAAGTGATCTCTTATTATTTAGGCAAGTATAAATCTCTCTCTTCAGTCTTGCTCAAGGATAACTGTGATGAAGCAGCAGGAGATAAGGGAAATGTAACCAATTCACTTTGATCCAGGTGTTCACTGAAGAGTTTGTGGCAAATGTGGGAAATAAGAGGATTTGAATTAGTCACCATATCAACTCAATATTGGAAACAAAATGTTAAACATCTCTGCACGTGGTACTACGGAGTTTTTTGGTGCACAGAAATGACCACTGCCTGCTTTGTATACTAGCTAACTTCTGAACAATGTAGGGAGGCTAAGTTCTAGCACAGAGCTGAGTTAGGAGAACCAAACAAATTATACAGCATCGATATTCTTTCTTACCTACGTATTTCCGAATTTGAGAAATTAACCTTTAGGAATAAAATGAGAGATGTAAGCACACCTTTGCTACTGACTCATTCCATTTTGTAACAGCTAGGACTTAGTTAGGTTTATGACATATATAAGTACCTAGATGGGGGAAAGCAAATCGTTTTTGTGAAAATGACTATGTTCTCATGTAGATCATAGTTTTATTTCAAAACAAAGTAATAAACACCAACCCAATTATATTTCCAACCAATAATAAAACAATCAGTCAATCAAAATATGTAGGTAAAGTAAAAAACCCAGCTGAGCAAGTTTAGTAAGGGTTTGAGCTTCTGTTTGTTTTTCTTAATCTGGGAGCGGAGAAACAGATCCTTCCTGCTTGTTCGTGTTACAGGTATGTGGATAAGTTTGTTCATTTAACTATATTTTTCCAATTATGTAATTGCATGATTCATTAGGTCCTAGCAGGATTTGAAAGGTGACTTATCACCAATAAATGGCTTGTCCCATCCTGCCTGTCACTCCTTTTCTTTTTCAGATTCTGAATCTTAAAATAAAAATTTGAATTCTTCAAAGTTAGCATCCTCTCTTCCACATCTAAGCAGCTGTGGAGAAAATAGGTGGCAGTCGGTGACTGATCATGATTGCATTAACATATATAGCATATTGCAAATTCCCTGTAGATATGAAATATGGCTAAATTTATTAGACCCGCATTTAATAATATAAAATTATTTTGTTAGGGTACCTTTAAAATAAAATGTATGAAGACTATATTATATTTTGAGATTCATGATGATTCTGGCCTGCATGTGCCTAAGCAGCTTCAGACTGGGCAAAATCTACAGTGATACTCCGCTATGTATCTGAGATTGAACAGTTGGAAGTACCTACACAGAAGAAAGATGTGTTTGATGCACGACTGAAACAATGTTACTTTTTTTAACTTTGAATTGTAAATTTGTGTGTGTGTGTGTGTTTTCATGGCATAGTATTAAATTGTGAGCATTGACCCTGGAAGCCTGAATCCCTTCTGAATAACTCTGCTTCATGCCGCCTCATGTTTTATGCAGATTATGTTTTTGCTAAATTGCCATCACCAGAATACATTAAATTTTAATACACTTAGAGAAAAATTGGATTATAAAAATTACTGTTAATATCATCATGACTATGTAGAAAAAATTTAAGAAAATCAAACATTTAAAAAAGAGATATAAGGAGGAGTTGTATGAATGATAGTAGAAGAAAAAATGATTATTTTTAGTCTAAATATAATACCATTTGATGCTTGGCGTTAGAATTTAAGCCAGTCCTTCACAATCAGATTCATAATGAGTCACATTCAAAAGTCACTCATTATTTCTCTTTAACATGAGCTTAGAGGCTAATCAGTCTCTATTAGATTCTTCTTCAGAAGCGAGATGCTAATACTTGTAGATATTTCCTTACTAAAGAAAATTATCAGTATAATTACACAGAAATATGTAAAATATGTAATCTATGAACAGTATATTCTTATATACCCTAATATCATTTTATAACTTTAAAAATTTGATTTACGATAGACTGAGTACTGACATTGAAAGATTTCTTGTAGAGATTTTCAATTTTTATAAGAATTTCATAAATATAATATGGGCTTTTTAAATACCATTGTCTTAAATGCATACAGGCTATCCTGAAGAGTTAATGAAAACAAAGTTTTTTATTTTTTGGTGTTTTACTGGTGGATCCTGTATGTAATAATAATAGTAGTAGTAATAATAACTATATATATATATAAAATAAATTAAAATGAAATGCTTCTTCTTGTATTCTCCATTTAGTCAAGGAAATTAGTAGTTGTAGAATCTTGGAGAATTTGAAGAAATTGGTAAAAGCTTACTCAATTGTTTCAAAGTTTATCTCCAAGTTAATGTGTTGATCTGAAGAAAAGTGCACTCTGGAAAAGATATGGAAAGTAGAACTGGTAGGTTACAACAAGAAAAGATATGAATATTAGAACAACTATGAATAATATTCATATTATATAATATGAATAATAGAAAAGATACGGTTATTAGAACAACTGGGATAGGTAGATTTGATGCTACTTTCTTGCTTCGTTAAACATTTTATAGACATAGCCTTTAATACTTATCCACCTGCCATTTCTGGTCATTTAATTCCTTCCTGCAGATCTGAGTATCTATTTGGAATCATTTCCCTTTAGCATGAAAAACTTCCTTTAGCATTTTTTATATTGCATGCCTGCTGGTAATAAATTCCACCAGGTTTAAAAAAATATATATATAAACATTAAACATGTCTTTATTTTTGAAGGATAATTTGCTTCTTACAAAATTTTAGGTAAAAAGTTTTGTTTTTGTTTTTTCTTTAACACTTTAAAGCTGTTAAACTGTTTTCTTTATATCTGCATTGTTTATGAGAGAAGATTCTTTACTTTTTATCTTTGGGCTTCTACATAGGTAAATGTGTACAATGTGTCACTTTAATCTGGATAATTTTAAGGTTTTCTCTTACCTTTATATTAAGCAATTTGTCTATGGTGTGCTAAGATATGGTTTACTTCACATTATCTGGCTTGAGATAAACCGAACTTTTTGGATTTATAGGTTGAAATTTTTCACCACAATTGGAAAATATTCTTTCACTGTGTCTTCAAATATATTTTTCTATCCCATATTCTCTCCTGAGATTCACTCATGTTGTTGCATATATCCATATATCAGTAGTTCATTCATTTTATTGCTGAGTAGTCTTCCAGTGTATGGATGGATGTATCGTAATTTGTATATCCATTCACCAGTTGATACATACTATTTTCCTTCAGTTTTTGGCTATTGTAAATAAGCCAGGATTATAAGGAGACAACTGAAATGTGTCCTGTAATTAAAAAAAAAATGAAGACAGACAGAAAGAAAAAAAATCAGCTGTTTATAAAGTATGTGACCCCCAAATTCCAAATGACTCAATAACAAATACTTTAGAATGAAAATTAGGCTACCTTAATCCTTACCCAAATATGACTTTGAATATATTTTATTTTGTACTAGACATATTCATAGTCAAGGACAAATTGCTAATCCTTTTCTTTAAAACAATTTTTCCAAACAATAATCTAAGGGATCTAATTCAATATAAACTTTGAATTTTCATTAGTTCGTTTACAGTTTGCTATAGATTTAGAATAAGTACAGTTTGTGATTTTGATCTATTTTTGTTAGAGAACAGAACACATGATTTTCAGTTTCTTCCAGACTTTTCAAGATCCAAAGGTTAGAGTGAATTCCTGCCTTTTATTTCCATAGTGAATTTTTTTCTCCAAGGACAGAGATGCTTCTGGTGCTCTCTGTGACTCCTGCTATCAGCTGAGGATGATGGATTTGGCTTTCATAACCGTTCTGAGGAATCTCTTGCCGTAAATACACTTGCAGTCATGCAGGCTGTGGAGTCAGCTTGTAGGTTTCACAAAAAGTAGAAAAACAAAGACATCAGACTCCTCAGGCTTCGCTGTGGCACCCATAGTCTTCCTCTAGTTTCATGTCAAAATTGTAGAATTTTCTATAATGTGTATAATAGATTTGAAACCTGTTAGCTTATGGGGTACTTAACTTTATGATTTATACAGCAGTTTTAGTGTTTTAAGGGTTAAATTACAATAACTTGTATATACAGTAGGCCAGTGTGTCTGAATATTTTAGAATACATTCTAGACTTTGTATACCTAAGGAGAATAGAAAGGAGCAGGTAGGATTTCTTTTTTTTTCTAAACAAGTAATAGATTCATTGTCCAACTGTCCTCAATTTTAAAATAACTATGCTGTAAAGTTGCCAACATGATATTGAAATATCTCCTTTCTCCTCTCTATACTCTTATCCCACCCCACGCCCACTCCTGCGACATCCTGGATTACTGGTATTAAGAATGAGAACTTTTATGCTCAGAGCATCTACTTGGGGGTCAGATGGCAAATACAATATTTCTATTATACAAATGATTTGCCTGAAAAGCAAGGATTATAAATAACCCTTACTTTTGTTTATAGTTAGGAAGAAATCATCTATATATTATTACTCTGTAGAGAGTTCTATTGAAATAAAAAGGATCTGCGAAATTATGATCAGACTCAGGTATATTTACTAATGCTGTTAATAATCTTTTCTTAAATATATTTTTATAGAAAGAATGATGTGAGGATATCTCTGACTGTGGATAACAAACATTTGCAAGACTATCTGAATTGAGCCTATTTATCATTGATTGGCAAATGAGTCACATCATGCCACGCATACTACTTAGTTGTGACAGTGAAGAAAATTCGTCACATGTATCAGAGACCTGCTTTGTGCCAATTACTAGCCAGTAGTTTAAAAATGAAGTGAAGAACAGGGCATGGTTTTGCTCTCTCTGTACTCACAGCTGCCAATCAAGTAGGGAAGAGACATATACATAAACAAGTGCAACACTGAACCCCGAATGCAGAAATAGATGTTTATTCAATTTATAGGACAGCAATGAACAGGTAATAATTTACTCTCGTTTATGAGTGTCAAAGGAAAAAACAAAAAGAGAAATTCAATGACCTTCAATAGGGTTTTGAAGGCCTCCACGAAAACAAGGGAAGAGAGGAAAATTCCAGGCAAAGGGAGCAGCATATAGAAAAGTGTAATAGTGAGAAAAAAGGTGTGTTGTGTTTGGGGATATATAGTAAAGTCTCTGGAGTGTAAAGAGTAAGAGAGAAGCAGCAATGCAGAAGGCAAGAAAAAGTGAGGGGTGAGGCAGATTGGGAAAGGCCCTGTGTTCTATTCAATGTACATGTACTGAACCCGAAGTCCAAGGGAGTGCTATGACCAGATGTGGGTGTTAGGTACTACAATATGGGGCCTGGTGCAGAAGAAAGTGCAGAGCTGAAGGAAAGAAGACTTAGCAGCACCCATTAAAAAATTGTAGGCATAATATGGTAAGATCTGGTTTAGGGTGGTGGCAATGGTGATAGAGACAGGAAACAGAACCAGCAGATATATTTTAGGTGATTTATATCATAATGGGGGTAAAGAACAGATAGGGAGGGTCCAGATTGATCCCCAGTTTTTTGTCTTGGATAAACAAGCAGTGTGGTAGCATTACCTGACATAGAGGATGGAGAGGGAAGATGGGCTTTTGAGGAGGAATATAATAATATTCTTATTTGTAGATCTTTTCTATACTACACTATCTTTCTTTTTGGAGAGAAGCTAGGGAAATTCTAAATCTGGGTTTACACAGGAAAGTTCCAATTTATACCTGTTGTTTCAGGTGCTGATTAATAACTGATAATGTGTATGGTCACATTAGTTGTAATACAGTACTATGCAAAAAAAAAATGATTTTTCTATCTTTCATACCTTGGAAAGACCTTCCTTTTGAATATTCATCTGTTCATCTTCTAAAAGTCAACGGAAGGCAGATTCTAAAGCTGTCTTTGCTCTTGTCCCCTAGCCCCAAGACTACCCCATTCCCCTGAAGTCAAACCAATTGACTCTCCTGTTCTCCAAAACCACTCAGTGATTCCTCTGTCAGATTCCCTACCACATTACATTCTATTATTATAATGCATATAAAGTTATTTTCTTATGGATTCATTTTCTCCAGTAGATTATCACTTCCTTGTATATAGAAACTTATTTTTTATTTTTTATATTTTAACATTTACTTCTGCATATTTGTGGGGTGAGTATGTTGTTTCAATACATGAATATACTGCCCAGTTATTGCACTTAGAGTAGATAGCATAGTTTTGTACTCAGTCTACCACTTCTTTTCCCCACCCCCACCACCATCCCCTACTGGCCTCTAATAATCATTATTCTACTCTCTACTTCTATGAGAACCACTTTTTTAAAAAAATCCACTTATGATTGAGATCATGCAATATTTGCCTTGCTGTGCCTGACTTACTTCACTTAGCATAATGGTTTCCAGTTCCATCTGTGTCACTGCAGATGATAAGATATCATTTCTTTTTATACCTGAATAGTATTCCGTTGTGTATATATAACACAGTATTTTATCCATTCATCCGTTGATGGGCACTTAGGTTGATTCAATCTCTTGATTGTTGTGAATAGTGTTGCAATGAACAATGGGGTGCAGGTGTGTTTTCAATACATTGATTTCATCTCCTTTGGATATATACCCAGTAGTGGTATAGCTGGGTCATAAGGTAGATCTATTTTTAGTTCTCTGCGGAACCTCCACATTGTTTTCCACAGTGGCTGTACCAATTTACATTCCTACGAGCATTGTAGGAGGGTTCTCTTTTCTCTGAAACTTCACCAGCATTTATTTTCTGTCCTGTTAATAATAGGCATTCTAACTGGGGTGAGATGATAGCTCATTGTGGTTTAATTTGCATTTCCCCGATGTTTAGTCATTTTGAGCATTTTTTCTTGTGCTTGTTGCCCATTTGTGTGTCTTCTTTTGAGAAATGTTTGTTCAAGTCCTTTGCCCATTTTTTAATTGGATTCATTGTTGTTTGGCTGTTGAGTTCTTTGAGTTCCTTACATATTCTGGAGATTAGCCCCTTGTCTGATGTGTAGTGTGCACTTTCTCCCAATCTGCAGGCTGTCTCTTCACTTTGTCAATAGTGTCCTTTGCTGTGCAGAAGCTTTTCAGTTTGATGTAGTCCCATTCATGTATTTTTGCTTTAGTTGCCTGTGCCTTTGTAGTCTCCCTCAAAAAAACGCTGCTCACTCCCATTTGGTGTAGCATGTTCCCTATGTTTTCTTCTTTAATCCATTTTGACTTTATTTTTGTGTATGGTGGGAGATACAGGACTAGTTTCAACCTTCTGCATGTGGATATACAGTTTTCCCAGAAGCACTTATTGAAGAGGCTGTCCTTTCCCCACTGTATATTCTTGGAAACTTTATCCAACATCAGTTGGCTGTAAGTGTGTGGTATTATTTCTGGGTTCTCTATTCTGTTCAATTGATCTATCTGTCTATTTTTTATGCCAGTATCATCCTGTTTTGGTTATGATAGGTTTGCAGTATATTTTGAATTCAGTAACAGTGATACTTCCAACTTTGTTCTTTTTGCTCAATATTGCTTTAGCTATAGGGGTTCTAGGTATTTCATTTTTTGATTGATATTGTGAATGGGATTACTTTCTTAATTTCTTCTTCAGCTATTTCATTACTGGCATACAGGAAGGTGACTGGTTTTTGTGTGTTTAGTTCAAATCCTGCACTTTACTGAATTCATTTATTAGTTCTAGTAATTTTTTGGTGAATATCATAGGGTTTTCTATGTATATGATCATGTCATCTGCAAATAGGGATAGTTTGATTTCCTCCTTTCCAATTTAGATGCCTTTATTGCTTTTTCTTGCCTTATTGTGCTGGCTAGAACTTCCACTACCATGTTGAATATGAGTAAGAAAAGTGGGTATCCTGGTCCTGTTCCAGATCTTAGAGAAAAACCTCCAATTTATGTCCATTGAGTAAGATAATAGCTGTGAATTTGTTGTATATGGCCTTTATTGTGTTGAAATATATTCCTTCTATACCTAATTTCTTGAGTGTTTTTATCATGAAGGGATGTTGGATTTTATTAAATGATTTTCCACATGTACAGAAATGATCATATGATTTTTTTTCCTTCACTCTGTTGATATGTTGCATCATGTTTATCAGTTTGGGTATGTTGAACCATCCTTGCAATCCTGGGATGAATCCCACTTGATGATGGGGAATGATACATTCAATGTGTTGTTGCATTCTGTTTGCTAGTATTTTATTGTGGATCCTTGCATTTGTGTTCATTAGGGATATTGGTCTGTAGTTTTCCTTTTTGTTGTCGCTTTTTGTGGTTTTGGTATGAGGTTAATGTTACCCTTGTAGAATGAGTTTGGAATTATTCCTTCCTCTTCAAATTTTTGGAAGAGTTTGAGAAGAATTTGTTTTAATTCTCCTTTAAATGTTTGGTAGAATTTGGCAGTGAAGTCATCTGGTCCTGGGGTTTTCTCTGTTGAGAGATATTTTATTACTGCTTCAGTCTCATTACTTGTATTCAGTCTGTACAGGTTTTCTAGTTTTTCATGATTCAGTCTTTGTGAGTTGTATGTGTCCAGGAATTTATCCATTTCTTCTGTTTTCCATTTCATTCACATGTAGCTATTCATAGTAGTCTCTAATGACCCTTTGTGTTTCTGTGTAATGTCTCCTTTTTCATTTTTGACTTTACTTATTTAAGTCTTCTCTTGTTTATCTCTGTTAATCTATCTAAAGTTTTATTGATTTTGTTTATCTTTTTGAGGAAACAATTCTTTGTTTCATCAGTCTTTTGTATTGTTTTTAATCTCTAATTCAGTTATTTCTTCTCTGATCTTTGTTATTTCTCTCCTTCTACTGATTTTAGGTTTGGTTTGTTCTTGTTTGCCAGCTTCTTTAGGTTTAAAGTTAGGTTGTTTATTTGAAGTCTTTCTTCTTTTTGATGTAGGCATTTATTGCTGTAACTTCCCTCTTAAAACTGCTTTTGCTATGTCGCATAGGCTCTGGTTTGTCGTGGTTGTTTTCATTTTCATTTGTCTCCAGGAATTCTTAAATTTCCTTCTTGGTTTCTTCTTTAACCCATTCATTGTTTAGGAGCATGTTGTTTAATTTCCATGTATTTGTATGGTTTCTACTGTCCTTTTTGTTGTTGATTTCTAGTTTTATTCTATGTGGTTGGATGAGGTAGTTGATATTATTTCAGTTTTTAAAGATTTGTTGAGACTTGCTTTCTGACCTAAAATATGGTCTATTCTAGAGAATGTTCCTTGTGCTGCTGAAGAGAATGTGTATTCTATAGCTGTTGAATGAAATTTTTTATATATGTCCATTAGGTCCAATCACCATAAAGTAGAGATTAAATATGATGTTTCCTGGTTAATTTTCTTTCTGGATGATCTGTTCTTTGCTGAGCATAGAGTGTTAAAGTCCCCAAATATTATTGTGTTGGAATCTATTTCTCCCCTTAGGTGTAGTAGTAATTACTTTGTATAACTGAGTGTCCTGGAGTTGGGTGCGAATATATTTAGAATTGTTGTATCTTCTTGTTGAATTTATCCCTTACATTAGATAATGACCTTCTTAATCCTTTTTTATTTTCCTTGGCTTGAAATCTGTTTTAACTGAAATAAGTATAGCTACTCCTGCTCTTTTTTAGTTTTCATTTGCATGACATATCCTTTTTCCATCTATTCACTTTCAGATGGTGTGTATCTTAATTGGTTAAGAGAGATTCTTGTAAGCAGCGTATCGTTGGTTCTTGTTTTATAATCCTTTAAGCCACTCTGTGTCTCTTAATTGTTTACATTTAGAGTCATTACTGATATATAGGGACTTGTTACTACCATTTTGTTACTTTTTTTTCTGGTTGTTTTGTTGATCCTTTTCCCAATCTTATTGTCTTCTTTTGAGATTGAATGGTTTTCTCTAGCAATGTATTTTGATTTCTTATTTATTTTCAGTATGTCTCTCATAAGTTTGTGTGTTATGGTTACCATGAGGCTTAGAAAAAAAGTTATAGTTATAACAGCTTATTTTAGACTAATAACCTAACTTTGATGTCTCATAAAAAATAAGAAAAACAAAGCCAACTCTGTGACTTGGTGTCATCTCTCGGCCCTCCCCCACTTTATGACAATTTGTTGTTTTAGAGTCATCTTTTAATACTGCCTATCTCTCATATGATTATTGTATATGTTAGTTTCTGTTAATCCTTTAGTCTTCATACTAAGGATGTAAGTGGTTTATTCACCCCCCCTTTATGACACTGAAGTATTCTGAGGTTTTCTGTGAACTTTCCTTACTAATGAGTTATGTACCTTCAAGTGTTTTCTTGCTGCTCCTTAGCATCATCTTCTTTCAGATTCAAGAACGCCTCTTAGCAGTTCTTGTTATCCAGGTCTGGTGTTGATGAATTCCCTCAGCTTTTTTGTTTGTTTGTTTGTTTGGGAAATACTTTATTTCTCCTTCATTTTGTTTTAAATGTAGAGAAAGTCTTTTGTTTCAGTAGTTTGATGGTGTAGTTCCATTGTCTTATTGCATTATTTCTCATAAGATGTCTATAGAATTTTTCCCCCCTTTAGATAATGTGATGCATTTTATTTCTGTGCATGCTTTATACATTTCTATTTATCATTTGTTTTTGGCAATTTGGTTTTGGTATGAATTGAAGTTTCTTAAAAATCAAATTTGGAAAAGTTTCAGCCACTATTCCTTCCAATATATTTTTTGTTCTCCTTTCCTTCTGAGACTTGAATTACACATGCATTAGTTTGGTTGAATTTGTCCCACAGTTCATCAAGGCTCCATTCATTTCATTTTAGTTTCTTTTTCTCTGTTATGTATTAATTTGGATAGTTTTTATTGTCATGTTTTCAAGTTTACTGGTCTTTTCTTTAAATATGCTCTAATCCAGTAAAATGTTTACCTCAGATAGTATAGTTTTTATTTCTAGAAAATACCTTATTTGAAGGTTAGTTTTGCTGTAAAGGGACATGAAAATCAACTACATTGTATATTGATAACTTAAAATTTTTGAAAAAAGAAAACTTTTGGCTGACAGTCTTTTTCCTTCATCACCCTGAATATATATTGTCCCATTCTTTTCTGAACTGTAGGGTTTCCACTGAGAGATGAATTGGAGCTCCGTTGGTAGTTATGTATTTCTTTTCTCTTGCTACTGTAAGTATTCTTTCTTTATATTTGGTTTTTTATAATTTGATTATGATATACCTTGAGGTGTTCTTCCTTGGACTGCATTTGATTGGTGACCTCTGAGCTTCCTGTACCAGGACGCTGTCATCTTTCTCCATACTTGGGAAATTTTCAGCCATTATTTTCTTATGCTTTCTAGGTCTCTTCCTTTTCTTTCCCCTTCACATATGCTAATTATGCGGATGTAATTTCACTTTAGGGAGTTCCATATTTGTTGTATTTCTGTTTCATTTTTTCTTATTCTTTTTTCTTTGTTCCTCTGATTTGATAATTTCATATGTTCTATCTTTGATCTCACTGATTCTTTCCTCTGTTTGATTGAGTCTGCTGTTGGAGCTTTCTATTGAGTTTTTCAGTTCAGATAATATATTCTTTATTTCTAGAATTTTTATTTTTTTAATTGATTCATTTCCTTTGTCAATTTTCTCATTCTGTTCCTTGATATTTTTCCAGATATCATTTAATTTTCCATCTGTATTTAATTATAATTCCCAGAACATTCTTAAGAGTGTTATTCTGAATTTTCTGTCAAAAATTAAAAAAAATCTCCTTTTCTTCTGGGTCCATTGCTAGTACTTTATTTGTTTTCTTTGTTGGTGTCCTATTTCTCTGTTCTTTCTCGACCTTTGTGTCTTTACATTGATGCCTGAGCATTTGAGGAGACTGCTACCTCTTCTAGGTTTTATAGGTGTTCTTTGGCGGTGTTAGACTTTTACTGGTTAATATTGAGCTTTGTCTCTGGTCTGTGGTTTTTGTTAATTTCAAAATTGGGGGGAACTTCCTGCGTGGAACAGCACTTGAGCTCTGTGGTTGTGCTAAATTGCTGCTTTGTTGCTGATTCTCTGGGAAAAGCATTATCTGTGGACCGGATTTTAATTGTCGGACTTTCAGTAACTTCTGGGTCTTGTGAGTTCAGATACACCTAGGCTGTATGGAAATTCTGGTCTGGGACTGAATCTTTCCAACAAATTGTGCCTCCTGCAGTTCTGTCACTCTGACTACTCTTCACTAAGTGGGCCTGTGTTGATTGAAAGGCAGATTAGCTGCCCACTCTCAGTCCAAAGTTCCACTGGTGGACCAGCCTCCCTCCCATGCTCTAAATGCTTCCTGTGGGTGTGCCATGCATGGGTCCCTTGAGATAATTCACAGGCCTCTGGAGGTTCTTTTGGCTAGCTGAGTCCCCTTTCTCCTATCTGGATCTCTGGAAACCCTGTCAGTGGTCTCTTTGTCCTGGGCGCTGGTTTGGTTTGCTCTGAGGTCCTCTTCCACCTTACAGACTTCATGCAACTTCCTGCAAAGGGCTCAGCTCCATGTGCTGAAGGTTCTTCCCACCTCTCACAAGGCCAGCCCTGAAGCAGCTGGGGGCTGAGAAGGTTGGAACAGTCTTTTCTTCTCTCATGGCAGCTTCTCCTGCCTTCGTGAACTCTGCAGGACTTTCCTCCTCTTCTCCCAAGCTCTAGTGGGACAAGGTTGGCAGTCTTTGTTTTTTATTAGTTGCAAATTGATTGGCTGTTTGAGAGAGTGAGGCTGGGGACCAGCTATTCCACCTCTTCAAAATAACTGTGCTTTTTAAATTCCCTGGAAGCTAGAATTGGGCCTGTCATGCACAAATGTTCAGTGTATGTTTTTTCTTCTCAAGTGTACATTGATTGGCCTTGTATAAGGGTGTAGTGATTTCATAATTCATCGCAAAGTTAGGAGATACATTAGTGAGGATGATAAAGTTTTTCTGAAATATTCTTGGCTGTTTCCTGTTAAGGAAAGCTGTTATAGGAAAAGAGTTTGAAGAATTTTGAAATTTATCTGAAAAAAAAAATTCCTTTAGTTTTGGAAACTACATTCTAGACTTTCCTCTCTTACTAAATAATTATTTTGGAAACTTTAATGTCTGTGATTCCTAGTTTTATCACCTACAAAATGATCTTGATTTTTTTTTGTTACAAAGGGTATAATTTGGATCTATTGACAAAATCGATCAGCATTTTGCATGATAAAAAAAAACGATGCACGTATTCATTGCTATTATTTTATTATAGATATTACTATTTTACAAATTTTCAATGATAACATGTTTACTTTGCAGTGGCAATTTTTCTTAATCACAGAGTTTTTAACAACTTCCTGAATTTAGAGAATGGAAACATAATTATTAGATGAACAGGCAAAAAAGGAAAGAAAGAAAAGTCCTAGTAAAAAATAATAGTGCCAATGTATACAGATCTGTATTTGATGAAAATAAGTTGGTTTCTATAGCACAGATACAGAAGTACATATGAATTTTAATAAAAATCCATTATTTTAAATATTTTATTTAGTATCCTTATTAAAAAGAAGCACTTTCAAATCGAGTACTTTACAGCTGTATTTGAAAAACTAAAATCAGGAATAAGAATGGCAAAAGAAAAGTTACCCAAACATTGAAAAGAGAGAAGAGAAACAAAACTACTTATGCGAAAATTATTGAGTTCAGGGGTCCATAGAGATAAAGATGATGGGTATAATTAGCTCAAAAGTCAAAGAAGAAAGAAAATGTTAATTTGAATACTTTGAAAGTTTATTATATCTGATTTTAGCATTGATTAAGTCTTCAGAATGCACTCAGCAGGGGATTGAGTGTGTCAAAGTAAATATTTAAAAACTACCACGCATATTATTCTCAAGAAAATCAATATAGGGAAGAAAAATGACACAAAGGTAAATACACACACACACTCTCTCTCTCTTTCACATTATATTAATATATTTGATGATCTGAGAGAAGAAACCATTATCCACACTATTGTCTGTAGTGTATATATATATATATATACACACACACACACACACATACACACACATATGCATTACAGTTTGCAATATGTGTACATTACAAAGTAAACTTCACATATAGATTCATTTTAAACATATTTGAAAAGTGTTGGACAATCAAAACACTAAAATTATACCATTTTGAAAAATAATATAAAGAAGTGGAAATGCATTCATCTGCTCACTGAATCAAACCCGTTAAACTTGTCACACACAAATACTTAGACATATACTAATTGAATTGAGGGAAGAAGGTTGTGAATAAAGAGTAGGAATTGAAGTTATGAGGTTAAGCAAAAGAGAATTTTAAAAAGTCATTGACAAACACAGGATATAAAATTTTATGCGTTAGAATGAAAGATAAAAATAGCTATATGTGTTGATATATGTCTATGAGCTATGTTGTGGGAAAAAAAAATCAAGTTGAATGAACATAACTCCTACAATTGTGCCTATAATTTTGTATATTTTTATAAGCTAGGAGAAAGGTGTATGCCTGTGGGGAGAAATTGTTTATCTTTGCCACTATGCACATTTTTTTTAAACAGACAAGAATTACTTTTAAATATGAGAAAAACCAAACAGAGAAAACTTCAAGTAGAGAAGATATTATGACTTTGCAAGCATGCAACATGTGAATATATTTGCCTCTTAGACATGCTCTGGAATTATTCAAATGTATAACTAGTTTATCGTGTTCTTAGATACTTAGTCAAAAGCAGGTATTTGCCAAATTATACTAAATCTGCTTATCTCGCAGTGGTAGGTCCAGTAGGATTTGATATTATTTCCTTTCATTTTGTCTTTTTAAAAAAAAATCCTCATTCCATTCCTCGATCATTCTGTGTGTATGCCGTGTTGAACTTTGGACAAGTCTGCACATTTTCTATACTCTCTTTTCCTTTTTGAATACACACTTATTATATGAGTATTCTGTAGGATGCAGTTACATGTATACCCCAGATCTTTTTCTTTAGAAACTCTGGTTATACATTATTCCACTAGGTAGCCTTCTTCAATCTCCCAGACTGAGTCAGTCTCAACTGCTTACAAACTGTCCAACCCACTGTTCGTACCTCAATCACACTATATTTCAGTTATGTCTTTTCTTGTTTGTATCCCCAGATTAGCTTTTTGAATTAGGAGCTGGGCTGTAGTTGGATCTATAGTGTCTAACTCAGTTATTGACATCTGACTCTCAATAACTATTTTAAGTTAAAAAGTGAGTAAATGAATATGTTTTGCATTGACCACTCTGTCTGAGCAAGATATTAGATATTTTAGATAATATCAAATTTTTAGATAATATCAAAGAATTGCAGAACAATTTTGTTTCAGCTACTGTGCCTTTGGTGCAGGTAAATTGGCAGATATTTCTTCTGTCCCCCATCCATAATAACATCAATGGATATTTTTTGCTCTTTCAAATAACAATCATTATATCACTAAGAAAATATATTTAATTGTGTCATGTATGCCAAGTTCTCTTAGGTCTATGTTAGACTCCAAAAGTGGAGTTTAAATTTTTGTTCATAGAAAAGACATAAATGCTAAAATAATCAGAAACTAAGGAAATACATAGCATAATGCTAAGTTGCATGGTATAAACAATAAAAGTCATGAGCATTTGCAAATACATGTCTGAAATTTTTGCATAAATTGTGAAAGCTTGATGAAGGAAGTTTGTGGTCTATATGAATAAAATCTTGTCTGGTTAGAAAGAGAAAGAATAGCATTACTTGCCAGTGGAATTGCATGAGTGAAGTCGTAGTATTGGTAATGATCACGGCTCTTAGAGATATAAGGGACTGGTTACTAGAGTGAATAGTAATGAGTGGGGAGACAAATAGTACAACTGAGAGAGATAAAATAGAGCCACATTCAGAAATGTTCTGACTGAGGCAAACCCTTTGATTTGGGTTATATTCAACAGAACATCATAATGGGGAATAGAACCAGAAAACTTGCCTTAAGTTCTATGTGTATTTACTAATTTACCTTGCATTATGCTCCATTTTATATTTGCTAATTTATCTTGACCAAATGACTTTCACTAGCTGATGACAATAAAAATTCCTACTAATACTAATACTAATGGCATGAAAGTTACTCTTTTCCCCCCTCACTTTACAGAAGAGGTAACAAATTCAAACAGGTTGCATAGCTTGCTGGAATTGGTAGAGTACTTTTTTACTCTTGAGATTATGCCCTCTCTGATACTCCATATACCACTCCCGTTGCAGGTACTTGCACAACAAGATGACATGATGAATGACAGAAGATCGAGCTTGAAGCAGTGTTGATATAGGAACTGAGAAACTGCCCCAACTTACGATGGTTTGACTTACATTTTTGACTTCTCGATGAGTTTATTGGGATATTACATGCGTTTTGGACTTATGATATTTCGACTTTCCATGGGTTTATCGGGACTTAACCCCGTCTTAAGTTGCAGAGCATCTGTATAGGTTGCTGCAGAAACAGGAAACTGGCTCTCCCTAAAGGCAAGCTCCCTCTTGCCAGAAGCCTTCCTTATACCTTGATAAATGTCATTTTGCTCTCCTCTGAACTCCCACATTTAAGCTTATCCTCTTACAACATGTTTTCACTTATTGTTTTTCATTATAGATATTTAAATGCATACATTTAATTATTTATTATCTTCTTTGCATGCGAAAGGCAATGACTTGCCACGTGAATTTGTAGTATACAAGAATGTGTTTATGCATTATAGCTCCTACTGAATATAAGCTCCTTGAAACAAAGAATCTATCTATTGCACAATTTCACCATTTCTTGTCAAAATCAGTTGCATTAAATGTATTTGTTGAATTATTAAGGGAAATAAAAAGCAAAGTAACATGGTATGATAGACATTTAGAACAAGAGCTTTAGAGTCAGGCAGATCTGGGTTCAAATTCTGACTGTTATTTAGTAGCTATTTGACTTTGGAAAACAGCCTCTGAGAACCTTAGTTTCTCCATTTGTAATATGGTAATAATAATGAGGTTGATGACAACTGGCAATGAAGAATAAAATTTGTGGAGTGCTTATTATTTCCTGGTCACTCTGATGAGTGCTTTTCATAGATATTTAATATCGATAAATCCCCATAAGGACATTCTATTATTACAAAAATACTGCCTCGATGGGTGATTCTGAGAATCAGATGAACAACAGGAGAACACTGACACACAGGAGACACTCATAGGTAGGGAGTTAGTGTTAGTGGCTGATTACAGAGTTAGGATTGTGATATCAGAGGAGAAAAAAGGACAGATCTGTGCCACATTTCAAGAAAAAATTGGCAAAACCTGATTAATGATTGGATATATGAGATAACAAGTAGGATTTAATGACAATGTAAAGAGACTTAGTTGTATATCTAATATCAAAATACTACTTTCAATAGGTTCTCATTAATGTTAAGTTACCCTAAGGACCAATTAAACATTAATTAATAAAATAACTTTTATACTGAAGATCTAGACAGCAAAGAATTTCCATGGTGCTTACTATGAAACAACTCATTTACTGTTACTGGCAATCATTATAGCTGTTCAAAGCTGGAGTCCAGGTGTGCCTGTTTTTATCAACATGTAAATTCAAACATCCACTGAGTGTTGTCTAAAGAGCATCTGCCCTGTTGAAAATATTGAATGTATTAAAATTATTTTGGTTGATAATTTGGAGATAAAATATGGAAAGACGAGTTTTTTACCCTCCTAACTTGATTGGCCTAGTTTTTTTCCAGTCAGCAATCAAGATGCCACACTGACAGAAGTCATGGTAAGAGACATGTCAGGCCTATACAGCTCCTAGCTGCCTGACAATTCCAAAACAGTCCTGAAATTATTTCCTCAGAAGAATGATGTGCTCCTGAAAACCTAATAGCTATGTATTTAAAGCAAATTAGATTCAATTCCATGACCAAATTGAAATGTGTTTTGGGGGAAAAGAAAGCTTCAACTGTAACTTAGCTGACTCTTAGTGGTAACTCTAACTAAAGTGGTAAATTTTTCTCTTAAATCACTACTAAAATGAAGGCCATTCTCAACAGATTACTATTAAGTACTAAAACTCTTTAGAACATATCTGGAAAAGAAGAAAGGACCTTCCAAATGGAAAAAAATATATTGCTGAAAAAGCTCAAAGTCTTTACTATTATTTTATTTTAAATTATATATATGCCAAAGTTAATGCCTGAAAAATTTGCTTCATTACCGGTTAGTATTTTTTCTTAATAGTTAAAGTTATATAAAGTTCTATTAAACATTCTTTTACTAGAAGAAAACAACAAAATAATGGCTTATTTTCTAAAATATCAGAAAATAAATGGGATTAACCAGGGGAGTGGTTTATATTAACAGTTGTTTTCTAGACAATGAAGTTGCCACCATCTTAACTGGAAAATTTATATCTTCCTATATAAATATATTTCAAGGATCTGGTAAATATAAAAATGTGAATAATGATAACTTTTGGCTTTTCCACAAAATAATTTAACTTTCTTTTCTCTAGAGGATTTTACAATTGCTGGCTATCAAGTGCTCTATGCTAATTAAAGACTCTGATATTAATAATTCCTACCTGAAAGCAAAGAAGTGTAAGAATTATAAATAAAGAAGTGTTTTTATTTTTTATACTTATCTTTATAAAAACACAATTACAAGAACTTTAAAATGCTACTCTAATAGCAAAGTACACGGAGAGAAAGCTAGAGTAATAATAAGAATTGAAGTGTTCAGATGATAAACTATGCTTGTGTTAGTTAGAGATTGATATCTATCCCTTTCCTGGTATCTTTAGTGGATTTAATATCAATATTACCACCTGCATTGCTAAGTGACTGTGTCAATTGTATGGCTAGGCAATTCACAACTAAAGCCAAAACGTTTCATTATTTTATTTACACTAAGTTTTCCATTTGTATTGTCCGTGCTAGGGTTTAGGGCCCACAGACCCTTCAAACCCATTGTACAGACTGGGTAACAGACCCCTCACATGCCTGGCTGGGTCACCAGACCCCTCACATGCAGGTCTATGCTAGGTAATTGGGAAAAGATCTTAGGAGCCATTGGCAGATGACACGAGCTCAGTCTTCAGCTTGCTCGGCAGCGCTGGCTTACAGCAGATCCAGAAGCAGTGATGGTGGCAACCTCCCCATGGCTCCCCCAACCAAGGGGGAACCCGGAGGTGGGGACACCATGGATCAGAGCCATTCATCCTTTATACTTAAGTCCAATAACCCAGGACACCTGGGCACACACGCACAATTACATTAGACAACTAAGGAATACCTGGGTACATGTGCATATTTACATCAAATGCTCAATAAGATTCTGAACATCTGAGGGGCCCTGACCATTTTCTTATATTTTTCCCTATACCACCAGTATCTCCTCACCTCAGCAAGTGTCTCCATTGGAAGTTTGTCCATCTTGCAATTAAATAAGAAAAAAGGACCTCCTTTAATTCCCTAATTAAGCAAACGTCAACTACTCATTCTGTTAGCATGAATTGAGGGTGCTCTAGAAGTTAGGCCACATTGACTTCTGGAGCAGAAAACAGAAGAATAAAATAAGGACCCAGGCTAGAGAGATTTCTTTCTTCTCAGAAACAGGACCAAATATTCCCAGCTGTGATCCATCATGCAGACTATAGTGGATTGAATTATGTACCCCCCCAAAATCATTGAAGCTGGAATTGCGTCCCCCAAGTTTTATGTATTAGAAACTTGGTCCTCACTGTGATTGCTAGGAGGGTGGAAAATCCTGTTATGGAAATTAAAAGGTGGAGCCTTGAGGAGGTGATTAGATTGTAGGACTGTGCAGTAGTGAATGGATTAAAAATGGTGGTCAGGGGTGTGGTTCTGAGGGCTTTAAAAGAAGAGGAGAGTCTGGCTTTCTCTCTGCTCCACCATTTTCACAATGTGATACTATGTATCACAAAGACCCTCACCAGTTGTCTTCCCTGGACTTTGGACTTCCAAGCCTCTGAAACTGTAAGCAATAAATTTCATTTCCTGGTAAGTCACTTAGTTTCAAGTAGTTTGTTATAAACAAAAGAAATGGACTAATACAAAGAATTGATACCAGAGAAGTGGGGTGTTGCTTATAACAAATACTTAAAAATGTGGAAGCAGCTTTGGAACTAGTAATGGGCAAAGGTTGGAGGAGTTTAGAGGACTCAGAAGAAGACAGAAAGATAAGGGAAAATTTGGAACATTTTAGAGATTGGTTAAAGGGTGGTAAGCAGAATGCTGATAGAAATATGGACTATAAAGACCATTCTAAGGAGGTCTCAGAAATAAGGAGTGTATTGGAAACCAGGCAAAGATCACTCTTGCTGTGACCTGCAAGGAATTTGGCTGCATTCTGTCCATGCCCTAGGACTTTGTGGAAGTTGAAACTTAGGAGTTGTGAACCAGAGCATTTGTCAGAAAAAGTTTCTAAGCAGCAAAGCGTTAAGGAAGCTGCATGGCTACCATAACAGCCTATGCTGAGTTATGGTGGCAAAGGGATGACCTAAAGCCAGAATTTAAAAGGTAAGAAGAGTGTAAAATTTGGAAAATTTGCAGCCTGGCCATGTGGTAGAGAAGTAGAGAGCATTTTCAGAAGAAAAATTCAATGGTACTAAGGAGATTAACACAAAAGAATAGTATTATCAAGAAAAGGGGGAAAAGTCCCTGAGGGAATTGCAGAAGCCTCTGGGGCCAACGCTTTCATTTCAGGCCCAAAGGCCTAGGGAAACAGAATGGTCTTGGGGAACAGGCCTGAGGTGCCCTCCACAGGCTCGCTGCTCAGGGCCACCTTGGGAAGCTGCTTCTAGCACCAGCACCCCAGCTGCTTTGGCTGCTTCAGCCTTGGCTAAATTGGCCCCTGGTGTGGCTGGATCTGCAGCTTTGGAAAATACAAGCTGGAAGCTTTGGCGACATCCACGTGGTGGTAGGTCTGCAGGCTCGCAGAATGCCAGAACTGTGGAGGCTTGGGAGCCTCCACCCTGATTTTAAAGGATGTATGGAAAAGATTGGGGACCTAGGAAAAGATCCATCACAGGGATAGAGTCACTGCAGACAGCCTTCACTAGAACAATGCTGAACAGAAAAGTGGGGTCAGAGTTGCAGCAAAGAAACCCCAACAGAGCCATACCTAGTGGAGCTATGAGAGCAGGACCACCATGGAGAACTCAGACCTGTGGAGTTACCAGTGTGGAACACCTGCCTTGGAGAGCTGAAGTGTGGCCTGAGATCAGGAAAGCTACAGGAGCAGAGCTGCCCAAGAATTTGGGGACCGAACCCCCACACCAGTGCATAGAGGACACCGAACATGGATTCAAGGTACATGATTCACCAGCTTTGAGATTTAACACCTGCCTGGCTGGGTTTTGGACTTGTTTGGGACCTGTTACCCCTTTCTTTTGGCCTATTTCTCCCTTTTGGAACAGAAATATGTACCCTATGTTGTCCCACCATTGTATCTTGGAAGTAGATAACTTATATTGATTTCACACATGGGACTTTGAACTTCAGACTTCTGAGTTAAAACAAGTTACGACTTTGGGAATGAAAGGAATGTATTTTACTTGAAAAGACATGAGTTTTGGAGGGCCAGGTGTGGAATTTAGTGGATTGAATTATGTTCTTCTAAAAGTCATTGATGCTTGAATTGTGTTGCCAAGTTTTATGTATTAGAAACTTAGCTCCCACTGTGACTGTTAAGAGGGTGGGAAATCCTATTATGATAATTGAAAGGTGGAGCCTTGAAGAGGTGATTGGATTGTAGGACTGTGCAGCAGTGAAAGGATTAAAAATGGTGGTCAGGAGCATGGTTCTGAGGGCTTTAAAAGAAAGGAAAGTCTGTCTTTCTCTCTGCTCTGCCATTTTCACAATGTGCTACCCTGCATCACAAAGACCCTCACCAGTTGTCTTCCCTGGACTTTGGACTTCTGAGCCTCTGAAACTGTCAGAAATAAATTTCATTTTCTTGTAAGTCACTTAGTTTCAGGTATTTTGTTATAAGCAACAGAAATGGACTAATGCACAGATCTAGAATTTTTGATTGTTAGGGTCTCAGGGTTTTTCATTTTTGGTACAACACACTCCAAATAGCACACAATATGTACTATAGGTATTATATATTATATTTAATGTATTATAGACACTAAACACAAAAAATCTACTAGAAGTTGATGGCTTGGGTTTTATGGTTCATTGATTGTTATATTAATGGGAATGAGGATTAATATAAGCTTTTAGTTAATTTATGAGCAAACATTTGTAAGTCACCTTACTGTGTAATATTCAAGAGAGGAGTGATTTAGAAATTTTATATCCATTGCATCAATCATTTGAAGCATGCTGTCTGCTGCTGTAAAAGTGCACAATAAGTTTGTGGGAAGTACAGTTATTGTGTTTGTTTTCTTTACTAAGTAGTTGAATGAGAATTCCCCTGGTGACCTTGCATGGGCAGCTATTGATAACACATTGTTTGTCTTTTCTGTAGAAATAAATGATAAATCAATGACTTGCATGCTTAGTTACACTTCATGGGCAAAAAGAATTTTAAATCATCATGCAAACCAAAGTTCCTTTTGTTCCAACTGCAGATAAAATTAATAATCATATTTGGACTTTTCTCATGCAGAAATTTCCTAATTCTTTCTAATTTTATAGCTGTGTCTGCACTCAGTATTAATAATATAGAGCAGCAGCAACTATTCCTAAATTAATTGCAAACATCAAATTCTTATTCAGATTGTCTGAAGAATATTTTTTTGTTGTTGCTGGTCTGGGAAAAAAAAAAAAAAGTAAGTAATGAATCTTTGCCTTTTGTCCCAGGGCAGCGATTCTCAAATCTTTGTCAAATTAAGTGTATGAAATAATCAATGGGGTCAGTTATTTATTGTGAGGAGGCAACAAAAACCTGTCCTTTTAATTGAAGCACTCCATTTAATTTGGATTCAAGTTGTTTTTAGATCACCTTGTGAGAAACAGAAGCATTAGTAGATTATAAAAACCTTAGAAAAACAACAACAAAGCCAGCAAATGAGAATAAAGAGAAGTGTTTTACTGAGATTACTGTATTTCAATTGGATATTATTTCTTATTCCAAAAATTTAAGCCATCTGCCTGAAAAAAACAGTTACTTGAATTATATCAATAGTTTGTTTCTTCATGTGTATTGTTATCAGTGATAACGTTACAGAACAAACAACAGTAGAACCTTAGTGGCATAGCGCAATAATTATTTAGTTCAGTCTGTGAGGCTGATGTGGGCTAATAAGCACATGTTCCCTTACGCATTTACAGTTAACTGTAGGTCAGCTACTTGGCTCTGCTGATCTTGTCTGCACTCACAGTTCAATGAATTAGTTGGCTGCTGTCTAATTTAGGATGGCCTTAGTTGGACAAATTGAGGCAGTTCTGCTCTCTTTCACGTAACTCTTACCTTGTAGCTGACTAGCTTGAGAATGTCCTCTCGGCAAAGGCAGAGGGCATAAACAAGTAAGCCAACACACTCAAGGTCTCTTGGTGTTTAGGCTTGGAACCAGCACACTATGCTTTCACCATAGTTCATTGACCTAAACAAAACACCAAGTCAGCTAGGATTAAAGTGTAGAAGAATAAAACTCTACCTTTTAGGGGCAAGAATTTTAAATCATATGGTGAAAACCATGGATGCAGGAAGGGGTGGAGAATGGAGGCCATTAATGTAATTAATTTACCACTTATGCAAAGAGAGAATGTTGGGTATTTACAGATTAAGTCTAAATGAACTTGTATTTTTCAAATGCAGTATTTCTTCAGTGTTGGTGGGACTATAAATTAGTACAGCCATTATGGAAAACAATATGGAGGTTTCTCAGACAACTGTAGATAGAACTACCATATGATCCAGCAATCCCTCTATTGGGTGTATAGCCAAAGGAATGGAAATCATCATATCAAAGGGATACTAGCACTCCCACATTTATCACAGCTCTATTTACAATAGCCAAGATATGGAATGAATGGAGTAAATGTCCATCGATGTATGACTGGATAAGAAAAATGTGGTATTTTTACAATGGAATACTACTCAACCATAAAAATGAATGGAATTCTGCAATTCTCAGTTATATAGATGAGCTTGGAGAAAATTATATTAAGTGCAACAAGCCAGGCACAGAAAGAGAAATAGCGCATGTCCTCACTCATAGTTGGAGTGAAAGAAAGAAAGGGAGAGATAGAAAGAGAAAGAAAAAGAGAAAACAATCACAACAATGTGTTGAACTTTCAGAAGAGAACAAAGCTGTGGTTGGTAGAGGTATGAAAGGGGGAGGAGCAGGGAGGTTGGCAAGAAATTGGTTAACAGACACAAGATATCACTGTTTTGCAATGGTGAACTTGCTAATTATCCGAATTTGATCATCACACATTGTACACAGGTATCAATATTCAACTCTGTACCCCACAAATATGTTTATTCAAATATTTTTCAATTGGGAAAAAAAAAGCTGTTTGACACACTCAAAACAAAACAAAATGAATGTGGTATTCCTTTCCAATTTTGAGAATAGCTTCAACTCTGAGAAGACTTTACATTTGTTATTGGAGTAGCTTGTGCACATGTTAAAGACAAGAAATATCAAAGTGTTTTAGATGAATAAATAAATACACTTGCCATTCTGGAAATTCAGCCCTATGTTCCCAAATAGCCAATAGTCTTGGTACATTCAACAAGAAATCCTCCCTAGCAAAACAGGCATATGTATATATTTTAAAGATAAATTAAAAAAAATATATCACTTTCTGTTTTTTTCACATTAATATCTCAGTATTCTTTTCTATGTGTGTGCATTCCAATATTTTTCTACAGGTGTATATTCTAACTATTTTTTAATGTTTGCTTGACATTTTGTTAAATACATGTACCACAATGTTTAAAGTGTACTCTGGTAATGAATATTAAAATTAATTAATTCCACACTATTTAGATGTGGTGTGTTCTATTATAAACAATGCTAAAACAAACACTCCTGTTCACATGTCTTGTGTGTGCATATAATAGTTATTCTGTGAGATTAATTGCAGCAAGTGAAATGGCTTGAGTAAATGGTATGTGCATTTTTGATTTTTATAGATATTACCAGTGTCTTTCTAGAATTTATATGAGAATATCTATTTCTCCACATCTTCACCAACATTGAATTTCTGCCAATGTAATAGATAAAAATGGTTTCTCATTCTCTTAATTTGCGTTTTAATTTGAGACTGCTTAATATACACGTCCCAATACTACTAGTGAACACAAGTTCATACTGGCGATCATACTGATGAGGCACAGTAACTTTAATGTTATACTCGTTTAGTTTTTATAGGTGGATTCTGGATGGAAAATACAGCACACACAGTGTCTTCGTTTCAGTTGGAGGCCCCATAGCTACCATGCACAGCTTCCATAATGGAGCCAGCATCATACAGCCCCTGTATACAACTTCCCTGTCCCTCAGCTCCCATTCCTCAATCACACGTGAGGTATATTAATTTCCTAGTGATGAGGTTAAAATAGTTTGCCTTTGCACAGAGCAACTGCGACCTTGGTTTCTACCATGTTTTTATGTTACAATAAGGCAAGCCCAAGACCTCCACGTGAAATCAGAGCTTTCTTAGTCTAGATGAAATCCCACAAATCAGGAGCTTACCAGTGAAACTTGGCTTCTATTCCACATTCCACATTTATCTTAACTCAGAAGATTCAAAGGATATATTACTGTGTGAATGCAGAATAAATGTCACTCTTCCAGGGAGTTCTAGGTCTGCTAGGGGAGAAGTTTCGCCTTTCACTCAAACTTCTAAGCTATTTTTTATGTTGTTAATATTCCTCCACCCCAAACTGCCCATTTGCTTTAGAATTTTTAGATTGTTTGTCTACTGATTGATAAAAGATTTTTGTGTATTAGGAAATAAGTCCTTTGTCTGCTGTATGTGCTAAAATGATCATATAATGTGGTTTTCATAATTTGGACTTAGACTATTTTTTTCATGCGAATATTTAAAAAATATATCCTTTGGGGTTTTCTATGTAGATTTATTATATCCTGCATATTTTAACCATTTTTTTTTTGTATTTAAGTATTTGTTCACTTAAAAATGACTTTGGTGTAAAGCATGACACAGAATTTAATTTTTTTTTTCTTTTTGACAACTGGCTAGCATGTATCCCAATACCACTTATTAAATAATTTCTCATTTCCACACTGCTTAAAATGCCAACTTTATCTTTTACCAACTTGTCAAGGCCCTTGTGACTATTCAATTTCACTGATTGATATTTTCTTCCTTCAGCTTTACCAAATTGTTTTAATTGCTCTAGCCTTCCATTATGTCTTAATATCTGCTAGGTCATTACACTCATTATTCCTCTTCCTGAAAAATTTACAGGCTATCTTTGCATGCACATTTTCCTACATCTATTAAAATCAGTTTTTCACATTGCAAATAAAATTTCTCCACTATTAATTTTTACTGTGATCAAATTAATTTTACAGATTAATCTGGGGCAGTGGGGGGGGGGCTATCTTTACAGTATTGAATGTGATTTATTTTTTCATTTATTAATTGCCTTCTCTGCACCTCCAAACAGTTTTTAATGTGCAGATTTCTATACATTTTTGGTTAGAAGGCTCTTTTCTTCCTGTATATTTTCTCATTTATCATATTTGAATATAGAAATGTTGGTAATATTCTATTTCTGTTACAATCAACCACTTTACTGATACTGAATTCTCTTATTTTTACTAGCATTTCAGTTGTTTCTTAGAATTTCCAGGTATCTGATAGTACTTGGAACTTCTACAAACCATAGCACTGTTTTTCTTTACAGAACTCCCAAGACAATACTGAGGAACAGTGAGCATCCTTGTCATTTTCCTGACTTTAATGGAAATGCTACTTTTAATTATAATGCTATTTTATTAATATTTTTTAAAAAATCGAGTGAGTGTTGAATTAATTTCTATATATACATAGAAAATCAATCATTCTATATAGTTTCCATACCAATTTTCATGAGATAAAAATAATAATTTTTATGTTGCTCTTGTCACTTCTTGGAATCTTTAATTATCTGCAAACACATAATTCTATTTGTGTGCTTCTGCATGTTCTATTTTTTAAAAATTATATTAGTTTTAAAAATTTTATTTGGCTTCCTTTTTCAAAGAATCTGCTCTTGGATTTGTATTTTAGGTATTTTTTTTTTTTCTAAATCATTAATTTCTACTTTTATCTTTGTGAATTCCACTTTTCCTACTGCCTTAGGTGTATTTATTTTTGTTTCTTTTTTAGTTTAGTTTTTTAATTTTATTTGATAGTGAATTAGCTTTTTTGCATTCTTTATCATGTGGACAGTTAAGTGGTTGTTTCTTCTGCTGATGTATAGCATTTTAAAAAAATACTTTTTCTAATTTTCTATAGTTCCCGTTTTGACTTTTCTTAGAAGAATTGTTTAAAGGAGAAATATTAAATTTTTAGAGAGTTTGAAACTACACTTTGTTCAGAGAATATGGTATATAATCTAAAGTTTAGAATATTATTGAAATTTTCTTTGTATATTTTCTATTACCAGGGTATGGAGTTTGATATGGATTAAGTTTTCTCATCTTTGGCACTATCAACATTTTGGGCCAAATAATCCTTTGCTGGGGGTTGGAGGTAGTGTCTGTCCTGTGCATTGCAAGATGTTTAGAAGCATCCCTGGTTTCTACACACTAGATGCCAGAATCTGATATTTAAAGCTGAATGATCTTTATATTGGATACTCTATTTTGCTTCGTTTCATTCCATTAACCCAATATACCATTGCCAATTTGTTTATTTCATACTTTAGGTTACTTAGGTCTATCTTTTGCATGTAGCATATAGTTGTCTCTTTTACAATTCAATCTTGACAATTTTTTATCATGTTACTTAAACCCATTTGAAACTATCATAAAGGATCTTTCTGGTGTAATGGCGATGTTCTGTATGTTGGTAGGGATGTAGGTTTAAACATGGCTCTGATGTAGGTTTAAAATTTCAAATTCTTCTCTACTTTTCTATAACAGTTTTTTTTCTTGAGGTAGTAATTTTCTTTAATGTCTGTTTGCATAACCCTGTGTTAATAAGCCTTTTCTCATGAGTAACAACCCAACCTTTTTATTTAATAAAATTATTGAACTAGAATTTTCTGATAGAAAAGTCATTATTGCCAGACGTTATTATAGTCAACGTTTGAAGAAAAGTGAAAGAAAATGTGCTAGAATCAAGAGAACAATGATTTCTTTGAATAAAAACATCAATAGCAGATTATTAAGGTGGCAGATTTTTAATGAAGAAAAAAGTTGTACAATTAGCTGTAATCATGAGATAATGTTGAATGCATTTAATAAAATTTTTAAAAAGCTGTTGCATTAGAGATATCTGCAATCTATTTTTCTTTCTTTTTACTTTAAAAAAAATCATCTATACTCTCAGTCGTATTTAGTTATAAAAATATTTAGAAGCCAAACATACAAATGAAACATTTAAAGCAGTATTGTAGAAAAACCCAACCCACCAGAATGTTAGAATGCTGATACTATAATGTGTAGTCTGTATAAAGTCCCTTCTGATTGAAACTTAGAGATTCTATATCATTAATTGCACAGATTCTAATGACATTTCTTTCAGGTATGTACTTAGAGTAAACATTTTAACAAGATACAATAATTTTTTCTCCACAATATATTAATAATTTTAGGAAATCAAGAAATATGTTTTAATGAAGGAAAAACTTTACACAATAGAATATATCATACATGGAGTATTTTAGTATTTTTTTGTTGCTTAAAATATTGAATGAGCTGTAATTTAGAATATTTATACTCATGGCTATTTATACCTTTTTTCCCTAATAAACTTTACTTGGACACTGCTTACCTACTGTAAACTTTATAGGAAACAGTTATTTTTCACATTATTAGCAGATGACATTGGCAATACAGAAAAAATGAATGTGGATAAATATGATAGATATTTCCATTGCAGGACTCATGGATTACGTGAAATTATGTATTTTAATTGAAAATTGCAAACACTTGGCACTGTTTGAGGATGGGCTCTTTAAAAAGGTTAATCATTATGCTTTTAGTAGGCATATAAGTTCTTAGAGATTTGCATAAAACTAGAATCTGTTTTATGAATCACTATTGATGATATTTGCACTTGTGGAAGGAAAAAAAATATGTTTTGTGTAAGACATGCAGAGTATTAGAATCCAAGGCATCTCCTTTTCTTTTCTTCATACTTAAAAAGTGTTATTCACCTTTTCAAATTCACTTGTATTGTTTCAGTTGCTTTATGTTATTGAAGTATGATAAGTTGTAAATAGGAGGTATTTTCTGCTGACAAGTTCTATGTGGAGAGCAAACATTCCTAAAGATTAAATAGCACAGAAAAAAATCTCCTATAGTTTATATTACCCAAAGTGGAGGATTTGGTTCTGCTTTCCTCTATAATGCGTTGATATACTAACTCAAAGTTCCACAAATTATCTTAGAGACCTTAGTGCTCATACCTGAGTTTTAGTTGGGCATACAGTACTAGTAACAAAATCAGATATATCACTGACACCTAAGAAATGCTTAGAGGACATAGAAAATATTCTGGTTTTATAATTTTATTAAATCAAAGATTTAGGTTTGTACTCACAAGAAGAGGTTAGTAATATAGTCCCATGAGAATATGCCCTAAACAAAATGACTACTTTGTTTAGGTGGAGTTGTGATTAAATATTGAATTAGGAAAGTCTCCGGGTGTATCATTAGTACATAGCCTCAAAATTTTTCCTTTTTTAAGAATCTGTTTAGGGCAGTGAAGTTTCTAGAAATAATGTAAGCCAAATATTAACAATAATGGTGGGGGGTAAAGGATCAGACAAAAGACAGAAGAACTTCCATTTCGTACCTTTTATTTTTCTGATATTCACTTAAGTAGCTTTCTTCTCCTATTTGCAATTAAAAATATGGTGAAAATGAAATATATTATATGGGAATTATTTTGAGATTATTTATTTTAGGTACCTGTCTTCTTGACTGCAGTTCAGGTTTTTTTTTTAGGGATGAGAATATGCTGTAAACACCTTTGTATTCTCAGTTCTGCACAGTTCCTGGCACAGAGTTGTACTCCATAAATGCTGATTTATTTTATGCACTTGTATTTACATGCAGAAAAGAAAAAAAAAGCCCACATCTCTTTTCTTAAAAGAACGTAGGCATTGGTAACATTTGGTGTGACCTCTGTTGCGCATCATGCTTCTTTCAGCTGTCCAAAATGGTGTGTCCAGAGTTATCCTTAACACCCTCTGTTTTCTTCTCAACGTTTCCCTTCCAACCCCTGCTCCTGCCCCATCCAAATAAACTCATGGGCAAATAATCATTGGTTTTCTGAGTACTATGTCTTTCATTCCAAACTCCCTTTCATCCAATTCCTTCTCTGCTTCTCCACAGCTGCTGGTGCAGGTCAATACCTCCCATTTTTCAGCATCACTCTCCACCTCTCACCTGGAACACTGTAATAGCCTCCTAGCTGCTCTCTCTGCCTTCAGAGTCTCTTTGTACTCCAATACATCACTCACAGAGCAAGCAACATCATAATTTAAAACATAGATTTAGTAGTATACCTGCCGTGCTTAAAACAAAATAAAAACAAAATATTTATGGTTCCCTGTTGCTTACAAAACCAAATCCAAACTCTAATAAACTGGAGATTTAAAAAATGTGGTTAATATTTATGTTAAAAAGTTTTAATTTCAATGGACTACTCATAGATGTCGGAAATATGTTAGTTGACTCATTTTTAGAATAAAATACTAGACATCCATTTAAAAAAACCTAACTTATCTAGAATTCACATTGAGTGTAGAGTTGTACTGGATAAACAAATGTTATTTCTCTCCACCACAGTGATTTTTGCTATGTTCTTATAATCTGGAATGTAAGCTGAAGAATTAATGATATGTTGGGTCTGCTTTAAATCTATTCTCAATGTCAACACAAACTTCAAAAAGAATCTACACTATTTCAGTAGAAATACATCAGTCAAGGAAACAAGCAGGCTGCAGGTCCAGGTCAATACCTTCCAGCCCATTAAACAGAGGGAAAGAAAGCAAGTTTGCTTAAATTCAATATGCCAGAGAGCAGAGATGAATAGCAATAGTGCAGGGCTCTGACTATGGCCTGCCAATAGTGACTTGGAAAATTATCAATCATTAATCCATCACAGTCCTAATTATTGCTGAACTTCTGCATTAACAGGAAAGGAAATTTAATAAAATAGGTTAAAGAGCTTTGGTTAAAAATAATATTATTAGATTACATCTAAAGACCCATCCTGATACTAATGAACCTGGGCATTTAAAAGGAGTACTATGGCAGGTTATGAAAGAAATTATGCCCATAGAAGAAATTAAACATTCTAAGATCTACTCATTCCTTAAAAACAGTAGTCTTGTTATTCTAATATCTACTCATATTTAAGGTAATATAGGAAATTCTAGAGTGTTTTTATGTTATAGTTTAAATATGAACCATGGAGGAATGGATGGATGCTCTTTCTGTTTCTTTAATCAAGTAAAGCCCAGCAACAATTAGGGTGAATAAAATGTTCATAATAGACAGATAGTGTTTGGCATTAACATGATCAGCAGTTTAGTTAAAGAGTCTGGATGACATAATAAACTCAGAGTGAGGCTTCAGTAGTTTAAATTGGAAGTCAGGCTGTTCAGTTTCAAATGCCTATAGTATTAAACCTGATCCATCTGTCATTGCTATCCTTCCTTTTCTCTGAATAGATATATAGATGATGTCAGGCTTTACTCCTTGAAACATGCTTAGCAATATGTGCAGAGTTAAAGATTTGTGAGGGTGCTATATCATTTAATTTCATAATAGGCATTGTAAGCCTTTACTAATTATTACTTTATTTTTTGTTTAAATAACTACAAGGTACTTGCAGTATGTATTCTTGTATTCTTAACATGATTGTTAATTAGATTAATACCTAAAGAATAGAAGCTTCTAATGAAGATCGTTTTTTATATTACATGTCTTTAATATTAGTGGTTCTTTCAAATTTCCTTTTACAAAATCTGAATGTTTCAAACATACACAATTTAATTGCTGTTGTTTTCGTAACGATAGCATTTTAATAAAAGAAGAGAAACTTCCATTTGTTTTTCCTAGTTAGACAATAAAAGCAACAGCGAAAAATAGCAGTCCTTCAAGTCAATAACATCCAACATTAGCACAGCAAGTAAAGCTTGCAAGTCATTTATTTAAAGTTGAATGCAGAGTAAAGTAATAGCCATTAGCCTGTAGTACCTGGATGTGACTCCCCAGGTGATGGCACCAATGGTAGGATATTATATTTGATAATTCAACTAGAGGATAGTTATCCATTAACCTCTGAAAGATCAGGTCTCTGTGGTAAGCCCAAAACGTGCCTTACACAGTATCTCCATTATTTTCAGTGGTTGACACTTCAACGCAATGAATATGAATGTGTCCTGAAGTACTTCTGGTGATTTTTGTAGGAAGACACATTTGAAATATTCAAAGACTCTTAAGAGTTAATTAAATATAAAGTAGTTTATATCAAAATAAAATGAAGACAAAAGTGCATTTGGCTGTCTGCAAAAAATATTCCTATGATACTTGGTCACTATAAAACATTGCAGTAGTTCTGTAATATTTCTTTTTGGTCAAAATGATTGATCTAAGACCACACCATATTTTCAAAGAGAGTGGAATTTAGAAAACAAGTGCTGTCTTAAAGCTACCTTATTACATTGTCTCATTTATTTTAAACTTTATATAAAAGTAATTGCAAAACAAACTATATCTCATATTTAATAATGTAATTCTTTGGTTACATTTTTCTTTTTTACTATGTAGCTGTAGTGTAGTGTATTGTTAAAGCAATGTCTTTATTTATGTGATAAATGTGAACCTAACCATATGTTACACTCACCCTAAAATTGTCTTTTTGGTCACAATCTCCCTTAACTCTTTTGAAGCTGAGCGAAAGGAAGTGGTAAACCCAAAGTTGTCAAGTCATTCAGAGACTGTCCAGCTATAAGAATGGGCTAGAAAGAAATGTTTCAAAAATAAGTGAATAAACTCTCTAGACTGGGAGAAATAAATGGTTAACAAGAGAAAATATACTTCCAAACCATGAAGAGATTCATTTAGACTTTGATTATTAAAATATTTTGCCAAATCCCTTCGATGTTGTGTTAAAGTAAACAATGCTCGTGGCCGAATATATCAACATGCTGTTCTTTCATCGTTCTTGGCTTAGCATGTGTACATTCTTTTTACAGACATCATCATCAGTTTTTCATTTAAACTAAATTTTTACTTTTTAAAATTGCATATGCAGGTGGTTTTAAAAGTCAGAAAATTCTACAAGTTTATCAAGAAATAGAGCAATTCACTGCTCCCATCCCTCTTTCTCTGCCTGCAGTTCCTACATACCATAGGCTCTTATCTCTTTTAGTCATTTTAGTTTAGTTTTTTTTTTTTTTTTTTGGTAGTTGCCTTCATATTTCCACGTAACAAGTTTATGTTTCTTAATTTTTTAAATTTCAGAGTTATTATTGAATCTGTACTACACAAAAGGAAGTTTCAGTTCTATGAAGATTTTACCACTTGTAGAATTCCACTTGCTTGTTCAGTTTTCAAGAAAACCCTCCCACCTCCCCAAACTTTCTGTTTCTGCTCCAGAGGTGCCCAGGTTCCACCCTACACGAGGGAACCGCTGTGCCTCTGTCCTGATGAAGAAGGGCTCTGAGCAGCTGACTGCTTATCCACAGGCCTCCAGCTATTTTCTTGTCTGCTACACATTCTGGAGGTATGTGGAATAAGCAGTGAAATTCCAGGCCCCTCAGTACTCCCACTTCAGGGGGTAACTCCTGAGCCTTTCTGAGGTTTTCTGGTGACAGTCAATTTAATTGTCTTCAGCCTCTCCCTTGTTAAGTTTCAGCTTTCTTCTGTCTGCTTAATCAGGCATCATTTTACATAGGCTTTTCAGCTTCTGAAATTTTGTCACTGTCAGCTCTCATCCTGTTCTCTTTGTTCTTGTGGAAATACATGGTCTCATCCTCTTCCTTACATGTGTATGATATTTTAGAAAAACAATAGGTATACAAGTGTTCGTTCTACTGCTTTTGTGTCTTTTTCTGTCTGCTATAAACTCATTTGGTATACTAAATTCAAATGTAGTATTATGAAAAATGATTTTATGTAAA
Organism: Cynocephalus volans; assembly: GCF_027409185.1. NCBI lineage: Eukaryota > Metazoa > Chordata > Mammalia > Dermoptera > Cynocephalidae > Cynocephalus > Cynocephalus volans. The sequence continues at coordinate 117,111,086 of NC_084464.1, read as the reverse complement.
GTAGCTCTTAAATCTTTACAATCTCTTCTGCTTGTAATTATTTTTAATTAATCATCTTTCCTTCAACAATTTATATCTCTATACCACTAGTTCATTTCTCAGCTGTTCTAACACATGCTCGATAATATCACTGAATTCTAATAACAGCATAAAGATATGCTCATGGAGGTATTCAAATGGCTACACAAATGTCTACTCATTAGTTCTTCCTCTAATCTTGTGGAATAGTTGGTGAGAGGCAACCTTACCTTTATATTTACAGGAAGAATGTCTGAGCTACTGAGGGACTGAAATTTCTGAGGCCAGCCACAACACAGTTAGGGTAATATAATCTGACCTCTATTGTTTTACTGGAACCATTACACAACTTAGTTCTTTAGTCAAATTCACCTAAGTACAATGGAATACCTTTCAACAGAATCAATCTTTGTTATTTCCCAAAAGCATTTGAAGAAAACCAAAAATTTATACATTGCAAGCATATCTTATACATAGCACAATATTTCACTTGGAGAAGGGCCTACCCATCTGTATATTTTTGCCTCATCAATATTTGTCAAAAGCTCAAAAAAATGTAGTCTTCTCTGGGGCAAAACAGGTACTTGGTTACTGAGGATGTGAAAGCCTATATGTATGCTGTCTTTCCACTCAGCCGTATAATTCAGCACTTTGCCATCTCCATTAAAAGACTGACTTTGTACCATACTATGCATTTTATAATATTTCTATCTAAATGCAGATTTCTACCTTCCATTTCTACCATGTAGTCAGGTTTTCCATAAAAATACCAGCAGGAGAGTACATTGAAATTCATTTTGCATATTAAAGGAATCTCTCTCTGAGATTCCTTCTTTTATTTGTTTTATCAACTCAAGCAATAAGCAAGAAAATTAGAGTTTCAGCAATGATGGAAAGCTATTTATGATTTTATCAGCCTTGCTGCTTTTTCCCTCTGCTTAGACAATTTACAGATTCTTAACAGCAAGTCAGTTTAAAACGTTCCCATTGGAAAATGAAATAAGTCTATCTGTATCATTTCACTCAAGTACTATAGTACTCTATTACCCGGCGACAGCTTCACTCTGAGTAACATGCCCCCTGAATGCTTTTCCTCCCAGTATCTTCAGCACACATAAAAGTATGTCCCATAGGAATATGTTCCACTTGAAAACATTATTACAAATGCCATAATATTTTCCAGCATATATCTTACTGGCGTGTTTGGGTCAGGAATGCACTGAGTCTAACAGATAAAACATATATCTCTTCACTCTTGCAAAATCTTTAACAGAGAGAGCATATTTGAAAATGACTGTCACTGGAATTATGACAAATTTCCAACTAGCTTATTATATGCAGTTTACTGAATGAAGGTTTCCATATTCCCACAGGCAATTCAGTATGTAAGGAATAAACATAATGCATGGTGAAATGAAGTACACATGAAATTAAAGAAACAATACTCCTAACCTAAACCTATGAGTACAAAAATTAAGGTTTGAAAAAAACCAAAAAAACAATGCTTTAAAATATTTATTTTAAAAATGTTTTCTAAATTAATTTTCTTAAATCCATATTACTTTAAAAAATATATTATAAAATGAAACCAAGATAGGGGATACATGCATACATACATGCACATACAAATGAGAGTTTATATCTGAGGTGAAACCCCTGTTTAACCAATGGTGGTGACTTAGAATGTTGAAACAATTGGAATAAATTTAACCTCATCCAGCTTGGTGAATACATAAATTGTAATTGCTGCAATGCCCTGAAAACTATTTATTATTTATAAATACAGATAGTTTTCTAGTCTATTTTTTATTGTCCAAACAGATAGAGATTTTACAACTTTTAAGATGAAGTTATTTTTGAAATTTATTTCATTTCTGCTACTGTACCTTTTTTTCTATTTAAAATAACAGTTTTTAGCTCTTTCTTTATTCACTGTATCTGCAACAATGAGAATCTGTTTAAGAGAGAAACTAAATACTACGGTTTCTTTTCCTATGTTTCAAAGAGCCAAATTTATATCACAATAAAATATATAGATCTATAACATTGTTCACGCATTTAAAAAATAATACTTTTAATACATTTCCAATAAGAGAGGATACAGCAGATTCTTCACTTTTATTTGTTAATTTTTAAAAAATTGAAGTAAAATGGAGAATGCTTTAGGTATTTCTGCTTTTTAATAAGCATTACAATGGTGATTCAAATTCAGTGAAGATGGACACCATTTGGAGGAATTGGAGGATCAATCTGTGCTGCTCTGTGACTATGTCATGGTCCAGGTACAGAAGCATACTGAGTGGTCAATGACCTGGAAAATGGCATGTGAGGAAATATTTGACTCTGTGTATACGCTCATATTAGTGCTAGAATGAGTCTTCTAATTACTGTACGTTATCAGCTATTACTAGGATTTAATTTGTGTTTTTCAGCATATCAACTATAAAAACTGCTTGTCTGTGTTCTGTTTAATCTATATTTCGTCCTCACCAGAAGCCCAACAACTGTAACATATTTGCCCTGCCACTTTAATAATTACATTCTGATATTTTATTCTGTTCAGCTTGCAAAAACCAAGGCAAAAATGCTCTATGTGGCTTTCTTCGGGAAAATAAGGAAAGGCACTATTATGGTGAGAAAAGCCTTGTGTGTCACAGACATTTGAAAGAATTTAGCATGGAAATCAGTAGAAAAGGAATAATTTTCACAGCTTTTAAAGAAAGAAGTTGGGAACACTAAATTGAAAGAGGGCTTACTGCAAGGCCAAAAAGACAACTATTGTTGGCAGCTTTAAAATGAAACTAAGCACCTCACTTCCAGCGGAAGGCTGCACATTGTCCCTGGTGAGACAAAGAATTAAATACTTGTCACAGGTGATCTATGGCTGACATTCTGAACGATATGGCAGAGTAAGGCTGCAGACCTCTCTGGTAGCTGTAGCTGTTTTCTCCCAGTTGAGCAATGAAAAAAGCCAAGGACAAAGCTTCAGTTCCATGTTCTTTTCCCCCTAGACTACCCTTTCTAGTCTATCCATGGGAATACATTTGAAAGACAGTAACAAGTTTCACTGAGGTACTCAAAGGGATATAATGGTGTCCATGGTTTACAGTCAAAACCCTCTTTTGCTTGAAATTCTTGTACTGTGGCACTATTAACCCAAATTTTAGGTATTATGATTCCTAGTGTTTGGTCCTTGAGAGCAGGCGTTCATTCGTCAGCAGAGTGTCAAATAAAGTATATAGAATTTTACTGAACACCCCTAGTTGATCTCCTACACTCTTTAGATGAATATAAATCTAATGCAGGGCAGCCCTTACCCCCTGCATTGAATAGTGACTTTCTGAATTTGTGTGAACAAGGGAAAAGGTAGTCTGTTGAAGTGTGGACCTTTCATTTTTATCCTTTCAGTTCATATTTTTTGACCTCTTACTGGTAAGAAAGATATTTAGACTCGTCTATGAGCTATGATTTGCATTACTGAATAGTTGGGAATATTTGTGAGTGAAAAGTTGCAAAATTTTTTCAGCACTCAACATGTAGAGCTACTTATTCCAAGAGCAAAATCTTGGGTCATATTTCCAGTAAGGCATTTATACAAAATTTGTCATAGATCAGTGCATAGTTTTAACTTGATACAGAGTTAGCAAATTTAAAGGAATAAATGGCTTACATACCTCTTAGGCTATTCTTCTAGAATATCCATAGTTCAGCCATGCTAATGTAATTTAGGTTTTCATCAGAAAATTAACCATGTTTTAGCTTATATTCAGAAATTCTAGGTGGAAAGTTCAGTTAACTCTAGACATAACCACCTGCAACTTGACTCTTAGCTTGTGTATAGCCAAGATTATGTCTCAAGTGGCATTAAAATCATTCAAAGATATATATGAAAGAATAAGTGTGTGTATATGTAAAAGGTCTCTATATATTTATGCATTATATACAAATACACATCTGCTTATAGTGTTGCAAATGAATTTTGTTCTCCTCAGAATTTCTCTGTAAATGCTATTTCAAATCTTCAAGGTGAATCCTTTGAACCTCTATGATTTTTATACCTTTTTCCAACCCATGGCCCAGAGAAAGCAGTGATGAGATGGAAATGTGCTAGATCATAGTTCCTACATACAGCATAAAAATTTTACTTTTAGCTCAATAATAGGTTTAGAATTAACAGCTTTATATTACAAAAAAAAAAAGAAGAAGAAAAGAAAAATTGACCATGTGCAAAAAATTCACAGAATACCCCAGTATTTGTTGAGATTATTTTATGGTAACATACTTTTTCATTCTTTTATTCTGAATAAGCAATTCACCACCTGCAGCCCTCCAGCCCTCCAGCCTCAGCACTTCTTGAGTCATCTGAAGTTAGTGTGCTCTCCTCCAAGTCTTTGCCCATATGTCATTTCTCAATGGGGCCTACTCTTTTTTTTTTTTTTTTCAATGGGGCCTACTCTAAACTCACTCTCTAAAATTCAAATGCACTCCACTTCCCTACCCTTCTGATCTGGCTTACTTTGCTCGATTGCTGTTTTTGTAGCACTATCATCTTCTAGGATAGTATGAGATTTATGTTTATTATGTTTACTATTTGTTGTTTGTCTCCCCACATTAAAATACAAACTCCACAAAAGTGGGTTTTGCTCCTTGGGTTTATCAACTAGCTGGCATAAAGTGGATACTCAAGAAATATTGGCTGAATGAATTTCTTCTTATTTTTCTCATTCTTGCAGCATGTCATGGATCAAGTGGAGGCTTTGATCTGTGTTTTTATCTCTCAGGAGCCCAGGCTGAAGGAGGCTCCTTCTTAGCACTTCCACTACTGCCAAGGAATGAAAAGAAAACATGGCAAATGATGAGTTGACTCTAAAGGTTCCAGTTGGAAGTGACACATGACTCTCCTACAAACATCACACTGGCCAAGGTCAGCTGTTTTCACAGAAGCTGCACCATGTGATGTTTCCACCAGCAATATACAAGTGTCTGAATTTCTACACATCCTCATCAACCCTTATTTTCCTCTTTTTTTTTTTTTAAAGTATAGCCTTCCTAGTGAGTGTGAAGTGTGGTATCTTATTATGGCTTTAATTTTCATTTCAATAAAGACTAGGAATGTCGAACATTTTTTGTGTGTTTGTTGGACATTTGTATTTCTTTGGGAAAATGTTTATTGAAATTTTTTTGTGCACTTTTGAATTGGGTCTTTTTGTTGTTGAGTTGTAAGAATTCTTTATATATTCTGGATGTTAAACCATATATCTAAGATATATGATTTGCAAATATTTTCTCCCCTTCTATGAATTGTCTTTTTGTTCTCTTGATAGTGTCATTTGATGAACAAAAATTTTCACACTGTCTATGAAGAATGTTTAGATGGTATCCACTTTTTCAGTATTATTAATAATGTTTCAATAAGCATTCATTTAGTTGCATCTATGCATGCTTTTCTGTTCCTTTGAGAATTGAAATTATTGGATAAGGCCTACCTACTTTTAAAACATTGGATAAATATTAATTCCCTGTCTTCAGATTGCTCACCGGCACCAGCATTGTATAGAAATATCTAATTCCCCCCTACATATAGTGCCACCCACATTGTCCTCCTTTTTTATCCTTTCATATAATAAAATCGTTTTTTAATGACTTTGTGTTCTTGGAGGTCAAGTCACAATGTGTGGGAGGAAATTCAAGAAGACAAATTTTTAAATAAACTGAATTTTAAATGCAATTGTTAAACTTGTTAATAAAGAAGATCCAGGAAAATTCTTGAATAGTAAATTTTAAATAAATAATATCTGATTATCAAACTAATAACCATTTATAAATTTAATAAATCACTTCCAAATTAATCTACTGTTCAAATAGGAATTTTTACCCCCTTATTTATATAAGTGAAAATACAGCTAATAAGTAATTTCTGTGTGTAAGAGAAATGTATTATCATATAAAAATATTTACTACTCATATGCTAATAAATAATCCCATGTTACAATTTTTGTTTCTCAAATACTCTAAAGTTTCATATGAAAATTGCTAAAGCAAATAATTAATACCTTCAGACATAATTATTGTAATAAAATAAATTAGTCATTTAAAACCTGATAATTGCCTGTAGAAAATATTTAGAAAAATAAGAGCAGCTAAAGATATTCAGAGATAAACTGTTAATGCTTCTTGAATATAAAAAATGATGTAATTTGTTTAATTTATACAAACACAACAGTTTATATTTATGAACACTAGAAAAAGTAGATTTAACCATTATATCACCCATTATGTTAATCTGTGATTAAGAAATATTGTAGCCAGCATGATATGGAGAAAAGATCATGAAGCATTGCAGTCCTAGGTTTCAAACTTACCTTGAGCTTTACTATCTGTGTGACCTTGGGCAGATTACACACATTTTCTAGGTTTTATTACCTTCATTTACAAACAAAGATAATAATATCAGCCTCATTGGGAAATTGCAGGGATTAAATAAGATAATGTAAATATTTCCTATGAAACCTAGGACATTATATATAATCAGTTTATGTTAGTATTCTCTTTAAATATATATATATATATATATCATATATATATATATATGCTCCATAATACATATAACAAAAAATACGTATAAACAAAAGCTCAGGGTTTTGCTATGTGCTACTCTTCCACAGAATATCTGTATGAAATTGTACTTTAGCTTGATATCTATTACCCTTTGATTTTATGTAGGTATTCTGTTTTCTTCAAATACTTAGTAGTAGCCTGTGGTTTTATTTACATTTCTTTTTTTTTCTTTTTTTGTCTTTTTCGTGACCGGTACTCAGCCAGTGAGTGCACCAGCCATTCCTATATAGTATCCGAACCAGCGGTGGTAGCGTTGCCGCGCTCCCAGCGCCGCACTCTCCCGAGTGCGCCACGGGCTCGGCCCCTGTGGTTTTATTTAAATAATGACGGATTTGTTTCTGAAATTAGAAGCATCTTTATCTCTAATTCTAAGAACTGCATTAATATCAATGGGAAGTTGATGTGTCTATACTGCATGGGGAGGCAATGATAGGAAACTCTAACAACTAACTAATCAATGGGTTCTCTCAGAAAGGGAATTCCGTATGTCCTTCCTGTTGAGATGTTTTAATTCAGCATTGTCGACTGACTATGCTAATTAATGTGTGGATTGTTTACACAGATCATGGGATGGACATTATTTGTTTGTTTTTAGAAAAGGTAATTGCTTGAAAAACTAAAGTTGATCCTATTTAGAGGCAAAGATTTTTTTTAAATTAATGCCACTGGTGAACAGGTAGTTTCTTTATTCATTAACTCTTCTGAATCTAGAATCTGAAATTCTATAAAATTCTACTTTCCAAAGGATTGTGCTCAAAGGATAAACAGGCTGGTGGTATCTTCCTAGGAGAGAAGATCAACATAAATCTAAATATCTCAATGATTTCACTAGAGTGTGCCATAAGTTGGGAGCTGATGAACTCCCAACCAAACTTCTCCTTCCCATACATGGCAAAACAAAGAAATAACAAACAAAAAATTATAAGTATTTTAAAAAATTTTTCTAAATAGAATCAGTAAAACATACTGGGCATATATAGGTTTTGTTTGTTTATTAAAGTATAATTGATATACAATAAACTGCACATATTTAAAGGGTGCAGTTTAGTGAGTTTTGACATACATACAAATGTGAAACCATCACCACAATTGAAATAGGGAAATAGCCAGCACCTGCAAATTTCAATACGCTCCTTCGTAATCCCTCCCTTCCATCCTTTCCTGCCCATCTCTATTCCCAGGCAAACACTACAGATTAGTTTGCATTTTGTAGAATTTCAGGAAAATGAAATCTTTCAGTATGTGCTCTGGTTTGTCTGGCTTTTTGCACTCAGCACAATCCATGTTGTGAATATCAACAGATCATTCATTTTTATTGCTGAGTAGTATTCCATTGTATGGATGTACCACACTTGTTTATCCATTCACCTGTTGATAGATGTTTAGATTGTTCCCAGTTTTGGGCAGTCACAAATAAAGCTGACATAAATATTTTAAAAAAAATAAATTCTGCAGACTAGTTTTCATTTGCTGAAAGAGTCTACGTTTATAGACACAATGGTGCTGGTGTTTCATCAGCTTTGTTGTCTGTTTCTTAAGAGTGTATTCTTATTAGATAATGTGAGCTTTGGCAAACTTTAAAAGGGGGCTACATATTGCTGCATGTTCTGATGAGATTATGAAAATCTTGGGCAAATGTGGTTTTCAGGTAGAAAAAAAGTGTTACCAATAATTTTGAAAGACAGAAGCTAAAATCTAATAAGATGTACTAGTTCTCATTCTCCACCCTGGAATTTCTTTTCAGGGAATGTCTGGGTGGACAGTAATATAGACCAGGAAATACTTGACATCTCCAGGTGGAAGATTTCTAAAGGCAGTTGGAGCTTTGATGTCTTGGAAGCAGCCCTAATAGTTAAACAGAACTCAGCCACATGCCCTCATAAGGAGGCAGGGGAGGGGGGCAGGTAGAAAACACCACGTTTTTACTTTCCTCAAAAGGGATAGTGAAACTCACTGAATGATTTTTTTTTAAGCGTTTTAATACATTTGCTTTATCTGTTTCACTCTCACTCGACACCCAACCTCCAATCTGATGGCTTGTGGCATTGTTTGTGCACATTTCATGGGGTATCAGAATCCAGAAAATTGGTGAATGTAGCTTTATCTGCATTTGAGGAAAATTTCTAGTAGCAGATATACCCCTGATACTGTTTCCCAAATGCCAACTAAGTGTTATAGATCTACTTTTTACATCAGTAAAGTCCAAAAGTCTCTTTCTTCCTGATAGGTTAATTTGGTACCTTTCTTTTCCCAAACCAAAGAATCATAAAAATCAGCTAAACTTTTATTATTATTATTATTATCATTGTTGTTGTTGTTATTATTATAGTTTTATTGTTTTATTTATTTATTTATTGTCAGTACTTGAACTTTACTTTTTTATTTTATTTTATTTTATTTTATTTATCACTGTGAAATGTAGTTGATTTTCATGGCCCTTTAACAATTCCTCCCTTTCCCTCCTTCCTCTCTCCTTTCCCACCCCGATAACTTCACTTCTATTCACTTCTCTTAACAAGTTCAAAGAATTATTGTGATTATTGTGCCTTTTTGTTTTCTATTTGTTTGTTTATTTATTTGTTTTTATTAGCTCCCACATATAAGTGAGAACATGTGGTATTTCTCTTTCTGTGACTGGCTTATTTCACTTAACATAATTTTCTCCATGTTCATCCATGTTGCTGCAAATGACAAATTTCATTCTTTTTTTTTAAATAGCAGAGAGGTATTCCATTGTGCAAATGTACCACATTTTCATTATCTGCTTGTCTGATGACAGGTATTCAGGCTGGATCCAACTCTTGGCTATTGTAAATACAGCTATGATAAACATGGGAGTGCAGGTCTCCCTTCAACGTAATGATTTCCATTCCTCTGGGTATATTCCCAGCAGTGGGATAGCTGGGTCATATGGCAGTTCCATCTGCAATTGTTTGAGGAACCTCCATACCATTTTCCATAGTGGTTACACCATTTTACAGTCCCATCAACAGTGTAGGAAGGTTCCTCCATTCTCTGCATCCTTGTCAGCATTTGTTATTCTCAGTGTTTTTGATATTAGCAAGCCTAACTAGAGTGAGATGATGTCTCAATGTGGTTTTGATTTGCATTTCCTGGGTGCTGAGCAATATTGAGCAATTTTTCATGTGTCTGTTGGACATTTGTATATCTTCCTTTGAGAAATGCCTATTCAGCTCCTTTGCCCATTTTTAAATCAGTTTACTTGTTATTTTTGCTGTTAAGCTGTTTGAGTTCCTTGGATATTCTGTATACTAGTTCTTTGTCAGATTCATATTTTGCAAATATTTTCTCCCACTCTGTAGGTTGTGTTTTAGCTCTGTTAATTGTCTCTTTTGCTGTGCAGAAGCTTTTTAGTTTGATATAATCCCATTTGTTTATTTTTTTTTTTCTGTTGCTTATGCTTTGGGGGTCATATTCATAAAGTCTATGCCCAGTCTTACTTCCTGAAATTTTTCCCCTCTGTTTTCTTTTAGGAGATTTATAGTTTCAGGATGTATATTTAATTCTTTAATCCATTTTGTGTTGATTTTGGTATATGGTGAGAAGCATGGGTCTAGTTTCATTGTTTTACATATGGATGTCCGATTTTCCCAGCACCATTTATTGAACAGGCAGTCTTTTCCCCAGTGTGTGTTCTTGATGACTTTGTTAAAGACCAGTTGGCTTTAGGTGTATGGGTTGATTTCTGGATTCTCTATTCTGTTCCACTGGTCTGTGTATCTATTTTTATGCCAGTACTATTGCTGTTTTGGTTACTATAGCTTTGTAGTATAGTTGGAAGTCAGGTAGTCTTATGACTCTGGCTTTATTTTATTTTATTATTTTGCTCAAGATTGCTTTGGCTATTCAGGGTCTTTCGTTGTTCCACATGAATGTTAGGACTGTTTTTTAAATTTCTGTGGAGAATGTCATTGGTATTTTGATGAAGATTGTGTTGAATTTGTACATCGTTTTGGGAAGTATGGACATTTTCACAATATTTATTCTTCCAATCCAAAAGCATGGAATATTTTTCCATCTTCTTGTGTCCTCTTTAATTTCTCTCAACAGGTATTTGTAGTTCTCATCATAGAGATCTTTCACATCCTTGGTTAACTTTATTCCTAGGAATTTTATTTTGTTGGTGACTATTGTAAATGGGCTAGCTTTCTTAATTTCTTTTTCTGCTATTTCATTGTTGTAGTATAGAAATGCTACTGATTTTTGCATGCTGATTTTGTAACCTGCAACTTTGCTGAAATCATTTATCAACTCTAAGAGTGTTTTGGTAGAATCTTAGGATGTTCTATATATAGGATCATGTCACTGCAAACAGGAACAATTTGACTTTGTCTTTTCCAATCCAGATGCCTTTTATCTCTTTCTCTTCCCTGATTGCTCTGGCTAGTACTTCCAATACTATGTTCAATAGGAATGATGAGAGTGGGCATCCTTGTCTTCTTCCTGTTCTTAAGGGGAAAGCTTTCAACTTTTCCTCATTTAGGATGATATTGGCAGTGGGTTTGTCATATATGGTTTTAATTGTGTTGAGATGCTTTCCTTCTATACTTAATTTGTTGAGAGTCTTTATGATGAAGTGGTGTTGAATTTTGTCAGACACATTTTCAGCTTCTATTGAGAAAATATATGGTTTTTATTTTTGATTTTGTTGATGTGGTGTATCACATTCATTGACTTATGTATGTTGGACCATCCTTGCATCCCTGGGATGAATTCCACTTGATTGTAGTATATAAATTTATGGATGTGTTGCTGTATTCTATTTGATAATATTTTATTGAGGATTTTTGCATCTGTATTCATCAAAGATATTGGTCTGTAGTTTTCTTTTTTTGTTGTATCTTTGTGTAGTTTTTGTATCAGAGTGATATTTGTCTCATAGAATGGCCTCTGTTTCAATTTTTTGAAACAGATTGTAGAGAATTGGTATTACTTCTTCTTTAAATATTAGTAGAATTCAGCAGTGAAGCCATCTGGTCCTGGGCTTTTCTTTGTTGGGAGACTGCTTATTACAGCCTCAATCTCTTTGATTGTTATTGGTCTGTTCAGGTTTTCTATGTCTTCTTAGTTCAGTCTTGGTGGTTTGTGTGTATCCAGGAATTTGTTCATTTCCTCTATGTTCTCAAGTTTGTTAGCACATAGTTGTTTATAATAGAGTCTAATGATTCTTTGTATTTCTGTGGTATTGGTTGTAATGTCTCCTTTTTCATTTCTAATTTTTATTTGTGTCTTCTCTCTTTTTTTAGTTAGCTTAGCTAATGGCTTGTCTGTTTTGTTTACCTTCTCAAAAAACCAACTTTTGTTTCATTGATCTTTTGTATTGTTTTTTGGGTTTCTATTTCATTTAGTTCTGCTCTGATCTTAATTATTTCTTTTGTCTATAAACTTTAGGGTTGGATTGTTCTTTTATTTCTAGTTCTTTGAGGTAAAGTGTTAGATTGTTTATTTACCATCTTTCCATTCTAAAATTTATTGAGATAAATTTCCCTCTTAGTACTGCTTTTGCAGTATCCCACAGGTTTTGCCATTTTATGTCATTATTTTCATTAGTTTTAATATGTTTTAAAATTTTGATCCCATGTGCCATTCAGTTGAATGTTCTTTCATTTCTGTGTACTTGTATAGTTTCCAGAGTTTTGTTATTGAGTTCTAGTTTTAATCAATTATGGTCTGAAAAAATAAAGAAATAATTTCAATTTTAAAAAATTTGTTGAGACTTTATTTATGACACAACATGTGGTCTATCCTGGAAAACGTTGCATATGCTGGTGAGAAGAATGTATACTCTATGGTTGTTGGATGAAATGTTCTGCAGATATCTGCCTAGTCCAATTGGTCTAGAGTGTTGTTTAGATCTTGTGTTTCTCTGTTGATTTTTTGCCTAGATGATCTGTCCAATCATGAGAGTGGGGTGTTCATGTCTCCTACTATTATGGTATTTGGGTCTATCTCTTTAGGTCTGATAGTGTTTGCTTTATTTACCTGGCTGCTCTGATGTTAGGTGCATATATATATTTATGATTTTTATTTTTTCTAGCTCGATAGATCACTTTATCATTATATAGTGGCCTTCTTTGTCTCTTTTAATGGTTTTTGGTTTAAAGTCTATTTTATCCAACATAAGAATAGCTACTCCAGCTCATTTTTGGTGTCTATTTGTATGGTATATCTTTTACTATCCTTTCCCTTAGTCTGTGTGTGTCTTCACAGGCAAGATGAGTCATTAAAGACAGTATATTGTTACATCCATCTTTTTAATCCAGTTGGTCAGTCTGTGTCTTTTGAGTGGGGAATTTAATCCTTTTATGTTAAGAGTTATTATTAAAAGGTGTTGATTTACTCCTGGCATTTTATTGATTTTTGTTTGGATGTTTTAAATATCTTTTGTTCCCTTCTTTCTGTTTTACTGTTTGTCTTCTGTGTTTGTTAGTTTCTTGAGTTGGTAGATAAAGTTCTTTTCTCTTTCTTGCTTGTATTTTTGTTTTACTGTTTTTTGCCTGTTTGTTTTCTTTCTTGAGTACTCATGGTAGTGAAGGTTGTTTTTCAGGTACTAGGCACAGTACTCCCTTGAAAATTTCTTGTAGGGCTGATTATCTGGTGGTGAACTACCACAGTTTTTGTTTGTCTAAGAAATATTCTATTTATCCTTCATTTCAGAATGATAGCCTTGCTGGGTATAGTATGCTTGGCTGGCAATTTTTGTCTTTTAGTATTTCGAATACATCTTCTTATTCTCTTCTGGGTTTAGGGTTTCTGATGAAAAGTCTAGTGTTAGTCTCACAGAGGCTCCTTTATAGGTGACTTGATGTTTTTCTCTTACAGCTTTTAAGATTCTCTCTTTGTCTTTGAGCTTTACCAGTTTGACTATAACATGTCTTAGAGAGGACCTTTTTGAGTTGGATTTGTTCGTGGATCTTCAAGCCTCCTGGATCTGAGGATCTGTATCTTTCCCTAAACCTGGGAACTTTTCTGCTACTATTTCTTTGATCATATTTTCAATGCCTTTTCTTTTTCCTTCCCTTCTGGAACACCCATGATTTGGATGTTTGAGCACTTAAGGTTATCTGTTATTTCTCTTAGATTTTCTTCATTTTTTAAAAATTCTTTTTTTTTTTTTTTTTGTCCACCTGAGTTTAAAAAAAAATGCCATCTTCAAGATCAGAAATTCTCTTTTCTGATTCTTTTAGTCTGCTGTTTAAGCTATCTGTTGTGTTTTTTATTCCATTAAAAGAATCCTGCAGCTCCACAAGCTCTGCTACATTCTTTTTTAAGGCATTGATTTCTTTGTACATTTCCTCTTTCAGGTCCTGTATACTTTTTCTCATTTCATTGTGTTGTCTGAATCTTCCTGTATCTCATCGAGTTTCCTTAGATTTCTTGCTTGAAATTTCTTTTCAGCCATTTCAAGGACTTTATGCTCTATAGGATCTGGTATTTGAGAATTATTATATTCCTTTGATGGTGTCATATTTTCTTCTTTTCCCATATTTCTAGTATCGCTACACTGGTGTTTAGTAATGTGGTAGAGAAGTTGCTTTATTCTCATACTCTGAAGTGGGTTTGCAGAGAGGGAGTTCTTGTGCATGTATTTTATAATGATGGTTGATTGGGGTGTCTTAGTACTGGTTGCAGGTTAATGCAGTGGTGTAGTCTCCATGTAGGTACTTTGGCCATATTTGGTGTTGGAGTTTTGTGAGAGTGCCTCTGTGACCTAGTCCCCAGGACACTTAGAATTTCCTTGCTGAAGTTGATGACATTATGTTGGTTCATTAGGACATGGTTAAGCTCTCAAATTTTGAGGGGTAGCACCTTGGAGTCTTGTCACTTTTAGTTTATGGTGGGTGTTCTTGGGTGGGACTGTTGACCCCCTGGCCAGGTCTCCCTGACCCTATTGGGTGCACTGGGGTATATTAGCACTCCTCAATATTAATAGGTGACTCTGGGTGGGTTTTCTCATTTTTCTTTCCTCTTTCCCTAGGCTCTACTCTTTAGTTTTTTATTATTTTTTCTTTTTTCCTTTGGCAGCCTGCAGGTAAGGGGAACCAAACCCTTGACCTTGGTGCTTGGTGTTATAAGACTGTGCTCTAACCAACTGAGCTAACCAGCCAGCCTATAAAAATTTTCCTTAGTTCTTTTTCTTCTTCTTTTGAGCTTAGGCTCCACTCTTGACTCTCCTTCTGTCTATACCAATGAGTGGTCACCAAGTACTCCGTGCAGTATTGGTGGCTGCTACTGTGGCAGTGAGCTCTCTTTGTGGCAGCAGTTGCTGTGGCTGTTACAGCCCACTCATTCTGCACTGGTATCTGCAGCAGTGGCGGGGAGCATTGCTGATGGCACTGTTTCCTGTCTCTCTGGTGGGGCCTCAGCTGGGAGGATCTCTTGTGCAGGGCTTGCTTGCCTGGGTCCTACATGGCTTCTTGTCTATGCAGCAGTGCCTTGGTGGTGGCTGGGAGGCTAAAGGCAAAGATTTTGAAAGATAAACCTACTTTCCTAAATGTTGTGTGCATATAAATTCAAATAGTCACTATTCAGTGCAGGAGATAAGGCCTGCCGTGAATTAGATTTATATTCATCTAGAGTATGTGGGAGATCAACTAGGGGTATTCATTAAAATTCTTTTTACTTTATATGACACTCTGATGACAAATGCCTGCTCTCAGGGACACTGGGAATCACAGTAACTAACATTTGGGTTAGTAATGCCACACCATAAGAATTAAAAACAAAAGAGTATTTTGAGTGTAATCTGTGGACACCGTTATACCTTTTCTGTGATTTTCCTGATTTCAGAGCCTGTGAGCACAGACCTGGCACATGGTGGACATTTAATAAATATTTTTTCAAAAAGATGTTGAACAGACAAACATGGTAAGAATAGAAAAAAGAGAAATAATTGTGGCTTTAGTCATTCTATGATGTTGTTAAAGTGGTCCATGAATCAATCATCTATTCACAAGATAAAGAGAAAGCATGTGAATTTTCCCCCAGAAACTCTGCTCTATTAATTAAAAATACAAAGCAAGAGCCATTGCTAAGTGAAAATTCCACTAACTCATGCAGGAGACAGGCTTTCTTCTGACCTTGGCCAGGCCTGGTAGTTCATTGTGCTAACCCTGACCCCAGTGATTTGTTGATTCCAACCATCCTACACTGCCAATCTACCACTTTAAAAAGCCATGGTGAAATATAAAAAGCAAACAAACAAAACAAAACTGAAATATTGATAACTTGATTGCTCTTATTTCATATTCACAAGCAGCATTTTCAGAAATACATTGAAAATTAGCAGATTTTAAAGTGGAAACATAATTTTCATCTCTCGTTACTCTTGTAACTTTACTGCTTATTACACTTTGCATTTCCTTTTCTGAACCGATTTACTTCTCTTGCTTCATTTCCTCTGAGAGCCAGCCATCGTCACAAAAACTAGGAATCTTGAGGGGTTCAGAATGGATGTTTGCAGAGCTATCTTCTTTGGACACATTTCCCACAGATCCTTAGGAAAGCGAAAATAGTCTAAAGTTAGCATCTGTGATCCTGAGGGGAAGCAAGTGCCTGCTCAGAGATGCTCAATGCTTTCCAACCTTATTTTTAAAAAGCACCATTTGGGCTTCCAACCATCTCAGCTCTGGGGCTTGTTTCTTGCTGCTTTCATGTTAAAAAGCTCCTTTGTCAAAGCCCTTAGGCCCAGTGGTGATAATGGCTAGAGAAAAATACTAGAGATAGAAAGATATGTTTTCAATAACCCTTGACTTTTATTAGTTCAGCCACTGCTAGAATAAAGGGTAAGTGGGCCCTTGATATTTTAAATGTTCCATGTCCCCCTCCATATACTTCCCAGGTCAGCATTCTTTACTGATGAAAATTCTGGTCTGGGTCTTGGTTAGCTGTCACGGAGAGAAGTATCTGCAACATTATCTACTTCTGAGCTTGGTTGTTATCCCCAAAAGCCTAAGATCAATAATGGTAGCATGAGCTTTGTAGTGGTTTCTCTATTTTCATTATATCTGGAAACCAGGCATCAGATTAATAAATCTCTAGAAGTGTTCTTGGAGGAAGGAGGTTTCCTGAAACAGAGAAGAGCAGCACAATTCGTGTGATAAAAATTTAAACATAATCAAGGAAATTTTAAAAATGCTATATAAAACTTTTCTTAAGAGTTCTGTAGTTTCAGGTCAGTGCTATGGACAAGTTTTTAAGAATTCTATTATCCATAAAACTTTTACTAGCCTATGATTTTTCAATATCTTTCTACACTTACTGGTGCTAGTGTAAAGCATTACATGACAAGAAGTATTCAGCATGAAGATGTATGGAGCTAATGTCATTATTTTTAACAACTTCAAATTTGCTCAAAGGTTTCAATACCATCTAATTTTTCATGTATCCTAGGATAGCAGATCTATACATTACATTGAGAAAATTTTAGCTCAAGCATTTTCCTATAAATTAAAAATTGACCTTCATGTGTGTAGAGATGAGCTAGATTTATTGCCCCCTGACTTTCAAAGCAGCTTTCTAGGCTTTCAATCAAATGGCCAGTTGATATAGTGGAAACAGTGCTAATGTGAAAGTTAGGAAAGGTGGGTTCTAGCAATGACACTGGATGTGAATAAGTTAATGCCTCTGGATTTCCAGTTGCTCATCTGTGAAATGGAGGAGCTTGATTAGATTAAATCTGAGGATCATTTGAATTAGAAAAATCTGCTTCTATTGAGAAGTGCCATCTGTAACTTTTGCAAAACTATTGGAGTCAATTTTAGATAATATTAGTTGAAAACTTTATAAAAAGGAAGCATTTTTCATTTATATGGATTTCCAGATACATTCTCTCATCTTGGCATTGATTAATATCATTAGTTCATTGCAAAAGAATTTTAAATATTACTTTCTCTACTCCCCTTCTTAGGTTTGTGATAGAACAGAATAAATCTAGAAAAATGTCAATATTGCTTTTATTTTGTATAGCAATTTATATATTGTATAAAGGGCTTTCTTATATTTTATCTAGTATAATGTGCAAAACAAACCTCACAGGGTATATTGAGTGAGAATTATGGTCACCATGTTAGGTTTGAGGTAAATAAGGTTAAACAAATAACTTGTTCAAGTTCAAATGGGGGAAAAAAAGAAAAAAGAAATCCTAATTCAGAGCATGTAAATAATAAGTTTTATATGAAATTAATTCTCTCTGTAAAAATAAGACAATCCATAAAGAGGAACAGGTGTAAGCACATAAACTGAAACTAGAAAACTTTAAAATAAGAATATTAAATTTCAGTATTCAGAAAACTTAAGTGGGAAGAAACCAAAGTACACTTTCTATAAAATGAGTTTTAAAAAGATAGTGGCTTGCTAGAGGGGCCAATTTGGGAATATCTTTGGATAGTTTTTCTTGTCCAACTTTGTCATTTATTACTAGTTAAGACTGATAGTGCACTTACTTGGCAGGAACTTCAGCTCAAGTATTTAAATGTCAAAAGTCAGGGTCAGGGGCTCTTTAAAATCTTTTTCCATTTAATCAGCTTTCAGATTTTTATCTTCTTCTAGTGAAAGACTTAATGAAGTTTGAAAGGCTTAATGAATAAGTCTGATGTGGGGAAGAATTTGGAAGAAAGTTGGTCACAGATTTGGGGAGTATAATAGTAGTATTTCAACAAGTGACAGTATTAGATTAAAAATGAAAACTAAAACTTCTTAGATTAGATTTGAATGTTTTGAAACAGGCCTTGAAATGCTGGGATCAGTAAGCATGCTTTGATAAAGACTGTCTCTCATCCATTTATTCAGATGTTCAAATAAGTAAATTAGACCCACCATCGTGGACCACAGTAAAGTTGGTTTTCCATTTCTCTAGGATATTAAAAAAATATGTTTTGTTGTTTGTTTTAGATCCAGAGTCCATGTAAAAACAGGTCAATATATGATGCTTGACATTCATATAATTAAAACCTAATTTAATTAAGTAGTACAGTTGATATAGTCATTGATTGAAAAATTTGAAGAAAGAATGGAAATTATTCAATCTGTACACTAAAAAATAAAAAGTTCCTTGTTTCTCTTGGTCAATTTTTTCCTGAAAATGTTTTTTATTAGTTGTCTTGTGTTATATATCATTTTAAGGTGGAATACTGAGTGAAAATGGAAAAAGTGCCAGTTAATCCTCAGTTATGGCATTTAGACCTTCTTTTATACATTTCTCTAGGTTGGTAGTTCATAAACAGCCCTTGTCTAATTTTTTCTATGCCACCAGCACAAAAGGTTTGGAGTGAGGACCAAAGACAAGCTACATTTTCTACAGAAATGTGTGTTCTGCACTGATTAGAATAACAAGGAAAAATATTTCCTCTACATCACTTAGGAGGAAAATCCTATAAATTTTCTTATTATAGTCTGTTTACTTGAACCACTAGCGAGGGAATATGAGTAAATCTATACTACTTTGGTCATAATAGAAAATGCTCCTAATTTCCAAACTCATTCTTCCTATAAAAATTGTTCTTATGGTACATCAGCTGTTGTCTGATTACTTGCACTTAGAAAATGGATGTGTTGTGGCAGTTTTGTTCTTTACAGCAGAATCTTTGTAAATTTGCCAAAATTTTCTTGCTAAAAGAGTTCTTCTATTCTCTCATTGTGTAGAGGAAGGCTCAGAGGCTCTGCAGGACCAGCTGAATCTCCTGAGAAGATACAGTTACCAGCCTAAAACAGCATCCAGTTATTCCAATGCCTGTCAGTGGTTTTCGTCCTTTCCACCATCTTCACAGAAAGAATACTTAAAATGAAACTGAATTAACAAAAATCCTTTTTATAGGAAAATATAATTAAAACCACAAAGAGAACATGAATCCTAGCAATTTTTTAAAAATTCCACAAAATAAAATATTGGCAATGTGCAGAAACCAGAAAAATTAGTTATGGTTATCTTACTAATGCAGAATATTCTACTGCTAGTAGCAAGATATATTTATACAGCCACTCAGAAAACAATTTGGCATTATAAAAGTGGAAAATGTATGTAACCTAAAACCTAGCAATTCCACTTCTGTGAATATATACACTACTGTTAAGTGAAAAACTGAAACCATACTACAGCGTATAAATAGATAGTAGTATATTCAAACAATGAAATGCTACACAGCAGCAAAAATCAACAAACTAAGAATACAGGCACCAATAAGAATGATTATGAAGAAAAACCATATCAAAGAAAGCAAATGATAAGAAAAGACATACAGACATACCTAGAGAACATTTTCATTTTTTTGTGGTCCAGAACCTACATTTGGAACAACATTAACTTTGGAAAAATATATACAAGTATTAAAGTGATAAAGAAAAGCAGAACATGACTAACACAATATTCATCATTGGTTACTTCTGAGGGTAGGAAATCAGAGGGTACAATTGAGTGATGGGGTTTGTGAATAACACTGGTAATATTCTATTTATAATGCTAGATAATGGGTACCAGTATTAAATCTTACTGAAATTTTATTGCTATTCTTTGTCTTTCACATATATTAAAATTTTTGTATTTATTTGGTATTTCATACAAAAAAATATTTTAAAATTCAACGACTGAAAGTTTTTTTAAAAAAGCTATTTGTGAAAAAGTGCTGTTAGAAATAGATCTTTGGCACTTTTAAGATGATCAACATCCAAATACAAACTATTTTAAACAATTCTTGGTTTTCTGAGTCAATAATTCAGGAGACAGGGAGTAAGGCTGACAGAAATTGATGGAAAAGGGAGTTGAAGCAGATTAGTGAGAAGTCAACAAAATGTTAGATTGCACCAAAATAAGGTAACCGGCATTTCCTGAACTCATAGTTAACAAAGTACTGAAATGACAGACACACACAAAGCATTTTTAAGGTGACTGAAATGGAAACAATGTGAAGAATAACTTGAACTTAGGGAAAACTATAGGCCATAAGACCAGTTTGCAGTAGTAATTATAGTTCAGGCATAAATAAATAATGGCCTTAATAAAGGTGGTGGCGCAGTGGGGATTGGAATGCAAAACTAAAACAAAAAACAATGAAAGCAAAAGGTACGTCCACATTGTGAAGCAAAAAATGGTAGAATTTGGGTAAAAAAATTGATGTTAGTAATCAAGATACAAAGGTTCAACTCTGACTCTAGACATTAAATGTAGGTGACATAGAGTCTAGTGATGTTGGCAACATAAACGATGAAGAAAGAGGAAGTGTTATTTAGAAAGCTCATGTCATTTTAGACTGAATAAAAATGAAGTAGCATTGCCAAAAAAAGACATTTTTAGAACATAGGAACTAAACATACATAAGATCTGGTTAGCAGGTGATCGTATTGGCAGTAGTCAACTGACTGGATCTCATATGTCTGTAGGCAACGATAACGTTTGTTAATTCATACTAATGGATCTATATGCCATTGAATACATAGCTCTGCATCTGATGAGATTAAAGAGAAAAACGCACTGTGCATATTGTACTATAAAAATAGTACAATGTTGGTAAATAAGCCTGGACTCCATGAGTATTGTAGTACATGGCCACTCATTGGTGTTGTCCATAACTGTCACTCTACTACATATTTTTTCTTATTTATAATATTTAATTGACAAATAAAGATTTTATATGTTTAAGATGTACAAGGTGATGATTTGGTATATGTATGCATTGTGTAATGAACACCACAATCAAATTGACACATTTTCACCACCCATGCTGTACATTAGATCCTCTGAAATTGTTCATCTTATTACTTAACGTTTGTACCTTTGGACAACATCTCCCCATTTATCCCACCCTCAAACCCGTGGTAACCAACATTCTACTCTCTGCTTCTGAGTTCAATTTTTTTAGAGTCCACATATAACTGAGATCATACAGTATCTGTCCTTCTGTGCCTGGGTTATTTCACTTAGCATAACATCCACTGGGTTCACCCATGTTGTCACAAATGGTGGTATTGCCTTTTTTATGGCTAATAATATTTCATTGCATCTGTATATCACATTTTGTTTATCCACCTATTCATCCATTGATGGACACAGATTGTTTCCATATGTTGGCTCTTGTGAATAATGCTATAATGAACATGGGAGAGCAAATACTTCTTTGACATACTGATTTCATTTCCGTAGGATATATACCCAGAAGTGAGATTGCTGGATTGCATGGTAGTTCTATTTTTAATTTTTTGAGGAAACTTTACACTGTTTTCTGTAATGGCTGTACCAATTTACATTTCCATCAATATCATACAGGTTTCCTTTTTCTCCACACTCTTGCCAACCCTTGATAACTTGTCTTTTTGATAATAGCCATCCTAACAGGTGTGAAGTGATATCTCACTGTGGTTTTAATTTGTATTTCTCTGATGTCTAGTGATGCTGAGAGCCTTTTCATATACCTGTTTGTTATTTACATGTCTTTTTTAGAAAAATGTCTATTATATTACATTTCATTTTCAAAAATGAGTTCACATTGACCTGTAAAAAAGAAACATTTTTGGTCAAATGTGCTTTTCTGAAGAAAATTTCATACCTGGTGCTCTTAGAAAAATGTTATTTTCTTTTTTATAAATTAATTTTATTTATTTACTGGTTAGTGAGAAAGATGATATTTTCTTCACCATTCTACATCACCAGTAAAACTGCACAAAGTAAATATCACTTTGCAGATATTCATGTGTATTTCTTTTAACTGATTTGAGAGTTAAAGTCAGTGATCATTGTGTGTTTAAATAATTATAATTAGACTGTGAAAATACAAACTGGTGAGACAATGATCATGTTACCAATGTTGACAAAACATTAACTAACCGTATGGTTTAATGACTTATTAGTGGCCAATTGCAGGCCTTGCCATAATAGGCAAAGGAAGAAAGTAAACAACAAGAAAGTTTACAAAATCATCACATGATAGGCCAATTTGAGTTGGGTTCTGTATCATACTTGTAAGTGAATTAATTATTTGATTAAACAAAATAGGTAAACAAATAAATAAATGACACATTATACATTGGGAGTATAACGCTGAGCAAAACAAAAACATAAATGCATAAATATGCACATAAGTAACAAGATATGTATATAGTCAAAGTAATTAATTAAACAGACCAATTTCTTGAAAGATACAATGTACCCAAACTCACACAAGTAAAAATAAACAATCTGAATAAGCCTGTATCTATCAAATAAATTTTATTAATAATTAATACCCTTCTGGAAAACAAAGCCTGTAGACCAGATGGTTTAACTGGTGTATTCTATCAATTATCTAAGGAAGAAATAATACTAATTCTACACAAACTCTTGCAGAAAATAGGAGGGGATTTCTTAAATCATTCCAAGAAGTCAGCATTACCTTACTACCAAAATCAGATAAGGAAAGGATAACTACAGACCAATCTCTCATGAATATGACAAAAAAGTAGAATACCCATAATTGTTACAGTTCTCAGTTTAGATCATTTCTTCTCATAATTTAATTCCGCATCCTGGAGCTACAGCACATAGTCCCAAAGTAACACATTCAATTTACATTATAAGATAAACTTTGATTAGATAAATCAGACTGATAAGATCAAATCAAAAGCTTAGGTACACATTATACCTGCTGTGTCGCTTGCAATGGAATGACATATTCCACCCCTGCCACAATAGAACAATTCTCATCCCTGCATTGCTTTTCTATATTATTCTGTAATCTCTTGTATGCTTCTTCACCAAACTGGAATCTTCACTCCAACTCTTCCACTCTTTCACTCTGTCTTATTGGGACCTTTTAGAATTTTCATCTGTTTCTCTAGAGAGATAGAACCAACAGGATATATATAGAGATAGATAGATACATGAGAAGGGATTTATCAGGGGAATTGGCTCATGCAATTATGAAGGCTGAGAAGTCCCACAGTAAGCCGTCTACAAATGGGAGACCCTGGCATGCCAGCATTGTGACTTAGTCCAAGTCCAAAAAACTCAGAAGCAGGGAATCTGATGGTTTAATTCTCAGTCTGAAAACAAAAGCCGGAGAGCCTGGAGGTGTCACTGTTGTAAGTTTTGGAACCCAAATGCTGAAGAGTCTGTAGTTCTGATGTCCACAGACAGGAGAGAAGAGTGTATAGAGCTCCAGTGCCTTTTCTCAGTTTTTGCTCATTCTCAGCACCTAGCAGACTGGATGGTGCCTACCCATACTGAAGATGGATTTTCACCCAATTCACTCAGACTCATAAGCTAATATCCTCTGGAAACACTCTCACAAAAACACCTAAAAATAATGCTTTATCGGGTTTCTAGGTATTCCTTAATCTAGTCAAGTTGACACCTAAAATTAACCATCACAAGTCCATTCCTTGTCAACTTGGTGACAATACTCATCTCCTTAAACCATACTTAATCTCTAAATGAAACAATCATGAAGTAATTGTTCCGTCTAACATAACACAACTGTTTCAGGTACAATTGAAAATGCGCTAATCCCTTTCTCAGAGAAGGAGTTAAAGTTCTTAGGTGATTTAGGTAATTTACTCTTCTCCTGATATCTCATGACTTAAACACAAATATTATGATGTGAAATTAACAATATTTAAATAGTGATATAAAGTCAATAAATTTTATGTTACATGATAAAGAATAAGAGGAACAAAAACAAAGATAATTTCTTAATATATATGTATATGTATATGTATATGTATATGTATATGTGCACCTGCACAAACACACAGATGTATTCTTAACCATATAGGGAAGAAATATTTATGACAATTATAGTTCTCATGTCTGTAACTGGTAATGTGGTCAAAGCTGGTATTTACAATTACTTTTTTCTGCTTCTCTTTCTGTATTTCCTTTGCTTTCAGCAAGCACCTCAGCTGGTCATGGTTCTTTACCCAGCAGAGTGACCCAAATCTTCATTCCTGAAGAGTCTGGGCCATTTGTAGTCTTGTCTGGATTACGATGTTGTAATTTCCCATTGAACTTAATCACAGGGCATAGTAGTACTAAGAGACATCCTAAGGGGTCACCTGTATCCCTGTCATAATCTTACTTATCTCCATTGTGAAGTAGTAGTCAAATTTCTTCTTGATAGTCTGGATCAATTACCCCAGCCAACACCATAGCACTTTTCTTAGCCTCTTGACTCAGAGGCATGAGGAGGACAAAGTGACTGAGTTTTGGTCTTAACCTCCAATTTGGTAGAACGTTGCTGTGTCTTCTGATGGAAGCATTTCTCCCTCTGGAACTAAGAACTCTAGGCCAGCAGAGCATAAAGTTGTGGAAACAGGGAAAAAATTTTGCTAGTGGTTTCACAGGGGTAATGGTGAGTTGTGTATGGCCTTCCTGATTCTGGACCTAATAATCCTGGCTGTGGGAGAAACAGTACCAATATATTGGGCACTGATTTAGATCATATGCAACCTTCTGGAGAATCTTGCCCCAGCCCTGCAAGGTATTGTCACCTAGCTGGTGCTAAAACTCTATCTTTAAAAGACTATTCTACCATTCTATCAACGAGCTGCTTCAGGATGATGGGTGCCTGGTAAGATCAGTGAATTCCATGAACATAAGCCCATTGCCGTACTTCTTTGGCTGTGATATTAGATCCTTGGTCAGAAATAATGCCGTGTGGAATACTATGACTGACTGAGGCATTTCATGAGTCTACAGATGCTAGTTTTGGCAGAAGCATTGTGTGCCATAGAAATAAATTTCATTTTTTTATAAATTACTCAGTTTCAGGAATTCTGCTACAAGCAACTGAAAACAAACTAGTACAGAAATCCGGTACCAAGAAGTGACATGTTGCTGATAACAAATACCTGGCTGGAAATGTGGAATTGGCTTTGGAACTGGGTTGTGGGCAGGGGCAGGAAGAATTTGGAGGAACAGGCTGGAGAATGTCTAGAGTCTGGTGAGGGCTTAGAAGAGAAGATGACCTGGGAAAGTTTGGAACTTCTTAGAGATTGGTTAAATGGTGGTAACCATGCTGATACAAATATGGATTGTAAAGCTAA
The DNA here is from genome assembly GCF_027409185.1 of Cynocephalus volans. Taxonomy (NCBI): domain Eukaryota; kingdom Metazoa; phylum Chordata; class Mammalia; order Dermoptera; family Cynocephalidae; genus Cynocephalus; species Cynocephalus volans. The sequence goes on along the minus strand of NC_084464.1, from coordinate 117,085,421 downwards.
TTCCAAGGAGATCTCAGATGTAAATGAGAAGGAGCTTATTGACAACTGGAGCAAAAGTCACCCCTGTTATAAAATGGCAAAGAACTTGGGTAAATTGTGTCTATGTGAGAAGGCTTTGTGGAAGGTAGATCTTAAGAGTTATAAACTGGGATATTTGATGGAAGAAATTTCTAAGCAGCAAAGCATTCAGGCAGCTGCATGGATACTTCTAACAATCTACATTGAGTTATAGCAGCAAAGGCATGATCTAAAGATGGAATTCATAATAAAAAGGAAAGCAGAGGGTAAAAAATTGATAAACTCTCAGCCCGGCCATGTGAAGAGTAAAAAGTATGTTCAGGAGAGGAAACCAAGAGTGTAGCTCAGTGACCATTTGCTAAGCAAATCAGGAAAGAGAGAAGAGATCATCAAAAGAATGGAAGAAAGACCTTGGAGGCACTTTGGAGATCTTAGAGGCTGCCCCTCCCATCACAGGCCTAGAAGCCTAGGGAGACAAAATGGTTTTGGGTTACAGGCTCAAGATGCCCTCCACGGGCTCACATTCCAGAGCCATCTCAGGATTCTGCTCTCTGCACCCCAGCTGCTCTGGCTCCATCAGCCATGGCTAAATTGGCTTCAGGTGCTGCTGGATCCACAGCTTTGGAAGTCATAAGCTGGAAGCCTTGGTGGTATCCATGTGATGTTAAGTTTGCGGGCTTGCAGAATGCCAGAGCTGTGAAGGCATAGCAGCCTCCACCCAGATTTCAAAGGACGTGTGGAAAAACTTGGGACCCCACACAGAGATTTGTCGCAGGAGCAGAGTCACTGCAGAAAGCCTCCATTAAAGCATTGCTGACCAGAAATATGAGGTCAGAGTTGCAGCAGAGAATCTTCACTAGGGCCAGGCCTAGTGCAGACATGGGAGTGGAACTGCCACCAGGACCACAGAACTATAGAGATACCAGTGTGCAATGTCAGCATGAAAGAGCTAAGCATAGGCTAAGCCCAGGAAAGCTGTAGAAATGGGGTTGCCCAACATGGGGTCAAGGGAGATTATTCTTCAGCTCTAAAATTTAGTGCCTGCTCCTTGGGTTTCAGACATGCTGTGGACCAGTTACTCTTTTCTTCTTTTCTGTTGCTCCCTTTTGGAAAGGGAATATATACCCGGTGCTTGTTCCACCATTGTATCCTGGAAGTAGAAAACTTGTTTTGACTTCACAAATGAGACTTTGGAATTTGGACTCTTGAGTTTGTGCTGGAAAGAATTAAGACTTTAAGGATATGGGGATAGAGTGAATGTATTTGTCTGTGGAAGGACACACGCTTTGGGGGACCAGGGGCAGAATGGTTCCTTAATGTTTGTTCCCTTCAAAGCTCTTGTGGGAGCTTGATTCCCAATGTGGCAGTGTTAAAGATGGGGCCTTTAAGAGGTGATTGGATCATGAAGACTATGCTGTCACAAATGAATAAATTTAGTCATAGAGTAATGGATGAGTGGTTTACTGAGTTATCATGAGTGTGAACTGGTGACTTTGTAAGGAGAGCAAATGAGGATGTTAAAGTGCTTTAGCTTAGTCCTTGTGATATAATTACCTGTGTCGCTATAGGACTCTGCAGAGAGTTCTCACCAATAAGAAGGCCCTCACCAGATGTGCCCCTGGAACCTAGGACTTCCCAGCCTACAAAACTATTAGAAATAAATTTTGTTTTCTTATAATTTACCCAGAGTCAGGTATTCTGTTATGAGTGACAAAGAATGGACTAATACAACATCCATCCATGGCCTTCCTAATAGACTTCCTAATTTATCACAATTTACAATAATGAGTGCTTTAGTTCAACTAAATTTTGTTTTCCTGTTCTCCTCCTTAAGTTAAAAAAAATGAAGAAAATACAGAGCTAAAAATCACCACAAAACTCTAAAATATATTTGAGAATGTATGTTCTGAATCCACATGCTAAGGTAGCAGAATGTTATCAATGAAAGTCTCATTTACATTGGACGTAAGTTTGTGAAAATGATAATGTTGTACTATGAATTGAAAGAAAAAAACAAACTTTCATATACAGTAAAAAAAAAATCCACAGAAAATGTAATGAAAACTGAAAATATATCTCTGAAAAATACAGATAAAGTACTGGGAAACAAAAAAAGGAACAGGATGTGCCATTAGGATCTAAATTGAAGGCTCCTCCCTCTGGTAACTAAGGTCAAAGTTGTGCCTCTGAAGGAGTTTCAGCTAGAACAGGAATTACTGGGTTCTAAGAAAGCAGAGCTTAAAGAGATCTTCTTCCAAGAAATTAGAGAAGTGAAACCGGTATTAGAGAAAAGGAAAGAATATGGTTTGATTGAAGCAGAGTTGACAAAGACTTTTTAACTGTCTGCAAGACATCATACTTGTAGACTTACTAGGGAAGAATCAGTATGAAAGAAAGCAAATCTAAAGATTTCTCACGGCCACTCCAAAAAAGTAAGTTATAGTGAAACAAATCAATTTTCTAACTAATGAATCACCGATTCTTCTAATATGTCTACCCACTTGATGACAAGTGTTTCATGGTGCTGGCAGGTGGTACTATATTTTCAATCTGAATATCTAGAATCTAAGAAGAGATTTCACACTAAAAACCACTAGAAACTAAGTGGAAAAAATGTCGGATGCAATAACTAGAACTACGCATGTTTGATTTGGGTGAGAGAAATAAGTGAAACCATGATTCATTCTACTGTAGAAAATGTTTCTTACTGTTCTATTGTATCATTTGTACATGGTATTGAATATTCTCAGGAGTAATATATATTAATATCTCTGACAGTGAAAATTTCATCAACTTTGGGGAGAAAAATCAATATCTCAGCAACTTGTACCATAGTTGAGTCTTAACAAATACTGTTTTCCTAAACTCAACTTTAAAATTTACAAGTTTCTTTCACACTATTTGAGATACTGAGACACGTCTTTTAGAAAAGCAACTCAAAATCTTATGAATTATATTTACTTATCATTATTGAGATCATAAGTAAATGTTTTAAGATCTATTCATTATTTTTGAAAATTACATGAGCATCTTTCCCCTCACAGCTTGTATTCTCCACTGAAAAAGGTAAAACCTGTGCTGGTTGCCATTTCTTTACATGGCACAGGGAAATGATGCATTCTTTGTGATCGCAATTGGATTATACTCCTAATTTTAACTGCTTTTATTTCCCACTTATTCAAAGTCAGAAGTTATATTATTGATTGGCTACTATTTTCTCTGAATAAAGCTGGCATATGAGATAGTTTTTTCTTTCCCCCATTGTATAATGCTAATGTTTTACAAAATTCTGTAGTGCTATTTCATAGAAGGATGTTGCCGAGAGCTTTTTCTGTTTTTTTGAATATATGCCATTAGCATTATATTTAATCTTATGAACTTCTTATATGTTTGCTATAGAAATTGAATCTTTTCCAATGTTACTTTTATCAATGAGGGACTAAGGAAAAATGTGTCAGCAGGAAAATAAGATCCAATTTTCAGATATTCATCTTCTTATTTTCAATTTGCAGTTCTGTTTATGGCTTTATTGAAAAATAATCACATTTTTAGATTTACTTGATCTAACAACAATAGATTCACATTCTGTAATAAGCCCACAGTCTTTTTTACTATTTGTGGCTATGACGTTTTAACATGCACATTAATAACTTCCTATCTTTGACTTCATTGAAACAGTTTTGAACTCTTTAAGTCATTTGGTGAATGTAAAACAGCATGAAAGAAACACCACTATCAACAATAAATAACACATAAATAATATTAAAATGTTGGCTGGAAAAACTATACCCTGTTAACTGATCATTGGATGAGATAAACTGGCCAGCACAATTTTTTAGTGCATGAACAATTGCAAATTTTATATATATATATATATATTTTATATATATATATAATATATATATGTATATATAAATCATTTATATATGTAAATAATTACAATATAGTGGGATTTCTGTGAAAATAGTAATTGTTGCATTTGAAAAGTGTATAATATATGTGTGGTGGGTTGAATAGTGTCTACCCCAAATTCACGTCTGCCTGGAACTTCAGAATGTAACGTTATTTGGAAATAATAATTGCAAGCGCAATTAAGTTGAGGTCATACTGAATTAATGTGGGCCCTAAATCAAATAACTATTTTCCTTATAAGAAAAGAGAGCACACAGAGATAAAGGAAAAGGATCATGTGAAGACAGTGACGGGGTAACCAAGAGATGCAGGAAGATTCAAAATAGCATTTAGAGGTGAAAATGAGAGACATTTTCATGCAAAGATGAGAGATGAGAAATAAAAGATAAAAAAATTAATCTCTAGCAGAACTACACAACAAAAAATAATAAAGGGGAAGGAAGTTCTTCAGGTAGAAGGGAAATTATAACAGCTGGGACAGAAAAATTACAAGCATTAGGAATATTAAACATGAAACTAAAAGCAGAAGATTATCATCTGTTACTTCTCTTAATATTTTAAAAAGATAATTAACTGTTTAAAGCAAAAGTTATAACATTGTATGAAATTTAAGATATATGCTAAACTATATGAAAATAATTGCACAAAATTGGGAAAATTAAAATAAACTATTGTTGTATTTTATTCATTTACACATTATACATTATATATATAATATATATATATATATATATATATGAAGTGGAACAAGTTATGTATGCATATTGTAATCTTCATTGCAACCACTATGAAACAAAAATACAAAGGTTTAAGCTAACATTCCAAGAAAGAATTAAAATGAATGCTAATTTTATCCAATCAATTAAAAAGAAGGCCAGAACAGAACAATGAACCAAAACAGATGGCATTGAAGTAAAATTAAATTAGAGATTAATACAAATATCTTATCTAGAAAAGTACTATTTTGAAATTAAGAAAAAAATCTCTAAGTAATACATGATCAAAGAAGTAATCACATGGGAAATAAAATATATATTTTGATTTATTTATGAACAATAATGAAAGTACATCATATCAAATTTTGTGGAACACAGCTAGCACTGTCCTTTAGAGGCACATTTACACTTTAACTGCTAATATTAGAAGAGATAAAGTTTAAAATAAATTATCTAAGCTTCCACAGTTTGAAACTTAAAAAAAAGAAAAAAATTAAACTAATAAAGCAGATTCAATAAACCGATAAAGAGAACAGAAAGCAATAACATACGAAACAGATGAACAGTAGAGAAAATTTATTAAAAACCCCAAATTTTGTTTTTTGAGAGGTTAGTAAAATTGATAAAGCTTCAGCTAACCTTATCAATAAAAAAAGAAAAAAATTGCTAATTTGTTATAATAAGAATGATAAGACAGGATGTCGCTATGGATTCTAGAGACATTATAAGGATAAGGTAATTTTATAAAAACCTTTATGGAAATGGATTCAACATCTTTTATAAAATTTACAAATTAATTGAAAGAAATAAATACCCAAAATAACTAAAGCAGAAATAGAAAACTTAAATAGCTAAATATCATTTAAAGAGCTTAAATTCATAATAAAAATGTTTTTATGAAAATATATCAAGGCACAGATTATTTCACTGATGAATTTTCTTGTGAACATTTAAGGAAGTCGTAATACAAACCTTAAAGAAACTGTCAGAAAACTGTGAAACACTTTTGTTTTATGGAAACTACATAACCCTGATACCATAACTTCACAAAGATATTAGAAGAGAAAAAATAACATTTCATATCCCTATGAATTCGGATGCAAAGATGCTTGACAAAACATTAGGAAATAAAGTACAATGATATAATTTTTTTGAAAAGTATATACATAAAGAGGATTACTTTAGGAATGCAAGATTGGCTTAAAATTTAAATATTAATCAATGCAATTAATCACGTTACCAGAAAAAAGGATAACACCATATAATAATATCAATAGATATAGAAAAGACATTTGAAAACAATTCAATACTCATTCATGATAAATACTAGAAAATAACATTAGAAGAAAACATCCTCAAACTGATAAAGAAAATTTAGGAAAATATACAGCTATGTCTACATATGTCTATGTATAGCTTTGTAGCAGCCTTTTCATAATATCCCCAAACTGGAAATGATCCATGTCTTAGTTCACCTAGTATTACTAAAACAGAATATCCGAGACTGGGTTATTTATAAAGAAAAGAGGTTTATTTGCCTCACAATTCTGGTGACTGGAAAGTCAAAGATTGGGCAGCTGCACGTGGTGTGGTCCTCAGGTAGCTTCCACTCACAGTGGAAAGCAGAAAGGCAATGGGTGGGAAAGGGGCTCTTGCAGGAACTAACTCATTCCTGAGAGAGTAGGAGCTTACTAACTCCCTCAGGAGGACGATAATCTAGTCATGACCCAAACACCTCTCACCAGGCCTTACCTCCCATGCTGACACATTGGGGATCAAATTTTAATATTAGATTTGCTGGGGACAAAACACATCCAAACCATAGCAATCCAAGAGACCATCAGCAAGAAAATGGTTTAACAAATTGTAATATAGTTATATAAGTGAATGTTATTCAGCAGGAAAAGGAATAAACTCCTGAAATACATGACTGAAACCAGTATGGATGAGGCTCAAAAATACTATGTTGACAATAAGAAATAAACAGAAAAGAATGCATACTTTGATCCCATTTATGTGAATTTCAAGATTATGTAAAATTAATCTTTAATGATAGAATTTAGAAGAGGCGTTTGTTGGGCGCAGTGATGATGGAGAGGATTGATTAGAAGAGGGTATGAATGAACTTCCCAAGTTGATGGAGATGTTCTTTATCTGTACTGTAATTGTACAGTTTGCACACATTTATCAAAACACATTATTTTATACCCTTAAGACTTATGCATTTCACTGTATGTAATTATTATCTAAATAATAATTGAATGAAGTGCCTCATACCCTGAGATTGGCTTTTATGGAACAGTTATATGGAAATAGTAGAAATATTAAAATTGTAAGAAGCATCAGTCTAGGTTTAAAACAGTCTAGGTTTATCACCAGTAATTTGGTAACTTTGAAAACAACAACAACAACAACAACAACAACAAAACAGGTCATGTCATGTGTGGGTTAAATACCCAGAGTTCTGAAAACCATGTATATGAAAATTAATAACCTCAAATTGTTTATTGAACTTTTAAAATCAAATATTTGGCAAGAATTACACTTGAAGAATGAGAACGAATACTCTTTGATATCACATGGTGTTGGAGTTTGGCTGTATTGTCCTCCCAGAACTCATGTGGAAATCTGATCCCCAATGTGGCAATGTTGGAAACTGATTGAGTCATGGGGGCAGATCCTTCATGAGTGGATTAATGCTCTCCCTTTGGGAGGAGGGGTAGTGAGTGAGTTCTCCCTCTATTAGTTGCCATGAGAGCTGGTTGTTTAAAAGACCCCAGCACCTCCTCCCTCCCTCCCTCCCTCTCTTGCTCTCTCTCTCTTTCTTGCTTCCTCTCTTGCCATATGATCTGCTTGTACCCACCAGCTGCCTGCCACTTTCCACCATGAGTAGAAGCAGCCTGAGGTCTGTGTCAGATGCAGCTGTCCCAGAATTGTAAGCCAAAAAACCTCTTTTCTTTGTAAATTACCCAGACTCAGGTATTCTGACAAAACAGACTAATACACATGGGATCTTTTGGCACCAAGAAATAGAAAATTATTTCAATTTCAAAATGAGCATAGATTAAGGAAGTTTTTCAGATGATCATATACATACTTTTCAAGAAAATCAATAATACATAGTTGAAAGGGTGTTGTCTCCCCATATCCCTCCCAGCCCATCAGTGAATATAGGGTATTAATTTTTTTTTTTTTTTTTGCACTGAGATATCTGATTTTACTTGCAGGTGGTAAGATTTACAGTATAAGCCATTTTACAACTGAGGAAAAAATTAAGTTTTTAGAGAGATTTTAGTATAATGATTTCTTCCATTTTCACTATAACTACATGTAAAATACGAGAAATAAAAAGTTTCTGCGCGGATCCAATCATGTTAGGAAGACTAAGTAAAAGGCAGACTTTAAAAATATCTCCTAGGTAAATGATTAACTCAGACTTTATAGTGAATAATATTTATTTCCAAGAAAATGTTGAATTATTACTGAATTGAAATAAAGTGTATTACTTTTGTAATATACACTTTTTCATGCTCTAAGAAATCACTTAATCTCTATATTTGATTGATCCTTAAAATATAATTTAGTGGTATAATGAGACGCTCCTTGGTCTTTGTTTTCCTAGTGCCATGGTCCCCCCCACTTCCACCTACAGACTTGAGAATCTGTGGGATGTCCTTCAAATTAAATCTCAGGGTTTAGTGTCTGTGATCATAACAATGAATGAAGGGAGTTGTTTTATTTTAAGATCATTAAATGGACTTACTCATCAGTACCACTAGATTGTATCTTTCTTATTATTTGTTCAATGAGAAAATAGTTCTGTGATTTACAAAAAAGTTTTAGCTATTACGTGTAACATAAATTAAGCATGTTTACTAAAGAATGCCTCACAGCATTTGCTCTGTCAATGGGCATCATGATTCCCAAAGAAGGCCCAATTTTTTTTCCAGAGAATTTCTAGGATTAGTAAGTGGGGAGAAAATGGAGAGGAAGAATGGGATTCTTCTGAAAGAAACTTTGGGAAATGTGGCTCTAAGTGGTTTTACTAAATAGGGAGGCGCTTTTTATCTTTTAAAGAGTACAACTTTTGTATAAAATAACTATTGTTTCATTTTTGCTACTGATTTTTGTTACTTATCCTATTTGCTATTACTTTTGTACCTAGTGATGCAAAAATTTGCACAAGAAAAATTAAAAATATCTCACTAATAAAACCAGTTGAACTCGGAGCAAGATTGTGCCCAGAAACGACAGATATCCCATATCTGGAGTCCTGGGCTTGTCATAGGTGATAGGGCAAAGCGATTTTAATGTTCTTTCAGGCAAATATGTTTTCACAGTAAACTCAAAAGTATACAACCATAATAATGAATTAACTTTTTTGAATTAAAAATTTTATTGAAACCTGCCTAAGTCAGAAGGAAGGGACTAAAGCTCTTCTTAGCCTTCAGTAGATCAAAGGAGAAGTATATGTTTTGTCAGAGTAAAACTTTCACCTTTGTCTATAAACACTAGCAAAACAATTTCCTGGCATCAAATGTTTAATCAAATTTCTACTCTCTAAATTAAAGACCTAAATAATTGCTACACCTTTGCTCAAAAAGATGCAATAAGTATGAATTAAATGATAAGCCCAAAGCTCTATGTAAATATTTTATCATAGGACATTCTCATGTAGAGATGACACATTCAGAAACAACAATTTCTTAGTACCCTTTAAGTTCTGGATACTGTGATCCATTATCTCACTCTATTTCTCATGTTGATAGAACTGTAGAGGAAAAACTGAATCACTTGTATCATTTACCATCAGAAATAAGCCCAGGCCCAATCTGGGCTGAGTGTTAAATTTCATACAATTTATTAAAGTCTTAGTAACTTCTAAGTATAATATTTTTTGTTCTGGTACTGTTTTGTATCTTGAAGTAGAATCCAATTAGTTTTATAAAACCAGACTCTTATTTCACTTAAAAACAAACTAGAACTTTCAAAAGCAGCTAATTATTAACACCTACTGGGCTACCAGAGCCCTATCCCATTTGGCTAGAATCTGACCATATACATTGTGAAAGTTGATTAAATCACTTTGTGTCGACCCAGACAAAATAGGGCTTGGAAAGGCATGAAGGAAGGGGACTCATGCTTGCTTGTCTGAGATAAGAACTGTTTACAAGGACATTCTGAAATCCTATCAGAAATCTCTTCATGTCCTTCACCCATCTCCTGCTTTGCGTGGCTTGCACATTTCACATGTATGCACATAATTCTATGACAAGGTTGATCATCAGTCGTACTTTATTTCTGCAGTAAGATAAAATGCTCGAAAAGAACACTTGCCAGTAATGTTATCTCAACCAATGAACTGATAACAAATCAAGCTTTCAGCCTCCAAAAGCAATGAACTCTGATTCCGAGCAGCTTTTGTGAACCGCTCACTTCTTCCAATAAAAGCTTTCTCTTACCGTTCTCACTGGATGCATCTGTGGCTGGTCATGGCTGTGTTTTCCAGATCATCATTCCCGAATGAAGTCAATATATTTGGAGACATATTTCTCTATTTATTTTTTATTAATTTTAGGTTAGCATAAATAAATACTTTTATTTTTTTGGCAGCTGGCTGGTAAGAAGATTCAAACTCTTGACCTCGGTGTTATCAGCACCACGCTCCATCGAGTGAGTTAGTCAGCCAGCTGAGACTTTGTTTTAAAAATCTTCTCCTGTTGTAATCTGCTTAAACAGTTTCTTATAAAGTCTGTACAGATTTCACTTACTTTTTCTCAATTGGTATCATAGGCCTTAATTTTTAAATTTTTAATTTCAGTGCCTAGTAGGTCATCTTAAAACTATGAGAACAACAAATTATTAATCTAATTTAAAAAATTGTGACCTTGGGTCAGGAAACACAATTGTTTGAGTATTTTTTTCTCACTTTACAGCATGCCATCTAAAATTATGCACAGATGGTGATCAAATGGACTATTCATATTTATTGCCTGTAAAAAAGGAAGCAGAAAGTATAGATATAAAACTTATTTAGCTTAAAGTATCAGGAAAAGTAGCAGCCTTTTCAATTATTCTTGCCAATCACCAACAATAAGTTTGTTTGATTACACCAGACACTACCTTCATTGTGTTAATATTCTTTGTATTGTAGCTACTTTAAGTAGATTTATTCAGATAGTAATCCTGATTTTTGTCACTGTCAAAAATACTGTATATGGATAAATTTAAATAGCAGACGAATATTTCCTTGATTACGGTTTTCACAAAAGGCATCTCTGCTTGTGTGTCCTTCTTGACTATGGATTGATTATATTCCAACTCTTCAATTGTCTTCACTGTCATTTTCTACTCAATGCTTTTCAAAACTCAATTTGGATGAGAAATCTCACTCAAAAAATTGTTGGTGCTATTTAGTTTACACGCATGAGTATTGCCTAAGAAAGAGAAAGTGCCCACCTGCTTTTTGTCAGTAATGAGTACCTACACAAATAGTCTGTATTTGGAAACAGTAATAAAGTCTTCTGTTTCTGTCTTCAAACCAATTGTGAGATGGGTTTTCCTGATTCCTTAAAAGGAAAATATCTGTCTTCCATTTTTACTTAGGCTGTTGGACAGAAAATCCAAACTTCTCAAAAAGTCTAGAAATTTTAGAAAAAACTACTGATATAGGTTCAAATAGTAATGATAATAATGAATTAAACACATATAGTACCTTCTACATCCCAAGCACTATTCTAAGAATTTGCCTACATCACATATGCCATTAATAGTCCCTCAAATTTTAACTCTCCATTGTAGAGATGAGAACATTGCGGTACAGATGTGGAGTATAATGGCCATTAAGAAACTTTTGCAAAGTGACATATTCTAGTAAGTGTCAAAGATGAATATGAACCTTGCCAGTCTGAGTTCACAATTTACATTCTTTTTTTTTTTTTTTTTTTTTTTTTTGTCTTTTTCGTGACCGGCACTCAGCCAGTGAGTGCACCAGCCATTCCTATATAGGATCTGAACCCGCGGCGGGAGCGTCGCTGCACTCCCAGCGTCGCACTCTCCCGACTGCGCCATGGGCTGGCCCCACAATTTACATTCTTAACCACTATACCATATAAAGTGTCCAACACTCTGCCTCGGACACAGATCAATGAAAATGTTTGTTTCCTTACTGTTTTTCACCTTTAGGAATGTAAGTAATCAGTTGTTAGAAAAGCGCTTTTCATTATCACCCTTACTTATGTCCTCTGGAGGTTCTAATGCTGACAACCACATTCTCTAGGCCTGCTCCTTTCCAATCATGAGTTTGCTGCAAAATAGAAAAAACAACAACAACAACAACAAAACCCTCAACACACCAGAACTTCTATTTGCAAATCCTCTAGGCCATCATATATATCAAAATCCTGAATTGATGGCATATATGTAGAAGATTTGGCAAAATTTATCTCCCTAGAAGAAAAAAAAATAGCTACTGGAAGAAAAGAGTTTGAATTTTTTTTTTTGAGGCAAGAGAAATGCACAAAACTTGTGATTTTCAGAACCAAAATTTCTTTTAAATAAATCTTTTGTGAAAGGGGTAGTGATTTCCAAATAAAATACCAAATTGGTGCAGTCTTTCTCAGAAAAGGATTATGAAGATATGAGAATGGGAGAGGACTTAAATGTAGGTCTACAAACTTCTATGTTTAACTGCTCCTGATTTTGTCTTTATTCCTTTACTAAGCAAGGGTTTTTTTTAGTGGTACCAGGCATTAGAGTAGATGCGGAGATAGAATAGCAACTAAAGGGACCATAGGATATTGAGAAAGGCATAAAGTGGATAATATGATTATAATGAGATAAGGCTATGGTAGGTGCTATGGCAGTGAAAGAGATGGACATTATACTTGCTACCTTTAAGATGAAAAGGAGTTAGCTAGCAGAGGTGAAGAGCAAGCATTCCAGGGAGAAGGAACATTTTATGCAAAATCCGAGTCTAGGGAGGGTCTAAAATGCAGGGCCTATCAATGCCTTTGACTTCGAGTGATATGCTTCATTTCCTTCTTACAATGGTTTAAAAAATACATCTCCAGTAAAACTTCCATATGTAGAAAGTGACTGGCAATTTATTCTCTCTGTACAAGCACACACCCTTACTGTATCTTTCTGCATCCAGATGTCACCGTCAGAATGGCTGTGCTTGTACTTGTTAACACTGAGCACTTCAACACGTTACCACATTTCCCCTTCCTCTCTATAATTTGGCATCAAGTTTAAAGCCATTATTTAACATGTTAGTGTTATAATTAACTGAAAATGATTGGAGCACGTTTTAAAATGTCTGTAAAATATAGAGTGATGCTTGCCAGGGTCACAACTGACAAAATATGTGGTGATAAAAGAGACATTTGGGCTGTACTTGGCAAATACATTATCTTTCATTTTCTAAGAAAGGGTATCAGAAGATTCTCTGCTATTTCTTTGTAACTGAGATGTCTCATTTATTGTTTGACGACTATTAGAAATGGAAAACAGTCTCTTCCCTGCTTTCCAAGCAGGGTCATAAAGCGTGGAGTCAATACCTGAGTGTCTATTAATTCAGATGGAATTCTATCACCTGGCATTTGGGCTGCAATGCCTGAATCTATAAGAACCTGACACTGAAGCCCCTGAAAGATTTAAAAAATGTTTCTGAGCACTTTAAAATGTTCATAGTTTAACTGCTGTAATAAAATTTTTGTTGTAATTACCTACTAACCCATCAATTGATTTTTTAAAGAAAGTATATTTTTATCCACATAACCTTGATTTCATCTACCTTCTTTGTCTTTTTCCTGAAGTCAATGCTCCTAAAAGAGGTTTGCACTGTTTAATAGGACTTACTCAAATCCTTGAGACTCTAGCCTGGTTCTCTTAATGCTGCTTCTACACACAGTTTTCTTTTTTTCTTTTTTGTCTTTTTTTGTGACTGGTAAGGGGATCGCAACCCTTGGCTTGGTGTCCTCTGCACCGCGCTCAGCCAGTGAGCGCACTGGCCTTCCCTATATAGGATCCGAACCCGCGGCTGGAGCACGCCTACGCACCCAATTGCCGCACTCTCTCGAGTGTGCCACAGGGCCGGTCCTTACACACAGTTTTCTGCTAGTAGCATCTTCTCTTCTGTTTCACTTTCTCTCTTGGACCCACTCCTTGATTAGTGGCACAACAGTGCTTAGGCTATTACAAAGGAGAAAGTATGGAGATGATAACATCAGAGAGTGCTAGTACTCTCAAGAGAAAATCTTATCTCTTTTTTAGTAGACTTTTTGTTTAACTTAACAAAAGCAAGATCTTGAGCATGAGAGTTTTCTGTTTCCTGCAAGTTTGGACATTGTTATTTAATATTAAAGTTTTACTCCAGATTAGGTTTTCCCTGATCTCAACTCCTTTGTCCACCTCACATCTCTTTGGATGCTATGTTTCTCTTGTCTCAGACAGCACCATCTCAACTCTGACCTGTTCTTGGTGCAGCTCACTGACCTTCGTAAGCTCCCAAGGAGGACACGCTGCCTTAGCTTCATTTTCTCATCTTATTCTGCTCTTATTCCACCTGTGGTAATGAGGGCAAGATTACTGGAGCCCAAACCAAGTGCTATAGAGACTACTAGTTTTTTACTTATTGTTTATTTTCCTTTTATTTCTTATTAACAGAATCTTAATTTAGTGGAGTGATGGTAATGCACTGTGCTCAAAAACTGTTCTACCCAGACTCCCCTGCAGATAGAGATGTCAGTGAGATGTGTGGCATGGAGCTTCAGGAATGCCTGTTCATCTCTTTCAATTTTTCCTGATTAAAATACTAGACATAATAGCTGTAGCTCCAGAGAAAAGATCTCTTATGACTTCTAGCTAGGAAGTAAAACACTAAGGGCAGCAGAGGAGAAAATAGAAGGAAGATGGGTCCCTGAAAATTTTTCAGAACTATTGTATTATCTTTCATCTGTCTAAATCTGAACTTCTTTTAAAATAATACTCCAATTTAAGACAATGTATTCAAGTCTCTGTTACTGTCAGCCAGACACAATTTCTAAAGGACACGCAAAGCAGTTAATCAGTAAATTGCTTCAATCCATAAATCAACAGTCCAAATCCCCACTCCCTACTTCTGTGGCCCCCATCACATATCATAAAATACAGGGAGTCATCGGATTTTACAAACCACCGATTTTGAAACAGAAGTAGATGAGAGCCATCTCAAGCCACACAATGACACTATTAGTGCTAGAAAAGTGAAGACTAGAGAAATTGAAATGAAACAAACATTTATCCAGTAATACTATGGAATGGGAAGTGTAATATTAATCTCATTTTATAGAACTACTTTGCAAGATAGATATTATTACTCCTGAGTTTAGAAGAAAAGCAAATAGAATCAGAGAAATTAATCTCCAAGGTTATGTAGCTTATTACTTCTAGAGTCAGGACTCAAATCTTGATGTCACTCCTCTAAAACCCTTACTCTTTAGGCTTTAGTAAATAACCAGACGAAATCATGTCATTTTCTACTTTTGCATATATAAACATATGTATATATATATATATTCCACATACATATGACTAATATAATAGATAAATTTCATCAGAGCTCAGCAAATTAGAAAAAATAGGAAATCTTACTTTTTATTTCTCAACAAAGTGGCAGCTTCTTCATTTCAAATGGTCCAGCTTATAAATCATAGCATCCCCATATAAGCTATAATAAAATTAGATGAGGAAGAATATCGCTGAAGTGGAATAACAATGACACCAGATGTGAAGCAACTAGATGAATGAATGAACATCTTATACTTATTAATTATGGGACTCTAGATTTGTCAAGAAATGAGTTTTTAAAAATCAAACAGATTCTCCAACATCTTGCTCCTGGACTCATAGAAAAATGTTGATATCTTGCAAAATGTAAAAACTAGGTCCTATATTTATCAGTATTGGTAAAAAAATAATAAGGTCAGTAAGAGACGCTGATCTGTGGCTAAAAATATCAGCAATTATTAAATTTTCACATAAATAAGGACATGCTTAAAAATTGAGGTAGACAGTTCTACAGTAAACAGTGAGAACATTGGTCAATTCTACTGTTTTCTGCCATCTTTTTGAAAGTGGTTTTATTTAATTTGACTTAGATGATATGAAAAAGGAAGAGTAGTTAGGAGCTGCTCATGGGTGGAGCAAGGTGCAAGTCTGAGATCTTAGTAATGCTTGTTGTAATAGGTTTATTTAATAAACCCTAAAGGCAAGGGCTTGGGTGAAATTGCATCTAGATTTAAATCCTGATTCTATAAGTAGCAAGAATTATAAGGACCAAGAGATGAAATAAGAATTAACTACGGGAATAAATTAAAAATCCAAGTAACTTTGTTGTGCTTACAATAAAGTTCAAACCTCAGAAAGTCCAGCAATGCAGAATACAGCCCATGAAGCTTTGGGTAAAAAAGAGATGGAAGTGAGAGCTTGTTTCTACATGCCTGAAAAGGAGTTACACAAAGGCATCACATCTTTGAATAATTCATGGTTCTAACAGAGGAGGGAGACTTGAGCTGTCAAACAGGAAAACCACCCTGGCCCATTCCCTGCTCCACAGAAACCTCTTCAAAACACCTTAGGAAAGCCTAGCTCATTTAAACAAAGGGAAAAATGATCATTGTTAAGCCCTTAACTAAGATGATGAAAGAAAAACGATGAAAATACAATGAGCAATATTTCAATAGTTAAATAAAGTATCCTAGGAACAATTGCTCATGAAGAAGATGATAATTTTGATCTAATATTTAAAAATTAGCTATATGAATTTTAGAAGTTATAAATACAAAAGCTCAGAAATGTCTTGGCTAGATAATAGAAGGATATGAATCAAGAATAAAAGACCTAAGGGAAGAATGAAAAAGAAAAAGAAAAGAAACAAAATTCAAAAACAAATTCTAGATAAGAACTCTGAACCAAATAGATGTCAAAGAAATCACAGAGAGGAAATGAAAGGATGAAAATGAAAGAACAAAATAAATATAAAGAGGCAAAGAAGGTTTGGAAAAAAAGAAATATATGTAAAACATATGCAAAAAGATCCTAGATATATCTAATGGAGTCTCCAAAGAGGGAATGCAAAGCCATAAAACATAATAAATGGTTATAACTATAATTCAGGAAACTTCCTTCAAATAAATTTGAATCTGTATGTTATGAAGGTACATTCTCTACCTTGAAAATTCTATTCAGAATATTAAAAACTGAGACAATTACTAAAACAACTATTGAACTTTAAATATAAGAAAAAGTAATTCTTTGCAAACCTGACAAAGGATTCACTTAAAGAAAAAAAAAAGTAAGGATAGAATCAACCTTGACTATAATATTTTATACCTGAAGATCATAGGGCAGTGGTTTTAAGATATTCAAGGAAAGAAAATGTGAACCAAGTATTTTATATACAAAATTTTAAAAAATGTTCTTCAAGAATCAGGCCATACAACACGGATGAACCTGGAGGACATTATGTCAAGTGAAATAAGTCAGGTACAGAGAAAGAAATATCGCATGATCTCACTCATGTAGAATCTAAAACATTGTTCTCATAGAAGTGCAGAGTAGAACAGTGATTACCAAAGTGAGGATGTGGGGGTTAGGGGATGGGGAGAGGTTGGTTAGTAGGTACAAAGTTACAGTCAGACAGGAAGAACAAGTTCTAGTGTTCTATTACATAGGGTGAGTATAGCTAATAATATTATACTGTATTTCTCAAGGTAGCTAAAAAAGAGAATCTTGAATGTTATCACCACAAAAAAAATGATACATGTTTAGGTAATGTATATGCTAATTACTCTGATTTGCTCATTATTCAATGTATACATGTATTGAAACATTACACTGTATCCCAAAAACATGTATAATTATTGTGTTAATTACAAACAAAATTTAAAAAGTTAAAAAATAAGACGATAAACAAATAGTTATGAATACACTAAAACTTGGACCATATTATTCACATGATCCCCTCCTGAAAATTCTATTAGAGAACAAATTTCAGGTAACCACAAAATGACCATTAAATTTTGACATAAGTTTGGAGTTAACACTGAATATATTTATGAGTAGAATTAAAACTAAAATATGAAAATGAGAGAGATGCTAAAATGTGTTATCTTTTCTTTAGAAATAGAAGTAATCAACTAACCAAGATAATACTAGTGAGTAAAATTGGGGAGTGGAGGAGAAGGTAGGGAGAAAAAATGCTTATAAAAGGATAGTAATTTATATATAAATATAGCATCTAAAGAAAGGTTGAATAAAGATTTTATGTGAGTATTAGTATCAAAACAAACTAGGACTAAAATGATTCTTAATAAATAGTAACACCCCTCTTAAAAAAAGAAAAATGAAAAGATGAAATAATAAAATTTTTATATAAATATTAAATATATTATGAAACAATATGACAGAATTAAAGACCAAACATATTATTTTTATCAAAAATGCAGGGCCACTAAAACATGTACATGTTTTAGTGGAACGAATTTGTTTAATATAATAAAGTTTGCTACTTATCTGTATGTAGGTTGCTAAAAAGGATTTTCTTAACTCAGATTTTAAGCCAAATAACCATTTAACACTAGTATACGTTAAATGGGGTATTTTTCTGTATTTGTATGTTTCACTATAATAAGGGAACTGATGAAAACATGCATTGAGAATATTTTGAAAAATAATCAATTGACTCAAATTTTATTTCTTGGTCTTTTGCTGTTTAAATGATGATTTTGAAAGATTAAACTCGTACTGTTGGTATTGCGTAGTGTCTGGACCAATATTGCCTGTAATAAAGATTTTATATATAGAAAAAAAAAAAAAAAAATGCAGGGCCAGCCCCGTGGCGCACTCTGGAGAGTGCAGCGGCGCTCCCACCGCGGGTTCGGATCCTATATAGGAATGGCCGGTGCGCTCACTGGCTGAGTGTGGTGCGGGCGACGCCATGCCAAGGGTTGCGATCTCCTTACCGGTCATAAAAAGACAAAAAAAAAAAAAAAAAAAGCAAATGAGAATACTCCACTGTAAAAAGACAAAACCGCAACAAATTTAGTTATAGCTCTAATTGGTTTTCGTCATGATTCATGAATTGGGGCAGCCTCCATTCTACAAAATAGAATGGGAGCTCCCACTGAGCAATAGCAGAACAGTGGATATTGTAAAGTGAAAACAAGGAAACAGAACAATAGGGGGGAAAAAGCTGATTTGGTTAATATCAATGTAGTAGTCTGTTTCTGTTGCTTATAACAAAATGCATGGAACTGGGTATTTTATAA
This sequence comes from Cynocephalus volans, assembly GCF_027409185.1. Lineage (NCBI taxonomy): Eukaryota > Metazoa > Chordata > Mammalia > Dermoptera > Cynocephalidae > Cynocephalus > Cynocephalus volans. The sequence goes on along the minus strand of NC_084464.1, from coordinate 117,066,463 downwards.
AGAAAACAAAGTTTATTGCTTACAGTTTTTGAGGCTGGGAAGCCAACAGTGCAGGGAACACATCCATTGAAGGTCTTGGTGGTGGCGACAGTGATGCAGAGGTCTCACATTGCAAGATGGTAGAAGTGGAGAGAGCAGAGAGAGATGACCAAAGACGCACTAGGCAAATGCCAATAAGAGGCGAACAAAATGTCAAGAATAGATATAATAGACATAAGAATAGATGTAAGATATGACAGACACAGGGCAAAAGCAATAAATAAGGCAATGAGGAGCACTCTATAATACTGAAGGATATCATTCACATCAAAACTATGATAGTAATTAATATTTATGGACATTAGCAACTTTCATGAAGTAGAAACTACAATAAATGCAACGAGAAATAAACAGACACACGCTGAGTAGGAGAATTTACCATACCTCTCTTATACTTGGATACATCATGTGAAAAAAAACATAGTAAATATATTGAGATTGAAACAATACAATCAAGAGTGTATCAATCCTTGCTCCCCAATAATGAAGATTACACTTTTTTTCAAATGAATATGAAATTTTTATGAAGTGTGATTGCTAGGTCACAAATAAAACCCCAGTAAGATAAAATAAAAAAAACTCTCAATAAGACAAACGGCATTTCTCTGACCACAGTTTGATAAAATCAATATGAAAGAACTTTCCACTTACAAACAAAAAGAGAAATACAGAATAAAATTGCTAGAGTTTCTAGAGTTTCTAGAAAATAATAACCAAAGAATGACAGAATATTCTTAATATGTAGGTAAAACAGGTAAATTAAATATTTTTATCAATAGAAATGGGAAAAAATGAATAAATTAAACATCCAACTTGAAAAACTGGAATAAATAGGTAAAAGTTACCCAAAATAAAGTTAAAAAAAAAGAAAGAAATTACAAAGAATGAAAACAGAAATTAATAGTGAGAAAATGGGAAATCAAAATAGTGAATCAAAATGTAGTAATTTTAATTAGAATAAAATAACATAAACTAAATGTAGCATTTCTATAGTTCTATGCAAATAAACTTGAAAGCATTTCTATAATAACCCACCAAAAGTAATCCTAGTAAAAATGCAATGTCTAAATGTAATAATTTCCATGGGGGAAAAAAAAAAAAATTCCAGAGATAACCCACAGAAAAGAACCACGCCCAGGTAGTTATGCCAAACTTTTGAAGATTGGATAGTTCCAAGTTTGCTGAAGGGATTCCAGAGAATACTAAAGGAAAAAAAAAAAACTTGCAAAGCACCTTTAATAAAGACTGAATTGAATATTACTAAAGAATATCAATGTCAAAATTTAAATAAAATATTAGAACATAAAATTCAATGCCATGTTTTAAAATAATAAATATTATCCAAGAAGTTTTATTCTATGATGGTAAGAAAATTAACATTAACCTAGATGGACTTAAACGTTTCCCTCAGCTTGATTAAAGTTTAGACAGATATTTTTCTACTATAGGCCTCTGACCTCCCTTTTCTTAGAGCACTTACTTTAGAAAATGTGAAATTGTAAATTCTGCCTCTGCCTCTATGAAAAGTAGATAAATTTTCTCCCAGGCAATCCAGGGATGTCTATCTCAAAGGCCTGGGAGATGTCCCTTTGAAATGTAATCATAAAGAAAGATGGGACTACTGTCTCCTGGCATGATAGGAGCCTGACTTCCACAAGCACTAGTAAGCAAGCACAGATGGCTTAATCACATTGACTAACCTCATTCAGTGTCCTTCAGTACTTTTCACTAGCTCATTCCAATGAAAACTCAATCTCCCTTGAGTTTAATCTCTTTCTCATTGCAGCAGTCTTGAATAAAATCTTCCTTGCCTGTTTAACTCCATCCAGTGCAATCTTTCTTTGACAACATAATACAACATTGAGAAATTCAAGAAAAAATAATTTATGACTATTTCCATGGATATCAATAAAAAGATTTGATAATTCAACACAGATTCCTCATGAAAGCACCAGCTTAATATAGATAAAAATGAACCCATGCATATACACACACATACATATATATCAGACCATTAATGTAAATAAGATGCTCACTATTGAAAATGAAAAAAGTAAAAACAAAAGACAATAAACAAAAACAAATAAAGTCATAAGAATGTGTAATCTAAGAGAGTAAACAGTAAAACTAGTATAAAGAGTGAGAAAATTTATTAAAGATGAGTATTCAGTTGATATATAAAAATGAATAGCATTGCATATATAGACAATAGGCATTTGTAATAAAAATGGAAGAGCAATTATAATAGTAACAAATACTGTTAAATAAAATTTGCATGGAATAAAATTAGAAAGAAAAATGTGAGGCTTACCTCAGGAAAACTTTAAAACATCCTCCCAAATCACAAGTGTATATTGAATAAATGGAGAAAAATTCTATGTTCTTAGAAGCATTAGTGTCATTAAGATGTTAATTCTCCCCAAATTGATATATAAATTTATTATGACCCAAAAAATATATCAGTACCTATTTCTTTCTTTTTTTAAAAAATAAACTGGACCTATATGCATTGTTTTTAAAGCACACATGCAAAGTAAGAATAAATATGTAAGGAATTTGGTTTTTTTTAAAAAAGCGACAATATTCATGAATATTATGTATATGATAAGAGTATTATGGTTAAAATAGGGAATGAACAGAAGGACTAATGAAGCAGAAGGGACATTTTAGACATAGGCCAAGTGAATATGATAATTTATGAGAAAGTTGACATAGAAAATCCGTGGACAGAAGTTAATCTTTAAAATCATTGGATTAGGACAGATTGCCATTGGGGGAAAAAAAGATAGAATTGAACTCATATCTTACATTTTACAAGAGAGTAAGTTCTAAATGATCAGAGATATAAATATAAAAAAGTAATGTCACACAAGTACTAGATGGAAGTGTGGATGAATAATTTGGAGCCTAGCTATAGTAAAGCCTTTCTAATTATGATTCAAAATTAATAAGTGTTGCTTTGTCTCCCATGGATTTGTCACCCCTTTTCCCCTGGGTGATGGAGCCACCAAAGATTACTCAAAACCCATCTCTTCTGAGTCGTGAGAAGCCCTGAAAGAGGTTAATCTCCCAGAAGCCTCAAGAGAGAGGCATTCCTTCCATTGGGGAAATTAACCCCAAATTGGGGTTCTCTTCCTGCATTTATTCTCCAGACAAGGAAGTTACAGGAAGAGTACATAGGTGGGGTTTTTGCTAAGTATAGTCTAACAAGTTTAACAATAGAAGCTGCTAACATCCAGTAAAACAAGCAAGGTGACATTTCATAATGCAATTTGCAAGAAGTTAAGTTGATCCACCAACAAAAGCTTGATCTTAGCAAGCATTCTCTCTCCTCACTGCAATTTCCCAGTATCTTTACATATCAATCAGTAACCTGTCTGTCCTTTGAGCCAGCAACCTTGCTGTGCTACAATTCTTTATCTTACAACAGAGACCATAGCCTGAGGAAAATTTCCTGTCTTTCTCAAGGTTAACATTTTATATGCATTTTTAAGAAGTTAGGCTAAACTGGAAACTGCAAGGCTTTGGAAAACCAAGCCCTGTGAAATACATTTGCTTTATGTATACTCCACAAATAAGAAGTAGTAAAAAGAGAATAATATATTTAATTCAGTAAACATTAAAAAACTGAATAGAAAATATGTCAAAAGATAAATGGGAAACTGGGAAAAGTATTTGCAGCTAATATCACAAAGAAATGAAACAAGGAAGAATCAAGATATATATACACTTTATTTGTTCAAATTTGCCAAAAAAAAAAAAAAAAACAAGTAAAAATAAAACCTAAAGAAAATTATTGCTCATAGGAGAAAGGAAATAGAGTGAAAGGAAGAGCAATAAGATTGAGATTAGAAATATACCTAATTAGACAGATAGTTTTTGAAATCATGTGAATGTTTTATATAATAAAACAACAAAACCAAATTTTAAAAAAATCTCTAACAGTTAAAAACAAGACAAAACAAATTTAAAGGATTATCAGATTGGTGACATAATCATTCAGAGAACAGAATTGTTCTTACTATACTTAGAACACAGTGTTTGACTATAAATAGTAGCAAGCTTCATTGTAAAGATAAAATTGGCAACAAAGAAATCTTTGCTGTATGTAATAGTTTTATCACTAGTCTAAATTTGAAATACTATGACCATTGATTATTATAATCTTTGTAAAACTACTTATTTTCTAACTCTGTCCACTAAAAACATATGCTAATGACAACAATCAGTTGGCAATGCTCTCCTAAAACAGATTGATTTCTAAATACCATTTTGTACCTTTAAAAAAATAACACAGTCCCTTGGATTAATGGTTGTATAGAGTTAAGAATGAGAAAATGTGTAAGATGAAAAAGAAAGAAGCCATGAAGGCCAATAAGGTTGTCTCAAAAAGACACTCATCATTGAAGTGCTTTGGCCAACATGGGACAATTGTGAAAATTAAAAAAAAGTAAAAATTATATTTGATTAAAATAGTGACATATGAAAAACCATGAAGTCATAATGTTACAGGAGAAAGGAGATGTAAAAACAAACTTCTTGGACACCATTAGAGATTGCTAGAGCATTAACTCAAAACAATGAACATCAATTACAGGGTATAATAATTACAGAATTATTATAAAAAAAAGAATTCTGCATTCATTTAAATTTCCAGTATGAACTGTATCTGGGATAGCCAAATAGTTCACATGGATAAGGAAAAGCTCTGTACATCATAATTCCGTCTAATAAATGCAGAAGAAATGATAAAATTAGGAAATCATTATTTTCACCCCTAATGAACAAATTGATCCAGGCAAATCATCAATGGAGAGTAAAACCATCAGGTGAAAGGTTGATTGGGAACTTTAACTTGACATAGTCTTGCTGTCACCTCCTGAACTCATTAACCAATGTTAGCCTCCCTAACATGCATGAGAAAACCAGACAATATGTGCCTACTGACAGGATGTAATATGAAATAGCTACAATGCCTATGCAATATTATTGTACAAACAAAACAAAGCAAAAAGATTCTCAGTCAAATCAGGCTGACAAGAAATTCATGGAATAAAGTGGCAAGTTAAATGATGCATTGAGGAAGCAATCAGGCAAATACAGAATGTGGGACATTCACTGGACACCTAATGTGGTTTTTAAAGGAAGAATATTGCATACAAAAATAGTAACATGAGCAAAACAGAAAAAAAAAAAGCTGTTCTAAATTAACAGACACTTAAAATACTAAAAGTAGTATAGGAACTGGATATAGTGAGTGAACCTTGCCTAGATTCAAGTTGAATGAATTGACTATACAAGAGCATTTTTAAAAAGAGCATTTTAAAAAAATCAATTAGGATAATGTGAATATAGACTATGTATTCGATACTATGAAGGCATATTATTAATTTTTAAGTGTGATAATGATAGAAATTATTTAAGAAAGATTTCCTGTGTTTTTGAGATGCATACTGAAAGTATTTGAGATACTTTCCTGTCTTCTGAGATGCATACTGAAAGTACTTGAGATACTTTCCTGTCTTTTGAGATGCATACTGAGTTGACATGATGCATAAATTTTGCTTTAAATACTCCAGTAAAACAATTTTTGGATGTTTTAAAAACTATTGATAGAAGACAGATGAAGCAAGAATGGCAAATTATACTTTTCATATATCTTCAAAAACTATCAACATCTTGCTATACTTAGTTTAGTTATTTCCCACTCCTATTTTTTAACATATCATAAAAAATTTCAAACACACACAAAAAATTACAACTAATATTCTAAGCACACTTTTGTGTCTATTTGGATATTTTCATAATAATTTAAACTGCTGTATAGATGTTAAATAAATAAATGATCTAGATAGTCTTAGAATCATTTTTGAACTAGTTATAGATTATCTTCTAAATATATTAGAATAGATTAAGCCAGGCAGTTTCAGAAACATTTTTCAATAAGGTATGCTTACTAGGCTGAGGGAATCAAGGGAAGCTCTTCAATCACCATTTTAAAGAGTCATTTAGAATACTCATAAGACCATCTTAAACATTTGAAATAAAATATGGAGTACAAATCACCATAGGCAAAGCAGTGTGTTGTGAAGAAGGTATTATCTAGCTCTAAACTTTCATGATTTTATCACACTTGTAGAAGCTTAGAAAATTTCTCTCGTGTTCTTACGCCAGTACTTTGAAATGCCAAAAGATTTGCCTCTCAGCATACAGACTCATAAAAGCACAGTACAGACCTCAGTAATGTCTCCTGAAAATGCACATCTTGCTGAGGCACCAAATGACTGGAGTGGTTCATTAATCATGTTCCAATTTCATTACTTACAAAATACTTTCTGCCCTCCACCTTCCTTATCAAATATATATCTTATGGGCTGTCAATATATAAAAGTAGGTGAAATTTCATTAATGTCTAAAGATAACAATATGATGCCAGTTATGGATTGCCTTGGGGCATTTTAGTTTGCAAATTCACAGTTTAGCATTTTGACACCAATCAGGCAACATATTTGGGGGCTACTTTGTTTATATAATTATTACACCATTAGGCTCTTTCAGCTTTTGGATCATATAGAGATACCAAGAATTATTTTAAGAGAATGTCACTCATAGCACAATAAAACTGGCAGCTTGGGGTAAGAAACAGGTTTTATTGGACCTTTTATTTTTAAAAGAACAGCAAATTCTGGAGTTGAGTATTATTAGTAGTAGAATTAATAGCTAACATGTATTGAACTCTTACTATAAGTCTCGCACTGTACTAAGAAATTTACATGTATAATTTCACATAATATTCACAGCAGTTCTATAAACTAAGTACTATTATTATTCTTTGCACTTCATATAGTACTTGAAGCATCACTGTTAATGAAAGTTTGTGAATAAATGAATGAATATGTTGATGTATGGGAAATAACTATATTTAGAAAGTTTCTGGAAAATATTTTATCTTTCCTAAAAACCTTTTTTAAAAAAAATCAATTAGCTGCATTAGAAGCATATGCTCCTATGAGAGTGCAATGAAGCATATTGTAGCCATTTATTTCTAAATGTAAAATCACAATTGAGTAACACACAATTGACTTTTACAATGTTGGTAACTTTGAAAAAAGTGATACAGTGAAATCATCAACCTTTGAATTGTTTTTGTAATTTTATTCTCAAAGTCATGACATTGTGGTTATATAGAGTGATGACAATGAACTCTATTCTCCTATGTTTTTTTCTATGTTCTCTTTCTCTTTCTCTGTGGACTTAGGAGTTTTGGATTCAAACCTCTTATTGCTCTAAAATAGATAAGCATAAATCTCCTTGGTAGGAACCATATAGCCTTGATCTGTAATTGAATCTCCCTTAAAATTTTGTGATAAAATTGATCCAGCCCAATTAAGTCAGGTAGATACTGCCTTTCTACTGTCTGCTTTTGTGGCCTCTACTGTGGTTTATCACTTCCATCAATGTTATTCCAGCATGTGTAATGGGTTTTTTGTGTGGCAGATATAAGGTTTAAATTCTTTTTCAAATGCTGCTGAACAAATAAGTGTAGTATATATGTCACAAGACTTTTTATAGTTACAAAAACAATACTTCTCATTGTTAAAGACTTAAAATTACAAAATTCTTGTTACTAAAATTAAAATCACTGAAAATCTCACAAACTATCAATAATTAATACTATTGTTTGTGCAGACTTCCTGACTTTTTCCCTGTGTGTGTGTGTGTGTATGTGTGTGTGTGTGTGTGTGTATGGTGTGTCTGCGATTGCATTTGTGTATGATTACATTGTACATGTTACTTTTAAGTTTTTACATTTAGCATCAGGAACATTTTCTGTTCTCAATGAGTATTATTCTTCGACAAGATATTTAGTATTTGTACAGTGTTATAGTATTAAGCTCTTTGGGTATATAATTCAATCTCAGTGTTGGATATTTAGAATTTTTTTTTTTAACATTTTGCTTGTTTAAATAACACTATAAATTTCTACATAAACTTCCATGCCCACAACATTCTTTACTGGAAGTAATTTTATGGGTCAAAATATGAGAAACATATTCAGGCTTATGTACAACCACCTTTAAAAGCACTATTTTAAAAATAGAGCACAGGCAATATTACATTTCTTTACAAACATTTTATATACATGGACAGCTTCAGATGTTTGAATTCACATTTAAGTTGAAGATCTTGCTCCTTGAATTTCAACTTTTCTAAATGAAAATTTTTCTTTTCTTTCTCATGTACAATCAATTTTATTACTTGTAGTGTAATTTTCTCTGGAAATAACCACCTCCATTTTCCAAGTCTCATGGAGCTCACATTCTAGTGGGAGAAGAGAGGTGATAAACAAGCAAACTGATGCATGAGCAACATGATAGTAGGTAGTGCTAAGTGTCAGTAAAGAAATAAAACAGAAAGGCAATGAAATGTGTGACTAAGGCAAGTTATTCTGTGATGATGAAAATTGCCATTCTTCTATCTTTACCTCATTACTCCTTACTACTTACTTCTTACTTCTTACAGAGGCTCTTTTCTATTAGTAGACAGGATTACTTACTTCTTAATAACTGCCTTCTCACAGAAGAACTTTTCCGTTAGTAGACAGGCTATCTAACACTACAGAAAATTACTCTGTATTCAGGTATGTCCTATGACAAACTTAAAATAAGTCCTGAACTTACTAGTGTAAACATTTCTCTGTCTTATGTATTTCTTCCTTTGTAGTCAAAATTAATGGTTTACATTTTTTTACATTTCTTCTAGAAAAAAATCAAGACTATGTAGCCGGGATCTCTGATTCTGTGAGCTTCATAGCATTAAAACTATCAACAGTGCTGCTACAGGATAACCCTCATGACTGGAAATCTACACACAAAGTCATAGTTAACAGTCTTGTGCCTTGCTTAACTTTATGTTGTGAAAGTGTATTAACTGTATAAACCAACTTGCTTGAGATTTTAAACTATTTCAATCAATATGCTCTAGGCCAAATTATCTCAGCAACAGATTTTGCAAGTTGGTTGACTTAATGATTTAACAGACTCAGCCAGTTTTTTGCTGAGGTCTTATTATGAATTAGGTACTAGACTAAGCATTTTCAGAGAGACTATGTCACAACATTATAATATGTTGTGGCAGGCAACAGTATACCCAATATACTTATGAGGAAACAGAAGCTTAGTTGAGTTTAACTGACTTGCCCATGTAATAATGAAGTAGAGAACAGATCTATGGTCAATAGAGATGAGAAAGTGGGGTGGGAACAGATCTATGGTCACTAGAGGTGGGAATAGGGGTTAGGGAAAAATTGGGTAATAGACATAAAGAACGATTATGATTTGTAATGATGAACATGTTAATAATACAGATTTGATCATCAGATATTGTATACAAATACTGATAGTCAATTCTGTACCCCATAAATATGTATAATCAATTATGTTTCAAGTGTAAAAAAAATATATAGAGCTAGAGTTTGAGCACAAATCTTCCAACTCTAAAGTTACTACTCATAATCTTCTACACGAATTATTTTATTCATTTATGATTTATTTTCAAAATATATGTACTGAATTTTAACTTCTTGCAGGCACTGTGCTTTATACAGACAGTTCTTGATTTGCAAGAGTTCAGCTTAAGATTTTTCCACTTTATAATGGTGTGAAAATGATACACATTTAGAAGAAACCATCTTAGAATTTTGAATTTTGATCTTTTTACCAGGCTGGTTATACATGGTGTGCTACTCTTTTGTGATGCTTGGCAGCAGCAGTAGCTTCCAGTCAACCACCTGATCATGAGGGTAAACAACTGACACTCTACAGTGTACTGTGTTGCCAGATGGTTTTGCCTAACTGTAGGCTAATATAACTGTTCTGAGCATGCTTAAGGTAGGCTAGGCTAAGCTATGATGTATGGTAGTTTAAGTGTATTAAATAAATTTCTGACATGATATTTTCAATTTAATGATGGGTTTATCAGGATGTAGCCCCTTTGTAAGTCAAGAAGCATCTGTATAGAAAAATAAAAATAAGATAAATAAATAAATAATAAGTAAGATAGTCTTTTCTTCTTGGAGTTAACTGTCTAAAGGGGCTAATGAAGGGGCAAATATTAATCAAAATGTAACTCAAGAGAACAAAATAACACAGGTCAGAAACTCATATTTACATAAAGAAGAGCATCAGAGGATAAATAAATGGTGATAAAATAATTTAATAAACTATTTAATAATTTTAATTATTAAGTTAAAATAACTTAATAAAGTATTTAATTGATCTAACAGACAACAGTGTATTCAAAATAATAATTGCACCAATGTATTTGATTATATAGAAAACACACACGTATCTATGCTTATGTATGCTTATGTATAAGTGAAATAAATGATAGCAGTGATGCAATAGGCAAGTGGAAGAAATTAAAAATATTATGTTATTATAAGGTACTTGCACTGCCTGTGAAGCAGTATAATGTTATTTGAAAGTGGACTTTAGTAATTTGTAAGTATATACAGAAAATTCTAGGGCAACCACTAAAACAATAAAAATAGGAGTATAATTGACAAGTAAAGAAAGAAGAGAAATTGGAGCAATAATACAAAATGCTCAGGTAAAATCACAAAAGGCACAAAAAAGTAGAAGACTAAAATAGAAACAAATAATAAGGTCAACAAATAGGAAACAGTAATAAATACAGGAGATATTAATTCAACTATATCAATAATCATCTTAAATATCAATTATTTAAATACACCAATTAAAGACAGAGATCATCAGGGTGTATAAAAAATAAGATTCAACTGTATGTTGTCTACAAGAATTCCACCTTAAATTTAAAGGCCCATATAAGTTAAAAGTAAATGAATGGATGAAGCTATACCACACTAACACTAATGAAAAGAAAGCAGGAGTTGCTATACTAATTTCAAATAGAGAAGATTTCAGAGCAAGAAAAGTTATCAGGTATAAAGCTAGATATTACATAATGATAAAGGGGTAAGTTTTCCAATTAGACATAGCATTCTTTAGTACACCTGTGCCTTAAAAAAGAGCATCAAAATACAAAAGTCAAAAACAGGTAGGACTGCAAGGAGAAATAGAAAAATCCATTACTGTAGTTAGAGACTTTAACACCCCTCTATCACAAATAGTCAAAACCATTAGGTATAAATTTTACAGACAACTTCATCCAACAGCATCAGAATACACATTCTTCTGAAGCTCATCTAAAACATTCTCCAAATAAGCCACAACCAGGCCTACAAAACACACCTTAACAAATTTAAAACAATAGAAATCATACAATGTCTGTTCTCAGACCAACACGGAATTAAACTACAAGTTAGTAACAGAAAGATATCTGGAAAATTCCAAAATATTTAAAGATTAAACAATATACTTCTAAATAACTCATGGCTCAAAGAAGAAATCTCAAGAGAAATTTAAAAAAATTATAATAAAAGAAAACAAATCTGTTAACTTATCACAATTTGTGGGATACAGGTCTAAAACAGTCATCTAAGCTTTCACATTATGGAACTAGAAGAAAAAAGTAAAACCAAAATAATAAGAAGAAAAGAAATAACACAAATTAGAACAGAAATCAATAAAGTTTAAATCAAGAAATCAACAGAGAAAATTAGCAAAATCAAAAGCTGGAGCGTTGGAAAGATCAATCAAATCAATATGTCTCTAGCCAGGCTAACTAAGAAAAAAAGAATGAGTTCACAAATTACTAATATCATAAATAAAAGAGGGGCATCACTCACTAGACAGCCCATGGGAATTAAACAGATAATAAGGGATACTAAGAACAATTCTATGCTCACAAATTTGGTAATGTATATAAAATGGACCAAGACATTGAGAGACACAATCTACCAAAACTTATGCAAGAAAAACTAGATATTCTAAACAGGACTGTATTTATTAAATAAATTGATTTAATAATTAATGACTTTCCAAAATAGAGTGAACCAGATCCAGATGCATTCATTGGTGAATTCCACTAAGGATTTAAGGAATACATTATACCAATTCTCTATATTCTCTTCCAGAAGGCAGAAGAAGAGGGACTGTATCATAACCCTAATCTGCAAGCCAGACGAAGATATTGCAAGAAACAGTAACTACAATCAATATCTATTATGAACATAAATGCAAAAAATTTCATCAAAGTATTAGCAGATCAATTCCAACAATGCATAATAATAATTATACACCATGACCAAATGGGATTTATTGCAGATATGGAAGGACAGTTCAACAATTGAAAATTAATTAGTGTAGTGCTCCACATAAACAAGCCATAGAAAAATAATCACATGATCATATTTAGACATGCAGAAAAATTATTTGGCAATACCTATCTATGATTAAAGCCCTCAGCAAAATAGTAATACAGGGGAACTTACTAAACTTAATAAAAAATGCCTACAAAAACCCTGTAGCCATCAACATACTTAATGGTAAGGAACTAGAAGCTTTCTTTTTAAGATCAGAAACAAAGCATGATGGCTTTATCACCACTGCTTTTTAACATCTTACTGGAAATCCTAGTTCATCCAATAGCACAAGAAAATGAAATTAAAGGTATACTGATTTGGAAGGAATAAATAAAACTCTCTGTGTGAAAATGACATAATTTTCTGTGTAGCGAATCTGAAATTCTTAAAAAACAATAACAAAAAACTCCTGGAACTAATAAGCAACTACAATAAAGTTGCAGGATAAGAGTTTAATACACAAAAGTCAATCACATTCCTGTATACAAGCAATGAAAAAGTGAAACTAAAATTAAAAACACAATATCATTTACATTAGCACCCCCCCAAAAATAAAACACTTAGGTATAAATCTAACAAAATATCTACAATAACTATCAAGAAAACTACAAAACTTCCACAAAAGAAATAAAAAAAAAAAAAACTGAATATAGGCAAAAAGATTCAGTATTGTCAAGGTGTTACTTCTTTTCAACTTGATACATAGATTCAATGCATTCTAATCAAAATCCCAAGAAATTATTTTGTGGATATTGACAAACTAATTTTAAAGTATATATGGAGAGGCAAAATACTCAGAATAACTCAATATTGAAGTAGAAGAATTCTGGCTAGCTTTAGCTCAGTGGTTTCTTCAATAAGGAATCAACTGAAGTAGAATAAAGTTGAAAGACTGATACTACCCACTTTAGAACTTAATATAAAGCTACAGGAATCAACACAGTGTCGTACCAGTGAAAGAACAGACAATAGGATCAGTGGAACGGAAATAGAAACCTCAGATCACATAAGTATAGTCAAATGAGTTTGACAAAGAAGCAAAGACAACACAATGAAGAAAAGATATTCCTTTCAATAAATGGTGCTATAACTACTGGACATCCACATGCAAAAAATAAATCTAGACACAAATTTTACATTCTTTACAAAAATTAACTTAAAATAGATCATAGACTTAAGTGTAAAAACTGTAAAACTCCTAGAAGGTAACATAGGAGAAAACTTAAATGACCTTGGGTATGGTGATGAATTTTTGATGAAACATCAAAGGTATTATTCATAAAAGAAATATTTGAAAGCTGGACTTCTATAAAATGAAAAGCTTTCTGTGAAAGAACTATTAAAAGAATGAGAAGACAAAACCCAGAATGGAAGAAAACATTTGCAAAAGACATATCTGATAAAGGACTGCTACCCAAAATATACAAAGAACTTTTAAAACTCAACAATAAGAAAACGAAAAACCTAATTTTAAAATGGGTAAGCCCCTCACCTGAACAGAAGGCAGGAAAGTGACATGGGACCTGGGACCCAAGCAGAGGCCCCTGGGAAGGCCTCCCCCAGCCCAAACAGAAGGCAGAATCATGCTGCAAACACTGCATCTGCACAGTTGGTCCACCACAGCTACAGCCATAGCTACTGCCACCACAAGGACAGCTCACCACTACAGTAGCAGCCAGGACCAACCTGCAGGCAACCCACTGCAAACTTGACTGCATTGACACAGGAGAGTCACCAGTGGAGAATGCAAAAAGAAGAGAAGTCTTTCTCCTCAAAGCCCACTCCAGAGAGTGATAGAAGAAGCAACTGCTCTGTCAGATGACCAGAGATCAGTGTAGAGATACTAGAAATATGAATAAACAAGAAAATGTGACACCACCAAAGGAATGCAGTGATTCTCAAATACCAGACCCCATAGAGCAGAAAACTCTTGAAATAACCAAAAAGAAATTCTGAGCAAAAATCTTAAGAAAATTCAAAGAGATAGGAGAAGACTCAACTAGAGAATGCAATGAAATGAGAAAAAATATCCAAGATAAAAAGGAGGAAATTTACAGAGAATCAGATCCAGGAAGCTCAAAGACCCCTAACAGATTCAGTCCAAAAAGGTCCTCTCTGAGACACATTATGGTCAAACTGGCAAAGCTAAAAGACAAAGAGATAATCCTAAAAGCAGCAAAGAAAAAGCATCAAGTCACCTATAAGGGCACCTCCATCAGACTAACAGTAGACTTCTCAACTGAAACTCTACAGGCCAGAAGAACATGGGATGATACATTCAAAATACTGAAAAGAAAAAATTGCCAGCCAAGAACACTATACTTAGCAAGGTTATGCTTCAGAAATGAAGAATGAATAGTATATTTCCCAGACAAACAAAAACTGCAGGAGTTCATCACCACCTGAATAGCCCTGCAGGAAATTCTCAAGGGAGTCCTGTATCTAGAATCCAAAAAATGATAATCACTATCACAGATATACAAGAAAAACAAAACAAAGCAAGCAAACAAACAAACAAACAAAAACCCCAAAACAAAAAAAAAGCCCACTGGTAAAATACAACTGCACACAAAAAAGGAAAACTAAATCTTACCACCTCTGGAAAAACCAATAAATATTGAAGATGAATAATAACAGGGGAAGAAAGGAACAAAAGACATTTAAAACATCTAAACAAAAATGATAAAATACTAGGATTAAGACAATATCTTTCAATAACAACCTTAAATGTAAATGGATTAAACTCCACACTTAGACACAGTCAGACTGATTGGATTAAAAAGCTACACCCAATTATATGCTGTCTTCAGGAGACTCACCTCACCTATAAAGACACACACAGACTAAAAGTGGAGGGATGGAAAAAAGATGTACCATGCAAATGGAAGCCAAAAACAATCAGGAGTAATTATTATTATATTGGACAAGACTTTAAACCAAAACCATAAAAAGAGACAAGGCCACTATGTAATGATAAGGGGGTCTATTCAGCAAGAAAACATAACAATCATGAATATGTGAGCACCCAACATCAGAGTACCAAGATATATGTAGCAAACACTATTAGACCTGAAGAAAGGGATAGATCCTAAAGGGATGTGAAGACCCCTCTCTCAGCATTGGAAAGATCATCTACGCAACAAATAAACATAGAAACACAGGATTTAAGCTACACCTTAGACCAGCTGGACCTGGCAGATATCTACAGAACATTTCATCCAACAACTACAGAATATACATTCTTCTCATCAGCATATTGAGCATTCTCCAGATAGACCACATGTTAGGTCGCAAATCAAGTCTCAGCAGCTTTTAAAAAACTGAAATCATCTCAAGTATCTTTTCAGACCACAAAGGATTAAAACTAGAAATCAATAACAAGTGAAACTCTGGAAACTATACAAATACATGGAAATTAAACAACAGGCTCCTGAATGACCTATGGGTCCTAGAAGAAATTAAATAGGAAAACAAAAAATTTATTGAACCTAACAAATACAAAGATACAACATACCAAAACCTGCAGAATACTGCAAAAGCAGTACTAAGAGAGAAATTTCTTGCAATAAATGCTTACAGCAAAAGAATAGGAAGGAATCAAATAAACAGCCTAACATAAAATCTCAAACAACCAGAAAGAACAATTTGATCACAGAAATAGTAGATTGAAATAAATAATTAAAATCAGAGCAGAACTAAATGAGATAGAGACCCAAAACACAATACAAAATATCAATACAATGAAAAGTAGGTTTTATGAGAAGATAAACAAAATAGATAAACCATTAACAAGGTTAACCAAATGAGAGAGATAGGGAGAGAGAGAGACACTCAAATAACAAAAATCAGAAATAAAAAGGAGACATTACAACTGATTCCACAGAAATATGAAGAACCATGGGAGACTATTATAAAAACTATATGCCAACAAATATGAAAACCTGGAGGAAATGGATAAATTTCTGGACATATACAAACTACCAAAAAGAAATAGAAAACCTGAACAGACCAATGACAAGTAATCAGATTGAAACAGTAACCAGCAGTCTCCAAACAAAGAAAAGCTCAGGACCAGATGGCATACTGTTGAATTCTACCAAACTTTTAAAGGGGAATTATTCCAAAAAATTGAAGCAGAGGCCAATCTCTCAAACTTATGCTATGAGACCGGCATCACCCTGATATCAAAACCAGACAAAGATACAATAAAAAAAGAAAACAATAGGCCAATATCTCTGATGAACATAGGCACAAAAATCCCCCCAAAAAAAAAAATAGCAATCAGAATACAACACATCAAAAAAATTATACACCGTGATCAAGTGGAATTTATTCCAGGTAGGCAAGGATAGCTCAACATACACAAGTCAATAAATGTGATGCACCACATCAACAAAATCAAGGACAAAAGCCATATGATTACCTTAATAGACAGGAAAATCATTTGACAAAACTAAATATCCCTTTACGATAAAGGCTGTCAGCAAATTAAGTTTAAAAGGAAAGTATCTCAACACAATAAAAGCCATATGTGACAAATCAACCACCAATTTCATCTTGAATGAAAGGTTTCTCCTTGAGAATAGGAACAGGACAAGGGGGCCTACTCTTACTACTCCTATTCAATGTACTATTGGAAGGGCTAGCCAGAGTAATCAAGCAAGATAAAGAAAAAAGTGGCATCCAGATTGGAAAAGATGAAGTCAAACTGTTTCTGTTTGTAGATGACATGGTCCTATATATAGAAAAGTCTAAAGACTCCATCAAAAAGCATTCCTAGAGCTGATAAACAATTTCAGTAATGTTACAGGATACAAAATCAACACATAAACTTCAGTAAAATTTTTATACGCCAATAATGAACTACGGGAAAAAGAAATCAAGAATTCAAGCATATTTACAATCATTACCAAAAAAATAAAACACCTATGCATCAATTTAACCAAGGAAGTGAAAGATCTCTACAATGAGAATTATAAATCACTACTGAAAGAAGTTAAAGAGGACACAAAAATGTGGAAAGACATTCTATGCTCTTGGATTAGAAGAATTAACATTGTGATAATGTCCATACTACCCAAAGTGATCTACAGCTAATGGAATCCCCATCAAAATACCAATGACATTGTTCACAGAAATAGAAAAAAACAATCCTAATATTCATATGGAACAACAAAAGACCCCAAATAGCCAAAGAAATCCTGAGCAAAAAAAAATAAAATAAAATAAAGCCAGAGGCATAACACTACCTGACTTCAAATTATATTACAAAACTATAGTAAACCAAACAGCATGGTACTGGCATAAAAACAGGCATGCAGATCAATGAAGCAGAATAGAGAACCCATAAGTCAATCCACATACTTAAAGGTGGCTGATCATTGACAAAGACAATAAGAATATACATGGAGAATGACTGCCTCTTCAATAAATGATGCTGGGAAAATTGGACATCCATATGCAGAAGAATGAAACTAGACCTGTACCTCTTGCCATGTACCAAAACCAACTCAAAACAGATTAAATACTTAAGTGTAATACCTGAAACCATAAAACTCCTAAAAGAAAATATAGGGGAAACACTTCAGAAAGTAGGACTGTGCAAAGACATTATGAATAAGACCCTCAAAGCACAACTAACAAAAAGAAAAAAAATAAACAAATGGAATTATATCAAACTAAAGAGCTTCTGCACAGTAGAGGAAACAAAGAGTGAAGGGACAATCTACAGAATGGGAGAAAATATTGGCAAACTATACATCCAATAAGGATCAAGAATATTCAAGGAACTCAAACAACTTCACAGTAAAATTAACAAAGAATCCAATTTAAAAATGGGCAAAGGAGTTGAATGGACATTTTTCAAAAGAAAACATACAAATGGCCAATGATTACATGAAAAAATGCTCAGCATCACTAATCATCAGGGAAATGCAAATCAAAACCACACTAAGATATCATCTCACTCCAGTTAGACTGGCTACTATAAAAAGACTGAGAATAATAAATGCAGGTGAGGATGAGAAGAAAGGGGAACTCTTCTACACTGTTGGTGGGACTCTAAAATAGTACAGTAGGAAAATAGTAGGGAGGTTTCTCAAACAACTGCAGATAAAACTACCATACGATCCAGCAATCCTACTTCTGAGTATATACCCAAAGAAATGGAAATCATCATGTCGAAGGGATACCTGCTCTCCCATGTTCATCACAGCTCTATTTCCAATAGCCAAGATATGGAACTAACCTAAATGTCCATCGACAGATGACTGGATAAGGAAAATGTGGTATATATACACAGTGGAATACTACTCAGCCATAAAAAATGAATGAAATTTTGCCATTTGTAGGAACGTGGATGAGCTTGGAGAAAATTATGTTAACTAAAGCAGACACAGAAAGAGAAATACTGCATGTTCTCACTCATAAGTAAAGAACGAAAAAAAGAAAAGAATAACTTAATTTCTGACCTTAGAAAAAAAATAAAATAAATATAATAAAAATGGGCAAAAAGTCTGAACAGATACCTCATCAAAGAAGACAAACAGATGATAAATATGCATATAAAAATATTCTCAATATCACATGTCATTTGAGAATA
The DNA here is from genome assembly GCF_027409185.1 of Cynocephalus volans. Lineage (NCBI taxonomy): Eukaryota > Metazoa > Chordata > Mammalia > Dermoptera > Cynocephalidae > Cynocephalus > Cynocephalus volans. The sequence continues at coordinate 117,047,537 of NC_084464.1, read as the reverse complement.
CAAATTAAAAGAACCATGAGATACCACTCCACACCTGTTAGGATGGCCAAGCTTTAAAACACTGACATTGCCAAATGTGGACAAGTATGTAGAACAACAGTAATCCTCATTCATAGCTGGTGGGGATGCAAAATGATAAAGCCCCTTTTGAAGAGAGTTTTCCAGGTTCTTTTAAAAGTAAACATACAGCCGGCCTCATGGCTCACTCGGGAGAGTGTGGTGCTGGGAGCACCGAGGTCATGGGTTCGGATCCTATATAGGGATGGCCGGTGCGGTCACTGGCTGAGCGTGGTGCGGACCACACCGTGCCGAGTGTTGCAATCCCCTTACCGGTCAGAAAAAAAAAAAAAAAAAAAAAAATGTAAACATAGAGTTACCACAAGATCCATCAATCATGCACCTTGGTATTTACCTAAAAGAATTAAAATGTTATTGGCAATTAATTGGCAATTAATGTTCACATAAAAACCTGTACACGGATGTGTATATCAGCTTTATTCATAATTGCCAAAACTTGAAAGCTAACAAGAAGTCCTTCAGTAGGTGAATGGATAAATAAACTATGACACATACACACAATGAAATATTATCCACCTCTAAAAAGAAATGAGCTCTCAAGCCATGAAAAGACATGAAGGAAATTTAAATGCATATTACTACGTTAAAGAAGACAGTCTGAAAAAGGTTATATACTATACGATTACAACTCTGTGACTTTCTGGAAAAGGCAGAACTATGGAGACAGTAAAAGATCATTGGTTGCCGGTGGTTAGTGAGGAGGAAAAGATAAATAGGTGAAGCACAGAGGATATTTAGGGTAGTGAAACTATTCTGTATAATACCATAATGGTGAACTCCTATCAATCCACATTTTCAGAACCCATAGATCACCACCAAAAGTGAACCCAAACTTAAACTACAGACTCTAGGTTATAATGATGTGTCAATGTAGGTTCATCTACTGTAATAAATGTACAGCTCTGGTGCGGGATGTTGATAGCAGGGACTGCTTTATGTGGAGGCAAGTGTATGTAAGAAAACTCTGGATCTTCTGCTCAATTTTTCTATGTAGCTGAAACTAATCTAAAAAATAAAATCAATTAAAAAATAATTACTGGGAGGCAAGATCAGGGCTATTTCTAACATCCACAATTATGGAGTTCTTGTTTTTACTGCTGTCTTGTGCTTCATTAAATCCAAGACAAGAGAGGACGTATAATGGAAATCCTGACTATGGTACTTTTCCTATAGACTGGGCAGTGCCCTTTGGTGTAGAAACTGCTGTACTTTCATTGTTTTCTCACTATACCATCGGTTTGCAGTATTTTCTTGCTGCACCATTAGTTCTAGAACAATTGTAACCAACTATGTTGTTACAAAGCCTACCCCATCTTTAGAAAATAGACTTGTAAACACTTTGAAATCCTGTGAAGCTGAGAAAAAGTGAAAATATCCTTTTGTTTATGCTGATATCAATCAATCGACATTGTCTCAAGTTTAAATTTTTCAAAATCTGGATTGAAAAATTAAATAAGTAGGTAGATAATTAAATAATTAGATAACAATGAAGTGTGCTGTCCTGGAAAGATGCACAGTACTCTGACAGCTTCTAAGGAAGGAATTTTTTTTTTTTTTTTTTTTGTCTTTTTCGTGACCGGCACTCAGCCAGTGAGTGCACCGGCTGAAACCGCGGCGGGAGCGCCGCACTCTTCCGAGTGCGCCACTGGCTCGGCCCCTAAGGAAGGAATTTAACCTACTCTCTGGAGCTGAAGATATATGTCAGAGAAGGCTTCTCTTCCTCAGGAAGTGGCTCTGGAGCTGATACTTGTTAACTGATAAGAATTAACTGGGTAGATCTGGGCCTATCCTGACTTATCCTGACTCAGCATTCTTCCTCCACTTTACCAAGACATGAGATTTATTCTCTCTGATACCAGTCTAGAGGGGGTGAGATATTAAACTAAACATAAGCATAGTAAACTGAAAATCTACACAATGATTTTGAGACCCCCAGCTCCCTCCCCTATGCTTACAGCCAGATTTCTATATACCAATAAGGAATGTGGAAGATTACTCTCTGGAGAAACATTTTAACTTTCAAATACTGGTATTTGCTGGGTACCTGCATGAAATTGCCTGGTGTTTACCCAATTGCCCAGCATGAAGCCCACCATTTAATGAGTCCTGCCACTATTTGTAGGACAAAAAGTCATTTTACTGCTTTAATCTTAAATATAAATGGACAGACTAGGGCAAGCAGACATTTGAGGAAATCCTCTAATATGAAACATAAAGATTAACCTTTCCCCACTCCCCCCAAAACAACAGCAAAATATGCCCCAGGGAAAACAGAATAAATGTTGGAAAGAGAAAAAAATGTCAACAGAACTACAATTAATATTTTCAGAGACATATGACAAGAAATTAATTATGTATATAACAAAGAATTATATGTCAAAACGAATAATAGAAAAAAATTAAACTTCTTAGAATTAAGAGATAAAATATAAATTAAAAATTTAGTAGACATTTTGGAAGGTAAAATTGAGGAAGTGAAATAAAATACAAAGAATGGAAGACTATTAGGAGATATGGGAGGTCCAAATGCTAGTAACAGGAGTTTTCCACAATAGAAAAATTAGAGAGAAGGAAAATATCAAAGAAATAATAGAATAAAATGCCTGGAAATCAGTCACATGGGTCTTAGATTAAAATGGTCCAATCAGTGCCAATAAAGAAAGCTTATTTTGAAATTTCAGAACAATAATGGTGAATTCAAGGTCTTCAGATTTTCCAGAAGTGGATACAGTTTATCTATAAAAGGTCACGAATTCAAATGCACAACAATATTTTCATAATAACAGGGGTACTGAAAGCTAAAAGACTAAGGAGCTACACTAACAAAATTTTGGTGGAAAATAATTTCCAACCCAATACTACACCTAGCCAAATCTTCATTCATGAGTAAAGAAAGAATAAAGGAATTTGAAAGCATGCAAGATTTTAAAAAATTTACTTCCTATGTACCCTTTCCTAGAAAGTTCATGGAGAATGTGTTCCATCATTATGAAGGTGTAAACCAAGAATGAGGAAGACATAGTATCCACAAAATAGGGAATTCAACAGAAGAGAGAGGTAAAAAGAATTCCAAGCATAATCATGAAGGGAGATCAGCTGTATGTCTGACTGAGAGAAAGATCATTTGCAGGTATTTTCAAAAGGATGTTTTTCCCATACTATAGGCATACTGACTGTTTGAAAAATAAACATTTTTATTTCTAATTATTAATATCTTCCTTAAATTCTTGACAATCTGATAATTTGTATTATTTAACACCTATATAATACTTACTAAATGCCTGGCATTGTTTCAAACACTTTACTTACATTAATCTGTTTAAAACTATATTAATCCTATATCACATAGATTATATTTTACCCTAAGATGTTAAGCTGACTGGTTAAATTACTATCTGCTTAGTGGCTGACCTGGAGGCACAGAGTCACTTTTGTTTTAAAGCTAATTGGGCTTAAGCTTTGGGCCTCTCATTTGGAATATGATCATATGGACAAACATTTTTTTGTAGAATGTACTAAAGACTTCATGTTATGGCGATTTGTAAGGATGCTGAGTCTCCCTGACTCTAACCTTTCCCCTTGTTCTTTGGAATCAGAACAGCCATGGGCATTTTGGGGATACAGGCAATGAGATGTTGAACTGACAGCATCAAGTCATCATGTAGAGTGTTATTTGTGCATGTAGAACACAGACCTGTGGAAGTTCTGTAACTAGTGAGTATATCTGTGTTTGGGTGTGAAACAAAGTAGGAGAAATGTATACATCACGTATTCACAAGAAATAAGCTTGAAAAGACTGTTTCAGCAACGTATTATGAAGGAGCTTCTCTGTCAATTTAAGGCAAATAAGAAAAGTGGACTAGAAAATTATCATAAAATTTAGTAGTTTCCAGCACACTAAGCATTTTTATGAGTGCTGTATGAATAGCGGGGCTTTTATATTTATGGCACGCATCCTTCCATAACAGTTGAATACCTGCAAACACATAAATTTGAGAGAATTCAAAGGCTTATATATATATACAAATGATCAGTAGATGATGAGAAGATACAATACTTTCAACATATTCATTGATAGATTTGTCAAATCATTCAATCACTAAAAAAGTATTGAGTGCCTACTATGTTCAAAATACCGTGCATATATGAAGGTGTGTGCATACGTTTCTCAAGTAGTTTACAATCCAGTTAAGATGACACAATATAGATATGTAAGTAGTACAAGGTAATATATGAGAGTAGCAAGATCACAAATTTAGGCACACATATGGCTTACCTAAAATAAGTTTCTTTTATTTATTACCTGCTTAAAATACATTTCTTGCTTCTGGGAGCAGTTTGATTGAAATGCCAGAAGTGTTAGGAATATTGGTATATCTGTTTTAATAATAAATAAAAATGGTAATTAAAAGGCACATGGTATAGAAAGAGTTTCATTTCTTTGCTCTCTATAAGAAAATAACATGATGTAAGAATGTTCCCAAAGTGATAAGAAAAGTCTTCCATGGGGAAGAGAGAGTGGGAGCTTTGTTAGGTTTTTCATTTTATGAAAAATTTAAAGAGCAGCAGTTGAGTTGATATAAACTTTTTTCACTAAAATTTAACTGTTACTCATCCCTCTGTCCGCTTCTGAGTAAAGAATTAAAGATCAGATATAATCCCCATAGTCTCTGTTAATGAGTCCTATTCAAATCATTCATATGAAAATTTAAATAAGCACTGAAATGTGGTCTCAGTGTTTTGTGCATGATTACTCTGTCAAAGTGTGTCAGGCTGAGACCAGAAGCAAGCATAGCAATAAAATTTTGACATAATTCATGGAAAAAATAATAAAAACCCAACATAAAGAGATAATTGCTTGAATAAAGGCAGTAAACATTTATTAAAACCTTATTATATATATGGATATCTAAGGGAATTATAAATAATTTGGTCAAGGTTGAACAAATTTATCAGAGCTGAGATTTGAACCCAGCAATTTGGTTCCAGAGTATGCACTGTTAATTGATGGACTGAAATACCTCTAAATGAGGAATGTATTAAAAGGGTTTTTTGTTATTGTTTTTGTTTTTATTTAATGAGTTATTATTAAAGTAAAATAAACTGAATTTGTTGATTAGAAATCTGAGCTGAAAATGCCTTGTGAAATGGTACAATTATTGGATGTTTTAGTTTAGGCTGCTATAACAAATTACCATAGACTGGGTGGCTTAAGCAGCACATTTATTTCTTACAGTTCTGGATACCTAAAGTTCTGTTATGGAAAGGTTTCCAAGGAAACGTCAGACACTTAGAGAGATGGAATAATCAGAAGATTTATTATGCTAGTGGGCCTCAGGTGAAGTCTTGTTCTGAATTCCTGGGTCCTGAGTGCAGGAAGAACAGGGGTTTTATACTTTTCTTGAGCAAGCATGCAAGCTTCTTTATTGGCTCTGCCTGTATCCAGGCAGAGTCACCCAAAACTGGGGGCTTCATCAAGCAGGTGAAGGGCTTCATCAAGCAGGGTTACAGAGGCAGGAAATGTGGTTAGGGCATCTTTGTAAACTGAGCAGGCAGCTTCTCCGAAACAGGCAAGCAGCGGAGTTACAGAAGCCAGAGATGCAATCAACCATTAACCACTAAATGAGCTCTTAGGGGTCCCTTATAAGCAAGCACATTCCAGCTGCAAGTTTAAACAGGGGCTTAGAAATCTACTTTTGTGGGGGCTTCTACGGTTCTACAGGTCATATGTCTAAAATAGGTCTACAGGTTTCTGGATGGTCTAGAAAAGAATCTGTTTCTTTGCCTTTGCCAGTTCTAGAGGTCACTTATGTTCCTTTACTCAGGGCCACATCCATGTTGTGCTCTATAAATATTATTTTCCACTAAAAGAACTGAAGCTTCTTGGAAAGATGGTTGATTCCAGTTCAGGGACAAGAAATAAACAAGATGAGCTTTGTCTCAACAGAAAGAAAGAAAACTATGAAAGGCTACTGAGATCATGTTAAAAGACAGGAACCAACTTGAATAATCTCCCACTTGCTGAAGATTTTACAATTTAAACATTAATAAAAATGATAATTATGGTAGATTGAAAGTTATCAAAAATATGTTAAAGTCTCTGAGATTATGACAGTAAATAAAATAAAAAAGAACTGTTATTGGTAATTTATACAGAAGAAGAGGAAATCAACACATTATTGTGAAAACTGCTGAATAAAATGAAAGAATCAAGCATTTATTCTGCCTTTCCGGTACAATGTACTTCACGATGACCAAAAATAGATAAGAATTTTTTTCTGCATGTTAAAATTGCAGCTAATAAAGGAAGAAAGAAAAACAAAATTAAATGCCACTATTATGCCACTCTTAATGAAGTAAATAATATAAGCAATGATAATCAATGACTGCTAAAACCATTAGGTGAGAAGCTGTCAGGAAACTTTATCAGGACAAATCAAACATCTGAATCCAATAATCAATAATGGAAAAGAGAGACAACCAGACAATACCGTAACTGTTCTGAACTATCCTTGATAATACAGACTCGTAAAATGATTATAGGTTATAGATCCAACTAGCAGTTTTAGGAAACACAGGAAACAGAGCAACAAATTACCTGGGGAGGGTCTCTTCTCCACACTTCTCATGTAAGCAAGACCGGCCAGCTCCTGGGCTTCATATGTATGCACGTGATTCAGGTTCAGTTAGTGAGAATCTCAGTGATGCTTTAGGGATGAAATTATGAGAATGGAAAATGTCTGCCTAAGATCGAAGCCAAAACATATTGAAGCAGAACCAAGAGAAAGAGAGAGAAGCACAAGACCCTTTCTGAACTCCTGGAGGTAGATGTGTGTGAAGCCAATATGCCACTTTTTTTTATTCGTGAATTTTTTATTAGTAAAATTAGTATAATTCATTCTCTTTCTCTCACTTTCTCCATCACTTCTGCAAGTTTGCGTCGGGTTTCTCTTACTTACCATGGGCTGGGCAGTGTGATAGGTGATACACAATACGTTTTCAGAGGCCACAGTGGAGGCTTCAGCAACATTTGTTTTTACAACAGAAGTCTCTGTCACCAGAGAACCCATTCAGGCATGTGATAGTCTGGCTTAAATCTTGAAAAGATATTTGTGACAAATTATCACTGTCCCATTAAATACACTACTAAGAACTCTGAGAATCAGTAGAAGTTAATTTATGTCCGTGGCAGTCATAGCAAAGAGAACATAGAAGAAATATTAGATTGAAACCGTCTAATCTCCCACATGGAAAAGTAATGGTCACCCAAATGTCACTTGAATTCGTTTGGTCTGGGGACACTACCTTTTGAGGTGATTTTAGCCTAGAGAGCAAAAGGTAATAAAATAAAATATTTGAAGGAAGATTTAGGTTCCACATAAATTTTCATTCTTTAATTTTTTTCCACCATTTCTTTAATGATGTGGTTCTTGGACATTAATCCTTCTGCTTACATATTTCTGAGCACTTCAGTCTGTAATCCAGCTCCCAGAATATAACAAAATTCTCCAAGTGTAATCTGATCAGTGAGATTTTTTTTTAAACACTACTACCTTCACTGACTCCAATGAGTAAATATTTTGCTTCTATTTGTGTTTTCAAGCATCCTACACAGTTTTCCAGTCTTGATGTCTGATTATAGATATTCGGGATGTGGGAAGATTTGGGAAATGAGATCATGAAGTACTATTAAACCAAAAACACACGGCTACTAATGTTTTTTTTTTTTTTAATGTTTTCAGAAAATTTTTATTTTTTATTTTTATTTTTATTTTTATTTTTATTTATTTATTTATTTATTTTAAATTTTATTCTGTCGATATACATTGTAGCTGATTATTGCTCCCCATCACCAAAACCTCCCTCCCTTCTCCCTCCCCCCCTCCCCCCAAACAATGTCCTTTCTGTTTGCTTGTTGTATCAACTTCAAATGATTGTGGTTGTTATATCTTCTCCCCCCCCCCCCCGGTTTGTGTGTGTGTGTGTGTGTGTGTGTGTGTGTGTGTGTGTGTGTGAATTTATATATTAATTTTTAGCTCCCTCCAATAAGTGAGAACATGTGGTATTTCTCTTTCTGTGCCTGACTTGTTTCACTTAATATAATTCTCTCAAGGTCCATCCATGTTGTTGCAAATGGCAGTATTTCATTCGTTTTTATAGCTGAGTAGTATTCCATTGTGTAGATGTACCACATTTTCCGTATCCACTCATCTGATGATGGGCATTTGGGCTGGTTCCAACTCTTGGCTATTGTAAAGAGTGCTGCGATGAACATTGGGGAACAGGTATACCTTCGGCTTGATGATTTCCATTCCTCTGGCTATATTCCCAACAGTGGGATAGCTGGGTCGTATGGTAGATCTATTTGCAATTGTTTAAGGAACCTCCATACCATTTTCCATAGAGGCTGCACCATTTTGCAGTCCCACCAACAATGTATGAGAGTTCCTTTTTCTCCGCAGCCTCGCCAGCATTTATCGTTCATAGTCTTTTGGATTTTAGCCATCCTAACTGGGGTTAGATGGTATCTCAATGTGGTTTTGATTTGCATTTCCCGGATGCTGAGTGATGTTGAGCATTTTTTCATATGTCTGTTGGCCATTTGGATATCTTCCTTAGAGAAATGTCCTACTTAGCTCTTTTGCCCATTTTTTAATTGGGTTGCTTGTTTTCTTCTTGTAAAGTTGTTTGAGTTCCTTATATATTCTGGATATTAATCCTTTGTCAGATGTATATTTTGCAAATATTTTCTCCCACTCTGTTGGTTGTCTTTTAACTCTTTTAATTGTTTCTTTTGCTGTGCAGAAGCTTTTTAGTTTGATATAATCCCATTTGTTTATTTTTCCTTTGGTTGCCCGTGCTTTTGGGGTCGTATTCATGAAGTCTGTGCCCAGTCCTATTTCCTGAAGTGTTTCTCCTATGTTTTCTTTAAGAAGTTTTATTGTCTCAGGGTGTATATTTAAATCCTTAATCCATTTTGAGTTGATTTTAGTATACGGTGAGAGGTATGGATCTAGTTTCATTCTCCTGCATATCGATATCCAGTTATCCCAGCACCACTTGCTGAAGAGGCAGTCCCTTCCCCAGTGAATAGGCTTGGTGCCTTTGTCAAAGATCAGATGGCAGTAAGTGTGTGGATTGATTTCTGGATTCTCTATTCTATTCCATTGGTCAGTGTGTCTGTTTTTATGCCAGTACCATACTGTTTTGGTTATTATAGCTTTGTAGTATAGCTTAAAGTCAGGTAGTGTTATGCCTCCAGCTTTATTTTTTTTGCAGAGCATTGCTTTGGCTATTCATGGTCTTTTATTGTTCCATATAAATGTCTGAATAGTTTTTTCCATTTCTGAGAAAAATGTCTTTGGAATTTTGATGGGGATTGCATTGAATTTGTATATCACTTTGGGTAGTATGGACATTTTCACTATGTTGATTCTTCCAATCCAAGAGCATGGAATATCTTTCCATCTTCTTGTATCCTCTCTAATTTCTCTCAGCAGTAGTTTGTAGTTCTCATTATAGAGATTTTTCACCTCCTTGGTTAACTCAATTCCTAAGTATTTTATTTTTTTGGTGGCTATTGTAAATGGGCAGGCTTTCTTGATTTCTCCTTCTGCATGTTCACTATTGGAGAAAAGAAATGCTACTGATTTTTGTGTGTTGATTTTGTATCCTGCTACTGTGCTGAAATCACTCAGGCTACTAATGTTAATGATCTGAAAAAACTGAGTGAAATATGGATAACACAAGCAAACAAGAGTAGTTCAAGAATTGGAGAGGGGAGCATCGTACAGCTTGAAATTTTCTCTTTTCCCAGCACTATTTTTATTGGATAATATGCCAATGAAGTGACATTTAACTGTGTTATGTTTAACATACTGTTTGCCCTCTGACTTTGATGGTTCATTTGTTCCAGATATCAAATAAGAATCTGAATTTATTTTTCTCCTTAACTTAGTTTAGGTTAGATTTCTTCTCTCTTAGACATATATAGTTAGTTCTATCCACCCATACATGGAGGTCTATATTCACCCCTCATGATCTCCATAACTTAATAATAGAAATCCTTTCCATTCATATTCTTTCAACTAATTTACTGTGTATCACTCCTGGTTTTATATTATTCAGAAAATTGATTGTATTCCATGTTTCATAAACAATATTAATTAATGTCAGGGAAAGGTAGGAACAAGAACGATGTTCTATGGGAAAACACAAAAACATGACTAAGTTTTCATGGATCTATTAGTTAACCCTTTTGGAATGATTATTTCAAAGATTCTAAGTCTATTTAACAGAATTGACATTCTGCACCATTTCTTCACCTTGACCACAAGAATACCATGACAGGCCTTGTCAAATTCTTGGAGAAAATGAATATACTCTATCTTCAGGATTCCTCGGACATGCAAATGTCAGAAAATAAGTTTAGTTTTACATCTATTCTCAGTGATCTCTTGCTATCTTCTGATAATTCAATGCAATAATCCATTTAAAAATTTTCTAGGGATGGATATTATATTTACTTGTCTACATTTTCTAGACATATTTCTTTTGTACTTGTATGTTTGCTTTTAAATTTAGGATTTTTTCAGTCTCCAAAAATTCTCTATCATCTCCAGTTCTTGGATATTTTTTTTTTTACCAATTATCTACTATCACTTTTGTCTCTCAGTAATTTCATTGCATATAATTTGCTCGACCCTAGATACTAATTTCATTTAGATGCAAACCATGATGCTTTACATATGTCTAGGATATATCAAGTTCTTAACCATTTTTCTTGTATTCTCACTTGAGATAATTTTTTCTTTATGGGAAGATATCACAATCGCAGTTGAGTTATGCAGCTATTAATTGATAGAGCACCCATCATAAGTAGTAGGAAGGTAGGAGAAACAAGGCATCCAAAAGCTCAGAGGAAGAATGAGGTGCCATTACTGAGACTTTAGATCACATGGTAATAACAAGAATGGTTACATATATACCTTTCAAATGATTGACTTTACCCAAATGCTCTTCTCTGCACCTTGCTTTTCTCACTTAAAATTACATCATGGTAATCCCTATGGTTGAATTGAACTCAAAAATTTCCTTTCTACAAAAAGTCTGCTTAAAATTCTGTGATATTAATGTAACACAATTTATTCAACTATCCCATCATTGGCAGACACATATTGTTATATGCGTTTACCCACTTATAATAATACGTGATGCAAGCAAAGATTATTTTTCATATCTTTGCATACTAGTGCTTTTATTTCCATGGGATTGACTCTCAGGTTGTTGGATTGAATCGAATGCCTATTTTTACTTTGGATAACTATTGACAAATTGCTTTCCAAACATCTGTAACAATTCATATTTCCAGCAGCAATGTGAGCATACTATTTTCCTCTCATAACAACCAGATATAGTTACTGTCACTCTCTTAATATTTTTCAATTTAATCTTCAAGAACTGTAATTTCATTATGAGTTTGAAATTTACTTCCCTCTAAATACTAGTGAGATATAATACATTTTTATAAATGTACTGCTTACTTGGATTTAATCATCTATGAATTACTCATATGAATATTTTGTCTGTTTTTCTACTGAATTAATTTTACTGAGCATTTTAAATTTGTTAAATACCTGCTATTTTCTCCAAATTATAATTTATCTTTGATGTGGTTGGTGATATATTTTACCTCATGCTAAAATTATTTATAAGTAAGCGAATCATGGCACTATTTCATTTTATACTTCTGAGTTTCCAATTTTGATTCAGAAGAGCTGCTGGACTCTAGATTATACATATATTTTCCTAAATTTTATTTAAGATTTTATTATTTTATACTTCATGTAAAAATCTTTTATAAGGCTGAATTTCTTTGTTAAGTGAAAGTCCAAAGATATATCCTGCTTTATGGATAGCAACTTGTACCAGCATTGTTTAAAAAAAAATCTTTGCTTTTTGAATTGAAACAATCACTTTTTCATATGTTAAACTTCTATATATTCTGGGCTCTATTTCTAGGCTCTGGATCTACTATATATTTGCCTTTTCCTATTTCACTTCTAGAATATTTTGATAATGTTGAGTCATGTATTTTTAAGGTAAAGCAATGTCCCATTACCAAGGTACTAACCTTGGTTATTATAAGACAGTAAGCTTTCCTAAGCTTTAAGGTAATTTTAGAATTTAAAAAAAACCCAGTTGGGATTCTAATTGGAATTACAATACCTTCATATATTAATTTTGGGGGCAGTAACATTTCTTATATTAAGTCTTTTTACCTGAGAAAAGGAAACATGCTTTTATTTGTAGAGATCTCATTTTATGTCCTTCAGTAAGATTCCATGGTTTTCTGCCTAAGCATTCTATGCTTTTCTTGTTAAATTTGTTCTTAAGTTTTTTTATAACTTTTATTGCTATTGTGAATTGAATAGATCCCTTTCCATTTTTTAGTTTTTTATGCCTAATAGATTTATTTTCTGTAAGCCTGCCTATCAAAGTTTCATAATTAGTTGTAATAATTTTAATGGTCTCATGAATTTTCTCTTGATTTTAAGGAAAAAACTTAAAATGCATTTCCCTATTTTAAATACTTTCTTTGATAGTTTGAATTGACTATTGAAACCCAAATAATGTTCAATGCGTTATTTTGACAGAATGAGAAATGAATAAACATTTTGGCAAAGTTGGCTCAGAAGATTACTGAGTAGGGTCAATGCTGAATTCTGAGCACTACTTTCCTTTTTCTTCTCAACCTCAGGTCCTGAGTCAAGTTTCCTACAAACTCACGTCTACCAGTTTCTGAGTGCATTGTAAGCTTCAGCAGCATACAACACTGTCCTCACGGGTAGGTGGTTTTGAAAATCGACTTTCTTTCCCTAAAACTTGTGTTTGGTGTGCTTAGAGTGAGCACCTGGGCAACTAAAATCTGATTACCTTGATTCCGTTCCCCTAATGTCATGTCTTCTCTGTAAATCCAGTCCATGTGCCTGGATTTCTACCCTGGTGTCCTCTCTTCCTGCTTCTACTGCATGGCATGGGGCCCCAAAGATCTTACCCAGATATTATAACCTTAACCATCCAGTAGGTCTACTCTGCTCCCCAATCACAGCTATATGCTTGACATCCAGCTTGAAATGAAAAAGACCACACAGATGGTCCTCACTCGGTCCTATGTATCATCACGACTAACGTACCCATAGATATAACCATGGTATACGTTTATATTATTCAGTTTCTGTTATTTATAACAGAAATATCTGGAACTGAGTGAATTGTAAGAAAACAAAATTTATTGCTTACAGTTTCAGAGGCTGGAAAGTCCAAAGTCCAGACAACACATCTGGTGCGAGCCTTGGTGGTGACAGTACTGCAGGAGTCTCACATGGCAGAAGATAGTGCAGCAGAGAGAGAGAGAGAGACTAATCTTTTCATTCACTCTTCTTTTAAGGCCCCAGAACCACACCCCTGACCACCATTATTAATCCATTCAGTACAGCATGGTCCTACAATCTAATCACCTCTTCAAGGCCCCAACTTTCATTTACCATAATAGGATTTCCCACCCTCAACAGTTATAGTGGGGATTAAGCTTCAGTGAGGTTGGGGGAGCATACAATCTACAGCAAAGTTGAACCTGAATTTGCCAAATTTGTCTAAATATAGTAAGTTGAAATACTGCCATCTAGTCTCTTCCATTCTCTGGAGACTAGATTTCCCCCAACATCCACCCTACTCTTTTTCCCATTTCTCATTAGACTACCACTGAACCACTCTACATCTTATGGTGTCTCCATGTTAGGTATGGGTAGATTTGGGAATTCACAGAAAAAAATATATAAGGTAATAATCAAAATTAAAATCAAATGATTACTAATCTCATTACTGTATGCCAGATATTTTTCTAAATGTTTTAAATCTATTAATTTATTAAATTCTCACATGAACCATATGAACTATTCCCATTTTATAAATGAGGAAATTAACTGACATACAGAGTAGGTTTCTTCTCTTGAAATTTAGGCTTCTCTCTTCTCATGTGTCAGAACTTACCTATTTAAAGATAATAAGGAGTGTTTCCAAAGTCATCATAGTACGTAAATATTCTTTCAGTTTGCTCCAATCAGGGATTATTCTGCTCTTTTACTTTTTCTTAGCACTTTTTGTTAAGTTTTTTTCTAATTTGTGGCCAACCCTTTCTGATGCTCTTAACATTTTGTGACATTCACTGCATTTATTTTTTATCTAATTATGGTACTTATTTTTTATAGCTATTTCCTTTTATAACCTAAACTCATCTTTAAACTTACTGTACATTCACACTGTTTTCCTTAATTTGGTTTCCTTTCTTGCCTCACAATGAAATATATCATAAAATCTTAGTGTTTTCTACCATGTTGAGCCATATTTCTATTTTAGAGGCTCTTGCTCTAGGATTACTTTGAAATCTAATTTGAAATTAATGTTTGACAATTTCTAGAATTATGTCCTAGATTTTCTTCTGCAAGCTTTTGGGATCTTCTCTATATCCCAGATACATCAAGATATCAATAAGATGTGATTGGCTGTGTGTTATTTTTGTTCATTGTACTGGGCATTCAGTGAGTCCATTCAATCAGGAAACATCTGTCTTTCAGGCCAAGGAAATTATCCTTTTCTCTGTAATAATATCACCACTTCCAATCTCCTTTGCTTTCTCTTTCTGAAACTGCTATTAGTCAAATGTTAGGTATTTTGTATAAATAATTTTATTTCTATTTTTTTCCTCTTGTCTTTGGGAGTTAGGAGTCTCTCTCGTATGTTTCCTCTAAAATATACACTGTGGGGAGAAATAACTTGTCTGCTCAGGGGTTTAAATGATTCTTATACAGGTATTCATACATGAACTCCATTTTTGCTCACTTCACTTCACCTCACATTCCTAGATTTCTCACATCTCTGGGAGTGTTCTCCAGGGTGAATCATCTGGGAGCTCATTTAATTCTTCCTCTAAAGACGCTGAGGTTTGACTTTCCCTTTTCAGTCAATTACAATAATTTAATCTGTTTTCTATCATCATATATTGTGTTTTAGATTTACACGTTTTCTCATTGTATTGCGAATGGAATTGGTATTCCTATTACTAATTTTCTTTGAAATTTTACTGTAATTCTTAAGTCACAGTTGTCAAACTTATTAGAGATGCACCACTTTCAGTGGACTGTTTTTATTCACCTCTTCCTTGTCTCCTGTCATCAGTCCACACTATTCCTTCTTTCAGGAAAGACTCACCTCCTTATAGCACCCTTTACTTCTCTAACACAGTAATAATCACACTAGGTGGTTATCGTCTAAATGCTTGTCTGAACACAAAAGTGTAGGCCCCATGAGAACAAAACCATGCTTTATTTTCTGTTGTCTCTACTCACACAGTGTCACTCAATAAATATATGTTGAAAAGATAAATGTAGTTTTTGTGTGACCCTATTCTTCATCCCCACATGGACAAGTGAAAGTAGAGAGAAGTGATGTTGATGACTCTGGGCATGATTTCTGTCATGTCTTGGATTCACACTCCAGAAAGACAGCATAAGAGCCAATTAGCCATGCCATCTCCGCATATGGCTTTCACCATATGTCTCGCAGAAAGTTACCAGACACAAATGCACCATCATTTCTTCCTAGATTTGTAGCAGTGTTTGTGCATCTGTTAATGCTCATGGATTTTATTTTTGTTTATTGCTATTTTGTAGGATGCCCTAGTTAACCCTCTAGAAGATCATCCTCACATATATTATTTAATTGGGGAAATTGTTCCTTCTCTTTTCATTTCTTCTCTCTTTTATGCCAACATCTTAATATCTTATATCTTCATGCTTTTTGTTTGTTTGTTTGTTTAACTCTCCTTTGTCTCCTCAGAAATTTTTTTCTCTCCTAACTTATCTTCCTGGAGTATTTCCCCTGTCTCATATGAGAATTCTTCATTCCCTTCAATAAATCAGTGCATAGAGATGTTTCCTAAATGCTTTTCCCTTGTTAGCTAGTCAACAGGTCAGCCTCTATTTGGAACAGGAAATAGTCTCAAACAGGAAGATAAGCATAGTACATCCTTGTTTCCAGGAACAGTTCCACCTGTGCCCATGTGAGTCTTGCTGGCCTTGCCTATCCACAGGGGATACCACGTGGCAACTATTCGGAAAGGTGTTTTTAAACTTTTCAGCCATTCCTTCTCTGTTCCCCTAACTGCTCTTAATGTATTTGTAAATGTATGCTTATGTTCCAAGTCTTGCTTTCTTCAACAAATAAACTCATACATACAACTTTTCAGATCTGTGTCAGCAACTTGGAAAAGTTCTTTCTCTTACCTCTAACAGTCTATTTAGTTGTGCCTGCTCACCAGGGGTTTCCTGGTTACATGTTCTTTCTACATGATAGGGCTCTCAAAACTGTAAAAACTCTCACCTCGCCACCTCTCTCATTTGAACTCAAACAGCTTTAAATTACTGACTGTTTTCTACATGTTGAAAGCTGAGTCTGAAAAATAGAAGGATTTACAATGGCCGTCTGTTGCTATTTCATTGCCCCATACCATTAAAGATGAGGCTGTAACTCACAAGGATGCATGGATTTCCCCTTTGGCACATTCATCTGCTACAAGTCTCACTGAGCAAGGGTATGGATAGTGCTCTCCTCAATGATTTTCAACCTGCTCTTAGAGGGCTCACAAGTTGGCTTCTAAATAGACCCAGAGATGATTAAAGATTTATTCTTTATGGCATTCTTCTTATTTCTCTCAACCAAACTAGAAAGGAGTTGACAGAAAGAGGAAACTGACTAGCAAAATAAGCAGGTATTTTATGTGCGTGTGCATATAAGGAAATCATCTTTCTCCAAATGATAATCCACTTGTTATTTAGAGAATGCATTTATTTATTCTCACACATTCTATAAACAAGAGAGCATGGATGAGGAGAATAAACTGCATCTTGCATAACACCTTCAGATTAAGCAAGCTGGCATTTGTCCTCCTTTAGGGCTCTCATCCATCAAGGTCATTAACCAAACTGATGCTGATGCACCAAAAAGCAACAAAGAAGCCCCGAGTGCTGCCTTCTCTGCTCTGAGCCAATTGTCAAGTGCTACAGAGTTACAAAGGAAAAAATATCTTCCTGACCCTTCCAGTGTTGAGTTTATTTTCAGAAGCATGAGATTTGATTCGTCTTATTTCTGCAAGTGGAGACACTGATATGATTTTTCAGAAGAGGAGTTGGGCTCTTTTCCTGATTAAAGTGCTAAGCAAGATGTTTTAAAGCTGTGTTTCCCAGGGTGACTACTTGCAGAGTGGCATAGAAATTTCTTTCTACCTACTCCGCTGACTGTTGACTATATTGACTGACTGACTCTTAAAGTGTTGAATCACATAATCTAGCTTTTTTAAGCACTGTCTTGGTGGCTAGAGTTAGTGCGTGCACAAGAAATGTCAAGTGACATTTTGGACACCAAACTATCTATTTGCTGTCCTATTATTATCTATATTATATCAGAGGTTGGAAAGATATATCTTTTAAAAAATTCTGTTTCTTCCCTTCCAGTCCATGATTTAATATGAAAAATATGTACCTAAATGGCTTTGAAAATCACAAAGACTGTACAAAAAGTCTGGGTTCAGTGGAATATGACTAGTGCTTAGTAAGTTTTGGTGCACTAACATTGGTGGTGTTATAATTTGTTATTAAATGTTCAGCTGTCCTTAACTGTTTTGCAAATGCATATCAGAATTGTAGCAGAAACCTTACTGGACTGGTAAACTCTTTCACCAGGAAGGAGATTCAAGTCCATCTGGTAAATTCTTTCACAACTACCCCATCCAGTTTATCCAGTTTCTCCTTAAATTTCTCCTAAGACAGAGAGCTTGCTGCTTTTTTTGAGGCAACCAGTGATGTTGTTGACACATTAGGCACTGCAAGTAGCCAGTAATAGATATATTTGGTTAGTGGTACTCCTGTACCAAGATGCTCATTAACTGGAATGTTTATATGCTGTTATATTTTCTTTACTTAAATATTGTTTTCTCTGATTTCTTATTGAAATCCTTTTCGAAAAATCCTGCCTGTTTCAGCTCTACTAAGGAAATGGGGCTTGAAATTGAGCCTGAGGCATTAGCATTATTCCCAGAGCCAGTCCTAGTATAGGTTTTGGGAAAAGAGGAGAGATGGTCATTAGGGGAACTGAAACTCAAGGGAGAGTCAAGGCCACTTGGGCAATGCCCCCTCTTCTCTTGGGGGATCCTCTCAGAGGATTACCCTAAAGCCTGGGAAGCCACAGGTTTAGCTTCATAAAGGGAAGATTTTCTGTGTGAAACTAAATCATAGACATAAACTTTTGAAAAATTAGTATCATTCATGAATCATAGCCAAGATTTGGAATCTAGTCTGTGCTCACTTTTTACCATTTTCTGGTTCCTTAATTTGATTGCTTATGCTTGGCTGTGGTTGGCATCTAATAGTAATGAATACTGAATCCAACCTTCCTTCTGAGCAGTAGCTACCACCTGTTACCTTGGTTCAATGCCAGTGTTCTTCCATGTGGCAAAGTCTTCTCCAAATAGATGGGTAAGCCCTGAAGTGCATAGATCCCTTCTTATCTTTTTATTAACCACTGTCAAAGAGCGAGTTGGATGGGCATCAGACATGTGAAACAAAGCATCCTATGAAGGGTGTGAATACTAGATAGTAGGGCATTAATCCTGAAAAATGTTGACCGGGGTTGAGCACAGGTTTGGGGAATGCCCAAGGGTTTGTTGATCAATAAGACTCCCTGATGGTTTCACTAATTATCAGGACAGTAAGGCTCTTTATGCCAGGAGAGGAGCATTGACTCTGCACATGGAGTATATATCAGGATGTCTGAAAGCAGCATGGGCCTAAAATTCAGAAGATTTTGCCTAATAGGTGGTCTGAACATATGCCAGTCCTTTCACTCAGCCACTCCAAAGGAGCAGGGTGATTATAGCCCAGCTCCAGATGCACCACTGACAGCTTCATTACGTGTCTTGCAACAACTAACATCCCAAAGGAAAACTTGACATATCAACCATGTGATGCATCATCCCAAACCTGAAATGTCATATCTCTCCAGAAGAGCTAAATACCATGTAATTCTCTACTGGACCATTCATCAATTCTTGGCCACTGTTCTTGAGAGATTAGGTTCTAAGGAATAGAAGATGTGGAATCACTTTGAAACATATGAAATAAGTTATGTATCAGGAAAACTGTAGTCATAAATGATTCAACTAGCACACACAGTTTTTTTTTCAAGCTTGTGTCATGAAACTCATACAAATGTGGATGTTGCTTTGCTTTTTACCCAGGTAAGCTATAATAACTGATGAATTTTTCTATGAATCAGCATCTCTTTTTGTTTATTGATTTGTTTTGTAGAATTCGTGGGCACGACAATAGCTATTGTTTTTATATAGTTTGTGTATTACCCATTTGTGAACTAAAGATATTCCAGTTGAAATAAATTATAATTGAAAAAAATGAGTTGTAAAATTTCAAATTAATGGTCTCTTAGACCAAGCATGGATTTTAGATATTATTTTCTAGCTCCTTTATGTTCTTGGTAATTAAATCACCTCAGAGATTTGAAATGACCGGTTGGAGTTATGGAACCCATGGATAGCAAAACTAGAACTCAAACCAAGTTTTCTTTATCAATTCATATATAGAGTTGAAACTTCATGAGAGGATTTCAGATCCCCTGGTGACCTTTATATGGTAAATTGATTTAAGAGCACAGACTTTGGAGCCATGAAGATTTGCTTTTGAATATCGGCCTTTCCATTTACTGTATATGTTATTTGATAAGTTACTTAAACTCTCTGGGGCCTACTTTACTCACATCTATATATTTTTTAAAATATACAAATAGTGATTATCATGGGATGGTGTTTCAAAAAGTGAAGGAGAATGACTCTATAGTGCCTAGCTTTAGGTTTTTCCTTCCTCCTTACTTCTTTTCCTATTCCCAGGATACATACATTTGATCAAACATAGTCTATATCCCAAGTTAACAACCCATCTCAAAGAGGTAAATTTGTTGTTTATTTACTCATTCATTCAACAATTATTTAATGTTCATAAAGACATTTAATGTTCGCGAAGATGGAAAATTTAAAAAAGCTTATGCAAAGATAACCTTCTCAAAGAAGCAGAGTCCAAAGGTGGCATAGAAATTCTCCAGCCCGACAATATAGTATAAGATCAGGGTTAAGTGCATTAGTTCTGGAATTACACTGCTTGAGTTTGGAGCATAGCTCAACCTCTCATCAGCTGTGCTATCTTGGGTAATTATTCAGCTGCTCTGGGTCTCAGGTGTGTTGAATATAGAGTTGTTAGTTTCTACTTCATAGGGTTGTGAGTCCTTAGTCATTATTACATGCAAATTGCATGTAGTAAGCACTCAATAAATGCATACTATATGATACTTTTATACTTATTTTATATGCTTTCTATGCAATACAAATATACTTATTATGCAAGTATAGTTGGTAAAAAATACTTAGTAAACAATAAATGCATACTGTCAATAATATTGAATATTATTTCTGTGGAGGTAGAGGTCTAAATACGTGTGTGTGAGCAAATGTGTGTGCATATGTGGGGTGTACAGATAGATTATTCCAGCCATCTGAAGTTGCTGAGAATAGACACCTCAGCAATTTATTTCAAGGTATAGAGGTAGCTTCAAAGGAGAGCATACCTTAGTAGGCAGCAGCACAAGGTCAGGAAGTAGTTATCAAGGGTGAGGGAGAGGTATGGGGAGGAGAATTATAATCGGAATGAGGATTAGAGATGGAATGGTGATGGCTGGCAAAAACAAAGCAAAAATAAACAAACAAAATATATTGTGCTTTGAAAATAAGATTTATTTGAATTTTTATTAATTTAAACTGTTCAGGAGTAGGTCTAAGCCACATGTCACTCATTTGGCTATTTGCTCATTCGATGGATACTTATTGAGAACAGGATTATGAGGATAAATTCATATAAAAGGCAAACATGACATCTGCTTTTACAAAGTTCACAGTCTAATGGGAGTGGTACTTTATAGACCTACTAATAAATCATTTATTTCTCCCCTTGGGCCTTTTAGTCTAATCTGTATATCTACTATACTTTGCCCAAGAGAAAAAAAAATCCTATATATGTCTAGGAGTAATTTTTATGATTAAATTGATTTTACCTACATTCAGTGTCTAATATTAGGCATTAACTGCTATAGAATCCAGTTTCACATGAACTTAAAATATGAGAAATAGAAACATTCAAGACAAAATATATTTACAAATATTTCAGTTAGATATCAAAATGCAAATTTTTCCTTTGACACTTTAACAAAGATGTTTTCTTATTTTCTCTGAGAAAGTCCTATATGAAGATTTTAAGAATGAGTTTTAACATGTTTTATTAGAAAAGTAATATAAGGATTTTCATTCATGTGAATTTATTTCAGAAAAAAGTATCTTGTATTAACAAAATGAGATATTAGCGTAAATTTACTTTACTGTCCCTTAGGATATTTAACACAGTTGTAGTTTGTGGTCGTTGATATTTATGAAAGTAATTAACATAAATGTTGGAAGAGAAAATATTCACTTTAAATAAGGCAACATAATGAGAAACATCATCAAAATGTACCACAAAAACATTTGCTTCTGGAAAGTTTTATTGGAGCTAGAGGCTTTGCTTATCACCATTGCCCAAGTACAAACAAGCAGGGATAAAATTTAGAGAATAATATGTGTTTTACGCATATATATTTCTTTTCATTTTGCCACACTCCCTTCCTTTGTATTCTCAAGATAGTGATAAAATTGCAAGTCACTTAAAAAATCTTTGACTGTAATACAGAAAACCTTAATCTCAGATTTTCAATGCGTCTGTGTTTTACAAAGAAACCAAGGGCTTTATTTTTGTGGTTTATTTCTGGAAATCTTTCTATTGCTAGTTAACCAGTAAACAATTAAAAATATTTCCTTTACATAAATTGTACTAAACAATGGTATTTATCAATTCTACCTTTAAAGCATATATGCAGACATACATACATATATATACACATATGTAAAGCATATATACATAGACATATACATATATGTATAAGCATATATACATATATATGAAATAAGTACCTTTTATATTAAGAAAACTCTTTGAAATTAAATAGAACTAGTCTCAAATTACTGATTTTTTAGGTACTACTGTTATGACCTTGGGAAAATTACCAGATCTCTCTGAGTGTTATTTTCCTCAAATTAAAATGGGTTGGTACTTAATGATATTTTTATGATGTTTAAAACATTAGAAGCATGATTTAAAGGCTTAGTAAAGTGCCTTGCACACATAACAAGGTTAAATAAATGGCAGTCGTTAGTTCTTAGGTTTATTGTCAATACATATATTGAATGGATCCACAAGTCCATTTAGCTTTTAAAAAAAAGTGTGAATAAAGGGAAAGTGTGAGAGTATAATATTAAGTCAATACTGGAGCTTCTGGTTTAATATGACGTTTGGCTAGTGAACTCTGAAAAACCTTGCCTTTATTTTCAACTGAAAAATGCATCTGTGAAGACATAGACGGGAATGGAAATCCAAGATGTGTTAAAACTAGGAAAGTCAAATGCTATAATTTGGGATGGTAGAATTGGGGATATCTCACTTATGATAAAATCTGTGGAGTTTCATTAAGAATTGCAACCTATGTCCATGCGTGCTTTGCTGGAGAGTAGAAAGTGGAATGCCTCTGCCTCATTCCTTTTTAACTTCGTACCTAGCTTAGAGACCCACTGTCGGTACCTACAAAAAACGGACCATGTTTTCTCTCCTTAGGTACTAATATTTGAGACAGTCAGAATACCATTTTCACCAACATTTCCTTTCTCTTTCACCATGTTTCTTTCTATGTTGCTTCCAGTACTAAAATACCCAGAGATTAAAAGAGCAATGAATAATTTTGGTTAGAATTTGAGCAGGATGGCTAGGGATGGAGGAGGTGGGAATATTGATCGTCATGTGTGGCACTTCAGGAATAAACTATAGTTTATTTCCAGCTAACAAAAAGAGAAAATCAGTATTCCATGCATAACCTCTATTGCCTTCGTTAATTAACATTATGCTTAAAATTGTGACCAAACTAATAGAACACAGAAGAGAAATGAGAAAAGCCACAACTATTAGAAAAAAGAAAAGTTTAACCCTGTGGACAGATAGCAGTGTTACGTATCTAGAAAGCCCTACAGCAGCACTGTCCAATAGGACTTTCTGCAGTGATCGAAAGGTTTAGCTAATGGCTGTCCAAAGAAGTAGTCATTAGCCACATGTGGCTATTCAGCATTTGAAATGTGTCATGTATGACCAAGGAACTAAATATTTAATATAATTTAATAGTAATTAATTTAAATTTAAATAGTTAAATGTGGTGAATGGATACTATATTAAAACAGCACAACTGTAGGGAACCACTTAATATTCCTTAGGATTAAAAATGAACATTCAGCCAAATGGTAGATACAAATATCAATATTTTTTAAATAACTTTTTCCATACACCATTATTAAACAATTAAAATTGTAATTGGAAAATTCTTCCAATTTATTATTGCATTAAAATATCCAAAACATATCTAGTATAAACTGAATAAAATAAATAATTCTCTTATAACTACTAAAAAATTTAAAACTTAGCTGAAAGTTTTGAGACAGAAATTTGAATGAATGAAGAGAAATATGCACATCTAGATGAAAAAACTGAATATTGTAAATATGCCAGTTCCAGCTAAATTAATTTATGGGTTTAGGACAGTTTTACTCAAAAGTACAAAAGGATCTTTCTTGAGACAATTAAAAATTTTAAAGTGGAATCAATGTAGATTTTCACATAGTGTTAACTGTGTGCCTCACTGCAGGACAATTACAGAACCCCGGCCCTTTGAACTCAAGCCTGGCCTTGTTACTGGATTTATCCAATAAAATATGGATGTAGAGGGCATTCTAGAAGCCAGTCGTGTCTCTTTCCCACTGCCCTGGAATCTGCAACATGGCAGTGACAACATCCAGAAGAGATACAACCAACCCGGGATAGACATATAACATGAGCAAGAAATAAACTTTGGCTATTTTAAGCCACTAAGATAAATAAAAATATCTATTAATATTTCCTTTGTGTTTCATTCAGTTTAGTTTATACTAAAATATATTTTAAAAGTAGAACCAGTCTGATATTGGTATAAGAAACAACAGACTGGCTATTGGAGTAGAATGTAGACCCGACCACTGAACCGATATAGAATAGGTAGTTCAGTAGGCAAGTATTATTTAATATTAGGTATTTGGGAAAACATGTAAATTTGTACATCAATTCACATCATGTAGAATTTACTATGGAATAAAAAATCAAGAATCAATAATGAAACTGTAAAAGAAATAAGAGCATACACAGAAAACATTTTCAAATAAGGCTACCTAAAAATGCCCTAAACAAACATAAATCAGATACTTAAAATTAAGAGGAACTATTAGGAAAATGTTTCTTATAAATAATAGCAAGCTAGATTTGATTTTCTGTGTGTGTGAATAGATAAATATAAATAGAGATACACTATTCATACATGTCAATAATAAAACATATTTCCAGTAAAAATGTGCAGATGGTATGAATAATTTATAAAAATTAAGTATGTGTAATTTAGTCTTACTGATAGTAAGAATTATACAAATGAAAACAAATATCTTTTTATTTTCAATATTTTAAATGGGCAAAGATTTTTTTTTAAGGTAATACTCAAGACTGAAGATTGTTTACCAAGCCAAGCATTCACATCAATAATGGTAGAAGTGTAAATTAGTACAAACTTTCTAGAGAGTAATATTTTATTATGTGTTAAGAATCATAAAAATATTAATACTATTTGCATCAGTAATTCCACTTCTACAAATCTACCTCAAAGAAATAATTAGTAACTTAACTTACATACAGGATTTTCACAGCATCATTTTTTTTTTAATATAGTAAAGAGAAAATAAGAAATAACCTAAGTATACATAGTGGGGAATGCATACAATGCATTCCCACCGTACGAGAAAATGTAACTTTTTCACCATGTCAGAAAATATAATTTATTCATTAAAACCAGGGTTTTGAAGAATCTTAATATCATAGAAAATTGTTTGCTATGAAATAGATTATAAAAATAAAAGATCAATAATACTCTGTACAATCTGATTTTGGGGGAAAAATACATACATGTGGAAAATTAATTGTGTTAAATATATTTAAAATGCTTACTTCTGGGTTTTTATTTACTTGAAAATATTTGCCCTTCTTAATTACAGTTGCTTATCCAAAGGTGAAGTTGAATTTATGAGAATAAACAGGGTATTTAAATTCAAAAATAACTAGAACTGACTTATTTATTTACTAAAATGGGAAGAATAAACTTTGCCAAAAAGTCTTTCTTCTTAGGACCTTTTGAATTTAAACTATGATGAAAAAAATATAGAAAGTAAAATACTTTTTACTATAAATTATTAAGCATGGTTATTTCTAACTTAGTTTTGAACACTTGGTTACACTGAATAGTATGTTTGTCTTTGAGTTGCTTATTATTGCGGCTATCGTAATGAAATGACCTTTACATAGTATATTATGTCTCTTTTGAGAATCTAATGAAAATTGGCAAAAAGAACTAAAAACAGGTAATCATTAGCATTTATCTTTCTGATCCTAGGTTGACTGAAAATTTCATAACTTTTAGGTTAAGTATCTCAGGCAATTCTTGGAGTCCACAAAGGGAGAAGAATCTTTTTTTGTTGTCTTTATTTTTTTCATGAAAGTGATAGTCTGAAGGATAACAGACTTTAATGCAGGTGGAAGATAGAACAGATTTTACAATGTATTGCTTTAAGAATCAAGAATTTAAATGTAGAGCAAGAGAAACTGAGTGAACACAAACTTGGTTGAGAGCTGCCATCTTACATTTTGAGCTATTCCCTTAGCACTTCAAGAATTCTGGAGTCGGCCAGGCTGATAGATGACTGTTGCCCACCACTGCAGAGGATAAAGATTTTACCTGAAAAAGCTATTAGACTTTGAGGACTGTGTTCTCTATATTTTCCAGGTCAGTTGTTTTTCAAATGTCATTAGGATAACACAGAATATAGTAAAAATTGCCATTGACTCTAGAGGATTAGTCAGTTGGGTGTGGGGTGTTTTGAAAGGTGGGTGAGGACAATACAGTTTTAGTTCCTTTTATAAGATCTGCCACCAAGTTAACTTCTTTAGTTTTTAAAGTGAAATATCAACAATTTTGCTAGAACATTTTTTTTTCTGTTTTTATTATGATTTCATATAATGGCCAATGGTTATATTTTATTGTAAATAGTTTTTTTTCAGATTTTCTCAACTAGAACCTGTTTTCTCCCGATTTCTTTTAGCTGTGGTTGTATTAAAGATGGCATCCCGTCATGATATCTCTTTTAGGCTGGAGAGACAGGCACTGATTTCAGAAATATGAGCCTTTTCAGTTAGGGAGAAAAGGACAAGACTGAAAGGAGCAGATTGTTAATCTGCTATGGTGGCTGGCTTCTGCAATGGCAACCAGACAATCTATTGTACAATGACAAAGTTGGGTATGGTTCCTTTGCTGTTCTTATCCACAAACATGTAACATGACAAAAGAAGTCAAAATGGCACTTAAGACTTGAAATAAAATGGAAGGCAGAGGTGAAATCCAAGCCACTCATCCACTCAAAATCGGACAGTGAGGCAAGGAGCCGAGGGCCACAGCCCCCTCCACCTGGAAGCAAGAAACAGAGTGCACCTGGGGTCCCAGGCAAGGAGCTGAGGGCCATAGCCCCCTCCACCTGGAAGCAGACAACAGAGCACACCCAGTGTTCTAGGCAAGGAGTCATGGGTTGCAGCCCCCTCCACCCAGAAGAGGCAAGAGATCACGTCAAAACACCACTTTCACGTGGGTGGCCCACCACAGCCACCACCACAGCCACAGCTGCTGAAAAAGTGGCTTAATTCACAGCAGCCACAGCCACCATGTGGATGGTCCACTGGACCCTTGACTGAATTGACCCAAGAAGAGTCACCAGTGGAGACTGGAAAAAGAAGAGGATGTTTCTTTCTATAAAGCCCACTAAAGAGTAATAGGAGAAACAATTGCTTTACTAGATCATGAGACATCAATGTAGAGATACTAGAAATATGAAAATCCAAGTAAATATGACAGCACCAAAGAAATACAGTATAATTCTCAAGCACCAGACCCTATAGAGCAGAAAACCCTTGAAATGACTGAAAGGAATTCTAAACAAAAATCTTAAGGAAACTCTCCGAGATACCAGAAGACTCAGTTAGACAAAATAATGAAATGAGAAAAAAATTTTAAAAATGAAGGATATGAAGGAGGAAATTTGTAGAAAGATTAATACCTTACAAAAAGAATGTAGCAGAACTCATAGAACTGAAAGATTCACTCGATGAAATAAAAAAAACACAACTGATAGCTTAAGCAGCAGGCTAGAACAAACAGACAAAAGAATTTCTAATCTTGAAGACAGTCTTTTTGAAATAACCCAGGCAGACAAAAGAAAAAAAAAAAAAGAAAGAAAGAAAAGAAAATCTAAGAGATCTAGAAGAAACGTTAAGCACACAAACTTTGAAATCATGGATGTTCCAGAAGGGGAGGAGAAAGGAAAAGGCATAGGAAATCAATTCAATTACATAAGAACAGAAAACTTCCCAGTAATGGGGAGAGAAATAGACCTTCAGATCCAGGAGGCTCAAAGATCTCCAAACAGATTCAATCCAAAAACATCCTCTCCAAGACATGTTATAGTCAAACTGGCAAAGCTCAAAGACAAAGAGAAAAATCTTAAAAGAAGCAAGAGAAAAGCATCAAGTCACCTATAAGGGAGCCCCTATCAGAATAACAGCAGACTTCTCAACAGAAACTCTACAGGCCAGGGGAAAATGTGATGAAATATTCAAAATACAAAAAGAAAAGAACTGCCAGCCAAAAACACTATATCCAGTAAGTCTATCCTTCAGAAATGAGGAAGAAATAGTGTAATTTCCAGACAAACAAAAGCTATGGGAGTTCACCACCACACAACCAGCCCTACAAGAAATCCTCAAGGAAGTCCTGCATCTGGAATTTGAAAAATGATAATCACTATGACAAATACACAAGAAAGAACAAAACCCACTGGTAGAACAAAAATGCAAACAAGAAAGAGAAAGAAACTAAATCTTACTACCACAAAAAAACGTAATGACAATGTAATAATGCTCCTGCTTTATTTCTGATTTTAATAATTTCAGTCTTCTTTCTTTTTTCTTGGTCAGTCTAGATAAAGGTTTGTAAAGTTTGTTGATCTTTTTAAAGAATCAACTTTCAGTTTTGTTGATTTTCTCTATTGCTTTTTAATTCCCTATTTCATATATTTCTGTTGCAATCTTTGTTATTTCCTATTTATATTTGCTTTTGGTTTAGTTTGCTCTACATTTTCAATTTTCTTAGGGTGGAAGTTTACATTACTCATTTGAGATTTTTCTTATTTTTAATATAGGTGTTTACAAGTATAAATTTTCCTCTAAACACTGCATGAGCCCTGCATCCTATGGATTTTGATATGTTGTGCTTTGAACTTTAGCTCAAAATACTCTCTAATTTCCTGGTAATTTTTCTTTTTTACCCATTGTTTATTTAGGAGAGTGTTGTTTAATTTCCACACATTTGTGAGTTTTCTCAATTTCCTTCTGTTATTGTGGTCATAGATCATATTTTCCATGATCTTAGTCTTTTGGGGAAAAAAAAAAAAGGAAAAATTTAAACAAACAAAGTTCATAGAACAATTTCCATTATCTTTCAGTTCTATTTTTCCATGAACTTTTTGAAGTTGCCTTCTGTTTATATTCTGTTTTATTGATTTTTTAATTCAATTTATGTTGTGAAACAAATATTGAATTTCTGTTCTGGATTTCCTTTTATTAAGTGGACTTGTTGATTTGCTTAGAAATTAATTTGCCTTTGAAAAGTTTATTCATCCTTCTCTGTTGAAATTAATTGGATATTTTCATGCTTTTGGAAGATTTTAGAGAGCTATTTCAAATAATTGTAGAGATTATAAAATGAGATGTAAATTTTCATAAGTTTTACATCTCCAGTTTTTGTGAAAATTTGAAGCTCTACTTTCTACAGAGTATTTTGTTATTTATTTACTATTCAGTTTATGTATTTGTTATTTGAACAAATAAATGTGAATATCCTTGTTTAAAAAAAAAGCATTACAAGACAAGAATGGAAGGAGCTAGGTAGGCATGGTTCTGGTCATGTAGGTGTTGGTACTCCAATGGCAAAAAATGGAAATTGGAACAGCAGACAAAGTAATGCAGAATATAGTTAACCTTGCATAAAGACCTTGAAGACCACACTGTCAACCCCATAGTCTAGCTGTTGTTTGAGGTTCAGCCACAAAGGGTACTTGGACTTTGTCAACAAAAGTAATTTTAGATGATAAGAGATGGTTGGCTGAAGATACTGAAGGCCTAAGTCATCATTGCTTTTAGCTGGGGACAGTGGACCTGAGCCTGCGTAGATAACCTCAAGAATTTCTGGAGGGAAGGCCTTGTCAAATGTTAGTAGGAAGAGGAAGTAGGAAGGGAAAAAACCTAATATTTACCAAATGTGCTATATAACTAGGCACTTGAACTGCATTTGTTCATTTAAAATTAGTAAATGTTGGGTAGATATTATTATTTTCATATTATAATTGATGGGATGAGATTCAGATGTTAGATAGTGGCAAAAGTATTGTCTGAGGTTCAATATGTCATGGTTTTGAAATCCATACATTTGGACCATACCATGGTGAACCCACAGCTTGTTACATTGAGAGAGGTCAAAGGTGAACATTCCCAGCATACTTTCACAGACATGTCATTTGACTAAAGCAAATTGTTGTGAAGTGAATTGGAAAATATTTAGTGCTTTCTGGAATTATAATGAAGAGATTACTAACCCATTTTATGTGGAGAGACATCTAGATGTGGAATATACTGGTTAGTATTGCATGCCCTTCAGAGAATTCAGAGAGATCACTTTGTCTTCAAGGTGAGAGGCAAGCTGGATAAATGCACAGATTGCCCTATAAACCTGTCCTTTCAAAAGTGCAAGATATATTCATGGGATTAGGATTGAGCCTGTGACTATGAAGAAAAAAGATTAAAATTTAAAGACCCTTGGAAAGAAGCTTAAGAATCTAAGTTACAGTAAAACTATGCATGGCTCTTTGAAGGCATTAAGCTGCAAAAGAGTATGCTAATAACAAGTGTGAAATGGGGACAGGCAGAAGCACACAAGAGGATTAAAATGCCAGTTACAGAAACAAATGACTTAAAAGGGCATCAAATTAAGATATAAAGAGCAGAGGGATTTGTGCACCTCAGGTTGTTGGTGAAACTTATAAAGGTTTTTTTCACTAATTTGTCAGCCTGAATGTAGTTTAGGCTGTTACAGGTAAATCGGACACTAATAATCGTGTTCGTTTGTGCTTTTAGCTCAGGTGTTAGTGAATGATTGCCCTATCACTAATACCAAGAGAGCTCTCCAGTTCCGTTCCCTCGTTGATCTGAGAAGAGACTGGCAATTGGATAAGTTTTCTTTTGTTTCTATTTTGCATGCTTAAAATTTACACAAAGACTTGCTAAAAATATTACCAGAAAATTTCAAATCAAATTGAGGCTATTGAGCAGCAGAATTATAAGGAATAAAGAATCATTCCTTCATGCAGTTAATACATATGGAGTACTTACTATCTACCAAACACTAGAGTAATTGTTAGGCGACAATCACCCATGCCCTTGTGGATCTTACAGCCCAGCTTTATCAGATAACCACATATACAAATGTAAGACTGTAACTCTGGAAAGGGCAATAAAGAAGAAGTAGATAGTGCTTATAAATTCATTTAAAATCTGAATCATCAGATGGCCATGGAAGGCTTCTCTATCCTCAGAAGGCTGAGTAGGTGTTAACAAAGAAAGAAAAAAGTTGAGAGTTCTCTTGTCATAGGGCATTGCATGTGCAAAGGTGCTATGCCCTGTCACATGCACCTGTAAAGAAACGAACCTACATCATCAGCAACAAATAAAAAAGAAAATGTCTGCTTTTTTCTCCTCACCCTCTTTTCCTTTTGGACTTCCTTTCCTACTTCTCCTACTCCCGGCCACTTGCAACCCATTCCTTTTAACAGACTCTTCAGCTTAAAGTAAGCTTGTGAGATGTGTACTATAATTTAATGTTGGTCACACTCCTTACAATAAGGGCTGGACATTTAACTGACTCAAAGTGTAGCCAACTCTTATATTTGAGTGCTAAATGGGATACTAGGAATGTCACTCCAATCATTTTCTGAATATAAAGACTACATCCTGGGGAGTTTCCATGATTTACTCATTAGTGGTGGAAACAGTTTTCCTTTTTTTGAAAACAATTTTTTTTTCTCCTAACACCATGTTACTTCCCCAGTGTGAGAAAAATAAGTCTTTTTCTGGTCTAAAACTTTTTCAGTAAGCTGTTGTACGAGAAATATCTGTGGAACTGCGTAGCCCAAAGGCAGGTGGTGTAGAATTCTGCTGGATAATAAAGGAGAAAGAGAAAGAAGCTCGCTGGGTTTCTTGGCACAAATTTAAAGGCATAATTCTTCAGCATTTCTTGATACTATAGCAGTATATTTTGAAGGTATCTGTGAGTTGCTCAAAGAATTTCAAAGTAGTTGTAAATTTCCTTAGTCACAAAGAACTTGTCAGACTGCTCAATGATTATGGAAATATGCAAACAAACACTCTTGGTGAATACAAAAAGCTTGCTGATTTGCAACAGATTTCAAAACAAAAAATCCAGCATTTCTTGTTCAGATGATATACTTTCTGCTATTTTACTCTGTTCACTAATTCTCTTGCTTTATTTGTTATTTCTATCTGCTTAGATTTACTTTAAATTTCCATTAGATCCCAATATTTTGTTGGTGTGAATATAAGATAAAATTTACAGCAGAATAATAATTCTTTTACAAATATAACTGAGGCATGTTAATCGTATATGAAACAAATTCTTGCAAACATAATTTAAAAGAAGAAAATTTATACTCAATTTGCAAACGTTTTTCACTTTAAATAATATTGATTTTTTATTTCATATCTTTATAGAAAACAGAATGCACAGAGTATTTAAAAAAAAAGAAACTAGACTAATCCTTTCATTTCATTTATGTAAGTACCCAAACATTTGGCTTTTGTTCTGAATAAACTGCTTAACAATCTGGTGACATACAAAAACATTGCCACTCCCTTTTAAACATCAAACAGACAAAATGTGGGCAATTGAATTTGTAATATATCTGATAAGAAATTAGTTGATAAAGGACAAGTTTACAGTTTATATTGCATATTAACCAGTTAAGTATAACACTGGAAATACATGTCATTGCATTAGTATTGAAAATATAGGTATGTCACTTGTGACAAAATATTATTGTACAGCCATAAATATTTTTTTTAACATTTTAGGATTCTGGAAATAAATGATCAGTGTTAATGTTAATGCGACTGACAGTGAATTCACTCCTTTCAGTTGCTGACAAACTAGGGTTATTCTGAAAATATTTTACCTATAACAAATATCAAAGCTAGAACTCATCTTAGTTTTAACTACTACATTAAAAGATAACTTGAAATTTTAAGAAATTAATCTTAAGAAAGGCTGAGATAGATAATTTTGACCTATTTATTAAGACACATAAATCCAGAAATGGTTGTTCTTATTTCTTTCTTTATTTTTAATTGACAAATAAAAAGTGTATATATTTATGGTGTACAACATGATGTTTTGAAATATGTATACATTGTAGAAATGGCTGTTAAGCTAAGTCACATATGGATTACCTCACATACATATCATTTTTTGCAGTGATAACACAAAATCTGATCTCTTAGAAATTTCGAAGTATACAATACATTGTTATTAACTATAGTCACCATGTTGTATAATAGATCTTTTAAACTTATTCCCTGTCTTAACTGAATTTTTTTATCCTTTGACCAACGTCTCCTCAGTCCCCTGCCCCCATCTTTCCAGCCCTTAGTAACCACCATTCTATTCTCTGCTTTTTTATATACCACATGTGAGTGAAATCATGCAGTATTTGTCTTTCTATGTCTGGCTTACTTCATTTAACATAATGTCCTCCAGGTTCATTCATGTTGTTGCAAATGGCAGAATTTTCTTCTTTTTTGATTGTTCTTATTTCTAATTTAAGCCCAATATTATTCTTAACATGGCAAATTGTACAGATGACAAAAAAAAAAAAAGAGTTCAACTCTTGAGATAGAGGATAATAAATACTATGTCCTATTACTTTCATTATATATTCTCTGATTTTGATTTAAATGAGAAAAAATATAGTCATGGAAATTGCTTACTATTATATCAGTTTTATACAGACTTGACCTTGTCCAAAGAAACATGCTTTGGAAAGTTGAAATCTACCCAGCTAAGTAATATACATTAGTCATTAACATTAACTCAATTTTCAGATAAATAATAAATCTCTTCTGATTTTACAGCTAAGAGTTAATCCAGTAGAGTGGTTATCATCAACTCCAAGCCTTTTGGGGTTTTTAATTGTTCTACTCAAATGAAAAGCTTTATGCCAGCTTTTGTTACTACCCAATTAATTCTCAAAACCAATTAAGATAAAATCATACATAATAATCTCTTACTTATTACTAAGTGTATAAAATTTGCCTCTATCACTTAGTTCTTTTGACCCACCATTGACAACTCCTGATTAGTGGAGCTCCAGGACCCCGTACTTCTTTGCTTATTAGCATTAATGGATATTTGGAAAAAGACACCCACTTCAATTTAATAACTCAAATCTACATTGACTATTTCCTACAATTTGAATAGCTCCATAATTGTTTGTCTTTGAATACTGGGCTTCACATTATTTATTTATTTATTTTTAACTTCACTCTGACTTGAAAATAATATGATACTGAAAAAATGTGATGCGATTAACCTGGCTAGTGGCTGGTTATCATGTTCACTCATATAATCGTCTAAGAATAAAACGTAAACATTAGAAGTAACCTTTATATTTAAGTTTGTAAAGTCAAGTATGTAAATCATTTTTCTCATAATTTTTTATTTGGGTAATTGACTATTATATTTCTCAAATTCTGGATAATATTTTACACATTTTTAAATACTCATTTAGGTAAATTTTTTGTACAGTATTACAAAAAGTGTTCTAAATTGTATTTGATGTTGTATTCTTTCCAAAAAAAAATTATCATTATATAAATTTAAATTTATTGCAACATTATTGTAAAATTTAATGCTCAGATATTTTTACCATGGATTTAAAAATAATTAGTCAAGATTATTTTAAGAAATTAACAGCATTCAAATGTATTATTATGTTTCATCTGTATAAGTGAACTCAATTGAAATATTTTAAGAAATATTATTTAAAATACAAAGCAAATTAATGAATTGGTGTTTATGCAAAATTCTGAGGGTAAACCATACATATTATAAGCTCCTCAATATTAATTTATCTGCATACACCTTTAAAATAGCAATAAGTTAATTTATTTTTATATCTCTTTTTATAATGTTGTATTAATGTGATATTTATAAATTACCATTAGATGTGCTACCAGAGAGATGATGCACACCTCCTGTAAAGCTTCATGGTTACCAATATAGTTTGTTTCATAGAACTGATTACAGTTAGAATTTATGTACTGGTTTAATTTCTCCATTAATGTCAGGCTTTCTCACTAGACTGGGGGCAAGGTACCTGTTTGTTTTACTCAGCAAATTGTCTTTAGATCTTGATACAATGATTATTATAAAATATCCTTTTAACAGATATTTACTGATTCAGTGAATCAATGAATTAATGTCCAATTAGAGGAAATAGGATCAGAAAAAGATTTCAATATGTGAAAGTTTACTTTTAGATTCATCTGTTCATGTAATCACAAAGTCAAATGCATATTGAAAGAATACAATTAAAGTTGAAAGTAGTTTTTGATAAATGACTGGAAAATGAAGAAAAAGCCATATTAAAATGTCAAGAACTCTGTACCCTATCTATATTTGAATTATGCTTTAGAAAATCATGCTAATCAGAGAAGATCTTGGATTTCAATATAAAGAAAAAAATGATACAAAGCTCTGTAAGATTCTATTATATCTGAATTCAATGAGTGGTTTTAAGAAATTGCTCTAAAAAGTTTTTGAAAGGTTACCACATGGAGAGTGAAGAATTGATGAAATAAAATACCACATAGTATGCAATAAAAATGTCTGTTTTCTTGACCTTCTTAAATCTATTGCTCATAGAGTACTCAGCAAATCTTGTTAAAGACTTGCTACTAAGGCCTTTGTGAGGGAAACTTTCTTCTCTAAATTCATTTACTAACGGCCTGTCCTACCAGGATAACACAATAAAAGTATTTCCTGGGAATTCAACTTAGACTAAATTGAAAATGCTGTGGACCAGCATCCTGCCTCTCCCATTAATGGCTCTATGACTTTGGGAAAAGAAAAAAGGGCTAAAGAAAATTGATTTTTCTTTCAGTTCCCATGTTCTGTATTCATGCCTGATTTAGATAGAGGCATGGTTTTCTCTTCCACAAAAAGGTAGAGATGTGAAAGCTTTTAGAATTGCAAACTCAAAAATACCATCATGTATTGGGGAGGCTGTGGGCCTCATTACCTCCTCAAAGGGTTCAAATAGAATATTTTCTGAGTATAAAAGTATTTACTGTTTTGGGGGGAAAAATTAGAGGCTAGGGCTAATACAACTCAACCATTTACTAGCTGTTACTTACATTTTACGTCCATAAAAGGTGATGATGATGGTAGTAACCTCACATATTTGTGGTGAGGATTCATGTAATGATACATGTAAAATACTTGCCGGCATGTAGAACGAACTCAATGCTTTTTAACTATTATTATTACTATTACAGAATTTAAAGAAATCAATGCCCTCTAAATCTCCAAATATTTTTGGATATATTAAAACAAAGAAACACACATATGGAAAATGACAATTTAAAAATAACAGTTAATACATAAAATAATGTCACAAGGCACATACAATTAATTTCCAAATGAATTGACCTTTTAAAAAATTGTTATAGGAGAGCAGAGGATGGAGAGACGGTGATTACCCAGGGTGGACAAATCATCAAAAAATTTCATGAACATCAGGTTTGGATAGGGCTGGTAAGATTAATATAAAATGCTGGTCTCTTCTTCAATTAGAAATTTCTGGCAAATTTTTTTTTTGGCTTATAATTATATTTTAACTTGAATCCTTCCTTGATCCAAAAACATTAGGACAATTACATAAGTAGAGAAGAGCATATATCAAAAGTGTGGTGAAAATACACTATAGAGAAATATATACTTAGTAAGCTACTACAAAAAAAGTCAAATGCCTTTTTTTCTGGGGGGTGTCTGTGTAAGATTGGAAGGCTATTCCTCTGTAGCCCCTATAAATACTGGACTCCCGGTGTGGGGTAGCTGCCCAACCACCCCAGAAGGTCTCTGAGGGACATGCACAAGGAACAATGAAAAATAAGAGGATACTTTATTATTAGTGAAACGTGTTAAGTAGCACTTCCTTTTGCTTGGAAGTCCTATTCAAAACCTCAGAAGTTACACCCACTAGAGTCAGAAGACAGACACCAGGGTCAGACCCAGATAGAAAGCAATTCCTTTCCCATCTGTTATAGCCAGCATGGGCTGCTTGTTGTGGGCTTTGTTAGGCCTGAATGGTTCAGATCTACCTGCCCTACATGGGGCAATCATGAGGAGAAATAAATGTCATGGGCTAGCCCAGGTTCTTATTATTAGGACTATGTGGAAGAGAGAGGTCTTCTTTCTCTCTGACAATATCTTCCCAGACACCATGAGCAAATCAGGGCTCTAGATTCTGAGCAGTGTCTGTCAGGGCTTTGCTGAGGGGCTATGGGCAGATGAAGTGGGTAGACCTTCTTCAGAAGCGTCTTACCCTAGCAAGAAACTAGGCAATAAAGCAACAGTGAAAATAGTCACGCTCTTATACCACCAAGAAACTATGAACTCAACCTTATTTACCCAATGGAAACCTAGGAGTAGGTTTTACCAAACTCATCTCCAAGTTTATACTAGTTAATGAGTTCTGATAATAAAGGCGGGCATAGTTGTGGCATTTTGTACTTAGAAAATCTAAGTTAGAAGCTCCTATCACAGCGGAAAGGGCTAATTATAAGGGAACTCAAATTGCAAATATCCTGAAAACATTTAGTAACAGTTGATTTTAGATGTGATTTCAAAAAATTAGGGTGTTTGTAAATCATCTTTTCAGGGGCTGAAATACTGAACACATGCTCAAACTTTTCAGCACAGAATGAAGGAAATGGTAGAAAATTGCATGTTTATGAATTCTCTACAGAAAGTCATTATTTTTTTTGGTGCTAATCTTGCTTTTTCTCCTTCACGGACACTATCTTTTTATGAAATTATCAGATCTACCACCAAGTAGATGGAAACCCTGAACTTAAAAAAACAACTGCCAAAATTTTGAAGAGAAAAAAAAAAAAAAGCTCACACACCAAGGAGAAATTAATTGCACTGTCTAAACTGTTGATAACAGTGAGAAGAAAAGATGCTACTTTCATCATTTATTCAAAGCTGCCAAAATGGCATTGGAGACATTGATAAAAAATAACTACATTTGCAATTTAAATAATGCAAAATATTTCATTTTTAGCTGCTCTCCTTTTATTTCTCAGGCAAATTCATTCCTCTTTTCAGCGTGGCTGGGCTGATTGCCCCCCTTCATAGTGCACTGTTTGGAATGATTTAAATGCACTTCCTTAAAATAGAAAAAAAAAAAAAAATGGAGTTTTTTAAAAGCCCACATACATTGGTATGTTTTGACGTGTAATTCTTTACTCAAATTTATTGTAAGTTTTTATTTCAAATTGTAAGCGTTAGAATTTGGAAATGTGAAGAAGGGGAGAAAGAGAAGGATTTGATTTACAATATGAAATAGTGTGTCTCTCCCAGAATTCTCCTTGGGTTTCATTTTAATTAACCTGCCTTCATTTTTATTGTTGTATTATTCAGTTTCACTTTATGGTGCCACTTAGACAGTAAACTTTTCACACATCTGCAGGGACTGATAACAATGAATTTAATTTAAATTAAAACTAACAGTGCAATTTAAAGATACCAGTGCTGCTAAGAATACTTGCCACAACAGCATATATCAGTGCATACTTTTTTCAAGAATTCTATGGAAATATTTGAGGTCATTTTGAGAACTTTTAACCTATTTTTTTTTTTTTTACACCAAAATGTTTATTTGTATAAGGACCTGGAGATGTTTAAGAAACTAAGCAGCTCTTGATTCTCAACTAATCAGTTCCAGCTTCTGTCTGACTAGACTAATCCTGAGTTGTTTAAACTGTAATGATTATTTGGAATTGTGAAAGTTTAATTTTGTTTTCCATGCAAGAATTGAGATTTTAATTAAGTCATAAATAGTGTCATTTAAATGGTTTCAGGCAGTAAATATATAATCAAGAAGATACTTAGTGCAACAAAGGAATTATATTTTCCAGCAAAATTGGAGGAGGAAAAAATAACACAAGGCATTTGATTGTTTCTATTAATTCAACATTGCTTTACATGTATCTGGACTTGTAGACCATCTTTCAGTTCTCTAAGATCCTGCCTCTGATTATGCAACCATAAATCATATGAATATTAGCTTTTTCTGAATTCCTTCATTCTCATGATTTCAAGCATACTTGTATTATTTGAGCACTGTTTTGAGTTTTCTCCAAATCACCACTATTCCAATGTAGGCAAAGAATGTACTTTTCACTGTTCTAGTTCTCATAGTATCTCGATTAGATAAGATAAATTTTAAAAAGTAAAGTAGATTTTAATTCATAGATTTATTGTTAAACATACATTAGAGAAAAAGATTACCTGATCACAGCAAGATGTGGAAATAATCAAATAACCCAGGAAAATGCCTTGGTAAACAAATTAATAAATTTGAAGTTTATTTAACTATAATACATATAAAAATAAAACTATTATCAACTAAAACACACAAAGTAATTACATTATGCAGTGCACAAAATTAGGAATTTTTTAGTATTCATTCATGCATCCATTCATTCAATGTTTTCTCAGTATCCATTATGTGCTAGGCATCATTTTTGATTTTGAGGAAGATTTTTGCTTGTTTGGTTTGGTGTCCGTGTGTCCGTGTGAGAAAGTGCTAGAGAGAAAAATAAAGCAACGTAAGGGCAGCCCACCCCCAGAGGTAACCACTATCATATCCCAAACTAAAGCCACTTTGCCTATTCATGAAGTTCATATGCATAGAATTACTCTTATAAATATACTCTTTTGAGTCTGGTAATTTTGTGTAGCATAATGTATGTAGAATTCATTCTGTTGTTTTTATTTTTATTTTATTTTGTTTTTTTATTATTTCTATGTACCGTTTCATTGCGTAAATATAATGCTGTGGGTTAAACGTGTCACCCAAAAGTTCATGTGTTGGAAACTTGACTTCCATTGTAACAATGTTGAGAGGGTGGAAAATGAAACATGGTATTTGAAAGGTGGGGCCTTTGAAAGGTGATTGGATCCTGAGGACTGTGTGCTCATGAATGGATTAATCTATTTTTGATATAAAGAGTTATCATGGGCATGGTTCTCATGGCTTCGTAAGGAGAACGAGTAAGAAGTTTAGCTGTCTCTTGCTCTTGCCATTTCTTGCCAATGTGATAAGCTGGTCACCATGGGACTCTGCATAAGGTTCCCACCATGAAGAATGGCCTCACTAGATGTGTTCCCTGTATAGTGGACTTCCCAGCCTCTGAAACTGTAAGAAATAAATTTTATTTCTTTATGAATGACCCAGGTTCAGATATTCTGTTACAAGCAAAAGAAATGGACTAATAACATATAACATAGTCGATTTATCCCCTTTATTATTGAAAGGTATATGGATTGTTTACAGGTTTGGGTTATGACGGATATGCTATGATGAACATCCTCATGCAAGTCTTTCAACGTACATAAGCAATC
Organism: Cynocephalus volans; assembly: GCF_027409185.1. Taxonomy (NCBI): domain Eukaryota; kingdom Metazoa; phylum Chordata; class Mammalia; order Dermoptera; family Cynocephalidae; genus Cynocephalus; species Cynocephalus volans. The sequence continues at coordinate 117,007,223 of NC_084464.1, read as the reverse complement.
ATTTCTGTTAGGTATATGCCAAGGAATGGGATTGCTGAGTCTAATGTTTGTCATATATTTAGCTTTAGTAAATATTGCTGCTTTTTCAGGATGTCTGTATAAATTTAAAATCCCACCAACAAATGTGTGAGAATTCAAACAGTTCCACTTTCTTCATATTGTTTATCTGTTTAATTTTAGCCATTCTGTTGAGTCTGTGGTGGTTTTAGTTTGCATTCCTCTGACGAATGATGCTGAACACCTTTTCATATGTTTAGTGGTTATTTGGATGTCCTCGTCTGTGAATTGCCTGCTTGGGGTGTTTGGCCATTCCTTTATTGGGTTGTATGGATTTTTTTTTTTAACTTATAAGCATTTTTTATTAATATATTCTGGAAATTGCTGCTTCGACAGAACTAGTTGAAATTTTTAATTTAAATGATGTCTAATTTTTCATCCTTTCTTTGATGGTTAGTGTTTATTTGTTTCCTGTTTAGGAAATCTTTGTTTACTTCAAGGCCACAAAGATATTCTCCTATGTTTCTAGAAGTTTTGAGTTTTGAGTTTTTGTTATGATTCATCTTGAATTTCATGTTTATGTCTGGGGTGGGATAGGAGTCAATCATGCTGATTACATTTTTCAATATAAATATCAAATTAACCACTTATTAGGAAAAAAACAAAACAAAACACTTTAAAAACTGAATTGCAATGATGGCATTGTCATAAACCAGGTGACTCTATACGCATAGGCTTATTTGTGGTCTCTTTATTTTGTTCCAATTCATCTATTTCTTTTTTCCAATACTGTAGCTTTATATCCAGTCTTGATAGCCAGTATTTTAAATCCTCCAGCTTGTTCTTTCATATTGTCTTGATTATTCTAGTTCTTTGGTTTCTATGTAGATTTCAGAAAGAGCTCTTCAATTTTTACCAAAAAAGAAATAAAAACAAAAAACAAAAATAAAAAAATAAAAACCTGCTATAAGTTTTCATAGGTAATGCCTTGAATCTATAGATCACTTTGAGGGGATTAATGACTTAATGAGATTTAGAGTTTCAATCTATTAGCATGCTCTATTCCTTCATTTTATTTCATTTCTCTCTTAAATATTTTATAGTTTTCAGTGCAGAGGACTTGCACATCTTTCTTTATATTTATTCCCAAGGACGCAATGTAAAATGAAATTATTTTGATTTCATTTGGAGCTATTATTTGCTGAATATATGTATTTATATTTTGTATTGAGAGTATCATTAAATTCACATGTAAATTATTATAATTACAAATCATTTTGGATTTTCTATGTGTAAGTCAAGAGCATATAGTGAAAAGTTCTTCCTTTCAAATCTTTATGTCTTTTATTAATTTTTTCTAGCTGCTGCACTGGTTAGGGTGGGCCTTCAATAGAATGTCAAATAGAAGTGGTGATAGTGGATATTCTTCTCTTGTTCTCCATATCAGGGTGTGTTAACTATTTTACAATTAACTGTATTTCCTTTAGGAATTTTTGTAGCTATCTTTATGCCAGGTAAAGAAACTCCCTTCTATTTCTGAGTTGCTCATATTTGCAATCATGAATGGGTGTTAAATCTGGTCAAATTTTTTTTTCTATTTACTGAGAAAATAATGTGATTTTTGTCTTTGTTGATGTATTGGATTACATTGTTTAATTTTGAATGTTAAACACAATTTAAATGATTGGAATTAGCCTCATTTGGTTATGATGCATTATCCTTTTCATATATCATTGTTTTCTATTTGCTAGCAATTTGTTTACAATTTTTGTGTTTGATTTAATGAGGAATATTGTTCTGTAATTTTCTTTTCTTGCAATGTCCTTGTGCAATTTTTGTATCAAAGTTATGTGGCCTCATGAAACAAGTTGGAAAACATTTTCTCTTTTACTTTTCTCTGAAAAAAATTGTGTAAGTTTGATCTTTTTTTTTTTTTTTTTTCTTCAAAGTGTGAAAGAATTCACCAGCAAAGCCACCTGGACCTGGAATTTTCTTTAGGGAAACATTATTTTTTATTAATTAAATTTCTTTAATCCATATAGGAAAATTTTGAGTTTTTGAGTTCTTGTATCAGTTATATCAAATTGTGTTTTTCAAAGATTATGTCTATTTCATCTAAAGTTTCAAATTTATTGGCATACAATTGCAAAAATATTTTATTAATAACTAAAAGATCAATGGTGAGATCTTTTATTTTAAAATTTTGATTACTGATTATTGGAACTTCCTTTATTTTATTATTCCTCACCAGGGTGTAATAGATTTTATTAATTTTTTAAATAACTAGCCTCTGGCTTTATGAATTTTTCTCCCTTTTACATACACTTTCTATTTCATTTATTGTTGTATTCTCCTAATTTATTTTACTAATTTGAGTTCAATTAGATGTTCTGATTTCTATATTCTTGAGATTGAAGTGCAGATGATTCATTTTCAACTTTTCTTCTTTTCCAATATACACATTAAGAATATAAGTTTCCCCCAAAATTCTGCTTTATCTGCATCCTATAACTTAATTTTTTTTTGTCATTTTGATTACTAACGTAAAATCTCTGTGTGCTTTTAGTCTACTACAAACTACTCTATATTTTCCCATTTAATACATGTCTCTGCTTGCTCATAATTTCTATTCTCTGCCTTCTTTAATGCCTTTCATCCTTGGGGGTTTAACCATCAATTATTTTCTCTCTATGTTTTTGCATTCAAAGTCCTTGTGAGCAATTGTCACTGCAATTGTTTGTCAGGTTCTCAACTACTGAATATTGGACATATTATAGCCTATCTACTTTTGTATCAGGTGCACGTGTCTTGAGATCAGCAGTCCGGGTGAAAGAGTCAAATAATGATTCTCACCTGTATTACTTTGCCAGATCTGCCTTAACAAAGTACCACAAACTGAGTGGCTTAAACAACAGACATTTATTGTCTGACCATTCGAGAGGCTAGAAGCCTAAGATCCAGGTGTCAGCACAGTTGATTCTTTTTGAAGGCTGTGAGAAAAAATCTGTTCTATGCCTTTCCTCTAGCTTCTGGTGGTTTTCTGGCAGTCACTGCCATTCCTTGGCTTGTAGAAACATTATCCTAATCTCTGCCTCAATGTCTCCCTGTATGTGTGTCTGCATCCAAATTTCCTCTTTTTATAAGGACACTGGTTATATTGGAGTATGGACCAGAAGACTTCATCTTAACTCATTTTGTCTGCACCAACCGTATTGTCATATAAAGTCACAATCTGAGGTAATGGAGGTTAGGACTTCAAAATATTGATTGGACAGGGCATAATTCAACACATAATGCCACCCACAGATGCTGCTATAAGAAAAAAAAAAGTCATGAGGTAAATCCTGCATTTTTAAAATGATCATCATTATTATTTAGTATTTAAAAAATAATGATTATTTTAGTATTTAAAAAAATAATTTAGTATTTACTATTTGGTAAGAATCTTTTAGGGACTAACACAGTCATCGAAACAAATGCATGAGGTAGTGTGATTATTTTTCTATTGCCTATCAATTTTGATTCTTCTATACTCTGTGATCCTGGTGCTGGGACTCTAAAAAAACTACATTTCTCAGACTCATTTGCCCTTGGCTTCCTGATAGGTGCTGCAAAGAATCATTAAAGGGAGATTGGCAAGTAGGATGCATTATATGTTAAGTCCGTGCTTATAGGTAAAAGAAGAAGGTTTACATTGAAGTGTTCAAAATAAAATTGACTCTTAGAGGGGGAGGAGGTAAACCAAAAGTAATACCACATTTAAAAAATATAAAGAGGGAGGAAGGCCTATTGGTAACTGGTAATCCTAGATCAGTTGAATTATGCTCATCTCAGTGATGAAAATGGACACCCCTGGAAACTGGATGCTACAATCATCCAGTGAATGACTTCTCTTCTCCCCACTTTGCTGAGTAATCAACTCCTAAATCAAAATCCCCACGTGTATGTGAATGATAGACCAAGCCTTGGTTGCAGTATCGTGTACCAGCTGGTAGGAGGAGGGAAACATCACGTATCTGCCTTATGTAGCACGAATCATTAGAGTGAGAAATTCCTTAAACATCAGAAGAGGATCCAGATGCTAACAAAGTTCAATAAAATTCAGTAAAACCATCAAAATTCAAACCAGGTATTTTTGGCTCCCAATCAGGAACAATATATATTTCCAATATGTTGGCTGCCTTTGTGTAATTATGGACATGCAGATATTTTAAATTTATAAGAAAGTAAAGCTATTGATTTTTTCCCTCAAAAATTTATTAGAAAATTTTCCTCATCCAACAATTAAATAAATGATGATATCTATTTTCATATACCTTCCTAATTTTTATGAGATATTTATAGTAATTATTTATTTATTTTTATTTATTTATTACAAATATTCATGAGACACAAAGCTGATTGTCCCCCCTCCTGCCCATGATGTGGGGGCCAGATTCATACAGGCAGCATATGCATTACCAGAAATTACTTTTGTACCCTTTGTCCCCTCCCAATTATCCCCCGACCTTCCTCCCCCTCCCCCTCTCCCCTCAACTCCAATTTGTAGCCTTAAGAATGTTCCCTCCCTCTGTTGAATCACAGCACTACTGTGGTCTTTCTTTCCTGCCTTCCCTTCTCTCTTAGCTCCCACATGTGAGTGAGCACATGAGGTATTTACCCTTCTGTGCTTTGCTTGTTTCACTCAGCATAAGTTTTTCCAGGTTCATCCATGTTGTTGCAAATGGGAGTATTTCATTCTTTTTTATGGCAGAGTAGTATTCCATAGTGTATACATAGCACAGTTTCCTTATCCGATCATATATTAATGGACATTTAGGTTGGTTCCACATCTTGGCTATTGTAAACAGAGGTGCGATAAACATTGGAGTGCAGGTATCCCTTCAACATGATGATTTCCATTCCTCTGGATATACACCCAGAATAGGGATTGCTGGATCATATGGAAGATCTATCTGTAGTTGTTTGAGAGACCACCATACTGTTTTCCTTAGTGGTTGTACTAATTTACAGTCCCACCAACAGTGCAGGAGTGTTCCCTTCTCTCCACACTCTTGCCAGCATTTGTTATTCACTGTCTTTTTGATTATAGCCAGTCTAACTGGAGTGAGGTGGTATCTCAATGTGGTTTTAATTTGCATTTCCCTGATGACTAGTGATGTTGAGAATTTTTTCATATATCTGTTGGCCATTTGTATGTCTTCCTTTGAAAAATGTCTATTCAGCTCCTTTGCTCATTTTTTAATTGAGTCATTAATTTTTTTACTGTATAATTGCTTGAGTTCTATGTATATTCTGGATATTAGTCCCTTGTCGGATGCATAGTTGGCAAAAATTTTCTCCCACTGTGTAGGTTGTCTTTTCACTCTGTTGATTGTTTCTTTTGCTGTTCAGTAACTTTTTAGTTTGATATAGTCTCATTTGTTTATTTTTTTCTTTTGCTGCTTGTGCTTTCGGGCTCATGTTCATAAAGCCTGTGCCCTGACCTAACTGCTGAAGTGTTTCACCTATATTTTCCCTTAGTAATTTTACAGTTTCGGGTCTTATACCTAGGTCTTTCATCCATTTTGAGTTGATTTGAAGTTTTAAATGTATCTCTTCTAGTTAAAATAGTATGTGTTTTGTTCTTTGATATGGGGTGAGAATCTTATTTTATTTTCTCTATTTGTGAATAACAAATTTTCCCATCACTACTTGAGTAATCCTCCTACTTACTGGTAATTCCTAGATCATATTAAACTTGTTCCTATACTAGAGTGGGCTTCTGTCCTATAATTACTGTTAAATTAATCTTCATTTCTGGTTTTTGCTGGTACCTATGACTTTCTTTCCATAGATAATGTGACAAAACTTATAATTATATAAAAACAAGAAATCCCTAAAGCACATTGCAAGACTCACCTGTATACTGTAATAATGGGATCAGTGTAACAAAATGCATCAAAAACTAACTCAGAAATTAATAAACTTTGTATGTTATTGCCCTGAAGAGTTGAATATTACATATTATATACAAGGGTGTGTATAACTAGTGACTTCTTTTAAGGATAAGAAAAGGCAAATTAATAAATGCCCTCATTTTTGACATGCAAATGACTGAAGTGCAGGGCCAGTGGCAGGGGACAGCTAGAAGAAACATAAAAACTGCTTTGCCCCACCCTGGAATGTGAGAGATTTGGTGGATTCTGGTAGAAACCTTCAGAGTAGTACCTCACATGCAAGACTTCTATTGAAATGGTGGTAGTGATTTCTCAACCCACAAAAGCAAAATCTAGTAAAATGGAAATCAACAACATGCATTCAGGGCTAAATTTAGCTTTGTAATGAAGTCCGTGCTGAGGGAGAGGGTAGTTCACAACAGTAGGGGAAAAAATGGAGACAAAATATTGTGACCCAGAGATTTCCCTTAACTCTATGTCCCTACATCCCAGAGAAGTGAGATGTGTCTAAGTAAAGCCACGGAACTGCCATACTTGGTTGGCACACTGGAAAGATCTTGGTATTTTGACTTCATTCTTTTTTAGTACAAAGCCTTACACCACCTCCCAGACTGTAGCACTGACTTCAGCACCGAGGTCCTGTCAGTGCTGCTGTTGTTCATCTGGAACACTCAGAGATGGGGGGAGGCAGCTGCACTAGGGTACCGGCCATTGACCAGCTGGAACGTATTCTTCTCTTCACTTATCTCTCACAGAAAGCAAGTCATTTAGGAAAAATCAAATGTTACTAGCTTGTGAAAGAGCTCTTTTCTGTTCTCCAGGGCCTTACTCTAGAAATAGTTTTAATGGACCCAGATTCAGTGGAGGGAGTTAAAAGGAAGAGAGAGCTATTGAGTATATTGACATTCATGACAGGTCTATATTATGGAAAACTTAGGTAACAACTATTGTATACATGTACTTGCATCAAAATCCCTGTCCCCAAAGAGTTTAAAGCAATTACAGTTCAAATAAAAGCAGTGCCCATCAAGTGGTAAACTGATTAAGTTATTACGGGCTTAAATAGAATCAGAAATATTACTCTTGTTTCCCTTCATATTTAATATTCTATCTATAAAACCAAACTGCCACATTATTCATTATAAAATAATAGAGTTCCTGAGTTATAAATCCCTTGACCTGGTCAAGTTCATTTCCTACATTCTGAATTCTGTATTCATGAGTTACTAACCTCCACAAATCTTCTAATCACAGTGATATAATAATTATACTAATAAAACTTCTGACAAAATTAGATGATATGCTTTATCAAATCAGAGAAAATTAGTCATTATAATATTACAATCTTGGTAAAAGCAAACCAAACAACATACTACTTCTCTACAAGCCTTTAATTAGAAAATATTTCTGTACTTCTCTTATAGTGTTTTTAAGATAAATTAGAGTGACATATTGGTTGACTGAAAACATAAATGTACGAAAATTAGCTTAGTATGAGTTATCTCCAATTTTTGTTATAGAGCAGCCAGATCTACAACCTCCAGCAGAACACAGGTTTTTGAAATTAGTTATTTATGATATAATTATTCCCCATCTTATCCAAATAATTAAAAGAATATTTAATGGAATGTGCACATATGTGTGTGTGTGTGTCTGTGTTTATGCATGAGGGATACAGGTTTCTCAATTATCCAGTATTTAAAAATTATGTATCCTAAACATTCAAACACAGCAAATACCTACTACATATGTCATAAATATGAAGGATATGAAGGAATATTTTAAGATTTTGGTACAAGATCTTTTCTTTCTGTAACACGGCTTTCTCTTTTCCCCAGTCTCTTGTCATATGTTCTCCTTTCCTCATTCTATCATTGGTTGTTATTTTTCCTCACTGGAACTATGGATAATTATTAGGATATTAATTTATAATTTTTTGTCTTTTTTTTTAATTACCTCTCCCATTCTAAGATGGTAGCCAGACCTTTTTGAGAAAATATCTTTAATGTGAGGATAAAATAAAAATTTGTATACAACTTTTTCCTTTTTTGCCTTTTGCTCTTTAAAGCACCAATCTACTAAAAAAATAATGCTGGGATGTTTAAGAAAGGGAGGGGAGAGAAGGGTATGTTTTAAGAAAGGGAATGATTCTGAGGCTGTGGAAGAGCTTGGCTGTGTTGTCAATGGGTCTTAAGCTCATCAGGCACTATGCTCAGTCCTATGGAAGAGGTTTGGAAGATGCAGAGGAGATGGCAGAGAACAAAATTACCATTTGTGACAGAAATGCAGACAGTGGAGTTTAAGGGCCCACTGGAAGCTTGTACCACGAAGATGTCAGGATCAAGTATAATGTACTGGAGATTGGAACAAATTTACCACTTTTCCAGTAAAAGTTGGAGACCCATTTTCTACATTCCCATAGTCTTTTGAATAGGCTGTGGACAGGATATGAACATGACCTCACAAAGACTACCAAATGGATTAAAATTGATTTAAAGAAAAATGTTAAAAGTGGAATATTTCTTTTGGATCTCAGTTTGGGGTCCAATTAATACACAACCCAAATTCATTTTCTGCCACCAATCATTTGTGAACTTTAACAAACATTTTTCTTCAAAATAAATTTTTTTGGTAGAAAGCTGACATGGGTATAATATATCAAGAAATTTCTAGGGGAATTGCCAAATGAACAAACAAATTTTAGAAACTATATAGTTGTTATGTGGATAAGATAAGCCATGTGGTAAATCATTTGGAAAGCAGAGCACCTTATAATATGTCAATATTTTGCTCACATTTTCGAAATTCAATGAAAAAGGGTCAAGTCTTCAAATGTTCTCTGGAATTATTGGTCTATTTGTTAGGTAACATTTCAGATAGAAGCATACAGTTTACTCAAATAGTTCTTAGAGATTTCAAATGTTATCTATATTTGACAATGATGAAAACAGGAAGCAATTTGTTCATCAGTATAAGCTGGTATGAGTCTTTGTATAAACTGCTTGAAAATAGTTTATCATTGGAGAAGATCTACATATTTACATGTAGTATTAGTCTCCTAATGATGGGTAATTAAGTACCACAAAATGGGTGGCTTAAAAAACAGAAATTTACTGTCTCACAGTTTTGGAGGCTAGAAGTCTAAATCAAGGTGTCATCAGGGCCATGTTCCCTCTAAAGTCTCTACATGATCCCTTCCTGTTTCTTCTTACCTTCTGGTGGTGACAAAAGAAAAACTGCACTGGACCCAGTTAAAAAGGCAAGAAAGACTTTATTCTCGACGATTGCAGGAGGAATCAAGACTATTGCAATAGGAAAGAAAGACTGAATTTAATTTTGCTGAAACAAAAGGCCAGAGAGTTTTTAAGCCTGGGGTGAGTAAGTGGAAAAGTACTAAAGGGCCTTAGGTGGGAGATTGGTCAATGAGATTAGGCCATCTGTCCTTGCTAATTGGTGATTATCAAAGTTAGGCTCCTACCCTCCCAGGGAGACTGGTACATAGGAGCATCATCTCTTTTGATAATTATATTTCAAAGGAATAGTTTCCATGTCCTGGAGAAAGATATCCCTCTTTGCAAAACTGGTAAAAAGCTGAAAGATTTACATCTCAAAGGAACAGAAAAGAACTTTCAATTGCATCTAAAGTAAATGCTCTGAGAAAAGGGAGGTCAGGGACCTATAGTCAGGAAGAAATTTTACATTTATTTTTTATTTTTTATTATTTTTTTAATTAATTAATTTATTTATTTATTTTAATTTTATTTTGTCGATATACATTGTAGCTGATTATTGCTCCCCATAACCAAAACCTCCCTCCCTTCTCCCTCCCCCCCAACAATGTCCTTTCTGTTTGCTTGTCGTATCAACTTCAAATAATTGTGGTTGTTATATCTTCTCCTCCCCCCCCGGTTTGTGTGTGTGTGTGTGTGTGTGTGTGTGTGTGTGCGTCTATGGAAAATGGTATGGAGATTCCTCAAACAATTGCAGATATATCTACCATATGACCCAGCTATCCCACTGTTGGGAATATACCCAGAGGAATGGAAGTCATCAAGTCGAAGGTATACCTGTTCCCCAATGTTTATCGCAGCACTCTTTACAATAGCCAAGAGTTGGAACCAGCCCAAATGCCCATCATCAGATGAGTGGATACGGAAAATGTGGTACATCTACACAATGGAATACTACTCAGCTATAAAAACGAATGAAATACTGCCATTTGCAACAACATGGATGGACCTTGAGAGAATTATATTAAGTAAAACAAGTCAGGCACAGAAAGAGAAATACCACATGTTCTCACTTATTGGTGGGAAATTTTACATTTAAAGTCAAGCTGAGGGGAACATTAAGACCATCTTGGTCAGAGGTTGTTGGCAATCCTTGGTGTGTCTTTGCCTTTTTACGAATCACTGCAGTTTCTGCCTCTGTCTTCACATGGTCTTCCCCTCTGTGTATCTGTTTTCTCTTCTTATAAAGACACTAGTTATTGGATTAGGACCCACCCACCCTAATTCAGTATGACCTCATATTACCTTATTAAATCTGCAACACCCTACCTCCAAATAAGGTTACGTTATGATGTATTAGGGGAGCCATGAATTTGAGGGAGGGACTACAGAGCCCAGCGCACGTAGCTCCATAAATGTACTTCAAGACCTATGCAAAGAATAAAAGAAATTTTGCTTTAGGCAAAATTGTTGTTTTGCTCCTAATATTAAAGTTAAGTAGCAAACTGTTTCCTACATGCTACCTACCCACCCTAAGCACCCACATCCACACACACATAAAATTATTAATACTTAGGATTAGATATGCAAGAGAAAAATTCTCTATGCAGTTTACTATGAATAGTGACACTATTTCTTTTATTTCCTTACATTATTCACACATATCATGAAGAATAAAATACCATTCACCTTCTAACAGGAGATACAATTTTGTATAAGAAAAAGTAAAAGGAAGATATTTTATAACAGAGAAAATAAATGAACAAGAGTTTTCTTCTCATTCCACTTATACCACTTATTCTGATTCTTCATATAATTTTATAATTTCACATTTTTGTTTGTTCTTATATTTTTTAAATGTCTGCTTTACCTGTTGCTTTATTTCTTATTATAATTAAGGGCTTTACTGAAGAAAACTATCAGATCTGGCAAGCTTAGCCCAGTTTAGTTATTATATGTAAAAACATTACCTATAAGAATAAATACTTCAAAATAAAGTTAATTTTATCAAGTGAAAATTTGAATAATACCATATACTATGCACAGCTATATAAAGATGAGGGAAAGCTATAAGCAATATTTGATATAAACCAAAAGATATATTTTACTAAATATACATCATAAATCAATATATAATAAATTTAACTTTTATTTATGATGTATATTAAATAGGAAACAATTTTCCATAGAAAATACACTGCTGGCCATCACTATCTATATAGTGTCCTTGTAGCCTGCAAAATCTTCATTTGTTCTTTCAGTTATCCAAATGCTAGTTCTCTTACAAAGCTTGTTTAACCTCTTTTTACAACAGAAAGCTTTTCCTGAGATTCTCAGCAAATGATCCCTTTCTTTCTTGAATTTCATTAATGTAATACATTTTACAAAATTTATCACTTAATAATGCTAGGTATATGCTTTGAAATTTTTTCTGCCAAGAGGAATTCAAGCAGGGACTTATTTCTAAAAATTTGGGGGCCAAATATACTTTTCTCCCTTATAGACAAAGCAAAAACAGTATAATAACACTGAGATAATTAGTAAGTCTGTAAAAAGCAGGTTACCTTTTCCAAATTTAGTTGAAGAAAGAACATATGTAAAATTAAATGTCTAATCTGTATAAAGATATCTTTGTTAAAAATGGTCAGTGAGCAGATTTATTATTTACTCATGTAAAATTATTGAGGGCCTATTATGTAGCAGCTACTAGACTAGTCACTAGGGACTTAATGGTCCCTCTCTTCATGAACTTTACATTTCCAATGAAAAGACTGGAAATTTGACAATAAATAAATAAAATATATATTAAATGGGATAAGTGCAGTAAAGGAAGTTTATACTGTGCTGTAAAAACTTAACCGGAAGTAGAGGGAGGAAGGTAACATTAATAATGAGGTCTGTACAATGAAAAGAGAATGCATTCATAGAGCCTGGAAAAGCAAATTTCATGCGGATTTATTAGAAAATAAAATGGAGGGTGACATCATCATGATGGCGGAATAGATGATTCCCAGCATCTCACCCTCCCACAAGTAACCAATTTACAACTATTAATATGCAAAGACTGCCAATATGGAACCACAGGAGTTGGGGGAAGAGGAAGAGAGACCCATGGAGTTCATGAAGGTGTGAGAGGTAACTGTGAGAAGGTGTAAGGACAGCACCTATTGTTCTGAGCCAGCCTGCTACAGATGTGGGGACTACCTGTTACACCCAGATCAAAGCTGGAAAAAGCCACAGCACCCTTCACATAAAGACTCCTACTTGGAGTCTGCAGAGTGAACCATACCAGCCCACAGGCCATAAAGACCAATGTCAGGATTCCTCCAGGCCCATGTAGGAACAAGCAGCCACAACTGGCTGTAAAGAAAGAACCACCCAGAGGCCAGTGAGTTATGATGAGAGACACATAAACAGCCTCCCCCACGAGAAGTGGTTGGAGTGCAGGGAAAAGCCTGGCCTGCCAGAGGAACATTGGGTGCAGTGTGGGCAGCTGGTCTTAATGGAAATTGGTCAGAGCAATAGAACTGCAGGGCTTTCAATCTGCAGGAAATACTCCATCCCACTTGAATTTCCACATAACCCAGACCTGAAGTGATTCAAGATCCATAAAAAAAGCCTTTCCTAGAGAATCAGCAGCAAGTAGCAGTCTCCTCAAATGCCTAAACATCAATGTAAAGACACAAAGATTGAGAAAGAACAGAGAAATATGTTGCCACCAAATGAAACAAACCAAGCACCACCAATGGATGCAGAAGAACAGCAGATCTATGAAATGACAGAGAATTCAGAATAATCCTCTTAAGATTGTTTAGGAAGTCAGAAGAAAATACATATAGACGATTAAATGGTATCTGGAAAATAATTCAGGAGCAGAATAAGAAACTTGACATAGAATATAATCAACTAAAAAAATAGAAATTCTAGAAATAAAGAATACATGAACTGAATTGGAAAAACTTGATCGAATGCTCCAACAGCAGATTGAATTGAACAGAGGAAAGAATGAGTGAGCTCAAAGATAAAACACATGAAATTTTCAAGTCAGAGGAGCAAAAAGAAAAAGGAATAAGAGAAAATGAAACAAATACAGCAAATATGTGACTCCTTCAAGTGAAATAACCTCCACAAAACTGGCATACCCTAAGGAGAAGAAAAAGGAAGAGATGTAGAAAGCACATTCAAGAAAATAATGGCTGAAAATTTCCCAAGTATGGAGAAAGATGACAGCATCCAGGTACAGAAAGCTCAGAGGTGACCAGTCAAATTCAATCTAAGGAGGAATACCATAAGGCACATGATAAGCAAATTATCAAAAATCAAAGACAAAAACAGAAAGCTGAAATCAGCAAGAGAAACACATAACATTCAACAGAGCCCCAAGATGTCTCTCAGCAAATTTCTCAGTAGAAACCCTACAGGCTAGGAGAGAATGGGATGATATATTAGGAGTGCTGAAGGAAAAAGACTGTCAGCCACAAATTCTGTACCCTGCAAAACTAACCTTCAAATGTAAAGGAGAAACAACAACTTTCCCAGACAAATAAAAGTTAAGGGGATTCATCAGCACCAGACCTGACTTACAAGAAATGCTGAAGGGGGTTCCACAAACTGAAAGAAGACAATGCTGTGGAGCAGTGAGAAAACATATGAAGGCACAGAACTCACTAGTAAAGTAAATTCACAGACAACCTTAGAATACTCCAATGTCATAAGGTTGGTGAATAAACCACTTACATCCTTGGTACAAAGATTAAAGGACAAATTTAACAAGACACTAACATATGCAACAATAGTAGAAGGGAGAGGCAATATTAAAAGATATATCTTGAAACAACAAAATGTCAAAAACTGAGGAGAATGACCCCAAAACATGAGTTGGCTTTGGTGTTTTCTTTTTCTTAGATATTATATTTAAGTTATTAGTCTAAAATAATTTATTATAACGTGTTTTTTGTAAGCCTCATGGTAACCATAACACAAAAACTTAGAAGAGACATACTAAAAGTAAATAGAAAGCAAAATATAAAGTTAGAGAAAACACATCAGCCATAAAGGAAGACAGTAAGACGAGAAAAAAGGAAAAAAGAATAAACAAAACCACCAGAAAACAAAAAAGCAAAGTGACAGTAACAAGTCCCAATATATAAATAACAATCCTAAATGTAAACAGATTAAATGCCCCAACTGAAACAAAGAGTGGCCAAATGGATTATAAACAAGAACCAACAATATGCTGCCTACAAGAAACTCATTTAACCAATAAAGACATGCACCAGATGAAAGTGAAGAGATGCAAAAAAATACATCATGCAAATGGAAACCCAAAAGGAGCAGATAAAATATACGTCAGCTAAGGAAAGCAAAAAAATAAAAATAAAAAAATAAGGAAGGTCATTATACAATGATAAAGGGATCAATCCAACAAGAGGATATAACAATTCTAAATATATATGCACCTAACTCCAGAGCACCCAGCTGTACAAAGCAATTACTATTGGACCTAACAGGAGAGACTGACTCCAACACATAGTAGTTGGTGACTTTGATACTCCACTTTCAACAAAGGACAGATGATCCACACAGAAAATTAACCAGGAAATATCAGAATTAATCTCTACTATAGGCCAATTTGACTTAGAAATTTATAGAACATTTCATCCAGCAGTTGCAGAACACAAATTCTTCTCAGCAACACAGGGAATATTTTCTAGAATAGGCCATATGCTAGAACACAAAACAAGTGTCCAAAAATTTTTAAAAATTAAAGTCATATCAACTACCTTATCTGACCACAGTGGAAAAAAAAATCTAGAAATTAACAACAAAAAGATACTAGAAACTGTACAGATGCATGGAAATTAAACAACATGCTCATAAACAATGAATGGGTCAAAGAAGAAATCAAGAAGAAAATTAAAATATTCCTGGAGACAAATGAAAATGAAAACATGACACAATAGAACCTATGTAATATAAGCGAAAGCAGTTCTGAAAGGAAAATTTATAGCAATAAATGCCTACCACAAAAAAGAAGAAAGACTCCAAATAAATGACCTAATGTTTTACCTCAAGGAGCTAGAAAAACAAGAACAAACTAAACCCAAAATCTGTAGGAGAGACATAACAAATAGGAAAAAATTAATGAATTAGAGATTTTTTAAAAAATACAAAGGATCAATGAAACAAAGATCTGGTTTTTTGAAAAGATAAACAAAATCAATAAACCTTTAGCTAGACTAACAAAAAAAAAAAAAGAAAAGAAAAGAAAGGCTCCAATTAAAAAATCAGAAATTAAAAAGGAGACATTACAGTGGATACAACAGAAACACAAAAGATCATTAAGAGACTATAACAAATAACTATTCACAAACAAACTGGAAAACCTACAAGAGATGGATGAATTCTTGGACACATACCAGTTATCTAAGATGAATCACGAAGAGCTGTAAAACCTAAACAAACCAATAACAGGTAATGAAATTGAAGCAGTAATAAAAAAGTCTTCCAGCAGAGAAAACCCTAGAACCAGTTGCCTCTCTGCCAAATTCTACCAAACATTTAAAGATCTCATGCAAATTCTTCTCAAACTCTTCCAAAAAATTGAAGAGGAAGGAATACTTCTAAACTCATTCTATGAGGCCATCATTACCCTCATACCAAAATCAGAAGAAGACACAACAAAGAAAACTACAGACCAATATCCCTAGTGAACACAGTTGCCAAAATCCTCAACAAAATATAAGCAAACAGAATCCAGCAACATATTAAAAAGATCAAATGACATGATTAAGTGGGATTCATCTTAGGGATGCAAGGATAATTCAACATACACAAATCAATAAATGTAATACAAAAAATCAACAGAATGAAGGGAAAAAAAATGGTCATTTCAATAGACACAGAAAAAGCATTTGATAAAATCCAACACTCCTTCATGATAAAAATACTCAACAAGTTAGGTATAGAAGGAATGAACCTCAACACAATAAAGGTTGTATATGACAGACTCATAGCTAATATCATACTGAATGGACAAAAGTCGGAGGCTTTTTTTCCAGGATCTGGAACAGACAATAATGCCCACTTTCCCCACTCTTATTCAACATAGAAGTTCTAGCCTGTGCAATAAAGCAAGAGGAAGAAGTAAAGGGCATTCAAATAGGAAAGGAGAAATTCAAACTATCCCTATTTGCAGAAGACATGATACTAAACATAGAAAACCCTAAAGACTCCACCAAAAAATTACTAGAACTAATAAATGAATTCAGAAAAGTGGCAAGATACACAATTAACACACAAAAAAATAGCCTTCCTATATGCCAATAATGAAATAGCTAAAGAAGAAATCAAGAAAGTAATCTTGTTCACAATAGCTACCAAAAAAATGAAATACCTAGGAGTAAATTTAATCAAGGAGGTGAAAGACCTTTACAATGAAAACTATAAAACATTAGTGAAACACATTGAAGAGAGTACAGACAAATGGAAAGATGTCCCATGTTCTTGGGTTAGAGGAATTAATATCATCAACGTGTCCATATTACCCAAAAGATCTACATATTCAATGTGGGCCCTATCAAAATACTGAAGACATTCTTCACATAAATAGAAAAAGCAATCTTAAAATTTGTATGGAACCCAAAGGACCTTGTATAGCTAAAGCAATCTTGAACCAAAAGAGCAAAGTTGGAGGCATCACACTTCCTCTCTTCAAAATATACTAGAAAGATACAGTAACCAAAACAGCATGGGCTGGCATAAAAACAGACAAATTGACCAATGGAATAGAAGAGAGAGCCCCTAAATAAACCCACATGATTACAGCCAACTGATTCTCAACACTGGTGCCAAAAAAATATGATTGGGAAAAGACAGCCTCTTCAATAAACGATGCTGGAAAAACTAGATTGAAACTAGACCCCTATTTCTCTCACCATACACAAAAATCAACTCAAAATGGATCACAGTCCCTAATCTAAGACCCAAAACTTTAAAACTACTAGTAGCAAGCATAGGGGAAATGCTACAGGAAATGGGAGTGGGCAGCACTTTTTTTGAGCAAGTCTATAAAGGTACAGGCAAGTAAAGCAAAAATACACAAATGGGCCTAATCAAACTGAAAAACTTCTGCACAGCAAGGGACGCTGTCAACATAGTGAAGAGACAACCTATAGAATGGGAGAAAGTGTTTGTCTACTACACATTAGTCAAGGGGCTAATATCTAGAATATATAAGGAAATCAAACAACTCAACAACAAACATACACATAACCCAATTAAAAAATGGGCAGAGGACCTGAACAGACATTTCTCAAAAGAGGACGTACAAATGGCCAACAGGCACATGAAAATGTTCTCAACATCACTAATTATCAGGGAAATGTAAATTAAACCATAATGAGATATCATCTCACCCCAGTTACAAGGGCTATTATCAGTAAGACAAAAAGTAACAAATACTGACAATGATGCAGAGAAAAAGGAACTCTCCTACATTGCTGGTGGAAGGGTAAATTGGTACAGCCACTGTGGAAAATGGCATGGAGCTTCCTCAGAGAACTAAAAATAATTCTATCCTAAGACCCAGCTGTCTCATTACTGGGTATATACCCAAAGGAAATGAAATCAATATATCAAGAAGACACCTGCATTCCCATGTTCATTGCAGCACTATTCGGAATAGCCAAGAGGTGGGATCAACCTAAATGTCCATCAGTGGATGAATGGATAAAAAGACTGTGGTATATATACACAATGGAATGCTACTCAGCTATTACAAAACTATGATATCCTATCATTTGCATCAACATGGATGGAACTGAGAACCATCACATTAAGAGCTGATGGGTACAAAACCATGCTGTCTACCCTAAGTGAATCATTGGGCAGTATTTGCATGTATTGCAACAGAATACACTGTACCCCACAAATAAGCACAAATAAATAAATAAATAAATAAACCCCAGGAATTATTCTAGGACTCTCTAGAGGGCCAGAGTGACTAGATCTTAGTGACAGACAGTGGTGGTAACTGAAGTTGGATCAGATAATGGAGGCCTTTTTTCCTGATAAGGAGTTTGAATTCCCAGTTGTAGAAAACTATGACTTTTTAAGCAGGTGAGTGTCATGAGATCATATTCTTAAAAGATTCTTTTGGCCACTTGAGAAGACCAGGTAGTTTGCCATTACTGTAATCTGGGCAAAATCTGATGGGAACTTGAACTAGAAAGGTGGCTAGAAAGATGGCTAAAAGTGAATATTGAGATAGATTTTGGCTTTAGAACCTTGAGAATTTGCTGATAGTTTGGATGTGCACAAGGCAGTAAATGGAGAAAACAATAATGATCCTAAATTTTGTTATTGTCATGTTGGTATTTGTTGGTGCTGTTTACTGAGATGGCAAATTATAAAGAAGGAGTAAAATTAGTGAGTACAGTAATTAAAGGAGTAGTTTTGGACAGTTTAATTTTAAGATGTTATGATTTCTTTTTTCTAAACAGGGATATGAAATAGGCAGTTAAATATGTATATCTGCTATTCAAAAAAGAGGTCTAGATTGAGGTCAATTTGAAAATTATGAATCTATACATAGTGTTTGAAGTAATGAGACTGTTTGATATTAGTGTATATAGTTAATATTTATTGAGTGCTTACTCTGGGCTGAATACTGTATTATGTTTATTACATTTATTAACCTACAGAATTTTCATTTTATCGTACTGGCTTTATTTCTAGCCCCATTGTGATAATGAAAACAACTTAGGTTTAAAAGGGTGCATATTGAGGTAGCTTTTGGTCAAAAATATCGGAAAATCCACCTGGAATTTGCTTAAACAATCAACAAATTAGAATAAAGCGAGAGGAATAAAGTTAGAGTCTTAAATTCAGGACTTATAGGTACAGTATTCAAGACTGTATAGTACTGATAGGGGCTAGATGCATAGATCGGTGGAACAGAATAGAGAATCCAGAAATAGAACCAAACAAATATGCCCAAATATGTGATTTTTGACAAAGTTTCATCATCAATTCATGCGGAAAAACAGTCTTTTCAACAAATGGTACTTGAGCAATTAACCTCTATATGTTTAAAAAATGAACACTGACCTAAGAATACCTTGTACAGAAATTAACTGAAAAGTGAGTCATGAAGATAAACATAAAACATAAAATTATAAAACTTTTAGGAAAAAACTGCAGAAGTTCTTCAGGATCTACAGCTATTTAAAGAGTTCTTAGATATAATAACAAAAGTATAATCCATATAAGAAAAAATTGCTGAATCAAACTTTATCAGAGGTAAAAACTTTTGTTCTATGAAAAACTCTGTTAATAGAAGGAAAAGAAAAGCTACAGAGAGGAAAAACATATTTGCAAATTGCATTTCAACAAAGAACTATTTCCTAGAATATAAAAAGAACTCTCACAACTCAACAATCAAAACCAAACAATCCAATTAGAAAATGGGCAAAGACTTGAAGAATCATGTTACTGGAGAGATATTTGGATGGCAAATAAGCATGTGTAAGGATATTCAACATCACTGACCATTAGCAGAATGCAAATAAAACCATATTGAAATATTACTATGTGTCTATCAGAATGGATAAAATAACAAATACTTATACCAACTAATGCTGCCAAGGATGAGGAGAAACTGGTTCACTCATAAACTGCTAATGGAGACGTAATATATCATAGTTTCCCTGGAAAACAGTTAGGCAGTTTCTAACTAAAAAACCTAAAAACTAAAATTAAAAAACTAAATATGTAACTGCCATAAAACCAAGCAATTGGGCATCACTCTTGGACATTTTTCCCAGAGAAATAAAAACCGTGTTCTCACAAAATCCTGTACACAAATGTTCATAGCAACTTTATTTATAAGAACCCCAAAGTGAAACAATCCAGATGCCCTTCAACAGTAAATGATTAACCAAACTGGTAAATCCACAACATGAAATATACTCAGCAATAAAATGTAACTATTGATACATGTAGCAACCTGAATCCATCTCCAGAGAATTACGCTGAATGAATAAAGCCAATCTCAAAAGATCCATGCTGTACACTTCCATTTATGTAACATTCTTGGAATGACAAAAATTATGGAAATATAGAACAGTGTAGTAGCTGCCAGGGATAAAGTAAAAGGTGGAGGTGAGAGGGAAGTAGAGGTGGGTATAAAAGGGCAACGCGTGGTGATGGAAATGTTCTGTCTTGATTGTATCGAGATGATACCCCAGTTGTAATATTGTGTCATAGTTTTCCCCCATAGTGAAAATACAGGCAGAGGGTGCTCAGACACTCTCTGTATTATTTCTTACAACTGCTTGAGAATCTATTATCTCAACGTATATTGTTTCAAAAATTATACAGTGAGTTTTTACTTAAAATTTTATAAATATTATAAATACTTCATTTAAAATGAATGAAAATCTTGTATTTTCTAATAAGTAAATAACATAAGTGTTTTTCAATCAGCATTCTATAGTTGTATGATGTTTTGATCATTTTTCTTAAAAATTAGTCAAGGTCTTTTTTTTCCCCTCCAGACTTATGACCTTGTGATACGCAAATCAGTACGCTCATTTTATAATTTCTCAGGGAGTTATTGTATGTTTCTCCTGTAAACCTAAAGTAACATTTCCCATTTTGTAATTAAACCATTTTGTCATTTTACTTTCAAGGACATCTTTTTGTGCTTTGCATCCTCAGCCTAGCTCAATGCCTGACACCCCGTAAATGCTCAAATGAATATAGAATGAAAGGATGAATGACTAAATAAATAAATGGCTGGATGTATAAATGAATATCAAGATAATTTAACCTTTTGATAATTTAGATACTCTCCAGATGGATGATAGCAACTATTTCTACTTCTCGGTGAAGAGAATATGAGGACTTGCTCTGAAGCATATACTGCCCTGAAATTTTAAGTTTGTGTGCCGCTGAATCTCTTTTATCCAAAAGAAATGACTGTTATGACTTTCTCATTTTATCAGAAGCTATTTTTAGGATGGAAAAGAAAATAGACTCAAAGTTACTATGTATCTTCTTTAAGTTCTCAAGTGCAGAATTTTATTACATATATTATTAAGTTTTTGAACTTATAAAATATAACTGGCTCGGAAATATGTAATAATAATTGTAGGAAAAAAGTGGAGTCATTTCATGACTTGGGAAAATTTCAAGATAACAGATAGTTTTAAAATGTGGAAGTATATAGTTTTCTCTGGTATCAATTGTTGGCTGTTGGCAGTGTCCAAATCCATGCTGTCCATTAAAACGATCATGGAGCTCTCACATGAGAGCTGTCCCTGCCTGGAGAATTTCTTTGCTCGATTAATCCTGTCTGTATTCTTTTACGGCAGCGCTTCTTAAATTTTGGTCCATTTCAGAGAGCCATTCGGGGCCTTGTTAAAACACAGATTGCTGGGCCCACCTCCAGAGTTTCTGACTCAGTAAGTCTTCTGCAAGGCCAAGAATTTGCATTTCTAAATTTCCTTGCTGATGCTGATGCTGTTGGTCCAGGGGCTGAACTTTTTGTAGCTCTGCTTCAGGGTGGTCTTTTTTTAGTTATAACGAAAAAAACCTGCTCTGACCAGGTCAGTAATTATAGTGCTTTCAAAAATCTGGGAAAAGTCAGTAGTCATGTCCCATGTCTCAGAAAACATTATCATAAGACCATTTTTACTTACAAGCAGATGTGATGGCACCAGGAAATCACAGAATAATTTAGAATGCTTCTTGTAACCCTTACCCTAAACCCCTTCATGTAAAATGTAATCTAGTAACAATCCTGAATCTATACATCATGTATAAACAATGGAAAAACTGATGAAGTAATTAGGCAGGGCTGTCCTCTTTCTCTCTCTCCTTTGATTCTTGCCCCTTCTTATGAAATGCTAAATTCGCTGGCCCTCTTTCGAGCACATTTTTTAGGGTGACCTGACCCATGTGTTTCCCCAGTTGCAATCGTCTTATTGGTTCAATAAATCTTATGCTTTATATGTTTGAACTCAGTTTCTTTTAGGTCAGCATAAGTATGAAACTCACAATTATTTACGATTGAGTACTCCACAAAAATACTTAATCTAGTGATATTTCCCTATAAAGTTCATTAAAATAGGTATTTATGAAAATTTTGTTTAATATACTTTATTATGATGAAAAAGTCTTTTAAAAATGTTCCACAGCTGTGTAAACGAAAAAACTGTAAAAATCACCAGACTCAAAGACCCATGATTTCTTATTACCCGCAGAAACAGCATTCCTTAACTGTCCAATATTTTGGTACAATTGCTATCAGTGTATATACTATGTCACATTGTCCTTAGTAAAATAATTATTAACTCTATTAGTTTGTTATAAAATAAGAAATTCAATAAATCATATTGTGATAATTTTATCATGTATTGTGATAATTTTATCACAATAAGTCAGCTTGCCGATTTTTCTTCTGTCTATTTATGTTAGGTATTAGAGCCCAGAAATTCTGGTGGATACTCCACTAATACATTACAAATTACAACATGCTCTATAATCATATAACTCAGGAAAAGCTACTCAAAAGCGCTTTATCCTATTCTAGTCTATAATATAATCTCTAATAAACATTAACTGATTCGGTACACAAATCAGAATATATTTTCAAGATCAGCAAATTGATACTTCATCAGATTAGTTCTCACAGCATTTTTATTTCTGCTTAATAATAAGGACACTTAAGAAACTGTAATCCTTAAGTGTGCAGTGCATTTAGACACTCTTCATTTAAACATAGACATTTATTTTTTCCTCTGAGGTGTATTTTATTTTATTCTGGACAATAATAATTTCTGTGAAGTGTTTCACTATAAACCTAGATGTGGCAATATTCCAAAAGCTTTTAAAGTCTCTTTTTAAAATATTAGCAGCAGACTACGGATTTGAGTGCTTTTATTTTGGATACTTGTTGCAGTTTTTCCTCATTCTTTGTTTTCTTTCTTCTTTTTGAGGATAGAGACTTTGCAACAATTCTGGGGCTTGCTTGGAGTACTGTGAAGCAATTGTGTAGACAGGGAATTACATCCTCTTTTAAAGGGAATTGTTTATGATG
The DNA here is from genome assembly GCF_027409185.1 of Cynocephalus volans. Taxonomy (NCBI): domain Eukaryota; kingdom Metazoa; phylum Chordata; class Mammalia; order Dermoptera; family Cynocephalidae; genus Cynocephalus; species Cynocephalus volans. The sequence goes on along the minus strand of NC_084464.1, from coordinate 116,983,953 downwards.
AGGTAATTTACACTTGAAGTGGGCAGAAGAGAGCCAGGTCTGTAATTAGTGGGAGGGACATTTATCTCCTAGCAGCACAGTCCTCCCTATGGACAGAACACTGAAGCCAGGCAAGGGCATGTGTAAACAACTCGTTCCCAAATTGGCAAAGGCTGAACTTGGGATTGTTTGAGTCCAGGTGATTGTTGCCAGGACAATTGGTCCAGGATAGGCTAGAAAAAGCTTATCTGCATGCAGCTGCCCTTTCTTTTTGGTTTAAGTAGTTTGTGTGTGTCAAAATTTCTATGCCCTCTCTGACTTTCTGTATATAAACAAGTCCTATCACTTGGTATGATTTGAAATCATTTTAAGAGTATAACGGTCTTCTGAGATAAGCATAGTATATTTTTCAATTAGCAGAGCAAGATCCTCTGGCTAGAAATGTTTAACCTATTGGTTCCCATTATTTCAAATTATGTGTAAAGAAAAATCCTTTCCTCCTATGAAAACTGCTTCTCACAGTTATTGTATGTTAATGATATTTTTGTAGGATAAATTGTAGTGATTGACTCTGCAGTTGTAGAGCCTGAAAGGGGAAGAAAGGGAAAAGGAAGCATGAAAGCCAAGAAGGAGGGAGGAAGAAAGAAGAGAAGCTGATTTCTCTGGTGAGTCAAAGAGAACCCAAGAAATGCAGACAGAAGAGGATGTATATAGAGAAATGTCAAAGTAAAAATTGCACCAAAGGTCAACAAAGAAGGGAGACTTTGTGCAAGGCTATTGCAATAGAGGAGAGAGACCAGAATGAAATCTGAACTAAATTCTGTTGGAACAAAAGGTGGGAGCATTTTTAAGTGCTGAGGTGGGCTAGTAGGTTACAAGAACATGATTTAATTTTTCTAAGACAATATTTGTTCCTGCTATGCCTTTCAATCAATGTGCCTAATCCTTTAGTATCCCTCTTGCACATCCTAATCTTACCCATTGTTTAAAGTCTAATGTCTCACAAAGTTAGTGAAATGGGCACAAATGACGTGTACCAATCCAGATGTGTTAGGATCTTTATCCCGGACTCATACAGTTTGGCAACATCTTCCATTCCTCAGGTCTGCAATGACTGGAAAGATTGTGTGAATTTATGGGGAAGGCTGCTGCCCTTTAATTTAATGAGGAATCTTTACTGCATATGTGTCGGTGGTCTAATGAGTTCACTTTATAAAATCTTATTTCTAGATCTCACTCTTAAATAGATAACCCAAAGATCTTATTTAACTACTATTTCCCTCCCCAATAAACAACCTTCCTTAGAATAGTTTTATCATTTTACTCTGGTGAAGAATGTATCTTTGATAAAGTATTTTCATTAACTCAGTGGCATAAAAAGTATCTTATTCTTTTCTTCTATTAGTCAGAGTCAAAAATGACTAACTACAGTGTTTCAGTTTTGGTGAACTAAAAAAATAATAATGACACTGTAATAAGTAGAAAATTCTGAAGAGAGAGCTGATTTGAAAAAAAAAGAGCTTGTGACTTAGATTTACATGCTTTATGTTTGATATCTATATGGAGTTGTCCAGGAAAAAGAGATAGAAAACTGAAACTAAGAAAAGAGGCCAAGGACAGAGGCATAATTTTGAGATCTGTCTCTCTATATAGATATAATCGCTGAAGTTATTAAAATGAATTAGCTTTCTGAGTGAGAGTGTAGGCAATAAGAATATCATTTACCCAGGCATTAACTTGCAATGTATTTCCAATTGTCTTCAATTTATTTAAACATTTTATTATTATTTAATTCTATACATAGTTTTGTCTATCTATATATATTAACCTGCTACTGAGGCATCTGTACTTACCCGGCTGTGTCCTGCCTGGCTGTGGCTGTTAGGCACCCATACTTGCCATGCTGTGCCCAGCTCTGTTATCATACTTACCGAGCTGCCCCCCTGCCCTACCAGACTCTGCTGTAACAACCCTGCCCTGCCAGACACTGCTGTAAGGGAATTTTCCATCCTGCTTCTACCCTGCTGTAATTTTCCACCCTGAGATAGAGTCATAACCACATAAGATCAGTCCTTTTGCCCTGTTGCAAAAACCCAGCAATGCTATGACATAAAAAAAATAGCCCCACTGCATTTGGGGCTCAGCCTTTGTGACAGTAGTCTGCTGAGCCGGTGCTGGCACGTGAATATAATCTGCTTCCTGTCTCTCCCTGTAAGTTTGCAGTAACTCACCGCAACACTGCTACTGTTCCTAGCAGCCAGTCTCAGCTTGCCCTCTTGTACTAAGCAAATGACCCAAAAGTCCAAAAGCTTGTGCAAAGATTGGAAGCTTTATTCAGATAACTGGCATCTGGGGGATGACCAGGCTAAAATCGTCCTACCTTCTGATGCCTGTTCCAGGGTTTATAAAGGGGAAGAGGTGGGAAGGCGAGGTACGGGTTTTGTACTGCAGGAAAAGGGGGAGGCTGTTCAGTAGAGCATCTGAGTCAGATGTCAGGGTCCCATGATTGACTGGATGCTTTGGCAGTTGGTGGAGTCTGAAGCTGGTGGACTGGTCAGCTTCAAGCCCTTGATGTTATTTCAGGGTTGGGGTTCTTATCTCCTAGGGCAAGTTCAAAGACAATAACCTCAGGCAAGCATCACTGGAACATAAAAATACCTGACTCTACCTCTAAATAATGTGGATGCAATTTTCCTTTAAACAAGAGGGTGAATTAATAATTAGCTAGGGTATTTTGCCTTTCTCTTGGATTTCCTCTGTTTACAGTTGATTAGGGATATAAGAAAAACAGGAAAACTTAGTTTCAATCCTTAATTGTAAGTAAACAACATCTAAAGTAAATTAATGTAAGGAGGTGTAATGGGAGACACACTTTTAAGAAGGATCCTTTTGGGGCATGATTTCACCTCTGGGCAGTTTCAGCCTTATGGTCAGTTTCTCAATTCCTCTACTAACCTCAAGAAATTGATGATTATCAATTCCCAAGTTAATGGCTAACTGAAATTCTCTGCTTGGTCCTAGTTATCCCAAAGATGGCCATTCTCTGGCTAAGGTCCCTTTCACTACTATTTAACTACCATAAAGGTTCAGACATCATAGAAATGTGTCATTCATTACAAAACACATGTTACAAAATCCACTGAGGACCTAAAAACATCTTTAGCAAACACCTGACTGATTCACGTTATTTTGAACTTCTGCTGAAATGTCCAAAGAGAAAAAGTTACCCTATATGTTGCACACGTATTCTGTGCAAAGCACCATCCTAGACACTGAGGTACAGTGCAGAATAAAACAGATACAAACTACTGCCCTCATGCGATTCATTTTTTGTTGGTGATGGAGAAGGATGGAGACGCAGAATAAACAGACAACTACTAAAATGTATTGCATGTCAGATGTTACTATGTGCTATGGAGAAAAGAGAATTCAGGAAGAAGGATAGGAAACACTGGTCTGGGAGGTAGGGGTTATAATTTTAAGTAAGCAGGATAGTGAAAACCTCACTGAGAAATAGCAACTACATAGACTTGAAGGAGAGGAAACATACCTGGGAGACGAGTATTCGAGCAGGTGGACAGAGACTGCAAGGCCGTGGCAGGAACAGGTCACTGGCATGTTGGAAGAACAACAGGGACAGTGTAGGTGGAAGGAAGTGAGTCAGAGTGGGTAGCAAGGGAAGTCAGATGGGAGATGGGAAGGGAGCAATCAAATAGGTCTTCAGGGCTGTTGTAAGAACCTTGACTTTTCCTTTTAGTGAGATGAGAAACATATAGAAGATTATGAGCAGAGGAGGAACATGATCTGATTTTATTCTAAAAGGATTCTTCTGGCTGTGTTGTTGAGACTAAATTTATGGGGGTAAAAGTGGAGACGGGAGCTATTGTAATAATTCAGGTATGATTAAAAATAATTAGAGCAGAGTTATTTGTCAAGAGACAGTAAAAAAATAACTAAAAGAATTTAGTGATAGGTATTAGGGAAAGGATTGATATGAGATCTCAGTAAATAGAAAGGAATATTAAAAAGACTTCAGAGTGCATTTGGCATAAAACTAGAACTGGTGGCCCATAGACAATACAAATTGCCCTTGTGTCATGAGGTTAGAATTGAATATTATCTATGTCTCAACTGGATTATAAATGCCTTAAGTTTAACTATAAAAATTTGTAAATATTTATTCATTTGCATTTGATTTTGAAGTCGAAGCACATTAACATATGGAACTATCAGTCCTGTTGGCCACTTGTTCATTCTCTTATTGTCCTATAATTATTTATATTTCAATTAAATTTTTAAAATAATATGTAATTAGAACTCTCCATAAAAATGCTGTTCAACAGAAACCTTCATTAATAGTTAGAAATTGCAGAGTTTTTGAATCAACTGGATATTGTTAGTGTGACATATACACTATGGATAAATATTTATTTTTTTATTCCACTCTATCATAAAATGATTTTGTATAAAGCTGATATAGTATATTTGGAGCTGGATCTTTAAGAAGAATCATATTTATCAAACTTTTAGCTACTGCTTAGAAAATATGTTGTAAAAGTCTATCTTGAGGAGTTATAATTTTAGAGAGAGCAGGAGAGAGGGATACAGAGAGGAGAGGAGAGGAAAAAGGAGGAGGAAGAGGAGGAGGAAAGAAAAAAAAATGAGATTTTCCTATATTGAGCATGTCCCTATGATTTTTGGATTACCCACTGCTTTGGATAATTTGTATCATTCAAAGCTTCCATTGGTGTGAGTAATGAGATAATTTTAGGCATATACGGCCCTACATATAGAGGAATACATTGGGATGCATGTAACTCAGAGATTAACAGCCTTCTAGTATCTGTCTACCTCTGTACTATAGGAGTGTGAAAAAAGAAGGGAGCATAGTGGAAATAAACAAAGGGCACGAGACAATGGGGAAGATCTTCCAGTCAAAATTTTTATCTCCCTCTTGTAGCCCACCAAACTAGAAATTGTATCTCTTTTCAAATGCAATTAACCACTGAGAAGATCAAGCACTGGCTTTGGAGTCAAATATACCTGGGCTTGAATCCTGGTTCTGCCATTTACTACTCATGTAACCTTGGGAAAGTAGCTATTATTTATCAATTGATTTTTACAGAGGCTTGCTCACTTTGATATAGGGAAAAATATCTGCTGGTGTTGATTAACTGCAAATAGCATTTCTCCCTCTAAACTATGCATTATTTTTGAAATACTGATACTCATTCCTCCTCTTCCTCCTCTCTCTCTCTCTGTCACACACAAACAGAGTAGTAGTTTATATTTTATTCGCTTTATTTCCAGATAGAAATCTTTCATTCATTTATTTACTCATTTAGTCAGCTAAAAATATATTGAGTCTCTACCACATGCCAGTCAGTATTATGTGTTCTTTGGATACACCAGTAGACAAAACAGAAAGGGATCTCTGTCTTCATGGAGCTTGTCTTCTTGAAGGGGATGCAAATGATAAATGATATGCATAATAAATAGTTATTCCATACAGTTTTAGAGGGTGATAAACTTTTTAAAAAATAGAGTAAGTTGGCTACGGTATGCGGGGCAGTGCTCACTGTAAATTAGTTGTTTATGAAAGTTCTCCTTGAGAAGGTGCCATCTGAGTACAGACTTGAAGAAGGCAAAGAAGGGAGTCAATTATACAAGGAAGAAAAAGCAGAGGAAACAGGAAGTCCAAGGGCTCAAGAGCACACCCTCTGGTATGCTTCAGGAACAACCAAGAGGCCAGTGTAGCTGCAGAAGAGGGAGAAAGATGGAGAGAAAAATGGAGCTGTATCAGACGGGCAGGGCCAGGTTCATGGCTGTGTGACCACAGGGCCCGGAACCAGAAGTCTCTGAGCTTGGGGTTGATTGCTCTGGGGCCACCTTCTTGAATTATTAATAATTTTATCTTTGAGTTTGTGAGCATTTGAGAGAGCTTGGAGCCTAGGCACATGCATGATCCCACCTGTCAGGGCTTCCTTGACTTCCCCACCTGTTCCCCCTTGCTTGGGACCTGGCTGAGGGAGGGGGAAGGGTCAGGGTTAGTGTGCATACTCCAAGGTGTCTTGAAGTAGAGTATAGGGTGGCTGTCCCATAAAAGGCTGCATTCCATGGGTGACGTGGTGGGGGAAGTCTCAGCCATCCGAGATCCAGGTACCTATGGGATCCTGGTATAGAGTGTGCACATTTGCTCATCTGCTGAGTTGGGGATGTTGTCCTGTGGGACGGGGAGAAGTTTGTCTGGATTTCCCTGCTTCCCGCTAGGACACAGCCTCTGGGTCCTGCAACTGGTGGGGAGTGGGGAAGGCTCTCCCAGGAAACAGTGAGCATTGCAATACAAGAGTAGCGGGCAGGCCCCTGACCCCTGTGAAGGACTTCACTTGGAGTATGCCAACGCCCAAGGGAACACTGTATAAAGTAGCAAATTAAAAACACCATAGTTGCTTGAGAGAGATCATAAAAGAAAAGGGTGGAGGGGGAACCCAACAAAAAACCCCTTACATTTATATCCTTGAGGGATCTGAGAAATGCAGGATAAAGGGCCCTGTATTTTTCACTTTGCACTGAGCCCCACAAATTATGTAACCAGTCCTGCAGAGAGGTAAGGGAGGGACAGATTATTTAGGGCCTTATAGGCTCTTCAGTTTAAGGACATTCCCTGCAAGTTTTTGAGAAGAGCAGAGAAATAGGATAAACTGGTTTATTTTGTAAAAGGATTTTGCTGTTGTCCTGAGAAAGGAAGATAGCCTGGAAATTGTTTAGGAGGCCACTTCTAATCCAGATGAAAGATGATGGAAGCTCAGATCAGTTAACAGTGGAGCTGGTGAGAATTGGATTTTGTATAGAGGTGATTTGAGGTGGGGCTGAGGTAATTTGCTGATGAATTGGATTGGTCTATTGTTATGGAAACGTACTGGGCTAAGAAGCAGTTGGCACTCAGAGGGTTGAAGAGTCAGGTATTTTACTACACCAGCAGGCCCAGACAAGCAATGCTTGGAAATCTGGACCCCGAGCTCAGGTCTTACAAAGCTTTTATAGGCGGCACATTTACGAGGCTAGCAGAGCAGAAATTTCATTTCTCGGAATTCATGTGGTCTAGGAAGATAAGCAAACTTGGTTACAGCAGCCAAAATGCAAGTAGTGGTTAGAGGCCAAAGTAGTGTAACAAACAAATATTGTTTCAAAGACAAAATATTACTTCAAAGACAAAACAGGCTATGAGAAAATTATTTTGGCATTTTTCCCAACACTATGAGTTACACAGGTATATACAATTTCCAAAACTCAATGAGCTGTACACTTACGATCTGTGTATTTTACCTTATGGAAATTATGCCTTGATAAAAATAAAAGTAAAAACAAAAGGATCACACAGAACAATTTTATGGTAAGCCCCCACGTGTGAAGAAAATAAGGTGTGAGACTCTTTTGCCTTTAGTGCAATGTGTGTGAGATCATAATTTCTGGAAGGATATGCAAGATACAAATAGCAATGTTAACCTGTTTAGGGGCTGGGTCAGGAAATGAGCAGAAAAAGAGAATTATTCTCTGATGACATTTTTATAATTTTTTAATGTTTTAACCATGTAAAATATTACCTAAAAGCTGCTAAATAAATATATTTTAAATTATTTTTGTGTGTTTGGTACAGATTTTAAAAGTTTCCACCATCCAGTGTTAAGAAAATCAAATATTGCCAAGCATTTTCAATAACAAAAATGAATGTCTGTTCTGGGCTAGCACCAGGTATTAGCAGTAATGTTCTCTGGTGTTCTAAATCTGTGAAATTTATAATATCTACCCATGACAAGAACAAGGAAAGAATGCTTCTTTTTTGCATGTTACTTTTGAAAAAGGAGGCAGAGAGGCTTTTATCAAGTATAATAAGGCAGAGGAGTCAGAAAGTCATCTTCTTCTTTGGCAAAATCCAAAGAGGACAAATAAAGCAGTAATTGCCCAAGGCTAACAGAAAATGGCCAGAATGAAGTATAATAAGGACCAATCACTGCCCAAGGAAGAGGAATATCTGGCCTAAGTTAACAAAAGTAAGCAGCGTGTGCTAGGACAGAGAGTAACAGCACAGCCCGCTCTGCCTGGACTGAACACCTTGTCTCGCACCTGGCTAACTGCAGTAGCTGTCCTGCTGCCCCTCCCAGGCTCATGCTCACCCACTGTGGCCTAACTAGTCACCACCACAGCAAAACAACATTTTAAAAATGAAAAGCAAGTCATTTCACACTCTTGCTCAAATCTCTTCCAAAGTGATTACATGATCAGCAGTGATCTGGCCCATGTCTATCTCTATATCCCCATCTTTACTTGCCTTCTTTAGCACTACCTGGGTAGGCACATCTTTTTCTTGCCTCAGGGTCTTTTCACGCACCGTTTTCTCTGTATATAATCCTGTTCTTTCTGTGATACTTTATCTGGCTGTCTTAGTTTATTTGAGCTGCTAAAACAAAAATACTATAGACTGAGTAGCCTATAAGCAACAGAAATTTAATTTTTACAGTTCTGGAGACTTGGAAGCACATGATCCAGGTGCTGGCAGATTTGGTATCTGGCTTTCTGGTCGTAGGTGGCTGTCTTCTTGCTGTGTCCTCATATGGTGGAAGGGGCAAGGGAGCACTCTGGGGTCTTTACAAGGGCACTAATCTTATTCATGGGGGCTCTTCCCTGATGACCTAATTACCTACCAAAGGCTTTCCCTCTTAATACCATCACCTTGGGGATTAGGATTTCAACATATGAGTTTTGGCAGGACATAAATATTTAGTCCGTAGCCCTGACTAAATCCCAGTCACACTTCAGTCTCAGTAAATGTCATTTCTCCAGAGAGGTCTTCTGTGACTTTTCTATCTGAGCTAGTAGCCTCTGTTATATTGTCTCCTAACTAGGCTTTACTTTTACACAATAACATTTATCATAATTTATAATTTTACAAGTGTTTATTTAGCTTCTGTCCCCTGAAGAACTGTTTACGCTATATCAGTACTGGAACTATGTCTGTTTCATTCACCACTGTTTATCCAATGCCTGGCTCAGTGCCCGGCACAAAGAAGCTCAGTTAATAGTTGTCAGATAAATTACAGCCCAGTATTAGTTTTCCCTCTTTCCCTCTAGGAGTTCTTTTCATTTAGACCAGCACTGTCCAATGTGAACAGCTAATGTAAGCCACGTAGGTGATTTAAAATATTTTAGTGATCACAATTGAAAAGTACAAAGAAACAAATTAGTTTAATTTAATAATGTATTTTATTTAATCCAATATATCAATATATTGCCACTTTAACATGAAATCAATGTGACAATTACTAATGAGATTATTTACACTTTTATTTTCACACTATGTCTCTGAAGTTCTCTGTGTACTTTACACTTGCAAAGCCCCTTAATTTGACCCAGGCACATTTTAAGTGCTTTAAAGCCTATGTAGACAATGGCTGCCACATTGGACAAAGCAGTGGCTAGAATTTTAGGATGAAGAGGCTTCTCTCACATCTGCCCAGAGATTCATTTGACAGCTCCTTTTCTTATCATATGATCCTCTCTACTGATTCCAGCTCCCATGAGCCACGTCTTATTTCATTCTGGTCACTGCGTAGAACTTTGGAATGTTGTTCTTCAATAGGATACAGCCACTTTTCCCTCGTGCCTCAGGAAAGGAAAGTATATGGGGCAAACCCTTTTTCTTTTCCCCTGTTTTTCCCACACACCTCTATGTTAGTCTATAGTCTGCGTACATCATTGATGGAGAGGGAGAGAATTAAAACCAATAGGCTATGACTAGTTAATTCAGAATTTGAGCTTATAAAGAAAATTACCCATACAAAAGGATAAATTTAAAATTCTCTAACTATGGCTGTCTACTAACTCCATCTCATCCCTGGCAATTTAAGAGAAAAACATAGTCAAAAATAGCAAACCTTTCTTAAAATCCCTTTTGAGTGCTTAAGCCAGATCCTGGCCGAACTGTTCTGACTCTAGGCCCACTTTTGTTACTAAGAGTATTTCCTTCTCAAAGTCTGCAGGGTCCATCTCCACTCTTTTTTGGAAAATTACACCCCAGACCTGGGGTATAAAACACTAGTTATCAATAGAGAAAATAACACTCACTAAGGGGTGTTTTGGAAATTTGTGGGAGCATTTTTGGTTGTCACATGCCTGGAAATTACGGACAAAAGCTGAAGATGCTGTATTTCTTGCAATATAGAGTACGAACAAAAAAAAAATTGCCCCAATCTAGCAAATTTTCTGATGACCAATTGGAAATTCATTTAGGCATTCAGGTGGAGAAAAATGTGTAGTTAAAGATAAGTGACATTTTTCAATTAAAATGAGGAATACTATATTAAAAATGGTGATTGAATGTTTATACTTGATTATAGGAAACCAAACAAGATAGTTTCTCAGCAACATTTTGTTTACAACAAAATTAAAATGAGGTTTATATTAAGAATTGTATCACTTCTCAGTCTTTTGACTAAGATCAAGTGTATATCAAGGATTGGTAAACTGTCCTTTTTTTCAATTTTTGGTTAGAAAAGGGGAAAAATAATAGTTCAATCAAACAGGCATCTGGGATCAGGTGGAGGGTGGGAAAGACCAAAGCTGATTAATTTTTACATCTCACACACACATACGCACAAGATTTATTCATTAGCCTTATTACCTTATAGGTTTTCAACTAATTCTCTGGCAGTAGGTGAAAAAACATGAAATATATGCTGCTCCTATATGAGCTGAAACAATCACAAATGAATATAAAATGCATTTGAGACATAACTGCAATCTTCCTATTGATAGCAATAGATGAGAAGAAGCGTCTGTGTGTGACACTTCAGGTGCTTTGTCAGAACGAAGCACCTTTTTGCAGAGCAATTTTCATACCTGAGAGGAACACCAAGTTTGCTTGCGAATTTACTGGTTGCCAACAGTTGGTAGGGTAGGGAAGGCAGCAAGAGTGGAAAGGAGGAGAGGCATCTTGTAACTTACTAAGCTATTTCTCTGATTTTTATCCACTAGGTAGAAGCAAGGGAGGAGACTAATATTCTGAATTTCCTCATAGCCCCTTCTAATCCAGATCACTGTGATCTATTTAAGCAAGAAAGTATGTATCTAATGACTAATACAGCCAACTGGCTCTTTCACTGGCTTTCTGCAGGCAGGTGCAGCATGGACGCAATAGCAATGTCACCTGTGTGTTGTGAGTTTCTGTTGCACATCACACTGCTGAGAGGGCAGGGACTGGAAATTGAAAGAAGGACATAAAGCAGCAAGACTTCAATGTTCTGACTCCACGGAGCCTGCCAGCCATATGGCTCTCCCAGCACCCCAGAACACACACATGCGTGCAGACACTAACGCATTGTTTCCACGGGACCTCATTATTTCACAGAGCTTCAATTCTGTGTATGTGTATTGATAGAGAATGCAACTGTCCATAACCTTTTAAATTAATTAAATTTACTATAGAAAATGTTGAGAAATCTTAATTATGAGAACCAGTGTTTTATTCATTTTTGTTTTTAAGAATCAGGACTAAGTAGCAATTAAAAGGTAGTAGGTGATAACTCAAGTGAGCCAGAATGAAAAGACCGTGAAGAGAGGCTTGAGATCCTGGGATCTTTGATGGTTAGAGCTAGAAAGGAACTAAATATTATCTAGCCAATGCTCTCTTTATATGGCCAAAAAACACGGAGTCCAAAGAAGCCAAAAGATTTTTCCCAAGATACTCAGGACCACGAGTAGTACTGATGGGAGTAGAAATTGGGCCATGTTACTCCCACTCCAGGTCCATGATCTACCCTACTAGAAGACACATGGATGTGGAAGGGAAAATTTGAAATGTTGGAGAAAGAAATAGAAGGCAATAAAATTGCAGAGGTTGGGATTATAGTATACAGCAGTCCCCTGTTATGTATGGTTTTGCTTTCTAAGGTTTCACTTACCCATAGTCAAGCATAGTTCAAAAATATTAAGTGGAAAATTCCAGAAACAAACAATTCATAAGTTTTAAATTGCATACCAGTTCTGAGTAGTGCAATGAAATCTTGCACTGTCCCACTCTGTTCCACCCAGGAAATGAGTCATCCCTTTGTCCAGCGTATCCATGCTGTCTACATTCCCCAAGCATTAGTCACTTAGTTACCGTCTTTGTTATCATCACATATCATCACAAGAAAAAGAAGGGTGCATACAGTACAATAAGATACTTTGAGAGAGAAGGAGGCCACATTCACAGAACTTTCATTATAGTATCTTGTTAAAATTGTTCTATTTTGTTAGCTATTGTTGTTAATCTCCTACTGTGTCTAATTTATAAATTAAACTTCATCATAGGTATTATATATAGCAAAAAAAACATGGCACATATGGTTTTGGTACTATATGGTTTCACACATACACTTGGGATATTGGAACATACCCTCTGTGGTTAATAGGGGATTCCCTGGTTATGACATATGTGGATGATTTTTCACTGTGGCATACAAAGTAGACTCAAGTCCCCTAATATTAATGTTTTAAAAACCCCCATTTATTTTAAATAATGTTAAGTGATAGTAGAGTGTTCCAAGAGTATTTAGAAAATTTTTAAATGTTAACAATTTTATTAAAAAAATTTGTGCAAAGCTTAGTTCATTTAAACCATAATATTTGCAATTTTATTAATAAACAATGGTTCAACGTTCTTCATGTAATATATAGGGTTTTTTTTTTTTTTGCCAAAATTCTTCCAATTTTCTGCATTTACCTCATTGCTTTTTCTTCAAAAAATATAAGGGTACATAAGCTTACATAAGAATATTAGGAGACTATAAACATTGTAAGAAATGTACTGTTTCATATCTAATTTCATAGAACATCTACATTAAATAACAATTGATGTTGCCCTATTTGTAAGAGAAGATCCCATCTACTTTACATGCTGTCCGTAAGTTTGCAAAACTCATACTAATGTTTTTTTGTAACACTAATGCAATTGATACATCCGTATAGAGTAAAGACATTTTCCCCCCAGTTTTATCAACCATTGTACTCTTTGTTTCTGTGAGTTTGACTTTTTTAGATTTCCCATATTAGTGAGTGACATCACGCAGTATTTATCTTTCTGTGTCTGGCTTATTTCACTCATCATAATGTCCTCCAGTTTCATCAATATTGTCCCTAATGGCAGGATTTTCTAAAGATAGTTTTTAAATATGTAAATCCTATTCCTTCAAGAATTCCGAATGTTGGAACCTAGTATACAACATATATTAAGTTTCTGATATGCCTTGGTGTCCAAAGTCTCTAAAAATCTGAATCATCATAATTAATAAGGCAATTTGGAAATGTCCGAGCCATACATTTTTTATATTATTTATTTAAGAACTAACTACCAAACAACCTTCATTTTCATAGGTGACATTTTTTTTTTCTTATTTCTATTTATGTAAAAACTAGAGAACAAATCTACATTTACATTCACTGCAAGTCATACACCTTGTTCATCTGGGAGGCATGGAACATAACAGAACATATGTTCAGAATTTCATAAGAGAAAGGAAATTGTAAATATGGCAATCAAACTATACAAATGCAGATTTGAAAAAAAACCCTTTTCTGTATTTTAGCTTCACAGAGACTTGCTATTTGGGTGGTGTTAGGGAGGTCATTTTATTTTGCGTCTTAAAAAATAGTAATTTGTTCTGAATAATTATTTTTCTCATTCTGTACTCAACTAAAAAACAAGATATAGAGTTACCTCTTGCAGTGTATGTATCTCCAATTTTTTGTGATAAAAATTATTTTGGAGATATATATATATATATTTAATGCCTTAGTTAAATTAAACAGTAGATTGACTTAGAAAAGTAAATGTTGGACAAGGAAAGCAACAATCCAAATGACATCATGCAGTCAAGAGACAACTTCCAAGTGGTCCACACCCCTCCAGGCAGAGAATTTTCTGTGCCCTATTAGACAACTGCAGAATGTAACCCTCCATTCCTTTGATTGGGACGTGCAATCACAGCAGCAGGACTTTCCAGCCATCACAATCTGACATTTTCCTTCCTTGTTGGCTTGGACTTTTTGCTATATATTTTCACAATAAGTTGAAAGTTTTGTAGATGTAATCAGATCACACATGTTTATTGTCCTTCCATCTGTCCAGGGAAACTAATAAAGCTTTTACATTTAGTCACTAATTCTTGGTTTTCTGTCCTTAAAATTTCCCAATGTTTCCCCCTTCCCTCTATCCCTGGCACAGTAGCTCAGTTAAGACCTCATTGTTTCTCAACTGGAGCCACCAGAGCTAGGCACCCTCTCCAGTGGCTTACCTGCCTTCAATCGCTCCGGCAGCACATCCATTCTCCCACTATTCACAGAAAATTACATTCCTAACACGCTAATGAAGGACAAATTTCTCCTACTTGAATTTCTTCACTTTCTCCCTCTTTATAAATTAAGTTCTAACTCCTCAGTGTGGCATTCAGGTTTCTTTAGAATCTCCACTCCCCACCTGCACCCAGTTTATTTCTCCTGCCTCCACTCTGGCCACTTCTCAACTTCCTCCAGATTTTCAGCCCGAATAATCCCTTAGAATCTGCAAATGTGTCATGCTCTTCCGTGCCTATATTTTCCCTTTCAGCTTCCTGTGCCTGCCTTCCTTGTATCCTGGTTAACTCAATCTAAATTGAATCTTCTTGTTTCTCTAAACCTCAACTTGAGTAAGAAGCCTCTGCTTGTGTCCCCAAAGCACCCTGTGATTTACTCATATCTAGTCAGTATTTTAAATTCTATTTACTTGTTCTATTTACTTGTTGGTTTTCTCCCTATAGACACTGATTTTTTAAAATTCAGAAACTGAAAACTTTTTTTAACCTTATTTTGTTTTCAGTTTCTGAATCCCTAATATTTATCAGAAGGCCTCATACATAGTAAATATTCAGTAAGGGCTTATTGAAGGAAGGAATGAATGAATGATCATATTGTTCTCTTGAATTCCCTAAAATGTCATCAGAAAATGTTACTCAAGCAAAGCTAAGTTTATCAGAACACGTTACAATTAGCAAGAACACCTCATTGGCAGAGTCTTGACAATGCCTCAGAAGAGGAAAGTCAGCAGAAAATATAAATATGGTTTTGGAGTCTGGAATCTAGTGGTTTAATGTGAGTCTTTCATGATGGGGAATATTAGAATTGAGAAAAGTTTGTAAAGTTATAGATTAATGAAAATAGTGAGGCCAGGGTCTTGAAACAGGTCATGTTAAGTGAACTGCTATTTGATAAGTGAACGGTTGTCTTGATAACTAGATGATGTCTCAAATAAATTTACTTGCAGAAATTAAGTGACACAAAAGTGAAGTTGTTCGTTGATTTACAGAGTGGCCTCATTAGCAGTCCAAATAGTAGTGATACAGGTGGTCACAGTTCTTAGTTCTATCTTTCCTTTGCCCCTAAAGCTGCATCCTCTTTTTAAGCTGACTTTTAACGTTCATTCAGTTAGAAATAGAAATGCCACCACTGAATACCACCCTTCCTGATGTGCAAATTTAGCTATTACCAAACATTTCATCATACCATGCTGCACAGGAATTCCTTTTCTTGTACAGAGCAGATACAGTTGCCAGGCCACAAAGTCAAGTGTGCAAGAGGTGCAATTTTTTTTCTACATTTGAATTCATTTTCTTTCTTGAGCTCTTAGTTGACAAGAATTACATCTATCAATTTAGGATTCACTGTCCTCCTGCCCTCCCTTGAGTTACATATTTGTTCTAAGGCCCTTTGTGAGTGCCAACCAACAGACAAGCAAACATGCATTTGTGGTAAATGCATCTTGTCCTGGGTCGAGTGGTCATTTGAGATCATTGGCATCCAGTGAGATCTTCTCCTTGTCATTTGGTCTCCAGGCATCAGCCCACATAAATGGCAGCTGTGTCCTGTTTATCCTACCTGTAAAGATATTTCAGGCCTGCTTGTTTCCTGTGCCATGGCAGACTTCAACCTAGTCTACAAAAGAAAACCTTCTACTCCACTCTCTCTACTCTGGAACGCATGAGACTTCTGTGCAGCTATCCCTGCTATACCCAACCTGACAGCCACACTGATATTTCTTCAGCTTCATGGTCTTCTGAGAGCTGAAGGTCTGCCAAACAAAACAAAACAAGCTATCTCTGGTTATTCTTCCAATTCTACCATTATCTTGTGCCACACATTTAATGTTTTGTTTTCTGTATTGTATCTTCTTTGAGCCAGTAAACCCCAATGCCTTCACTGATGCCTGAGTGTGAAGACTCACAGGATAATATGAAATGTTGAGTATAAAGGAGTCATCAGCTAATATGTCACAATATTACTCCCACTGAGTTTTGGATTATCTGGTTCTCTCCTAGAGGCCATCATCTATAGCCAGGTTAGTCTCTTCCAGCTCCTCATCTCACCATCTCTTGCTTCACCAGCCCCACCAACCACCTGAGACCTCAGCAAGATTGCCAATGAGCTACAGGAGTTATAGCAACACCATGCTGAGTTCCTCCATGTTTTTTGTTCCATTGAGTTTATGAATACAATTTCATAACTGTCAATGGCAGCAAAAAGCTCTTATGCCTAAACCAAGTTGCCCTACTTACTGTAGGTTATATCCTAGTTTCATCTTCAATTTCTATGTCTTCAATAATTTCAATTTGAGAGAAAAATGACATATTACTAAAGCTGCTTTGAGATTTTGAAGAATAAATATGCAGCTCTAAAAATTATAGTTCAAAAATAGATAAAGATCTAAAAAATGGCTTCTGCTTAGTACAAGCAGAAGTATAGATGGTCCCCAGACCAGTACCAATAGTATCAATTAAGAACTTTTTAGAAATACAAATTTTGTGACTTATTCTAGACCTATTGAATCAGAAACTTTGGGTCTCAGCAATTTGAGTTTAAACAATTCTTCTAGATGATTCTACATGCTAAAGTTTGAGATCCATTGCTATAATTTAAATACTCCTACATTAAAATTAGGCTTTGAGAATCAGTAAAGCAAAAACTACCATAAAATGATTTCACAGAAGGGTCATCATTGCTTGTAGAACTTTCCTTTCAATGCCTGTTCCCTACAGATTTCTTGTCTATGTGTTTTTCATACACAGAAAAAGACTTTTAAAACTTTAATTTAGGTGTTTGCCTTTCGTAGGATTATGTTGCTTCTGCTCATCTTTTCTTCAGAAAGAATGGGGATTTTGCCTAAAGTAACCTGTTCATATGAGAAAATAAGCTGGGTGCTTAAATTCTTTAATTCTGAGTCTAAAGTGGCCTTCTAACCACTGGGCAACACAGAGCTTCTGATAAGGCTAACCCAGGGCTTTTCAGAAGGTAGTTCTCAGTCAATGAGCCCTTAGCATCAGAATTACTTGAGACAATTGGTAAAAGTATTAACTTCCTTACTCCTACTCCACAAGAAATCTACCGAATCAAAGTTCAAAAACGAAACTACAGAATCTTTATTGTGAACACTCTCTTGTAATTTCCACACACACCAAAGTTGTAGAATGTTAGACCAGACGGATGATTGAGAATTTAGATACCTGTAACCAACTTACAAAACATTAACTTTCAGGATCATCCGATGCAAAAATTGTCATGTTAATTTGTATATTTGTCTCACACAGAAAATATTTGCTCTTTCATGTGACTTAAAATATCTTTTTTTTAATCCTGAGATTTCACCTTCAAAGAAAGAATATGCAGTGTCTCATTAGAGTCAAGTCAAGTGTTAAAAGTGAAAAGTATGACTCAAGATTACAAAGAAGTGGGAGTTGAAACAACTGTTACCTAGAATCTTTTATTCACAGGTACACAATGTACTTACACAGGTACGTTTAAAGTCATCAAACTATACTTGCTTCTGACATGCTCAGTGACAACTTCTTTATAGACTTGTACCTGTGAACATTAGAGCTAGGTGTTTACAGCCTTAATTAATCACATGCAAGAATTTAATTAGGAGATGAAGAAGGAAGCAACAAAAAAAGATGTGCTGTTTGAAGATTTTGAAAACGATAAATGCCTGATGTTTGACCTAATTATATTCGGTCCTAGAACAAAATATAAATATATATAAGTGAGTGTCCCATATAAATATAGGTGCTTTTCTTCTACATTGTCATCATTAAATCTTTGGCCACCTAGCTCATTTAAGGCATGTCAGTCTAGATACCTCGGTTTTATAAATATCTTTTAAAATATAAGTTTTTTTTTTTTTTTTTTTTTTTTGTCATTTTTGTGACAGGCCGCACCATGCTCAGCCAGTGAGTGCACCGGCGATCCTTATATAGGATACAACCCATGGCAGGAGCACTGCTGCACTCCCAGCACTGCACTCTCCCGAATGCGCCACGGGGTCGGCCCAAAATACAAGTTTTAAAAATACAATGATTTAGATAAAAAGTTTCAAAAATCTATTAACATGTATTCTACCACATTTAAGAAACAATTCTGAATGTAGATATGTAGATACACTATTGCTTATTGACTTAATCGTCATGGGTACTGCCTTGGGTTTGAAGGGCCTCCTAAAACTTAATTCCCACTGCAAGTGTTGAGTGTGAGAAATCCTATTTTGGTAATTGAAAGGTGGGACATTGAAGAGGTGATTAGATTGTAGGACCATACCATAGTGAATGAATTAATAATGGTTGTCATGGATGTGGTTTGGAGGGCTTTAAAAGGAGTGTAAATGAAGAGATCCGTCTCTCTTGCTCTCTCTGCTCCACCGTTTTCTGCCATGTGAGACCCTTGCACTGCTGTAAAGCCACCACCAAAGAAAACCCTCACCAGACATGTTCCCTGGACTTCCCCCAACCCCCAAAACTGTAAGCAATAAATTTCATTTTCTTTATAAAATACCAGTTCCATGTGTTTTATTATAAGCAATGGAAATGGACTAACACATGTACAATGGTATTATAATATATAGGGTAGCAGAGAGATCTGCTCAGGATTTTCTGAGGAATAAAGGACTATCTGCTCCTAAACCACACAGTTGCATCCTGCTGGGGCTCTTATTCTGTCTTGCAATCTGTGTCTTTTAACTGTAGTATAAGGTATATCAATAATAAAGTTGCATTAATCTTGGTATTAAATCTACCATTTTCTTTCCTTCATTCTGGAATGTATGTGCAAGCCCATAAGTGTTTGTCAGAGTGTGAATGTATGTGTGTATGATGTGTGTGTGTTATCTCTCCCGGGCTGGCACTTCTACTGGAAGCAACCTTGCCTTATTGCAGCAAATCTCTAATCTAAAAGCCAAATTAGTACTAGATGCAAAGTAGAACAATGTTTTTTTCATAGTCTTGGCCTTGTGATTTTTAAAAATGTAAAGAATATCAATAGCTGACATTTATTTAGAGCTTTCTGTGTGCCTGGGACAGTTCTAAGGTCTTTACAGGTATCGTTTCATGTAAACCACATGTAGAGATCATACACTTTTATTAACCCCTTTATACAGATGAGAAAATTGAAGGTTTAAGAGCTAATTAGAGTGGAGTCAGAGTGCAATCCTGCGTTGTCTGACTCAGGCTCTGCGCTTCCACCCATTGGGCTTACTGTCGCTTGTCCAGCAGAGGACTGGGGTTTGAATGACAGCATTTCACATGTAAGTGATTCTGATGTTCAGCAAGATTTGAAAACAACTAAAAGCAATTTTAAATGAGGTCTTGAAAGGTTCTCCTTTGAGTCATATACATGTGCTTTAGTGCATAGGGGCCAAGGGAAGACATCCCCTTCAACCCTCTGAAGGTTCTGTGAAAAATCATCCAATAAACACAGATTAGTATGAAGAAAAAGCATAACAAATTTTATTATATCATAGTTGTACATGACAAGGGAACCTTCAGAATGAAAACTCAAAGACATAGGGAAAATTATCCATATTTATGTTTATGTTTAGGTTCTATGAAGCAGGCACAGATGTGTACAAATGTGATTGGACAAAAAGGTATGACCTAATGCTAATAGACTGAGCAGGGAAACCCAGCAAAGCTTGTCTGTTCAGATTCTTCTTGGCTTTCCTGTGTGGCATTCATTCCTCCAGGGTACAGGGCAGGGCCCTTTCTGGAATGGGGTCTTATGACCTACAATCAGACAAGGTAGGTCAGAGAATTTTATGGCTACTTCCAAGACAGGGAGCCAGGAGGGAGGATTAGACTTTATGTATGGCCTGCCTTGGGGAGGAGGGATTCTAGTCTCTGTGGCTTGCCTCAGGGGAGAATGAGGCTGAGAGACAGGAGGGCAGGAGAAGGTCAGAGGAAACCTTTGCTTTTGAGGCTGCTCCTGAGGCCTTCACTTTGGGGTATCGCTTGCTGGGCCCCAACAAGGAGATTGAAAACAGTTGACATTTGTTTTGTTTTGTTTCTCCTACTTGTGCCCAAATTCATTTGGTTATAAAATAGTAACTGAGTCTAGAAACCTGTCCACAAGTCCAGCAACAACAACAACAACAACAACAACAACAACAACAAACAAACAATTGGAATTAGGAGGGCATAAGGAGAATCTGTTTATGTTTTCTGCAGAAATAGTCTCCCAAATGGCATTCACATAATTCCCAAATGGCCTTCACAAAATTTCAGACAGTTTTTCTGTCTGAAAAAAATACATAGTAGAACTAAATAGAACCTCCAAATTGAGAAGCTGATCAGAAAGAAAGGGGATTAACATATATTGTGTACTTATAATGTGTCAGAAAATATATATTGTACTGCTCTGATGTACATTTTTTAAACATCTCTGAACCTCAATTTCCTCATCTATAAACTGAAAACAACTTTTCCACCTCAAATAATTGCTGTCAAGACTAAATCTACCCTCAGGTACTACTATATTCCATGTCAGTTATTCATCAACAGTGTACTCCAAATACAGACTCCAAAAAAAAGAGGTCTTCCCTACTCATAAATTTTTCATGGACTATTGATACCCATGCTACAATGTCCCAAAGGGGAAAAAAAGATATAAAAGATTTGAAATTGGAATGGATTCAAAGTAAATTTATTTTGGCACATTTTATGCACTCTATATCAAATCAAGAGAAAGCAAGATCTCAGCATAACAGTTCCTTCATTCTAATTTTCACCATTATGGCATTTGGTCAGGTAAACTGTTAACATTACAAAAGGCAATTGCAATTCAAAGGGTGCTTGTGACAATCCATTATACATCTTGTACCATCTTACAGTGGGTGGGCTGTTTATCATGATGATTAGCAGTTCCAGGTACTTTCAGGAACTATAATGCTTGTCTGAGCCTTCATTCGGAATTTGAGTTCATTTCACCGTCTAATACCACTAAATGTCCCTAAATAAAAGGAAACATTATGCCCAACTATTGCATGAAAAGCAAGAAAAATGATAAATGTTTCCATAGCTACAGGTTTGAAAGAAACAGAACATGCTGAGATGTAAACCAGCGCAGAAGTGGCAGACAGGTGCACTGGGTATCCTAAATTCTTTTCTCTAAAAGCAAACACAAAGTACATGTGGCTAATAGGTAGTCAGGACACCATTCTCTTTACCAGTGGATTCAAAAAAGTGTATAGAAGGTAGGCACAGAGGGTGAAATAATGCATATTTTCACACATACCACCTATCAAAAAATCATGTTGCACCAATGAAACGCTCAGAAAATAAGTATCAAAGGATGTCTTGACAAGAAAGAGACCATCATCAGGGAGAAGTTTGAACCTCACCCTCTTTATCATGATTGTTGATATTTTGAAGTCTCTAGCAGTATGTGGATGTAATCAACGAGTAACTTCTCCTTAGCATCAGCTACCAGATCACTTCTCCCTCTCTACTTAAAAAACCTGTTTTTTTCTTCTCTAGCACTGACCTAGTGAGAGCTCACCAAGCATAAAAGTAGGGCATTGTACCACTCAGGTGGTTCTGCCCACAGGGTGCCCTCTAGTAGCTCATATGGCCCCTTTATAAAGAGAACAGATATAGATAGACTATAGGATGGATTGACTGTAGGATGGATGGACTGTAGAATGGATAGACTGTAAGATGGATGGACTGTAGAATGGATGGACTGTAGGATGGATGGACTGTAAGATGGATGGACTGTTTGGATGCACTATAAGCAAGCTTAGAGTAAGTGATGGTGTCAGAGGAACTCAATTTTCACTTCTCTACCATGTAACTGTTACAGAACATGTTGGTTTCTTTTAGATGTAATTAAGGATATTTCGAGGTTACATTATGCACATCTTTTGCTTTTTTAAAACTATTTGAAATTGTTTTCATATTTCAGGGTCAGCAAACCTTCACAAGGATTGCAAAGCAAGACACATTTTTATTATCCTACTCTTTTAGGGTTTTTCCTTCTCACTAATCCCAACAGTTTGAAGAAATTCTACACAAGAAAGCAGTGGAACAATAAAGAAGTATCAATAAAACAAGTATTCTTGCAATTTTCAGAGAACTGGAGATATAATACAATTACAAAACAAGTATAGGGAATTAAGAGCAAATGTTTATGAAAAAAACAAATGAAAAACTTGAGAATAAAAAATATAACTGTTGAGGAAAAATCTCAGTGGAGAAATTTTACGTGTAACAGTATCTTAAATTTGACATGTAGAGAAATCTTTCCTAATTCAGAATATCAAGAATTATAAATGAGGTTTGTAAAAAATTTTTTTTAGAAAAATGTAAAGCATGGCTAAATCAGTTGGCAGAAAAGAACACAATTCAAAACCAGAATTTAAGAAGCTCAGATCCATAGGGATTGCGAACATTAACTAAACCCCAAAGGCCCATTTGTTCACTGCTCAATAGCCAAAAACTGAGAGACAAGTTTTGGTGTAAGGAAAGGGGGCCTTTAACCAGGAAGTCAGCAGCATGGGGAAATGGTGGACTTATGTGTCCAAGACCATGTCCACTTTTTCCAGACTTGCCAAAGGGTTTTGTATGGATAGGTGGTAGGGGGCCCTGATTCGTGGTGATCTAAGCAGGGATGTGCAGGCATAATCATAAAACTGCAGATAAACATCAAAGAACTTCTCGGGTGGGAGCTGATTCATGGTGACTATCCTCCATAAAGTCAAGTCATAGATTCAGTTCCTGTTAACCTCAAAAAGATCTCGATGGTAAGCTAGTAAAGTATGGCCACCTGGGTAAATAAGTTCTTCTATAATTATTCTGAGTACAGTGTGAGCAAAAGTCACTGTTCTAGGTATCATGTGAACAAGAATCATTGTATTCTAATGTCCAGCTGCAAGCTATGCAGTTTGGGTTACAAGAGTAAGGAAAAAAAACCTTTTTCTAATTTAGAAGTTTAACGAAATGGGAGTCACTTGTGTTCAGCCTGTTTCACAAACACTAGAGTTAGAATTTGATCTGATAATTAGTGTTTACCTAGAGCCTTGGTTTTAACTAGAGGTTCAGATGTAGGGGACAGGAGGCAAAGCCCAGGGTTTAAACAAGATGAAAGGTCAGAAATATATGAAATAAAGCCAGAAACTCCAAACTATTAAAATCTCTTGGTAAACTTGGGGGAAAAATATGCCCTCTAAGAGAGGGTTATATACTAACCTGTTTTGGACATGTCATTAGGTTAAAAAGAAAAAAAATTTAAGTGATCTATTAAAAATGTCTAATCACAAAGTTGTCTGGTGTTGCTAATGACCGTATATTACAGACAGAATAAAAACAAACTCTTTCTGGAGTTATGCACTTTAAACATAGGCCTCAAGTATTTACTTCAAGGTTGCAAGAAAATGAGTACACACACACACACACACACACACACACACACAGTGCACACACAATAAAGAGAAAACTCCATATTAAGAAAGTGTCTAAAAAACAATAAATCCAAAATAAGAAGTACTCAGACTGCAAATAGTCAATTATTTGATAAAGCAACGAGTCTTATATACAATATATGGAAAATACATATTATGGTGAAGGCTGTATAAGAAAATATTAAATGTCTGGTGAAAAAGAGATGATATTTTTAAAAAATTCAAATAGAACTTTTAGATATATAATAATTCAATAGGCATATTAAAGAGCAGATTAAAGAGAAATTAAAAAGATTTAATGAACTTTGATTATATTACTGAGAATGAAGACCAGATAAATGGTATGATAGAAAATGTGCAATTGATATTGCAAGCCATGAAGTACACAGTGAGAAGCCCTAATCTATGTAGAATCAGAGTGTAGCAGGAGAGACTAGTATGCATATGCGAAAGAGGCAATATTTGAAAAAGATGGTATAACGTTTTATAGGACTGATAAAATACAGAAAGCCCAATGGAGGTCAATACGACAAATAAGAAGAAAGCCATACCAGCCACATAAAAGAATATTTTGAAATCTTTCAGAAAGGAAAGACATAACTACACGTGAATTACTATTAGACCGACAGCCAACTTCTCAGCAGAAATAAGGGAAGCCAGAAGAGGATTAATATTCTCAAAATACAAAAGGAAAATAGGCCTTAACTACAAGTGTGTACACGACAAAATTATATTTCAAGAGGTAAGTTTGAATAAAGACTTTACAGATAGATAAAATGAGTAAATTTTACCCCAAACCAATTTCCATTAAAAGGATTTACAAACTGCAGGCAGCCTACAACAGAATGAAGAAAAATGTCTCCAGATGAAAAAGCTGAGATCCCATCAGTAATGGTGTGAAAAACAAAGAAGAAAATATTTGCTAAATTTAAAAATAAAGTCTTTAGGGCCAGCCCTGTGGCTCACTCGCCAAGGCCGCGGGTTCAGATCCTATGTAGGGATGGCCGGTGCGCTCACTGGTTGAGCGTGGTGCGGACCGCACTGTGCCGAGGGTTGTGATCCTCTTACTGGTCAAAAAAATAAAATTAAATAAATAAATAAATAAATAAATAAATAAAATAAAGTCTGTATAAAAGAATAGCAATTGTTTTATGAAGCTTTAAATAAGGGCAAAACCAAAACACCAAACCACGATATTGAACGCTGCTACAGGCTGATCTAAGACAAAGTATTCTAAAGTTCTTGTATTGTTCGTGGGTGTGAGTAGGTTGGTTAAGACACCGATTGATTTATAGTTTGCTATATTAAATATGTACATTGCTATTTCAAGGGCAAAAACTAAATAGTAATAAATGTGTACCTTCTAAGCCAATAGAAGGAAGACAAATGAGAACAGTAAACAAACATGTAAATTTAAAATATAACAGTAAAGTCAGGGAAGAAAAGAAAATGAAGCATGGCAAAAGTGAGACACATTGAAAGTACAAAGTAAGGTAATGAAAATAAGACTAATACCTTAGTAATCATAACAGCTGGTAGGTTACAAGAAAATGCCAAACTGAGTTTTTAATTCAGCTATAGTCTTTTTCAAGAATTATTTATAAACTATAAAGGTATAAAAAGTTGAAAGAAAAGAATATTTAAAAACAGTCAATGACTAATCGAAATAAAGCTATAGTAGTCATATCAATATAAAAATGGACTTTACCAAAATACCAACATCATGGATAGATACTGTCACTGCCTAATGATAAAATCTTTATTTCACCAAGAAGATAAAAAACATTTAAATTTATTTATAATTACCTAAACTAGTAAACTGTACTTTGCAAAGTTGATAGAAATATGGAGATAAATTTACACATCTACCATCATATGGGAGCTTTCAATATATATTTTTCAAATTTTATAGATGAAGCAGACCAAGAAAAGGTTAAATACAGAGGAAATAAAAACACAATCAACAAGCTCAATATTATTTATTTATTTATTTATGCAACATGTATTTATTAAACTCAGACTACGTACCCAGTACCATTCTAGATGATGCTTCTTAAGCATACCTAGGATATGTACTAGAACTAAGTAATTTTAACATAGTGTAAAGAATTGGTATCATGCACAATCAGTACAATAAATACAAATGATAATAGCATATAATCAGAAATTAAGACAGTTCTAATTTACTCAAAGGTTTTTTAAAAATGGAAAATTTTAAGGTACTTAGAAGTGTACTTAGAATTTAGAAGCACATGACAAAAAAAATGGCATATCAAAGCTAAAAGTTGATTCTTTGAAAAGACCAATAAAATAAGCTAATTTCTGTTGAGACCTATCTAGGAGAAAGTAAAAGAAAATTAAAGTCTGTTGGGAATGAAAACAGGTGGGTATCTATAGACAGAATAAAAATATAAGATAATATTAAAGAACTTTCAGGAAGTGAAGTATCTTATTAATAATAAAGAAATTGAATCACTATTTCAATATTTTTTGAGAAGGAAAACAAACTAGTGTTTTGAGTTGAAAGTTATTGATTTTCACGGCAGAAGCTTTTAATTTTGTAGAAAGTCTTTCTGGCAGAAAAGGGAGTGGAAAAGGGAGTGGAAAACACCTCACTCTAGGAAGACAGAGTAAACTTGAAATAGAAAAGCAGACGAAGGCAGTAAAATAAAGAGCAATTGCAGGCTAGCTTCAGTATGGGGAAAAATTACTAAAATCCTAAACACAGTGTTCGTGAAGAAAATCCACAAGTGGACTAGAAATACTCAATCATGACCAAACTATGCTTATTAGATCATGAGATTAAAGGAAAAATGTGATTATTAAATAGCTACAGAAACATTTTTGGAAAGGTTCAAAGCCCATTTACAATTAAAACAAAACAAAACAAAACAGTCAATAACCTTGGACTACAAGGAAATTTTCTGATCATTGTAAAGCTTAGGTAATAAGATATACAGCAAAAGTGACTCTTACAGGTAACATGAAATGTATTCTCTTTAAATTGAATAAAATAAGAATATCCACTTTTATTGCTTTTATTTAATACTTGCAGGTTCTGGGCCAAGCAATAAGACAAAAATTGATTGACTGATTACTTCAAGAAGAAGAAATATAAGCGAAAGACAAAAATCGTTATATTTGCATGATAAAATATTCTATAAAGAAATCCCCAAGGGAAGATGGCAGAATAGACAGTCCCCAGCATCATTCTCTCCCACAAATCAACCAATTTACAACTATAAAAAAGCAACAACAGCCAAGCTGGGGCCGCTATAGCTCAGGGGAAGAGGACAGACCTATGGAGTGCATGAAGGCAGGAGAAGCCACAATGACAGAAAGAAAAACTGCTCTGACTGTTTCAAGCCCTGGCCACATCCAGGCTGGAGCTGCTGAGCACATGGAGCAGGAGCCAGTAAAAGCCACAGGTCTGCCCTTCACATGAAGTTGCTTGGAGCTGGCAGGGGAGAAGAGAGCCATGGTGGCCCCCAGGCCAGCAAGACCACTAATAGGGTTCCTGCAGATCCACATCAGAGTGAGGAGCCACAGAAACTGAAAAAAAGGAGCCACTCAGAGGCTGGTGAGTCATCCATCACAAGTCCCATTGGAAGTGTCTGCAGCATGGGCAGTGGGGGAGATAGGCCCACCAGGAAAACACTGGGGCACAGCAAAGACAGCTGATCAGCACCCCAATCAGCAAAGGACCACTCAGAGGAGACTGGTCAAGAATATAGAATTGCATGGGCTGCAGTTTGATGAAAAGACCAGAGTTTCTACACAGCCCAGGTGCACTGGATCTCTCGAGAGCCGGAAGAACCTATAAAGTCAACCATTGAAACCTGAGCTGCACAAAAAGCCTTCCCTAGGGAATCAGCTGCAAAGCAGCAATTTAGCTCAACCACAGAGTTCAAGTACTGGTCCCCACAGGAAGTTCCCCCATTTTAGAAGTAAGCAAAGGACAACAAATTAGTTCCAGTGCAGAGTTCAAATGGTGGGAATAGCAAATAATCCAACATAGAACTGCAAGGAAAAACAAAGTACCTGCAACCAGAGACAGTTTCATATTAACTAGTAAAGGTTTCATTTAACCAAAGAACACCTATAATACCTAGAAAGACTGGAAGTCCCCTGGGCTACCAAGCCAGAAAGGGGAGAAGGCTGGGGGCTTCGGCAATGCCCCCTGCTA
The DNA here is from genome assembly GCF_027409185.1 of Cynocephalus volans. Classification (NCBI taxonomy): domain Eukaryota; kingdom Metazoa; phylum Chordata; class Mammalia; order Dermoptera; family Cynocephalidae; genus Cynocephalus; species Cynocephalus volans. Next base: position 116,956,003 of record NC_084464.1, on the reverse strand, counting down.
CCCACAATCAATCCTGAGGGTGGGGCATGATGGCCTTGGCCACACACCCCCAACATGTGCTACCACCACAGCAATGACCACTGAGCCACTGCAGGAAGCTCCTGGGGCTCTCCCAGCCAGGATGGTGGGGGACCTCAGGCCTCAGGCCTCCCACATGTGCAGCCAGCCCAGTGGTGACCACCAAGCCACTGCAGGAAGTTTCCTGGGCTCTCCTGAGCCAGGGTGGTGGGGAGCTGAGGGCCTTGGCCACACCCCTCGATACCCACAGCCAGCCCAGTGGCAACCACCGAGCCACCACAAGAAGTGCCCTGGGCTCTCCTGACCTGGGGCAGGGTGGGGCCTTGTCCTTGGCCATGCACCCCCAATACCCACAGCCAGCCCAGTAGCAACCACTGAGCCACCATAGGAAGTCCCCTGGGCTCTCCCGAGTTGGGGTGGTGGGGGGCTGAGGGCCTCAGCCATGTCCCCATGACATGTGCCACCAGCCCAGTGACAACCACCCAGCCGCATCAAGAAGGGCCCCGGGTTCCCAAGCTAGGATGGTGGGGGGTAAGGGCTTTTGCCACGACCCCCTGAACCCCCTGACAACTGAAACCAGCCCAGCAATGACCAAGCCACCACCAGAAGCCCCCGATCTCCTCTGTGGGAATGAGGGGGATGCCACAGGCCTCAACCCCACTCCTCTTCCTTCCTCCTTCCATCCCATTACCTTCCCTTTCCCCTCTCCCCTCCCTCCTAACTGTTCCACAACAACATCCTAGAATGTAAAAAATAGTATTAATAAAATTCCATTTTCTTAAAAAAAAAAAAAGAAATCCTAAAGGTAGCAATAGATTTTAGTTTAACTAGAAACACTTTGTGTGGCTATTTATTAAAACAATGAAAATTCTGCTTCTAAAGTTCATTATAAAAAAAACAATTAGAATATAAATTTTTAAAACACACCATGTATTCCATTTCTATAAGACATAATTGGAGAAATTAATCTATGTTGTTAGAAATCATAAAAATAATTTCACTTGGGGGAATTATTATTATTGGATGGAAATGTGAGAAGTGCTTCTTGACTGTAGGTAAAGTTCCATTTCTTGATCTGGGTGCTGACATGTGGATTTGTAAAAATTAACCAAACTGTACAGTTAAAATATTTCCATTTTTATGTAAAATGATTATACTTTAATGAAAGTAAACAGGTAAACTAGGAATTATTTAAAAAATAAATTCTTTGAAAGTGAATTATATAAAAGAAAAATTAAACAACTTTATTGAGAGAATTTTGGATATGCTAAACACCCTGATATGATCACTGCACACAGTATGAATGTATCCAAATATCATATTGTACTCTGTAATTATGTACAATAAGCATGGGTCAATTAAAAAAAATAAAAAGAAAGGAAAAAAGAAAGAAATACAGAGTAGAATAATGCTTACTAAAGCAGAGAAAGGGAGGTAGGTGCAGGCCAGGGAAAGGCTGGTAAATTAGTACAAACTACTGTTAGATAAGAAAAGTAACTTCCAGTGCCCTTGGGTGGCAATAGCTAATAATATTGTATAGTATATTTCAAGGTAGCCAGAAAAGAGGATCTTGAATGTTATAACCACAAAGATTACTTTGACTAGTATGATTAGATCTTTATACAATATATGAATATATTGGGACAACAAACTATTCCCCATAAACACATGCAATGAAAAAAATAAAATAATAATAATAAAAAAACCTAAACAGATATGCATAAGCCACATTCTTAGATAAGAAGACCCCCTATAAAAAGGTATCAGTATAGAACGATCTCAATCCCAGACTGACCTATAGATTAAGTGCATATCCCAACAAATTTGGAGTTTGTGACTAAATGTATTAGAAATAAAATTTATTTGGAAAAGCTAAAAGCCAAGCAAGCACGAAGATGCTTTTAAAGAAGCAGCATAATATGAAAGATGAAATAAATTAAGCTCATTTATGCCCAAATCAATGTCATACAGATTAAGAAAACACTTGACTGTGAGAGACTAAGCTTTCAAACTTTTAGGAAAAAAAGAAATGTGAGGGCATATATTTTAAACTGAAATAGTAAAGTTTTCTTAAAGTAAGATATAAAGACCATAATAAATTTGATCTTGTTAACTTTAAAATCTGATAATCAAAAAGCACTATCATAAAGAATGTAAGAATGCCCCAAACAGTATAACAAAGTATCAAGACTATATAAAAATAAAAAAAAAATTCCATCAAACAGTAGTCAAGAGACCAACAAGCAACCTTACAGATTATTGGGCTAAAGTCTAAAAAGAAACGTGCAGTTGCTTTTGTAATGAGGTAAATCAAGAAAAAATCTGAAGTACTAAATCTCGAGGACATACACATACACGTACATAACATACACACACACAACATAGTTAAAACGTTGGAAAATACTAAATGTTGATGTGAATATATAGCACAATATTTCTTACACAGTACTGTTGCAAGTTTAAATAGTGACAATCCTTTTGCAAAAAAATGTTGTGGCATTATGTAGCAGATACAAAAATGAACTCAACCTATGAACCAGGAATTTCATTGTTCTACTCCTGTGTAGCTTGCTACATTGGAAAACTCTGTACATGTGCACCTGTAGAAATATTTAAGAATGTTGATTGCAGCATTATTCATTATAACAAAGCAATTAATATAGCCAAATGTCCTTTAAAAAAAAAAAAAGACGACCGGTAAGGGGATCTTAACCCTTGGCTTGGTGTTGTCAGCACCATGCTCACCCAGTGAGCTAACCCACCATCCCTGTACAGGATCCGAACCCGCGGCCTTGCTGTTATCAGCACCACACTCTCCTGAGTGAGCCACGGGCCAGCCCTAGCCAAATGTCCTTGAATGTTAGAATACACAAGTAAATAAATCCTACTTTAAAAAGTTTATGGAAAAATAGAATTAAAGCGTAATACGAATCTTTCCTTGAAATTTTTGAAGTAGCCTCGTATAAAATAAAACACAGAAAAAGAATGAATAAAGAAGCAAGTCACAAAAAATTGCATATACTATTATATTTATCTGAAGTATAAAAATAAACAAAACCACATATATGTGAAAGAGGTATAATCGTTAATGTATAAGCACAAGGACTCCAAAGACATTATTAGTGTACTCTTTCTTAGGTGGAATGTTATGTACAACAGGTATTCAATTTATGATGTTTTTTAAACCATATATATTGGTTGAATTTGTAGTATGTGTGATATATTTCAAAATAAAAAGGCTTTAACATCAGTAATAGTGGGGTAAATAGCAGACTGATGCACCTGGAAAACAAACTAGTGAGCTGAAAAATTGAATTAAGAAAAACTTCCAGGGCATAGCACAAAGCCAAAATGAAGGTATGAAAGGAATTTTAAGAGTCACATAACGTGATTCAGAAATCCCAATATCAATCTACTTGGAGTTCCAGAAGAAAAAAATAAATAGAAATAGGAAGTATTTTTTAAAAATTGAATGAAATATGAGAAAAATACACAAAGAAACAAGTCATATGGATGAGATGTCTGTTGACGGACAGTGCATACTAGAATAAAAAATCAGATCTAGGCACATCACAGTGTCTTCTGTGAACATCAAGGTTAAAGATAAAATTCTCAAGACTGTCGGGAGAAAAGAGATATTACTTTCAATGAATGAGATTGACAAATAATGTATTATTAATTACATTGATTGTAAGAAAGCAGTACTATAGTATCTTCAAAGTACTGAGGTAGCATAACTGAATCTAAAACTATGTGAAAAGACAGGCTATAAAGTGTTAGGGTGAAATAAAGACATTTCAGGACATGGAAACTCAGAAAAATTTCCTCCCACAGACAATCTTCAGAAGAATTAACAGAGGATGTTCTCCAGAGGAAAAAGGAAACTAATCTGTTTGAAAATAATGGGAAGCAAGGAGCTATAAAGGCATGTTCATATATTAAATACGCAGTTAAAAAGTAATATTGAAATAAAAGGACATTTAAGGGATATATTCTCTTGTAGTGTTTGCTGGTCCTACTATTCTAAGAACGAGCATTGTTATTAACAAGATGATATTGATTATTCTAATAGAGACTTATAACAGCCAATGATGAATGATAGTAATTCACAGAAAATATCAGGGGTGTGTGTATGGGCAGGGGAAGATGCTGTGGGCTTGCACCTATACATAGTCTCAGGACGTACTATTTAATATATTTTTATTTATTAGCTTGGTTTTTGTGTATTTGTCTTTTTAAAGCAAAGAATATGCCAATAGCTGCATTTTTTTTCTCTACATATTTGATAAATCTTCAAGAAGGCCATGTTCCTTAATTTGTTAGCACAGGCCATGGTACATATCTAGGTTTCTTGTTAAACTAAACAGCATCCCTGTGGAAGAACTACTCTAAAGAATTATTTTTCATCAAACCTTGCAAGTTCAGCAAGCTAATCAACCAGTGGGATTATGTAGAACATACCAGATGTAATCTTTTATTGATTAGGAATACTAGACTAGATAAATAGACAAACCAGCAGTCTTGATTGTGATTTTGCAGAATATTTACAAATAAAACCCACAAATTGCTATTGTCACAAACTTTGCTGTACTAGACGACAACCTTCCAGAGGAAAGGAATACTTTCTTAATTTTTTTATTCCTAATCTCAGGACTATCTGAAAAAAAATCTTTGGGATTAAAATGTTAATAAGTTGTAAGAAATTTGCTTGTTTGATTTTTGGTCTTTCTGTTTCATAATACAAATTTTAGCAATATGAAAAAAATTCTAACAATTAGTGGAACTGCAAAGGTGGAGTACTATAAGAAATGGTAATGGTTTACATTATTTTTATAATTTTGTGTCTCAGAGAGTCTTAATAATCCAAAGAAATTGCATTCTAAATACTTTCAATTATACTTTCCAGTGTACATACCAAATAGGGTATCAAGTTCTGTCACATCACGGTAGCAAGCAGTGTAAACTGTTGCTGCTCTACCATATCACATCGGGCTTACCATGGTAGTGCATGCTAGCCTTACTTTCAATTGCCAGCATCTGTCTCCTTACCTGAGGGATTTCTCTAGTGACAAGAACCTGCTAGACTCAAATGCATGGGAGCCAGAGTTGCTGGTGGAATTAATGCCCCCAGAGGCAGTGTCCAACCATGATTAACAGAAATAACCAATGTGTGCTCTCCACTGTATCTCTAATTCCCACAGTGGAATAACTTGCTTGAGAATACTTTACTTGTTAACTTACCTTTCTTGATTTACTTTCCCACTACACTACTTGTGCTTCTGGAGATTATCTTCCAAATAAACCATTTACACTCTTATTTTTATCACAAGGTCTGTCACTGGGAAAATCCTGAATGTTCCCCTTCTTAGTTGCCTTCTGGTCAATTCCTTCCCCAACCTATTGTGGGAATTTTCTTGAAATACAACTGCTTAATGTTGCTGGATGAATGCCAGGACTTAATTCAACCAGTGAAAGATCTTCTTCTTTCTGTAATGTGAGGGATTGTTTTCAGGTATCTCTGCCAATGCACAAGGCCTCCGGTGATGCTTCATAAGAAAGCTAAATATGTGCTTTCTTGTTGGTTGTCATATGTATTTACTGCTAAGTACTTATGTGTGAACAAGTATAAGAAAGTGATTGCTTATTGGTAGCATATAAATTTTTTAAAAACCACTCATTAAAAAATAACTACTTTTCATATAGAACTGTAAATATATTCTATTTATAATTTTTCAAATGTTGTTTTTGATAGATGTGTGCTTTGGATCAATTCTGTTCTCTTAAATATACATACATAAATAACTCTGCGCCTAATACTTTTATATTATATACATTATCTCATGATCTTATAATAGAAAAGTATATGTTTATGTTGGTGAAAACAGAAAGGGAATCTACCTGAAATCATTTAATATATGTGCTGTAAATAACCTGATTGCTCATCTACAGGTCTGTTTTAATGTACTTGCAAAGGACGTATTAAAGCTGATTCCATTTTTATCTGATTACTGTAACATTGTAATTATATTCTTTTGCCTCTTTGCCATATTCCAGTTCTTTCTAAACTTTATCAAAAGTAATAAATTGGTATGTTTTACTTTCTGTTCCTTGTATTTCTATAGAATTCATAATAAAAGCTTATGATCAACTCATATTAGTATTTTTTTAAATTAAATACTTCGTCGTTATACAAGTTTACTGATTAAACCCAGATTTTAGAAATAAATGTGTAATTGCTAGAAATTTTAAAAAAGCCACTGCTTGTTTATCTCAGAATATATGACTTTCAGAGCAATTAACAAAAAAATATAAATAAAGCACTAGGGAAAATTTTAAAAATCAATAATTCTGTTTAGGAAACAGACATGTAAGGTAAATATACCCAAAAAGGAAAGTGTTTGGAATGATAGCATTGAAACTAAAATTAACATATGAAAAACAATCCTTCTGAGGAGAAAAAGAGATATATCAATATATTTGATGAAAAATAGGGCTTGTTTAATTTATAGAGCTTTTGTATATTAAATGTATGAAAAAATTAGTGAATTTGCGTGTAAATACCTTAGTTTAACAGGATTCAGTGATTAAATTTTTGTATGGATATCGTCATTGTTAGACATTTGTGTAGACATGAGTTTTAAAATGTGTAGGACAATTAAACTAAATGTTGCTGTAAATAATATTTATCAGGTTCATACTGCTAACTTACATGCATTAAATCTAGATATAATTTGTCCAACAAAATACATTAGCATTACTAAGCTATCATTTTAAAAAGAAATAGTTGGCAATCCGAACTCCCATCAAAATAATTTTTGTCAATTTAATTGATTTTGGAATAAGTAATTCACCTATTATAAAATGCAAAAGGTACAAAAAAACTCATAGGATGAAAATTCTTCATTTTTTTCTGTCGACAGCCATCAACGTCTATCTGTAGGCAACCATTCTCTGTGTTGCTCAAATCTGTATATATTCTTGTTTTCACAATAATAGTAGCATATCATACTTTGCCTCTGTGCTTTGTTTTTATTTTTATTTTCTAACGCAAAGTATCTTGGGAATTTATCTATAGAGTACTCATGGAACAACCACTTAGTACACAGTTATATGCATGTGCTAAGAATTTTCCAACCAATTTCCATTATTTGTGTGTCTTTGTTTTATTTTTAAACTTCTGCTATTACAAAAAATACTGCAATGAATGTCTCGTATTATATGTCTCTCCTCTTGTCGCACCTGTAATATAACTACATAGAATTGAAATGGTTGAGTCAAAAGATATGTACACGTTTAACTTTGACAGTGTCACACTGTTCTTCATAGGTGTTGTAGTTACTTACCCTCCCAAGGGCAATAGATGAGTCTTTCTTTTCCTCAACTCCTTTTCCCTTAAAAATCTGCATTGTCAACCATTCTCATTTTTGCCAACCTGATAAGTCAACTATGTGTTCCGGTAGTTTGTTATACACCTCTTATTATGAATATTATTAATATTATTAATATGCTTAAGATTCATTTGTATTTCTTTTCTGTGTTTATATATCTTATTCAACTTTTTACCGGGTCATGGAAATTAAGCTTATTGATTTGTAAGAATTATTTCTGCATTAAGAGAATTCTTTCTCTTTCTGTAACATGAGTTACAAATAATTTACCATCAGTCTTTTGTCTTTTGATTTTTGTTTATGGTATTTACTTTTATTTTTTGCTATTTAAAAAATTGTTCATGTAGTAATATTTATTAATATATTTTTCTATGAATCCTTGGTTTCATGTTTTATATAAAAGTGCTTTTCAGCTCTGAGATTATTAAAAATAATCCATGTTTACCTTTGTAGAATTTTTGTTTTAGTATTTAAATCACAGAAATATTAGGAATTTATTATCTGCTTAGTGATAAAATGGAAATTATGAAAGTTACTTAGTACTAGCTATTCATATTTTCACTCTCTTTATCCCCATTGGCTAGAATTGTATTTCTCTAGCTTTTTGAATTCAGATGTGGGCATGTGATTTGCTTTGTCAAGTGAAATGTGAGAAATGTCATGTATCACTTCCAGATGGAAGTTTTAAGAACCAGTGTACAGTTCAATATGATCTATTTTTCTTCCACCAAACCTGCTTCCATTTTTCCACTTGGGTCTTGGTGTGGGAGTATAACACAGAGCCAAACCACAATGAACTTGTAGTATGAATGAAAATATTTTTTTCTGGTTTTAGCCATTGAGAAGTGTGACTTGTCTGTTACCACAGCATAACTTAACGTATCCTGATTAAATATGGTAATTGTATCTAAAAGTAAGGAGCTACATCCCCCACTCCCAAGTAAAACCACTTAAAACATGTGGCACTGGTTTTATAGTCTTGGAGGTGGCATTCATAGAAACTTATCAGAGACTGGGAGCATGGTGAACCATGTTATGACTTGATGAAATACCCAGTAATATTGTTTCATGTAGTAATTTTTGAAGCAGATCATACATTTAATAACATTTTAGCTCCAAGAGAAGACATTGGTAAACTGAATGCTGTACTGTGCTTTGCTTATTGCTGACTACATTTGGCGAGGTATTGAGAGATTGAGCCGAGCTAAAAAAAATAATAAAATAAAATAAAAATGGTCAGTTTGCAAGCCATAATGAAAGAAAACAGAGTCTATAATTCAAGGACTTGTAAGGTGAAAAGTGAGAACTCATTTTCAACCCCCAAAAGTAAAAGCTAAAATTGAGAAGTATTTTAAGTAAATCTATTTGGTTTAAATTTAGCTTTTAGCAGGGGTATAACTGTCACACTCACTGTTAAAACTCTGAATGCATAAAAGTATATCAAAGTAAACACAAATAAAGTGTGGCAGGCAAGTAAATCCATTTAGGTGGACAAGTGGCTCAAAGAAATGTGATATAAGGACTTCCATTCAAATTAGATATACCCCAAATATCCCCAGTTCATTCAAGACAGAAAGGCATGGAGTTGACAAGGAAAACGGTGTGGGTGTCTGTTGGCATTCAGAACTGACTGGCACCAAATAGGTAAGAATCTTAAGGTGTTTTCAAGTGCTCTTAAAACAAACCTCAAACTTATGGAGGAAGAAAAAAATCTGCAGGTGTTAGAGTCTTAAAAGATCCTTGATCCCTAACCATTCTATGAGCAGGATGCAGGCTGAGAACTTTGCTTATTTCAACGAAGGCGTAGTCCCAGGTGTCCACTACAGATGTGACCTAGAAGACAAAGAAAAAGGAAGACTCTTACAGAGAGTGAAGCCAGAGATGGACAAGAATGGATGGAGAAGGGAATCCCTTCCAGAAAGTGAAATCTGGACCCAATCAAAGAACAAGAAACCCTTCAAAGTCTGTTCTTTGGCATTGCAGAAATACCTTACCACCAGTGTCTGCTGCATGTTTCCAAGTTTCCCCTTTCCTAACAAGAGTTATTTTGTGTGCTTATCATATCCCTGTTTCAATATTAAATGTTAGTTGTATGGGGGCAGACAACCTCTCTTTCACTTTTTGAGGTGACCTCTGAACTGAACTAAATTAAACTCGTCAGATACCACATCCAGAGCTGCAGTGGTGACTACAGTGCATAATCCACAGCTCCCGGACTTTGGGTTGATGACGTAACTAGAAGGTGCTATTAGGTGGTCTCTCTTGGAGTGTGGATGAGGGTGGTTGTGGGAAGAAGGGTGAGGAAAGACTTGTTGTTCTTTTCACCAAATCTTTATTGCTTTCCTCTTCCAGGACCACGTGGAATTATATTTTCTTAATCAATACCTTGAAATGAGGTGTTCTTATGTGACTTATTTTGGCTAAAGACATGTAAACCAAGGTGATGTGTGTCACTTTGTTCAGAAGCTTTAAGAATCAGTACATAATGTACCACCTTCTTTTTTTCCTGCTTTGCAACTTTGGAAGTGTGGAAAAGGAAACTCTCTTGGCCCAAGCACCTGAAATATAGTGTAGAGCAGTGTCCCTTTCTAACCCGCAACGCACATGTGGCGTGAAAAAGAAATCTTCTGGCCCTTCAGATAGAGTTTCTTGGAGGCAGCAGGGGAAAAGAGGGCTTTGGCTGCCCCCAAGACAGCAAGACCACAAATAGGGTTCCCATGGACCCACACAGGAGCAAGGAGCCAGAACAACTGAGAAAAGGGAGCCATTCAGAGGCCGGTGAGTCATTGCAAGGGACCGGCACAGGGCCCATCCCATGGGAAGTGTTTGGAGCACAGGAAGTGTTTGGAGCATGGAAAGTGTTTGGAACATGGGCAGTTGGGGAGACGGGCCCACCTGGAGAACACTGGGGCACAGCAAGGACAGCCGATCCACCCCCCAATCTGTGTAGGACCTCTCAGAGGAGACTGGCCAGGAATGCAGAATTGCATGGGGTGAAGTTTGATGAAAAAACTCAGGCCCAGATCAGAGATTCCACAGAACACAGATCTACTGGGTCTCTGGAGAGCTGGAAGTACCTATAAGGTCAGCCATTAAACCCTGAACTGCACAAAAAGCCTTCCCTAGGGAAACAGCAGCAAAGCAGCAATTTAACTCAACCACACAGCTCAAATACTGGTTCACACTGCAAGTTCCTCCATTTTAGAAGTAAGCAAAGGACAACAAATTAGTTCTGGCTGAGGTATACCAGCAGCACCTTGGGGCCTGCCTAGGAACTGGAGGCTTGGAGCTGGGGACCAGATCCCACTCCCATATCCAGGCACACCATGCTAGTGCCTTGGGGCTAGCCTGGGGACCCAAGGCATGGAAAAGAGGACTGGACCCCCTTCCCACAATCAGGCACACTACGCCAGAGCCTTAGGACCCACCTGGTGAGCTGGGACATGGAGAGGGGGACCGGACCCCCCTCCCACAACCAGGCACACTATGCAAGTGCCTTGGGGCCCACCCAGGGACCCAAGGCATGGAGAAAGGGGCCAGATACACCCCACAACCAGGCACACCACCAGCCCCAAGAGCATTCCAAAAATATCACCTCCAGGTGGGTAGCCCACCACAGCCACCACAATACCATGGCTGCCACAAAAGTGGCTGGACACTACAACCACCGCGCAGATAGTCTACCAACAACTGGAATGCATTCACACGAGGAGAGTCACCAGCAGAGATAAAGAAAAGAAGAGGATGTCTCTCTCCACAAAGCTCATTTCAGAGTGACAGAAGAAGCATCTGCTCTATGATAATATTGGGGGACCTGATCACATCTCTCAGCATTGGACAGATCATCTAGGCAACAAATTAACAGAGTGACCATTACTCTTTCAGAAGGAGAGAAGAAATATAGGGTAATTAGAGGGGGGAGGCGGGAGGGAGTGGGGGAGGGGGAGAGATTGGACAAGGGGCATAAAGAATAATTACAATTTGTAACAATGTATGTGCTAGTAATATTGATTTGATCAACATATCTCAATATTGAACTCCAAAAATACATATAATCAATTTTGATTCAATAAATACATTTTTTAAAAAAAGAAAGAAAAAGAAGTCTCCTTCCTTTTTCTTTTTTAAGTCACCCGTATTTGGGGATTGTTTAATACTGCAGCAGATAAATTGTCTCTCACTTTTGTGTTTTCAGTGATGGTAGAAGGGGATATTTTTACAATTAACCCAATACTAGTTACTGAATAACCCACTTTTTCCTTTTTGTTTTAAAAAGCCGTGCTTATCACATGGTCCATCCCTGAAATATATTATTTCTGAAATTTCTATCTTACTGCACTAATTTGTGTATTCTTTATTCAAGTATGGATACTGTTTAAACTACTGTAGTTCTTTACATTTTAATGTCTAAAATCTTCATTTTCAAAATTTGCCTGCTTTTTTTCTTGCTTATATTTTTCCATATGAAGTTTACACTCAGTTCATCTTTCTTTTTAAGGTACCCTGTGTGTATTTTTATTTCAATTTATGTTAATTGATGGGTTTATCACTATTTTTATGTAAACTGCCTTTGCCTTCTTGTGATTACTCCTTGTTAAGTATAAAATTATAACTGGAAAAATAGGTTTACTGTTTCAGTTATTTAAAAGATGTTATTTAAAAGATTTATATGCATGTAGGATTCCAAGAGAATGTATGCATTAACAATGGTTACTGTGACTTAATCTTTGTGATTACTTAATAAAAAGTGTGTGGTTTTCCATGAAGTACTCATTGAATTCTCATTGTGTAGTAGGCTGAATTCACAATAAAATATGACCAATCAAGAGAGAAAGACTTTTCTTAAACTAAATTTTAAAAAGCTACCCACTTCCTAGTTTAATGGTCAAAAGAGAAGACTGTATAGCAGCCTACCTCAGGTTCTAATCTAAGTTTTGTTATTAACTACTTGTGTAACTTTGGGCAAGTTACTATACCTATCTGTGTCTCAGTTTCATGTGTTAAAAAAAAAGACTAACATCACCCACACCAACATGTAGCCTTATAAAAATTTAATTCATCAGGAGTAAAGAAAAATAAGTATAAAACCTTTCAGAAAGGAAACAAATGCAGATCACATACAAATGATTAGGCATCACAATAGCTTTGGGCTTTTCAAAGAAAACACTGGAAACTAAATGCAGACGGAACAATGCCTTAAAAATTCTGAGAAAAATAATTTCCAAGCTGGAATTCTAAACCTGTGTGAAGCATTAGCCACATGAGAGAAAAAGAGACATTTTCAGAGATGCAAGCTCTCAAAAATTATATACCCACTACCTTTTTCCGGGAAGATATGGGAAGATCTGCCTACCAAAATGAGGCCATAAAATAAGAAAAATATTTAAGTAATAAAAAGTAAAATTTGAAATCCTGAGATTTGTGAAATATAAATTCAGCTTCAACAATATAATCAGTGCCATTTTGTTTGACGTTTAAGGAAAGACTATTAATTCATTTCCAATTTTTTCTAATAGTCTGAAATTACTTAGCACTACAAATAAATTTCATGTAAAAGTAAGTGCAATGCTGGTTGCCCATTAAAAATTGGGATATTTTAAAATAATGCTTTTTCCACAGTTCTCTTTTCAAGCCAATAATTTATTAAACTGAAGCATGCAGCCCTCATTAGTGACCATTAGCACATTAGCATTGTGTTTACTGAAGAAGAAAGAGTAATCCTTTATGCTTCTACTTGCTTTTTTATTCCTCAGACTAATTATACATTTTTGATGTTGTTATGGTCCTAAGAATAAAAGTGAAATGAGCAAATTATTATATCAGACCCCCCACATATATACATGAACATAAACACAATTGTAAAAACTGACCATTTATGAATAAGGAAAACTTAATTGCATATATAGATATATGTTTAAAATATCTTTTTATACCTACAAATATATATATAGGTATACATATAATATTTGTCTCAATATTGCACTAATTTCACCCCTCCTAAATATACTTATTTACACAAAGTTAAATTATTGTTTCTTTCTTTCTTTAGTAAGGTATTTCTTGATTCTTTTAAGGAATAGCAAATGAACTGGCTGAGAGTATGGCAGGTAGAAAGGACATGTGTAATAGCTCTGGTAAAATAGCTTCAGCCCAATGTCTTGGCATATTTGAAGAACAGATGAGGAATGCAATCAATTGTTACATAGATATAGTCTTTAAAAGTCAATCTGAGTTCATGACCAAAAAAATAAAAAAAAGATAGACTTAACATTTTTACATATTTAACCATGGAGGACATGAAAAATTACCTCCAAGTGTCAGTACATTATGATCATAAAATATGCAAAATGATTGACTTTGGGGATATATTAGTCAACTTTGAACAATAAAACCCAAACAATTACTCGACTGTGGTATTACCTACTGTTACCTGGAAGAGTGTATGGGATAGACTTGAATATGTCCATTTCCCCGAGTAAGCAAAACAACCATGAGAGAACTCAGTATTCCAAACAATAGTCCTTTCCATGTCTCCTTTCTCTCACATAACTACACAGCTGAATTGTAACTAAACTTGTTTTAAGGGTTCTCTTATTGGGGGATTTTCTTTTCAAGACACAATGAGGAAAAGAAATTGTGAACTTGGATTTTAGGAAAATGACTCTATTCTTGATGTTTCATCACAACTCATCTCAGGCCAGCACTTGACCGTCAATTCGCACAGCACTTTCCCGTGAGAGGAAACATTTGATTTGAAGATCTATTTTGTGGATTAGAACTGATGGTTGTTCGGACATTGTTATCAGACCTTCACCAGATCTCTCATGAGTGAAGCGTGAAACAGTGACTGCTTCCCATATGTGTAGAACACGTAGAACTACAGGAAGGCACTGGGGATGCAAGTTGTTATCCCACAGTTATAGATGAGAAACAGGCCTGGAAAAATTAAGTGACTTCGCTGGGGTTACATTGCCGCTGTCTCGACCTGACTCATAAATTTTCCAAAGCATTTTGTTGTGTTCAGTGACAGTCATTTCCTTCAGACTTTATGTACACTGAGAGCAGTGGTTCTTGACCCTGGCTGCACACTGGAATCACAGGCACTATAGTAAGGACAGTGAGACCCTGGCCCTGGCCTACCCCAGTCAATCAGAATCTCTGGAGATGAAGCCCTGGGGGCTTTTTTTGTTTTTAACTCCCTAGGTAAGTCCTCTGTGCAGTTGGCTTGAAAATGCCAATTTAGAACAATGTTTAATTTATAATAATATTTTGAATAGTATATATTAAAATAAGGCAAGTAAATATCACAGATTTAGGTAAAGGATTTTAATTTTAATTAAATTTATATTTTTGCATGTGACATAGACATGTTTTACCAACAAAAATACCTTATATTTATAAAACTTGCCTTCAAAAAGCAGGGAAAGGACTCTGAATTGTTAGAAGCCTTGTCTTAACCTACATGTATCAGTCAGGACAGCCTAGCTTTTGCTGAGGTAACAATCGAACATTCCAGTTGCTTAGAACAGCAGTTTATTTCTTGCTCAGGCTACATGTTTATTGTTGGTTGCCAAGGGGGCTCTATCCCTTGAGTCACTCAGTGACCCAGGTTGACAGAGGATCCATTGAGACAAGCTTCCTGTGATCGCAGAAGCTGAGAAAAGAGTGTAGCTGCACAGTGGCTCTTAAGTTATTGCTGGGAAGTGATCCACATATCACTTCTTACATTTCTTCAGCCAAAGCAAGCTACGTGGTCGCACCTGGTGTAAAGCAGATGAAGGACTGAAGTTCTACCATGTAATCAGAACAAGAGAACTGACATGTATAAACAGTCCTGTTCAGTACCACACTACTCTTACTAGTCCCACAACTACTGGGGGGTAGCTACTAGAAATGCAGAGCACAGTCTCTAGAGAAAACATCATCCCAGACACATTTAGTAAACAGCTAATATGCACCAGACATTGGGGACAGAAATGCAGGGGAGATAAGGGGATATCAAACAAATGGTGTGGTGTCTGTAAAAGCCCTTGTGAGATGAATGTTGAGGAGAAGCCTTATCCAGAGGAAAAAATAAATACGGTGAGATAGTCAGAGGTGCAGAGCTTTGTCAGTTCTTTTAGGGATTTGTATTTCACTCATTTCCACGGCTATCATATATTGATATGCCAGACACTTTTCTAAGTCTTTTATGTGTTTTAATGTACTTAATTCTCACAACAGTCCTATGGGGTAAGTGCTATTGTCATTCCTTTTTATAGATAATGAGACTGAGACACTGAGAAGCAAAATAGCTTCTCAAGGTAACAATCTCATAAGTTGCAGAGATAGGATTGAACCCAGGTGACCCTCAGTTCTAATGTTTATTCATACACTACGTGCCAAAGAATCATAGGATTTTAGATCTGGAAGTGGCTTAAGACTTACCCAATTCAAGATTTTTATGTCACAGGTTAATACTACTAGGCGATAGCTAAGCTGGGACTAGAACCAAAGTCAACTGACATTTACTCCAGGATTTTTCCATTGCATATTCAATTTCTTAACTGCTGAACTAATGCTGCTATTATTAAGCTATTGGAAAATAGCTGCCTTCCTACAGTAAACCTAGGGTGCATGAGGGTGATGAGAATCAGTCTCAGTGCACTTCCTTCAAGGCTGCCAGGTGTGCCCCATACAAGGGCATCTGGCTGGACATGTGCCGAACCCAGCCTGTGCTCTGCTTGCCAAGATCTGTAACTTAGATTATTAAAGCCAGAGAAAGTGCTACCTTTTTCTAATTTTAACAGAACAGGGTTTCTCAACCTTGAAATTTTGAGCCAGATTATTTTTTGTCATGGAGAGCTACCCCACACATTAGTAGCATCCCTGGGCTCTAGCCACTGGCTGTTAGTAACAGTGCCTGCCTCCCCCTCTCCCCCAAGTAATGACAAGCAAAAATGTCTCCAGACATTGCCAAATGTCCTTGAGGTGGGTGCAGCAGAATTACCTCGGTTTGAAATCACTGCTAATAGAAGCATGATCTGCTCACCAGGCTGTGTGCCCCTGGGGCTCTCTCTCCCTGCGCAGCTGATTCGTTTTTCTAAATCATACAGGTTTTTAAAAAGTGTTTATAGAGAGATTATCTTCTTTTGAATTTCTGTTGGATGCTTTTCAATCCTACCACCAGCAGCATCACTAACATTTATTTTTTCAAACATAGAATAGGCATCTGAATGATTAAATAAGAAGTTCAAAGAAAACATTCTCTTATAGTGATGAATATCATTTTTGATGAATGTTAGAAGACATGATGCCATCTCTTAAGAATATTAGCACAGACATGTGAAGATAAGTGTGCAAGAATGTTCTTTATAGCTGTGATTGCAATATTGAAATACTGAAAACCAACCTAAATTCCCATCAATAAGAAAATGGTTAAATAAAAGATGGTCCACTCCTATCATGTAAAATTGTGTTCATTTAAAAATACACGAATATATATTTTTGACATGATATGTTTGATAAAATATGAAGTAAAAAGGCAAGCCACTGAACAGTGTATGTAATCTGATCCATTTATATTTAAAATATGCAATATGAGCATGCATGTGTAAATGCAGAGGGAAAGAACTGAGAAGAGGAAGATTGGGAGAGAATGAAACGAGGGGTGTGTGTGTATGTGTGTGTGTGTTTAGACACATTATACTGCTTAGTTTTTGGATTTAAAAATAATATGATAAAATTTCATTAAACATGATAATGGGCATCTGTCTGGGCTAGAAGACAAATGGTAATACAGGTGATTTAGAAAGTTGTATTCAGATCTATAAAATAACTATTATTTTGAAGTCTTATAAAAGACCAACATTAAACTTTTTCCATCTTATAAAGGAAGTGGACATCTAATTATTGCAAATAAGCAAAGGATGTTTTCTATAGTAATAATTTTCAAAGACGGTCTATTGCAGAGTGAGTAAAACTTCTGCTTTCTTTAGCTAATAAAGATGAATTTCTCTTACTAATATTAAGAAGAATGTGAGAATAGTTATTGTATTTTATTTTAATTACAGGTAATTTCTTATAATAGCATTCTGACTTGATTCTGTCAGGTTTCTAAGTGAAAGCACACTAGAAGTGACCAGCATAGTGTATATAGTCTTCAATACTACGCAAAAAAGGTTCAAATTAGGTTTAAAAAAAATGATCAAAAATATGTATGAAACCAAATGGATATATGACTTATATTTTAATGAATTATTATTGCATCAATAAGCTATAAACAAATTTCCTCTAATTCTATTATTATGTGTAATTTTTTAGAGTTTTAAAAATACAATTGGTACCACAATGCTGGGATGAATGAGTATTTTTAAAATAATAAAGTGGTTTGAATAGTAAGACTTTAAAGGTTAAGTTTTTGAAAACAAGAGGAAAAGCTTTTTTTCTTGTGTATATTTTATGTTATCCTTGAACAAAAAACAGCTGATCATTTTCTATTCCAATGTCTTCACATTGAACAGGCACAAAATGATTTTGCTCATCTGGGCTTTCTCTGTACTTGTAGTCAGTGGTGTCATCTGGGTTTCCCTATTCATGGAAGGCTGTGGAAAGGCCGCTCCCTGAGACTATGTCATGCTGTCTTTCCTGTTTTCTCTCTTTTTAGTTTCACCTTGTTAGCTTTGCCAGCCTTGAAAATGCTATGTAATTCTGGCTATGTGTATGTTTGTCCTCTGGATAATTCAAGCATACAAAGCGTACAATTGGGAAAACAAAGTTCACACATTCTTTTTTCTATTTTAATTAACAACTGTATTATAAACTGACAGATAACTAATGAAAAATAAGGGGTTATGAAAACATAATAACACAATTAAATAGATTGCAATTAAATGCTTATCAATAGCCACTTTTGTTATCATTCTGTGGTGCTCTGAAACCTCTAGAATTTAATTAATATTTCTTACAATTCACAGCTTCTAAATGAATTTTTACATTACATCAATGGGCAAAAATTAATTAACAGTCATCAATAGGCTGCATAGGAATATCTTGTTTACACAAACATTATTGTCCAACTCAACTTTAGAAAAATAATTACCTGGTACACACTAGGGAGAACTTTACATTGTTGTGGGGACCTCCTCATGGATGACTTTTTGAGTGAATTATTGTTAAACAAACTGTTGGAGAGTTGAAAACCCTTGTTCTACATGTGATAGCAATTAGGAGAGTTAATGAATATTCTGTTTAGAATACTGGAGAGGAATACAGTATGTGAGGTACCACCACTGCAATGAGGAATGTGTAGAAATTTCACTGTATGATGATATTATCATGATACATGGTGATAATATTATCACCAGCATGATATTATCACTTCTTTTATGTTAAACTACATTTCCTTTAAAATATAATTTAAAAAACACATTATTACTATTTATTGCCTCTAAACCTTTAATTACTCAATATTATACAGTCTGATTTTTTTTTCAAAAAATTATTTCCTCCTTAAGGTGGAACTATTTCGATGGCAGGCAAATATAACCCAACACAAGTTTACAGACTGCTACATTTTGTACACTATTTTCTTAAATATTCCTCAGAGAACCAAGCTAAATCCTTTCTGGAATTTGGCAGGAAGAAGGTAGACGAATTGATAGACAGACAGACAGATAGTCAACAAACAGGTGATAGATAACTGGGATGCTGTCTAGGTAGATTATAAATACTCCCGCTTTCTTCAAAAAAGCATTTCAGACATGAGAAGCAGACTTGAAGATGCAACCATATGAAAAATCATAGGTTTCTAATTGCACAATTATGTAACTCCTTCTACTATACGTAGAGAAATAAAATTAATTAAGCACTATTTTGTTGACATACACATGAAAAAGAACACACTATACTGTACTAAATTCTTTAGTAATGTTAATCTTTTTAATCTGGTTCTTAAACATTTGGCAATTGAATCTCTCTCTGTTTGAATTTATGCACTTAATTTCCTATGGTTAATGTCTCCAGTAGGAAATTTAAAACTGAAAAACAATATCTATATTTTCTTAAACATTGATCTTTGCAGTAGTTAGGTATAAATCTGATCCCCCTGTGAATTTACTGTATGTTATTTCAAGGACTTACAATATCTCAAAAGTGTGTGTGCTCTTTTTTGAACGTCATTATAGGATCCTCTAAAACTTTACCTTTGAACTTGCAAGATATTGTGTTCCCTGTATATTTCACAAATGACTCTCAGAGTTTTGTCAGAGTTAGTAAAGTCTGTCCCCTGAGCTTGTACTTATGTGAAATAGTTGTATTGGGTCCATATCATCATTCAAGCTCTGTCTAGACTCAGCAGCAAAAGCATTAGAAAATAATTCTGACCTTGAGTCCAACCAATCATCCACAACTAATTTACATGACAGTGCAATTATAGGCATCCATGAGGATTAGTTGTTTTAATTACAACAACATGTTGATGTGCCAAGGCTGACTAGTTTGATCAAAAGATACAGAGAAAATTCTGGAAAAATTCTCCTTTAAGCAGGAAGACCCAGCATCAGTCACTTAATCACCTTTTAGCTTTTTGCCCTGTACTGAATCCCACACCTAATTTATAATTTTATCATAGATAATAGAATCGAAACCTTTGCTGAAACCAAGAAACACTGCAGCAAGCACTGCTCTTGATCTACAAAGCCTGTCACTCTGTCAACGGAGATTAATTTAAATTAATCTGAGGTTGACTGTGTTCTCTAAAAAGTCACACAGATTTTAACCAGAAACTCCCTTGCCTTCAAGATGTTAGCAAAAGGATTTTTATTATGTGTTGTTCTTGTGTATTTTTTCTTATTTTAATGGTAAGTAAAACCCATGTCTCTCTATCTCTTTTCTATCTCTAGTTCTATCCTTCTCTCTCTCTCAATATAGGCCATTTATTCGTAGTGAATAATGAATATGGTTAAATGCAATTATTTGTATAGATTTATCTTATATATATAGATAGGTAGATATTAACTTTTATGTTATATGTGCTGCTCCTTCTCAATCACCTTAGAAAAGTGCTCATTTGGCCGAGAATCTAGAGGTTTAACTATTTCACCATCACCAATCGAGTATTTATTGAGGATTTACTGTGTGCGAATATTTTTAAGTTCTCACAATTATATACAAGAAAGAAGGTTAATAAGGAAGGTTTTCTTGAGGAACTTAAAATCTAGATAGGAAGATTGTACAAGCATGCTTGAGACAATTAGATATAATACGGTCATATTTAGAAGTAATTAGGAAATAATTTTTAGTTTTTCCTAACTTCCTCTAGGCCACTATAGCAACCATCTGTTTTATAGAAGATTAATGCTCGTGACCTCAGTTTAATTTGATCCTTTTATGTCATTTGGTATCAACACAACCAGCCTCTTCAGAGGCATCAGAGGCTGTGGTGGAGAAAGCATAGCCTTTGTACCACCTTCAAAATTGTAGGGAGATCGACAAGTCTTCTAAATTTCTCTAAGTACCATAGCCATGAGACTGCAAAACCATTTTTTCTTTTCTATTATTCTTGTAAACAGAAGTTTTATATTTTCAATGTTTCTAAGAAGTTTCCCTTTAAAGTACTTGTATGTTGCACTGGTTGAGTCCTTATTCTTTGATATGGAGGTTTTCAAACTTTAGAGTATATATATATATATATATATATATATATATATATATCCCCAAACAGTTCAAAACAGTCATGGACTGCTGTTGTCCACCAAGATTCAACTGTGGGTTGAGGGAACTGTAATCTGCATTTTAAACAAGCATTTCTGTTGATTTTTAGGTAGGTACCTTTCAGAGCATGTTTGGATACTCAGCACTTTCATAACTTCGATACTGAATTTTTAGTGTGATGGTTCTAATGAGGGGAACCAAATTTGACCAACTGCTTTTGCATTCTTGGCTTTAATGTGTCCTACCCAGATCCCTGTTTGTATAACTACACCCACTTGTGCTGTCAGAATAGAAACTCAAATGGCACTCAGACCAAAAGACCAGGGGTGCTCAGTACCCAAGGATCAGACAGAGGTTAGCAAGGACATAGAGATGGATTCAATGGCAGATGATGAGAAACAAACATTCAAAGAGAGCCCAGAAGACTAGAAGATGAATGCGGCAGTCTTCACAGTTAGCATTCAGCCCCTGTCACATCAAAATTATTCTGTACCGTGATATGGAGGTTTTTTAGAAGCCAATACAGAAGGTACCTTATCCTACTGTCTTTTTCTTCCTAT
Organism: Cynocephalus volans; assembly: GCF_027409185.1. NCBI lineage: Eukaryota > Metazoa > Chordata > Mammalia > Dermoptera > Cynocephalidae > Cynocephalus > Cynocephalus volans. Next base: position 116,934,345 of record NC_084464.1, on the reverse strand, counting down.
TATATATTTGTTTATTGTTTATCTGTATCCACCAATTCCTCTCAAATAGCGAAAGCTTCAAGGGAGCCTTCACTTTCTTATTTACTGCTCTATCTCCCAATGCTTAAAAATGAGTGCAGCCTATAGTATTTGCTTGAAAAGAAATTGGTCAGTGAATTAATATTTATAAGTAGTAAGAACTTATAAATGCTGACCAAAATAACAGACTCAGTGTTTTAATGAATCTTATAATCTCTTACTACAACTGTACATCCAAAGTTGAATCACCTGTCACCAATATCTTTTCCTATTGACATTTCTCTGAGACATAAACCCATTATTTGCTGTTGAAGCCTCTTTTATATTTGGAACTGCTCACTACTACACAGGTCTTTCTAGTTAGGAGAAACGCTGTGGCTTGTATACTCAGGCCTGATTTCTGCCTCTTAGGTCAGCACTCATACCTGACATCTCTTCTATGTGGTATCTCTTCACATCTTAGAAGCTGGTTATTCAGTTCTCTCATTCCTTACCCAGAATCTTCTCCTCAAAATTAAACCTTCCCAGTTATTTCCCTTATTCTTTATAAAACATGATTAGCATTATGCGATCATTCTTGTGACTTGCCTCTAGAACTTCTCCTTTGTCAATATTTGTCTAAAATCTAGGCAGCTAGAATTCAAATCAGCGATGCAGGTATGGTGTGAGCAATATGCTGAGTAGAACAGAACTCTCACAACTCACTGCGGACATTCTCTTTATGTTAACGCATGTTACAATTGCATTAGCTTTACTTATTTTTTCATCAAACTTGTACTATGGACTCATATGGAGCTAATGATTAACTAAAAGCTGTTCACTCCCTCACTGTATGTTACAGTTAATTGAAGCATTGTGAGGGAATACAAAATGTAATGCATATTTAAAATATTTCAATCTCTGCCCACATGAGGTATCAAAACTTTCTTAAGAAAAATACTTAAAATATTATAGAAAGATTATTGACCCCTTCCATTTCATAAGATACTCAAAAGAACATTCCCAGATTAATTTGGATCATTAGCAAGACTGTAATGAATTGGTCCCCTGTAGACTTCTTATCCTGAGCTGAATTTTAATACAATACTATTGTCCAGTATAAAGAACTCTGCATATAAACCATAAATATATTTTTGAAAGACATTGTTGAGGATATTTATTACAGTGCATATTCCCTTCTTTTAGATGTATCTTGAGTTCATTTGGAGACAGGGACAGGGTAATAATTAGAATAGTTATTCTTATTAATTGTCTTCATTTTGCCTTAAGATTGATTTCTGTTATTGTGGAACTGATACTATTTCCATTTTCCCATTGGTTGTTAGAAAACTTACAAATTTATAGTTGACTTTTAGCAAATGAAGAGAATTTTATGGCATACATTTGTAATGTTGACCTAACTCCTAGTTTCATTTCCTGTCCTTATCTTTTTTTTCCTCAGTTCTCTCCTATTATTTAGAGCAAACTCCCTCTGAAACCTGTATGCCATCACCTCTGCCACCCTCTGGTTTCAGCTGCTGCTTCCATAGATACTTCCTAGGAAGCCTAGACTCCCCTGGTGACACACAACTTTCTTCTTGCTGCCCTGGGGCCTTCCTGTAGCCCAGGGAAACAGAGCTTGATTAAAAGGCAGATATGATTGACCTAAGTCAGGTCAATCAAAGTGAATTCCAGAATTTTGATGTGAGGACTGGGGTGAAGATGCTCTCTCTTCTCTGCTGGATATATAACATAGAAGATTAGAGCTTCTAGCAGTTCTCTTTGATCTTGAGGTGAATCAGGATTAGGATGAAACCAATAATACAAAAGTATAATAGATCGATGAAAAAAAAATGCTGTCCTTGGTGACATTGCTGAGATACTATACCTTCATACAAGGTATAGTAACCATATTTACATTCAGGTTCATATTTTCTATGTAGTTTAAGCCATATATATTTTTAAAGGGCCATAGAAGTCGTTACTCCTGTCCTTATAGCAAGAAAAAGCAGTACAAACAAAAAATCAACAACTTTTCTTGGGCCCATCTGACAACTGAGGTCACAGGGTGAATCACCCCTCCAAAATTTAGAGAGATACAGTAGGTGAATCTAGAGTCACAGCTTAGACCTGCCAACCTGAAAGAGAAGCCATTGCCATAAACTGGTAGAAACAAATAATAATTTGATAAATAAGCTGAATATAGTTTAAGAGTGAAAACCTCCTTTAAACTGCTGTCTTAGAAGGATCTCCACATTTTCATAACGTTTACCTCAAGGAATCCCACCATGATCCCTGGTAAAAACACAGAAAAATCCCTTGTAGTTCCACTGGGGAGGAGGACAGTAATTGTGTAACATGTCCAGAAGCTTTCCCATAGCAAAGGCCTATTCTCAGAGGAGGAAAACTATCAGTCTTGTCACAGAGCCCTCGGGAAAAGACATTCTTCTCACTCCTGTCCCCATTTATCCTTTTTGTCTCATCTAAAAAGGTGAGATGGGAGAAGCTATGCAAAAAGAAACACCTAGGAAAGATACAGGCCAGAAACACTGGTGCACTGAAAGACACTGGGAAATTACAAAACATTCTCCCTCCCCTCAACCTTGCCACACACCAACACATCCTAGTGTGATAATAGTGAATTACAGCTGAAAGAGCTGCAAAGTGCATATTTTGCCTGAGGAGAAGTACATAGAGAAGCCCACAGATAATAGGAGAGACAAAAACAAGACTGCTAGAGGAATATTAAGCCTCTACTACCTATATCCTCAATAAAGTTTAGGCAAAGTCCAAATCCTTACTAGATTAATAAATTCTAGCAATAGAGGCCTGTTAACTTGAGTGCCTATTATCTTAAACATATGTGGCATTCTACACAAAATTTCAAGACACATCAAAGGCAACAAAACAAAACAAAAACAAAACCAAAAGACCAACACATCCTAAAGGTAATGAAGCAATCATGAAAAACACTCCGATAAGACAAAGACATTGGAATTGTCAGGGATTTCAAAATAATTAAAATAATTATGATGAATATATTAAAGTTTCTAATGAAAAAATGTACATAGGCAAAATGCAAGAACAAATGGATAATATAAGCAGAAAAACAAGAAACTTGAGAAGCATTAAAAATGCTACATATAAAAATTTAAAAACAGCCAAACAGTATAATAGAAATGAAGGAGGCATTGGATGAGTTCATCAGTAGACCGGACACAGCCAAGGAAAGAATCAGTGAGCGTAAAGATAGGTCAATAAGAATATTCCAAAATGAAATTCAAAAACAAAAACAAAAACAACTCATAACATCAAAGAGCTATGGAATAATTCCAAGAGATGGAGCATATGTGTAATTAGAATACAGGATGGGGAAGAAAAAAGAGAATGAAGCAGAAGAAATATCTGAAGTATTAAAGCCACAAACTTTTAAAATTAATGACAGAAGCTATATCACAGATCTCAGAAGCTCAGTGAACACCAAACAGTACCATAAAAACTGTACCTAGGGACTGTAAATTAGTAGAACTACTAGGGAAAACAGTATGGAGGTTTCTCAAACAGCTACAGATAGATCTTCCATATGATCCCGCAATCCAACTTCTGGGTATGTCCCCAGAGGAATGGAAATTATCATGTCAAAAGAATACCTGCACTCCCATGTTCATCGCAGCCCTGTTTACAATAGCTGAGACATGGAACCAAACTAAATGTCCATTGATGGATGATTGGGTAAGGAAACTGTGGTAACACATACACCATGGTATACTACTCTGCCATAAAGAAGAATGAAATACTCCCATTTGCAACTACATGGATGAACCTCGAGAAACTTATGTTGAGTGAAATAAGCAAAACACAGAAGGATAAATACCACATGTTCTCACTCATATGTGGGAGCTAAGAGAAAAAGAAGGAAGGAAAGAAAGACCACAGTGGTGGCATTGGACTTGCAGAGGGAGAAAACATACCTTGGGATACAAAATGGAGTGGGGGTAAAGGTGGAGGAGGCGGGAGGTTGGGGATAATTGGGTTGGGGACATGGGGTACAAACACAATTTGTTGTAATGGGCATGCTGCCAGTATGAATCTGGCCTTCACATCTTGGGCACGAGGAATGACAATCAGTTTTGTACCTCATGAATATTCATAACCAATAAAAACAAACAAAGAAAAAAACTGCACTTAGGCAAATCATATTCAAACTGTGAAACAACAACAATGAACAAAGACAAAGGAAATCTTTAAAGAAGCTAGAGTTGGAAAAACATCTCACCTATACAAAAAGTAAAGAATAAGAGTGGACTTCTTGTCAGAAACCATGCAAGAAAGAAGAGAGTTGAATGAAATATTTAAACTGTTGAGGAGAAAAACCCACCAACCTAGAATTCTTTATACAAGAAAGCATTCTTCAAAAATGAAGGAGAAATAAAGACTTTTACAGAGAAACGCTGAGAAAATTTATTGTCAGTAGAGCTGCCCTACAATAAATGTTAAAAGATTTACTTCAGGCAGAAGGAAAGTTATATAGGTCAGACACTTGTATTTACATAAAGAAATAAAGAGCATTGGAGAAGGAATAAATGAAAGTGTGTGTGTATATGTGTGTTTGTGGTTTTTTTTTTCTTTTTTTTTTTTTTAGTTTATCTAAAAGATAAATATTATTTAAAGTAATACTGGTAAAAATGTTCTGGGTGATTACAGTATATGATAGTGAAATGAATGATAACAATGCCTCAAGGGAAAGGAGGAAGTCATTTGGAGTATTCTATAATAAGGTATGTGCACTACATGTGAAGCGGAATGGTATTACTTCAAGGTGGACTGCGGTTCATTAAAAATGTATAATGTAAATTGTAGGACAACAACTAAAAATGTTTAAAGAAGCATAATTGATATACCAAGAGAGGACATATGTGGAATATACTAAAAAGCATATGTACTTCACGGGGCCTGGTTTTCCAAAGCCTTGCAGTTTCAAATATTAAGCTTGCGGAGGACAGGAAATTTCCCTCAGTCTATAAGTCTCTGCTGCAAGATAAGAATTGTGGCACAGCAAGTTGCTGGCTCAAAGACAGACTAGTTACTGATTGTTATGTAAAGATACTGAGAAATTGCTGTTAAGAAGGAATGTTTGCTAAGATCAAACTGTTGTTGATAAGATCACTTAATTGCCTTACTGAATGTCATCTGGCTTGTTTCACTGAAAGTTACCAGCCTATATTGTTTAACTATAACCCCACCTATGTTCTCTTCCTGTAACTTCCTGGTCTGGAAAATAAATGCAGGAAGAGAACCCCAATTCCGTGTTAATTTCCCAAGGAAGGGCTGCCTCTCACTGAAGGGTGCCTGGGAAGTTAACCTCTTCGAGGCCTCTCACTGCTCAGAAGAGATCGGCTTTGAGTAATCCTTCGTATCTCCATCACCCAGGGGAAGTGGAATGACAAATCCATGGGGGGCGAAGCAACGCAAAGCAACAGACATGCAATGAAATTATGTAAAAGGCTGAATTAAAACTAGAGAACGCAGAAAAAGAAACCTGTGGCAACAAAATAGAAAATAATGCTGCTAAGTGATAGAACCCAGTGTGGAAAAGCTATTCTGCTCCAATTATACAACACTCTGGAAATGGCAAAAACAAAGAGAAGGTAAAACGATCAGTGGCTGGCAAAGCATGAGATAGGCAAGGGTAGGGTAGGACAAGTAAAGTAAATATTTTTTGAATTGTGAAACTATTCTATATGTTACTGTAATGGTGAATACAAAATATTAAATAAGCATTTATCAAGACTCATAGAACACTGCAGCACAAAGAGTAAATCTTAATGTATAAAAATTTTTAAAAAATCAAATAGCTGCTTGGGGTATCCCAGGAGAGAATACAGAATGTGACAAAAGAATTTACGTGTGTTATAGATGTATGAAACAACCTCACTGAAGAGGTAGGGGCATAAAGTGATAACCTAACTAACTTTGGAATGAGTGAATCTGTAAGACTGAATGAACTGTACATAAACACTATACACATAATTCTTTCCTGTGAATTACAGTTTAACAATTCTGAAACCACTGTACATGTATGTTGGAATTAAACACTTAAGGAAATGGATGGTAAATGGGTGCATATAGAAATATTTATAGATATGTGTATATATACACATGTATATTCTTGTTCTACCAATTGACAGGACCTAGAATACCACCCCAGTAGCAAGGAGCGTACTTAACACACACGTCTTGGTTTCTCACACCATTCTCCAGTAAAAGGAATCAGGGCTTCTTAGAGAAATAATTGTTTCTAGGATGATTGTTTAGACTGGGAAATTTCTATTGTTCTATCATCCAGTTTACTAATTCTTTCCTCTTGGCTCCTCCATTCAGCTTTTGAGCTTATCCATTGAATTTTATATTTTGGCTATTGCATTTTCATTCTCAAATTTGTACTTTGTTATTCTTTATATTTTCTATTTCTTTGCTGAGACTTTTTATTTCTTTCATATGACTTTCTATTTTTTATTTTTTTAAGTATGCTTTTAATTGCTTCTTGAAAAATTTTTATGATGTCAGATAATTCTAACATCTCTGTCATCTCTGTATCGACATCTGTTGATTGGTTGTCTTTTTTTCATTCCATTTGAGATTTTTCTGGTTTTTGATATAATGTGATTTTTCTGTTGAAACTTTTAATCACTCTGTTCTTCTGTCCATGGACATCAGAACTCAAGACTTCAGCTTTTGTGTTCCATGACTTATACCACCAGCACCATTGGCTTCCTTGGTTTTGAGGCTATGGACTCGGACTGAGCCACACTACTGGTATCCAGTTTGCAGATGGCCAGTTGTGGGACCCCTCAGCCTTTACAATCACATGAGCCAGTTCTCCTAATACATCCCCTCTCATATATTTATGACATACGCTGTTCATTCTGTCTCTCTGGAGAACTGTGACTAACACATCTCTGGTGTTTACACCAACATTAGAGCTGGCTTTCTCCAACACTGTTCTAGCAGGGGAAGAAATAGAGACTGCTTCATTATTCATTACTACTAGGTGAGGGTAGAAATCTAGGTTTCACATTCAATTTCTATTGACACCTGAAGGAGGTGGGGGCTTCTTGTTACTGTTGGGCAGAGGTACAATTTTTGGCTCTCCATTAGAATTCCACTAATACATCTTGGGTGGTAGCAGGAAGAATGCCTCATTACTCCTCCCCAGGTGGCCTTCACTGACACCATGGGAGCACAGGGGCAGAGGGGATTTTCTCCTTTTCTGCTTGGTGGTGGTAAAAATTCTGACCCTCCTCTGACATCCCTCCACTGGGGAGGGATATCTTGTTAGTTCCAGTCTCAGGTGGAAGTCCTGCCTCCCCATATGGTCTCCACTGACACTACGTGATGGATGAGGCCTCCTTATTACCTGTTGGGATTGAAATTTCTGGTTCTCTTCTTTGCCTTCTCTGACACCATTACAGTGAGGGGTAGGCTTGCCTCCTTATAGCCTGGTCACATGGAAGTCTAGGCTCCCACCTCACCTGGCATGGATGGGGTGGGGCGATAGTTTCTCTGTGGTGTTTGGTTGGAGTAGAGCAGTTATTAACTAAAAGTTTTCCATCTTGTTAGGCTGTCCCTTTCCTGATCCTATGGCTAGAGAGAGAGAGCAGACTTTTGTTGGAGCTTTTCTTATTTATGCCCACTGGGGGAAAAAAAAATTCCAGGGAATTCACCACCATGTAGTTACTTGGATTTTGAGTTCCTTAGTTAGTCTGTCTTATTTTCTACACCATTCAGACTTCTTGAGTATCTTCTATATGTAATATCCAGAAATTTCGGTTGTACTTAGTTGGAGAAATAGGGAAAAGTACAACAGTACTTCAAAAATTTTATAGAAAGATTTGTACTATCTTTTAATTCTATTTCTCCACAAACTTTTTAAAGGACCTTCTTATGTCTAATCCATTTTCTTAGAAGCCAGAGTCTACACTCTATCATTTGTAAAAGTTGCTATTTTAAAAATATGTAATTACACTTAAGATTTACTTTAAAAAATCAATTAAGTTTGATTTTGAACTAAAGAGAATTGTGTAACAATTTAAATAATAATATATCTGGTCATTGTTATATGATTTAAATTCAACTAATTATTTTCATGGTAGAGAAGTTTTATATTTATGTGAAATTAGCACAAACCCAGAACACTTATTTACGTGATTTTTTGTTAAAAAGCAGAAAAATAATGGCCTAGCAAATCTCTACTTATTTAGTTGTACTAGTAAGTAGTAATGTATAGTTGTTACACACTGGAGAAAATACACTGGGTTAAATAAATTTCCACTAGAAAGTCACTAAAATCTGCATGTCGTTACTTGGATTTTGAGTTCCTCAGCTAGTATAGATCAAGAAATGCCAGAAATGTTGGAATAAGTAAAATATGCTTGTGAAAAAAGCCAGGCTTCAGACTCAAGAGCAAGCATATGGGGAAATAAAACCTAACAACAAATATGTACCAAGAGAAAATCTAGAACAGTGGGTGGCAAACTTTTTTCATTAAGGGCCACGTAGGAAATATTTAGGCTTTGTGGTCCATATGGCTGTGACACAACTGTTTAACTGTGTTGTTAGAACATGAAATCAGTCATGGACAATGAATGATTGTGAATAAATATTTATAGGAACTGAAAGTTAAATTTCATGTAATTTTCACATGTAATGAAATCTTCGTGTTTTGATTTTTCTTTTGATCATTTGAAAATGTCAAAACCATTTGAAGCTCATGGGTCATACGATAACAAGCAGTGCTAAATTTTGCCTGTGGACCACAGTTTTCTGGGCCTTGGTCTAAACTTGTGCATGTCTTCAAACTAGACATTGAGTGGATATCCTGTGCTATTTAAATTGTTTATGGTATTAAAATCAATGACAAATTGTATAGAATTATTTTCTTTTTATTTAATTCAGGCATCTTCTTCTAACTAATGCCACACTTACGTCTCAAATATTCACAAAATTCTTTTGAAATTTTCTTATAATCAAGAACATAGGAATTAATAGTAAAATCTCAAGTATCTTAAACTATTCACTCTGTAATACCTCTAATTTACTAAACACAGTGACAAAAATTAACATTTGTACAAATTGTATATTATGATATTAATAAATGAATCATTTAATACACTCTAAGTAGATTCTCCTATTTAGATGCATATTCATTTTAATTTCCAAGCTAATCCACTAAAAAGTGATGCATTTCTAAAGTAGCTAATAATTTTCTAAGTTAAATTTTGTGATTATGAGCTACCCTGGGGACGGGGAACAGAACTTATTCAATATTGAATTTCCAGTCTTGTTTATGGCCAATTATGTTTATTTATGGAAGGAATGTATTAATGAAAGGTTACTCAAAATAATCTAGAAAGAATTATAGCATTAGAAACACACGCAAGTATTTTATCAAGAACTGAGACAGTTGAAACCCTGAACCTTGGTGTTATCAGTACCACACTCTAACCAACTGAGAGCTACAGCCAGTCCTTAAGCATTTTTAATATTCTTTTTAAAGCAATCTAGCTAAAAGCATTTTTCATACTATTTTAATTTGCCTTTGGTACAATTTAAGTAATTATTTATTACAGCATTTTATTCTTTAGCCAACCTTAGAATTTTGACAAAAATCACACAGTGATTTCTATAATGCTTACATATATTTGCAAACATTTAAAGGTAATCATTTCAATTGTTCACATTGTTATGCTAATGAACTGTGGCTATAATCAATCAGATATAAATTCACTGATCTTGCTTAAGTTCTGCAATGCTAAGAAATGACATTCAACTATTTGATACTTTATTTGGCTTTTCAAAGGTCATCTGAAATCATACTCTAGTTAATCATTTAGATAGAAGTTGATATAATTCTCAAGTCAGGCACAGAAAGAGAAATACCACATGTTCTCACTTATTGGTGGGAGCTAAAAATTAATATATAAATTCACACACACACACACACACACACACACACACACAAAAAAAAAACGGGGGGGGGGAAGAAGATATAACAACCACAATTACTTGAAGTTGATACGACAAGCAAACAGAAAGGACATTGTGGGGGGGCAGGAGGGAGGGAGAAGGGAGGGAGGTTTTGGTGATGGGGAGCAATAATCAGCCACAATGTATATCGACAAAATAAAATTAAAAAAAAAGAAAAAAGAAAAAAAATAGATAGAAGTTGAACTTTAAGTTCATTCCTACTATGAACACTGTGTGATAAGTAGCATTGTCCTACTTTACAATTAAACATAAAGAAGACATAAAGAAGTTAATTATCTTGTCTATGTAGTAGGTGATACAGCCAGGATTCAAATATCCAGTTTGATTCGGAAATCTACAAACTGATATCTAAATTTAAAATTTTAAAGGCTATTGCAATGTTTTCTTTTATAGTTTTATAAATTTACAATTGCAGAAAATTCTTTAGACTTTATTGTACTGTTCAGGTTTCTATTCCTACTTGATTCAACTTTATAATTTATATTTTCCTAAAATAGCATATATTTAATGGAGATATTCAAATTCAATTGTAGAAAATTATATGTTCTATTATTTAAAAATATATCAGTAATGACCTCTTTTTATTATTCACTGCATGTTTTATAGAACCACATAATTTCCTCTTTATATTTAATAAATTTGATCGTAATTTACTTATTAATTCTATAATTTTATCATTTAATGTCTGTTTTTATTATCTCTTTTCTAATGCTTATTTGGATTTTTTTCTGTTAAAAATTTAAGTTAAATGATAAATTTATTTATTTTACTTAATCAGCAATATAACTAACAACTAGAGAAGGCAATTACATGTGCACTTACTCTTTAACCTAGCAATCCCAGTGCTGCCATTTTTCTACAAATTTTTCTAGTTCTAAGTATAAGAAATTATATATGTAAAATACTATTTACTATTGTATTTTACATTATAGAAAAATAATTAAGAAAAAATTCTCAAGGGTCCATCAATAGAAAACTGGTTAAATAAATTATCTTATTTTCTCCCAGTGAAATATTATGTAGTCCAAGGAAGAACTTCTCTATAGAATGATACATAATATAACCAGAATATATTGTTAATAAAAAGCAAAGTGAAAAACAGTGTATATGGTATGCTACTGTTTGTACATGAATGCAAGGAATATGAATACATATTAATATTTACTTCTATCTGCATATGTAAATGCACGGTATTAACAATACTGGTTTTCTGTGGAAGTATACAAGATTGTATGATAGGTGAAGAAGTATCCCCAAATAAATTTTTTTCTTTTATTTTTCTGCAAATAAAATTTCTTAATGAAAACATTTTTATTTTATTTTCATAAGTAAAATACAAACTTATTACTAACATATTAGCAATTCAAATAAATTAGTTAAAAGTTAAAATAACAAATGTGCATATTGCTCTGTATTTGGTACTAATTACTGCTTTGTTCATAGCCTTTTCTAGCAGGTTTCCATGATCACTATTTTCTAAATGTTACGTAATATATTTATTTGTTTCATAATTTTTACAGTTGTTTAATAAAGAGTTTTACATTTTTAAGTCACTAGTTATTTTTCTTATTTTATTACATGGTATTAAAATAGTGTCATCTATAGCCTTTGTACATTTTAGATTTTACTTACATTTTATGATACATTTTCCATGGCACTGGAAAAGGCAATCTACTAGTTGTTTTAGGATGTAATTTTATATATTACATTTTGAATCAGCAAGGATGACATCTGTCTTATTTACAGTTGTATCTCCAGTGCCAGTACGATTGGTACTTCAAATATATTTGATGACAATAATTGAAGAACTTTCTTTGTATCCTGTTTGTATTTTTCCCGCATGATATATCAAGGAGTGAGAAAGGTATTTATAGCAGTACTGTTCAATAGAAACTTCTGCAATGATGGACATATTCTGCACTACCCAATGTGCGAGTCACTAGTCATATGGTTACTGGAATGGGTGAGGACATGAGAATAACTGAACTTTAATTTTACTTAACATTAATTAGTTTCAATTTCAAATCAAATAAACACAAGACTAGTGGCTACTGTATTGAGCAGTGCAGGTCTAACAACTCACTAATTACTGGGTTTTTTTATTTTTGGACAATTTTTCCTAATATTTCTGTTATTCTTGTTTTATACATTAGCATATAAATAGTCATATTTATTATATATCCATTCTAAAAGAAAATTTCATTAAATAAAATTGCATTTTATCTTATTTAATGCATTTTTGGCTTTTATGTATCTTTGTGTAACATATTGACTTATTTTCTTCATTTGTGTTTGCCTGATATATCTGCCCAACTTTGTATTTCCTTGATATGGTTAACCTTTCTGAGTTTTTTCGGTTGGTTGTACCTTTTGGAATTTTTTTTTTTTTTTGATCCACTTTATGTGTTTGTCTTCAAGAAGGAGATTCAAATCAGTAACAAATAAACATAATTTTAAATTATATAGTCCCTTTAGTCTTTTTGATTTTTAAGTTTCTTTACTTTTCTGTCCTGTATTCTGCTACATGGTTTATAATGTCTCAGTATTAGTGATTTATTAACTACATATCTTCTTTTCAGTTTTGCTGTTAGAGATCTATTATTTTTTAATAGAGTAAAAACTGTATTTCTCTAAAAATCTGCTCTAATAACAACACCAATTTTACTCACTAATTTAACACATAATATTGTCCTCCTCTTTCTACCCAGTTTTGTTAAAAAAACTGGAAATTTATATTTAGTTTATTCTCTTCAAATTACTTTTTATAATAAATCTTTTTAAAGAAAGACTGACACCTGTATACTCTCTTATAACTACACTTACAGCAGTTTTCTATTGCAACACTCTGGTTCTTTGGTAATTTTAATTTTAGTGGTTTTTAAAAAAATTTTCTTGTTCATTTGTGTTTTCTCTTTCTTTATTTTTTTCTTTTTCTTTTTTCTTTTTTAACCTAAGTTCCTTTAATATTTTATTTATTTTCTTTTCAGCAAATGCAAGCAAAAGAAATGTATACTCTATTTAGAATTTTGTGTCCAAAAATATTTTCCTTCAAAACTATAAATGTCACAGTTTAGAAATTGTCAGCATATAAATAATAATTAAAGTCATAAGGGCTGATGATATCAGTGCAAGAAATTGTATAAAGAAAAAAAAAACAAAAAAGTGATCCTAGGGCTAAATACTGAAAAACAAGACTGGAAAACAAAAAATGCAGAGGGAGAAAACCTAACACATTAGAATGAGAAGGCATCTTATATTTATTTCACCAATCTCATTTTTTCTGCATACTTAACTTATAACCAAGATGGGCATTAAAGTTGCCCTCAGCTTGACTGGTGCAACTTTTGTTTTGACAGCTGGGTCTGCCATCATCTTTCCATTCATGTGGTTAGCTCTGCCTCTTGATGCCAAATGCACTCTCAAATTCTGCCAACATACAGCAAATTAAAGCACTCTAACGGAGATTTCTTTGTAAGTTTCAAACTTATCTTAGCTTTCATTCCTTCCACCTTCTTCCGGTTTTTCTTGAAATTTGTGTTTTGCTTCTCTTCCTGCAAGGTCAGGTCTTCTTTCTTAGAAGCATCCTGTGTGCCAAAATTTCATTCTCCTTTTCAATTTGATTCCATCTGCACTTGAATTGCCAAATTCTAATCCAGAAGACATTTTTCTCCACACTCTGTACTTCCTAGGTGTTTTCTCTCAGCAGTGAAAGAAGTGTGAATCATATGTATCCTCAACATGCCAACATTTCCCTGGAATTCATTCTAGAAGCCAAGAAAACCACTGCAAAAACAAATAGAAATAGTAGACACATTTTCAATTCGTTCTTACTTAAATAACTTACTTTATTTCTTCTTTAAAATCAACCATTACCCATTACTTCTGCTCCACTTCAACTCTGGAGCTCAATATTTTACAGCTTCATAGCTCCTGTCTGGGCAAACTTTTCTACACACATCACTTTCTTGACTGATGTTTCATAAATGGTATTCCATTATCTTCAAGCTGGTCCTTGCTGCCCTGGGTAATATAAATGACAATGCTGAGTCTGATTTCCCATTACAGTGACATCATCATGATCCACGTGTTTGACAATTAAAGGAGCCATGTTTTAGTAGTTCTCTTCCTTAGCTACTTACATTCTAACAGTGCAAGGTGATATCTCATTGTCATTTTAATTTTCATTTCCCTAATGATTCTCTGAGCATTTTTATGTACATGTTGGTCATTTGTATATCTCCTCTTGCGAAATGTCTGGTGAAATCCTTTGCCTATTATTTAATTGGGTGATTTGTTTTCTTGCCATTGAGTTGTTTGAGTTCCTTATGTATTTTGGATATTAACTCCTTATCAGATGTATGGTTTGCAAATACTTTCTTTCATTACATTGATGTCTCTTCATTTTGTTAATTCCTTGACTGTACAGAAGCTTTTTAATTTGATGCTATCCCATTTGTATATTTTTGCTTTTGTTGCTTATGCTTTCAGAGTCATGTCCAAGAAATCATTGCTCAATGTCATGAGACTTTTCCCTTATGTTTTCTTCTAGCAGTTTTAAAGTTTCAGGTCCAATATTTAAGTCTTTAATCCATTTTGAGTTGATTTTATATAGAGTGTGACAAAAGGGTCCAATTTCATTCTTCTGCCTGTGGACAGTAAGTTTTATCAACACTGTTTATTGAAGAGACTGTCCTTTCCCCATAGTGAGTTCTTGGCACCTTTTTCAAAAATTAATTGACCATAAATGTGCGGGTTTATCTCTAGGCTTTTTATCTTTCCATTCATCAATGTGTCTGTTTTTATGCCAGTGTCATGCTTTTTAAATCAGGTGGTATGATGCCTCCGGCTTTGTTCTTTTTGCTCAATGTTGATTTGGCCATACAGGACCTTTTGTGGTTCCCTATGAACTTAAAGATTGTTTTTTCTCTTTCTGTGAATAATGACATTGAAATATTGATAGGGATTGCATTAAATCTCCAGATTGCTTTGGATAGTATGGATATTTTCACCATATTAATTCTTCCAGTCTGTGAAAACAGGATATCTTCCTACTTATTTGTGCTTTCTTCAGTTTCAGTGTTTTATAGTTTTCGGTATATAGGTCTTTTATGTCCATTGTTAAATTTACAACTAAGTACAGTATTTAACTTTTTGTTGTTTTTGCTTCTGTAAATGGGATTGTTTTCTTATTTTTTTTAAAGACAGTTTGCTATTACAATATAGGAATGCTACTAAATTTTATGTGTTGATTTTGTATCCTGCAACTTTACTAAGTTTGTTAGTCAGTTCTAACAGTTTTTTGTTTTTTGTCTTTTTTTGTGACGGTCGTATTGCGCACACTGGCCATCCCTATATAGGATCCGAACCCGCGGCAGGAGCGCTGCTGTGCTCCCAGCGCCGCACTCTCCCGTGTGTGCCACGGGGCCGGCCCAGTTCGAACAGTTTTTGTGGTGGTGTCTATTAGTGTTTTCTATATATAAGATCATGCTATTGACAAATAGAGACAGTTTCACTTCTTCACTTGTTATTAGGATGCCTGTTATTTATTTTTTCTTGCTTTATTTCTCTGGCTAGGACATCCAGTAATATGTTGAAAGAAATGGTGAAAGTGGGTATCAATGTCTTGTCCTTGACCTTAGTGGAAAAGCTTTCAACTATTCACCATTGAGTATGAAGTTGCTATGGGCTTGTCTTATATGGTTTTATCATACTGAGGTAGCATTCATTGATACCAAGGCTGTTGAGAGGTGGTTTTTTTTTTTTTTTGTCATGAAAGGGTGTTAAATTTTATCAAATGCTTTTTATGCATCTATTGAGATTATCATATGATTTTTATCCTTCATTTCCTTAATGTGGTGTTTCATATTTATCAATTTATGTATGTTAGACCATCCTTGCATCCCAGGGATAAATCCCACTTAATTATAGTGAATGGTTCTTTTATTTATTTATTTATTTATTTTCTTTCTTTTTTTTGTTGAAGCACAATTGATTATACACACTGTTGACTATCATACTGTGTACAATGTGTAATGATCAAATCATTATTATTGGCATATTCATTATTACAAATCATAATTATTCTTTGTGCCCCTTATCCAATTTCTCCCTAACCCTCCTCTCCCTCCCACTTTCCCATCTCTAGTGACTATAGATGATTTTTTTCTCTCCTTATGAAAATTCAGTGTATTATTGAGGTCTGTTTCTCTCTCTCTCTCTCTCTCTCTCTCTCTTTCACTCTCTCGCTCTCACTCTCTCTCATTCTTTCTTAGCACTCACTAATGAGTGATGACATACTATATTTCTCTCTCCCTGTCTGGCTTATTTTGCTCAATATAAGTTTCTCCAAGCTCATCCGTGTTGCTGAAAATGGAAAAATTTCATTCTTTAGTATTCCATTGTGTATATGTAGCACACTTTCCTTATCCAGTTGTCTGTCATTGAACATTTAGGTTGGTTCCTTATTTTAGCTATTGTGAATAGTGATGAACATGGGAGTGCAGGTATCCCTTTCACATGACGATTTCCACTCCTTTGGGTATATACCCAGAAGTAGGATTGCTGTGTCATATGGCAGTTCCATCTGTAGTTGTTTCAGAAATCTTCATACTGTTTTCCATAATGGCTGTACTGTTTTATAATCCCACCAACAGTGTAGAAGAGTTCACCTTTCTCCACATCCTTCCCAGCATTTGTTATTCTCAGTCTTTTTAATATGGCCAGTCTAACTGGGGTAAGATGATATCTCAGTGTGGTTTTGATTTGCATTTCCCTGATTAGTGATGTTGAGCATTTTTTTCATGTTCCTGTTGGTCATTTGTATGTCTTCCTTTGAAAAATGTCTATTCAGCTCCTTAGCCTATTTCTTAATTTGATTCTTTGTTTTTTTACTGTGAAGCTGTTCGCATTCTTTGTATAATCTGAATATTGATCCCTTGTCAGATGTGTAGTTTGCGAATATTTCCTACCATCTTGTAGGTTTTCTTTCTGCTCTGTTGATTGCTTCCTTTGCTATACAGAAGCTTTCTAATTTGATATAATCACATTTGTTTATTTTTTCTTTGGTTGCTTGTGCTTTTGGAGTCTTATTCAGAAAATTATTGCCCAGTCCTACTTCCTGAAGTGTCTCCCCTCTGTTTTCTTGTAGGAGTTCTATGGTTTGGGGGTTATAATTAAATCTTTAATACATTTTGAATTTACTTTGGTATATGGTGAGAAGTACAGACATAGCTAGTTTCATTCTTCTGCATATGGATATCCAATTTCCCCAGCACCATTTATTGAAGAGGCGGTGTTTTCCCCAGTGTATGTTCTTGCTGCTTTGTCAAAGATCAGTTGGCTGATCCTTTTATGTGTTAATTATTGTGCTGAATACAATAACTACATGAACTAATGCTCAAAGAGTTTATAGAGTAAAATAGCAAAGTAAACAGTTAAAATTTAAAACAAAAACTAAAAGCACAGCATGAAAGAAGAGTCTTCTCTAAAGGAGACAGAGATGACAATGACAGGATCTTACATATTTAAACTTTACAATGTAATATAATATAAGTTTCTTAACTTAAATGTCACTAAAAAGTAGCTATGAGGTAGACATATTAGTTCTACCTAACAAACTAAGGTGAGGTTTAGAGATGTTAATGGATTTGTGAAAGTTCTCTTCTACAGAAAGTACTGCAATTTCATCTCTAATCAAAGTTTCCTGATTACAAGTTTATACATTTCTTTGGCTCAGCTTTATAACAAATAATCAATATGGTGCAATCAGATTCATCTAGCTTCCTCTTGACCCATATTTTCTTCACTTTACAGGATAGTCCTTATAATTATTCACTTTTTTCTTTTACCACGAAATTATTATGTTGATAATTGCCAAGGAATGGCATGTGTTAAGTAATTACAACTTGAAGCCTTTGCTCATTATTTCTTTTGCAATTTTATTGTTAAAATATGAAAACCTACTTTTATTTTCCACTTACTTTCATGAATATTCCAATTCATTTTGCTGCACATGAAATAGAGCACAAAGAGTTAAAAGTATTCCATTTCAATGTGGTTGTCACTGATAAGGAAACTTGTATTTCATATAGCCCATGAAAGCAGCAAATGATGTTCACTTCTCTAAAGTCCAGCTTGATGATGATTTATGATGCTTGAAAGCACAGTCTCTAAGTTAGGGTCAAAGCATCAGTAAAATTTTTACAACGGTAACAAAAATTTATTTTATAATACCCTTCTTTAGCTTTGAAAGTCATTGCAAAGATACATTACTTGGCAAAAGGTGGAGAGAAGACATTATTTTATATTTTAGAATAAGATTAGATTATTAGTGATCTCAATAAAAAGTAAAGAAAATAAGGAGAAGTGGAAACCTACGAAATTTTTCTTAATGATATTTATTTTGTTTACCATTCATAAGAAATAACTATGAGTCATTGATTATATTCAAGATCATTATAAAAATTTATTTTAACAATATTTATAGTAGTGTATTATTAATTTGTCATTTAGTCTTACGGCTATATATATTACAAAATGGCTTTATATGGAGTAGTTCTTAAGCTTTTTCAGCCACTGTATCCTCTGAGAATTTAATGAAAGCTACGAATTCCCTCCCCCTAAAACTTGTGCATGCATGCTAAATTTTGCCTCTAAATAGAAACAAGATTTATAAAAACATGTAAATCCCTGGCCATTAGCCTATTACACATCTGAACATATAATATATAATCACTAGAATCCCCTCTCAGAATAATTCAAAAACATTTCTGACAGTTATTTCAGATATACCTAATACCATTTTATAACAATTGTTAGGCACATATGGAGCTGGCTATGGGTCTTTGTAAACTGTTACATTTCTTGCTCTTTGCTCCATCCCTTTTTTTCTAGAAGTAATGGAAAATAAATTAAGAGATCACTTGCAATTAAAAAAAAATAATTAAACACAAATAATACTCCCAATTACTTACCCATTTCAGACTGTTTCTTTGAATTACTGGAGTACTTTGTGATGTTAGAGTCCATTGCAGCTAACATAGAAAATATTAGTGCTCCAAAACAGACAGAAATTTATCCAGGGTGACTTCAA
Organism: Cynocephalus volans; assembly: GCF_027409185.1. Taxonomy (NCBI): domain Eukaryota; kingdom Metazoa; phylum Chordata; class Mammalia; order Dermoptera; family Cynocephalidae; genus Cynocephalus; species Cynocephalus volans. Next base: position 116,915,210 of record NC_084464.1, on the reverse strand, counting down.
TCTACTGTCTTTTGGTATGTCATTCCCTTAAAATCGCTCTTTTTGAACACTTTTATATAGACAGTTGTTGTTGGATGAGGAGGCTAAATTGTAAGGTGTCAGGCCATCCACCATGCAAATTTGCAAATAGCTAAGTCTCTGAAAGGCAAAATAGTCACTCAGTCAACACACATTCTTAATGCTAATGTTAGCAATGGTGAAATAGCCAAACCAAATATCCAAGGAAGTCCAAAGACTAAAAACATATTAATTGTAAGTAATAGCCATCTTGAGACTGGGATAATAGGAATGATAATACATGGGTTGATAATTGGATAAACAGAGAAGTAGAAGCATGTCTTATATAAATATTTCCCCCTTATTTTTTGTTTGATTAGATAGATGATTGACTTTAGTAATCTCAAGGCATGTGTGAAATTTATCAAATACTAAATGTCTAAACAAATATAGTTAATTTATTTACTTTGTAATAACTTTTATTTATTTGTTCAAAAACTATTTACTAAGAGCCTACCATATGCCAGGAATTATGATTGATGAGAGAGGTAAAATAATAAATGGTACACAATCCCTGCCACAAGTAGCCTCAGACAATTGAGAGAGACAGGTGGAATATGGAAAAATTTAATATTGTGTGACAAGTGTTTTGAAGGAGGAAAGTCAGGTATTAGAAAGGTTCATAGAAGATAAAATAACTGTCAAAAATAGGAAATTAAAATGAGACTTTAAATATTAGTACAAGATATCTATGGAATTGATGGGTATAAAAATAAAGGAGGGCAGTGTGTCCCAAATGAAAATCTCTGGAGACAAAAGAAAGTATAGATGGTTCTAGAAACACTGAAGCTCATAGTTTTAGATGGGCGTATTAGTTTTCTATTGCTGACATAGCTAATTGTTATAAACTGAGTGGCTTAAAACAACATAAATTTATTATTTCACAGTTCTGTAGGTCAGAGTATGACCGTTTTCATGGGGTTAAAATCAAATGGCAGCAAGGCAGCACTCTTTACTGGAGGTTTTGTTGAGAATCAGCTTCCAAGCTCATGTAAGTTGCCTGCTGAATTCAGTTCCTTGAGATTGTACTGAGCGTAATCAGTACTAAAGTGTCCATTTCTTTTCTGGCTGTCAGCTTGGGGTTACCCTTCGGATGGCTCAAATAATCAGATTGTATCCATCCAAATAATACTGGATGTTCTCCCTGTCTCAAGGTCTGTGCACTTAATCACCTCTGCAAAGTCCCTTTTGCCATGTAATGCAACGTATTCACAAATTCTGAGAATTAGGGAGTGGGCGACTTTACAGGTGGAAGGCATTATTGGCCTACCACGATGGATATGTATTGGAAGATGAGACTAGAGGGAAGATAGTAATAAGTCGTATATGAGAAGCTAGACTTAATCCTGAGGGCAATGGGTTAATACTACATAATTTTCCAGAATACTAGTATAATCAGGTTTGCATTGTAGAACGATCATGTTGGCTTTCTTATCAAGACTGGACTGGAGAAAGAGAAGATTTGAAATACAACACTATTTAGCAGACTGAACTATCTAGACAAGGGGAAAAATATGCATGACTAATATAGAGGCAGTGTTACTACAGAGAAATAGAGCTGCGGGACATAAAAAAGTTAGAAAAAAGTCAAACTCAGTGATTGTGTTTGGGACTGTGGAAGCAGGGATAATGATTAATGCTTTCTTTAGAATTTGGCTATCTTGGTGAAGACTACAATCATTCACTGATACAGAAAATAAAGAGGAGCAGGTTTGAAGAACAACTATTTTATGCTTCTCTGTTGGGCCCATTTTTAGGAGCAAACATTATCTGTGAGCCACATGGTGCCTATAGGTGGAGGATGAAGATGGCGCCCATGGGAAGTAGGGGAGGCGTAACCCAAGATAGCTCCAAAAGGTTTTTATGGGTCCTCCAGTATTTCCGCACTTGTGAACGCTGTGTGATCGCTATGCTCAACATGTTAGTACAAAATGCATGCCTGCGTGATCCTTTAATTGATTGGTTAGTTCATGGAAAGCCCCTACTTGCTTGCTTATATAAATTGCAGTGTAACGGCAATAAAGTGGAACTGCCCTGACAGAACCCCTGCCGTGTCTGAGTGTCTCTTTCACGAGGCTGGGTTGGTGGGCAGCAGGCTCACTTTTCCCTGAGATCCCTCAGTCCCAACACTGGGGGGGTGATCCTGTCGGCTCCTTCTCCTTCTGGGTCTGCGGGAGGACCCCAGGTGCACCCCCGCACTTCTCTAGAATAAGATGCCTATGAAAAATGTAGATATCCAGCAGGCAACTGGATAATCCAATTAGGTTCTCAAAAGTGCTATGAGTTGAAAACTTAGTTTGAGATATGTACTATCACTAAGGGTATGCAAATGCATGAGGTACCCAAGGGCAGTTTAAGATATAAGAAGAGGACTGCCAAGAATCAATACTCTGTTTAGACCAGTTGTAGGCAAAGAGCGTCAAAGAGGAGATGAGGAGTGGAGGTGAAAGAATTTCAGAGCAAAACTCAGTGAATATGATCTCATGAGAGCCTGGAGGAAGTAGGTTTTGTAGGAAATATCACAAATAGTTTAAGTACTAATCCGTAACCCTTGCATTTAACAAGTGAATTTTAGAGAAAGCAGTTTCAATAAAATAATGTGGGAAAAAAGCCAAAGTGCAATGCATTGAAGAGTGAATGAAAAATGAGAAGTGGAGACAGTAAGCAGAGCAGTACCCCAAAATCCTTCTAAAGGATGTGGTTATTGAAGGTGAGTTTTTGTTTGTTTGCTTCTCTTAGGTTGGTTTGTGTTAGCTATGTCAGATATGTATTTTATTACCCAATATTTTATTATGAACAGCTTTCAATATAAAAAAAATTAAAAGAATGCAGTGAAAATCTATACACTTACCACTAACACGTTAATTATTATTATTCAATTAATTAATTTTACCTGCTTGATCATGGTGTATAACTTTTGTAATGTGCTGTTGAATTCTATGTGCTAGAATTTTCTTGAGAATTTTTGCATCTGGGTTTACCAGGGATATTGGCCTGTAGTTTTCTTTTTTTGTTGTGTCTTTGTCTGAGTTTGGTATTGGGGTGATGCTGACCTCATAGAAAGAGTCTGGAAAAATCCCCTCTGAATTTTTTGGAAGAGTTTGAAAAGAATTGGTATTAATTCTTTAAAAGTTAGGTAGAATTTAGAGGTGAAGCTATCTGGTCCTGGGCTTTTCTTTATTGGGAGACTGCGGATTACTGATTTAATCTCCATATTCTTTATTGATCTATTCAGGTTTTCTATTTCTTTGTGATTCAGACTTGGTAGTTTGTATATGTACAGCAATTTATTCATTTCCTCTAGGTTTTCCAATTTATTGGCATATAGTTGTTTATAGTCGTCTCTATTGATTCTTTGTATTTCTGCAGTGTCAGATGTAATGTCTTTTTCATATCTGATTTTATTTGGGTCTTCCCTTTTTTTTCTTAGTCTAACTAATGGTTTATCAATTTTGTTTACCTTTTCAAAAAAACTTTTTACTTCATCAATCTTTTGCGATTTTTTAGACTCCTTTATTTAGTTCTACTCTGATCTTTATTATTTCTTTTCATGTACTTATTTTGGGATTGGATTGTTCTTAGTTTTGTAGTTCCTTGAGGTGCAACGTTAGGTTATTTATTCGAAATCTTTTTACTTTTTTGATTTAAGCACTTACTGCGATAAACTTCCCTCTAGTCCTGCTTTTGCAGTATTCCATAAGTTTTGGTATGTTGTGTTAATGTTTCCATTTGTCTCAAGGAATTTTTTGATTTCATTCTTAACTTCTTCTTTGACCCATAAGTCATTCAAAAAAATGTATATTTTACTGCACTTGCATTGCCACATCTATACACCTATCCAGCCTCTATCCGTTTATTAACCCAATATATTTTTGATGCTTTTCACAGTAATTTGCAGACCTCAATATATTGTTTCCCAAATACTTCAGTATGTATGTAATTTAAAAAGCTAATATTTGTTTATATATACTTTTCATTTTTTTGAGATAAAATTTATATGAAATTAAATGCAAAAACTTTTTAAAATGCCTTTCACCGAGTTGTGATAAATTCATAGTTAGGTAACCAAAATCTCTATCAAGATAAAGAGCATTGATATCAATATAGCCCCAAAAATAAACAAATAAATAATAAAAGAAAGAAAGATACAATAGTCACAACAATTTGTTGAACTTTCAAAAGGAGAGAATAGAACTGAGACCACCAGAGGTGGGAAAGGGGGAGTGAGAGGGGGCTTAGTGAGAACTGGTAAAGAGCCACAAAAAATGATTATATTGTGTAATGTTGAAAATACTAATTATCCTGCTTTGAGCATCACATATTACACACAGGTATTGATATTCAATGCTATACCCTACAGACACGTACAATCACGTTTCAATCAAAAAATTAGAAAAAAAAAAAAAATTCCTTCTTACCACTTCACAGTCACTGCCCTAAAGCAATTCGTGCTCTGATTTTTTTCCACTACATTTTCTCTTCTAGGATTCAAACAAATAGTATTTTGCATTATGAACTCTCTTATAAAAGCTTCTTTTATTTAAGCATATGTTTTTGAGATTTACCACATTATTGCATTACCGATAGTACATTTCTTCTTATTATTATCTATTGAATGAATATACCACAGTGCTGATGGATAATTAGTATGTTTCCATTTTTCTGGAGCTTATTAACAAAGATGCTGTCATCATTGCTATAAAAGTTTCTTTGGGCACATATATTTTATTTCTCTTGCATAAATACCTAAGAATGGAACTACATTATTATGAGGTAGGTAGGCATATAGTTATATAGGAAGTTGTCGGATGTTCTTTCTAAGAAGTACTCCAGCCATGGATGAGAGTTCCATTTTCTCTACATACAGACTCTTAACGTCTGTTTCTGACAGTCTCTTTAATTGAATCCATTCAGGTGGGTTTGTAGTAGTATCTTGTGACTCTAATTTGCATTTTTCTGCTGACTAATGATATTGAACTGTTGTCATGTGTTTCCTCACCTATCATATGTATTTCTTTATGAACTGTCTGTTCAAATGTTTGTCCATTTTAAATCGGATTGTTTGTATTTTTATTTTTGACTTACAAGAATACTTTGTGTCCTGGATACAAGTTTTTGACGGATATATATATATATATTGTAAATATTTTCTCCCACGTGGCTTGCCCGTTTTCTCTTCTTAGTAGTCTATCTCTGTGAGCAGGAATTACTGATTTTGACTTGTGTGTATATATATATATATACACACACACACACATATATTTGATTATTGTTTTCTGTGTTTAAGAAACATTTGCATACCCCCTGAAGATATCTTCCTATGAATTTTTCTCAAAAGTTCAATGATTTTAGCTTCAGTCCTTAGATCTATGATCAATTTCAAATTAATTTTTGTGTATGGAGTGAGGTTATTTTTCATATTGACATCTTTTTGCTTTCTAACACCATTTTGGTAAAAGATATTCCTCTCTCCATTGGATTGCCTTGGCAGCTTTGTTGAAAATAAAATGACTATATTTGTGACTAATTCTGGGATTTCTAGACTTTTTTCTCTGTTCTATTGATACATTTATTTTTCCTTTGCAGGTAGTATACTGTCTTGTTTACCAAAACTCTACAGTAAGTCTTGAAGTCAGGTAGCATAAACTCTCAAACTGTTGTTTTTCAAGACTGTTTTCTAAATTCTAGGTCCTCTGCATTTCCATAAGAATATTAGGCTAAGATTCTTAAATTCTAAAGAACAAAAAATAGTCTCCTGGGATTATAATCACAAAACATCAAATTTATAGATCAGTCTGGGGAGAATTGACATATTAATAATACATAGTTTTCCAATTCATAAATAGGATATATCTTTCCATTTAGACCTCCTTATTTTTTCTCAGAAAATTTTTCAGTTTTTCAGTGCTGACTCTTCAGTATCTTTTATTAAATTTTTGATACTTTTGAAAATTAAATATTTTACAATTTTTATTTTCCAGTTTTTTGTTGAAAATATATAAAACAATTTATCTTAATGCATTATACTTTTATTTTGTAAACATGATAAATTCACTTATTAACTCTGGTTGTTATTTTGTAAATGCTTTAGATGTTTTACATGCATAATCTCAAAATCTACAAATAGAGACCTTCTTAAATTTTCTTTTTCAATCTTTTTGATTTTAATTTCTTTTTCTTACCTTATTACGATGTCCTGGTGGACTCTAGTATAATGTTGAGCAGAATTGGTGAGAGTTAGCATCTTTGCCTTGTTCCTGATCTTAGAGGGAAATTCTTCACTATTTCACACTGAAGTATACATATCTCGTTCAATCTTTTTCTCTCTGTTCTTAAGATTCCATAATTTCTACTGACTGATCTTGAAGTTCATGGACTCTTTTCTCTAGCATCTTTATTCTACCATTATGTACATTGGGTGATTTTTTTTTTTTAATTCTTATAATTTCTATCAAGTTTCAAATTTGCATTTTAATAGGTCTTTTTTACTTCTGAGATTTATTATCATTTTTATTCATCACAAACAATTCATTTCTGTTTCACCTCACTGAGCATGGTTATAAATGTCAACTTAAAATTCTTGTCTGCTAATGACAACATCTGGGTCATTTGGCATTGGTCTCCATTAATTGCCTTTTTTTCTTGAGAATCATTTATGTTTTCCTGTTTCTTTTTTTTTAAGCAATTCTGAATTGTATCTTGTATATTGTGAATTATGCATTTTAGTATCTACATTCTATCATATTCTTTCAAAGAATATTTTTTTTCTATTTAAAAAGGCAGATAACTTGGATGAACTAAAATTGGAAACTGCCTGTGCTCCCTGCAGCGAACAGCAGGTCAAATGTAAGCTCACTTCTTTTACCTCCGTTCCAAGGCTGCACTTAGATGGTTAAGAGTGTGGGGCAGGGCTTATGCACAGAATTTGGGCTACCCTTACTTGATTCAGATTTTTGAGATCCATACCTCAATTTCAAATATCTATATCAGGGTACTTCAAAAAGTTTGTGGAATGATTTTTATTATCTTTTAGTATATTTTTTCCCACAAACATTTTGAAGTATCATCATATTTTCATGCAGTCTGTCCTCTAGTTCTCCATTCCAGTAAAACATAGGTTTCTATCTGCATTCCTGCACCCTGTTGGAGCCAGCCCAACTCAGGCTGTTCTTAGGTCAAAAGCTATGAAAAAGTAAAAGATGTCAAAAGGCAGAAAACTTACCCCATGCTCTTTCCTTCCTCTATGTGTCAATCCTCTTATAATATCTACATATTTTATTCACTCTTTGGTGTCTTCATGTAGTTGTTTTTCAGATTATATTCAGGGTTTATTATTTTTAACAATTTAAGGGTTGGTCTGACAGGAAAATACTCAGGGCCTGAAGGGGAAGTTCATTTATTTGTTTGTTTGTTTATTCAAAATATTTTAACATTTACTTGTGTATATTTGTGGGGTATAATATGTTGTTCAATGCATGCATAATGTTCACTTAGGATGGACAATATAGCTTTGGAAGGTGGAAAGATTTGAGGATGGTTAGAGGATATGGAAAATAACCAGGAAAGAGAGATTTCAAAGGTACTGGAGACAGAGAGAAAGAAGAAGTTGATGGAGCCTAGGTACTAAGGGAGAAAAATAATGAGACATTTAGCAAACTCATAGAGATATTAGCGTTAGACAGGAGAAAACAAGTGATAAAAGGAGGGAAGGAGCTTCATGAATATAAAGTTTTGTAGATATTTTGAAATAGATGTAGAGTGTTTCCATCATATTTTTCTATTACCTAAAGGCATAAAAATATCTAAGTTCTATTTATGCTGTAGTCATTTTGGTAATACTACAGAGTACCTTCCATTAAAAAAAGACTTTAAAAATATTTTGTAACTCATACCCTTATTTCAAGCTCCAAATGAGTTCTCCTACAGCTTTTCCTATCTGTGCTTGGCTTCAGAATGGGAGAGCATGTCTACTTGCGTGAGGTATTTCTCCACCTGGAAGACTCAAGCACCTCAAGTTCAACATTGTTTTTTACAAACTGGCTTCTAACAAGCAAACTAATGTATGAAAAATAGAATGAGTAAAAGAAGTAATGTAAATAAAACAACCATTAATGATTGGATGTGAAAGACTCTAGAGGACCTTCACTCCCTGTTGATTAAAGCCTTATGAACAGATTTTTCAGACCTACAATCCCTTCATAGCACAACTGAGGACAAATTTCATGTCTTTCAGACAGAAGGATACGAAGGCATGCCAAAATAGAGGCACTTGACTGGTTCTAAAAGAGGCCAGGCCGGCTATTGCTGATCGTAACAGCAGGTGGGAAACACTGAAGTCTACAATATGCCAAAATGTAACAATTTTTGCTTATTATTATAACTATTTCTATTTATCCCAATTTTCCTGCACAAAGGTCAGAAAAATTGGGACTGAACAGGAGAATTAATATGGAGAGCCTCACCCAGTTTCTCATTGTCTGGAACAGTTGCTTCATCAAACGGTAATAGTTCAGCTCAACAAGATGCCTGACTCCAGGCTAAAAGACTTCTAAGGTCAAAGAGACTGTTGTCTTCCAGCAGCAGTAGCAGCATGGATGTTAAGGGTTAGAGAAACCGGAAGTGAGCTCAATCTTCCTAGTACTATGGCTCAGTCCCAGATGAACTGAGCACCTGGCTCTTCAGCTTAGGTGTAAGATGTAGAATGAGCTCACACTCTCTGATGAATAAAACACAAAATATCACTATACCTGCATCATTATTGTTCTTCTATATAAAATATCCAGAATTATTTTTTAAAAGCATAGAAAATACAAAGAATCAAGTAATGGGACACACGATTAAGAATAAAGTTAAAAAGGTTAACCTCCAGACGATCTAATTATTGGGATTAGCAGATAAAGACTTTAAAACAACTATTATAAATAGGTTCATAAATTTCCAGAAAGACATGTAAAGAATTGGTGAACAGACCTGGAAATCTCAGAAGAGATATGAAAAATATAAAAAAAATAATGAAATGCCTTAAGAAACTAAGTACAACTAAAATCCCTACACACTATATATAGAAGAAATACAGGAACATTCTGAAAGGTAGAGAGAAGCGAGGATGGCTAGAAACATAATTCCCCTGGGTTTTCTTTTTTGTCTCATAGATTTCAGAGATGAAGTTAATGAAGCTGACAACCCCCAAATGCTGGCAGGAACAGACAGTGACAGCCCTAGCAAACCCTGCTCTCCTTAACTGAAGGATGAGGACGAGGTAGTGTAGCAAGATGTAAAACTTTTGGCCAAATCTTACAGAAAAATGAATGCCCCCCACTCCCCATGCCAGCAAAACCAAGTGGGGAGCTTAGCCGTCCACACTCACAAGGCTGTACCAAGGCACTCCAATACCACTGCTGTGGTTGTTTCAGAGAAGGCAAACTTGGAGCTAGGAATTTCATTCCCGCTAGCCAATAATGAGCCACTGCCTATCCACCCCTCAGCCCTCCAGTCCAGTCTGTGGAGATCACATGTGGATCCTGGACTTCCATCTCCTCCCAGCAGTAACAAGGTATGCCTCCCCCCTTCCACAGGGATGGTGTCAGAGAAGGCAGAGTGGAAGGTCAGCACTTTCACCCATACCCAGTGATTATGAGGCCACTGTGGTGTCAGCAGAAATCACTAGGGGAGCCCGAGCTTCCACCTCTGCCCAGCAGTAATGATTGACACATGTCTTTGGGTATCAATGGAAGCCAAGTGGGGAACCCGGACTTTGATTGCAACCTAACGGTAACAGAGTAATGCCCCACCTTCCCCTGCCATTGCGGTGTCAGAGGAAGCCAGCTCCACTGAAGACTTACATAAGACACAGTCTCATAACATATCACACAAAAGTGTCAAGGTTTCAATCAAAAATCCCTTGCCACACCAAGAACTGGGGAATCTCAAAGTGAATGAGTAAAGATAAGCAATCAATGCACATTGAGATGACAAATATAGAAGAATTATCTGACAAATATTTTAAAGGAGTCATGATAAAAATGCTTCAGCAAGGAACAACAAACCCATTTAATAAGTGAAAAATTAGAAAATTTCAACAAAGAGTCTCAGTAAAGAAATAGCATATATATAAAGAAGAAACAAATGAGAATTTTGGGCCTAAAAAACATAATAACCAAAATAAAAAGCTCAGTAGGTGGGTGCAACAGCAAAAAAGAGGGGACAGAGAAAAGAATCAGTGAACTGAAAGATGGAATAATAGATACTACCCAAATTGAACAAAAGAGACAGAAAATAGTCTTAGAAAGAAAGAGCCTCAGAGAGCTGTGTGAACACAACAAAAACACAGAAATTCTAACATGCATGCCACTGGAGTGCAGAAAGAGAGGAGGATGAGAAAAGGGCTGAAAAAATATTCAAAAAATGATGCCTGAAAATATCCTAAATTTGTCTAGAGACAGAAACCTACAGATTCAAGAAGCTGAAAGAACTGCAAACATATCTTAATTAAATATCTGAAAACTAAACACACAAAATAATACTTGAATGCAGACAAAAAAAATATCATTTGCCTAGAGGGAATTATTATTATTATTTTTTTTTTAGGTAGAAGCTTTCTCCTCAGAAACTACGGACATCAGAAAGAACTGGCACAATATTTTCTAAGTGCTCAAAAAAAGTACCGTCAACCACAGTCTTTTACTGAATGAAAATGTTCTTCAAAACTGAAGGGAAAATCAAGCCATTCTCAGTTGAAGAAAAGTGAATTTGCCACAAGCAGAATATCCCAGAAAGAATGGCCACAATTCTCTTAACAGAAAGAAGATGATAAATTGTTGAACCTTGGAACATCAGGAAAAAAGGACAAAGACAGTAAGAAAAAATGTAAATAAATAAAATAGACCTTCTTTCTTCTCTTGAGTTTTCTAAATTACATTTGATGATTGAAGCCAAAATTATAGCACTCTCTGATGTAGCTCTAAATATATGTAAAGGAAATGTTTATATTACAAATGGGTCAGGGTAAAGAGATGTAAAGAGATATAAGCTTTTTATACTTCAATTGAACTGGTAAAATCCCATTACCAGTAAACTTGCATATATATAATATAATACCTAAAGCAGCCATTATAAAAGCTATACAAACATATAGACTCAAAAACAGAATAGACAGATCAAGATAAAATTCTATAAAAACATTGATGTAATCCATAGGGACAGAGAACAAACAAAAATTAAAATGGTATGTGTGTACACACACACACACACACACACACACACACACACACACACACACACACACACACACACGGGTATGTGACCTAAATACCCATCAACAGAAATATGGATATACAAATTGTGGTATATTTATACAATAGAATACTACACAGCAATAAAAAGAAATAAACTACTTGACTAATCAGCAAAAGAAATTAATCTCAAAAACATGCTGATAGAAAAAAAGCTAGACACACATGAAAAAGATAAAGAGCAAACCAAAAAAAACTGAAAAAGAAATTGTAACTGTGGTTCCATGCAGGAAGTGAGGGATTGACAGAAAAGGAGTAGAAGGGACTTTCTGGGGAACTGGGGATGTACTCTACTTTGATGAGGGTGTGGGTTACAGTGATGTGTATGTTTTTCAAATCTCATCAAACTGTATACTTAAGATCTCAACATTTTATTAAAGGTAAACCTACCTCAATAAAGATATAGAAATTAAACAAAGTAAAACAGAATAATTTACAGCTGTAATCTTTTTCTTCTTTTTTATACATTTCATCTCCAAAGGCTGTCGATCTATCTTCTGAAGCGCCTCTCAAAATCTATCAAATCCTCTTGGCATTGCTATCATTGCCCTAGATCAGAGCTTCATTTGAACCGAGACAATCTCCATAGTTACCCCCTGCCTTCAGTCCTGCTCCTCTTAAGCCATTCTTCCCAAAGTTTGCAACTGATTAGAGGAAAAATAATGTTAATGACTCACAAAGATCAAGTTCCAATTTCTTAGAACACAAACAAGGTACAACTTGATTTGCTCTCTGCTGATTCCAGCCACCACAACTGCAGCTGCTTCCTGGATTGCGGTTTATGTCTATTTCCTTGACAAATTTTGGCCTAAGCATCTCAGCACACAAAATTCTATATCTGACTTCTGCGTGGCTGCTCATGTCATCTCCTTTGTCTACTATGTCCTTCTGTCTTAGTTTAGTGTTGGTATCTCTTCCTTCTTTATGAATCAGCTGATCAGCTGCGAGGTCAACACCTCTTCTTTGACAGCTTTCTGGGGACTGAGTGAGGATTGCCATGTAGTGTCTGCATCTATAGCACTCTTTATTTTACTGTATCACTGTATTTCTACATCATTTTGCAATTGTCTTTGCAAATGTCTGCCTTCTCATTACACTATGTGCTTTGAGAAGACAGGACAGAGTTATAATTGTTTTTAGTATCACAAGAGCAACATATTGTCTGGCTCATAGTAGGTCTTAATTAATGTTTGCTGGAAGGGTACATTAGTTGATACTCTTACCCTGGCTACATATTGCTGTGACTTTGAGGTCTTATTTTGTCAAAGTAAATTAGATCTCATTGCCCAGATATAGCTAAATTTTGATTAGAGCAATATGAGTTAACCTTATCTAAAAACTTGGCTGCTATTCAGAGTATGTACTAAGGTCATCTTTCTAGAAATTAATTTGTCACAAATTACGATTGGCAAAATGGTTAAAAAAAAATAGATGTTGATACATAAGAGGAACAATTTCTGACTGAGAACTACCCACTGTAAACAGAAAAATGTCCTAGCAAATTCCTTCATATTTAATTTCTTTCCTGTTATAAAAATTGATTGAAAAGACTTTGTATTTACTAGTTGAAAAAACTAGTCATTTAAGAAAATTAAGTAAAGAAAATATATGCACTAAATACTGTATTAGTTATGAATAAAGCTCACAGCTTGAAACTAACTAGCATTCTTTGTTATTAATCCTTCGAATTATTGGGATTAAAGGTATTTTAACCATAGGTATTAATTCTACATTCTCAGAAACTTAAACCTGTAAACATTTCAAAGTCTGAGGCATTTTGATAGTTTACCGAATTTTGTTAAATTTATATTTTCATAAATAAATATTAGTATTAAACAAAATCAGTTATTTTAGACACATTGCTAATTCAACCAAAATTGTATACAACGTTTATTATTCTTTTGACAAACTCTGTACCACGTAAAATCTTTGAAGATAAATTGTCACAAGACCAATGTGATTAACGATTCTCTTTTTCTGGTTCAAGAACATAAGAAAACAATGGTGACTATGTGACAAAAGTTGTACTTTCAACATCCAGTAGGCCTGAACTTCATTGCAAGCATGGTGGTCTACTGTTGGCCTTAACTGTTTCCCTTCAGCCTAAACAATATACTTGGTGATACCTGACAGTAAACAATGTCTCAGGGCTTACCCTTAGGAAATTTTGGATTTCAAAAATCTAAGACTATGGGGAAATAATCTTAAATGAAGTATATGTAGTATATTCTGAGGTTCTTTGTCATTAAGTAAGTGGAGAAATATTTAATAAATGACTTAAAGAGCCAATGAGATACAATATCAGCAAAGGGAAAACACATATTCTCCTGTGTTTTTGCTACTTATTATGGTCCGGGCTCTAAAGCACGGCACTCAATTTATCAAAATCTGCGTTTCAATATTTGAAATGCGATTATAATAGAATGTACATTTTTTACCCTGGGATTCTGAAAAAGAAAGGGCCTTTGAGTTGGATAAACATAGTTTTAAGCCCTAGCTGTGTACCTGCTGCTGTCTGTTGGGTCTTAGGCAATACAATCAAGCTCTTAAAATTTTGTGTTCCTCATGGAATACAATGGGAATAATAGTGTCTACCTAATAAGGTTGTTTTGAAAATTAAATGAAATAATGTTTCTTTATTTGAAGTGCTACTCTTAAAATCTTAAGATACAAACAATAGGACCCTAAATTATAAACAATAGAGCCCCCAAACTGTAACACATGCCATATTCAGCAATTTAGCAGTTTAGCAGGAAGTCTACAATACTGTACTTGTACCTTCTTAACCTGCTCTTCTGATGCCTGATTCATACTGTGCTTTCTCATGTCCACAGGTCTGGTCATGTTTGCACCTTCTACAGACTTAGTGCTTGACCTTGAACATGCCCACCACCTTGATCTGAAGAACTTCGCAGAGATACCTCAAGTTGGTTGCTCCAGAAGTATCCAACTCAGTGCTGCGCTGCTGCCACGACTGGAGCCTGACACAGGCCCCGAAACACAAACACGGCTTGAAGAGGGCCCTGTTCATAGGTGCTGATGTCTCTGCTGGGGTAGCATCTGGACCACTTCATGTTATATCCAAAGAAGTGAGGTTGGGTATGAACCTCACAGTCAGTTTGTTGCTACCATAACTAATAGAGTTCACTCCTGGGCTGCAGTAGTCCCATAGGGTACTGGTGGAATCATCCTTCTATCAGTGTTATACTTTGCCAAAATTTAGCTAATGTCAAAATTGAACTGAGTTCCTAAAACTTCTGCTGTTTAAAAAAAATCACTTGCCTTTTCTCTTAAGCTCTCCTATTAAAAAATTGCTTTCCAATCCTATCTCTTGGCTATTGTGAATAGTGCTGTGATAAACATGAGAGTACAAATATCTCTTTAACATTATGATTTCAATTCCTTTGGTTATATGCCCAGTAGTGGGATTGCTAGGTCATACGGTAGTTCTATTTTTAATTTTCTTGAGGAACCCTCATAATGTTTTCCATAATGGCTGTACATATTTACAATTCCACCAATGATTTATAAGAGTTTCTTTTTCTCCACATCATCGCCAGCGTTTGTGATCTTTTGTCTTTTTGATAATGGCCATTCTAACCGAGGTGAAGTGGCCATTCTAACTGGAGTGAGGTGATATCTCCTTGTGGTTTTGATTTGCATTTCCCTGATGATTAGTGATCTTGAAGAAAACATAGGGGAAACACTTAAGGATGTAGGACTGGGCAAAGACATTATGAATAAGACCCCAAAAGCCCAAGCAACAAAAGAAAAAAATGAACAAATGTATTATATTGAACAAAAAGGTTTCTGCACAGCAAAATTAAACATTTAGCAGTGTTTTTCTTCAGAATTTACCTAAAGTAGTTCCTTGCATACATCCAAAGATTGCATCCTTCATATGGTTGCTCATTCTGAAATTAAAGTGGTTGTAAAATAGTGATTAGCATTTTTTTTCCTTTTTTTCATAGTAAAATGGCTAAGTAAATGAATTGTTGAAAATTACATCATGATTTCAGTGACATTTGAATCTTGCTTTAAATTAATTTAAAACTGGTGAATGTTCATATTCAGACTTTGAAACTTATTTATTCATTGATTTTTCCTGAAATAATATGTTTTTATCTTCCTAGGGTATTCGCATATCTCTATTTCTCTCCATAGTGCTTGAGTAGACGTTTTTAACAACTGTTTATGCCTAAATTCTTCTTAATATTTGTGCTCTAAAGTTTTGAAATGTTGAATTCTGTCTGTAAATGTATAAATCTCTGAATGTGATAGTAATTAAATTAAATGCAAAACTAATTTAAGTGATATTTCACTTAAATATTTTTATTGTAAGATGTTTCATAATTAAAGTTTCCATATATTATAACTTTTTTTATTTTTTTGCTTTTATTAAGAAAGAAAATGTTTTTTTTTATTGTACATAATTAAGGTATACAACATGATCTTTTGATTTACTTACCTTGATATACATATACATAGTGAAGTGGTTCCTACAGTCAAGCATATCAACATACCCATCACCCGTACAGTTAACTTTCTTTCTTCTCTTTTCCTTTCCTTTCCCTTTCCTTTCCTTCCTTCCTTCCTTCTCTTTCTTTCTTTCTTTTGTGGTATGACATTCATTCTACATAATGCAGCTTTGTACCCTTTGACCTCCATATCCCCAACCCCCAACCCCACCCCTTATAGCCAGCAATTACACTCTGCTTCTACATGTTTGACTTTGTTAGATTATATAAGTGCAATCATCCAGTATTTTTCTTTCTGTGTCTGGCTTATTTCACTTAGCATAATGCCCTCTAGGTTCACCAATGTTTTCCCAAATGGCAGCATCTTCTTTTTTAAGGCAGAGTAATACTCCATTTTATCTGTGACCCACACATCAGTTGTTTCTCTCAATTCTGAACTTAATTGTAGTATTGTTTACAGTTGTTCACTCCTTTTCAGGAAGATTATACATCTCAGCCCATTGCCATGTGATTTGACCCCCTCCTGTGAAGTACCCATCCTGCCTCATTGCACTCTGGCTTGATTGCATGACTTTGGCCAGTGGGAAGTGAGCCCATGTAACATATACCATGTCTGAGCAGAAGCTTTAAATACATTTCCATGGCATGGCTCAGCCCTTGCTCCTCTCCTCTACATGAGAACACGCATGTCTTGCACAGGGACGCTTCTTCAAACAGGATTTTTTTTGTCCTGACCGGTAAGCGGAATCGCAACCCTTGGCACAGTGTTGTCTGCACCACGCTCAGCCAGTGAGCGCATGGGCCATCCATATATTGGATCCGAACCTACAGCCTTGGCGCTACCAGTGCCTCACTCTCCCGAGTAAGCCATGGGGACAGCCCCAAACTGGATGTTTTAAGCCACTAAGATATTGGGGAAGGTCACAACAAAATCGACTCCTGCTAATAAAAATTTTGAGAAATAAAGCTGACTAATACAAATTTTGCAAAGAAAGTCAGGTGCTCACCTTCAAAGTAATTATTATGAGTAAATAATCTTTATATAGAAGTAAGAGCTTGTTCATGAGGTTTACTCTCAACTGCCTCATTATTTTCCATGCACACCTGACTGAGGTATAGCATAAAGTAAATACATAATTTATCTTTTAAGTAACAAGTTAGCAATTTAAAACTATTTCCAATTGCAGGGACTATAATATGAGATGTAACCATAACATATTCTTCTGTCTTATAATGTTACATAAGCCAATGATTCTTTAAAATACAGAACAAATTATTTCAAAATCAAACACGCTTAGAGATAACTAATACTATTTTATGAGCTATTGAAAGCAATATAAGAAACCTAAAAAAGCAATATTGATAATATTTATTTTACCACAGTGTGCAATATTTCTGAAGAATTTATGCCACCTTTCTTTTTTTTACTGAGAAGTTGGAAGTGATTTTCTGAGTTGCATTCAGAAACAATAAAGTCCTATGATGCATAGGAAAGTGGTGATTGGAATAGCCTAAATGGGTACTTTAAAATTACTGCTTTTTGGTATTCTAGATTTGCAATGAAAAACCCATAGCCATGACTGGCTTCAGTGCAGCCTGATCTCTAATTTCAGCGTGTAAAGATACTGAATGCTGTATTCATGTTGCTACAGCTCATATATGCCCAGATGTTACCATTTTTTGCTAAAAAACATTGCCAACTTTTTCGTTGTCATACTTTTATGGAATGAAGTAGCTAATCTTACATATAAGATTATTCCTCACCCCACTTTCACTCTCACCCCTCCCATGGGGTTCTATAAAATAGGTTTCTTTGGAAAGAATGAGTGACTAAGTTGCCTGTTAATATTTTTTGTTGTTACTGAATTTTCTTGAGTTCAAAAATGACTTTCTAACATTTGATAGATATGTTATAATTGTTTCTAAGTAGAAAACAGAAAGATAACTATCATGTAGAAGAATGTTATAAATTAATTATTAAAAATAAATCCTAAAAATTTGATGAATCTCATGAATACATGACTGAGGAATGGTCCCTACATCTTTGTCAAGCTCCTCTAGCTTTTTTAGAAAAATATTAATCTTATTGCTACGTTGGCTTATCATGAAAAAAATATTGACACCACACTTATTTTGGCATACTTCACAGTCTTTTTAGTGAGAATATCATGTTGAATTAAGGGATATTTAATAATTTCGAAGCTTCAACTGAGAAAAATTTTATCTATACAGATTTGTCTTAAGATTACTCATTTCAGCAATTTTCTAGATCAAAGAATCCTAACCAATGGCTTTCTACATTCCTTTGTGGATACAACTGTGGGTATAATGGACTGAGTAAAGGTAGGGAGAAAGTATAGTGGTATTGCAAAAGATTTTCTAATTTACCAAAATCATATCGAGAATATTAATTAAAATGAATAATAATCTTTTGTATATGTACTAAAGTTTTAAATATATAAAGATGCTGCTGTGAAAAATAAATATAACTTTCTTAACAGTTATTACTGGATTTACAGTAGTTTTCAGTGTAATGCTTCTCTGAATCAACAGATATTACAAGCGTAATTACTATAATGTAAGGATATGAAGCATTTTTTAATATCATAAACTGTACTTAATCAGCTTTGGGTCTTAATGTTATTTAATAAACCACTTCATGACTCAATGGCTTAAAATACAATAATTTATTTGCACTCATATATCAGCAAGTCATTTCCTGGTTGGTTGATCTACCCTAAGTATGTCTGGACTTGGCTTCAAACTACAGATTAGGTCAGGTCTGCTACATGTGTTTCTCACCCTCCTTAGACCAGTGGACTAGTTGGGGGCATATTATTCTATTAAGGATGAGTGAAAAATGAGATACATAAAAGGAAACGCTTGATATTTCTTAAGGACTAGGCTCACACCTGGCACAATATCAGATGTACCCACACTACATAGGATGAGAAAGGTTACAAGGCATAGCCCAGTATCAGTTGTGTGGAGAAATAAAAGCCGGTTCCAGCACAAGAAGCCACAGAGGCCCAAGAAAATGGAATGCATACAGAGAGGAAAGAAGTATCAGGAAAAGAAAATGCAATCCATCCTACAAAGTAATTCTCTTAACTGAGAAAGTTGAGATCCATTATTTCAGATGTTCTAAAAATTCCTCTTAATAGGCCAGGGCAGTAGAGGGGTGCATTCTTTAGCTACCTCACTAATTTATTTATTTATTTAGTGATTTATTTATTTATAATTGACTTACAGTAAAACTTACCTCTTTTAAAAAAAATTTTGCTGTATGGTTCTGTAAGTCTTAACAAATGCATAGTCATACGACCTCCAACACAATCAGGATACAGAACAATTGTCATTGTCATCCCAAATGTTCCCCCAAACTCCCTCACCCCTATGCCCTGGGGATCACTTATCTGGTAGTTTTGTTTTTTCTCCAGGAGTCATATAAATATAGTCATTCAGTATGTAACTCTTCAAGTCTGGCTTCTTTCACTTAACGTAATGGTTTTGAGATTAATTCAAGTTGTTTTATACACCAATGGTGGATTTTTCTATTTCCCCCTTCAGTTCTGTCAGTTTTTGCTTCATGTATTTTGTAGCTCTCAGTTTCATGTATATACATTTAATACTGCTATGGGTTCTTGATGAACTGACCCTTTTATTATAATTTAATGACCTTTTTTTTATCTGTGGTGTTGTCCCTTTTCTGAAGTTTACTTTTAGAATAATAATACAGCCATTTCAACTTTGGTTAGTGTTTGCTTGCATACCCCACTGTTTTTCTTCCTTTTTCTTATAACCTTGTTATTTCATTATATTTAAAGTTTCTTGTACATATAAAGATATATAAAAAAATCTTGCAACTTGTTTTATTAATGTAATCTGATACTTTCTTTTAGTTGATCTGTTTATATTGAATTTATGTTTTCTATTTTATTATTAATTAATAATCAGTTTTATTTTTGTTCTGTTTTCCTTTTTCCACCTTCTTTTGGTTATTTGAATATTTTTAATATTCTATTTAGATCTATTAGTTCTTTTTTTGTCTCTGTCTCTAGCATTTTTTAATTATTGCCCTAGGGATTAGGACATACATACCTATTTACATTCTACATAGAGTTAATAATTTACCACTTGAAGTAAAAAGGGGAAACTTTATCACCTTATAAGTCTCTTTACTCTCCACCATTTATTTTGTAGTTGTCACATGTACTAGTAGTGTGTTTACATATATTGAAACCCACATAAAGATTGCTTTTCACAGTCACACATATTTGGGGAGGAGATAGTTTTATCTATGTGGATATTTGCTATTTCTTTTGCTCTACATTCTCTCCTGAAATTCCAAGTTTTCCTCTTGTATCATCCATTGTACTTTATAATGGAGAACTTCACTTAGCATTTGCTTTAGACATGCTCTACTGGTGATAAATTATGTTAGTTCCCCTTAAGGTGAGAAAAATCTTTGTTTTGCCATTATTCCTGAAGACTTTATTCACTATATATAGAATTGTGGGCTGATTATTATTTTTTTCTTTTTTCCCCACACTTTAAAAATATTGTTCCACTATCTTCTGGAGTCCATTTCTCTAATGAGAAATCTTCAGTGCTCTGTTTTTGTTTTCACTGGCTGATTTTGAGACTTTTTTGTTGTTGTTAATCTTTGTTTTTCAGCAGTTTGATTATGATGTGTCTGGGTATGGTTTTCTTTTACATTCTTCTGTTTGGGATTCATTGAGTTTTTTGATTCTGTAAATTTATGTCTTTGTCCAAATTTGGTAATATTTAGCCAGTTAAAACATTTTTTTTTTTCTGGATGACATTTTTTCTCCTCTCCTTATGGGACTCCAAAGATGCAGAATTCAAACTTTTGATATTATTGCACAATTCCTTTAGGCTCTATTCATTTAACAGCTATTTTTCTGTTATGTGGTTGGATAATTTCTATTGATTCATCTTCAGGTTCAGTGATTCTTTTGTCATATTCATTCTGCTATTAAAGACCTCTTTTGAAGTTTTTATTTCTTTTATTTTTAGTCCTAAAATTCTTATTGGTCCTTTTTGTATAGTTACTATTTCTGTGCTTATAAGTTCTAGCTTCCTATTCATTTCAAGAGTTTTCATCTTATGTTGTAAAGTGCACATAGAATAGCTACTTTAAAATTTTTGTCTAAGTCCAATGTCTGAATTATTTTGTGATTGTTATCTATTGATTATCTTTTTCCTTAAGAGTTTTTTTATATTTTCCTGTTCTTTTTTATGCTGAATAATTTTCTATCATATCCTGGAAATTTTGAATATTATTTTATGACTGCAAGTACTATTAAAATCCTCTGGAGAATGTGTGCGTTTTGTCTTTTAGCGGTTAGCTTTAGACCACAAGTCTTGATTCACTTTATGTGGCCTGTAGCTTCAATCTCAGTTTTGATTTTAAAGGCTTGCAGTGCTATTCTGGTTCTTTCTCACAGGAGTCAAAATGGCACCAGAGTGAACATCTATAATGTATTTTCATTCTCAAAGTCTTTGCTCTGTTATTTTGAATCATTTCTTCTCTTGTACAGATCAGGAGGGAGTCCAGGACTTTATATAGGGTTTTAAAGGCTCTTGTCCTCTAGCTACTCCCTCTGTAATTCTCCCACATATTCTAGCTCCCAGGGGACCAATTTTTGATGTTTTGCCTAGAAAGCTGAAGTTTTGTTGTCCAAGCTGATGCAATCTTTCTGCAACTAGGTCTGTCTTGAGGAAAAGTGATAAAGAAAAGAGAGAGAACAAGTAACATTGATTTCCCTTCACATGCTTTGCCTACAAAGGCTCCTTTCCTTAGTTCCTCTTGTTTGAAACAAGGAAGTTTTTATCAACATTTTAGGTGTCTCGATAACTGCCATCTCTGCTGTCACTGCCGTCATCCTCGCTGTTGCTTTGCTGCTGCAGGAGTGCAGCTACGAGGGGCTTACTCTGAAGTAGTGCTGAGTGAAAAGAGAAATGAGACAAAAAGAGGGTTTCCTTCACGTGATAGAGATTGGATGTGTTGTGCCCCCTGTGGAAATTTGATCCCCAATGTGGCACTGTTGGAAACTGTTTGAGTCATGGGGGCAGATCCCTCATGAATGGATTAATGCTCTCCCTAGGTGGGAGGGGGGATTAATGAGTGAGTTCTCACTCTATTAGTTTCTGTGAGAGCTGATTGTTGAATAGACCCTGGCACCTCCCCTCTCTCTCTCTTGCTTCCTCTCACCATGTGATCTGCTTGTACCCACTGGCTGCCTGACACTTTCCTCCATGAGTAGAAGCAGCCTGAGGCCTGTGCCAGATGCAGCTGTCCCAGAATCGTAAGCCAAATCAACCTCTGTTCTTTATAAATTACCCAGTCTCAGGTATTCCTGTTGTAGCAACACAAAACAGACTAATACAACATGCATACATCTCATGGAGATGGCCCTTCCAAGTTCTCTGGCCTTAAAGAAGGTATTTCTCTCAGGGATTTAGCTATCTATAATCACTGCACATTTCTGTCCAGAGCATTTAGTTGTATTTCATGGGAGAGAGAGTGGACTTTTTTTATCTTTAGCTGATCTGAAAGTTGGGCTGTATCATTTTGTCTGCCAGAAGGATTACTGTCATAATGTTTTCAGCCCACCTGGAAGGATATTATTCAAAAGCACCCTTAAAATTCTCATTGCCCTGTTCACTATAAGGACGGTGTTGAGGAACATGTTTGTTGTACTATGGGGTACTGTTCTTTTTTGCAGACTCACAGTACATTTTCGGAATCTTCAGCATGTGGAATAGTTAGGCTACTTCTGAGCACCTAGCTTATTTTTTATTATAGGTGATGTGATTCATGATTTGGCCTTTGTTTGACTACTGAATTGCAAAAAAAGCATATTTTTCCTACCACAGTTATCAAATTTATTGCCTAGATTTTATACTCATCTCAGTGTTAGCTTTATCATATTCTACTTCTTTTTATTTTCCTCTTGATCCACTTTATCCATTTGGTTTAAATTTTGTTTTAATTTATTATATTATAGGTATTTATGTAGGCAATGTTAACTCTTCTCTGGAAAAAGAAAGCATATGAACAAACAAATCTATTTTTACTATAATTACACTGCATATTGTAACTGAGATGTCAATGTACATGATTGGAACAGAAAAAAACATGAATATCTTAAAGCTTATTGTTTTTAACTGTATCAATTTAGTTTGCATTAAATTATTTGAAGTCTAACTTTGTTTTAAAGAACTTTTGTCAATGGGCTGTCAAAATTAATTCTGGAAAAAATATATTCAGGGGAATGTTTAAAAGAGATGAAATAAAATTATTTTAAATTCTCCTGAAGCTCATCAGAAGCTGCCATTTAAAAATAAATAGCTAATATTACTACTTAAGCAATAGATAGCTGATGTTTAAATAGTTAAGACTCTTAAAATACAATATTTAATTAGTTTAATTTAAATTACTGTTTCAAAATTATAAAATTTATTAGAATTGTGTTTGTTTGTTTTTATTAAAACATAATTTATTGTACATATATGTAGGGTGCAGCACTGAATATCAATACCTGGGTACAATATGTGATTCACAAATCATGAAAATTACTATATTTATCATTACACAGTGTATTCATTTTTTTGTGGCCCTTTACCAATTTGTCAATAACTCCCCACCTCCTCCCCCTTTCCTTCCTCTGGTGGCCTCAGTTCCATTCTCTCCTTTTGAAAGGTCAATGAATTATTGTGATTGTTATATCTTTCTTCATTTCTTTTTAAATTTGTTTATTTGCTTAACTCCCTCTTACTAGAGAGGACACGTGGTATTTCTCTTTCTGTGCCTGGCTTTTTTCACTTAACATTATTTTCACTCAGTTCATCCATGTTGCTGCTAATGGCAGAATTTCATTCTTTTTTATGGCAGAGTTGTATTCCATTGTGTATATATACCACATTTTCCTTATCCTTATCTGTTGATGGACATTTATTGACTATTGTAAATAGAGCTGTGATGAACACGGGAGTGCAGGTATCCCATTGACATGGTGACTTCCATTCCTTTAGGTATACACATAGCAGTGGGATTTCTGGATTGTTTGGCAGTTCTACCTGTAGTTGTTTAAGAAACCTCCATGCTGCTTCTATAATGGCTGTACTATTTTAGAGTCCCACCAACAGCATACAAGGGCTTCCCTTTCTCTGCATCCTTGCCAGCATTTGCTATTCTGTCTTTTTGATAATGGCCAATCTAACTAGGATGAGATGATATCTCAACGTGGTTTTGATTTGCCTTTCCTTGATGCTTAGTGATGTTGAGCATTTTTTCATTTGTCTGTTGGCCACTTGTATATCTTCCTTTGAAAAATGTCTTTTTAGCTCCTTTGCTCATTTTTTAATCAGGTCACTTGCTTTTTTACTGTTAAATTGTTTGAGTTCCTTTTGTATTTTGGGTATTAATTCCTTGTCAAATGCAGAGTTTGCAAATATTTTCTATCATTCTGTAGGTTGTTTTTTTGCTCTGTTAATTGATCCTTCTGCTGTGCAGAAGGTTTTCAGTTTGATATAATCTCATTTTTTTATATTTTCTTTTGTTGCCTGTGCTTTTGGAGTCCTACTTCCTGAGGTGTTTCCCCTCTATTTTCTTTTAGTAGTTTTACAGTTTCAGGTATTATATTTAAGTCTTTAATCCATTTTGAGTTGATTTTGGTATATGATGAGAGGTATGGGTCTAGTTTCATTCTTCTAACATATGAATGCCAAATTTTTCCAGCACACCTTATTAAAGAGGCAGTCTTTTCAACAGTATATGTTCTTGTTGCCTTTGTCAAAGACCACTTGACTGTAAGCATGTGTGTTGATTTCTGGGTTCTCTCTTCTGTTGCATTGGCCTGAGTGTCTGTTTTTGTCCCAGAACCATGCTGTTTTGGTTAATAAAACTTTGTAGTATAATTTGAACTCAAGTAGTGTTATGCCTCCAGCTTTATTATTATTATTGTTATTATTATTATTATTATTATTATTATTATTATTATTATTATTATTATTATTATTATTTGCTAAGGATTGCTTTGGCTATTTGGGGTCTTTTATTGTTCCATATGAATGTTAGGCTTGTTTTTTTCTGTTTCTGTGAAGAATGAAATTGGTATTTTGATGGGGATTGCAATGAATCTGTAGATCACTTTGGGTAGTATGGACATATTCACAATGTTTATTCTTCCAATCCAAGAGCATGGAATGTCTTTCCATCTTTTTGTGTCCTCTTTAATTTCTTTCAGCAGTGATCTGTAGTTCTCATTGTAGAGATCTTTCACCTCCAAATTGAACATTCATTCATGATAAGGACTCTCAGCAAATTAGGTATAGAAGGAAAGTATCTCAAAACAATAAAAATCATATAAAACAAGCCTACCACCAATATCATCCTGAATGAATCAAGACAAGGTTGCCAACTCTCACCATTCCTATTTACCATAATATAGAAAGTACTAGGCACAGCAATCAGGCAAGACAAACAAATAAAGGGCATCCAGATTGGAAAGGACAAAGTCAAACTGTCCTTGTTTGCAGATGATGTGATCCTATATGTAGAAAAACCTAAGGACTCTACCAAAAAACTCTTAGAGCTAATAAACAATTTCAATAAAGTTGCAGGATACAAAATGAACATGCAAAAATCAGTAGCATTTTAATACTGCAATAATGAACTAGCAGAAAAATAAATTAAGAAAGCAAGCCCATCTACAATAGTCACCAAATAAACAAAATACCTAGGAATCAAAATTTGTTAAAATTAAAAAGTAACTTTCCATAAATCAGATCTATCAGCCTTCTATTCATAGCTCTCCCCAATACCCACCCTCTCCCCTCTTCCATACTACAGCATGGGTATAATTTTCTTTTTCATGCTACCATTGAACTCAGAGACAGAAAAACTTGATTTGTACATTTTAGAATGAAATTAAGCAATTGAGTTTTCTGGGAAAGACAGTTCTGTAACTTCTCACTCTATCAGTGTCAAACATTTTACTTAAAAGTATATTCCTGTGCTTTTCTCTTTAATAACTTGTTTAACTGTTATTTTTATCTCTAACACAGAGAATTGGCCCCTTTTCTTAGACCAGACCATATTCTTCGATCAAGACAACTTTCTTCTTCTTTTATGTGTGACATTATTCTCATCTTAAGAGTTTTAAAAATCAGCTTTGATAACATCTTGTCTTTGATGCTATCATGGGACAAAAGATTTCATCTTATAAAATGAGCCACATCGCATATATTTGAGAATTCTACTGGGGATTTTAAATAACAAGCATGAAATAGTGTCTTAAGCATATGCATAAACTGTATAATTTATCAATGTATAAATCAGTCATTTTAAACTTACTTCTAAGAATGTCCTATCAAAAAACATATTTCCAAAATCTTATGCTGGGCAGATAAGGTGTCTCATGTATGGTTCATGTGTAGTTTAAGAGTGAGTAAAGAAAGTGATATTACAAGACCAGAAGAACAACATTGTTACAGAGGTACATGGCATTGGATTCGTGAACTAAGCAAACAAGGAGTCCACCCATTTCTGACAAAAAAAGAAAATGCCTATTGAGTTGAGGCTGGGTGAAGAGGATTACTGTGATTTCCACCAAAATCTGTCCCTAATCTTTAATATTCTTTTGAACTATGAGAGCACAGCAAAATTGTCCCAAGAAGAGTTAGTTTTAGTGAATCTATTGTTCCTTTACTAAGGAAATGTGTGTGTATGTGTGTGGGGTGGGGTTGGGAGGAGGTTGCTACAAGGCTGTGAAATATGAGGCTAAATGAAAGGAAGAAAATGGAATACGATTATTTCCTGCATTAACTACTAAACCCTTATGGAGAGACCTCTGCTCCAGGAATGTGTGTCAAGGAGCCTTGATTTAATTAACCTTGCAGTTTATGGAAGAAATTAGAAACTCTTGGCAAGTGTTCTTCTTAGAAGGTTGGGCCAGGACCACCAAGAAGATTGAGTGCCAAACCCTATCTCTGCTCTTATATCATTGGATGCATGACTCAGATACTATAAATGCTACCTTGAAATGTCATTTTTGTATGTTTCTATATTCAGTCTTAAAAATCATTGGTAGAGACTATATCTCAGTCATGTTTTTAACCCCAGTTGTCAGTTGGGGTCATATTGCCTTTTAAGATCTAGATAGCTTTGGCTCTGACCCTCATTTCATTATTGTAGAAATTTGAAAGCTTTTCCTAACATTTCTAGAAATTATTGGTAGGGAAGAGTCATCAAGAATAGATTTGAAATGATTAGCTAGAGGAATCTATATGAAATGTAAGTGTAAATGATCATGTTGAGTGTAGGCTCAGAGCCTAATTCATTTTAAGGCTTTTCTTCTTGAAAACTCATTTTCTTCTGCCTTTCTTTTCTTTTTCTTCTTCTTCTTCTTCTTTTTTTTTTTTTGTGACTTTTTCTCCCGATTCTCACTGACCTAATGTCCATTCTCACTGACCTAATGTCTTATGTTTATGGCAGACTTTATTAAATGCTTCAGTTATGCAGATATTTCTATTGCAGAAATATAAATAAGGTTGAACTTTCAATAATATATTTCTTAAAAATTGTGGCTATTTCTGCAATTTGGGCTCCAGATTTTGAAAGGTATTCACTCCTTCTCTCTTACCTCAGACCTCTTTTTCCTACTCCCATCCATTTAGAATAAAAAAATAAATCCCTGCTGTACTAGTCAGGTGATTTGGATTGAGTATCCCCTCAAAACTTGACCCCTACTATGCCAATGTTACCAATGTGGGAAATCCTATTATGGTAATTGAAAGATGGGACCTTGAAGAGGTGATTAGATTGTAGGACCATGCTGTAATGAATGGATTAAAAATTGTGGTCATGGGCATGGTTCACAGGGCTTTAAAAAGGGAGTGAATGAGGAGGGAGTGGTTAGAGGTCGCTCTCTCTGTCTGTTCCACTGTTTCACAATGTGATACCTTGCCATCTCTGAAGTCACCACCAAATAAAGCCTTCACCAGATGTGCTCCCTTGACTTTGGGCTTCCAGCCTCTGAAACTGTAAGCAATTAATTTCATTTGCTTGTAAACCACCTAGTTCCTAGTACTTTGTTCCTAGTTCTTAGTACAAGCAACAGAAACAGACTAATATATCAGGGTTCTCCAGAGAAACAGAACCAATAAGATATCTATCTATCTGTCTATCTATCTATCTATCATCTATCTATCTACCTATCTATCTATGTCTATCATCTTTATCATCTCTCTATATAGAGAGAAAGAAATTTTAAGGAATTGACTCACAATGAACTGGCAAGTCTGAAATTTGTAGGGTAGGTAGGCAGGCTGGAAACTTGGCAGGGTTGATGCTACAGTCTGGAGGTAGATTTCTTCTATGAAAATTATCAGTTTTTGCTCTTAATGCCTTTCAACTAACTGGATGAAGTCCACCCACATTATCAAGGGTAATCTATTTTCCTTAATGTGAACTAATCAACTGGTTGTAGATGTTAATCATATTACAACATGCCTTTATGGCATCACATAGATTAGATTTTTACTAAATAACTGGGCACAGTAGTCTAGCTAAGTTGACACATGAAACTACTCATCACACCTGCCATTTTATAATACTAAGAAATATACCTCACCAGCCAACGTCTCCAATTCAACTGCAGATGATGACATATTTAGGGATTTAAATTTTGTCATTATAATTTATAAAGGCAAGTTGGGTTAATTTCATTAGACATGGGTACCTTCTTCTCCAATCTCTGTCTGGGATAAAGGTGGATTTCATTATTTCTTGGAATATTCATATTAACAGGAACAAAAATCTCCCAAAGTATATGGTAGGCATTCAGCAATTTGAATTTTTTGTTTGTTTGTAATAGGTTAATATCTAACAAAAATTACTCTATCAACTTTCAAGATAATTTTCTTGTAGTTCTTATCAGTGGAGTAAATGGAATGCAATCACACACAGCCTCCTGTGTTTAAAGTTATATACTCAACTGAGGTGGATGCCAGAGTCAGGAAACTGGTGGTGAAGGTTCATGCTAGGAAGAAGAGACTGGATTTGAAATTACAGTCTGTTCCATTTCTGAGAAAAATGTCTTTGGAATTTTGATGGGGATTGCATTGAATTTGTATATCACTTTGGGTAGTATGGACATTTTCACTATGTTGATTCTTCCAATCCAAGAGCATGGAATATCTTTCCATCTTCTTGTATCCTCTCTAATTTCTCTCAGCAGTGGTTTGTAGTTCTCATTATAGAGATTTTTCACCTCCTTGGTTAACTCAATTCCTAAGTATTTTATTGTTTTGGTGGCTATTGTAAATGGGCAGGCTTTCTTGATTTCTCCTTCTGCATGTTCACTATTGGAGAAAAGAAATGCTACTGATTTTTGTGTGTTGATTTTGTATCCTGCTACTGTGCTGAAATCATTTATCAATTCCAAGAGTTTTTTTGTAGAGGTTTTAGGCTGTTCGATATATAGGATCATGTCATCTGCAAACAGGGACAGTTTGACTTCATCTTTTCCAATCTGGATGCCCTTTATTTCCTTCTCTTCTCTGATTGCTCTGGCTAGTACTTCCAACACTATGTTGAATAGGAGTGGTGAGAGTGGGCATCCTTGTCTAGTTCCTGTTCTTAAAGGAAAAGCTTTCAGCTTTTCCCCATTCAGGATGATATTGGCAGTGGGTTTGGCATATATGGCTTTAATTATGTTGAGATACTTTCCCTCTATACCTAACTTATAGAGGGTCTTTGTCATGAATGAGTGCTGAACTTTATCAAATGCTTTTTCAGCATCTATTCAGACATTTATATGGAACAATAAAAGACCACGAATAGCCAAAGCAATGCTCAGCAAAAAAAATAAAGCTGGAGGCATAACACTACCTGACTTTAAGCTATACTACAAAGCTATAATAACCAAAACAGTATGGTACTGGCATAAAAACAGACACACTGACCAATGGAATAGAATAGAGAATCCAGAAATCAACCCACACACTTACTGCCATCTGATCTTTGACAAAGGCACCAAGCCTATTCACTGGGGAAGGGACTGCCTCTTCAGCAAGTGGTGCTGGGATAACTGGATATCGATATGCAGGAGAATGAAACTAGATCCATACCTCTCACCGTATACTAAAATCAACTCAAAATGGATTAAGGATTTAAATATACACCCTGAGACAATAAAACTTCTTAAAGAAAACATAGGGGAAACACTTCAGGAAATAGGACTGGGCACAGACTTCATGAATACGACCCCAAAAGCACGGGCAACCAAAGGAAAAATAAACAAATGGGATTATATCAAACTAAAAAGCTTCTGCACAGCAAAAGAAACAATTAAAAGAGTTAAAAGACAACCAACAGAGTGGGAGAAAATATTTGCAAAATATACATCTGACAAAGGATTAATATCCAGAATATATAAGGAACTCAAACAACTTTACAAGAAGAAAACAAGCAACCCAATTAAAAAATGGGCAAAAGAGCTAAGTAGGCATTTCTCTAAGGAAGATATCCAAATGGCCAGCAGACATATGAAAAAATGCTCAACATCACTCAGCATCCGGGAAATGCAAATCAAAACCACATTGAGATACCATCTAACCCCAGTCAGGATGGCTAAAATCCAAAAGACTATGAACGATAAATGCTGGCGAGGCTGCAGAGAAAAAGGAACTCTCATACATTGTTGGTGGGACTGCAAAATGGTGCAGCCTCTATGGAAAATGGTATGGAGGTTCCTTAAACAATTGCGGATAGATCTACCATACGACCCAGCCATCCCACTGTTGGGAATATACCCAGAGGAATGGAAATCATCAAGTCGAAGGTATACCTGTTCCCCAATGTTTATCGCAGCACTCTTTACAATAGCCAAGAGTTGGAACCAGCCCAAATGCCCATCATCAGATGAGTGGATACGGAAAATGTGGTACATCTACACAATGGAATACTACTCAGCTATAAAAACGAATGAAATACTGCCATTTGCAACAACATGGATGGACCTCGAGAGAATTATATTAAGTGAAACAAGTCAGGCACAGAAAGAGAAATACCACATGTTCTCACTTATTGGTGGGAGCTAAAAATTAATATATAAATTCACACACACACATACACACATACACACACAAACGGGGGGGGGGGGGAAGAAGATATAACAACCACAATTATTTGAAGTTGATACAACAAACAAACAGAAAGGACATGGTTGGGGGGGAGGGGGGGAGGGAGAAGGGAGGGAGGTTTTGGTGATGGGGAGCATTAATCAGCTACAATGTATATCGACAAAATAAAATTAAAAAATAAAAAAATAAAAAAAAAAAAAAATGAAATTACAGTCTCAAAGGACATGTTTGAAGTGGAGGTCTAAATAATTAAAATGCTACTTTTTGATGATATTCAGCAGCTGAAGGCACAATATGCTGAACATAGAGAAACAAAAAGCTCAGGGATCATTTTGAGCAGGGTCAGCAAACTTTTTTGGTTAAAAACGTGATAAGGAAACCTATACCCAGGATTTGTATCCACACAAGGGGTCTTTACAAAGTTCATGGAAAGATTTTTATTATCTTTTAATTTCATTTTCTATGAACTTTTTGAAATACCCTCCGATTACAAAGTCTTTTATTAAATAACTTGCCTCTAATACTACTTTTCCCTTTAGCACTATTATTTTTAGAGTATGGTTATTTGCAGAGTTATTTTTATAAGTAAATACTTATTTGTAGTATGTTAGGAGAAACAGTCATATCTGGAAATTTTTCTGAATGTTGTCTAAAGACAATGGGATAGGCTAGTTTTTATTATTATCACCAGTTCTATAATTCTGAATACACACACACACACACACACACACACACACACACAAACACACACACACACACACACACACACACACACGTAAAATTTTTAAATTCCAGAGAGCAATCATTTTGTTGATAGAGATCCACTGTGGTAAGAAACGTTTAGCAATAAGGCTGCAAGTCCCTACAAAGCTACTATATTCTTAATTTTCCTAGAGAGTTACTTATTTCCCAGTCGAGTAGTCCATTCAGACCTAATGCCCCTATATTACACGGCATATTCAGATTCCCTTTGGATTCATTTTTCTCCTCCTTTTACATAGTTCATATAGAGTAATTAAAATGATAATCAAGAAATAATTTTGCCTTTCACTTATAATGTTGATAGCCATAGAGTCCATTTGGGTAATATTTTCCATGGGAAAGGAGCCAATGAAAAGTGAATTCATGCATACAAATCTGTTTCTCTTCCCAGTAGCATATTGTATCTGATGTCTCATGAAAGTGGTTGCAGAAGAGAAAGATAAAAGTTTGTTTTTTCTGGCTGTGAGGGCAATATACTCCTTTGAAAATGTCCATTTTCAATTTCAGAAATAAAAATAAACATTGCTATAATATGTAAGTTCTGTTTAGTTCTTAATTAGCAGTTATAGAATGATGTTACAAAACATTGTCTTTCTATTTGTCCTTGGGAAATTGAAAATAGAAATTGCAAAACAGTTCAATTCTTCCAATATTTGTTATGTTATCTTTCAAGATAAAGTTCAAGCTATGTCTTGCTTTGGGGGCATTGAACCAGGAAGTTCTTAATTTTATTGACCTTTTTTTTGCAATTATTGCCTTGAATAAACATCTAGATAATTTATTTGGTAATTAATTCTGTTTTTCCTTGTCCTTGCCCTGGCACTTGTATTTTCCAACATTGCTTTTTCATATGAAAAATCCTTGGAATAGACAGTATGCCTGCATTTCTTTTCCATTCTCTTCAGAAGATTGTAGGGGCAAATACATAGTAGAGTTCATAAGTATTTATCAAATAAATAGATGAATGAATATAATCAAGTTATAGGGCACAATTCTATCAAACCAACTGGTTTGAAAACTTATTTTTAAAGTCCAAAGTAGCTATTTAGAAAAGCACAGATACCAAAATAACTTAACAATATAGATATTAAGTGGGAAAAAGAGAGAGAGAGAGAGAGAGAGAGAGATAAAATTAACACACTAAAGCATCTAATTAGCTCAGAATTTAAAATCATGCTATCACATTAAACCTGAGAGAAACAGAAAAGTAATGATGAAACCATTACAGTCTACTTGGAGCTATATTTGCTGAGAGTAAAGATGCAGAGCTAAACCTGAAGCTCTTTATGTTGTTTCTGCATCATTACTCTGTTTCATTTTCTCAGCTACCTGTATTATCTTCCTGAAGTCTACATTTTATACCCAATTTGTAGTGGTTCATTAACAAAAATATACCACTTTAATTTTATCCCTTATCCTCTTACTTTCTTCTCTAGGTGTCTGTTGATAGCTGTCTTCCTGTGAAGGTGGGAAAAATATGCTCTGGTCAAAGTTGTTACATAAAAATTGCTGTATTTCCAAAATAAGGAGCTAATTGGAAGAAATAATTAGTTTTCTTCACAAAATATTTTTCTTCAATTACATATTTAAATCAAATTGCATGCTGGTCAATAACTATCAACTATGATTATTTCACTTCCTAGGAATACAATAAGTTAATGGATTTGATTCCAATTTTTTGAAATAAATTAATTTTTGTGGTATTGTTTACGTATTCAAATGCACCCCTTTTTAAAGTGCCCAATTCAATGAGTATTGGCAAATGTGTATGCTCATGTAATCACCACCACCACCACAATCAAAATATAAATTTTCATTATCATAAAAGATCTATCATACCACTTTGTAGTCACCCTATCTCCACCCCAACCAGAGAGCCAATGCTCAGCTCTTGGTGACAAAATTTTTAAAAATTGATCAGTGATGCACATCTGACTTCAGTGACTGCTTTCTAAACCACTGTAGTATTCTAACATGTTGTTGATAACTAATCTTATTTTTAAAAATATATTCAAAATATTTTCCCATAAGTCATATTGTAATTATGTAACACTGTGTAAATATGTAACAATGGGCAATATTGGATCATCTTGAAGTTAATTTTCACTGTTAATTGTTTTCTCTTAAGAATGCATCCTATTTTTCTGTTTCTTTCTATGTCAAATAATTTTGGATTGTATCTTAGATATCTTCAAGTATTAAGGCAGTAAGAAATACCTCAAAATTGCCAGCCACCATAAAATTTATAGCTAATTGATTCTCATAACTTTCATTCACATTCTGTCTTCACAGGGAAACATTAAATACTTAAAATTTCTCAGGTTTAGTAGCTTTTGAATAAAAACTAGTGAATTAATTGCCAGATATTCTTGTTTCTCATTTCTTACAGCATAATCAGGACAGCATTGACGAAGTTATCACATAAACATACTAAATTAGATGGCTATTATCTTTTGATATTTGTTTTTAGTGGTTGCTCTATCATTAGACCACTTCTTATGAAATGGAGAAAACTTGCAATCATATTTTGTCCCTTTACCACATCTAGCTCCGTTTTAAATGCCATAATTGTTATAGCATTGCATCTATATATGTTATAAATTCACAATAAGATACAATTTTGCTTTAGTCTTATGTATTTCACAAAATTTGACAGAAAATAGTAGTCTTTTATGTTTAACTATATATTTTTCAAAGATCTGAGTTTCCTTTTGAATTTCTTTCCTTAAGTCTGAATAACTTCCTGGAGCATTTATTGTAGTGTAGATCTGCTGGTAATAAATTTTCTTGGTTGTATTTTATCTGAAAATGTCTATCTTCTACCTCTAAAGTATATCTCTACTGTGTTATAATCCTGGTTTGATTTTCTCCCCCTCTTTCTGCTCTTTAAATAGGATTCCACTTTCTTCTGGCCTCTATTGCTTCTTATGAGAAGTCAGTAGACATTCAAAGTGCTATCTATGTCTGATTTGTTTCACTTTCACTGCTTACAAGATTTTCTATTTAAAAGCTTTTAGCAATTTGACTATAACGTCCCCAAGTGTGATTTTTTTTTTTTTTTTGCACTTATCTTATTGGAGCTCACTGAACTTCTTGAAGATGTAAATTTAAAACCTTTCATAAAATATGAGATTTTTATTATTCTTTGTTCAAATATCTTTTATGCTCCATTTTTCACTTTTCTTTCTTTCTAGGATTAAAATGACATGTGTATTAGATGTATTGATGATATTCCACAGGTCAATGAGGGACTGTTCTTTTGTTTGTTTTTTCTGTACAAGTCTTTTTTTTTTTTTTTTTAAGTTGAAACATAATTGATTGTACATATCTGTGGGGTACAGAGTTGAATATCAATACCTGTGTGCAATATGTGATGCTCAAGTCAGGATAATTAGTATATTCAGCATGATATAATGTAATCACATTTTGTGGCTCTTTACCAATTTTTCTCTTACCATCTTCCCCCTCCCCCTTTCCCACCTCTGGTAACCTCAGTTCTGTTTTCTCCTTTTGAAATTTCAACATATTATTGTGATTGTTGTATCTTTCTTTCCTTTTTTATTTGTTTATTTTTTTAGCTCCCACTTATAAGTGAGGACATGCAGTACTTCTCTTCCTGTGCCTGGCTTACTTCACTTAACACAATTTTCTCTAGGTTTGTTCCTGTTGCTGCGAATGGTAGTATGTTAGTATTATTATTAAATATATATTTTATGGCAGAGTAGTTACAATTCCATTGAGTAAATGTATCACATTTTCCTTATGCCGTCATCTGACGGTGGACATTTAGGTTGGTTTCAAATAGAGCTGTAATAAACATGGGAGAGCAGTTATCCCTTCGACATGATGATTTCCATTCCTTTGGGTATACCCAGCAGTGGAATTGCTGGATCATATGGCATTTCTGTCTGTAGTTGTTTGAGGAACCTCCATATCATTTTCCATAATGTCTATACCATGTTTTGAAGAGGCATTCTTTTTCCCAGAGTCTGTTTTTGTTGCCTTTGTCAAAGATCAGTTGGCTGTAAGTTTATGGGTTGATTTCTAGGTTCTCTATTCTGTTCCATTAGTCCATGTGTCTGTTTTTATAGCTGTACTGTGCTGATTTTGTAAATATAGGTTTGTAGTATAATTTGAAGTCAGGAAGTATTTTGCCTCCAGCTTTATTTATTCATTATTTTTAGCTTGGGATTGCCTTGGCTATTTGGTGTTTTTTGTTGCTCCATATGAATGTTAGGATTGTTTTATCTATTTCTGTGAAGAATGTCATTGGTATTTTGATGGGGATTGCATTGAATCTATTTCTGTGAAGAATGTCTATTGGTATTTTGATGGTGATTGCATTGGATAATATGGACATTTTCACAATGTTTATTCTTCCAATCCAAGAGCTTGGATATCTTTCCACCTTTCTTTGTCCTCTTTAATTTCTTTCAACAGTGATTTGTTATTCTCATTGTAGAGATCTTTCACCTGCTTGGTTAACTTTATTCCTAGGTATTTTATTTTTTGGTGACTATTGTAAATGGTCTGGCTGTCTTGGTTTCTTTTTCTGTTAGTTTGTTGTTGGAGTATAAAATCGCTACAGAACACCCGGAAGTAGGCAAGAAGAAGAGCACACTCAGGGCCCTAGGCAGGAGCCAAGGGCAGCTCCCTCTGCCCAGAATCAGGCAAAAAGCAGAGCATGCACAGGGTCTATACAGGAGCTAAGGGTGGCCCCTACCCTCCCAGAATCCAGCAAGGAGGGTCCAAAGCAGGAGCTGAGGGCTGTCCTCACTGCCCAGAAGCAGGCAAAGAGCACGTCTGGGGTCCCATGCAGGAGCTGAGAGTAGCACTTCCCTCCTGGAAGCAGGCAAGGAGTGCACCAAAAACACTTTCGCACAGTGGCCCACCACAGCCACTGCCACAACCACGGCTGCTGCAAAAGCAGCTTGGCACCACAGCAGTAGCCACAGTCACCAGGCAGTCAGCTCTCCAGAAACTTGGCTACATCGACACACGTGGGTCACCTGTGGAGACCAGGAAAAGAAGTCTCTCTCATCAAAGCCCACTTAAGAGTAATAGAAAAAGCAACTGCTCTATGAGATGACCAGACATCAATGTAGAAATACTAGAGATATGAAAATCCAATAAAACATGACACCACCAAAAGAATACAGTAATTCTCAAATATGAGACCCTGTAGAGTGGGAAACCCTTGAAATGACTGAAAAGGAATTCCAAACAACAATCTTAAGGAAACTCACTGAGATACAAGGACTCAGTTAGACAACATAATGAAATGAGAAAAAAAGTCCAGAAAATGGAGAAAATTTAAAAGGAGATTAATGTCTTAGAAAAGAAGGTAGCAGAACTCGTGGAACTGAAATATTTATTCAATGAAAAAAAAAAAAAAAAAAAAAGGAAAAAAATAATTTAAAAAATGAAGAAAATCCAAGAGACAACAGACAACCTAAACACTCAAACATTTGAATCATAGGTGTTCCAGAAAGGGAGGAGAAAGGAAAAGGAAAGGAAAACTTATTCAGTGAAAAAACAATGAAAAACTTCCCAGGTAAAGGGAGAGACGTGGACTTTAAGATCCAGGAGCCTAAAAGATCTGCAAACAGATTCAACCCAAAAAGATCCTCTCTGAGTCACATTATAGTCAAATTGGCAAAACTCAAAGACAGAGAGAGAATCTTAAAAGAAGTAAGGGAAAAGCATCAAGTCACCTATAAGGGAGTCCCTATCAGTCTAAAAGCAGACTTCTCAACAGAAACTCTACAGAAGAAAATGGGGTGATATATTCAAAATCATAAAAGAAAAAACTGCCAGCCAAGAATACTATATCCAGCAAGGCTATCCTTCAGAAATGAGGGGAAAATAGTGTATTTTTCAGACAAACAAAAACTTCAGGAGTTTACCACCACATGACCAGCCTTACGAGAAATCCTTAAGGAAGTCCTGCATCTGGAATCTGAAAATTACTATCACAAATACACAAGAAAGAACAAAACCTACAGGTAGAACAAAAATGTAAGTGAGA
Source organism: Cynocephalus volans (assembly GCF_027409185.1). Lineage (NCBI taxonomy): Eukaryota > Metazoa > Chordata > Mammalia > Dermoptera > Cynocephalidae > Cynocephalus > Cynocephalus volans. The sequence continues at coordinate 116,877,420 of NC_084464.1, read as the reverse complement.
AAGAGAAAGAAACTAAATCTTACCACCACAAAAAAAGCCATAATGGCAATGTAATAATGCTCTTGCTTTATTTCTGATTTTCATCATTTTGGTCTTTTTTCTTTGTTAATCTAGGTAAAGGTTTGCAAATTTGTTGATCTTTTTAAATAATCAACTTTTGGTTCAGTTTTTCTCTATTGTTTTTTAATTCCTTATTTCATATAATTCTGATGTAATCTTTGTTATTTCCTACTTGTCTTTATTTTTGGTTTAATTTGCTCTTCTTTTTCTATTTTCTTAAGGTAGAAGTTTACATTACTGAATTGAGATTTTTCTTATTTTTAAAGTAGGTGTTTACAAGTACAAATTTTCTTTTAAACACTGCAAGAGCCCTGCATCCTATAAATTTTGATATGTTGTGCTTTGATTTTTATCTCAAAGTGCTCTCTAATTTTCTTGTGATTTTTCTTTTTACCCATTGTTTATTTAAGAGAACATTGTTTAACTCCCACACATTCGTGAATTTTCTAACTTTCCTTCTGTTATTATGGTCATAGAACATATTTTTTATGATCTTAGTCTTTTTAAATGTATTAGGACTTGTTTTGTAGACAAAAATAAACATAAAAATAATAAAAAATAAAAATAAAAAATAAAAACGCTACTGATTTTTGCATGTTGATTTTGTATCCTCAACTTTGTTGAATTTTCTTATGATCTCTAGGAGTGTTTTGGTAGAGGTTATGGGTTTTTCTATACATAGGATCATGTCATCTACAAACAGGGACAATTTGACTTTGTCTTTTCTAATTTGGATGTCCTTTATTTCTTTCTCTTGTCTGATTGCTCTGGCTAGTTCTCTCAATACATTTTATGTATTTATTTTTTCTTATTTTGGTCTCTTTCAGCTTGGCAGAACTGCAGTCACAGAAGGCAATGAGACAACCAGAATATGTATCTAATAAGGTAATGACAAGCCACTGCCTTTTGTAGAATGGAAGTACTGTGCTACTTGGGGGAATAGGGACATATTAATGTTCAATGTCAGTCTCTGCTCCTGAAGGTTAAGCATTTTGCAGTGGAAGTAACTATATTAACTTTGGTGAGAGAGAACCCACACTACTGGGTGCATGCATAGCATCCATCTCTGCTCTCACAGTCACCTTGTTCAAATGCCCATTGCACAAACACTAGAGTGGCCACAGAAAATTGCTGATCACTTCCACGTATCATTTCCTTGCATTGGCTTGTTCCTGGTACTCAAGGGTATTTCCAGACTCTATCTATATCTCAGCCATTTATCACTGCACAGGAATTCACATATATCAGTACATTAGGTCATTTTTCCTTCCTGTTCTACTATTTCTCTACTATTTTGGGACTCAACTGGAGTCCCCAAATATGCAAGAGCTCTTTTTCAAATGAAGAGCAATTATCTGTGACAAAAGGCATGGCCCTTTTCCTGAACCTTAATGGTCAGGCCTTTTACAGAGACAGTCTACAAGTTTCTTATCTACCACAGATATCTTTAGCATCATTGGATCACTCAGGTAATATATTCTGAAGGAAAACAGGGCATCCTATTTTGCAGCCTTAATCTGCCTCATAGGTCTATCTTGTCTAGGACATATTTGAAACTGTCAGTCTCCAGAAACAATAATATATGTTACAATATTTTTTCATATATGATGTTTCTCATAAGCAAAGAGTTTCAACAAACACTGAAGTTCTTTCTCAGTGGTAGAAGGCACAAGTTGCAACTACTTGTCACTTTCGTTAGGATTTTCTGGCATGTCCTATATCATTGAGCCCTAAAAACATAACTGACATTATTTCCAATCTTCTGTCAAAAATGTCTTACGAGTGTCTATCACCCTCACTCTAGCAACTGAATCTATAGAACTATCAGAGCAATAATGATACAGCTCTCAAATCCCATCTTTGAAGTTCTTTTTTTAGGGTCAATTTGGTACCAAACATCTTCACTAGAATTCCTCAGAAAGGAGAGCCTGAGGTAAAGACTAGAGTGCTGCTACTTCATTTGGGAATGTAATTTTAGGAAATAGGAGTAAGAAAAAATGGGAGTACATAAGTGAATGAGAGATCTCGGGACCATCTCCTGAGGCTTGTAAAAAAAATAGTGGGTGGGGGGCTTACAAATGATTTCATCTAAGGATCATACACATAAGGAGAGGAAAGAAGTAAAAACCCACAAAACGTCTATCTACTGACTCCTGTACTTTATTGTTTAAAAGTCTGCCTTACAAGGTCTTAACCCCATTGATTTTTCTCGTTTGCAAATGAGTGGTCACCAAGTGGGGCCACATTTCCTGCCTGAGCATCAGCAGGGAAGTTCCAAACAGAAGGTGAGGAGCGTGCAGTGTGGATACGAAGCACGGCACTGTCAGCTTGTGTCTGTGTGGAGCTGTCAGAGCCCACACACACCAGATAGACCCAGCAGTGGCTGAACAAGAGAGAGGAGGCTGAAAGGACTTGAAGTGGTACAAAAGAAGTGTCTGAAATAATCAGCCACAATGTATATCGACAAAATAAAATTAAAAAAAAAAAATAAAATAAAATAAAAAAAAAGAAGTGTCTGATATACACATTAAGATGTGACTAAGCCTGCTCTTATTGCCAGCGTGTGTACAACAGTTTTTGAGCATGATCACACCAAACTTACCACCTCCTAGTTAGCGAGGGACTAAAATATAAAGATCCTTTTTGGCTCAGCAGCCAAAGTGCAACCTCTATTTTACCTCACTTGCTAAATCAAAACAATGAGATCATATAGAACAAGTTCGTTTTATTTATATAACTGATCCTGTGGGTTACATGTGTGCTGGGTGGGGTGCTGGGTCCCCCTAGAGAACTCACCCTGTAGTGACAGATGCCAGGAAGGTTTTGCTGTGGGCAGCCATGCAAACAGGTCCCTTGGTGGGAACTTGATATCATTCTAACCCAGATATATTTTGTCTAATCTTTTCTTTTTTGCACAAAACTGTCATGTTTTTTCATGTAATTTCTACTTATATTTACTTACGTTTAATACTATTATCATGAGCAAAACCCTACTTAAATGACTTCTCTTGAACCAAATAAGGATATCCACAGACCCCAAGCACATTTAGAAAAGGCAAATTAACTTTCTATCAACCTTTAATCTTGCATACTGCATGTATCTGTTGCAAATTGCTTTCCTCTTATTCACTGTCTAGAATCCTTTTACATAGTTTAGGATTTCAAATAAAACCTGCTGCAAAACATTGGTTTTCCGAACCAGGTATCTTTGTTTCTTCCTACTTTTGTTGAAAAAGCTAGTTCTCAAAATTTTGCTCCTTTCATATAGAATTTTAAAACATATTCTGACTTGATGCAGTTCTGAACTTCATATTAATCAACATACTCACAGTATTTAATAAACTGTATTCCTGTAATTTTGCTTATGACCACTTTCTTGAATGCATCTTTTTTATAGTGCTAGTTCATATGAAAACTTCTCTACTTCTCTAGCACCTTTCCAGGGCCAGCACAGTGACTTCTCTCTAGGCTTTGTAAAGTTTGGGACTCTTCATTCCACTACTGAGTGAATTTCCTTCCAACTACCGTGGCAATGCATCTTAGCTTTTATTATTTTAACTTCTATCTAACAGAAGTTAAAATATTCTAAATAGAATTCTAAATAGAAGTGTCTGCAATTGTTCTAATTGCTTTAAGTGTATTAACTCAAAACAACTCCAAATGTTGAGAAATATTTTAGTCACATTTTATCAGTGAAGAGATGGATTGCTCACACAGCTAATAAGTGATAAAGTCAGGACACTGACTTCTGTAGCTTGCCTCCAGGCTGTTCAGTCTTTGTAAACCAGATCTCAATGGCCAGGGTAGAAAGAGGTGGAATTAAGCATAGTAGCACTAACAGAGGATTCAGACAAGGAGACTGGCCACATGGGTCAGGGATGGTGCCTTATGAAATACAAGAAGTCTGGTTCTCATTGGCCGGAATCTGGTCAAAGTAAAGCTAGCTCAAGAAAGAGCTGACGTTAGCTAATTACATCCTATTGTAGCAGGAATCCATTTTATAAATTTATCCACAACGACAAAAAAAGAAACATTTCCTAAATTATGAAAGTTAAAGGGCATTGGCCTGAAGAATGTTTGGAAGAAAGGAATTCTAACATTTTTCATACCGTATTAATGGTTAGTGCTGTGACTGAAAAATTAGTGGCAGTGGCTTCCCAAATAGCGGCCCTAGGAGTGAAGGATTGGGAACGAATGAACGGCGTAAGATGTGAAAGGCAGCTGGTGGCGATGATGGCTCTGTTAAGGCAGGCTGTGCCCAGTGGTGTCAGGATGGAGACAGTTATGGCAGTAACTAGAAAGGTAGTGATGAAGAGGTCTTGGGGATTCATGGACAGAGGAGAAATTTTTGTTTTGTCTAAGTTATTTTATCTTAGGGCAACACAATTGTTGATAATAAAGTATTTCCTTATAAATATTCTTCTTATAAAATAGAAGCAGCACTCAATTTCAGTTTTTTATTTGTTTACTTTTACTTAAACCTAAATGACCTTGAGTTTTGTTAAAATGCTGTTCAAGTGGCTTCATTTATAAGGTTCGAAATTATAAAGGATAACAATGTCTGCATAATTTCTTCACTCCTGTCCCAGAAAAAATCTTTTGAACTTTGTTATAGCTCAGCCTCCAGCTTTCCCACTCGAAGTATTGAAGGATATTATTTATTATTTTCCTGCCATAAAATAAAGGCTGCCCTGGAAGGTTTTCAGTATAGAATCATGGCTATTTTCAGGAAATTGGAAGTAAAAGATTTTAAATGGGTTTCCTAATGATTAAGACATTCATTAGGAGGCTAGCTAACAGAGAAAAAATCTTCCCTCAAGTCTGCATACTTCCCAGAAACAAAAATCCTAAATCATGTTTGCATGGCTTGACAGCAAATGCCAATATTATTGCAAAAGGTGAGTTTTCTGAGGCTATTACAAATCCTTTCATTTTCAACAACAAAAAAATCTGTTTCCACTGCACTTTTGGAGAGCACAAAAAATAGTAACACTTGCTCAGGCCTGATGGAAACTGATACTTATAACTGTGTATTCAGATTATGGCACTTGCCATGAATGCATTGATCATTGTTTAGTGCATGGACATTCTATTTTAAAGTTTAGTTTTAGAGGCAGAGACTTTTCAGCACACTGCGTTTTTATATCTTGTTCTGATAACTCTATTTCTCATATAATGCACACTGGTTATTAGCACACATTCTATCTTTCCATCAAAGTATATAACATATTGTATTTTACTTTTGTTGGTCTAATTATTGGAAGTGAACCTGTCTTTCCTGGCTGAAATAACAAGAATGAGAATAATGCTTTTGCTTTTTTTTTTTTCTGGACAGTTTTTTTTATTGAAAGATAATTGATTATCTTTCTGTATCTGTGGAGTACAGAATCAAATATCAATACATGTGTACAATATGTGGTGATCCAATCAGTATAATTAGTATACTCATGTTTACAAAAATAATCAATCTTTCTGACCCTTAACTAATTTCTCACTAGACCCTCTCCTGCTCCCCCTTTCCCAACTCTAATAACCACAGTTCTGTTCTCCCTCTCTCTTTTTTTTTTTTTTTGAAACTTCAGTGTATTATTGTGATTGTTTCTTTCAAAGCACAGGCAACAAAATAAAAAATAAATAAATTGGATTATAGAAAACTAAAAAGCTTCTGCACAGCAAAAGAAACAATTAACAGAATGAAAAGACAACCTACAGAACAGGAGAAAATATTTGCAAACTATACATCCCACAGGGGATTAATATCCAGAATATATAAAGAACTCAAACAATGCAGTAAGAAAACAAGTAACCCAATTAAAAAAATGGGCTTTAATTATGTTGAGATACTTTAATAACAAACAAAACTCTGGAAACTATACAAACACATGGAAATTAAACAGCATTCTACTTAATGACATATGGGTCCAAGAAGAAATCAAGCAGGAAATCAAAAAGTTTATTGAAACTAATGAAAACAATGATACATCATACCAAAACCTGTGGGATACTGCAAAAGCAGTATTGAGGGGAAAATTTATTGCATTAAATGCTCACTTCAGAAGAATAGAAAGATGGCAAGTGAACAACCTAACACTTCACCTTAAAGAACTAGAAAAACAAGAACAATCCAAACCTAAAGTTAGCAGACGGAAAGAAATCATTAAGATCAGAGCAGAACTGAATGAAATTGAAAACCAAAAAACAATTCAAAAGATCAACGAATCAAAAAGTTGGTTTTTTGAAAAGATAAATATAATAGACAAACCATTAGCATGGCTAACAAAAAAAAGAAGAGAGAAGACTCAAATAACAAAAATTAGAAATGAAAAAGGCGATATTACAACTGATTCATCTGAAATACAAGGAATCATTCGAGACTACTACAAACAACTATACGCCAACAAATTTGAAAATCTGGAGGAAATGGATAAATTTCTGGACACACACAAGCTCCCAAAACTGAACCGTGAAGACGCAGAAAATTTGAACAGACCAATAACAATAAAGGAGATTGAAGCTGTTATCAGAAGGCTCCCAACAAAGAAAAGCCCAGGACCAGATGGATTCACAGCAGAATTTTACCAAACATTCAAAGAGGAATTGACACCGATTCTTTACAAACTATTCCAAAAGATTGAAACGGACGCAAATCTCCCAAACTCATTCTATGAAGCAAACATCATCCTGATACCAAAACCAGGTAAAGATATAACCAAAAAAGAAAACTACAGGCTGATATCCTTGATGAATACAGATGCAAAAATCCTCACTAAAATACTAGCAAACAGAATACAGCAACACATACGAAAAATTATTCATCACGATCAAGTGGGATTCATCCCAGGGATGCAAGGTTGGTTCAACATACGCAAATCAATAAATGTGATACACCATATTAATAAACTCAAACACAAGGACCATATGATCATCTCTATAGATGCTGAAAAAGCATTTGATAAAGTTCAGCACTCATTCATGACAAAGACCCTCTATAAGTTAGGTATAGAGGGAAAGTATCTCAACATAATTAAAGCCATATATGCCAAACCCACTGCCAATATCATCCTGAATGGGGAAAAGCTGAAAGCTTTTCCTTTAAGAACAGGAACTAGACAAGGATGCCCACTCTCACCACTACTATTCAACATAGTGTTGGAAGTACTAGCCAGAGCAATCAGAGAAGAGAAGGAAATAAAGGGCATCCAGATTGGAAAATATGGAGTCAAACTGTCCCTGTTTGCAGATGACATGATCCTATATATCGAACAGCCTAAAACCTCTACAAAAAAACTCTTGGAATTGATAAATGATTTCAGCACAGTAGCAGGATACAAAATCAACACACAAAAATCAGTAGCATTTCTTTTCTCCAATAGTGAACATGCAGAAGGAGAAATCAAAAAAGCCTGCCCATTTACAATAGCCACCAAAAAAATAAAATACTTAGGAATTGAGTTAACCAAGGATGTGAAAAATCTCTATAATGAGAACTACAAACCACTGCTGAGAGAAATTAGAAAGGATACAAGAAGATGGAAAGATATTCCATGCTCTTGGATTGGAAGAATCAACATAGTGAAAATGTCCATACTACCCAAAGTGATATACAAATTCAACGCAATCCCCATCAAAATTCCAAAGACATTTTTCTCAGAAATGGAAAAAACTATTCAGACATTTATATGGAACAATAAAAGACCACGCATAGCCAAAGCAATGCTCAGCAAAAAAAATAAAGCTGGAGGCATAACACTACCTGACTTTAAGCTATACTACAAAGCTATAATAACCAAAACAGTATGGGACTGGCATAAAAACAGACACACTGACCAATGGAATAGAATAGAGAATCCAGAAATCAACCCACACGCTTACTGCCATCTGATCTTTGACAAAGGCACCAAGCCTATTCACTGGGGAAGGGACTGCCTCTTCAGTAAGTGGTGCTGGGATAACTGGATATCCATATGCAGGAGAATGAAACTAGATCCATACCTCTCACAGTATACTAAAATCAACTCAAAATGGATTAAGGATTTAAATATACACCCTGAGACAGTAAAACTTCTTAAAGAAAACATAGGAGAAACACTTCAGGAAATAGGACTGGGCACTGACTTCATGAATACGACCCCAAAAGCACGGGCAACCAAAGGAAAAATAAACAAATGGGATTATATCAAACTAAAAAGCTTCTGCACAGCAAAAGAAACAATTAACAGAGTTAAAAGACAACCAACAGAGTGGGAGAAAATATTTGCAAAATATACATCTGACAAAGGATTAATATCCAGAATATATAAGGAACTCAAACAACTTTACAAGAAAAAAACAAGCAACCCAATTAAAAAATGGGCAAAAGAGCTAAGTAGGCATTTCTCTAAGGAAGATATCCAAATGGCCAACAGACATATGAAAAAATGCTCAACATCACTCAGCATCCGGGAAATGCAAATCAAAACCACATTGAGATACCATCTAACCCCAGTTAGGATGGCTAAAATCCGAAAGACTATGAACGATAAATGCTGGCGAGGCTGCGGAGAAAAAGGAACTCTCATACATTGTTGGTGGGACTGCAAAATGGTGCAGCCTCTATGGAAAATGGTATGGAGGTTCCTTAAACAATTGCAAATAGATCTACCATACGACCCAGCCATCCCACTGTTGGGAATATACCCAGAGGAATGGAAATCATCAAGTCGAAGGTATACCTGTTCCCCAATGTTCATTGCAGCACTCTTTACAATAGCCAAGAGTTGGAACCAGCCCAAATGCCCATCATCAGATGAGTGGATACGGAAAATGTGGTACATCTACACAATGGAATACTACTCAGCTATAAAAACGAATGAAATACTGCCATTTGCAACAACATGGATGGACCTTGAGAGAATTATATTAAGTGAAACAAGTCAGGCACAGAAAGAGAAATACCACATGTTCTCACTTATTGGAGGGAGCTAAAAATTAATATATAAATTCACACACACACACACACACACACACACAAACCGGGGGGGGGGGGGGGAAGAAGATATAACAACCACAATTATTTGAAGTTGATACGACAAGCAAACAGAAAGGACATGGTTGGGGGGGAGGGGGGGAGGGAGAAGGGAGGGAGGTTTTGGTGATGGGGAGCAATAATCAGCTACAATGTATATCGACAAAATAAAATTAAAAAAAAAAAAAGAAAACAAGTAACCCAATTAAAAAAATGGGCAAAGGAGCTGAATAGACATTTCTCATGTGAAGATATACAAATGGACAACAGACACATGAAAAAATGCTCAACATCACTCAGTGTCAGGGAAATGCAAATCAAACTTCATTGAGATGTCATCTCACCCCAGTTAGACTGGCTATTATCAAAAAAACAGAGAATAACAAATGCTGTCAAGGATGTGGAGAAAGGGGAACCTTTCTGTACCATTGGTGGGACTGTAAATTAGTGCAGCCATTATGGAAAACAGTATGGAGTTTCCTCAGACAACTACAGATAGAACTGCCATACAATCCAGCAATCCCATTGCTGGGTACATACCCAAAGGAATGGAAATCATCATTTTGAAAGGTTACCTGCACTCTCATGAATAGCACAACCATTTTTACAATAGCTAAAAGTTGGAATCAACCTAAACACCCATCAACAGATGACTGGAAAAGAAAAATGTAATATATGTTAGGTGGACTCTGAGCTAATCATGGAGTTTATTTCCAGCAAAACTGGAGGGGAGACTGAAAGATCAGTTTCTGCCCCTGCCCAGACTAATTAGGGACTTTACAGGGTTTGAATTAGGGGAAGGGGTTTGGTAGCTATTTTGAGTATTCAGCACTTTGCAACAGCTCTGTGGTTTTCCTGTTCTGCACAAAATATTGTTTTTCTCAGAGAGCACTTTGCTTGAGAGAAAGGGAGGGGGTAGGGGGAGGATGTGGTTAACATGGTTGTGCTTGTGCTAAGATGATTGTGAGACCTAATAGTATATGTACTCGATGGAATCTTACTCTGCCATAAAAAAAGAATGCTTTGGCTCTCTTTATGGTCATAATGTTTAATGTGGGAACAGAAAGCTTTTCAATTTGAAATCCAGCGATTCTGCATGGGGCTTCAACTCAGGGGGAGGTGTTAAAAGTTATTTGTTAGAATCCCTTAGAGAAGCTTTTGCAAATTACATATAACGGTTTGCTCCTTTCCTCTTTCCCTTTTGAGAATTCCCTTGGTAGAGGACCATTATTAATATACCCTTAGGTGTATGAAATTGGAAAAAATATTGAGAAACCTTAATCAGTATAGAAACATGAAACTGACTTTTACTAATTTCCCAAAGACAAAGTAAGTTCAAGCTTTGAATATTTTTGTTTTTAATCTAGGTCTTTGTAAATGATTCTTCACTTGAAACTTGACCCCATCCTCCCATTAGGAAAGAATAACAGCGTATTCATTGGCATCCTAGAGATTGTCTAGTTTAATAAATGGTAGAACTGAGTGATAATCTGTGGTGTGGTAACAAGCCAGGAATGACTGGAGAGTTGCTATGTCTTTATTATTATTATTATTGTTCACAGAAAAGTTAGTTTATATAGAAAAACTTTTATGTATTACCTAAAGACCCACACTGGCCTTCAACCATATGGGAACTAAAAGATATGATTAAGTAAGTGTTGACTCTTTAGCAATAATTATGGAGATATGCTTTTTTGAAAATTTTTTGCTTCAATGATGCTTGACAATCAGGTTGATTGTTTGTTTCAAGAGTTATCACAATATTCTAGGAAATGATACAAGATATTTTCCTTATCTTTAAATAGCTCAGTCTTAGTAAGCTTATTGACATGTAAATTCTGGAAATTCTTTACATTACTATCAAATTGTGCCAGACACTATGCCCTGCTCTAGCCATATGAATATTAATATAAGTATGGTCTCTACTGTTAAAAAAATTCTAACAATTACATTAACCAACTTTGTATGTCATGCTTAAAACTCATAAGATTCAAGAGTGTATAGAGTATAAAGCATTTGTGTGGTTGCTTTTGTCAAGAATACTTTGTTCTTTAAGACAGAAGATATGGAAGATAAATTATGTCATAAATTGTATCATTGAAGATTTGACGGAATGTATTAGGACTGTAAGGGCAAGGTACTATAGAAAAATGATGAACTTTACATCTTTAAACTTTGGAAGGCTCTCACATGGAGCAAAGAAGAGGTTGATTTCAGTTCATACTAAAGTGCTGAACTAGGATCAATAAGTGGCACTTCCTGGGTGATTGTTTTAATTTTATGATCACAAAGAATTTTCCAGCTAATGAAAGTGTCCAGTATTGAAAACTGCTGCCCTGTATAATAATATTGTTTATTGAAAAAGGCATTTTGAAGGGTATTTTTGCTGTGGATGGAGAAGTTAGGCTACAGGGTTTCTATGTTCTCCTTACTAAATTGTAAAATTAAATTTTTTTGAATTTCACATTTTGATTTTAAAGCATGGAGTCAGTGACAAGTCATTTTATAGCATGAACACCTATAAATCATGGACTATGATGTTAAAACAACAAGCAATGATAATTTTTTATAAAGGAAGCTTAAACTAAAACTCATGTTTTATTTCTGTAAAGAAAACACTGGATTGTATGAAAGTAAGTATGTGTGTATTTGTGTGTGTACACTGTTGTTTTATGTACACACATATGGGATATAATTTGCTAGTAGAATATAAAAACAACCAAAAAAAAAAAAAACCCCTTCAACTTCACTCTGAAAAAAAAGTACATATTTCTTTTGCCTGGAGGACTTATTTTAGTATTGTTTACTGTATATGTTTGTTGTTTAAAACATGGCCTTCATATAAAAGTTTTACTGCTAGTGGCTTACTGTTTAAATGTCACAAAATTGGACATATTGCATTATTGCATGTTTTGTAGAGGTAAGAACTTCAAAAAAGTAATTAGCAAAGAACACCAAGTAATAATCAGTGCTAATGACAGTGATGTAGATAAAATCGTTTTGGTAAACAAAGTGCCCTAATTAGTCTGAATTCTTTCTTGAAAAAACATAAAAACTTCAGATGATAACCCCTCTAATATCTTTAATTCTCTGGAGCACTTCTAGTGTTGATATATTCTCAGGGATTTGTCATATGCAACTACTTTCTTTGGGAGATTAACATCTTTAATGCTTTCTTTCTCTGTACTGCCAACATTAAGCCTTCAATGGCCATCTTTTGGATGGTTGCCACTTAGTTCTGCACTGCACGTCAATCTTAATGTGTTTTTTAGATAACTCATTCATTCAAAAAAATATTTGAATGCATAGGATATGCATTTATACACTAAGCAGTTTAAAAAATAGATAGCATTCTTTACTTTCATGTAACTTATATGACCATATTGTCTCAATTGTCAAAATACTTTTACCAAGTTATTGATGGCAGTAACTTTCTTCATCTAACATTTGAGTTCTGCCAGCTGTTTTCATCATAAGAGTAATGTATTTGTCAGGGTAAAGAAAACTTCTCTAAATATTATGAGAAAAATTAAATTTGATACATATATACAAGTTCTTACAATTAGATAGAATGAGCTTGAGAATGAGTGCAGATTTCTGAATAATTACTAGCACAGGTTACGAACAGACACATATATCACAATTACTAACTTGTTAATGTATTAGTATATTAAAGAGGCTGGGAATTCTTTATAAGAGAATGTTGTTTTCATCAGAAGACTGGCAACATTGGTAGTGTCAAATGATTTGAATATTTCTGGACATAACAATTGGATCATAGGTGGATGTTTGACCAAAGGCAAACCAACTCATAGACTGGAATGAACCCATCAGATTCAGTTTATTCTTTTGGTAGTTTGAACCATGGAACATCAGATCTTGAGCTATTTCATTAGGAGTTATTCTTTAGGAACAACTGATATTGACAACTTGGTTCATATACTTCCTGAATTCTGTTTGTTATTTTGCTTATTTTTATTCTTAGATTTTTTTTAACTTTTACTTGTGTTCCAAGATACCCATAATTTAAAAGATCATCTCACTTCCCTCTCCTGCCTTGAACAAATTTAATAGGTTTCGCTTTCTTGAAACAAAATTTGCTATGATTAATAAAATAGGTCCTAAAGTTGCATTTTATGGATTATGTATTTGACTTCCACAAGCACTAAGCAAGCCATCAGTGATTTCTCGTGATTTGATATATACCTGTATGGGTATGGACTTATACACATACTATTATGCATTTTAAAAAAATTTATTTGTTCACCTTTTTAAAAATTTTAAAGTAATTTTGACCATAAAATAGTAAAATTCTTTGTATGAGATTAAGGTCTTTCTTTTATCTATCTATCTATATGACATATAAATTTATATCTATAAATTTCATAAATAAATATAATAAATTTTAAATAATACATATATTCTTTCAAATTTATTAGTTGCAGTAGTATAGTAGTTAGGATTAATTTTGGTAAGAGAGATGGAATTGCCAAAATAACTGACTTAAATGAGATAGAAGTTTATTCCTCACTCATGTAAAAGAATCATGGTGAAGTTATTCTGGGCTGGTACAGCGGGATGTGGGCAGAGCCGCAGACATCTTTTATCTTCTGCTTCTTCACCATCAGCACGACTTCCACATTATTCTCCTTGGCAGCTGCTTCAGCTCAGGCATCACATTCACAGTCCAATAAGCAGGAGGATGAAAGAAGAGCCAATAAGCACGTCAGGAAGATACCCTGTCGGCTACCACACAGCATTTTCGTGTGTTTCTCATTGTCCATATCTTTAGTCACTTTACCACAGCCTACAACAAGGCAGACCAGGAAAGGTGGTCTTAATTTTAAGCTTCTGAAAACACTCAGTTTCGGAAAAAGGGAGAAGTGCTATTTATGCAAATTGCTGTCTCTTCCGCAACTTACTTAAAAAAAATTGAAAAATGAAAGAATTTAAAGATATTGTATTCGTCAGTTTCTGTTCATATATTGGAAATATCTGAAACTGGGAAATTTGTAAAGAAACAATATTTACTGCTTACAGTTTGGGAGGCTAGGAAGTCCAAAGTCCAGGGAAAACATATGGTGAGGGCTTTGGTGGTGGTGACTATACAACTTGACAGAGTATCACATGGCAAATATGACAAGAACAAGAGAGAGAGAGAGCTTCTCATATGCCCTCCTTTTAAAGCCATCAGAACCACACCTGTGACCACCTTTAAACCATCAGTAGATGAATCCATTCATTTGGGAATAGTCCTCACAATCTAATCACCTCTTCAAGGCTCTACCTTTCAATTACCATATTAGGATTTCCCATCCTCTTAACAGTCACAAAGGGGATGAAGTTTCCAACATAAGCTTTGGGGAGACAAACATATCCAAACTATATCAGATATGCTATCCTTGATGAGTTGGTTTTGATGGCTATGCTCAGAAAATAGAGTTTGAGAGCCAGAAGAACAGAGTATGGCGATACTGAAGAAGTAATGACCACGCGCACATATGGTAAAGATACCTAGCAAGAACTTTGGAATAGAAAACCAAGTAATTCTAATTTTGTAATTTACATATTAAACATACTTTTTATAATGATAAAAATCATAGGTCTTTAAACTAGAGAACTTGTTAGATACAACCAATTTAAATCTTCTTAGATAACTAAGACCGAGAAGAAAAACATGGTTAATGTGAGAATACACATAATAATGGACAACATTTATTGACTACTTGCTATGTACCAAGAAGCCTTTGAGATATGTTATTCCATTTAATCCTCACCACAACACTAGAAAGTTGATACTTAAATCAACCTTTTTACAGATGAGAATGCTAACCACCAGAGAGATCAAGTCTGTTTCCCATATTCTCTGTGCCAGGACAGGATAGCTCTTGAATCCTGCAGTCAAAGTTTTAAAGCCCTTATTCCTGACCACTCAGCAGGCTTTCTGCCACTCATTATTACATAACAGTGGCTTAGAGATTCCCTAAAGCTTAGAGATGATCTTTTAAGTCTGGTTTTCCCCTCTGTTGCCTTGTGTGACCTCATTAGGGTGTTTAGAGTTCCATATGCATGTCCCTCTGTCCTTTCTCTTTTCCTAATTCCAACATAACCCTCTGGGAATTCATAGAGCTATTCTTCTAACTTCCCATGCTCTTCTATGGCTCTGAATCCTTAAGAGTGCCCCCAAACATTCTGAAGCCCTGTCTCTCAACTCCATCCCTCTCCTTCCCAAAATCCATTTCCTACAATCTCAAAATTCCATTTTCTCAAACCTTTTCCAAACTTTATGTCTTTGTCTCTCACCACTACACTCATGCTGATCTCCCTGGTCCTGCAGTGTGACATGATTCTGTCCCCCCAGAGCCCTCACACTTGTTGATCCCTGGACATGAAACATTCTGTATCCCTCCTCATTTATCAGCTTACTCCTGTTTCTCCTTCAAGTTTAGACAACTTATGCATCACTTCCCAGAGAAGGTATTCCTAACTTCCTAAATTCAGTCAGGTTTCCGTCTTGTACATTCTGCCCCACCCTACTTAGCTCCTTGCTACTCCAGTCTGATCTGTAGACCAGCCTGCAGCATTGGCATCATTTGGAAGTTTGCCAGAAATACAAAACCTTAGGCCTCTGCCCCAGATTTACTGGACTAGAATTTGCAGTTCAGTATACTCCTCAGATGATTTAAATACACAGTAAAGATTAAGAAACCCAACCGTTTCAAAACACCTCTCACATTTGCAATGGCATGACTGGAATTCATTTTGTTAAATACAGATTTCCTTCATGTGAAGGTGAGCTCCATGAGGGCAAAGACCTTATCTGTCATTTGTACTGCTTTACAGAATAAACACTCAGAAGTAATAAACACTCAGAAGTAATTATTGAGCAATCAACACATTTTACAGATTTCGTATATAGCAGAAAAAAATCATAAATTCAAATCATCATAACATCCTGCTGAAGATGACATATTGCTATAAATTTTTTTAAATCTGTATTTTCTCCAAAGGCTAAAATGCTGTAATTATGAAAGTACCATACACAGAGCATAATATTTTATGCTGTATTCAATTACATATAAAATGTAACTCTGAATTCTGTCATGTATTAAAATTTTAAGAGTTAAAAAAATATGCAACAGATGTTCTACCAAATGATTACACCTAAAAAATAAATGGATTCTAGTTAGTGCACAAAAGACAATGCCTCTTTCAATATGGTTTGTTGTTAGCTGTGACACTGAAACCAAATAATTTTTTTTTCTTTTGGCAATATGATGAGAGGCAACACTACTTTCTTCTACCTCTCAAAATGCATGTATATGATTGAGACTTAAATCTGCAGTTGGCATCTTGTTCCATTAAAGTTCCACAAAAAGTGCTATAAGAGAGTGAGAGTTTATTTTTTCCATCAGCCTTAATGAAAACTACTTGCTTCTAATCGCTACTACCACCATGAAACACTACATTAAGCAATAACTATTTCAGATATTATTAAAGGCATACTTGGTGGACTAAAACAAGATGAATTTTCTCTCTAAGATTATCATTGTTATTAAATCAAAGCTTCTTGAACAGTACAAAAGTTGGGGTTGCTGTTTTTGGCATGTTCTCTCCAGCTGGGTGTGAGATGGATTTTTAAAATTGTTCAGATTCAGTGACACAACTATCAAATCAACTTTGATTTAATAAGACACTTTCCTTGCATGAGCCCATAGTTCCTCTTTGATTTTGTTTCTCTGAGCAAATCTTGATGATTTTTTCTTTCACCTTATACTTACATTTCAGATGACAGGGCAGTTCAGTTTCTGAATCACTGGCCTGGAACCTTGATTAGAATCCTGCCGCACTGCTTGACTAAAACGTCTTCTCAAATTATATCAGAAGCCTAAAAATGAGAAGTGCTCAGTAACATACATTTAGTAATTGGAATTTCTGACAAATTGTGGTTAAGACACTCTCCTACTGAAGTTTCCATAGGTCCCCTTCAGCTTACACTGCTCCTGATTGAGCAATGACGGGATTGCTTCCTCCCCAAGAGAAAATGTGGGACCAGAAAAATACCCACCTTGTCAGGATTATAGTCATCAAGTCTGTTAGTCAACACTTGTGATATCAAGGAAAGTAGATTTAAAGTTCTGCATTCCCCTGCTCACTGGAAATTTTGCTTTTCATTTCAAAATGGAATCTACTATGTCAGCATGCTTGTGTCATCGTTATGCAAAAGTTTAAGTGGAATCATCACACAGTATGCCTTTTGTTGGCATTTCATATTTTATACTTCTCAGGATAATGTTGGAACACACATTGAAAAATCTCCAAAATCAGGAATTTCTGAGTCATTTCATATTCTGTCCTATGCTACCTTATGTCATTGTCCTCTCACACACAGCTAGGCTTATTAGCTGCAGCAGTGAAGTATTATTTCCACCTATTATTTACTTGTCTGTTGTTTAAAATATCTAATTTGCCTTGGCAATCTCTACCAAAAAAATGAGATATTTGTCTGAATTTTTCTAGAAGATCTGCAGCATCAAGGAATTATCTACAGAATTAAAAGTCACATGCATGACTCCCACATTTTTTGCCCACTTGTCAGTTTCTTTTACTGTGTCCCTTGATCTGGTTAATCTGCAATATGTTCCATCTTTATGGCTTAGAAACTAGAAAAATATGGCTATGCCAAACATCAGACAGATTAATTTTGCTAAAGTGAAATGATTGCTGTCTTGTTTGGCATTTGCTGTTGCAACATAGAGATGATTTTAATGGTCCACTGAAACTCTTAAGGAGGCTGGTAGCGCAGCTCTGACTCATGGGGCACTACCATGAATATGGTGGGCGCTTCAATCAGTTGAGTGTGGCTGTTGAAACACTCCTTAAAAAATGATCTAAATAAGATCTGCATTTTATTACAAAAAGAAAGCATTTATTCTTACAAATAGGACATCTAAAAATGCATTGACTTTGGCGGCAATGCTGCGCTCAGGTGTAATAAAATTGATGGGCCCATATAATAAAATTTATAGAACCAGAGTGAATTCAATTTATTTGAATATGCTCAGTTATGTTTTTGTTTATTCCCATAGCAGATGTTTAATTTACAAACCAGGCAATTACGACAGCTCTTCCAAACAAATAAGAGCAAATTAGTCAAACGTTCACATCAATTTTTATGTTTATCATTAGTTTTATGTGGTGTCATGAATATTCAGTGGTAAGACAAACTATCATTATGATACCTGGAAAACCTCAAAATGATGTTTTGCAGCTCTAAGTGCTATTTCTCCTTTTTGATAAAGCTATTAATGTGTGTTGTCTCTTATTACGAGTTGGGCCTATGGCTGCAATGGAAAAGCATTCACTCTTTCTGAGACCATGAACATTCTAATTAATGCACTAGTAGCATCTTTGTGGAAAGTGTGTGAAAGTGTATTAATGATCATATTTTGATTTTTACTATTCAGATAATGATGGTTTTGGTATTCTGAACAATTACCATGTAGATTTTTCTCTTTGATTTTATAAAATTTCTATTTTACTTAAAAATAGCTCAAAATGCATTATTTCTAAGATTAATTTGCTTCCTCTTCTTTGAAACACTTTTCATTATACCACAGGAAAGTTTTGATTTTTCAAACATCAGACTTCTAGAGGCTCTTACCAGGAATCTATACATAGGAAGTGTTCATATGAAGCTGTTTATGAGGGAAGATCACACATACCAGTTTTATTTTTCTTTTTGGTGCTTAAACTGTCAGAATAAAAAGGCTATAGCTCTATTATGAATCAGAAAAGCTATATGGCATCATCCATAAACAAGGAAAAGATATTTCCAGCCTCGCTGCTTTTGAATGGATTGTACTTTCATGAGGACGGCCCTAAAAGCAGTGAAATGTCCTTAATATCCTAACCTAATTCCCACAATGCATTTTTCCAAATCCATTGTAATGGCAGGTCTCCTGTCATTAATCAACATTTGAACTGAAAAAAAAAAAAATAGTACATCAATGAATTAAAATGGCTCTAGAGAGAATAGTTTCAGCAGAAATATTTTCAGTGTAAGTTATATCAACTGTTGAAAGAGAACCTGGTAGAAACATGCTTCTATTGCAAAAGATGCTTTGAACTTTAACATCATATTGTCTGTGTGTGTGTGTGTGTGTGTGTGTGTGTGTGTGTGTGTATTTCTCACTAGCATGCTTTTGTTTTTTTATAGCATCCAAAGTATCATCATTAGTTACAGTATAAATCCCCCATGAGTGTTAACTTTAAAAATAACTTATACACACACACATATGCACACACATATGATCATTATATTTTGAATTTAAATGTAGGCCATGTCAGAAAGTTTGGGAATGTCAAAATCAATATTAATTTAGTATATAGACACCTCTTGAGTTCTTAGTGAGATTTCTAAAGGCATTAGTCATTTTGAATCCAAAACTGAATCAAATTTGGGCTTCATGTTTCTGTAATGTCTACCCAAAAGGTGATTTATAAGAAGTGCATACACACACACACATCCTTTTGATTTGGCTTGTGTTAGCTAGACTATCCCATTTCCATCAATTGGGTTGAGAACAATAAACTCAAAATGACTTTCTTTTTAATTTGGATCTTTAGATTTACCAATAGCAATAATATAAAGGAGATGGTGGGGGTGGGGATGTATAAGGCACAAAAAGAAACATAAACCTTTAGCAAAAGTCACCAGAAATAGATTTCTCACAGTTCTATGTCTAGTATGCAAAAAAGGCAATGCTAGTAATAAAATGCTCCTCAAGAGGAGGAAAAGCTAAGAGACATAGGCACATAGACAGAGAGGGCCAATGATAAATAATTGCATATAAGTGCATCACTAGCCAGTATTCTTTTGGGAATCCAGGAGACAGAAAATGGTACACCACTGGTATTTAGATTACAAAGTTTTACAAAGTATGAATTACTAGCTGTCTTTGCTTTCTCCTAACAGTACTATAGTTTTTCAAATTGAAGGCTGCTAATATTATCTAGTAATCTTCCACATCGGTCTGTTTAAAGAACATAATGGCCTCTGTAAGTAATAGAATGATGTTCTTTGTCTCCAAATTGTAAATCATGAATTTCACATTTATAGTAGCTAGATTAATAATTCTCTTTAATCTTGTCTTGTCTGTGGCCCTCTGAATATGGCTTTCATAGTTTGCCTCTAAGTACTTTGGGCCTTTATATTTTATTTCATCATTGTTCTACACTAGAAATATTTCAATTCTGTAGCCAAAACTTACTACTTTTGTGAAAATGTACAAAACAAAATTCCACATTTTTTCAGGGTTTTTCTATTCTAAATCAAAATTATTAACAGAACTGCAAAATATGCCAATTTAATCTTGTAAGCATTAACATTCTTACAAAGTATGGAAGTTTTTTCATCTAATGCATTGACCACAATTTCAAAGTTAGTCAGATTTCTCAATTGATACATTTTTAGTATCTGAAACTATTGATATTATCTAGGTTGAATTCATTTCCTGTTTTAAACAGTAAATGTGTTTAAGTAAAATAATGGAAATATAGAATAGATGTACATAAAAAATGTTTGCATATTAGAAAGATATTTTAATATTTTTTGACTTTACCAATGAATGAAACTTTTATGTGAAGTTGTTGTTGCTTTTTTTTTATAAAGTAATATTTTAGGCTTATTTTCTTACCTATGTTTCAAAGAAAAAGACATATTATATCTTTACATCTTTATAACATCAACTTTTTAAATTTATTTCTTAATGTATTTTTAAAATTAAAATGGACTTACTTTTTATTTCACTCATTCCTGAAAATGGACAGCAGCAACAACTTTAGAGATACAAAACAGTATGCAAGAAGGAACACCAGACAAAGAATGTGGATTGTTAAATCAAGTTACATAAATTCTCATTCTTCATGCATTTATTTATTCAATATTGAGTTGGCACTTATTTAACTAATTATTTACTTTGCACTTGCTGTTTTCTAGATAAGGGGCTATCAATATAAATGCTTACCCTCCTTTAACTTGCTGAGGTCAAAGTACTGTGTGGGAGATATACTCACAAAACAGTGTGGTGTGGGGAATGGACTCACAATATGAAAATCGGTGGAGCAAAGTCTTGTGCATCTCAGTTTCCTTAGCTTTGGCATCAAAGGCAATACTGGATGTTTCTAAAACACCTGACAGCTTTTACATTCTCTAGTTTATAAGATCAACTACTCTTTGAATTATTAGTTTTCAAAAGTAAATAAAATCAATAGTCTAAAGATTAAACACCATACTTAGCAATTATATACATTTACCTTTTTTATATATAGTTTATCCCATTTTGAATGTTATGAAATGTATTTGCAGTTCTCTCCTAATAATGTCTTTAAAAAGCAATTATTACTGATCTGAATTTATTAGATGTCACGAATATAAACATTATCATTTTCAAAGATAAATATAAAATTCAAAATGAGATAATCAAAATGAGATGTTTCTATTTTACTAGATATATTTATATGCCATTATTTAAATACTGTAATAATATTTTGGACTACATCTGCTCAGTGGAATAAAGTAGAAAACATTATGCTAAAATTAAAAATAACATTTTTGCTGTCAACAGTAGTTTTAAAATAAGGAATTGGTCTTTTTTCCCCTCCTTTTTATACTGTTTCTGCTTTATGTCTACTTCTCGTTGACCCTCTATGAATTAGTTTCCCAAGCTTCCTTGCTCTTAACCCTTGTTTCACTTTTATGTAAATAAAAAATGCACATATTTTAAAATAATTATTTAAACTAGTTCATTAACGTTGCTTTTTCTAACTTGATTTTTTAAAGGTCAAACAGCCACATGATATTGAAGTTGTAAGGAACTTTGGAGATCATCTGGAGTCATTCTCTTTTAAATGTCACTGGCAGGCAGTAATCTCATTCTTTCTGAAATAATGTGGGTGAAAAAGAGTTCAGCCTTTTCACTGATGGTCAGCGCTAATTGCTAGAATAAGTTTCTTTGGCTTTACTAAGGTCTGCTTTGGGAGAGAAAAAGATAAGAAGTGATGTTCTCTTACTTCTAAATGTTCAAGTTAGTGAGGGGCATATTTTTGTAAACACTTATTGACAGTAGCCAAGAGACAGCGAGAAGAGCCATTTCTAACTGAGGTATAATGCCACAGGAGCCCTGGGAGAGGGTGAAGGATCCCACAGCACTTCTGCATGAGGGCAGGGGAGATCCCCCGGGTTGAGGCATCTTGCAATAAAGACCTTGAAGAGAATGGGCAGGTTTTAGAAAAATGATGTTTAAGGAAAAAGCATTCCATTTAGGGGGAATAAAGGGAATAGGGTGTTGTTTAGAAATAATGAGAGTAAGTGCCCTTGTGTGAATGAAGGCAGCAACAGAATGAATACATATGAAGAAATATAATATTAAAAAAGTAAATTTATGCCAGGTCACAGATAATCACAAATGCTCTCTAATCGTTCTTCACACTTATCTTTCCTCTCTTCCTTCCTCCTGCCACAACCTATATTCCCCAAGTTCCAAGTAGTTTACTTTCTAGCACAGTGATTTTCAAACTTTGTTATTGTGCTTCTTAATCAGTTAAAATACTGTAAGCTTCTATTTAGAAACTTTATATATGTATCATCTATCACTTACTAGATGGGAAAATTACTTAATCTCATGGGTGTCAATATTCTCCTCTGAAAATGGGCTATTACAAAAACACTTAC
This sequence comes from Cynocephalus volans, assembly GCF_027409185.1. Lineage (NCBI taxonomy): Eukaryota > Metazoa > Chordata > Mammalia > Dermoptera > Cynocephalidae > Cynocephalus > Cynocephalus volans. The sequence goes on along the minus strand of NC_084464.1, from coordinate 116,854,621 downwards.
ACAATAAGATGATCCTGGGAGGATTAAGTGTATATATACGAAAAAAAAAAATTCTTACAGCTGTGACTGGCAATAAGTAAGTACTTATTTGATATTTAGCTATTTTTAGTAATGTTACTATTAATAGTATTGTTATTAGAAATAGTAGTATTACTTGAATAAAATATTAAATTTATAAAACAAAATTAAAAATGTAAACTAAACTACCATAGATTGAAAACAAACAAAAAAGTTTCCACTGTTCTAGGATCTGGGAAAGTCATAAAGGATTTTGACCAGAAGAATAACATGTTTTATTATACATTTTCCTTCCCTAATTTGTCTTTGAGACAAAAGAACATCCCATCCCTAAAGCTGGTAATTTACAGCAGAAGATTGACTGGCAAAGTTACTTACCAGCCCAGCTAGATTTTAGCAGTCCTCAAACCCAAAGGAATAGCTCTGGACATGCTCTGTTTGATCTCCCAACAACCCGAGTCAGTTTTCTTCTGTCAGTTTTAAAGAGTTGGTTCTCCTCCAACAAAGCTGGGTTACTTTGTGAATTACTTTATGTAAGGGGTCATGTTCTCGTTTATTATCTTTGCTGTGAAATGAAAAGACCAACTTAAGGAACTGGCTTACTTGCAGGAGTTAATTTTCCTTTCATAAAGAAAACTGTCTAACAGAGAGAGAGAGAGAGAGAGAGGGAGAGAGAGAGAGAGAGAGAGAGAGAGAGAGAGAGAGAGAGAGAGAGAATGTATTAGTTACTCACCTGAACTGTCTAATTCTAAATCTTGACTCCACCCTCAGAAATGCAACATGGAGCAAATGAAGCTCCTTTGCTTTTGTTTCTTCATTACTAAAATAGGGACAGAACCTACATACCTCACAGTGTTGTGTGAGGATTATTTCAGGTGATCTATGCAGGTGCTTAGAACAGTAGCTAGCACACATTGGCCATTATTTTGTTGTTATATAGTTAAAACTATGTTGATACAATGTAAATACTTCTGATTTCTAAATTTACTATAGTTATAATGTAGGTAGATTTTACAGTTGGGATATGGGTAATGTGCAGAGAAATATACAGAAACATTTAACAAACATAAGGTAGAACTGTTGTAATAGACTGATGACAGTTACTCCTAAACCAACTCTGACCATCCAGCTTCTGCAGGACATCTTCTTCTGTGTTTATTATTTTATTCAATTAGTATTTATTATGTACCGGATGTGTGCCAAGCATTGTGCTTAGGCTAAGGATATGTGCTGAATAAGCCACAGATTCTAGTGGGAATTCCAGTAACTGATGTATTTATCCATTTGGGCCACGTATTACAGACCCATTGTTACAGTGATATTAAGGACCAGGGAACATATTATACAAAATTGAGATTTTTAATGGTTTACTTTTAACTGCTGCTATAATAAATGTTTTTAAAACAACAAAGGGTGTTCTTGGCCACTGTACATTTCTGTCTTACTTATCCATATATCCCATACACATGGAACATAGCAGGTACTCAGGAAATATTTGATGAAAGGCAGAATTATAAAACACTAAAATAATTCTCTGGGGAAAGGGCTGGTCTGTAGCATTTGCTGGCTAATTTTTTATTTTTCTGGTAAGAAATTCACCACGGCTGTTATCAAAGCTACCAATGTGTGACATCAGTTGACTTGTATTTCTGAAAATTTATCAATCAGTTCTCACAAGCTGTTCTAAACCAACTTCAGCTAAAATATATATGAGTTTACTCCTGGTTAAATTCAAAAACCAGAAGCCATTATATACGTACTGCCTCAATTTGAAATTGTAGGATATTTTTTCAGATTATTAGACACCTTTTAACCAAGAAGTCTCAATATAAAGTGTCAAAATTTTGAAAATTTAAACTTAATCCTCACAACAAACCCCTGGTGTATATTTAATAGTTTTACCTATTTCACAGGCAAGAAAACTGAGGCATAGGGCAGTTAAGTAACTTAAGTCACATAGCTAGTAAATTGCAGAGCTGAAACTCCTCCACTAGTAACTTGCCTCCAAAGCCTAAACTCATAATCATCACGCTATATTGCCTCCTGAGTAAATGATAGAATACATATTGCTTCTTCTCAAATTTAAAGGGTTTGATGATTGATAGACCCCTTGTTGTTCTAGTCTTTCTGTTTTGTTTTGTTTTGATGAAACATTTTAATAGGCAGGAGATAGATAATCAGAGCCAGGATGAAAACTAGAGACTGTGGAACCTTTGGAGATTTGGCTCGGGAAACAGTCGCAATAGTTATTTGTCTAGGAGAGAAACCAGTTAAATATTTAGAAGCCTAGCAAAATAGTATAAATCGCTTTTACATACCGACAATTCAGTTATATTACAAGCCACATAAGTCCTCAACTGTGCCTACCTAGGAACCAGAAATCTCACAGTAGTTGGGAAAGTCTTTAACCTCGGTCCCACAACATGTACAGTCAAGAGAGGTTGTAATGAGTAACCTGCAATAATTACTAAGAGCTAAATTTTAAATTTCCAATGCTGTCTTTCAGATTCTTTTAATTTATATCACCATTAGCCTAAAGTGAAAGATGACTTTTCCACATGTTAAATCTGCCCCATTTGGACTTTCTGCTCTTCTGCATCAATTGATTTTTTTGATTTGTGAACAGTCTGAATGTATTATTCATGTGTTTATAGAATGTTCACCCAGCAAGAGACCTAGATATGTTTGGGAAATACAGTAAGTTGTGGAAAAACATATATTTTAAGCTTGTCAGTTAGATCCCCCAGGGCCTTTCTCTCTTTCACTCTAGAACTGAATTTTTACTCTAGTTAAATATTATTTACTGCCTCAGATTAACCATTATAGAAACTTTTTCTACATTAGTAGCAGCCTTGTAACATGGAAGTCTTCAATATATGATACCAAAATAGTTGAAACTTTTAAATAAAATATCTGTGCTGTACTCGTTATTGTTATCACAGGAACATCTAAAAATGTACAGTAAAATCCTCATATAAGAGGCTTTCACAAGATTTCAGTTGTAGCCAAAAATAAATCAATTTCCTTGCACAATAGTATTTCTGAATGCATCTCTTACATCTTTGCTGTCCTATTCTTCTCCAGTGTGTAAGCAGAAGCTAGTGGGGTTCGAGAAGGCAGCCACAGCCAAACAATTTCCATGTGAGGACCCAAGGCACCTAGAACTCAAATCTTGGAAGGATATCAAGGTTAAATAAAGCCTGGATACAAATCTAAGACAGGTATGCCAAATGGATGAACAAGAGAGCGGGGCTAATGTGTCAGTATGGACATTCTAGAAATGTGGGGAGAGTGAGAAATAAAGAGTAGCACAGCAGCTTCCGAGGTATCTGTAAGAGCCTTCTTTGTGGGGTGGCAAATACTCCTGAGGTTGCCCCAGGTTTGAGACAATGTGTCATTCTTCTGCAGACAATTTCCTCAACATTGAGCAAAGACTTAGACGGAATGGAAGATGCCAGGATGTGGCTAAATATATGTGGGTGAGAAGATTTCAAATGGGAAGATGGTGACTTAAATTTATGTCTTTCCTCTCCTTCTCCAACTTTAGTCTGGCCACCAACTAACTTTCCTTGGAAGTTCAGGGCTAGAAGTATGATGGTGGTGCCTAGAGGATGTTTTTAGTGACCCAAGATTTCCTGAATCCATATGGAAAGAGCCAATGCTCAACGTAACTTTAATTTCTCTCGTGGTTGCCCAGAGAACTTGGCCACTGAGTACTTTATTTTTCTGAGAGGATAGGTGTATCACGTAAGAGGAAAGGTTGATTTCCAGTGTCATCCCTTCTAATTAGCATTCATTTTTATCCCTATGTCTCCTTAATTTGTTCCTGTCCTTCCACACCTCTGGTTGTACAAGTTTTATTCTCCTTTCAAGATCTAGTTTCAATACCATTAAAACTCTTTCATGGCAGCAGGGACATAAGACCATCTAAGTATCAATCCTTGTTCTACTTCTTACTAGCTATATAATCATGCATGAGTTCGTTAACCTCTGTGTGTCTCAATTTCCTCCTATTGCTATATGGATGATTATGAGTTAATGCATATAGATGCTTTGAAGAGTGGCTGGCACTAAGAAGCCACTTAAGTGCTAGCTAAAAATGGTACTATTATGATTATTGTTTTATCTCACCTCTCTCTTGGGAGATTAAGATGAGAATCCATGCTTGATTCTCATGCTTCTCAACCCAGAGGAAGAGAAAACTCTACAGTTGTTAGGTGGAGCAAAATTGACCATATCCCTTAGGCTGTCCTCTCAACACATTAGGCCCCAGCAAGTGAACATCACAGACATGAGCATGTGCTCTGCAGGCATGTTATTCATTCAGCACTTCTCTGAATACCTAAATGCAAGTCTGCACCATATAATTTTGTACTCAATTTTATTCTCTCTTTTGTTGTTTATTATATTATTTCAAATATTAACAATAAGTAAAGAAATACTGTTTACTCATTGTGGTTTGATTACTGCTAAAGATTTTAAGTACAGTATCACACTTAATGAATGATCTCACTGTTTTGAAAAAGTGAGATTCAGAGAGGTAAAGTAATGGATTGGTGATTCCAAAGTTACAAGGTGGTGGAAATTGTGTTCAAAGTCAAGTCTGCCTGATCACTGAGGCTTTGCTTAGAACTCCTGGCATGATCACTATGTCCCAAGACTGAAAGCTCCCTGAAAACAGTAACCATGCCTTCTACTGCATGACTTCACTGAGCTGAAGATGTCAGGTGATATTAATTAACTAATCTTTGAATCTGTGAATGTTTAAAAATGAACATGATTAAATTTTGTCCCAGGTGAAGAACCTTAGTATCACAAACGTAGTTTTAAATGAGGGCACACAATTTTGGTTGCCCACTACAGGAATCAATTTTCACATGACTGGAATTGTTTATATATGATCCAGATAAAAGACAAGGGAAAGAGTAGAGTCTATCCTACACCTAAACTTATAGGGGGAAAAAAAGCAGTTTCAAGTCAATCATCAAGATGGCAAAATAGATGTATCCAACATCACTCTTCCCCACAACTGACCAATTTAGAACTATTAAAATGCAACAACTGTCAACCTGGGACTGCTGGAGTTCAGGGGAAGAGGAGGAGAGACCCACAGAGTACGCAAAGGCAAGAGAAGCCACAGCCAGTGGAAGAAGGAACTGCTCTGGCCATTCAAGACCTGGCTGCTGCAGGGCCAGCCTTGTGAGAGGTGGGAAGAAGCTGCAACACATGCAGAAGGAGCCAGCAAAAGCCACAGTTGAGCCCTTTGCATGAAGTTGCCTGGAGTCTTTAGGGGAGAAGAGGGCCTTTAGAGCACACCATACCATCCCCCAGGCCAGTGAGTCAAATAACAGGGTTCCCATGTACCCACATAGAAGCAAAGAGCCACAGCTGAATGAAGAAAGGAACCACCCAGAGGCTTGTGAGTCATCATGATGGACCTGAATGTGATCCATCTGGAAGGATTTGGAGTGCAGGAGGGAGGCTGGGCTGCTGGGAGAATGACGGGGAACAGAATAGACATCTGATCTGCCTTCTAATTGGTACAGACCCACTCACTGGAGATTGGTCAAGGTGATAGAACTTCAGGGCATGCAGTTTGCTGAAAGTTCTCAGTCTCAGGCCAGAATTTCCACACAGTCCATGTATAGGTGAAGTCACAAGACCTGGAAGTGATTAAAAGACCAGCAAGTAAAGGCCAGTCCACACAAAATTCTTCCCCAGAGAATCAGCACCAAAACATTAATTTAGCGCTACCACGGAGCTCAAGTGCTGGTCCCCACAGTAAGTTTCCCCAATTTTGGGGAAAATAAATAAAGCCACAGACCAAAGATAAAGCTCTGATATTAGCCTATAAAGGTCTAATACCACCAAAGAACACCTATAAAACCTAGAAGAGGTAGAAGTCTCCTTCAATGCCCAGACATCAATGTAAAGATGCAAAGATGGAGGAAGAACAGAGAGATTTGACACCAACAAAGGAAACAAACAAAACACCAGCAATGGACCCAGAGGAATAGTGGGTTTATGAAAGGTTGACAGAGAATTCAGAATAATGCCCTGTTCAGGGAGTCAAAAGAAAATACAGATAGAAGATTAAATAACATATGGAAAACAATTCAGGAGCAGAACAAGAAACTTGACAAAGGAACTGAATCAATTAAAAAAACTAGAAATTCTAGAAATAAAGAATACATTATCTGAAAAAAAATCAATAGAAAACTCCAACAACAGGAGGAAAGAATTAGTGAGCTTGCAGACAGAACATACAAAATTATCAAATCAGAGGAACAAAAAGAAAAAATGAATAAGCAAAAATGAAGCAGAAATACAGCAAATATGAAACTCCTTCAAGCAAAATAACCTCCACATAATGGGAATACCCAAAGTAGAGGAAAAAAGAAGAGATGTAGAAAGCATATTCAAAAAGATAATGGCTGAAAATTTCCCAAGTATGGAGAAAGATGAAGACATCCAGGAACAAGAAGCTCAGATGTTGACAATCAAATTAAATCCAAGGAGGAACACTGCAAGGCACATCATAATAAAATTATCTAAAACCAGAGATAAAGAAAGTATACTGAAAGCAGCAAGAGAAAAGAAACAGAAAACATTCCACGAAGCCCCAGTACATCTCTCAGTGGATCTCTCAGTAGAAACTTTACAGGTGAGACATGAAGGGGATGATATATTCAGGGTGCTGAAGGAAAAAGACCTTCAGCCAGGAATTCTCTATCCAACAAAACTAACCTTCATATATGAAGGAAAAATAAAGTCTTCCCCAGACAAACAAAAGCTAATAGAATTTTTCAACCGTAGATCTGCCTTAGAAGAAATGCTAAAGAGAATTTTTCAGAAGATTATTCTAAGGAGTAGCAAGAAAACATATGAAGGTACACAATTCATTAGTAAAGTTAATTTGCAGAAAACCTCAGAATTCTCCAATGTCACAAGGGTGTTGAATAAACCATGTACAACCTTCATATGAAGACTAAAGGACAAACCTAACAGGATGCTAATGTGTACAACAACCATATAAGAGCAATATTAAAAGATGTAACTTGAAACAACAAATTGTCAAAAAGTGGGGGAAATGACACCAATGTGTAGAGCTGGCTTTGTTTTCTTTTCTTTCTTAGATATCAAAGTTAAGTTGTTATAAGTCAAAAATATTCTGTTATAAGTGTAACATGTTTTTTATAAGCCTCATGGTAACCATAACACAAAAACTTATGAAAGTCATACTAAAATTAAATAGTGAGAAATCACAATACACTGCTAGAGAAAACCACCAATCATGAAGGAAGACAGTGAGATTGGAAAAAAGGTAAAAAGGATCAATAAAACAACTAGAAAAAAAGGAACAAAGGCCGACCCCGTGGCTCACTCAGGAGAGTGTGGCACTGGGAGCACAGTGGCGCTCCCACCACAGGTTCGGATCCTATATAGGGATGGCCGGTGCGCTCACTGGCTGAGCGTGGTACGGGCGACACCAAGCCAAGGGTTGTGATCCCCTTACTGGTCACAAAAAAAAAAAAAAAAAAAAAAGACACACACACACATACAAAAAAAAAGAAAAGAAAAAAAGGAACAAAATGGAAGTGACAAGTGCGTGTATATCAATAACAACTCTAAATGTAAACAGATTAAATGCTCAATTAAAAGACAAAGCCTGGCTCAATGGATTATAAAACAAGAAACATCCATATGCTGCCTACAATAAATTCACTTCACCTATAAAGACGCACACCATCTGAAAATGAAGACATGGAAAAAGATATTTCATGCAAATGGAAAACAAAAAAGAACAGGAGTAGCTATACTTATATCAGTTGAAATAGACTTTAAGCCATGGAAAGTAAAAAAAAAAAAAAAAAAAAGATAAGATCATTATATAGTGATAAAGGGATCAAGTCAACAAAAATACATAACAATTCTAAATATATACACATCCAACTTTGGAATACCCAGTTATATAAAGCAATTGCTGTTAGACCTAATAAGAGAAATTGACTCCAACAGAATAATAGTTGGGAACCTTAACACCCCATGTTCAGCAAAGAACAGATCATCCAGACAGAAAATTAACCAGGAAACATGAGAATTAATTTGTACTCTAGGCTGGTTGGACCTAATGGAGATATGTAGAACATTTCACCCAACAGCAGCAGAGTATACATTCTTCTCAGCAGCACATGCCAAGTTCTCTAGAATAAGTCTCAACATATTTTTTAAAAATTGAAATCTTGGGCCGAGCCCGTGGCGCACTTGGTAGAGTGCTGCGCTGGGAGCGCGGCGACTCTCCCGCCGCGGGTTCGGATCCCATATAGGAATGACCAGTGCGCTCACTGGCTGAGTGCTGGTCCCGAAAAAGACAAAAAAAAAAAAAAATTGAAATCTTATCAACTACTGTGTTTGACCACAATGAAATAAAACTAGAAATCAACAACTGAAAAGACACTACAAACAGTACAAACACATAGAAATTAAGCAACATGCTCCTGAACTATGAATGGGTCAGAGAGTAAATCATAATGGAAATTTAAAAATTCCTGGAGACAAATGAAAATGAAAACATACAAACCAGAATCTGTAGGATACAGCAAAAGCAGTTATAATGGTGAAGTTTATAGCAAAAAATGTCTACATCAATAAAGAAAGAATTCAAATAAACAACATAATGTTACACCTCAAAGAAGTGTTAAAATAAGAAATAACCAAAAACATAATCAGTAGGAGAGAAATAACAGAGATCATAACAGAAATAAATGAATTAGAAATTTAAAAAACAATACAAAAGATTGATGAAACAAAGACTTGGCTTTTCTAAAAGATAAAACTGATAAACTAATGCAGAGAAAAAGAGAGAAGACTTACATAAAATCAGAAATGAAAAATTAGATATTACAACTGATACCATAGAAATACAAAGGATCATTAGTGACTGCTATGAACAACTGAATGTGAACAAACTGGAAAAGCTAGAAGAAATGGATACATTTCTGGACACATAGAACTTAGCAAAACAAACCAACAACAAGTAATGAGATTAAAGCAGTAATAAAAAAAATCTACCAACAAGGAAAATGCAAGGACCAGATGACTTTACTGCCGAATTCCACCATACACTTAAAGAGGAACTAATATCAATTCCTCTCAAACTCTTCCAAAAAATTGAAGTGGAGGGAACATTTGTACCAGGCCAACATTAACCTCACACCAAAACCAGAAAAAGACACAGTAAAGAAAGAAAACTGTAGACCAATATCCCTAATGAACAATGTGAAGATCCTCAACAAAATACAAACAAACAGAATCCAACAACACACTGAAAAGATCATTCACCATGATCACGTGGGATTCATCTCAGGGATGCAAGAATGATTCAACATATGCAAATCTATGAGTGTGATGCATCACATCAACAAAATGATAGAGAAAACGCAAATGGTCATTTCCAGAGACATAGAAAAGGCACTTGATAAAATCCAACACCACTTCATTATATAAAAAACACTCAACAAATTAAGTATAGAAGGAATATACCTAAACACAGTAAAGCCCATGAATGACAAACCAACAGCCAAAATCATACTGAGCACACATGAATTAGAGGCTTTTCCTCTTAGATCTGGAAAAGATAAGCATGCCCACTATCTCCACTTTTATAGAACATAATACTGAATGTTCTAGCCAGCACAATAAGGCAAGAGGAAGCAATAAAGGGAATTCAAATTGGAAAGGAGGAAGTCAAACTATCCCTATTTGCAGATGGCATGATTATGTAAATCGAAAACCCTAAAGACTCGGCCCCAAAGTTCTAGTGAAAACTCACTAGAACTAATAAATGAATTCAGTGTAGTGACAGGATACAAAAATCAATAGCTTTCCTATATGCCAATAATGAAATAGCTGGAGAAGAAATCAAAAAAGTAATTCCATTTACCATAATTACCAAAAAAATGAAATACCAAGGAATAAATTTAACCAAGGAGGTGAAAGTCCTTTTCAATAAACACCATAAAACATTGGTGAAAAAAATTGGAGGACACAAATAAATGGAAATATAACCCATGTTCATGGGCTAGAAGAATTAACATCATCTAAATGTACATATTACCCAAAGCAATCTAAATATTCAATGCAATCCATATCAAAATATCAATGAAATTCTTCACAGAAATGGACAAAAAAATCTTAAAATTTGTGTGGAACCACAAAAAATTTTGTATAGCTAAAGCAATCTTGAACAAAAAAGAACAAAGTTGGAGGCATCACACTTCCTGAGTTCAAAATATACTATAAAGCTATAGTAAACAAAACAGCATGGAACTGGGATACAAATAGACAAATAGACCAATGAACAGAATAGAGAGCCCAGAAGTAAACCCACACACATACAGCCAACTGACTTTTGACAAAGTTGCCAAGAATATACAATGGGGAAAAGACAGCCTCTTCAATAAATGGTGCTGGGAAACCTGGATATCCACATGCAGAAGATTGAAAGCAGATCTCTATCCCTCACCATACACAAATACCAACTCAATATGTATCAAAGACCTATATTTGAGGTTGAAACTATGAAACTACTGGAAAAAAAGAGTAGGGTAAATGCTACATGAAATGGAAGTGGGCAGCAATTTTTTTGAGTGAGACTACAAAGGCACAGGCAACTAAAGCAAAAATACACAAATGGGACTACATCAAACCGGAAAGCTTCTTTACACTGAGGAATACTCGCAACAAAGTGAAGAGACAAACTACAGAAGGGGAGAGAGTGTTTAAAATCTACACATCAGGTAAGGAGATAATATCTATAATACACAAGGAACTCAAACAACTCAACAGCAAAAAATCAAATAACCCAATTAAAAAATGGGTAAACCTGAACAGACATTTCTCAGAAATTATACAAATAGCCAACAAGCACATGGAAAAATGCTTGAAATCACAACATCAGGAAAATGCAAATTAAAACCATAGCGAGATATCATCTCACCCCAGTTAGAATGGCTATTATCAACAAGACAGAAAATAACAAATGCTGGTGAGGATGTGGAGAAAAGGGAACATCTCTCCACTTTACATTGTTGGTGGGAATATAAATTGATATAGCCATTGTGGAAATCAGTGTTGAGGTTCCTAAGAGAACCAAAAATTGATCTTCCTTAACACCCAGGTATCCCCACTTCTGGGTTTATACCCAAAGGAAATGACATCAATGTATCAAAGACATCTGCACTCCCATGTTCATCACAACACTATTCACAATAGCTTAGAGATGTAATCAAGCTAAATGTCCATCAATGGATGAAAAAATTGTGGTATGTATACACAATGGAATACCATTCAGCTATAAAAATAAATCATATCCTATTGTTTGCAGCAACATGGATGGAACGAAAACCATCATGTTAAGTGAAGTAAGTCAAGCACTGAAAGATGTATATCACATGATCTCACTCATATGTGAAATCTTAAAAAACAGGGGGGTGGGGGGTGTCATAGGTGTAGGAAGCAGAATAATGGTTGCCAGAGGCCAGGAGGGGAGGGGAATGTGGAGGAGGAAAAGTGGCAGCTCAGGGATACAAATTATGCTCTCTACCCTAAGTGAATTATTGTGCAGTATATGCATATATTGAAATAACACACTGTACCCCAGAAATATGTACATGTAAATATTAAAATTTAAAAAAAAATTAAAAATCATTTTCTGTGAAATCTGCTTCTTTCTCAATTTAGTTGCCATTAAAAGTAGAAAAGTGTTGTCCAGTGCTTTCTTTGATTTCTACCTATCATCATCCATCATTATGCCTCCAGATCTATTGGCTGCCTGCAAATGAACTGCCTGACACTCTGGATGCTGTCCCAGAGATGCCCACCTGATGACTGAGCTGAGTCTGCATCTCTTCTTCTTCACAATCTGATCTTCCTCTTCCCTGCTCAACTCTCTTATGGACACACTCATAACCAGATGCTGTAGTACTGATCCCCCACCCACAGTCTGATTCACCTTTGATGTTTTCTTAGGTCCTGTCTCCATGCCAGGTGATACTCATTCAGTGTCTTCTCTACCAGATCACTTTTAGGTGTTGATTTGCTATGTGCACTATTTAGCTGGCTGTCATTGGATTTATTTGTGTAACATGTGAGGCATAGAGATTATATTATACTCCGATGAATCGTTTAATTCTACTATTCTTGAAACTTAATTGCACATAACCACCGCTCTTGGCATTTTTATTTGGATGTGATGCTTTTTCAGCATTGGCTAAGAAAGAAATATTTGCTTTCCTATGAGATTTGCATTTCTTCTCCCAGAAAAGAGGTGCTGAAATTATTTATAATAGAGATTTTCTGCAATTTTGCATAAAGCCCATGAGAGTTACATTTCTCACAGGTTTGCTTTCTGCCTATAATTTCAAATGTGGTTGACACAGAGTTTATATTTGTGCTGAAAAGGCTGATTTCAAAACTCTAATCTTTTTCCTGGGAATATTGTAAAATGCTGCATTCATCACCAATCTGGATCATTACAATGAGAGCCAACACTCATTAGGCACTTACTACAAGTCAAAACTTATGGTTAGTTATTTATATGCCTATTTCATTTAATCCAAACAACAACATTTTGGTCAGGTACCTTATCCTCATTTTATGAAGACAAAACAGACTTGGAGAAATTACTTTTCTTACTCAGTGTCACTCAGCTGGTAAGTATCAAAGGTCAGACTCACACACAGATCTCTCTACAAATGAAATATTTGCTCTCAGCCATTACACTAATAGTTGTACAACATTGCTTTGGTGCAATGTTTCCTCTAAAAACAGACTTTATTAATCAGAAGGATTACTGCTTAAAAGTGCTCCAGTTCAAGATCCAATATAGACATTGGTTTTACCATGTCTCTAGAGAGACTTAGTTAAAAAACAGTCAGTTGAACATTTTTACACATGTGATCTAGGATTGCCAATAAATTTTGAAAGTGGAATGTTCTTAATCCTTATTATTTTCAATTATTAAAATCATTCATATAAACCTCAAATGAAGTTATTGTTATAAAATTTTATTTAATTAACTGCATTTTATTCTTTTACCTCTGCTATGTTCAAGAATAATGACAATGGTGCCCTAAAAAGAAAATATAAATATGATAAAGACATCAATTTCTACAACATAATTTTTAAACTTTAAACCTAAAAAACAAGATAAATAAGATGAAGTGCTGGTTATTTATAACATTATTCTAGTTTAAAGAGGAAAAAAGTTAGCCTAACTCTGATAACTGATTACTTCTGTAGATTTGTTTCTACAATATGCACATTTCAAATACCACAGTGGCATGAGAGAATATTCCAAAAGAGATTAATCTAAAAAAAAAAAGAAGAAAAAGAAGAGCTGTTCAGGAACAAAATGAAAATATGTCTTTATAATCATAATGTTCAGATCCAAATTTCTAATAAATCAAAAGATGTATTAGGAAGGTGATTTTTCATTAGCTAATGCATAGAAAGTATATAACATAATATATTGATCCTAGTTAATACTCAGTTACTGTTCTTTTTTCTTTTTCCAATTACTAAAAGCAATGAAAATACCTTACCCCTGACATTTTTAATTCCTCTTCTCTGTTTGGGTGTGTTTGGTCTCATTGTACTATATTTTATTTAAGTATCTTGTTATTATCTGTATGTCAGTTAGAATAAGGTTAGGGATATTTTGATTGATTTATTTACTACTAGGTGCCTAGTGCCTAGAACAATGTCTGGTCCATAGTAGGTGGTCAATAAATACCACTTAGATGAATAAATTTGCTTACTTTATAAGAACATATTCCTCCAGGAAAAATAAATTCAGAAACAGTTTTTTTTTTTAAACACTACATGTGAAGAAAAAGTCAGAATGAAAGGATATTGTTTTTATGGTTGTAAACGTAGTAAAATGAGAACATAAATATGTAGAGATTTTTAAGTAAAAGCAAAGATCTTCAGTGATATAAAAGTACTTTGAGACCGACTTGTATGTAAAAACTAAGCATTGAGCTTGCAAACGCCGTGGGCAGTTCACATCCAGATTTCCCAGTGCACACATTCTTCCTTCATGACCCCAGGGGGCAAGACAGCATCACCTGTTTCACCCTGCAAATGTGAATTGACAGCTCTTTCCTTTAAGGCACGTGCCACTGAGATGCTTTCTTTTTCAATTTAAGAAATACAAATTTAAACTGCATTAGGTAAAATATAGTGAATCTATTTACAGGATTTAAATGCCAGAAGTTATCTAACTAGCATTCTAATCATCATCATCATCACCACCATTGCTGTCATCGTTGCAGTTTTTTGAGAGGAAAGGAGTTCTAAACAACATAAATGTCCCCCACTTTTTGAAAGGAAAAGCAGAAGGAGCATTTACTTCTGGTTTTCTCTTCTCTTGTTATCTTTAATTACTTTTTTGATCATCATGAATTCTAAATCTCTAATCTAATGAGCCTTTAAATGTATATGGAGATAAGAGTATTACTTTTGAAGAAGACAGAACTTCACTTTAATTCCAGCTTTGCTACTTACTTCCATGTTATGTAACCATCTCTGGTGGTTATTCTGTTTGCCCCCTTCCCACCCTTCTCTGTGCTCCTAGGGCCTGAGCTCCATGGAATGCACCACCTGGGGGCCTTGCTTTCTAGCTTGCAGTTAGGTTCAGCCAATAGGAAGCACTAGATGAAACCCAGACAGGGAAAGAAACATGATGTTGAGTATTTACTCCCCTTGTTCCTGCCCAGTCTCCAAGCAGTTCTGGCAGTTCTATTTTCTTTTCACTCATTACTCCTATCTGTATGAGATTCTGCCCTTCTCAGGCTCACAGGGTTCAGGTAACACCATTCCTTCTCTTGCTCTTTTGGGTATGGGACATGACGGCTTTCTGTTATTTTCCTGCCTGGGTGTTTAACCATCTTTCCTAAGTTCCCCTAAGCCTGCCCACCACTCTGTAAATAGTCTTTTCTGTAGGGATTGACAGATACGTCAACCAAAATATCAGTTTCTTTATCCATTAACTGGAGGCAATTTCTACTTTTTGGTTTGCTGTGATGATAAAATAATATCATATATATAAATGATGTAACACAGTGCCTGGCATGTATTAGATGATCTTGGTGGTGACTGTGATAGCTGGCAGGGCTAGTAATACTGATGACTGCTGTTACCTAGCTAGATTAGCAATACTTTTCTCAGTATTTGTTGTTATTGTGTGCATTTCTCAAGTACAGAACACAGAAAAGCAAGATAAGATTACAAATGAAAAATGAAAACAGTCTCTTTTATAACTGTTCTTATAATAATAGTTTTTGTGGCGGAAACAAGACACACATCTTTAATCCTAAGAAGGGGTAGTACTGCAGTCTTAGGTCCATGATGTCACAAAGTACATTTATGAGTTCAATGATGAGTCTAGGTTTCTATGGCTAACCATCATCCAAAATCTTTTCTTCTAAAACTCTATGCACATATAAGGGTACTTCAAAAAGTTTGCGGAAAAGTAGAATTAAAAGTATGTGTTTTTGATCTGCATTTCCCAGATGATTAGTGATGTTGAGCATTTTTTTCATGTGCTTGTTGTCTATTTTTGTCTTCATTGCAGCTCTATGGAATCAACATAAATGTCCATCAACAGACAACTGGATAAGGAAGATGTGCTTAAAAAATAATAAAATACTGCCATTTGCAGCAACATGGATGAGTTTGGAGAAAATTATGTTATGTGAAACAAGCCAGGCACAGAAAGAGAAATACGACATGTCCTCATTCATAAGTGGGAGCTAAGAAAGAAAGAAAAAATGCAATGAAACAATGAACTTTCAGAAGAAGAGAACAGACCTATGGTACTAGAGGTGGGAAAGGGGGAGGGGAAAAGGGGTTAGGGAGTAATTAGGTAAGGGACACAAAGGATAATTATAATTTGTAATGATGAACATGTTAATAATCTTGACTTGATCATCACACACTGTACACAAATACTGATCATCAACTCAGTATCCCATAAATATGTATAAACAAAAACAAATTTTTAAAAAAAGTATGAATCTTTCCATGAACTTTTTAAAGTACCCTCATGTATATTGTTTCCTAAAACTGGTGTGGTGTGTGGGCTGGTGAACTATGTCTAGAAATCCAAATTTATGCTAGGGATATGAGTGCCACTCTGGCCATCATTACACCACAAGTCCTCAGCCTTGAGGATTCAGTACTCCTACACTGAGGCTACGTACGGCAGCCCGCACAATGAACAGCTAAATCACAGTGACATTTTCTTCTGTGCTTTCCAAACTCTTCAATTTTAAAAAATTGAACTAGGACTTTGAGATATTCCCATAATTGCTATGAATGGCGCTCTGTAATTCAAAGCAGTCAAAACATTGCTAGGATTGTGGACTTGAGTAGTGAGAGAAATTGTTGAGAAAGACAATATGAAATTGAAGTTTAATTTCAAATTGATATATTTTACCTAACCAATTAACTTAAACTTGAAAATAATAAAATTTGAAAATATTTTTATGGACAGAAAATACTAATTTAATATCAAGCATGTCATGGACTTGAGTCAGAATGACTTAAATGGGAATGCTGTACTCATGAAAATGATGTATTGAAAAAGAAGATAATTACAGATACAACATTAATCCAATAGATACATGGATTAACAGGCAAACAAATTAAATAATAGGTTTAAATATACAGATTGACGTATAGAAATAGTTGATTATCATTTGAATCTACTATCTTATAGATGAACTTGGTGGTTCAGTTTTACAGAAAATTCTACTTGAAAAAAGATTCTAAAATTATTTTTAAAATGCTTCCCTCCAGTGTTAGAAGAAAGGCAGTGTATATTTTAAGAAAATATACTTTGTAAAAGATAAGTTACGGTCACATGAAACAAGATTTTTGCCACAATAATTTACAATTTTTCCAAAGCTTTTGCCATAAAAAGAGAAGAAAAACTTGCCTGGAATATCAGCTCAATATAAAAGCCACGTAACTTCATCAGTAATATCCATTGAGTAAGTTTGCATCATATGGCTGATTTTCTTTTTTTGTTTTTGCTTTCCTTCAGAAAAAAAAGTATGCATAGAGCATAGCATAGTTTGGGCTTTCTTTTTCTTTTTTTTTTCCCCTCTCTCTTCCAGAAAGTCAGGTTAGGTTAGGATGATAATGTCAAGATGGGAGAAACAAGACTAAATACTAATTGTCCTATGTAACAGTGTTCATAACTTGGGTAGTGACATGCTTTTCTCTCCTCATAAAGGCAAGAAGCAAGGAAATTTAAAATGAAATTCACATAAATTTTCAGAAATATAATTAAACTGAGCATATGATATCCATCTAAAATGCAAATGTTAAACTTATTTCGGTGGATGTCCTTTTTAAAATTATTTTACATCAGAAATAATTTCAAATATTCCCCAAACTTTTTAAAAACTAAGTCTAAGATCTAATTATGCAGAAAAAGATGAGATCATGTCAGATGCCCAATATATACTATTACTTTTTCTGCTTTATTTAAATAACGAGGTTTAACAAACTTAAACAAATAGTCTTTGGGTACTGTAAAATAAAGTTGTCCTAAAGGAAAAAGTTATTGTGGAAATCTGGTTCTTAACGTTCTTTTAAACAGTTCTTACATTCACAACTATCAGAATTAGTTTTGTTTGAGAAGGGCTGAAACTTAAGTCTTTCCTTTGCTTTCACTTTCACTTGCTGCATCTACAAAAGTGGAAATGTGCTGTTTCTCAAAACAAATAAATAAATGCAACCAGTACTTTATTTATTGATTGTTCAGAGATTAATCAACTTGAAAAAATAACTAAAAATCTATACGTATATGTGCCGTTTATCTCCTATAGAAATAAATCAGAGTTAGGAAGATTCTGAGTATGCTAATTTCTTTTGCAGTGCAGTGAAAAGTAATTTGTCCCACTGACTCTGAAACAAGAAAATGTAATTCTAAAAGGTTATGTGACAGAGCTGCATATGATTTGGCTGTTACCACAATTTTCTAAAATGAAATCTAAAAATGTTATAAGAATAACTGTTATTTTAGAGAAAATATTATTATTTTAAGAACTCACAACTGTAAGTCAGAAAAAGGAATTATTTCTAATTGATGCCAATTGACACTCCAACTATTTCATTATTTTTAACTTTCAATTCTCAGATATGTTTGTATGTTTAGCTTCCTAACTAAACTCTTCTTTCACAATATTGCGTTTTCATAATATTAGACAAATATCTAAAATATCTACTACGTTGAAGCATGATATTTGGTTCAATATGTAAAAGATACAGTACCTGCATTTTTGAAGATTAGCAAAACCTCTTTCTCTTTTTCACACATGGCATTTAAAAAGCTTAAACTGGTAAAATGTCAAAAATATAATTTTTCTGATCCATTTCAATACCGTCTTGGGTAAAGTATGTGGTTGAGGACACGATTGGATGGGAGATTTTCACTGAATGTGATTTTGTAATTTAAATTAGGTGAATACATTGTTGATACAAAAAGTCAAACTAGAATTTAAAAAAGCATTGTCTGTCTTTACTGTCTTTATTGATTGTGAGTTATTTGTTTTTATACTTGTTCCTTTTTTTGTGTGAAGAAGCTACTATACTATCAACTTTACATAAATAGACAGACTTGACTGCTCACTGCAACGTTCTAGGCATAGGCGAGGAAAGTGGAGTTGGTTTGGTCAGGCCCCCTCGCCTCATATTCTGCTGGGTATGATTCAGCACATCTGTTGTAAACAAGTTGCATGGGAATAGAGTTGGTGTGCACGTGTGCCCGTGTACCCTTTTTGGCTCATTGCCGTTTGTGTATGCTTTTCAGTGTGGAAGGCAGAGGCTCTGAACCTTTGGTCTGCAGAGCTCGCATCTAAAAATAAAGCATGTCCACTTTGCTGGAGGCTGCTCCGTGTTTGTTTCTCTTAGCTGGCTCAGGACCTGCACAGGACAGGGCAGAGGGATCTGTGATCCAGCCCGACAGCATATTTTTCTGTTTGTTTATGGGCATACAGAACTAGACAACTTTTAATTCCATGGCAGTTGGATAGCAGGTCACCATTCCCCCTTCTTCACGAGGACAACTGCTATCACGAATTATAAACCCTAAGACCTAGTCACCCCTTCTGGAAGGAAATAAACTCTATCTTTAAGTGAGTTCAAATGATATTAATTCCAAATCCAGGTTTATTTTATATATTAATCAAGCCCATTAACTAATCAAGCCTCTGCTTGTATGTTTTGGGCCCTCTATTACAGGAACTCAGAACCTAACTCATTTGCATGTTAGAAGACTCTACCCTTAGTGCGCTATGATGTCTGATCAAGACTAACTGACCAGCATTAACAAGGTGTCTGGATTTGAGTTTCATACAAGAGCCATAAAATGGTAAGTATTAATATAATGCTTTTCTTTTAAGGAACACACAATATTTTACATGTTTTATTATTGAACTAGTCTTTGCAACATGTTTGTGTGCAGATAGAAGAATTTCCTCTTTATGGAAAAGAGAAAGAAAAAGAAAAAAATTAAGTGTGGGAAGAATTTACAGAAAAAGCATGCCTTCTGTCCTATGTATCTGGATGATTTTATTAGCACGATGCAACCTTTACTTGGAACTACGACTAGTAAAGCGCTGTGGGGATGGATGTTAAGGGCTTGGCAGGGAGAATGAGTATGGAGTTCTCTTGTTTTTGACAAGGGTAGTGCTGTCTCATTTTTCTACTCTTAAACAATATGTTTTCTTCTTTTGACTAGATTTCCCATCTTTCTCATCTTAGCCAAAGTGCTTGAGGCTTTTCCTTTTTCTTGTTAAATGCTGACATTATTTCCCCCCCTCTATATCTGCTATTCTCTGAGTGTGGTCTACAACCCCCTGCAAATCTTTAAGACCCTTTCAAGAAGTCTAAGGGCTCAGAACTAGTTTAATAATAATAATGATAAGATATTATTTACCTTTTTTTTATTATGTTGGCATTTGCATTGATGGTGAAAAAGCCATGGAGAATAAAAATGCTGATACCATAGCAGTGGCACCCAACAACCCTAGTAAGCATTGTATTCCTCCTTACTATGCATTTGAAGAAAAACAGGAAAACAAAAGGCAGTCACTCTTAAGAAAGTCCTTGGTGAAGCAGTAAAAATTATTAACTTTATTAAATAAATACCCTTAATTTTAGTGAGTCTCACAGACCAAGATCTGTGTGACTTTTGGGAAAATGGAACAATTTGGTCAGGCTCCCCTTTCCTCGGAGCCGGTTCAGGGTGGTTCCATAAACATTGTGTGTCTGGGTGGGTGGAATGAGTGTGCCCCCACAGTGCCACTTTGGCTGGTGTTTACTGCCTGGGGCACCCACTTTGCCTGGCCATGTTTTTGCAGACCTGCAGCTTCCAAGGACCATGTGGCCGGTTGCCTAGCTTATAGACCTGTGTGAAGGGGTCTGGTGACCCAGCCTGGCATGTGAAGGGTTTGTGACCCAGTCTATGAATGGATTTGAGAGGTCTAGGAGCTCCAGACCCAGCCCTAGCTCAACCGTTGGCCCAGTCGGTGCAGGATTACCAGCAGGTAAAAGAGCTGTGACAACTAGCGTGGTCGCCTAGCTTTACAATTGGCGTCACAAACAGGATCAAGAGCTAGACAGTTGGTGCTGCGAGCAGGATATGTGACATTAGCCTTAGCCTTAGCTCTTGTCATAGCCAGACAGTGACAAAATGAGAAGGACATAAATAGTAATTGTGCTGTGTACCTAAGTATAATGGCTGTCCCTAGGAAAAGTGCTTGTGTGATTGTTTGAATTGTTTGGTTGTTGAGTTGTGAACTAGTTACTTTTCCCTTGGACCAGCATTTAGAGAGAACAATTGACAAACTATGCTTTTATAGATTTGGATATTTGGCAGAAATTTTCCCAAAAATAAATGAAGTAAAATGTAACTTTCAGGAAAATAACTGACAACATTTTCTACCAATAATGGCACCTGAGATATCAAGTGAAAATCTAGAATTTTGGGAACATGTACCTACTGGTGTGATCATGACAGCCTCTTAATCCTTAAAGCCTATTCCGATGAGACAAGTGTAGGTGGTGATATTAATCAAGAAATGTAATTTTTTGACATTGTATAATGATATGAGTCAGAATATGAAAAATTTGCGTAACTCAGTGAACCGATATTTTCCATATGACCAGTCTATGATGTTGCACAATAATAATGTGCAAAAAATCCTTTCAAAGTGTAAGATCAGTGTATTTTAATGTAACAGAGTTTAGTAAAGCTTATTGAATTGACATGGTTTCAGATTTCATATCACTTGTTAAGTTTTGGTGTAGTATAAAAGAAAAATATTCATAATTATTTGAAAAACCTATTAAAATAATCTCTTCCTTTTTCTAGCTACATAGATGTGTAAGGCTGGATTGCCTTTATACACATTGCATAAAACAACATTTCACCAAGAAATGACTGTGAAAGCAGATAGGAGACTTGCACTCTCTTTAATTTCAGACATTAAAAAGTATCTGCAAAAATGCCTCTCCTCACTATTTTTTGGTAAATATAATTTTTTTAATGAAATAAAATATTTATGTTAATATACACTAGGCCTATTTTAAATTTTCCATAATAAAAGATTTTTTAAAATTTTAATCTCCAAAATGGTAGATATTAATATATAAAACCCACATAAGCAAAGCTCATTAGAGTCCCCAATACGTTTTAAGCATCTAAAGAGGTCCTGAAACCAAAATGTTTGAGAACTGCTGCTCTAAGAAAATCTTCAACTGACTATTATAACAAGATTTATTTATTTATTTATTTATTTATTATGAATATTCATGAGATACAATGCTGATTGTTATCCCTTGTGGCATAATGTGAGAGCCAGATTCATACTGGCAGCATATGCATTACCAGAAATTGCTTTTGTACCCCGTGTTCCCTACCCAATTATCCCCATCTCCCTCCCTCTCCCCTTCTCTCTCCCACTCCACTTGGTAGCCCAAGATATGTTCTTTCCTTCTGCAAGACCAACACACTACTGTGGACTTTCTTTCCTTCCTTCTTTCTCTTTTAGCTCCCACATATGAGTGAGTACATATGGTATTTATCCGTGTGTGCTTTGCTTATTTCACTCCATATAAGTTTCTCCAGGCTTATCAATGTTGTTGCAAATGGAAGTATTTCATTCTTTTTTATGGTAGAGTAGTATTCCACGGTGTATCTATACCACAGTTTCCTTTTCTAATCATCCGTCGATGGACATTTAGGTTGGTTCCATCCATGTCTTGGCTATTGTAAGGAGGGCTGCGATGAACATGGGAGTGCAGGTATCCCTTTGACACGATGATTTCAATTCTTCTGGGTATACACTCAGAAGTGGGATTGCTGGATCATATGGAAGATCTATCTGTAGTTGTTTGAGAAACCTCCATACTGTTTTCCATAGTGGTTGTACTAATTTACACTCCCATCAACAATGTAGGAGTGTTCCCTTCTCTCCACACCCTCGCCAGCATTTGTTATTTATTATCTTTTTGATTATAGCTAATCTAACTGGGGTGAGGTGGTATCTCAATGTAGGTTTAATTTTCATTTCCCTGATGACTAGTGATGTTGAGCATTTTTTCATGTACCTTTTGGCCATTTGTATGTCTTCCTTTGAAAAATGTCTGTTCAGCTCCTTTGCCCATTTTTTAATTGGATTTTTTTTTACTGTATAATTGTTTGAGTTCTATGTATATTCTGGATATTAATCCTTTGTTGGATGCATAGTTAGCAAAAATTTTCTCCCACTCTGTAGCTTGTCATTTCATTCTGTTGATTGTTTCCTTTGCTGTGCAGAAGCTTTTTAGTTTGATATAGTCCCATTTGTTTATATTTTCTTTTGCTGCTTGTTCTTTTGAGCTCATGTTCATAAAGCCTGTGCCCAGACCTAGTTGCTGAAGTGTTTCACCTATATTTTCCCTTAGTAAATTTATAGTTTCAGTTCTTATACTTAAGTCTTTAATCCATTTTGAGTTGATTTTAGTGTATGGTGACAGATGCATATCTAGTTTTATTCTTCTGCATATGGATATCCAGTTTTCCCTGAACCATGAGTTGAAGAGGCAGTCTTTTCCTCAATGTAGATTTTTGTTGCCTTTGTCCAATATCAGTTGGCTGTAAGCCTGAGGGGTGATTTCTTGGTTCTCAATTCTACTCCACTGATCTGAATGTCTATTTTTATACCAGTACCATGCTGTTTTGGTTACAATAGCTTTATAGTATAATTTGAAGTCACATAGAGTTATGCCTCTGGCTTTACTTGTTTATTTTTTTTCTCAGGATTGCTTTGGCTATTCAGGGTTGTTTGTTTTCCCATATGAAAGGTAAGATTGTTTTTTCTATTTCTGTGAAGAATGTCATTGGTATTTTGATGGGAATTGCATTGAATTTGTAGATTGCTTTGGGTAGTGTAGACATTTTCACAATGTTAATTCTTCCAATCCAAGAGCATGGAATATCTTTCCATCTTTTTGTGTCCTCTTTAATTTCTTTCAGAACTGCTTTGTAGTTTTCATTGTAGAGGTCTTTCACCTCCTTGGTTAAATTGATCCCTAGGTATTTTACTTTTTGTGTGACAATTGTAAATGGGCTTACTTTCTTTATTTCTCTTTCTGTTAATTTATTATTTGAGTATATGAATGCTACTGATTTGGGGGCATTTATTTTCTAATCTGCAACATTACTGAAGTTATTAAATAGCTCTAGGAGTTTTTTGATAGAGTCTGTAGGTTTTTCTATGTATAGTATCATGTCATCTGCAAATAAAGTTCGACTTCATCTTTTCCAATCTGGATTCCCTTTATTTCTTTCTCTTGCTTGATTGCTCTTCCTAGCACTTCCAGTACTATGTTAAATAGAAGTGGTGAGAGTGGGCATCCTTGTCTTGTTCCCGTTCTCAAGAGAAAGGCCCTCAGAATGATACTGGCAGAATGATACTGGCAGTGGGCTTGTCATAACGGGCTTTTATTGTGTTGAGATATTTTCCATCTATACCTTATTGGTTGAGAGTCTTTATCATGAAGGAATGTTGAATTTTGTCAAATGCTTTTTCAGCATCTAATGAGATAATCATATGGTCTTTGTCCTTGAGTTTGTTTATGTGATGTATCACATTTATGGACTTTCATATGTTGAACCATCCTGGCATCCCTGGGATGAATCCCACTTGATCATAGTGTATACTTTTTTTTAATATGTTGCTGTATTCTGATTGCCAATATTTTGTTGAGGATTTTAGCATGTAGGTTCATCAAGGATATTTGCCTATAATTTTCTTTTTTTGTTCTATCTTTATCTGGTTTGGGTATCAGAGTTATGTTGGCCTCATAGAATGAGTTTGAGAGAATAGCTTCTGTTTCAATTGCTTGGAATAGTTTGAGGAAAATTGGTATTAACTCCTCTTTAAAAGTTTGGTAGAATTCAGTTGTAAAATCATCTGGACTCGGATTTTTCATTGGTAGATTGCTAATTACTGCTTCAATCTCCTTGCTTGTTATTGGTCTGTTTAGATTTTTTAGCTCTTCTTGGTTCAGTCTGGGTAGTTTATATGTGTCTAGAAACTTATCCATATCTTCCAGACTTTCATATTTGTTGAAAATTAATCACACCATTTATTTGAAAAATGTATCAAATTGAGATTATACTAATTACTGTACATTAATTGATAATGAGAAAAACATCTCTAAAATTCAGTTTTCTTAAATTTAAAAGAATGATATATTGCTAATTTCTTTGAAAAGTTAAATAGACAACATAGCTCTAATATTAATCTAAGTTAATAAAGAATAACACTCTTCCCAGATGTTATGATTGGTTTAACACCTTTTGGCAGTATTATTTACAGTGTTACATTTCAGAGATTTATTGTTTTTTCTTCAGCATTAGATGAAAATGATATAACTAATTTGCATGTTTGCATATATTTGCATATCATGCTTCAATACCTTAATACCCAGTATGTAAACTAAAAGAGAAAGAATGAATTAGTTCAATCCACAGTGATTATATTCATGGCCAATATTTGCCATAAATGCTTAAACTCTTTTTAAATTAACTGACGTAATATAATTCGAAGTTGAGCGTAGTATACATGTACATGGATAAACAGTATAAAAAGTGGGTAAATGGTGGGAGCTAAAAATTAATATATAAATTCACACACACACACACACACTCACACACACACACACACACTCACACACACACACACACACACACAAAACTGGGGGGGGGGAGAAGATATAACAACCACAATTACTTGAAGTTGATACGACAAGCAAACAGAAAGGATATTGTTGGGGGGGAAGGGGGGAGGGAGAAGGGAGGGAGGTTTTGGTGATGGGGAGCAATAATCAGCCACAATGTATTACGACAAAATAAAAATAAAATAAAATAAAAAATAAAAAAATAAAAAATAAATAAAATAAAAATAAAAATAAAAAGTGGGTAAAGAGCTCAAAGTAAGACATACATGATTGTGGGAAGGGAGAATGTGAGAGTAGCAGGTAAATAAACAATATAGAAAGATAAGACATTTTTTATTTTCTCTAGCTGTACTGCTATACAATGTGCATTGTAAACACTGACAAACTATGTTTATTCTCTGCATTTCTGTATAAACGTGTGTATTTTCTATATATTTATATAATGATATTTACATATTCTGTTTTAATATTCTGTGTTGTACTGAACAAATACTTCAAGATTTCTCATGGGTAGCATTGATATGTTTGGCAGTGTTTCTATCTCTACAATGCAGTTAAAGTTTGTGCAATCATTTTAAAGTTATAGTGCATTTTTTCTTATTATTTTATTAAAATGAATAGAAATCTTTAAAAATGTTTTGTTGGTAGAATTGAGACTAAGGTACAAATTCTTCATACCCAAATCAACGTAGGGCCTCAATAGGGCATTTGGTAGATTTAAGCTGATTGACTCCTATCAATTGTGAAGAAAGAAGAAAGAAAGAACGTGTTCAAAATGTTATGATACGTATACATACATACACACACACATTTTTATGTTTAATAGGTGAGGTAATAGAATGTGCTAATAATTAGCCAGGATCTGATTTCACTGAGCTATGGAGATATTTTTCAGGCTACAGATTCACTATGGATTTATTTTGAGGAGAAGGGTACTCTTTATTTTATTTTATTTTTTTGCGGGGAGGCAAAGTTTGTAAGAGCATTTTAAACATTTTACCTCTCTTCCCAGTCTGTTCTCAGGATATCAGCCAGTAATATTTTGAACTGTAAAATGGCTTAAAATGGACTTTTCAACTACTGCAATTCCACTCGGGATAAAATTCAAAATCTACATTGTGGTACACAAGACAAATAGACTGTTTGTTTCCAACCCCTCTGGCACCCAGAATCACTCCCCCATTCACTACACACCATCATAGTGGGACTTTCACAGTTCTTTAAATAAGCCATGCTTTCTCCTGTCTCAAAGCCTTTATTTACCCAAGCTCAGTGTTTCTGTTAGAATCTCTCTCCTCATCTGGTTAATTTTTACGATTGATAGATATTTCCAGCTGCCCTTCTCCTGTACCAGCATTGCTCTTCTAACCTAAACTATATTCTTTTACATTATGTTTTCCTATCTAATTCTCTTTTAGCATACATGTCATGCAATGTCAGTATGTACAGTATTTACATATAAAAGTATTGTTTGATATCTTTCTCCAGTTTGGGGAATGTAGAGATTTTATTTACTATTGTATCCTCAGGATCTAGACTCTTTCAGATAGTTAATTCTCAATAATTTTTGAATGAATAAAAATACAAAAGTCAGTATTATAATCTATGCTTAATTTCTTGCTCAATAACTTGAAAAATGTCCAGTTTAGTACTTGGTACAGTTACCAGCGTTCCTTTTATTCTCACATCATGTCTGCTCTATTTATTGAAATGTAATCTTACATTTTTTGAGTTCAATAAATGACTTGTATTTTGCATGTCCATGTTTTTCCAAAAACAGCTTTATTTAGATCTTATTAACATATGATAGAATTTACCCAGTTAAGTGTATAATTCAAAGTTTTAGTATATTCATAGAGTTCTATAAACATCTCCATAATTTAATTTTGGAGCATTTTCATCACTCCAAAAAGAAACCCCAATACCCATTAACAGCCACTTCCCAGGCCCTCTCCAGTCAAAGGCAAACCACTAATGTACTTTGTTTCTATTTATTCCAGACATTTCATATAAATGAATTATATAATATATGATCTTTTGTGATTGACTTCTGGTTTTTCTAAATTTATTTTCCTAGTCATTCATATTTATTCACTTTTATCAAAATATCAATCTGTGATTGATTGAGATAAAGTACTATTTTAATATATATTTATACATTGTTCATGCAGTTGCTAAACAAAAGGACCCTAAGGTAATAGTTAGAAATTTTAAACATGTTTATGTATGTGATTAAAAGCAGTCTTACCACTTTTTTATGTTTGACTTTTAGAGAATTCTTCAGAAACCCATGATAGGTGAAGTAGAACAGCTCCTAGGGACATGCAGTCAGGATGAGACGGTTGCAGCTAAGGTAGCTTCTTTGAGATTTTCTCTTCTACCAGAGCTCTCACTACTCAAATGTTTATCACAAAAGCTGGCAAGTCACCCTAATTAGCAGCATATACTAAAGTAATCATATATTTTTTTAGAATTTAATTTACACATGATAAAGAAAGTTTACGTATGTATTTGTGTATATACACGCATCTGTATATAGTTTGTCAAACTTTATTTTCAAAAATATTTGAAGCCTAAATCTTCATCTATCAGGGATAGGCTCAAAGTCTGGGTAGTAATTTTAAAAACATTATATTTGAATAAAACATGTAGGGTGATGATGATCTTCCCCAGAAAATGCAAGAAAGACAAATTTAGTAGCAGAATAAAGACTTATTTGTGAGAAATGTATATCAAAACACTTATGATGACACATACAAACAGGGATGGAGATGCCCAATTCAAAGAATCCAGAGATATCTAGGTCCTAATTTGAGGTTATTCTTGTTTGAGAAGTTACTGCTTTAACCAGAAAAAAAAAAGGCAGGGAAAAATTTAGCTTAATACCCCCCACCTATTCTACATTTAATTAGAACGACTCTGCTTACTGTGCAATAAAGACTATTCTATTTTAAATATATTAAAATCTTTTCATTTTTACAGCAGCCCTATTTCTACCATTCCAATTCAAAATGGTGCCACGCATCTTCTAAGTGGTAGAGTGGGCTTCGGAACACATGGATTCTGGTTCTAGAGTTTACGTTCTAATCATTACAACCTAATTTTTTTAATACTAGCTACACACACTTACACACACACACAAAAGTTCTAAATAATCTGAATTCACTGGCAAAGAGGAAAATAAACTCGCACAACTCAATCTCTTATCTTTGGTTCCATGGCAAAACCCTCCCAGGATGTGGGTGTTCTCTCTAAGGATATGGACCACAGTGAATAACAATTAGAGATTCTTCCTGAAGCCAGCTGCTTAATGCTTAGTCCCCTTCTTTGTTTATGTTTGTTTGTTTCAAAACATAACCAGAGAGAGGATTAAGACATCACTTATGCAAATAGTAAGGATGTGCACTGACACATAACCACTCTGTGGGTTGGCAGACTGATGATCTTATCACACCCCCAGGAATCAGCAGATGAAGAGATCTATGTCCTTAGCATTTTTACCTAAGCTCTGTGATAATGTAGACAATAGTAATTACTTTCTTTTGACTTACAAAGGCCTAAGACCAGCTTGTTATAAGTGGGATGTAAAACATAGGTTCAACTGCTTTATTTTACTTGATGAAACAAATTTTAATAATTGTAGATGTTACAAACAATCCTGTGATTGGGGCAACACTTGCTGATCAGTGCAAGGTTGTTGCTTTTTCCTTTTCCATTACAATATCTACCATGAATAAATCAACTTGACATTTGTTTTGTTTTGTTTACTCCTCTATCCAAGCAATATAATAAACACAGATAGTACTTGTAGGATATTTCCTATATAGTTCTGTTGAAACAAATGGGTTGTGAGGTGAGTTCATACAAAAAAATGCTTCAACTCTAGGTAGAACACTTCTGAAAAATAAACTGGATAAGCAAACTTCTTCAATTAAACCTGTCTTTTTATCTGAAAATTCCCATCATGTCAGAGATTTTTATTGATCTTTTCTGAGACCAAAATGAATAGGTAATTTTAAAGAACAGATATTACAAAAGTCTCATGACTTCTGCCTCACTGAAATTATTTTTTGGATCATATTATTTCTATAGTACAAGCCAGGCCTATTAAACTGATGTTGAGTATTTTTTCATTCACTACAAATCAAAACAAAAACAAGCGAGAATACAGGTCAAAGTAAAAGTTCTTATTTTGCTCTACAAAAATCTGACTCTAATTCTCTCCATATTTTAAATATGAAATATTATCTTCTTTGGGGTCATAAAAAACTTAAAACTAATACCTTAATATCTATATTTTATAAACACTAATCAATACCAATGAAAGGGAAAAAAAGAGAAAAGTTCAATTTTTTATTGAAACATTGATTACATATATTTGTGGGATATAGAGTTGAATATCAATACCTTTATTCAATGTGTGATGATCAAATCAGGATAATTAGCACATTCTTTATTACAAAACAATAATTTATTTTGAATTGATAAGTATGCTTCAACTTACAAGAAGACAAAGGAGCACTTTAAATTTGTCCTATGAGAAAAGCTGAGCTTTCCATAAGCCTCATAAAGCTTGGATCTACTGGGCATACAGAGAAACCTGTAAAAATTTCAGCATCAGCTAGTTTTATTGATGATTTGCTTCTGTTATGCTAATTAATTTCTTATCTTGGTCAGGCTAAACTTTGCATAAATAGTTACTTAAATACAAATTATTGGTATGTGGGGTTTTCTTTTCCACTATTTTGGGACACTCCAATTATTACCAAAGAGTGGCCTGAATAAATAGCCCCATTATTGTTTAACTTGTTGATTATACATTTTAATTATTTTTCAAGATATTGTAGTCCTTGGCAATACATGTTTCTTTAGATAACAAGACCATTACAGTACTTGTAATGGTAGCTTCTCTCAGAAAAAGCATAATGCCTTAATTATATATGCTATATTGGTTTTGGCACAAAACTAGCACATGTACAATATATTCATACATATATAATCAAATTATTTGATCAGTACAATAATTGCACAAAATGGTACATATGCTAAAGAAAACAGTGCTTATTAAGCAGGAAATAGAAAATATTTCTTAACAATTTTAGGGAGAAAAGAACAAAAATCCATATACCATTAAATATTTCATTCCATAACCATTTCTTGTCATCATAATTATTGCTTTGTTAGTTCTTAAACTATCAGAAATATTTTACAAAAGAGATGAAATTTTGCCTTTAGTTCAGCTACATATACACAGACCATAGCCCAAAAGGAAATTCTAAGTTACATGCATAAGCTTTTGAAGGACCAGAATGTTCTATTATCTATATCTATCTATCTGTCTATCTGTCTGTCTGTCTGTCTATCTATCTATCATCTATCTATCTATATCTCATCTATCTTCTGTCTACAGATGATCATGTACCCATGCGGAATCCAGAGAAAGGAAAAAGGCAAATCTTTTCCCTCGCCCATCATCTACTTGGCTTCTTTACCCTCCCCCTTACCTACTGGGAGCTGAGTTTTAGACCCTCAATTTCCAGAGGTATAGGAAGCAAAGAATGCTGTTATGTTGCAGGGAACAAAGAGCCATGGATAGGGCCAACAAAACAAGCTCTGTCATGAATGTTGTCACAGACAGGGATTAATCTATAATACTAGAATAGAGGAAGACATGAAGATGAAACGACATACAGTATAAGATGTAGTACTGTCCTTGACATAAAGAGAGCAAAATACGAATGTTCTTTTGATCAGCAGATGTGGACTAATTGGAGAATTAGAATAAATAAATTTTCTGTTATTCCCTTAGCTTCGTTTGCTACAACAAAACAAGAAGCTTGGCAGCTTTTCTTTTTTTAAATTTTTAATTTTTTATTAATCAATCCGTATTCATTTTTCTCTGTAATTAGAGTAATGTTGAAATTTTTTTATGCAGCTTGATCACGGATAAGCCCTTGTTCTGGCATTAGATGTGTCATGAAGTTCCTGGGGTTGATCAACACCATGCCTTTTTTACTCAAAAGTATCTGTGATCAAATCAATACTGCAGCTTAAAACTTTTCATTTATTACCAGAAAAGAAGACGCTTATTTTAAAAAATCCTGAAATACCTACAAGAGAAAAAAATAAATTAAATCCACTAGTCTCAAACTGTCAACAAAACAAACATCCATCTGTGCAGGATGAATAAATAAATTGTGCTGTATTCATAGCTATACTGTTCAGCAAAAAGAATGAATGAAATATAGCCACACGCAACAATGATAAAGAATTTCACAAACTTAATATTGAGTAAAAGAAACATGAATTATATGCTGTATGTTTTTATTTATAAATGACCCCAACTGGCAACACCAACATAGGTTGGAATTGGGCAGAGGTAGGGATTGGAGAGAGCCATGAGAGAGTCTTTCTGAATGCTAGACATGATCAATATCCTTCTTGGATGATGTTTACAAGTGTGTGTTAATTAGGTGAAAATTCTTTACTTTTTCTTTTTCTTTTGAACATATGTTATGATGCAACACAAAAATAAAAATAAGTCGCCATTACTATTGACTAAAATCTCTTAATCAAAAATTCCTATCAGGATGTGTGTTGGAATTTAGAAATGTTTATATTGTAGAAAGTTGATATAGTTCAGGTAAAACTCCAGTGGCATCTGGGGCACCGTCCAATTATCAACGTGTTAATGTCTGTGCACCCAAAGTAAGAATATTCAAATGAAGAAAGATACACAAACACTGAATAGATTCACAGCAATTAAGACCAGGTTTTCCCCCAAATAAGTAAGTTTAGGTTTATTGCTAGTTCTCCTCTTTTAAAAATCTTAATTATTGTTAAATTTGATCAAATTACTTTTTAGCACCTAGCAAGATATAGAGATGTTTCTATTTTTGATGACTAGTGTAGTTTAAGTATGGCCTTGGGTTCTTTATGTTGAGGCATTTTTGTATGCCTAAAATAAATGCTATTCAGTCATAGCCATTAGTCTTTTAAGATATTTCTCCATTTCAGTTGCTAATATTTTATTTAGGATTTTTTATTCTAATTTTCAAAAGTGAGGATTGTTTGTTTCTTTTTGTGCCTAACCTTTGTGGTAAGTTAACGAGACCTCAAAGCATAAGTTGTTTTTTATGATAGACAAATAATTCACACTGTTATTTGTTCTACTTAATATAGTTTCTCTTAGTTTGTTTATTTATATAATAGCTTCTTGAGTTAAATCTTTTGCTATTTTAAAGTCTTCTTTTATTATAGAAATTTTAAAAAACCTTTAAGTTATAAATTTTTCACTGACTATAGCTTTGCCCTTATTCCAAAAACTTATTTACTTACGGTCACTAAACAACAAGGTTTTTTTATTGTGTGTGTGTTTTTGTGTTAAATTGCACTGATAAAGTGTTTGAAAATAAAATTATTGTTTACAATGGACTTTATTAATTTCTGACATTCATTCTCCAATTCTATATCATGTCTTTATCATTAGAGATATTCCATAATTTAAGCCCAATCTGGTGAAGTAAAATGCCAATGTTTACATATTAAACCTAAGAGTTTTAAGATCAATGTCTGCTTTTGAAAAAAATCATAAGTGTTTACATTACTCCAAAAATTGGTTAGCGTGTTCTCTATTTATCTTTTCATTGTTCTATATATGTCATATCTATTCATGTTTTGTACTAGATATTCCTGTTAGTATTTCTAAAAGAATGAACAGATTCATTAGCTGCTAGTGACAATAGGAAGCTGCATACAATCACTGGCTTAAGCTTGAAGCCAGACTGAAAAATTGAGAGCCTTCTGGAAACTTCGTAACCAGTGGTAATCTGCTTTGTCAACAGCAACTGTATTTTCACAAGCAACACATTGGAAAACTGCTTTCATATCTGTGAATGTATAAAGTGGATAGAGCATCTCAAGCAGAATCGCCCCATAACCATAGCCCATAACTTACGAAATTAAGTGAATATGACCCTTTCTTAATACCACTGGCTTTCAGTAAGGCTTAACACTTGTGTAAAGATTGTTTTCTGTTGGATTAAGAAATGCTTGTCAGTTAAATGGGAGGGAAAATGAACAGTACTAACAAGCCCAAAAGATATGTGCTTAAGATCTCTAACTAGATTTAATTGTCAGAAGTTCATTTTGCTTTAAGCAAATGGGAAAATTTGCTAACCATCTACTTTAGTGCCCTTCCCAAAGACACTCCTCTTTGCCCTTTGTATTTCATCATGATTCAGTAAGTGTGTTTCAATTAAAGTACCATTTATTATGCTTGTAAGGGCTAATAAAATGCAAAACAATTAACATATTGAGTGTTTGCAATGTGTTACAAACAAGGCAATGAGCTTTGTGGGTATTAGTTCATTTAATTCTCACATCAACCCTACGACCAAGGCACTAACATATCCTCATACTATAAGTAAGAAAAATAAATCACAGAGAAATTATGTGACCTCTTCAAGTAACACTGATGAGGCTAGAATTTTAAAGGGATCTGGGTTTCAAGATGGCGGCGGCTGCAGCGGCTGGCGCGGAGTAGCTGAGGTGGAAAAGGTGGCCACTGGGCCTCAGGCAGCCGGGAAACTTGTGGACCTTCCTCTGGCCATCTCTTAAGGGAGGACTGCTGCTGCTGGCCGGTCGTGGGGGCTCAACGCCACTTTGCCCCCGGCAGGAGAGGCTGCCTCATTTACAGGCAACAGCTTTGAAGTGTGGAGCAGGAAAAGAACTGATTCTTAGCTGCAAAACTGAGTCTTGAAACAGGGAACACGGCGCCAGGGCTGCTGTGGATGCAGCCAGGATCCCGGAGACCGGGGCCGCGCTGAAGAAGGCGGCCAGCTGCCCTATTCAGGATTCGAGGTTTCAGGCCGGCATTAAAGAAGATTCCTGGGAGCGCCCGAGCGGCGCCGCGACTGAACAGCCCGAGGCGGCAGCGCCGAGAACACGGAAGGCAACAAACCAGAGACAGAGCGAGCGCCCGACCTGGCACAGCACTGTGAGTGATCCCTGGCACAGCTCTGTTCGGGGGGGTGGATGCCCACGCGGCTTCCGCCTGCACCACCAGGCCACTCCCTGCCACGGTGCTGCCTCCATTTTCCCAGGTGCGGGCAGCTCCGCCCTGCTCGGCCATCACTGAGCCCATTTGCTTGGCCAGGCGCGGGGCTTTCCGGACCCTGCGGGCCGACCTCCTCTCCCACTCCCTCCGCGGTTCTCTGGCAGGGCTGGGGGTGTGGGGCGTCCCGACCAGTTTTGGGAGGGCTAGGAAGTACGGGCGGGCCGACTGTCACTCCACCACACCCTGGACTCCGCCCCGGTAAACTTCCTGTTACTGGGAGGCAGATACCATCTCTGCGACCACCAGTTTGGAAAAAAGCCTAACGAATTTTTGGTTGGGAATAGTGTGGTAGGAGAGTTCCCAGGTCCGCTTGAACCTGCCGGAGAGCAGGCTGCAGGCGGGCACTAGACTCGTTTTATACCGGGGGGATACAAAGGTGAACAAGACCCGAGAAAGATCTACACAGTGCTACAAAGGCACCCAGAGAGACCGGTCGTCTGTGCCTAGCAGAAACCTGGTAGACTTCCTGGGCGAGGCGGTGCTGAGCAGGGTCTTGAAGGCCCAGCTGATAGACGAGGGGTGCAGAAGACACGCCCCAACCCAGCACAGTGTGCACAGAGGGGGGAGACGTGCGGCCAGGGAGGCGGAGACTCAACAGAAACCACACACCCGGTGGGGTCGCCACTGCACGATCTAACAGCCTGGGCCAGAGCACACCGAACGGGGAGAAGTCCTGTACAGAAAGTGAAAGCTCAACAGAGATCACACACCCTGTGGTACGTGATCCACCAGCCCAGCAGAGTACAAGCTGACCAGAAAGGTGGCTCCCCGGAGAAGCCCAAGACCCGAGGCAACCACACACACAAGACACTAGAGGCCAACTGAGCAGTCACGGCGGGAGCCATACCAAATTGTCAACCACAGCAACATCCTAGTTAGTCATTAGTCTTAAACCGGTGGACTGTGAAACCCCCTGCCACAATGAATAAACACCAAAAAAAAGACACCAGAAATACAAAAAATCAAGAAAGTACACCACCAAAAGTTAATAAATCTCATACTCTAGATCCTATAGAACAAGAAGCCCTTGAAATAACTGACAAGGAATTTCGAGTGATAATTCTAAGGAAACTGAATGAGATACAAGAAAACTCAGCTAGACATCATGATGAAATGAGGAAAAGTATACAGGATCTGAAAGAGGAAATATACAAGGAAATCAATTTCCTGAAAAAAAATGTAGCAGAACTTGCTGAACTGAAGAAGTTATTCAGCGAAATAAAAAACACAACGGAGAGTTTAACCAGCAGGCTTGTCGAAGTTGAAGAGAGAACCTCTGAACTTGAAGATGGGCTGTTTGAAATAACACAAGCAGACAAAAAGAAAGAAAAAAGAATCAAGGACATGGAAGAAAATCTGAGAGAGATATCAGACAACCTCAAGCGCTCAAATATCCGAGTCATGGGTATTCCAGAAGGGGAGGAAAATGGAGATTCCATTGAAAACATATTCAACAAAATAGTGGCAGAAAACTTCCCAGGTATAGGAAAAATCACTGATCTTCAGATCCAGGAAACTCAACGATCTCCAAACGTATTCAACCCAAAAAGGCCTTCTCCAAGACATGTCATAGTCAAATTGGCAAAACTCAGAGACAAAGAGAGAATCTTAAAAGCTGCAAGAGAGAAGCGTCAAATCACCTATAAGGGAGCCCCAATCAGGTTAACATCAGACTTTTCAACACAAACCCTAAAAGCTAGAAAGGAATGGGATGATATTTTCAAAATACTAAAAGACAAAGATTGCCAGCCAAGAATACTCTACCCTGCAAGGCTATCCTTCCGAAATGAGGGGCAAATAGTATATTTCTCAGACAAACAAAAACTGCGGGAGTTCACTACCACAAGACCACCCTTACAAGAAATCCTCAAGGGAGTACTGGGTTTGGTTCCTGAAAAATAACTACCACTGCCAGAAAAACCCAAGAAAAATCAAAACCCGCTAGTACAATAAAAATGGCATTCATGAAGAGAAAACAAGCTAACAAAAACACTATCTACAACCTAAGGAACCAACAAACAAAGAAACCAAACAGTAAACCAGAAAGCAAGGAACAAAAGACACCTAAGACAACCAAACAACCAATAAAATGCTAGGAATAAATCAACACCTTTCAATAACAACTCTTAATGTTAAAGGCTTAAATTCCCCAATTAAAAGACACAGACTGGCTGACTGGATCAAAAAGCAGGACCCAACTATATGCTGCCTACAAGAGACCCACCTCACCCATAAAGATTCACATAGACTAAGAGTGAAAGGATGGAAAAAGATTTACCATGCAAACAGAAAAGAAAAACGAGCTGGAGTGGCTATTCTTATATCTGACAAAATAGACTTTAAACTAAAAACCATAAAAAGAGACAATGAGGGACACTACTTAATGATAAAAGGACTGATCCATCAAGAAGACATAACAATCATAAATATGTACGCACCCAATGTTGGAGCAGCCAGATTTATAAAACAAACTCTATTAGACCTAAAGAAGGAAATAGACACTAATACCATAATAGCAGGGGACCTGAACACTCCACTGTCAATATTAGACAGATCATCTAGGCAAAGAATCAGTAGAGAAACACAAGATCTAAACAAGACTCTAGACCAATTGGAATTGGCAGATATCTACAGAACATTCCACCCAACAACCTCAGAATATTCATTCTTCTCATCAGCACATGGATCATTCTCCAGGATAGATCACATATTAGGTCACAAATCAAGTCTCAATAAATTCAAAAAAATTGGAATTATCCCATGTATCTTCTCAGACCACAATGGATTAAAACTAGAAATTAATAACAAACAAAACTCTGGAAACTATACAAACACATGGAAATTAAACAGCATTCTACTTAATGACATATGGGTCCAAGAAGAAATCAAGCAGGAAATCAAAAAGTTTATTGAAACTAATGAAAACAATGATACATCATACCAAAACCTGTGGGATACTGCAAAAGCAGTATTGAGGGGAAAATTTATTGCATTAAATGCTCACTTCAGAAGAATGGAAAGATGGCAAGTGAACAACCTAACACTTCACCTTAAAGAACTAGAAAAACAAGAACAATCCAATCCTAAAGTTAGCAGACGGAAAGAAATCATTAAGATCAGAGCAGAACTGAATGAAATTGAAAACCAAAAAACAATTCAAAAGATCAACGAATCAAAAAGTTGGTTTTTTGAAAAGATAAATAAAATTGACAAACCATTAGCTTGGCTAACAAAAAAAAGAAGAGAGAAGACTCAAATAACAAAAATTAGAAATGAAAAAGGCGATATTACAACTGATTCATCTGAAATACAAGGAATCATTCGAGACTACTATAAACAACTATACGCCAACAAATTTGAAAATCTGGAGGAAATGGATAAATTTCTGGACACACACAAGCTCCCAAAACTGAACCGTGAAGACGTAGAAAATTTGAACAGACCAATAACAATAAAGGAGATTGAAGCTGTTATCAGAAGGCTCCCAACAAAGAAAAGCCCAGGACCAGATGGATTCACAGCAGAATTTTACCAAACATTCAAACAGGAATTGACACCGATTCTTTACAAACTATTCCAAAAGATTGAAACGGACGCAAATCTCCCAAACTCATTCTATGAAGCAAACATCATCCTGATACCAAAACCAGGTAAAGATATAACCAAAAAAGAAAACTACAGGCCAATATCCTTGATGAATATAGATGCAAAAATCCTCACTAAAATACTAGCAAACAGAATACAGCAACACATACGAAAAATTATTCATCACGATCAAGTGGGATTCATCCCAGGGATGCAAGGTTGGTTCAACATACGCAAATCAATAAATGTGATACACCATATTAATAAACTCAAACACAAGGACCATATGATCATCTCTATAGACGCTGAAAAAGCATTTGATAAAGTTCAGCACTCATTCATGACAAAGACCCTCTATAAGTTAGGTATAGAGGGAAAGTATCTCAACATAATTAAAGCCATATATGCCAAACCCACTGCCAATATCATCCTGAATGGGGAAAAGCTGAAAGCTTTTCCTTTAAGAACAGGCACTAGACAAGGATGCCCACTCTCACCACTCCTATTCAACATAGTGTTGGAAGTACTAGCCAGAGCAATCAGAGAAGAGAAGGAAATAAAGGGCATCCAGATTGGAAAAGATGAAGTCAAACTGTCCCTGTTTGCAGATGACATGATCCTATATATCGAACAGCCTAAAACCTCTACAAAAAAACTGTTGGAATTGATAAATGATTTTAGCACAGTAGCAGGATACAAAATCAACACACAAAAATCAGTAGCATTTCTTTTCTCCAATAGTGAACATGCAGAAGGAGAAATCAAGAAAGCCTGCCCATTTACAATAGCCACCAAAAAAATAAAATACTTAGGAATTGAGTTAACCAAGGAGGTGAAAAATCTCTATAATGAGAACTACAAACCACTGCTGAGAGAAATTAGAGAGGATACAAGAAGATGGAAAGATATTCCATGCTCTTGGATTGGAAGAATCAACATAGTGAAAATGTCCATACTACCCAAAGTGATATACAAATTCAATGCAATCCCCATCAAAATTCCAAAGACATTTTTCTCAGAAATGGAAAAAACTATTCAGACATTTATATGGAACAATAAAAGACCACGAATAGCCAAAGCAATGCTCAGCAAAAAAAATAAAGCTGGAGGCATAACACTACCTGACTTTAAGCTATACTACAAAGCTATAATAACCAAAACAGTATGGTACTGGCATAAAAACAGACACACTGACCAATGGAATAGAATAGAGAATCCAGAAATCAACCCACACACTTACTGCCATCTGATCTTTGACAAAGGCACCAAGCCTATTCACTGGGGAAGGGACTGCCTCTTCAGCAAGTGGTGCTGGGAAAACTGGATATCGATATGCAGGAGAATGAAACTAGATCCATACCTCTCACCGTATACTAAAATCAACTCAAAATGGATTAAGGATTTAAATATACACCCTGAGACAATAAAACTTCTTAAAGAAAACATAGGGGAAACACTTCAGGAAATAGGACTGGGCACAGACTTCATGAATACGACCCCAAAAGCACGGGCAACCAAAGGAAAAATAAACAAATGGGATTATATCAAACTAAAAAGCTTCTGCACAGCAAAAGGAACAATTAAAAGAGTTAAAAGACAACCAACAGAGTGGGAGAAAATATTTGCAAAATATACATCTGACAAAGGATTAATATCCAGAATATATAAGGAACTCAAACAACTTTACAAGAAGAAAACAAGCAACCCAATTAAAAAATGGGCAAAAGAGCTAAGTAGGCATTTCTCTAAGGAAGATATCCAAATGGCCAACAGACATATGAAAAAATGCTCAACATCACTCAGCATCCGGGAAATGCAAATCAAAACCACATTGAGATACCATCTAACCCCAGTTAGGATGGCTAAAATCCAAAAGACTATGAACGATAAATGCTGGCGAGGCTGCGGAGAAAAAGGAACTCTCATACATTGTTGGTGGGACTGCAAAATGGTGCAGCCTCTATGGAAAATGGTATGGAGGTTCCTTAAACAATTGCAAATAGATCTACCATACGACCCAGCCATCCCACTGTTGGGAATATACCCAGAGGAATGGAAATCATCAAGTCGAAGGTATACCTGTTCCCCAATGTTCATCGCAGCACTCTTTACAATAGCCAAGAGTTGGAACCAGCCCAAATGCTCATCATCAGATGAGTGGATACGGAAAATGTGGTACATCTACACAATGGAATACTACTCAGCTATAAAAACGAATGAAATACTGCCATTTGCAACAACATGGATGGACCTTGAGAGAATTATATTAAGTGAAACAAGTCAGGCACAGAAAGAGAAATACCACATGTTCTCACTTATTGGAGGGAGCTAAAAATTAATATATAAATTCACACACACACACATACACACACACACACAAACCGGGGGGGTGGGGGGGGAAGAAGATATAACAACAACAATTATTTGAAGTTGATACAACAAGCAAACAGAAAGGACATTGTTGGGGGGGAGGGGGGAGGGAGAAGGGAGGGAGGTTTTGGTGATGGGGAGCATTAATCAGCTACAATGTATATCGACAAAATAAAATTTAAAAAAAAAAAAAAAAAAAAGAAAATATAAAGGTAATCAATGTGTTAACACTAGCCAACATTAGTTATCAATTTCACTACCCACAGCACCCACAGCAAGAGTTTTGCCAGATTCTATGCAATAAAATGTTTTTATTTTTAAAAAAAAAAAAAAAAAAAAAAAAAAAAAAAATAAAGGGATCTGATTCAGGAAATCATGCTGGCCCCAAAATGGCACATTAAAAAAGGTCATTAGGCACAAGTAATTTGAAAAATATCTCTGAATATCCCATATTAACTTATCAGAAATTTACCAAAAGGTGCCTAAAAAAAACTGAGATAAACAAATATTGATCAAATTTAATTTTTTAAATTTAACAAATAAGAAAGAACCATAAATGAATCACAAAAACAACATAGCAAGTAATGTTTAATACTTTTATTCTTTCAAACCACTTTGTTACTTTTAAGTAAAGGTGACCCATAACATTTACAAGTGTGGGAAAAATCGGATAATTTAGTCAGGCTCCCTGGATATTTCTTGTAAACAAGTGGTGTGGGTGGAGTTAGTGCACATGTGCGCCAATGTATCTTTTTAGTTTTGTAGCTATTGTGTGTTCTGCAGTTTGTGAAGCAGGCTGGCCCCAGAGAGCTCACATCTAACAATAGAGAATGTTTACTCCTCTGGCAGCTGCTCAGTTTCAGTTTTTCTTTGGACTTTGCTGGTAGCAGTTGAGTTTTTGAGTTACTCTTCGTACTGCCTAGCTCCTAGACGTGTGTGTGTGCTGAATAAAGACTATTCCTACTTCAACCAAGGCTCCAAGGACCTTTTTGCTGGTTACCCAGCTCATATACCTGCGTGTGAAGGGTTTGTGAATGGGCTCGAGGGGTCTGTGAGCTTCAGACCCTAGCCCCAGCTCTACAATTGACGTCGTCGGTAGGATTATGCCACAACAAGCAATTTTGTTTTTTTAATAACTTTGAAGGACTATACAAATGTAATTTAAAACAGGCAGAAATAAATTTTTTCTTTGGGAAAACTAAGTTTATAAAGAAGATGAAAAATCATGGCTCTCCTCAGAACAATTTGATAGGATGTTGCTCCTAGTTTATTTTTAAATGCTAAATATATTTGATAATCATTTTTTTGTTAAAAATATATGTCAATAATGCTGGCAACATATTTTGCTGTCTGGCAAT
This sequence comes from Cynocephalus volans, assembly GCF_027409185.1. Classification (NCBI taxonomy): domain Eukaryota; kingdom Metazoa; phylum Chordata; class Mammalia; order Dermoptera; family Cynocephalidae; genus Cynocephalus; species Cynocephalus volans. Next base: position 116,812,870 of record NC_084464.1, on the reverse strand, counting down.
AGAAAAGGAAAATTTATGCTTAAATGCTCAGAAACTTGCTTTAAAGCAATTCTCCCTTTGTCACTGTGTTGTGTCTCTAGTTTTGTCCATAGTATCAGTCCCTAACTTTCTGGTGCTAAGTGGAAGAAATTGAATTCAAACCTAACTGCACAGGCACAAAAGGCAAATGTTTTGGAAGATTCATGTAACTTCAGAAGAACATCATGGTGAAGATGGTAGGACTTTCTTTTGATTTCACCTTTGTTTATTTCTCCCTTGCTTAGAGAATCCAGCAACTGGCAGTTCCTATGCTTTATGACAGTTTCACAACCAGAGATACTAACACATTTTTTTTTCTAATTCCAAGTTCAGAAATCCCTGAGAATGTTTGCAATTGCTCCAGCTTGGCCCAGGAATCTATCCGCAAAACATCCAACTCTGTCCAGGGTACTGGAGTCTGTAATAACATAAATTATCCTATTTATATGATTGGGTGGGGGAAGGATTATTAAAAATTAATTAATGAGTGAATTTAAAAAGCAGTGATGTGGTTCCTAGAAGAAATAAGAGTTCTGGGCAGATGAAACAAAAGAGGTATCCGGCATCCTGCATTAATTTTGCCACATCTGTTTGAAAAAGAAGCACACCTCTTAATTACCATATATAATCATTTCATACTAGTTAAAAGCATATGTGTTTTGTTAAAATTCATTGTACTATTCATATCATTTTATTTTGATAGTTCTAATGGACTGTATAATGTATTCAATCATGCACTTAGTAAGGCAAGATACATAGAGATACGGACTTAAAAAAAATTCTTTACTAATGCTTATGTTACCACAAAGTATGTTCTTCTAATATGCTTTTATCATTTTATAAGGCAAAAAAAGTGTAAATTGGTATTTAATAAGATAAATATTTATTTTACCAAGCATCAATAAATATTTATTAAGTCCCAAAGTTCACCTCACTCAGTTTTAGGTACTATAATGGATAAAGGAGAGAAAAAAAAAAAAAAAAAGAAATATTACTGACCTGTGAGCTGTTTACCAGAATTTGCTTGTTAAATATATAGAATATTTAAGTTGCATCCTTTTCCACAGGTTATAGGCATCAAATTTTTGTCAAACTAAATACTTGAACATTAGATAACTCAGCTTTTAAACAGAACACTGTTGATTATATTGCTGTAGTAACCTGACTTTTCTGGCAAATTTTTCTTTTATAATGTTTCATATATACATATTTTTTTCCTTAGTATTTTGCTTGGGTCACTGTCGGGCTTTAAAACTAACACCACCTTGGGCCGAGCCCGTGGCGCACTTGGTAGAGTGCTGCGCTGGCAGCGCGGCGACACTCCCGCCGCGGGTTCGGATCCTATATAGGACTGACCAGCGCACTCACTGGCTGAGTGCCGGTCACGAAAAAAAAAAAAAAAAAAAAAACTAACACCACCTTAAGTGACATTACAAGTGGATTAACGTGGCAGCCTAAGACTACTGCGCCGGCAGGAAGTAGGGTGGGAGTGTCTGCCGGAACCTTGCCTTAGCCCTTAATTGGCCGCACTCGTGAATACTGCGTGATCGTAATAGATAGGCATTGAGACAGGACCCTTAAGCTGATTGGAGGATGTAAAAAACCTGACTTCCCCATTTGCCTTTAAAAGCAAGTGCTCATGTGCTAGTAAACGGAACTGCTCGACAGAACCCCCGCCGTGTCTGAGTGTCCTTTAACCGGGCTGTTTTTGGGCCCGGAGGCTGTGCTCACCTCTCTTCACGGCTCTCTTCCCCCATCTCCTTCCAAAGGGGACAGGAGGGAAAGAGGAATCCCGGGCCATTTGCTCGCCCACCGAAAGGAACGAGGCTAAGTGCTGTTCGGGTTGGCCGGCAGCGGACCCGACAGAGTGGTGCCCTGTGTGAGGAGTTTTTAAAAAAACTCGTGGGTGAAAGGCGAGCGAGTGAGGCCCCCGGCTGCTCAGTCCTGAAAGAAGGTCGACAAAGGGTGATCAACCAGCGGAGTGGCCCCCGCAACCACGGTAGTCGCCGTGAAGTAATCCGCCTGCGTGTCAGGGTGAGTACCATAACAGGGGGAAGTCCCTGCACTTCTCTGCCCTGTGCTCCATTTGTCCCTTCCTCAGGACAACATGGGAGGTGTGTGTGTGGAAAGAGTGACGAGATAGCCTGCAAGGCTCTAAAGTACATGTTAAAAAGCAGAGGCCTTGAAATATCTGACTCCACAGCCACCAGTGCCTCGTGTCATGTAGTGAAGGTGGCCCCTTGGGCACCTTCATCCAACTTGTTCTCGTATGAGAATTGGGACAGGGTTCAGACCCTGGCCAGAAAGAACGAGATTAGTCACGGGCTAGACCCCCCCTTAGGGTTCTACCCAACCATCTCCATCTCTAAAGCTCTGCTTCCGTCCCGAGCATCAGGAAGGGGCAGAAAGGGATTGGGCGCAGTTTGATGAAACAAAGCTGCCAATGCAAGGCCCTGAGCCATTGAGTGATACCTATGCCCCTACCCTGTACCCTCCTCTCCCGGCAACTCACCCCACCAAAGTTTATCTGAAGGAGGAAAAGCGGCACCTGAAGAAGTGGAGGAGGCTAGAAAAACATCCCCGGCAGAGCCGCAGGCTTTTCCTGTCATGGCTCGCTGGGAACCCCCAGCCGTCCGCAGCCCATGGAAAATGCTCTGTAAGGCTGTCCTCCCTCCAAGCTTATTTATCAAGTCCTGCGCCTTCTTTAAAGAAGAGCGCCATGTGCAGGCAGAGAAAAATCAAGCAGTAGCGTTGCCCAATGCCACCAACCCCAGACTCACCTTCCCGCGGGTCCTTGGCAAAGGTTACTGCGTAGGTGCCAACAAACCCTTTTGCAGCACTGTGGCAAATCTCACCGCCCCCAAAACCCAAAATAAGTGGACCCAAAACAAGCAGGCTGCAGGGGCATCTGCAGTGGCCATCAGCTCCCTCTTGGGAGTTATTGGATCGGGTACCGGACCGCCAGGATAGCCTTGGCACATCAACAGGTAGCTTCCCTTAGGGAGGCAGTGGACATAGATCTTGGCCGCTCGGAGGTGTCTGTATCACATTAAAAAAAAAAAAAAAATCACTAACATTACTTTTTGAAGCTGTTTTACAGAATCGACGTGGACTAGGCCTGTTGTTCTTACAGCAAGGAGGATTATGCGCTGCCCTCGAAGAGTGCTGCTTCTATGCCAACCACTCAGGAGTGGTCAAAGATTCCCTAGCTAAGCTTAGAGGATTAGAAAAGCGAAAAAAAGAACGTGAAGCCAATAGTAATTGGTTCCAAAGCTGGCTTTCAAGTTCCCGGTGGCTCACCACCCTGCTGTCTTCCCTGGCAGGCCCCCTAGCATCTTGGGGCCTTACGCCATTCGCCAGGTTGTGTCCCTTCCACTTCTCTTGTAATGATCACCCAGGTGGTAGAGGAACGCCACCTTATGCGACATTACAAGTGGCACCCAGGTGGTAGAGGAGATGGCCCATAAAGAAAGCCCTGTCAGCCCTTGTGTCAATATGGCCCTTCAAGAAATCAATGTCAATCTCTAAGGCTCCGCCCTGCCCCCGCTTGGCTGGATAGTCAATGACGGGTAAGATTTCCAGAGGGAAACAACCTAAGACAGGCACAGCCACCAGAGGGAATGGATGCGAGGCTGGGAATGTTAGCCGCCTCCAGCTGCCTTATTAAAACAAAAAGGGGAAATATGTCGGGCTTTAAAAACTAAGACCACCTTAAGTGACATTACAAGTGGATTAACGTGGCAACCTAAGATGGCACCGGCAGGAAGTAGGGTGGGAGTGTCTGCGGGAACCTTGCCTTAGCCCTTAATTGGCCGCACTCGTGAACACTGCGTGATTGCAATAGATAGGCATTGAGACAGGACCCTTAAGCTGATTGGAGGATGTAAAAAACCTGCCTTCCCCATTTGCCTTTAAATTCACACACACACATACACACACACACACACACACACACACACACACACAAACGGGGGGGGGGAAGAAGATATAACAACCACAATTATTTGAAGTTGATACAACAAACAAACAGAAAGGACATTGTGGGGGGGGAGGGAGAAGGGAGGGAGGTGTTGGTGATGGGGAGCATTAATCAGCTACAATGTATATCGACAAAATAAAATTAAAAAAAAAAAAATTAAAAAAAAAAAAAAAAAAAAAAAAATCAAGTGCTTGTGTGCTAGTAAACGGAACTGCTCTACAGAACCCCCGCCGTGTCTGAGTGTCCTTTAACCGGGCTGTTTTTGGGGGGCCGGTGGCTGTGCTCACCTCTCTTCATGGCTCTCTTCATCCATCTCCTTCCAAAGGGGACAGGAGGGAAAGAGGAATCCCGGGCCGTTTGCTCGCCCACCGAAAGGAACGAGGCTAAGGGCTGTTCGGGTCGGCCAGCGGTGGACCCAAGTCACTTTTTTCTATCCTTTTTTCATTTATTGTGATCTTCAAAACATAGTACATATATTTTCAGTTTCTACCTCAAGATTTAAATTGCTTGGGAGGTGGAAGGTGGCAGTGGTAGGAAAGACATGTTGCTGTTTAAATCTGCACTCATATTTAAGCATATTCTTTAATCCTAATGCAAGGAGCTGCTTCAAGAAGTGTATTCCAGTCTTTCAAGAGGAAAATTAGCTGATTCTCCTTCCTTGCAGAACTCTTGTTAATTGCAAGTACAATGATTGCATTTCTGTGAGTTTCATTCTCTTCAATGAGATCTACTGGGTTAGGAGCCAATGAGGCCATCAGACCTGTTTTTAAATACTTTTTGGGGAAAAAGAAGTCTTGTACATTTTTAGAAAAGAGGGAGTTATCTCCCTTCCCACGTCTCTGTCAATCATTATAGTTTCTAAGCATGTGTAATATTCTATGTAGATATTAGCTAGGTTTTAAGATATTTTTATTAAAAACACTTCCTCTAGTTAAAAAATAGATATTTTGTCATCCTTAAAATTTACTTTGTGTTAAACAACTTTTTCACTAAAAGAAATGCCGTATCTGAAATTATATTATACAATTAAAAAAATTTGCATTGAAATATTTATTCTCGGAAGATATCTATTGTGTAAAATATTATTCATCTACATTGTGAATAACTTAGGTTCTTTCTCTTGTTAAGTTAAAGGTTTTTACCAATTAAAATAGTGCCCGTTAACCTAGAGAGTATTGATCTTTTCAAAAACTGCAGCAGACAGAAAGCAAAATTCTTTTGCCTTGAATTTGAGTAACTATTACTATTTTGTGCAAATATTTCAGAATCATGTAACCAAAAAAAATATATAATTGGTAATGGAGTTTGGATGTGCTGTCCCCTCCAAAACTCATGTGGAAATTTGATCCCCATTGTGACAATGTTGGAAACTGATTGAGTCACGGGGGCGGATCCCTCATGAATGGATTAATGCTCTCCCTGGGGGAGAGGGGATTAATGAGTGAGTTCTCGCTCTATTAGTTCCCAAGAGAGCTAGTTGCTTAAACAGACCCTGGCACCTTCTCTCTCGCTCTTGATTCCTCTCTCTTGCTTCCTCTCACCATGTGATCTGCTTGTACCTGCCAGCTGCCTGCCACTTTCTGCCATGAGTAGAAGCAGCCTGAGGCCCGTGCCAGATGCAGTTGTCTCAGAATCGTAAGCCAAATAAACCTCTCTTCTTTATAAATTACCCAGTCTCAGGTATTTCTGTTACAGCAACACAAAACGGACTAAAACAATTGGGGACTTAAATATATACATTTTTTAAAACTGCCATGATAACTTTCTCCATTTATTTTTTTATTGTTGCTGTTGGAGAAAATGCTACCAGCCATGCCATATCTTCCAAAAATCTGTCTTTACTGAAATCACATTTGATATACATTAGCAGCTGTGTGCCCAAATTTTATTAGTTCACAAGACTATAATTCTAGGTTTGCTTTAAAAAGCATAACATTAGCAAAATACCCCTGGTTTGCATCAATTTATACTACTTAATTGAACCGCCTGGTTTAACAACAGCAAAACGTTTCCATACAATTCACAAGCTTCATCAAGGAGAAATAGATTAGCAAAACAGGTATAGGAATCCCAGTATTATGATTTAACTGGGAATTTTTGAAAGGAGAGGATTGCAGCAGCGTCACAACAGTAATCCTGGGCCCCCAATGATGATTTTATATTTGTCTGGTAAAGTCTGAAAGTCTAATAAAGTGCCATATTGATGAAAATATTTAGCTTCTTTTATACCTCTATTCGACATCTCTATTTCCAGTGGTAGGAATATAGCATGTCTCCAAACAAAAGATTGCTTTAACAATTCTGCTGGCTGTTTGCATATTTTATAAATATGCTTCCTGATTTTTAAATTGGATTTTTAGGTCAGGTTACTTAGGTTATTGGTTATTGCCGTAAAACTAATTTGATTGCATATGTATTCTGTGTGCTGTTATTTATGCCGAAAACATCACTAGGATTAATGAAATAAAATTGACTGAAACGTCACTATCCTGTGCTGAAATACAATTCCAATATAGGCTAACAAAGTCATGTCCATATATATATATATATAGATATAGAAGATATATATATAGAAGATATTCATATAGAAGATATGGCAAATGGAAATATTGATCCTTTATATGGCTTTTGTTAGTTTTTGATTTTGAAATAAAATGTTTAGCTAAATTTCAATTTCCTAAAGGAAAAAAGTGATGAAAATTAACCAGTTATTTTATTAATATTGTTGTTTTATTTTTGTTTTCTTCCTTTTTTAAATTTTAATATTTGTACGTATTTGTGTGGTACAGCATGTTGTTTCAACACATGCATATACTGTACATTGATTCACTTTGAATAGATGGAATAGCTTTACACCCGTTAACCCACACCTTTTCTTCCCCTCCTCCCTTCCTACCCTCCCAGCCTCTGGTAAGTATAATTTTACTCTCTACTTTTATGAGAACCACTGTTTCACTGTTTTTTGTTGTTGTTGTTTGTTTGTTTGTTTTTTTTAGGATTCCACATATGAGTGAGATCACGCAGTATTTGTGACTTTCTGTGCTTGGCTTACTTCACTTAACATAATGGTCTCTGATTCCATCTGTGTTGCTACAGAAGACAGGATTTCCTTTTTTTAAAAAAAATAGTATTCCCTCCTGCATATATACCACAGTTTTTTTATCCATTCATCTATTGATGGGTATTTAGGTTGATTCCATCTTGTATTAGTTCATTTCTGTTGCTTATAACAAAATAACTGGAACTAAGTGATTATAAGAAAATGAAATTTATTGCTTACAGTTTTGGAGGCTGGGAAGTTCAAAGTCCAGGGAAAACATCTGGCGACGGTCTTCTCTGGTGGCTTTACAGCAATGCAGGGGTCTCTCGTGGCAGGAAGTGGAAATGCAGAGAGAGAGAGAGACTTTCACATGCTCTCCTCTTAAAGCCCTCAGAACCACACCCATGACCACAATTTTTAATCTGTTCACTAAGCGCAGTCCTCAGAATCTAATCACCTCTTCAAGGCCTCACATTGCAATTACCACAATAGGATTTCCCACCTTTTTAACACTGTCACAGTGGGGACCAAGTCTCCAGCACATTAAACTTTGGAAGGACACAATTCAATCTACTACACATCTCTTGGCTATTGTGAATAGTGCTGCAGTGAACATGAGAGTGCAGGTGTCTTTTTGGCATATTGGTTTCATTTCCTTTGGGTATATAACCAGTAATGCGATTGTTGAGTCATAAAATAGTTTAATTTTTAGTCCTCTGAGGAATCTCCAAGATTGTTCTTTTAGGTGCTATATTTTTAAAAATGTAATGTCATAACATTAAAAAAAAAAAAAAAACTTTTGCAATTTCCTCTTTTTCTCACAATTGTGAGTCATTTTCTTTAGAAGAAAATAAGAAATATTACATTACCACCTAAAATAAGTCCTAGGGCTTAAGGTAAGATTCTAGTGATACCTCAAACTTCCTTGTTTTGCTTTCTAGAGTGGAATGGATGTTGTGATTTCTTCTTTATAATGATAACTAGAACAGAACAAAGCTGGGGTATATTCTCTCAAGGAAGGAAAAGAGGTGGCTCTTCTACATTTCTCCTGGCTCAAATGATCTTTTAAAAAAAGATATTTGAAAAAAGAAGAAAAAAAGATTATAATTTGTCAAGTATAGGTTTCATCAAAATGGTATCCTAAATATCATTAAAATGATCATAAAGCTTTCATGTAATAATTTCAAATCTGCAACATATTTCCTGCTTCTAACAATATAAGCACAGAATTCTTTCTCAGAACCTTATATTGCCCAATTCCCAGCAGTGTGTTTTAAAACAATTCTGACCTAATCTAGCTAATTTCTTCCTAATCAGGATGTTTGTGGAACATTCACTTGAGGCTGAGCTCACAAAATGCAAGAATCTTTATCCAATTCACTCAAAATTTCAGTCAGTCTTTGTGGCAATGGGTAAGAGAACGTTTTTAAGGTTTACTGGCTTTTAGACAGACTGACAAGATTTTTTTTTCACCATTATGTTGATAATATCTGATTGGGTATTCCAGTTTGACAAGTGTGGCTACATAGCCAAGGCCCTAAGACGGGATAGTTTCCCCATTGAAAGAACTAGCATAAGCACAATTCACCAAGGTCTCAGTTCATTTATTCAAGTGGTAGCCACCTGTGTAGTACTCTTGGCTGAAACTAGAAGCTACAAAAATAAAGACTATAGTTTCTTAGAAATTTGGAGAGTAGCTATCACCTTGTTGATGTAATTCACATGAAAATCTCATATTCCTCTTTAAAACTATCTGTCCCTAAGTTGAAGGGGAACCTTGTGTAAAATAACTATGTGCTTTTTGTTTTTGTTTTTGTTTTTTTTCTATCCTGCTTTTATCATTCAACATTGTGTATGTTACAAGCATTTTTTATTTTATTTTATTTTTAAAATTTAAAAAAATTTTATTATACATACATGTGGGGTACAATGTTGATTTTCAATAATTGTGTAGAATGTGTGGTGGTTAGAACAGTATAGCTAGCTTATTCATCATTACAATATGCAATCATTCTTTGTGTCTGTTGACCAATTCCTCATTAGCCCCCCTCCCTGTTCCCATCTCCTCCCCTTTTCTACCTCTAGTTTTCAAGAAGTTCAACATATTACTGTGATTATTGTTTCTTTCTTTCTCTGTCTTTATTGTTCATTTGTTTATTTATGGATTCAGCTCCCAGTTATGAGTGTGAACATGCAGTATTTCTCTTTCTGTACCTGGGTTGTTTCACTTAGGATAATTTTCTCCAGGCTCATCCATGTTGCTGCAAATGGTAGAATTTCATTCTTTTTTATGGCTGAGTTGTATTCCATTGTGTATATATACCACAATTTCATTATCCAGTCATCTGTCAATGGACATTTAGGTTGAGTTCGTCCCCTAGCTACTGTAAATAGAGCTGCAATAAAAATGGGAGTGCAGGTGTCCCTTTGACCTGATATTTTCTAATCCTCTGGGTATATCCCCACTAGTGGGATTGCTGGATCATATGGAAGTCCTATCTGCAGTCATTTAAGGAATCTCCATACTGTTCTCCACAATGGTTGTACTAATTTACAGTCCCACCAACAGTGCAGGAGTGTTCCTCTCTCTCCACATCCTCACCAGCATTTGTTATTCTGTCTTTTTTATAATAACCACTGTGAACACACTAGGAAGAATAAATCCCACTGATAAAAGATGTAGGCAAGTGAGAAAGAGGAAAAAAGCAAAAGCAAAAAAAAAAAAAAACAAAACAAAAAACCCCAAACCCTATACCATTCCACTTCAAAAACCCAACAAACTGTGAAGTCACAGAACAGCAAGGAAAGAAACAAAACTATGTGCTTTTGAATGGCTTGAAATAGAAAAATATCTTGCTCTACTCCATCTACCTCATTTTACCACACCACAATTAGACTAATAACAGACAAGAATATTAAAAAGATTTCACTATTAACTTGTCATCTCAAAACTGAATTGACTGCTAAGAAATAACATAACCCATACCCTCGGGTGTTATCTAGTTTATGCCACTTTTCATTGTCACTTTTTTAATGCTCCACTATCAAATATATAATTTTTCTGTGAGTTCTTAAAGAATGCTTCGTGGTGTTTCCATATCATGTGTGGACATACCTTTTAAAATAGTTTTTCCTCACCCCTCTTATTTTGTTTTAATGGAAAAAATTCTTAGACATGAGTAAATGAAAGTTGAATTAAACTGTGACCTGCCAAGGTCAGTTATAAATGCCACTACTCACTAAGTTGCATACATCAAAAAATGATTAAGTGTTTCATAAATGGGACAATGGCATAAAATGGGCCAAATAACAAAATTAGGATCAATTAATCTAATTCTTCGTGTGTGTGTTTGTGTGTGTGTGTGTGTGTGTGTGTGTGTGTGTGTGTGAGAGAGAGAGAGAGAGAGAGAGAGAGAAAATGTAGGTAATTGGGAAAGGGAGAAGGAACCTGAGTTATTTTATGGTTGTCATCTACTCTGTCCATTCAAGAAAGCATAGTTTCCTCCTGGAAGGAAGCAGATTTCATGCCTCAGGCTGGGCATAAATCAAGCAGAAATGCTGTAGCATAGACTGTAATTTTATAAACTACTGTGTTGTAGAAAATAGAGTTAAGCTGTAATCTATGACGCAGTTACCATCACTCTAAGGAGTAACTGAGTAATAGGCAAGCAGCTCTAAAGAGCTTTGGGTGTTATGATCTTCTGGCATCTCCAGAGAATGACTAGGTTCCTTTAGGTAAATAATTTGGAGGAAGTTTCCATCGTGCCTCCTGTACTACAAAGGCTGCATAGGCAGACTTCAGTAAAGCCATGAGCATTTCTTTTACAACATGAACAAAATTTTAAGCTATTTAAAAAAAAAAAAACATTTTCCCCCAACAGTGCATCTTGAATGTAATAGCTATTACATTAATAGCTCTGAAAATTATGAGGCATTCCTTAAAAGGATTTACATTTTAAAAAAAGAAAATTTTTATCACAAATTTCTAGAGCAGAATTAATTTAATGAAGTAAGATATATGTGTAAAATGTGGTAGAGTTTCAGCTTAGAATATTATAAATCTAATAGGTCAATGTGAATCATCTCCAGAAAAACTGATCAGATGGGACAAACACTGGGATAGTATGTAATGATTTTTAACATTTATCTTGCATTTTTTAGATTCAAAGAATCATCCGTTCTTAACTGTCCAGTATGCTCATGGCTTATAGCTTTTACTTTTTGGCCCATTCCTTGTTGCCTGCCTTCTGGGAATTTCACAAAGTCATCAGGCATCTCCATCCCATTTAGCCAGAGGAAAGAGAATGCGGAGACTGTCGTCAGTCAATTTCATTGTTCATTCTCAGTACTTTTATTTTTTTTAACAGACCAGTGGAGGATAGTTTGAAATCATTGCCTAACTCAAATATTACGTTAACTTCATATATCTCTTATTCATATTGGACCACTTGAAATTACAAATATTATTCACTTTTGACAACTTGAGCACAGAATGTAACATTTTAAAGACATGCTTTTGTTTTCTGTGCAAAGCACACTACATTTAGGGAAGGCTTGACAGATTCCTGTTTATGCTGTCAAAACCTGTCAGCTATTTTAATTGTAAAATTAATATATGTTCATTTTAAGGAACCAAACCATAATGGGAGATATTATTTTCCCCTGTTCATTAGAATGAATAACTAGTTTTATTCCCTGTAAGAAATTATAGTGAATATACATTGATGTATATACTTCCAGAATTGTCCTTTCTTTTTAAATTGGGAGGTATACTGTATTCTGTTTTCAACTTGATTAATTTTTTAACTAAATAACAAAAATAAGCATTTTTCCATTCTGAATCACATAGATCAACCTCCTTATTTTAAACAGCTAAATATTTTTGTATGTTTGTATAGCTATATATATATATATATAATATATAAATATTTTTATTTTTATAAATATTTTTAATTATATATAAATAATATATAAAATATATAATATATAATATATATAAAAATTCATTTAAGCAGTCTCAAATAAAAGGACATTTGGGCCACAGAAATTTTTCATGCTTATGAATCATACCATAATACTGTCTATATCTATTTACCTCTATCTACACCTATCTGTCTTCTGTCTATCTACCTATCTAAACCTATCTTCTATCTGCCTGTCTTTGTCTTCTAACTATCATCTATCTATCTAATTTAATTATGTAAGTGTATCTGTTGGATAAATTTCTAGAAGTAAAAATGTTTTCAAAAGTTATGAATATTTAAAATTTTTATAGATATTGTCAAGTTGTTCTTCAAATACTTAAGTTTACTTTTCAAATGATATAAGATGTCTGCTCTAATTGTCTTTTAAGCAAAATGTACTGATAAAAATAAGAGCTAGAATGTGGTAAATATGGTAAATTAATACAAAAATGAATGTGCAAGAAAATAAATTTTTATTTGTATAAATGTAACTAATCAGAATAAAAGCATCTTAGCACTACCAAAAGTTTTTCATACATATACTCAAGTGCCTCTATTTGTACTCTGTATATGTATAAGTGTGTGTATAGATATAGATAGCGAATTGCAATATTGCTTTAAAAAAATAAGGTTCGAATATCTCAAAGTTCCATGACTTATTTGATTAAACTCATATAGAAAAATAAATTATAGGTTAATGGCATCTACCAACCAGTGTTAAGTCTGTTGAAATGGACAACAAACACATACTCTTCAAATAATTGTGAATGATAATAAGATCATGTAAGTTTAACATATTGGCTGAGAAAAATGAGTAAATAATCGGAAATTCTAAATGTAGCAATTTAATACCACCAATAGTAATGCATTTATTCTACTATTTATTTGTTCAACCATTTATTAAGCATCAGATTGATGTGTGTTAAATTATGTGCAAAAACTATATACCATACCTATCCTCAAAGAATGAACAGTATAGGAAAAAAGGCATTTATATAAATAACTAAATTACAATGACTTTTATAACATCAATCATTAAAGTATGGCAACAGAGATCTAGGAGCCTAGGAGAAAAGGAAGCCAGTGATTAATTCAATTTGTTAAAGAAAGTAGCAATATTGATTTTCAGCATTCTAGTCACACATGCACATACAGACATAAAATTATTAAGTCATAGGGCCATAGGGTGTATGATATTCAACTTTACTATTTAATTCCAAATTGTTTTTAAAAATGGTCATAACTGTTTACACTGCAACAGAAATTATATGACTTCCTATTTATTTACACATTCAAACATTACAAATTAAATTTCAATGTACTAGGAACTGTTCAAGAAGCCTGATTTATTCTGAGTTATTAATTTATGTGCATCTGGTGAGTGTACAGTGGTAACTCATTCTCGTCTTGAGTTGTATGTATAAGTACACACACACACACACACACACACACACACACACTGGTTATTCCTATTTCTCTTTCTGAGAAAGACCCACTTATATATTTTGTCTGATTTTTCTAAAAAAAATTTAATATTTATTTTTAGGAATTGTTTATACTTATTGGACATTAATTCTTTGTTAGTAATATTATTTGTTAATGACTTTCCTAATCTTTAGCTTGTTTTTCATTCTTCTTTTCTTGTCTAATGAACAGAAGTTCTTAATTTTCATGTAGGCAAATTTATTTGTAATTTCTTTTAATTATGGGGATATAATGGTTTTTTAAAAACATTCTTCTGAGGACCAGCTTCTTAAAGATATGGTCCAATATTTTATTCTATGTTTTATTTTTATTTTTTAAATTTTAATTTATCAATATACAATGTTGTTGATTTTCACATCCGTTTACCAATTCCTATCATTCCAACTTTTAAAAACTTATCTTTTATCAATCTGAATTCATTTTGGGGTATGGTATTGTGAAAGAAACCAATTATTTGTTAATATAAACGACCAAGATTCTCTCATCAGAGTTCTTTCATAGCACATCAATTATTTAATAAATCTATTCATATGCATAGATCAGCTCTGATCTCTTTATATCATTTCATTGGTCGATTTTTCTATTCCTACACCTATACCTATATCATATTCTGTTAATTACTGTAAGTTATGATATGTGACAGGACAAAGTTTTTTTTTTTGTTAAAACAAATTTCTTTTTTTGATGAATTTAAAATAAAAGGATATTTTTGAAATGTATTTTCTTTTAAATTTATCAAAAGCAGCATTTAAATGGTGATTCTCTAACAAATAGTAAAGAGAACTTTCTAAGAATTTGGAAGAAATTCTGAAGATAGGTAAAAGTGATAACAATATGAAAGTATTAAAAAAAATAGTAAACTTCCTGATAGTGAAGGAGAAAGCAAATGTTTGGGAATTCAAACCTATACAACTCTTTTCCTACTTCTGGGACATAGACAGTCACTAAAGTTTTAAAGACCCTGAACAGAGTCAGGGACTAATATCACTCACAACACTTTCTTTCCCCCAAATTTGACTGAGGTTCTACAATCTCAATAGGAAACTAGTATTACTTTTGTTAGTATGCCGCATCAGTGCTATCTTCCTCAGATAAGTGACTTTGCATTGGAAAGACAGTTTGAGAACCAAAAATCATAAAAAGAGACAAAGGCAGCCACTATATAATGATAAAGGGATCTATCCATCAGGAAGACATAACAATCGTAAATATATATGCACCTAACACAAGACCACTCAGATATATAAAGCAAACACTATTAGACCTAAAGAAACAGATAGAACCTAATGCCATAATAGATGGGGGCCTGAACACCCCTTTCTCAACATTGTACAGATGTTCTAGGCAACAAATCAACAGAGAAGCACAGTATTTAAACTACACTTTAGACCAAATGGACCTGGCATATATCTATAGATCATCTCATCCAACTACAGAATATACTTTCTTCTCATCAGCACATGGAACGTTCTCCAGAATAGACCACATGTTAGGTCACAAAATAAATCTCAACAAATTTTTAAAAATTTAAATTGTTTAAGTATCTTCCCAGACCACAGCAAATTAAAACTAGAAATCAATAACAAGCAAATCTCTGGAAACTATAAAAACACACAGAAATTAAACAGCATGCTCTTGAAAGACCTATGGGCCCAAAAGAAGTTAAACAGGAAATCAAAAAAATTCTTGAAACTAATGAAAATAAAGATCATACCAAAAACTGTGGGTACAGCAAAAGCAGTACTAAAAGTGAATTTTGCTGCAGTAAATGTTTACATCAAAAGGACAGAATGATCTCAAATAAACAACTGATTGCTACATCACAAAGAATTAAAAAACAAGAAAAAGCCAATCCCAAAATTAGAAGATGATAAGAAATAATAAAGATCAGAACAGAACTAAATGAAAGAGACCCAAAAATGATACAAAAGATCAATAAAACACAAAGTTATTATTTTTGAGAAGACAAACAAAATAGACAAACTTTAGCTAAATTAACAACAAAAAAGAAAGACCAAAATAACACAAACCAGAAATGAAAAAAAAGAGACATTGCAACTGATTCCACAGAAATTCAAAGAATAATTAGAGACTGTATTATAAACAGCTGTACACAAAAAATTTGAAAAGCTGGTGGAAATGGATATATTTCTGGACACATATGAACCGCCAAGACCGAACAAAAAAGACATAGAAAACCTGTTTTGAACAGATCAAAAACAAGCAATGAGATTGAAAGAGTAACCAGCAGTCTCCCAACAAAGAAATCCCAGTACCAGATGACTTTATTGCTGAAAGCTATCAAACCTATAAAGAGGAATTAACAACAATTCTCTTCAAACTCTTTCAAAAATTGGAAACAGAGGCCACTCTCCCAAACTCATTTTATCAGACCAGCATCACCCTGATGCCCAAACCACACAAAGATGAAGCAAATAATGAAAACTACAGGTTAATATGTTTACAAACATAGATGCAAAAATCCACAACAAAATTTTAGTAAACAGAATGCAGCAACATATCAAAAAAAATATACACCATGACCACATAGGACTCATCCCAGGAATGCAAGGATGGTTCAACTTATGCAAGTCATTAAATGTGATATACCACATCAACAAGATCAAGGACAAGAACCATATGATTATCTCAGTAAATGCAGAAAAAGCATTTGACAAAATTCAGCATCTCTCATGACAAAGACTCTCAGCAAATTAGGTGTAGAAAAAAAGTATATCAACACAATAAAAGCCATATATGATAAACCCACTGCCAATATCATCCTGAATGGTGAAAAGCTGAAAGCTTTTCCCTTAAGAATGGGAACAAGACAAGGATGCCCACTCTCATCACTTCTACTTAACATAGTACCGGAAGTACTAGCTAGAGCAGTTAGGCTAGAGAAAGAAATAAAGGACATTCTGACTGGAAAAGATGAAGTCAAACTGTCCCTGTTTGCAGATAACATAATTCTCTATATAGATAAACTTAAAACTCTACCAAAAACTCCTAGAGCTGATAAACAATTTCAGTAAAGTTATAGGATACAAAATCAACAGACAAAAATAAGTAACATTTTTATACTCTAATAATAGACTAGCAGAAAAAGAAATTAAGAAAACAAGCTCATTTACAATAGTCACCAAAAAAATAAAATGCCTAGGAATCAAGTTAACCAAGGAGGTGAAAGAACCATACAATGAGATGTACAAATCACTACTGAAATAAATTAAAGAGGACACCACAAGATGGAAAGAGATTCCATTCTTTTGTATTGAAAGAATCAAAATTGTGAAAATGCCAATACTACTCAAAGCATTTTACAGATTCAATGCAATCCCCATCAAAATACCAATGACATTCTTCACAGAAAGAGAAAAAAAAAAAAATCCTAACATTCATACAGAACAACAAAAGACCCCGAATAGCCAAAGCAATTGTGAGCAAAATAAATAAATAAATAAATAAATAAATAAATAAATAAATAAATAAAGCTGGAGGCATTGTGCTGTCTGCCATTAAATTATACAAGAAAGCCATAGCAACTAAAACAGTATAGTACTGTATGTTACTGGCATAGAAACACTCAGACAAATTGAACAGAAGGGAGAACCCAGAAATCAACCCACCAACTTACAGCCAACTGATCTTTGACAAAGGCAACAAGAACATACATTGGGGGAAAAGACTGCCTCTTCAATAAATGGTGCTGGGAAAACTGGACATTCAGATATAGAAGAATTAAACTAGACCGGTACCCAAATTAACTCAAAAATAAATTACAGTCTAAAATATAAGACCTGAAACCATAAAACTCCTAAAAGAAAACATAGAGGAAACATTTTGGGAAATAGGTCTCAGCAAAGGCTTTGGGAATAAGATCCCCAAAGCACAGGCATCAAAAGAAAAAATAAACAAATCAGATTATATCAAACTAAAAAGCTTCTGCAGAGCAAAAGAAACAGTTAACAGAGTGAAAAGACAACCTACAAAATGGGAGAAAATATTTACAAACTACGCATCTGACACGGGATTAATATCCACAATGTACAAGGAAGTCAAACAACAGTAAAAAAACAAGCAACCTGATTAAAAAGTGGGAAATGTGCTAAACAGACATTTCTCAAAGGACGATATACAAATGGCCAACAGACAAAAGAAAAAATGCTCAACATCACTAAGTATCATGGAAGTGGAAATCAAAACCACATTGAGATATCATCTCAGTCTTATTAGACTGGCCATTATCAAAAAGACAGAGAATAACAAATACTGGCGAGGATGCAGAGAAAGGGGAATCCTCCCGCACTGTGGTTGGGACTGTAATTGAGTGCAGCCATCATGGAAAACAGTGGAGGTTCCTCAAACAACTATATATAGAACTACCATACAATCCAGCAATCCCACTGCTGCGTGTGTCCCCATAGGAATGGAAGTCATCGTGTCCAAGGAGGATACCTGTACTCCCATGTTTTTAGCAGTTCTATTTATAATAGTGAAGAGTTGAAACCAACCTAACTATCCACTGACAGATGACCGGATAAGGATAATGTGGTATATATACACAATGGAATACTACTCAGCCACAAAAAAGAATGATATTCTGCCATTTGCAGCAACATGGATGAACTCAGAGAAAACTATGTTAAGTGAAATAAGCCAGGGGCTGGCCCCGTGGCCGAGTGGCACTGGTAGAGCCGAGGCCGTGGGTTCAGATCCTATACAGGGATGGCCTGTGCACTCACTGGCTGAGCGTGGTGCAGACCACATCATGCCAAGGGTTGTGATCCCCTTACCGATCCAAAAAAAAAAAAAAGGAAAAAGGAATAAGCCAGGCACAGAAAGAGAAATACCACATGTCCTCACTCATAAGTGGGAACTAAAAAATAAATAAATAAATAAATAAATAAAAAAAGAAAGAAAGATACAATAATTGCAATAATTCCTTGA
This sequence comes from Cynocephalus volans, assembly GCF_027409185.1. NCBI lineage: Eukaryota > Metazoa > Chordata > Mammalia > Dermoptera > Cynocephalidae > Cynocephalus > Cynocephalus volans. The sequence goes on along the minus strand of NC_084464.1, from coordinate 116,794,434 downwards.
ACTTTCTAAAGGAGAGAGTAGAACTGAGGTCACCAGAGGAGGGAAGGGCGGGGGGGAGTTAGTGAGAAATGGTAAAGGGTCACAAAAAACGGATACATTGTGTAACGATAAATACAGTAATTATCCTGATTTGAGGATCACATATTGCACACAGGTATTGATTATTCAATGCTATATTCCACAGATATGTACAATCAACTATATTTTTAGGGAAAAAAAAGTGTCCTTCCTTGATGGTTCAAGCATCTAAGGGTGAAAAGCAGCAAAGCACAATGGGAATGTTGGCCAAGAATTTGAGGTTCCTAGTCCGGACAGCTTTAAACACATGACTAGCATCCCTAAGTAGTGTCATCTCTGACTTTCCACACAATGCCAATCTCATTATTAAAATGTTTCTTGGTCTTACTTCAGCCCCTCAGATCATGTTCAAAATCTTCCATGGGTTCAAACAAATTTACTTTCTCAGTAGAAAGCTTTGGATAAACTCAACATAAAAGATGTGACAGAGGAAACCCACAAAAGTTTGGAGGAGTTTTAAGAAAATGACTTAAGAAGGATAAACAAGAAGAATTTTTGGCAACTAGATGGAGATAATTGGACATGGACAGACGATAATAGAGAATGAAGGAAATCGAGTTAAAAGCAAATTGAGAGATTTTTGTGTGTGGGAACACAAATTCAAGGGAGGGAGAAGTCAGCAAGTTTTAATAAGAAAAAATATACTACCTTACTACTATATAACACAGTAGGTATATTGGAATATTGACACTATATAGTTTGAATGTGACTTCTATTTCTGCCACCTGGTGTATTAATATAGGAAATCCACACAAAACAGTTCATCTTAATTGGTATGATTCTAAATTAACTGGAATTCTTTGGCTTGTATATGTAAAATTGGCAGTACATCAGCTTCATTTGTAACAAATTCTACAATAAAAATAGTTAAACCATCCTAAAATCACTAGTTAATGTAGAATCTAAACTTGTCACATGTTAAAATGAGGTGAAACAAAATATAATTTGGTCATGTTGCAAAACAGAACTAAAACCCCTCACCTGTAATTTTGAGTCCATTAAAAAAAAAGTGGAAAATTGGTTTCCTTTTTCTAAATAATATGGGTAAAAGACTGACCTGAATTAATTTGGTGGCAAAAGTTCAACCTTAACTATAATAAAGCTATCTTTTAGTCTCTATTTCGTTTAGCATAAATATTCATATATTTGGCTGCAGAAATAATATGTTTGATTATGTAGCTCTAACTCTAATCATATTTGGGTCATTACATTGTGTATGGTATGTGTGCCATATTACCTTTTTAAAATACAAAAAAAAAAATCTGAATTTCAAAATATATCTGACTCGCAGGGTGGATAAAAAATTGTGGAAATGTGACACAGTTCTTTCTGCATGTACTTCAGTCTTCGCTTCACTTAATTTAATCATCACTAAGCCAAGAGTTTTATTACATGTTATTTTAAAGTGTTTTTATTTTCGGTAAATAACACAGGTACATAAATAGTAACATCAAGTAGTTCTATAAGACTGATAAACAAAACAAAGAAACAAACAGCAATTTCCTGCATTGCTTCTCTTAATGCTAATATCTGTTCTTTAGAGGCAACCATTTTCATTTCATTATTCTCTTTTTTTAAAAAACAATATTTGAAATGTAATTCACATAACATACAATTCACCTATTTCAAGAATACAGTTTAATGGATTTTAATCTACTCATAGTTATGTGCAACAATCACCACAATCAATTTTAGAGCATTTTCGTGACATCAAATGAGAAACCTTGTACTCTTTAGCTATCACCCCCTATTCCCACATTGTCCTTCACTCATAACCAAACCAAATCTACTTTCTGTCTCTATCAATCTTTCTCTTCTAGACATTTCATATCAATAGAGTCATATAATGTGGCCTTTTTTGACTAGCTCTTTTCCCTTAGATAATGGTTTCAAGTTTATTCATGTCATGGCCTTCATTACTTTTTATTGCCAAATAATATTCCATTGTATGGATATGCCACATTTTGTTTATCCATTTATCAGCTGAAAAGTATTTGGACTGTTTCTACCTTTTGGCTTTTGTGAATAGTGCTACTGTGAACATGTTTTTTCTAAACACTTGTACTACTGTGAACATTTTTTTTTTCTTTTTGTGACCGGTAAGGGGATCGCAACCCTTGGCTTGGTGTCCTCTGCACTGCGCTCAGCCAGTGAGCGCACCGGCCATCCCTATATAGGATACGAACCTGCGGCGGGAGCTCAGCTGCGCTCCCAGCACCGCACTCTCCCGAGTGAGCCACAGGGTCAGCCCGTGAACATGTTTTTTCTGAACATTTGTTTTCAGTTCTTTTGGGTTTATACCAAAAAAATAGAATTAATGAGTCATAGGGTAATTCTCTATTTAACTTATCGAGGAGCCTCCTGTTTACAACAGTGATTGCATCATTTTACATTCTCACCAGCAATCTGGGAGAATTCTAATTTCCCCACTTCCTTGACAACATTTATTATTTCCCTATTAAAAAATTCTGGCCATCTTAGTGAGTGTGAAGTGGTATCTCATTGCGGTTGATGTGCATTTCCATAATTACTAATAATATTGAGCATCTTTTCAAGTGCTTATTGTCCATTTGTACATCTTCATTGAAAAATTATCTATTCAGTTCCTTGATCCATTTATTTATTGGATTACTTGTCTTTTTATGACTGAGTTGTTAGTCTTTATATAGTCTAATACAAGATACTTATCAGATGTCTGATTTGAAAATATTTTCTCTGATTCTGTGCGTCTGCACTTTTTTGATAGGGTCCTTTAAAACACAAAAGTTTTAAATCTTTTTTTTTTTTTTTTAATTTTATTTTGTCGATATACATTTTGGCTGATTATTGCTCCCCATCACCAAAACCTCCCTCCCTTCTCCCTCCCCCCTCCCCCCCAACAATGTCCTTTCTGTTTGCTTGTTGTATCAACTTCAAGTAATTGTGGTTGTTATATCTTCTTCCCCCCCCCCCCCCGGTTTTGTGTGTGTGTGTGTGTGTGTGTGTGTGTGTGTGTGTGTGAATTTATATATTAATTTTTAGCTCCCACCAATAAGTGAGAACATGTGGTATTTCTCTTTCTGTGCCTGACTTGTTTCACTTAATATAATTCTCTCAAGGTCCATCCATGTTGTTGCAAATGGCAGTATTTCATTCGTTTTTATAGCTGAGTAGTATTCCATTGTGTAGATGTACCACATTTTCCGTATCCACTCATCTGATGATGGGCATTTGGGCTGGTTCCAACTCTTGGCTATTGTAAAGAGTGCTGCGATGAACATTGGGGAACAGGTATACCTTCGACTTGATGATTTCCATTCCTCTGGGTATATTCCCAACAGTGGGATAGCTGGGTCGTATGGTAGATCTATCTGCAATTGTTTGAGGAACCTCCATACCATTTTCCATAGAGGCTGCACCATTTTGCAGTCCCACCAACAATGTATGAGAGTTCCTTTTTCTCCACAACCTCGCCAGCATTTATCATTCATAGTGTTTTGGATTTTAGCCATCCTAACTGGGGTTAGATGGTATCTCAATGTGGTTTTGATTTGCATTTCCCGGATGCTGAGTGATGTTGAGCATTTTTTCATATGTCTGTTGGCCATTTGTATATCTTCCTTAGAGAAATGCCTGCTTAGCTCTTTTGCCCATTTTTTAATTGGGTTGCTTGTTTTCTTCTTGTAAAGTTGTTTGAGTTCCTTATATATTCTGGATATTAATCCTTTGTCAGATGTATATTTTGCAAATATTTTCTCCCACTCTGTTGGTTGTCTTTTAACTCTGTTAATTGTTTCTTTTGCTGTGCAGAAGCTTTTTAGTTTGATATAATCCCATTTGCTTATTTTTCCTTTGGTTGCCCGTGCTTTTGGGGTCGTATTCATGAAGTCTGTGCCCAGTCCTATTTCCTGAAGTGTTTCTCCTATGTTTTCTTTAAGAAGTTTTATTGTTTCAGGGTGTATATTTAAATCCTTAATCCATTTTGAGTTGATTTTAGTATACGGTGAGAGGTATGGATCTAGTTTCATTCTCCTGCATATGGATATCCAGTTATCCCAGCACCATTTGCTGAAGAGGCAGTCCCTTCCCCAGTGAATAGGCTTGGTGCCTTTGTCAAAGATCAGCTGGCAGTAAGTGTGTGGGTTGATTTCTGGATTCTCTATTCTATTCCATTGGTCAGTGTGTCTGTTTTTATGCCAGTACCATACTGTTTTGGTTATTATAGCTTTGTAGTATAGCTTAAAGTCAGGTAGTGTTATGCCTCCAGCTTTATTTTTTTTGCTCAGCATTGCTTTGGCTATGCGTGGTCTTTTATTGTTCCATATAAATGTCTGGAGAGTTTTTTCCATTTCTGAGAAAAATGTCTTTGGAATTTTGATGGGGATTGCATTGAATTTGTATATCACTTTGGGTAGTATGGACATTTTCACTATGTTGATTCCTCCAATCCAAGAGCATGGGATATCTTTCCATCTTCTTGTATCCTCTCTAATTTCTCTCAGCAGTGGTTCGTCTACAGGCCGATATCCTTGATGAATATAGATGCAAAAATCCTCACTAAAATACTAGCAAACAGAATACAGCAACACATACGTAAAATTATTCACCACGATCAAGGGGGGATTCATCCCAGGGATGCAAGGTTGGTTCAACATATGCAAATCAATAAATGTGATACACCATATTAATAAACTCAAACACAAGGACCATATGATCATCTCTATAGATGCTGAAAAAGCATTTGATAAAGTTCAGCACTAATTCATGACAAAGACCCTCTATAAGTTAGGTATAGAGGGAAAGTATCTCAACATAATTAAAGCCATATATGACAAACCCACTGCCAATATCATCCTGAATGGGGAAAAGCTGAAAGCTTTTCCTTTAAGAACAGGAACTAGACAAGGATGCCCACTCTCACCACTCCTATTCAACATAGTGTTGGAAGTACTAGCCAGAGCAATCAGAGAAGAGAAGGAAATAAAGGGCATCCAGATTGGAAAAGATGAAGTCAAACTGTCCCTGTTTGCAGATGACATGATCCTATATATCGAACAGCCTAAAACCTCTACAAAAAAATGCTTGGACTTGGTAAATGATTTCAGCACAGTAGCAGGATACAAAATCAACACACAAAAATCAGTAGCATTTATTTTCTCCAATAGTGAACATGCAGAACGAGAAATCAAGAAAGCCTGCCCATTTACAATAGCCACCAAAAAAATAAAATACTTAGGAATTGAGTTAACCAAGGAGGTGAAAAATCTCTATAATGAGAACTACAAAAGTTTTAAGTTTTGATGAAGTCAACTTTGTCATTTTTTTTTTTTTTTTTTTTTTTGGTGCTTGAACTTTTGGTGTTCCATCTAAGAAACAGTCACCAAATACTAGGCCACAAAGATTTAACCCCAGAATTTCAAATAATTGTCTAGTTTCAGCTTTTAAACTTATAGTCTGATTAATTTTGAATTAATTATTATACATGGTGTTAGGTAAAAATCTCACTTCATTGTTTTGTATGCACTATCCAGTTGTTCCAGCACCATATGTTGAAAAGACTATTCTTTCCTCATTAAATGATCTTGACACCCTTGTTGAAACCACAGACACATGGTTTTAATGATTTGTAAGAATGAATATGCTAATAATAAATAAAAAAAATTAATTAAAATAAAAAACACAGACACATAGTTTTAATTCTGGACTCTCAATTTTATTTCATTGATCTACGTATCTGTCTTTATGTCAGTAATATTCCGTCTTGACTATCATTGTTTTTCAGTAAGTTGTGAAACTGGGAAGTGTGAGTTTTCCTATTTTGTTGTTTTTTAAGATTTCTTTGATTATGGTAGGCCCTTTGCAACTTCATATGAATTTTAATATCTGCTTGTCAATTTCTAACACAAAGTCAGTTGAAATTCTAATAACTATGGTATTGAATCTGTAGATAAATTTGGGAATGACTGTCATCTTCATGGTATTAAGTCTTCCAATCCATGAACATGAGATATTTTTCCATTTATTTAGAACTTCTTAATTGCTTTCAACAATAATTTGTGGTTTTTATTGTACAAATTTTTCACTTCTTCTGTTTCTAAGTATTTTACTCTTTTTATTGCTAAGGTAAATAAAATTGCTTCCTTAATTTTGTTTTCAGATTATTCATTATAAGACTGTAGAAATACAACTAACTTTTGTATAATTGATCTTATATCTTATAACTGCTAAAATAATTCACATATTCTAACAATTTATTAATGAATCCCTTAGGATTTTCTATATACTAGATCATGCTATTTGCAAAACATAGAGATTTAGATGCTTTTACTTCTGACATTCCAATCTGGATGCATTTTATTTTTTTTTCTTGTCTAATTTCTTGTCTGGCTAGAAGCTCAAATAAAAAAATGACTAAAAGTAATATGAGCAGACATCATTGTATTGTTCCTGATCTTAAGGAAGAAAACATTAATTCTTTCATTATTAAGTATAATGCTAGTTGTGGGTTTTTTTGTAGATGCACTTTACTAAGTCGAGAAAGTTCCCAGTATTTATGGTTTGTTAAGTGCTTTTATCATTAAAGGGTATTTGATTTTGTCAAATGCTTTTTTTGTGTTTATTGATAAAGTAGTGTATTTTTTGTTTTTTATTCTACTGATATGACATATTATACTAGTTAATTTTTAAATGTTAAAATAACCTTGTGTTAATGGAATATTTCCCACTTTGTCATGATATTTATTTATTTTATATAATTTTAGTGTCAGGTTGCTAGTATTTTGTTGAGATTTTCTGCCTATATTCATGAGAGATATTTATGTGTAGTTTTCTTTTTTTGTGACATCTTTGTCTGTTATGATATCTATTTAGTACTGGGCTCACAGAATGAAAATGGGAGTATTCTCTTCTCTTCTATTTTTTGCAAAAGTCTGTGAAAAACTGGTATTTATTTTTCTTTAAATGCTTAGTATAATTCACCAGTGAAGCTCTCTAGACCTGATCCTTTTTTTGTGTATAGTTTTTGTAATTACTAATTCACTTGTTATAGTACACATGGATTGTCTAATTTCTTCTTGAATCAATTTGATAAATAGTGTTTTTCTACTCATTTATCTATTTCATCAAAATTTTCTAATTTATTGGCATAATTGTTTATAGTATTCATTTATATTCCTTTTTATTTCTGTAATATCTGTTGTAATGCTCCCTCTTTCTTCTCTGTTTTTGTAATTTGAGTATTCTCTCCTTTTTTCTTGGTCAATCTAGCAAAATAATTATCAATTTTGTTGGCCTTTTCACATAACCAGTTTTTGATTTCATTGATTTTTTTTTAGTCTATTGATTATTTCTTCTCTATTTTATTAATTTCTGCCCTATTCATTATTTCCTTCTTTCTGCTGTTCTTTTTCCAATGCTATTCATTTTTAAAGTAGAAACATAAGATTATTTATTTGAGATGTTTCTTCTTTCTTAACATAGGCAAAATTATAATTAATGTGGGTATCGTTATAATTAAAACAACTTTAGCTACATCCTATAAGTTTGGGTATGTTGTATCTTTATTTCATTCATCTCAAAATGTTTTGTAATTTTCCTTTTGATTCCTCTTGGTTCATTCTTTTTTTAAGAGTGTGCTATTTAATCTTCCACATACTTGTGAGTTTTCCATATTTCTTTCTGTTGTTGATTTGTAATTACACTTCTTTGTTATTGAAGAACATACTTTGTGTTATTCTGTCCTTTGAAATTTATTTAAGTTTCCTATATGACCTAATATATGGTCTACATTGGTGAATATTCCATGTGCACTTGAAAATAATATATATTCTGTTGTTCTTGGGTGGAGTGTTCTATAGATGTCTGTTAGAACTAGTTTGTGTTTTCAAGTCTTCTGTTTCTTTTTTGATCTCTGCCGAGTTCTAGCTATACTTAAAATGGGGTATTGAAGTCTCCAAGCATCATTGTTGAACTGCCTATTTCATTTCTATGTTTTTCTTTTGAGTATTTTGGTGCTCTGTTGCTAGATGCACACATGTTAATAATTATTATATCTTCCTGGTGGATTGACCATTTTATTATTACAAAGTGTTCCTTTTTATCTCTAATACCAGGGGTTTTTTTTGTTTAAAGTCTATTTTGTCTGATATTAGTATAAACACTTCAGCTTTCTTGTCATGGCTGTCTGCAAGATATATTTTTCCAAACTTTTAATCTATTTGCATCTTTAAATTAAAGTGTGTGTTTTATAAATAGTATGTAGGTAGTTTTTTTAAAAAATCCAGTCTTACAATCTCTGTCTTCAGATTGGGTTTTTTAATCCATTCACATTTAATTTTTTAAAAAGTTTTATTGTGTATATTTAAGGTATGTAACATAATGTTATGAGATATGTGTATATATACCATAAAACAGTTACTATAGCAAAACAAATTAACATATTCATTATTACACCTAGTTACTTATTTCCCTGTGGTAAGAGCAGCTGTAATCTACTTTTTGGCAACATCCTGAATACAATGTATTAACTATAATCCTCATGTTGTGCATTAGATCTTTAGGCTTGTTCATTCTATGTATTTGCTACTTTCTTTCTTCTGACCTACCTCTTCCCATTTCCTCTCCCAACCCTACCCTGTTAACCACTGTTTTATTATCTATCTCTGTATATTTGACTTTTTTTTTTATTCCACATATAAGTGAGATAGTGCAATATATTTTTTTCTGTGTGTGGCTTATTTCACTTAGCATAATGTCCACCAGGTTCTGATATTGTTGGTTTTATATTTGCCATTTTACTTTTTGTTTTCTATGTGTCTCATGTCTTATTTCTCTGTGACTGCTTTATTCTATATTACACAGATATTTTCTAATGTAGTATTTTAATTTCTTTAAAGATTTTTCTTACTATAGCTCTCCAGCTTACTACATACATCTTATGATAATTAGTTTCAGATTTACGCTAACTTAAATCCAGTGAGATGTAAAAGCATTACTCCTGTGTAGCTTTATTCCCTTTCTCCCTTTTTTGTGGTATTATCATTATACATATTATAGTTATAAATGCCACAAATCCAATGATACATTTTAAAACTATTACTTTATACAACCTAATATCTTTTAAAGAAGCAGTTAGAAGAAATAATAAGTACATATTTATATTCTTCTTTACTTGTTCTTATAAATTTGAATTACTATCTGGAGTCATGTTCTTAGCCGAATAGAGCGTTTCTCTTACACATCTTATTTTTTTTTTTTTTGTCCCATTTTGGGCAATTATATTACATTTCTATATTTTATAGGTGCAATAATACATTATGTACATATTATTTTATAGAATTGCTTTGGAAATCAGTTAAGTGAAGAAAGGAGAAAATATGTCCTTTTATATTATCTTTTTTTTGACCGGTAAGGGGATCGCAACCCTCGGCAGGGTGTTGTCTGCACCACGCTCAGCCAGTGAGCACACCGGCCATCCGTACATAGGATCCGAACCTGTGGCCTCAGCACTACCAGTGCTGCACTCTCCTGAGTGAGCCACGGGGCCAGCCCTATATTATCTTTTATGATTGAAAAATAATTACCTTTCTTGTTCTTTTTGCTTTTTTATGTGAATTCAAATTACCATGTGTGTTCACTTTCTTTCAGCCTGAAGAACTTTCTATATTGCTTATTTTAACATGACCCTACTAGCAACAAATTATCTCAGTTTTTATTTAACTGAAAAAGTCTCAATTTCATCTTTATTTTTTTAAGATAGATTTGGTTGATATAGGATGTATGATTGAAAGTTTTATTTGAACATTTTCTATATATTATCACAGTGCCTCTGGCTTCTGTTGTTTCTGATGAGGAGTCAACTTCTGATCATATCAGGGTTCTCTTGAAAATGACTAGTAATTTTTCTCTTGATTTCAAGATTTTCTTTTTGTCTTTAGCTTTCATGTTTTTTTTTTACTGTGATGATGCTGAATGTAAGTCTCTTTTTATTTATGTTATTTGGAGTCTGTTGAGTTTTCTGGATGTGTAGGTTAATATTTTTCAATAAATTTGAGTTTTCAGCTTTATTTTATATATATATTAACTGCTCCTTTCTTTATCTCCTATACTTCTGGTTCTCCTGTTACATAAACTATTGCATGTATATTTGTGCATTTAATGGTGCCTCAAATTTTTCTAATGCTTCTGTTCATTTTTCTTTATTATTTTTTCTCCTTGTTCTTTGGATTGCATAATATCTATCAGTTTCTCTTTTAGTTGACTAATTCTTTACTCTGCCATCTCAAACCTACTTTCGTGCTCCTCTAGTGAATTTTACATTCAATTATTGTACTTTTCAACTTTTCCATTTGGTATGCACATACGTATACACATACACACTCACAAACATATATAAATATACCAATATAAATATATATCTGTGTGTATATATGTGTTTGTGTATACATATTTAAAGCATTGTTGGAGACATCAGAGAGAAGCCAAGGAGCAATGTAGGCCTAGAGGATCCAGAATCCCAGAAAAATGTTGAGTATTCACCTATTTCTAAGCTACATATACATAAGACAAGAGAATGCAAAAATGTATGACTCAGTGCTAACAAAAAATTTTTAAAGCATGAGAACTAAAAAACTCTTGAGGTACTGAGTGAAGCCTGTTGAAATCAAGGGCATAGGAAGAAAGCTGAAAAAAAAATACTACAACCATGGACTTTATGCCAATTGAAGAAATAACAGCCCACCGCTGGGCAAGGGGTAGGAGAACAGAGAGACACCTTTCCTGAGGCTCAGGCATTTGAGGCCTTCTAAAGTCTGAGAGCAGGGGAAATGAGAAATGAAAAACAAACAAACAAACAAAAAACTCCAGAGGCATTTCAGGCTTTATACTAAGTTTCAAACAGAAAGCAGCTGCAGAAGGAACAAGAGAACTGAGAGACCCTCCAAAACCTTTGTGCACAGGGCCTACTGAAGTCTGATGTAGGTAGAGGAGAACAAAGGCAAACTATTCAGACACTCAAATAATAAGTCCTGACAAAGGGAAATTTATCATTCTGCTCTTAAATAATTTGAAACTTGTGGCATAATGAATGGATCTAAAGCAACAACAAATCTCAGACTCAGTTCTAACTGCACCTAGATTGACTTGGCCCCTTGAAATAATGTTGCAACAGAAGAATAGACATTCATTTATCTGGACTTACATATTCTTTATATTTTTAAAATTGTTATTCCCCTAATTTCATCATAAGTAATGGAAGGTAGAATTCATGATATTATCAACAATTACAATGACAGCTTATATTTAATGTGCATTATTATTTACTAGGTATTGTTCCAAACACTTTATATATATTGCCTATATTAACTTAATAACAGTTATATTATGCCCATTTTACAGAAAATAAATTAAGGGTATTAAACTGTTCTTTTACACACAATGTCTAATATTCAAACAAAAATTACAAGACGAACAAAGAAATGGAAATATAACCCATATCCAACAGGTTAAATGTCAATAGAGCACAGATGTTTAAATTACCAGAAGGAACTTTACTATAAAATGATGCATGTGTTAAAAGATCTACGGGAAAACATGTATACTATGGATTAGTAGACAGAGAATTTCAGCACAGAGAGAGCAACTATAAAAATACAAAAGCCAAATGTAAATGCTAGAAATTAAAAGCATAATTTTAAAAAAGGAAGGATTATTTTTGATCACCTTTGTCACACACAATCCTTAAAAAGCAGATGCTTATGTATTTCTTATCAATATGTCAACAGCCTTCTCTGCTCTTACCTCCATAAGTTTTGTATTCCTGACAAACTGAACATGACAAACTTTCCAAAATATACTAGACCGTTAATAATCCTGAGTCTTTGTGGAAGCTTTTCTCTGTACACAAAATTCATATTGCACCCCCCCCCCACATACACTTATACACTCTAATCTTATTCACAAGTCAAATTCTTATCATTATTAAAAACTCAGCTTAAATATTACCTTCTCAATTAATCCTTCCATTTTTAACACACAGAATGAGTTTCTCTGCTTTTTGCTTCTAAATTACATTGTTTCTGACTTTGTAGTAGTGCACACTGCCTTCTACTATAACTTGTTTCCATGTGTGCTCACCGTTACTTCACAGCATGAAATTTCTGTTCAATATTTAACCTTCAGCTCTTAGCAATATGACACATATTAAAGGCTTAATAACTGCTTGTGGTTTGAAGGAAGAAATGAAGAAAGGAAGGAAGCTGACTTGGATAAATCATAATTTCATTAATGCAATTCTATTAAGAATGTTGTAATAAAACTTTGTACCTTAATTCTTTAGCAGATGCTGGTAGTGTCCAGCCCATATCTCCATTTTCCTCACTATTTAGATGCAGTCTAGTCTGAATTTTACCTTCCAACTTCTGCATTTTTTGCTTGGCATCTTTTATCAGATGTTCAAATCTGTTCTGTGCAGAAGTGTATCACACTAAAGTTATATTTAGCACACTCCAAGGGAAGTCTTTAACCAATGACTGATGAATTAGTGTACAATTTTCCCATCCTCCACTCCCTTCAAATAGAATAACTCTCAGGCTCATGTTTGGCACTGCAGAATTAAGTTCCAGTTTCCCATAGCAGTGAGTTGTTGGATAATGCACCTTAAATTGGCTTCTGGATTTTCTTTATCTCACTTGTCTATTTTTCTAAATGGTATTTAGGAGGGCAGATTATACCTCCTAAATAATCTACAGGTACTCAAGTCCTTGTCTCACTATCTGCTTCTTGGGGAAGCAAACCAAGTAAAATTCTCATGTGAATTTACCCACTGAATGCATTTTATATTCAATCAGATGTTTTGGGGGACAACTACTATTTAAACTGTTCGTATTATATTAAATGTATTAGAAAATTAACTGGAGAGTCACTCTACAAGAAAAAAATGAGCCTTTGCTTATCTATGAATTTATCTCATGTTTATAATCTCCTGTAGTTCCATGAAGTATGTTGGTTATTTTAACAGAATCAGTTGGAAGGAGAAAAATATAAAGAAAAGGTAAAAAGTACTTACTGATAGCAAAGTCATTATTGAAATACTCCCAAAGAAGTAACAAAAGCATACTTCATAATTGTCAACAAAATTATCAATTCTTGAAATCCATAGGTACATAGTAATGAAAAATGATGCTATGTTTATAAAACTCTATAATCATGGAAATCACTACATAGCTAGCTGCTTCCTTAGGCAGCCACTTCATCATGGCATGTCTTTTTCTTTAAATGTCAAGTTCTTTTGTGACTTTCTTTAGTTTGCATTGTGATTTTGAGCACAGCATTATACGTGACTTGTGTCTCTTTCATCTTGCTGAAATTACAATCCTAGCCTAAATTATACTTGTGCAGATGTGGAAAGGGAAAAGGATATTGTTAACTAGTGATGTGGAGTTGTGGCAGGCTAGGACAATAGGACTGTAATGATTTCCCTTTGCTATGATACTGGCTAAATGGGGCATGTAGAGTACTTTTATTGGACCTTCCTGATTTAACCATTAGCTACAGTCTAACACAATCACAAGCATGTAAAACTTTCATTTTTGAATGAGGAAGAGAGTAATAGTTAAATCCCAATTTCAAATATAGTGTGGTAGAATGATAATATATTTTCTTTCCTAAATTTAACTTGTTTCTCTGGACATCCTCTTGTTTACAACAGGTGTGATTGATAGTGTGTAGGCTTCTCAGAATTAAAGACTGATTGAGGTGTTTCACATTGAACTGTCCCATTCAATTTTCAAATCTTTGGTTTAATCTTTTCCTGGTGAATAGACTCACACATTTTTATTATCACCATAACATTTTCTGGTCCTTTACTTTGGTTGGCTTTTTCCCATAAACTTTAAACTGCTTTGATTTAAATCCTTTAAGATTTTCATAAAGAGCCTACACTTTTGAAACCTTAACTCTAGATTCTGACAGCTATTTCCCATGGTGATTTTTTTTTTCTATCCAGAGAATGTTATTGAGATGGATATAGAACCTCCTTCTCTTACTAATTACGGTTTTTGCAACATTATAAGTAACTCAAAGAGTAAAGCAAAATATATTGATTACATTAACATGTCCTTTTCTAGTCTGTTGGGAAATTGGGATCTCACAGAGTAAATGCCACTGTGAATAAAAGTGTCCTGGGAATGGGGTGGAATAGAATAATTGCCCATTATTAATATCCTGAGGCTTTATGGAGCTGTATGAAATAGGAGCTATGTAGAAGACTGCACAACTTGTAGTCTTTGTGAGTTCCTGTTACTCTAAAGCTATTTAAATTTCTCATTCCCAAGATTCTGTCTACTTCTTTCTGCTCCCTGTAATCTTATCCGTCCTCAAGGTTTTCTTTAGCTGCTATGTTTTAAAGACTCAACTAGAGATTTCTTTCTCTTAAATTCTGACAGGAATACCCATATTTCTTCTAGACTGTCCACTTGGAGTATTTCATAGAAACTTCATAAAATTTTATACTGATAATGTGCTTGTTACTCTGCTATTTATTCACAACAATTCTGTGGTGTATGTTATTGTCCTGTTTTTCTATTTTAAGATAAAAAACAGGAGGAGCAAATAAGGTAAGTAAATGGCATTGGTCATGCATGTAGTATGTGGCTTATCTAGTCTACATAAGTAATGCAGTTTTTACCATATTATTATGTAAACTTCCAGAAATATATCCAAGCAGAGTACATCATTGTCTGCTCAAGGTCTGTTCCTTATTTTGCATACTTTATCTCTTAATGGAGTTACTATCCTCCCAGATTCCAAATAAAAAAAAAACAGATAGTCATTTTAGATTGCTCTCTCTCTCTCCCTCCTTATATTCAATTAAGCATCATGTCATACCATAATGTCTTGTGGGATATAGTCTTCCAAAACTTCCTTTTCTTCACTATTTCCCTAAGTCAGGCCCTTATCATCTTTAACATAGCTATTGTAATAACTTTGTGGCCATTCTTGACCTCCTCAAATCTTTCTCCAAACAACCACCAGAATGATCCATGTAAAATGTAAATCAACCATCCACTTATCTTAAAAATATTTTAGAAAATCTACTGTTACCTGTAAGAAAAATCCTCACCCTGTAATATAGCATCTCACATTCACTATGGAACAGCTTTCTCCTGTTTTTCTTTACCTCCATTTCTGGTCTCATAATATTTGGAGAACTGACTACATACACAATGGCATAAATTTGTTCTTATTGTACTCCTTTGCTAACAGATATTTATTGTGCTAGGCATATCTCAGTTTTTGAAATATATTGGTAATCATAACTGACTAAGACCCCTGCCTTCATGGACCTTATAATGTAGTAGTGGAAGGTAGACAATAAAAATGTATCTAATGATTTAATTATCTAGTATGTAAGAAAATGGTAAGTGCTGTGGAAAAATAACCTATAGAGTAAAGGAAGGGATATTTAGAGTCCTGGGGGCAGTTGCAGTACTAAATAGGATTTTTATAATAGGTCTCATATAGAAGGCAACATCTGAAAAAAAAACTTTAAGGACACAATGTAGCTACCATGTGGTTATCTAAAACAGAATTTCAGACTGAGAAGCCGGCTAGTATATACAAAGCCACTTCCAAAATTTTGTGGAAAAATGGAATTAAAAGATAATACAAATCTTTCCATGATCTTTTTGTAGACCCCTTATATGTAATATGGTGGGAACGTGCGTTGTGTCTTCAACAAACTGTAAAGACACCAATAACCTCAAGAGACTGAATGATCAAAGTGAATGAAAGCAGAATGGTAGACGTGAGGTCCAAGTGCTAACAGGGAGTCAGATCATACAGGAACTTATAAGCTGCTTAAGGACTGGCTTTTTTTTTTTCCTTTGGAGCATAATGAAAAGCTAATGGATGGCATTGAGCAGAGGGGTAGGTTACCCATTATTTTAAAATGATAACTCTTGCTGTATAAGTAAATTAAAGCTGTAGGGAACAAGAGTAAAATCAGAGAGACGAGCTAGGATTCTGCTGCAAAAGTTTAGGAGAGAGAAATGATGGTAGTTTAGACCAAGGTAATAGCAGTACGGATAGTGAAAGCTTGTGAAATTCTGAATAATTTCAAAAATAGAGGCTTCAAATTTTCTAACACATTAGAAGTGGAGTGGATAAGTACAGGATTGATCTCAGCAGGATTGTTGCAATTCTTTGCTTATCTTTGGGGATGTCAAGAATGACAGTACTTGCCTTTGGATGAATCTAAATGATATCTGGTAACTACTGATTAATATAGTTCTTTGCTTAGGTCTGAGATAGAACAGGGGTAACTTGTACCATCTTGCCAGCAGTATTTATAAAAAACTATGCAAATTGATGATTCACACCTGGTTTCTGTTATGTTCTCTTTCTTTGTGCTCTTGAGCCTGGCCATGCAGACCAATTTTGGCCATGTGACCAGAGGGATATAATTGACTACTTTTCAGACAAGATGTAGCTCCTCCGAGACCAAGGTCTCTCGCAGGTATCTTAATGTTTTAAAATCTGAAGACAAAGCACGTCCTGTGTGATTAATAATGTTTCCTGGGAGCTGTGCCTGGAATTCTTAGATTTTTCTAATGTGTGCTTTGTTTTCCTTATTTTTTTCTTTGTAATTCTTTCAATTATATGGCCCTCCAGAGTTGCTGCATGGAGAACCCCCCCCCCCCCAAAAAAAAAGAAGAGTTAAGAACTACTGCAGGGTTTTGGACTAAGCAATTGGAAGATGGGGTTGCCATAAACCTAGCAGAGAAGCTTTCCGGTAAAGAAGATCTGAGAGTAAAGGGAAGAGATCAGGAGCTTCATTTTGTATATGTTAAATTTGAGACATTTATTATATATTCAAGTGGATATACTGAGTAGATAGTGGGAAAACACATTTACAGTTTGCAAAAAGGTCTGGACTGGAAATAAAAAATTTGTCAGGATATGGATGGTATTTAAAGCCACATTGCTTGTATATTTCCTTCTCATGGAAATGACTTTTTCTCATCTTCATCAGGCAGTGCTTATACATTCTGAACAAACCAGTTCAGAAGCAAACTTCTCTCTGAAAACTCTCCCCGAACTTGACAGGTTGGGCTAGGTACACTTCTTTCGTGCTCCTATAATAATACATTGTTTATAAATAACATTAAACTTAGCACTAGGAGAAATTACTTATCTACACATCTATCTCCCCCTTTAAATAAAAAGCTTTTTATTTTTTCAGGGCAGAATTGTGCATTATTTATCTTCATATTTCCAGTTCTTAACAGTGTTCTTACTGAAAACTGTGTCTGATAACAATTCTATAGTGTAGGCTTAGTAATTTCTTTGTGAACTTCAGAATTATCAAGACTATGTACAGAGAGATGATTTCTTAGAAAAGGGTAGATGGTAGGACTGTCACCACAGATGCCTGGCTGAAGCTTGCGAACCATTTTTCAGGGCCTGCTCAGAGGAGAAACAACCATCTGTACTTGTGTCTGGGGACTGAGATCTTGAAAGCTGGTCACTAACCCAAATCAATTTAGTATCTGGTTTTTCTGGTTAGGAAGCCACACAAGACTGGTGTATCTCCTAAGCCTAGTTGTGTTAGATCCTTCTGGTGGACATGGGGTGTCTTGGAAACTTAGCCAGCCTCATGAAGCATGGAACAAAGGAAGCAGGTCTTAGAGACCTTGCTCAAATCAAGAAGTTTCTTGACCCAGAACTGGTTGACTACAGGGATTCTCCCAATGACTCCAGCGACTGTGGAGCAGTGTGAAACTAGACCGAAGTACACAGAATCCTGAGCCATCTAGTGAGGAAAAGTCTTTTGAAAACTTCTATTAAATGCTACTCTTTCTCTTCCTAACAGTCTTATTTGTGGATTGTCATATTGACTCAACAGAGAAACATACATAGGAAAATTACCTATGCTTGGTTCTATGCTTAGGTTCTACCTATCCCTATAGGAAAACCAAGTGCCAAGAAAAACCATCTTACTTGTAGAGTGCTTTTAATTTACTTTACACACTTTTTTAAACAATAGAGGGAGCTTAAAAATTTTTATACAATTAAAAATTAGGGATAAAAAATAAAATGAACTCCCAAGTACCCACGACCCAACTTCAGCAATTGACCAGACTTGTTACATTTATAATCCAATGCATTTCGTCTCCCCTCACTGTAGAGTTCTGAAGCCAATTTTATCCTTAACTATTTCAGTTTATATCAGTTATCAGTAAAAAATATGGGTTCTTTGTTTTATTCAAATCTAATCACAAATCTAAATTTTAAACATTAAGACATGAAATGAATGACTTGCAATAATGTATTAATATAATCAGTTATCAAGATGAGATCCAAATTTCCCCAATTATCTCATAACTATATATTTTTAAAGTTGTTGTTGCTGTTATACTGGAGCTTCCTTGTGACAGTGGTAGGGCAGGTGGGGGGTGCATTCTGTGATCCTCCATTTAAATCTTTTCCTTGGTCTGTGTATTGGATCTGTGGCCTTCACAAGTAATTCAGACTCTCCTGCACCAGCGTAACATTTTTTCCCTACTCCCTTTTGTGGCTTCAGCATTCCCAATTTATATCCTTGAAGCTCTGTTCCCTGTTAACTAATTTTTTGTCCTCTTAGATGAGAAAGGAAGACTGGGGGCAACTGGAGTAGGAAAAAATTATATTCCCCCTGCTGGATAAAGTTTCTGAATTGTGCTCTGGCAAAGTGGCCCCTTGTTAAGGAGAAGATTCTAGGTCTGGATCACAAAAGTTCTGAGAAAAATCACTGATTTTCAATTTGTCCAGCTGTTTCTTATTGTAAGAATAAGAGCGATGATTTCCAAGGTCTTCACATGTAAGAAAACTGAAGCCCTTACATACTGTTTTATATCAGAATCATTGACTTTAATTTACTTAAATAGTGTAAAAATTGAAAGTTGAATTAAAGAATGTATTAGCTTTAGTCAGGTAACAAAAATATTATAAAAAACATTTAAGTGTCAGAGTGATTACTTTACACAGCATATTCTTTCTTCATGCCTTATTTGAGAAAATGAGGAAATTAGTATATTTATATTTTATCTCACTTTGCCAACGATGCCTCTATATTTTTTGCTGTTCTGATGCGCCTTTCATTTTGAGAATGGTTTTAGTCACTTATCTTTTCTATTCCTTTTCTGATTTCTGCCATTGTGCTCTCTGTCTCCTTCTATAACTTATTTTTTCTTTGAGGCTGTTTCTGGAAATATCATATTGTTGCCAGCTTTTTTGACTCTATGACAAAATAATTGTCTGAATTTTTCCATGATACTCTTATGTAATTCCTCTTATGACGTATGTACTTCCTGTGCTTTTGCTCATCCATCTCTTTCGTGGTTGGGGGAGAGGAGGGGAGTGGAATCGCTGATCTTTAAACATAGCTTCCCTCTTGATTTCTTTCAGATTGTCACTCATCTTTGTAAAGGTGCTAGGCATCTGTTGAAGAAATTCAGGGGTGGGGAAGGGAAGGAGAGAGAACTCCAGTACTCTGAAGTGTTGACTTCTGTCTGATGCCTCTTACCACATCTGTCATTTCCTTTACCCAGGAGGAAGTCTATCCTAAGTTTATGGCATTCAAAGTGTCAGCATCACTCACTGCTAAGTTCCGTAATTCAAAGTTTCTCTTCATGTGTTCACTGCCGACATGTCTGGCCTTCTGCTATGACATTTACTTCTGGCAACTGTCTTTGGCCAAAGGGCTGGAATATAGGAAAGTAAATGGCTTGACAGCACAATTTAATTCTGCTACTCCACTTCTATTGCTACTCTGAATTGTCACCTTGAGTCACCAGAGGGAAAACTCCCACTTCTGCCTTGCCCCACCACATCTCTATTATCTTTATTCTAACCAATGAATCAATAGAGATATTCTTTCCTAACTGCCAACCTTAATTTTAGAGAAAACTGCTTTCAGCTGTTGAGGTTGAACAGAGGCTATTGGTCACCCTGCAGCTTCCTCCTTTGGGCAACATTTTCCAGCATTTGGCAGAATGTTCATAGATTTTGATTGAAGTTCTGGCCTTTTTTTTTTTTTCTTCCTGTTGCTATTTAGATGAGTGTGAGGAAAGATAGTAGAATACTGGGCTAAAAATATCATTATCTGATCTCAGAAATAATTTTAATTTACCAGTGTTGGGAAAATAGAATGATTTAATCAGGCCCCCTTGCCTGCCCATCCGGTTGGGGTGGTATGGGGCATTCTTTGTAAGCAAATTGTGTGTGGGGGGATGGAGTTAGTGCACCTGTGCAGCACAAGGTTTGGCTGGCATTCTCTGCCTTAAGCATCTGCTGTGCAAGGCCATGCTCTCCAACCTATGGCTTCCAAGGACCTGTTTGCCAGTTACCTATCTCATAGACCTGCATGTGAGGGGTCTGGTGACCTGGTCTGGCGTGTGAAGAGTTTGTGACCCAGTCTGGACAACAGGCTTGAGGGGTCTATGAGCTCCAGACACAGCCCTAGTGCTACAATTGGCCCAGTCGGCAGGATTATAGGCAGGTAAAAAAGCACGACAACCAATTAAAATGAATGATACTGCCCGGAAAAACTACAAAAATACAGTAAGTGCCAGTCCTGTCTTATCATCATGATGGTTAGGACTTTTCTGAATATCTGTCAGTAGATTTTTGGCTTTGAGATGGGCTATAAAATGTTTGGGGAAAACTTGGAAGTTAACTAGATGTGTTTATGTCAGACTGGAAATTAGCATCAAGAGCCTTTTATGGTAGGATTTTTATCTCTAAAACTTATTTTGTGCAAATCTCTAGAACTTAGTCTGTGCAAATTCTAGAAATCATAGGATATTAAGTCTCTTCGGAACACAGGAGCAGACCTATTCTGTTGCCTGAGCAACTTCAAGGATCTGGCAGTTTGAATATAAATAAGGTCTCAGAGAGTATCAGGATTTTTCTTTCCTTTCACAATATTATCTTGGGAGCTATTGGAATTCTTCTTATATTACTATTTCTATTTTTATTTTTATATATCCTCCCAGGAGGTTACATGTGAGCATAAACTCCAGAACAGAGTAAAGGAGAAGTTCCTTTCTGAGATGAATATATGTAAAGACTATATTTGGGGACTAAGATATAAGAAAAACATATCTGTATTATTAATTTATTTTATTATAAATTTTAAACAGTTAATAAAAGAGGCAATCAGGTTTTTTGTTTCAGAGTATAAGTGTAAAATAGCATTATTGTTACAAGTGCAAATAACATCATTCCTTGTAAGTACCTTCTTTAGAGACACAGGTTTATTACACATCTTTTGAGACTATATTGCATTTAAATTGCACACTCAAAAAGTACACTGGTGCAAATGTAATGAACATTAATAATTCTTCCATGTCTACACTAAAGAAAAACCAGCCAGTTTTTTATGTATTTAGAATCTCGCAATATGTTTACTGCCTTTTGTTATTACTTTGTTCGCCTGAAAAAGTGCCTAAGGCCATTTCTGACTGTAACTGAATATTGTCATCTCATGCCAATTTTCTATAGAATTTTAACTGACAAAGTCAGAGTACTAAAACAGCGAGTCAGAATACAGAAAATAAATTTAAATCCTATTGACTCTTGAAAACTCTGAAACTCCAGTTTTCTGAATTGAGAAAAAGAATTTTGAGATTTCTATTTGTATCTACAACCGTGAAAAGTATCATATTGAGTACTTTTAATATAATGAATATATGATAAATAATATATCATATGAACATATTATAAGTTAAACAATTATATTGAAACTTGAATGCATTGCTTCTCTTGTATTAGACTCAAGTACAAAATCATAGAAAAAAACGACCTTCCTTTTAGTACTTAACAAAGCAAAATGCCCGTGGAACAACATACATAATGGTCTATTTTCTTTAAGAATGATCATAAGCATATGAGGTTCTAGTTGTGTATACATTTAGTTAAACTTTGGCACTAGAAAGTCAGGGTGTCTCATCAGATAGCATTGACACACATTACAAAACTGTGTTGTGTCAAAATAATAAAACCACCAGTGTGCAACAACTTGGTTAAGTAGGCAATTGAACACTGTACAGCATGTTTCTTCTTCAAAATGAGGGGGAAAAAAATGGAAGCAGCAGCTATCATTCCTTGTTTCTATTTAAAAATTAAATAGAAAATAAACTTAAAAAAAATCCTTCCTGTTGCATGTTAACAATTTTAGAGACTCTCAATTATAAAAGGTAAAGACCAAGAAATTTGTTTACAGAAATTCATACATAACAATGGTACACAGGTAAAGTCAATTACAATAACTGGGAGAAAACAAAGCCAAAGACTCTGTTGTCAAATAGTTTAAAGAAATTATGCAACTATCCTGAGGGTAATATAGGACTCATCATTAGTAGTGGACGAGCATTCTTCTAATTTGTTCAAATAATCTCAGGCATACAGTGCTCCATAAACCTGGAGTGTGATGTGACAGGCAAGCTCTGATGACTCCAGCCACAGCTCTGTGCCCTCTCACACTTGTAGCATTAGGTCTGAGTTTTCTTTTATTTCTGCCACTAATTAATTAACCTCAAACTCTGTTATGTACATTTTCTTGAGATTTCTCCCTTCCTTTCCCTTCCCTTCCTATCCTTTTCTTTTTACCAGGAAAATAAAATAGCAGCTTTTGTACAATAACTAATTCTCAGTCTTAAAACAATTATGATTTTAAACTTCAGGAGTCATCATTTTAAGTCCAACCCTATTCTAAAGTTGTTTTCATTTTCACCAGTGGATCATCTAAGGTGGTTGAGGTGTGTTACTAATTCTTCCAGTCTCCATTTCTAGTATTTTTGTTTTTGTTTTCTGCACAAGACTCGCCAAGCAATTACCTCCCCTTTTCTTTGGGAGAATAGGTTCAACAGTCCTCTATTGAAAATCAGATTTCTTGACTGAGGCAGTCACTCTAGTTTTATTTATGGATGTTGTGTCTAGTTCGATTTTTTACTTCTCTCTTTCTGAGGATTGATTCCTATAAGTTGAGAATACTCATCTATGGCCATACCACCCTGAACACAGCCAATCTTATCTGATCTTGGAAGCTAAGAAAGGTTGGGCCTGGTTAGTACTTGGATGGGAGGCTGTTGCTCTCTAGAACTTATTTAGCCTTATTTTTATTCCAAATAATGGTGTCTTCACATCCATCTAAAAATTATAAGTGCTTTGCCAAAAATTAAATTTTATTGACTATTTGATATATTTAACAGGATTAAGTGGGAAACATAGACCCAGGGTCCCATAATTAGTGACAAGTCCATCACTAGGACCTGAATCTTTTGATCTTCGCCCAACAATTCAATTTTTTTGATCATAACTTGAAAGAAGATTCTAACCAGTATGGAGCACATTTGTCTCTCTGGATGCCATACTCTGAATGAAGTACTTTGTAGTGATTAAAGGCAGTGTGTATGCCCTAGATTGTGTTGCATTGTCATTTGTTAGCGATGTATTTTAAGTGTTTCAACATTGGACACAGGTTATACTTTTGAGACAACAAAATCAATATGATAAGCACTTATTTAAAGTATAATATGTAGCACACGGTTTCCAGTTATACATATTTATTTAAATTTTGGCACTAGGAGTCAAGGCATCGTGTCACATAGCATTAACAGACATTAACATTCAGTGAGTACCTAATTGTAATAGCAGTAGTTCTGTTGTAATAGAATACTTTCACATACATGTGTAGGTTTTAAACATAAATCATATTCCCATCATTTTTCATTATTGAGAGTACCAAACAAAAAGCAAGCCTTATGCCAATGGAAAATCAAGTTGCCTTAAGGAAAATTTGCTTCCAGAGTTTCTGCTGCTACTATTTGTGATAGATTGGAAAAATGACTACAATGCTTTCCAGCAACTCCTATCAAGAAGTGACATCAACTTTGAAACCCCTGGAATCTGAGCAGGTCCAGTGTTCTTCCCTGACCAACAGATCGTGGTGAAAATGACACTGTACTAATCACCAAAAGGTCTTAAGCATCTGCTGTAGCATTCTTGAAACACTGCCATCATGTGAACAAACAGAAGCTAGCATGAGAGATGGTGAGTGACACATGGCCCAGTCATCCCCATCAGCCAGCTCATCACTAACTGAACACCACACCTATGAGTTGGGTTACCTGTGTCCAGCCAGCCTACAGCCAATCTTCTAGCTGACTGTAGGGAGATACATGAACAAGCCTGGCTAAGCCTGTGGAGCAAAGCCCAAAGCTAAAGAACCACCCATCAGCATTGTGAGCTAAATGCATAGTTAGTGTTTTAAGCCACTAAGTTTTTGGTTAAGTTGTTATTTAGCAATAGTTGATAGATACAGCACTGTGAGCTCTCTCTGTTCATTACGGCCATCCCATATACTATTTCATTGATCATCTCAGCAACCCTGTTGTATTAGATGAGATTACATTGCTCACCTAACATCAAATCGTTGATAAATAGTAGAGTTGAAACCTCATTTCAGGTCTTCATACTTCATAATCCTACAAAGTCACCAAAATTACAGGTACTGAACTTCCCATCCTCATGTCAGAGTATAACTAAGAATAAGGAAGGCATCAGCATTAGCACAGAGAGGTGCTGGGTGCACATGGATAAAGTAACTATAAGAAATGTAATCATTAACTTTTTAGAAAACAGCTTTATTGATATATAATTCAGACACCATCCTATTTACCCATTTAATATGTATAAGTCATTAATTTTTAGTATATTCAATATGCAACCATAATCACAGTCACTTTTAGAACATTTTCTTCACCAAAAATAGAAACCTTACACCTTTTAATTCTCATTTCCATTATCCTCTATTCTCCCTAGTCCTAAGAAACCAATAATCTACTTTCTGTATCTATATAATCATATTTAACCATTCTGGGCATTTCATATAAATGAAATAATATAATATGTGGTTTGTGTGCCTAGATTATTTCATTTTCACATATGTTTCAAGGTTCGTCTATGTTGTAGCATGTATCACAGTACTTTATCACTTTGTATTACTGAATAATATTCCATTGCATGTATATATCATATTTTGTTTATCCATTCATCTATTGATTGGCCTTTGGCTATTGTTAATGGTGCTGATACGGACATTCTTGTGTAAGTTTTTGTTTGAACATATATTTTAAGCTATTTTGATTATATATCTAAGAGTGAAATTGCTTGATCATTGGCAATTCCATGTTTAACTTTTTCAGGGACCACCAAACTGTCCACAGCAGCTGTGCCATAGCGCATCCCCACAGCAATGCACAAGGATTCAACTTTCTCCACATCATTGGTAACACTTGTTATTATCCTTTTAAAAAAAGTATTATTATTCTAGCCATCCTAGTAGTATAAAGTGACATCTCATTGTGGTTTTGATTTGTGTTTCTGTAATGACTGATAATGTTGAACAGCTTTTTAAGTGCTTGTTGGCCATGTGTTTATCTTTTTATGAGAAATATTTTTTCAAGTTCTTCACCCATTTTTTAAATTGGGTTGTATGTCTTTTTGCTTCTGATTGGCAAGTATACGTCATGTATTCTGAATACTAAACCCCTATCAAATATATGATTTGCAAATATTTTCTTCCACTCTACGGATTGTCCTTCCACTTTCTTGATAATGTACTTGAGTGTCTTTTGAGGCACAAAATTTTTAAATTTTTACAAAGTTCAATTTATCTACTGATAAATATTTCTACATTATTTTATGTATTCATTTTTAATGTCTATCATGTTGCCTAGAACATGACAAAAGTATTTGATTCAAATAAATAAAATAAATAAATTAAATATTATTCAATATTGTAATGTATTAAGAAAGAATAATTATGTATATATTTAATTACATTAGTGATAACTTTACTTGACTTCCTGGGCTGCACAAATTATTTAATAAAAAATAAAATAATAATGTTAAAGTACGGACTTTACAATTACAAAGAAGTTAGGTTTACATTTTCTAGTGCTCCTCAGAGCAATTCCATATGTAGTTAAGAACAAGTATATTGATTTTATTTTATTTTATTATTATTTTTTTTTCTTTTTTCGTGACCGGCACTCAGCCAGTGAGTGCACCGGCCATTCCTATATAGGATCCGAACCCGCGGCTGCTGGGAGCGTTGCCGCGCTCCCAGCGCAGCACCCTCCCGAGTGCGCCACAGGCTCGGCCCTTGATTTTATATACTAACAAATTAACAGGAAAAGTTGTACAAGGTCTATGGCAGCAAAATTGAATGGTCAACACCCCCCCCAAAAAAAACAATCAAACATCTTCTCTGACTATAAACCTAAATCCATGTTTAAATGATGCCATAATAACTGCTTCTCCTTTGAATTAGGTCTTTAAGTAATTTATTGGTCTGCTTAAAATAAATCTGTTCAAAACCAATCTTTCCTACAAAGTTGGAGAAATTTTTAGGCCAAACCAAATCAAAAGCCTTAGTGTAATACAGCTGTGTCAGTCAGATCTAAGGTTATTTTATTTTATTTTATTTTTCCTCTTCT
The DNA here is from genome assembly GCF_027409185.1 of Cynocephalus volans. Lineage (NCBI taxonomy): Eukaryota > Metazoa > Chordata > Mammalia > Dermoptera > Cynocephalidae > Cynocephalus > Cynocephalus volans. The sequence goes on along the minus strand of NC_084464.1, from coordinate 116,767,837 downwards.
ACCTAGCATTTCTCTCTGGCAGAGAATTAATTAAATTATTCTGGTATAATTTGCTTATCATGACAACATGCTAACTGCTGTTTTATTTAGTATCCTTAAAGTTAATATATTTCAGAGGGCATTGATGAGTACTTGTTATAGGTGATTGATCGTTAGGAAAAGCAGATGGAGATGTTTTAAATCTTCAAAAATAGAAGACAAGCATTTCAAAGAACTTAATAAAACTTAATGTTCAGTTCCCTCTTTTAATAATTGTCTTTGAAGAGAAATCAAAAGAATGCAAAATGGGGTATCACATACCATAAGCAGAGAAATTTGATTATCAAGAGAGTTATTTTCCATGTGTTTAGAAATTAGAAAATGAGTCATAAGCATTCAAAGCCTCAAAATGTATATTATCCACACAAACTTCTTTCTCCCTCCAAAATAAAATTACTTGAGAATGTAATTTATCAAACTGGGAAATAAATAAAAAGAAAGAACTTAATAATGGGAAAAAAGTGGTTTAAAATATTATAGTAATATTCGCTAAAGCTTTTAAGTACAAGTGACTCTATGTAATTTTGTACATATGGTTATAAAACAATTCAAATGTCATAATAAACTTTGAAAGAAAGTATGCATAATATCAAAATAATTTAAAAATAATAAATTTGGTTAGAAATTCTGATTTAAACAATAGAAATTAGAAATGGAAAGGTAAGGGGATGTGGGAAAGAGACTTGTGTTAATTTTCTTATCTTACCTGAGGAGCATTACATAGATACACTTCAAAATTTTGCCATTGTTATTTATACATACATGTTCAAGTGTACTTTAATAAAACAACCCTCAAATGTAACCAACAGTGGCGTTTAAAACATGATATATATCTTCCAGGTCAGTACAAACTATGAAAAAACAAAGCCCATGTAACGAAATATAGAAACCAAAGGAAATTATTCCAAATGAGAGAAAGAAAATGAAATAGTAAGAAAAACATATAAGGATCAGCAAACCACTTCCCATAGGGCAAATCTTGCCCACCACCAGTTTTTGTACATTAAGTTTTACTGAAGCACAACCGTACCCATTTATTTATATATTGTCTGTGGCTGTTTTTGTGATACAATGGCAGAAGGGAGTAATTGTGACAGAGACTGTCAGGCCCACAAAGCCTAAACTATTTACAGTCTGGTAATATTTTGTGATTATTATAATTCATGAAAATGTTTTGCCAGTCCTTCATCTATAATAATAAATATATGAGATCCTTTTCTTTAAATAGCTCATAACCTAATAGGGTAAGAGATGGAAAAATAAAAACTAATGTTAAAGTGTATTGTTAAAAGGACATTCACAAAATGTGACTAGAATAACTGAATAGAGCATGTTAATTCCTCAGGTTCCTCCTTTCTCAAGCAGTTGAGTGATGGGCATGTGTTATTTCTGTTGCATTTTGAGTCATAATTATATGTTTTCTAAGCAGAGGACAGAAAAGTAATGCCAGGCAGAGAAAATAGCATGTGAAGAAGGCATGAGAGTGGAAAACATTATACATATTTCACAGACAGTGGAAAGTGATAAAAACAGAAGAAAGTGACTGCAGCAGGTCTTTGCACTGATTAGTCTTTCCCCTTGGCTCTTTTTAGAAAGCCTTTATCACTTTCCGAAATAGTTTTACGTGCTCATTAATATAGTTGCTCCCACCCTCCAGAAGGTAAGTTTAGTAAGTATTTGTTGAATGAATGAGTGAGTGAATGAATGACCAAATTAATTCATGATGTGGTCCATTAAGCATGAAAGACTGCTGGGAGTCCCAGTGGCCAAAGAACATCACTACCTATTCACATTGGTTTAGAGACTTAGGTGCTATTGCCATACCTGATACATTTCCTCTGAGCCATACTTGTTCTACTCCTCCTAGTCTGCACATCATTTCTTGATAATGATGATAAAAACAAAAGAGGAGTTGAATAGTCAGCTTCTTCCAAGATAGTTATAAGAATTACAACATCTATTGTCCAAAGCATTTTTTTCTAGCTACAAATACAGTTAAAAGTCCTTTCCTGCAGTTTTGTCTGGAGTTCTAACAGCAGGTTTGGTCAACAAGAGTTAAACCTGCCCCAATTGCTTACCCAGCTGCTCAGATCTGTGTGGTCAATACTTTCAGTCTTAGCCACTGGCTGACAAGAACAAAGTTAGAGATCCAAAGTGTCAGTGGTCTAGTTAAATCAAGTCAGTTCCCTAAAAATCTAGTTTTAAGATAGTCCTTGGAGATGCAAGTCATTCAATGTGAAAGGCCAGATGAGAGTCAGTAGACAAATTTGTTAATTAATCTTAACCTGGAAATTACAACTTTTTGTATAGGCCCTATTACTTTATTGAAAGCTGATATTATACAAATATATAAAGGAAGAAGAAGCCATCATAAATTATTGCTATTTTGATGCTTACATATGATTAACTTAAAAAGGCAATACCTTATTTTCTTTTAAAAACAATACAGCTAGAAATTTTATATAATTGATGATTAAGTCACATTAAGCATTTTTGTGACTTAAAGATTAAATAAAGTAGGAATAACAGTATATTTATAGATGTATTTCTAACTTCAGATGAAATGTTAAATGTGTATTTACCCTTTATTTAGTAGAATTATCTCTTTAATTAACAATTGAATTTTGCTTTTATCAAGTGAGAAAATTTTCTTAGTTCCATCTGCTTGCTAATATTACCTAAAAAAATTGGAGTTAACATTTTCTTATGTAGTTATCAAATGATATTTCTCTATGAACAGCAGCCATTTCTCATGTTTCCTAGGCTTTCTGAAAAACAAAAAACTGAAAATTTTTGTTATGGTAAAACAGTCACACAAATGGACTGTGATTTTCATTTTCAAATAAGATTGTTCCTTCAAAAAGAGAGCAGTCAAATTCCTTTTCAAATTATATTACTGCCTGTATTAGGGTATGGTTGGTTACTCACCTATGCAAGCCTACAGGTTAATGCCAGATGAAAACAATCCTGTATATAGGATTTTCAAGATTTATAGAGCTAACCCAATTGTTAGGGAGGTGTTTTCCTTTGAGATTATTCAAAGCCTCAGGGGAAGAAGAAATACGATAATAGGATTTAACATTTAAAATCCAGGATGAAAATACCTCAGAATAAACCAAAATGCTTTGTTGAGTCTTTTGGTATCTTTAAACTTCTGAGAAAATGAGAAAATTGAAGATACTGTGAAATAAAGTTGATGCAGAAATTAAAAGACAAAAAATATTTGGGTTAGTATAATCAATATCTAAACCTTCCTATACCCACAGACGTCTCACTCTGTTTTCCTCTATCTTTATTATTCTAAAGTTTAGGATTTAAGTTTGTTAAGAAAGCTGTTATTGAGAATATTTCCAGAATTATACAACAGTGCCCTAGAAGTCATTATCCCCTTGTTTTCAGTAGTCCTTGGGGAAAAAATACAGTTGTAAATGAATGAGAATTGAATTTGTTGTATATTTTATATAGTAAAAATGAGTTTATCAGAATTTATTATGTCGAATATTTTTTGAGGTTCACGGACAGGTTGCTAATGCCTTTTTCCTACTTTGAAATGAATGTTTTGAACAGAATTGGAATACAAAGCTAGTTTCAAAAGACCATAGCTCATTTTAAACAGATCATTCTGAGTTATGACTGATATTTTTGAAACACTTGTTTCCTAAAGATGACTTTCTGCAGAAAAAGAGCTTTGAAAGCAAAAATCATATTTGTTCCAATGGAAATTCAAATTCTTTTCATATATACCTTTTTGCAGAATTCATAAATTAAACATCTTTCATGGTATAAAATGTACAAAATCTAACATTTGACACAAAACAGTCATTCAATATTTCTCAGTGACCATTGGTATTTCATGACTTCATGGTTTGTTTGTTTGTTTGTGGAATGATCATTATTATTGAGCAAAGTTGGCAGTATGCAGCAAATATTCTAAACTAAATATAGTTTTGATGAAAATATTCACAGCTGATCAACAATTAATTAACAGATTTGGAAGCATGTCAGGGAATTCTCTAGAGGATTCACTCTGTGTAAAGTTGTTTCAGAGGTAGGGCTTCTAGGACAAATTAAGTGTTTTTTGTTTGCTGGCTGGTTTGTTTTTAAATAAGACATTATGATTCCTGGATCTACCACATAATCCCATTAACTTAGAAATCTTCATCCTGAAATTTAATATCTTCGTGACTACTTCTATTTATTTATTTGTTTAAATACGCAGAATTAGGAACATTTCATTCAGGACACGTGTTTGCTTAATACTACACCATAGAATAGTCTGTAACCACACTGAGAAACTTAGATAAAAGGTACTTTATAAATTCAAACTATTCTCATATACTGTTACCATATGAAAGAAAATGGGAACTATTTAGTGAACAAAGACTCTGCAGTCATTTTCTCATATAGTTACAGGACCCTGTTTACACCTACACAGCTTTGCAATACATGATTTTATTTCTCCGTTCAGTGTAAAGTAATTATGTCGCAGTTTCATTCCTAAGATATTTCCAGAAGCCATCAAGAGGAGAGAACTAAAGTCACATCACTACAGGCAGCAGACAAAGGCAAACAGTTAATCAAACTGTGACCGTGATTAGAAGGATTAAAACGACAGTTTCTAGCAGTTCTGCAGCACCTGCATTTCTTCAGAATCTAGCTCTGTTGCAAGTACAGTTGGCTCAGCAAATTCCAATATCGCAATTAAGAAATAATGTAAAGCATTTTAGGGAAGAAGGTTAACAGAGGCACAAAATGCAGACTGCAAGAAAAACAGTGTTTAAAAAATTGTGTAAACTTATAATTTTGTATATAAAATGGGGAATGTCTGTAATAAGCTCAGGAAATCATCTTTACACTGTAAGAAAGACAAAAATTTGAAAACCATGGTGATGGTGACAGTCCTGCAAAATGAACTTCCAGCAAGGGAAGGAAGAGAGGTGAGAATTCCTGTAATGCCTCAGAAGAATATTAAATGTGAATTAAGGTTGTATTAACATAAGGAAATAACCACTCAGGCTTGAAAAATGAATATTGCTCTTTACTGTTGCTAATAATTATGTCATCGAGCAACAGGCAGTTGCTTGTTTGTATTACACATATCCAACACTACAATACTTATTATCTTTATGTCCTAAAATGTGGAAACTAGAATATAAGGGTGTTTGTTGCAAGTTCTGCATATAGGACATTGAAGATCTGTATAGAACTCAAATTTGAATGATCAAGGTTTTGATGAAAAATTGAAGTAGTATATTATCTTTGTGCTTATTTAAACAGAGCAATTGAAGGGGCAATGAATTCATAAAAATGTAAATCAAAGTCTATGGTTTTGAATTCTCTACTACAAGAACACCTATGTTTTAAAGAACTACTTTTCATTCATCCATAGAGAAGCATTCTAAATTTTAACATACACTCAAGTTTTAGGCACTGAGTCAGCCTGACAAGGTAATTTAAATACTCCACCACCCTGATCTGTCAGCCATAGGAATTTAGCATCCTCTCAAGAATTTCATAGTAAAGTATTTAGCAAAATAAAACCCCTACACTGTCAGCAGTATCTGAGGGATCCCCAAAGCTGCTAGCCTTAGGCCTGGATTTTGGCAAGTTTATTATTTTTTTGGCAACTGGCCAGTATGGGGGTCCTAACTTGACCTTGGTGTTACAATACCATGCTCTATTCAACTGAGCTAACCGGCCATCCTGAGTTTGGCAAGTTTAGAAGCAAGTTTCTTAAAGATAGGGGCGGAAACAGTCCAGATGACCCCTAAGAAGTGAGGTTAGACAGTTTGGATCTAGAGTTATGGAGACAGGATTGCCGATCAATGGAACTAAATTGCAGCTCACCCACTTGAGTCTCTGGGATTTCAGTCCATAGTTTCTTAGAATAAACCCAGTTGAGTTTTGTAATAATGTTGATTGACAAGAATAAAAGTATTAAACCACACTGTACCTACTTCCTGAAACTAATAAAACACATGCTGAAAAAACATTTAAAAAGATAAGTTAAAGAGATGAAAAACAAGACTAGAGAGGATTAGGCACACTTAAGTAACTGTGATCAGTTACATGTTGGGAAAGTTTTCCTTAACCACTTCCATGAGGACCTGAATATAGAGTAGATGTGGGCCTTATGGGAAGTTCCAGCTTCATGCCTGACTGAGGAAAATAAGATGAACAAGAGTCACTGGAGTTGGGGGTGAGGTAAAGTCAAGAACCTGTTACTCCAGTTTTAGTTCCATAAAAAATTAAAATATATAGTTCAGAGTGATCCATCACAACTACCAGAGAGAGTGGTAACATGGCCTGTGCAGATCAACATAGGGCTGATAGTTATCAAAATAAATGATCTCTCTGGTGAGAAAGTATTTCCCAAACCTGTGTGTGGTAACCATCACAACGATTTGCATCAGAGATACTATATTTTAAGAACCCTCCTGGACAAAAAAATCAGTTTTTTATTCACCTGAATATACCTATTTCTTATAAAATTCAAATAAGCTTAAAAAGCCTTAAAAAATGTATGTGTGTTTTAGTGAGGAATATACCATGTACAAAAATTAACAGTAAAATTCATTGTTTTATAATAGGTATAGATTTTTTACTTTGTATTTATTTCTTAACACTAACAATTAATGGCCACAGAACAATGGTTTGATCTTTTAATTTTTTACTGGCACAAAAATACTTTCTCCTTTCTCTCTAAACATTAAAAAATCATTTAAATCTCAAAAACACAATAATTTTTGCCATCAACATAAATATGGTGAATTGTCTAAAATTCAAAGTTTTGGCATATTATTTCAGGAATGGTTTGGAGTTTCTCTTTTTATAAACTCTCAGTTCTGTGAAAATCTGCCCAGTGCTAGGCTAGGCATTGTGCCTTGAGAGGTCATCTGGACTGTTTCCGCCCCTGTCTTTAAGAAACTTGCTTCTAAACTTACCAAACTCAAGATGGCCGGTTAGCTCAGTTGAATAGAGCATGGTGTTGTAACACCAAGGTCAAGAGTTAGGACCCCATACTGGCCAGTTGCCAAAAAAATAATAAACTTGCCAAACTCTAGACCTAAGGCTAGCAGCTCTGGGGATCCCTCAGATACTGTTGACAGTGTAGGGGTTGAATTTTGCTAAATACTTTTTTTTTTTTTAACAGCTTTACTGATTTATAATTGACAATAAAAAATTGACTGTATATTCTGTATTCAAGGTGTACAATGTGATGATTTGACATATGTATATACTGTGAGGTGATTACCATAATCAAGTTAATTAGCACATCTAACATCTCAGTTACCATTTGTGTGTGTGTGTGCGTGTGTGTGTGTGTGTGTGTGTGTGTGTGTGTGGTGACGACACAAGATCTCATCTCTTGGCAAATTTCAAGTACATGATATAATCTATGGTCCATATATTTATAAATGCTTTAGAGCCACCATGCTTACTTTAGACCTCCAGAACTTACTCATTTTATAAATGAAAATTTGTACTCTTTGACCAACGTCTTTCCATTTCCCCTACCCCTAGCCCCTGACAACCATCACTATATACTTTGCTTCTACGAGTTCAACTTTAAAAAAAAAAAATATTTATTGTTTTTTTTAACATTCTCAGTGATTGTTCTGATTATTTATTTATTATTATTTTTATTTATCATTATATGATGTAATTGATTTTCATGGCCCTCCCTATACAAGTTCCTCCTTTTTCCCCCTCCTTTCCCACCATTGGCAACCTCAGTTCTGTTCACTTCCCTTACAAGTTCAAAGAATATTGTGATTGTTGTGTCTTTTTTCCCATTAATTTGTTTATTTATTAGTTTTGATTAGCTCCCACATGTAAGTGAGAACATGAAGTATTTCTCTTTCTGTGCCTGGTTTATTTCACTTAATATAATTTTCTCTAAGTTCATCCATGTTGCTGCGAAAGACAGGATTTCATTCTTTTTTATAGTACAGTAGTATTCCATTGTGTAAATATACCACATATTGCTTATCCGCTTATCCACTTATCCAATGACATGAATCTCGGCTGGTTCCAACTCTTAGCTGTCGTAAATAGGGCCACAATAAACATGGGAGTACAGGTATCCCTTCAAAATGATGATTTCCATTACTTTAGGTATATACCCAGCAGTGGGATAGCTGGGTCATATGGCAGTTCTATCTGTAGTTGTTTGAGGAAACTCCATACCATTTTCCATAATGTCTGCACCATTTTACGATCCTACCAACAGTGGAGGAGTGTTCCCTTTCTCTGAATCCTCACCAATATTTGTTATTCTCAGTCTTTTTGGTATTAGCCAGCCTAACTGGAGTGAGATGATATCTCAGTGTGGTTTTGATTTGCATTTTCCTGATGCTTAGCGATGCTGATTATTTTTTCATGTGTCCATTGGTCATTTGTATATCTTCCTTTAAGAAATGCCTATTCAGCTCACTTGCCCAATATTTAATTCTGTTACTCATTTTTTTACTGTTAAGTTGTTTGAGTTCCTTGTATATTCTGGATATTAATCTTTTGACAGAAGCATATTTTGCAAATATTTTCTCCCACTCTGTGGGTTGTCTTTTCACTCTGTTAATTGTTTCTTTTGCTATGCAGAAGCTTTTTAGTTTGATATAATCCCTTTTGTTTATTTTTCTTCTTGTTGCCAGTGCTTTTGGGGTTGTATTTAAAGTCTATGCTCATTCCTTTCTCCTGAAGTGTTTCCCCTTTGTTTTCTTTTAGGAGTGTTATGGTTTCAGGACATATATTTAATTCTTTAATCCATTTTGAGTTGATTTTGGCATATGGCTACAGGTCCAGGTCTAGTTTCATTGTTTTACATATGGATGTCCAATTTTCCCAGCACCATTTATTGAAGAGGCAGTCTTTTCCCCAGTATGTGTTCTAGATGTCTTTGTTGAAGACCAAAAGACTATAGGTACATAGGCTGATATCTGCATTCTCTATTCTGTTCAATTGGTCTGTGTATCTGTTTTTATGCCAGTACCATGCTGTTTTGGTTACTATAGCTTTGCAGTATATTTTGAAGTCAGGTATTATTATACCTCCAGCTTTATTTTTTTGATCAGGATTGCTTTGGCTATTTTGGGTTTCTTTTTATTCCATATGAATGCTAGGATTGTTTTTTTTTTCTATTTCTGTGAAGAATATCATTGGTATTTTGATGGTGATTGCATTGAATCTGTAGACCACTTTGGGTAGTATGGCCATTTTCACAGTGTTAATTATTCCAATCCAAGAGCATGGAATATCTTTCCATCTTACGTACTCTTTAATTTCTCTCAACAGTGATTTGTAGTTCTCGTCATAGAGATCTTTCACATCCTTGGTTAATTTTATTCCTAGGTATTTTATTTTTTGGTGACTATTGTAAATGGGCTAGCTTTCTTGATTTCATTTTCTGCTAGTTTATTTTTGGAGTATAAAAATAGTACTGATTTTTGCATGTTGATTTTGTATCCTGCAACTTTGCTGAAATTGTTTATCAACTCTGTTTTTTTGTAGTTTCTTTAGGCTGTCCTATATATAGGATCATGTTATCTGCAAACAGGGACAATTTGACTTTGTCTTTTCCAATCTGGATTCCCTTTATTTCATTATCTTCCCTGATTGCTCTGGCTAGTTCTTCCAATACTATGTTGAGTAGGAGTGGTGAGAGTGCATTGTAGTCTGGTTGCTGTTCTTAAGAGAAAAGCTTTAAACTTTTCCCCATTCAGGATGATATTGGCAGTAGGTTTGAAAAATATGGCTTTTATTGTGTTGAGATACTTTCTTTCTACACATTATTTGTTGAGAGTCTTTATTATGAAGGGATGTTGAAATTTGTCAAATGATTTTTTTCAGCATCAATTGAGACAATCATTGTCTTTGATTTCGTTGATGTGGTATATCACATTTATTGACTTGTGTGTGTTGAGCCACACAAGTTGCATCACTGGGATGAATCCCACTTGATTGTGTTGTATAATTATATGGATGTGTTGCTGTATTCTGATTGCTAATATTTTATTGATGATTTTTGCATCTATATTCATCAAAGATATTGGCCTGTAGTTTTCTTATTTTTCTGTATCTTTGTCTGGTTTTGGTATCAGGGTGCTGTTTGTCTCATAGACTGAATTTAGGAGAATGACCTCTGTTTCAATTTTTTGGAATATATTGTAGGGAATTGGTATTAATTTTTCTTTAAAGGTTTGTTAGAATTTGGCAGAGAAGCCATCTGGCCCTGGGAGTTTCTTTGCTGGGAGACTGCTGATTACAGCTTCAATCTCTTTGATTGTTATTGGTCTGTTCAGGGTTTCTATGTCTTGGTCAGTCTTGCTTTGGGTGTGTCAAGAAATTTGTTCATTTTCTCTGGATTTTCAAGTTCATTGATGTACAGTTGTTTATAATAGTCTCTAATGATTCTTTATATTTCCACAGTATCAGTTATCATTTCTCCTTTTTCATTTCTAATATTTGTTATTTGTGTCTTCTCTCTTCCTCTTTTAGTTAGCCTAGCTAATGGCTTGTTTTGTTTATCTTCTCAAAAAAACAACTTTTTGTTTTATTCACATTTTGTATTGTTTTTCGGGTTTCGATCACATTTAGTTCTGCTCTGATTTTAATTATTTATTTTCATTTACTAACTTTGGGGTTGGATTGTTCTTGTTTTTCTAGCTCTTTGAGGTGAAGTGTTACATTGTTTATTTATCATCTTTCACTCTTCTGAAGTAAGCAATTATTGTGATAAACTCCCTCTTAATATTGCTTTGTCAGTATCCCAGAGGTTTTGGTATGGTGCCATTATTTTCATTAGTTTTGATAAACTTTTTATTTCCTGTTTAATTTCTTCTTGGATCCATATGTCATTCAGTAAAGTGTTGTTTAATTTCATCTGTTATTGATTTCTATTTTAACCCACTGTGGTCCAAAAAAATATATGAAATAATTTCAATTTGTAAAAATTTGTTGAGACTTAATTTGTGACCTAACATATGGTCTATCTTGGAGAATATTCCATGTGCTAATGAGAAGAATGTATATTCTGTGTTTGTTGGATGAAACATCCTGTAGATGTCTGCCAATTGCAATTGGTCTAATGTGTTGTTTAAATCCTATGTTTCTCTGTTGATTTTTTGCCTAGATGATCTGTCCAATGTTGAGAGCAGAGTGTTCAGGTCCCCTACCATTATGGTATTTGGGTGAATCTTTTTCTTTAGGTCTAATAGAGTTTACTTTATATATCTGCCTGCTCCAATTGTTGGGTGCTTATATATTTATAATTGTCATGTCTTCTTTCTGGATAGATCCCTTTATCAGTATATAGTGGCCTTCTTTATCTCATTATGGGTTTTGGTTTAAAATCTATTTTATCTGTTATAGGAATAGCTATTCCAGCTTGTTTTTAGTTTCTATGTGCATGGTATATATTTTTCCATCCTTTCACTGTTAGTCTGTGTGTGTCTTTACAGGTGAGGTGAGACTCTTCAAGTCAGCATACTGGTGATCTATCTTTTTAATCTAATCAGTCAGTCTGTATTTTTTGAAGGGGGAATTAAATTTTTTTACATTAGAGTTATTATTGAAAGGTGTTGGTTTACTCCTAGCATTTTATTGATTTTTGTTTGGATGTTTTAAATGTCTCTTGTTCCTTTCTTTCCATTATACTGTTTGTCTTCTGTGTTCGTTGGTTTCTTGAGGTGGTAAAGTTCTTTTTTCTTTATTGTTTGCATTTCTGTTTTACTGGTGTGTTTTGTTCTCTCTTGAGTTTTCATGGTAGTGATGGTTGTTTTCAGGTACCAGGCACAGTACTCCTGAACTCCTGTAGTTTTTGTTTGTGTGAGAAATATTCTATTTATCCTTCATTTTGGAAGGATAGCCTTGTTAGGTATAGTATTCTTTGCTGGAAATTTTTTTTTCTTTTAGGTTTTTAAAATATATCATCCCATCCTCTTCTGGCTTTTAGGGTTTCAGATGAAAAGTCTGATGTTATCATACAGGGGCTCCCTTATAGGTGACTTGACATTTTTCTCTTGCGGCTTTTAAGATTCTCTTTTTGTCTGTAAGCTTTGCCAATTTGACTTTAATGTGTCTTGGAGAGGACCTTTTCGGGTTGAGTTTGTTTGGGGATTTTTGAGCCTCCTGGATCTGAAGATCTGTATCTCTCCCTATACCTGGGAAGTCTTCAGCTATTATTTCATTGAATATGTTTTATTTGCCTTTTCCTTTCTCCTCCCCTTCTGAAATGGCCATGATTTGGTTATTTGAGTGCTTAAGGTTGTCTGCTAGCTCTCTTAGCTTTTCTTCATTTTTAAAAAATTCTTTTTCCTTTGTTTTTGTCCAAATGGTTTATTTTGAATAGGCTGTCTTCAAGATCAGAAATTCTCTCTTTGCTTGTTCTAGTCTGCTGTTTAAGCCATCTGTTGTGCTTTTAATTTGTTAAAATAAACAAAATCCTTCAGTTCCTCAAGCTTTGCTACATTCTTTTTCAGGGTATAATTGCTTTGTACATTTCCTCCTTCAAGTCCTGGATGCTTTTTCTCATTTCATTGTGTCATCTAACTGCGTCTTCTTATACCTCATTGTGCTTCCTTTGAATTGTTGATCAGAATTCCTCTTCAGTCATTTCAAGGACTTGCTGTTCTATAGGATCATGTATTTGAGAATTAAAATATTCCTTTGTGGTGTCATATTTTCTTGTTGTTTTTTTTTTCATATATCTAGTATCTCTATATTGGTATTTAGTCATCTATTAGAGAAGTTGCTTTTTCTTGTACTTTGGAGTGGGGTTTGCAGAGAGGGAGTTCCTCTTGTGGATGTATAATAACAACTGAATGGGGTATTTTTATATTGTTTCCAGGTAGACACAGTAGGGTAGTTTCCATGTAGTTATTTCAGCCGAATTCAGTGTTAGAGCTGCATGGGAGTTCCTCTGTATGTAGTCCCTGGGACACTTAATATTTCCTTGCTGAGGCTGGTGGCACTATATTGATTCATCAGGATATGGGCAATCTCTCAAATTTGGGGGTTAATACTTTGGAGTCTTGTCACTCTTAGGTTATGGTGGCTGTTCTTGGGCAGGACTGTTGGCTCCCTGGCTAGCTTACCCTGACCCAGACAGGTACACTGGGGTATAATAGTGTTCCTTGATTTGAATGGGTGACTCTGGGTGGATTTTCTTGTTTTTCCTTCCTCTTTCCATAGACTCCACTGGTGACTTTCCTTCTGTCTACACCAATGAGTGGTCACCAGATAACCTATGAGGTGGCAGTGGCTGCTATCACAGCAGCAAGCCATCCTTGCAGAAGCAGTTTCTGCAGCAGTGGCTGTCACAGCCCACTCATTCCACACTGGTATCTGCAGCAGTGACAGGTAGTGTTGCTGATGGCACAGCTGTGTGTCACTCTGGTGGGGCCTCAGTGACAGCTGGGTGAGTCTCCTGGGAGAGAGCTCACTTGCCTGGGTCCCACAATGCTGGGTGACAGTCTGGCAGGGCCTCAGCAGCAGCTGGGTGGGTGTATTCCAACTATTTTTTAGATTCCACATATAAGATCATATGATATTTGTCTTTCTGCATCTGGCTGATTTCATTTAACATAATGTCCACAAGTTTCATCCATGTCATTGCAAATGGTGGGATTTTCTTCTTTTAATGATTGAACAATATTTAATATGTATACATGATTGCTAGGCCATATGGTTGTTCTACTTTCAATTTTTTGAGAAAACTTCAAAGTGCTTTTCATAATGGCTGTAGTGATTTACACTCCCACCAAGAATATACAAGGCTTCCCTTTTCTTCATACCCTTGTCAACACTTATCTCTTGACTTTCTGATATTAGGCATCCTAATGTATCTGAGGTAAGGATCAGAAGGTACTATTATGAACAATTATATGCCAGCAAATTGTATAATCTAAAAGAAATGGAGACATTACTAGAAACATAAAATCTACCAAGATTGAACCAAGAAGAAATAGAAAGGCTGAACAGACCAATAACTAACAAAGAGATTGAAATAATAATGAAAAATCCTCCCAACAAAGAAAAGCTCAGGTCCATATGGCTTTATGGCTCCAAACATTCAAAGAAAAATTAATACCAATGCTTCTTAAATTCTTCCAGACTATTGAAATAGATAAAATACTTCCAAATTCATTTTATGAGGCTAGCATCATCCTGATACCAAAGCCAGACAAAAATACCAGATGAAAAGAAAACTATAGGCCAAAATCTCTTATAAACATAGACGCAAAAAATCTTCAATAAAATGCTAGCAAACTGAATTCAATGACATTTTCCAATGGTTGCTTTTTCTCCACACCCTCACCAACACATTATCTCTTGTCTTTTTGATAATAGCCGTCCTAACGGCTAGGTGAGATTGGGCAGGATTAGACAGCCAGTCAATATTACTTTGAATTTTAAGAATTTAAAATTATAAATCAAAAGAGTAAACTAACTTCTATTTCTGGAGAATATTGTAATTTGCAACACTCCTAAAATTTTTTTAAAAAACACCCATTTTCTATAACTATTGTTTTAAGTCAGAGGTACTTTTTTTCCTTAAATTCTTACAAAGTCCTGCCATTTTTAAAATTATATTGCCCTGTATAAGTTAGGGCAACTGTATTGAACCACACAAGTTGGAATGAAGTAATTTCTGGATTCATTTACTTATGGAGATGAAATTTTCACAACAATTTGGTATCATTTTACAGCTTAAGTTATGTGGTTGCTCTGAACAGCTATCCAAGTACTTTATTATGTATCATTTGGGATAGGTTTTCTCTAGTTTCTAAGAAAATTCTTAATCTCTACCAGCAGATCAGTGACATAAGAACTCTTATGGTTCCAGGGAGACATGAAACCTTTGCATTTACTGAAACATGCCAAGGAAATTCAATTCTAGTAAACTCTATTGGTAGTAATGTGGAAATTACTAAGATACTTCTAGACTTCAGAGAAGTATTTTCTTGGAGCCTTTGTACAAGAGTTTGGACCAAAAGATTCTGATTATAGTCTAGTATCGCCCATTATGTAATGTTGTGTGAATTATTTTACCTCTGAGCCTCAGTCTTTTCATCTTTAAATGAAAAATTTCTGGAGTCAAGACCTTCAGAGATCTGCCAACTTTAATATTCAGTGGTTCTGATGAGTATCATAGCCTTGAAATAATAGATCGATGTTGTTAACATCTAAGACAGTGGCCAAGAAAGCATTTTGGTTAAAAAATTACAATACAGTGTGACATAAGGGACAATAGAAATTAATAATTTTACTTTCCACAGAATAATAATGTGATTAATAACAATAGACATTAGTAATGTGACCCACCACAGAGTATTTTGGGATTACCAATTCATAGAGGGTGGTCATTGAACTCAGTTTGTACAAAATTTGGTACAATATTCTACACAATTAAGTGTTTAATTAAACATTTAAATAATGAACTAAGGGCCTGCCAGTTAGCTCAGTTGATTAGAGTGTGGTACTGGTAAAACCAAGGCCCTGGGTTCAATCCCTGTACTGGCCAGCTGCCAAAAAAAAAAAAAAAAAAAAAGAGTTAAATAATGAGCCTTTAAAAGGAGGTTGATCTGAACATAAAACATAAAAAATATGTATGTCAGAACCACTGCTTACTGTAATGGCTAAAAGAAATAACATTTTTCTTTCTTCAATACCTACTTAATGACTAAAAATTGCAATTTTAAGAAGCATTTGAAAACGATCATGCCACAGTGTACAATTTTTGGAATCTTTCACAGTGCCAAACACTATGCTTTGTGTATAACATTTCTTTCCAAAAATATATTGATTATAATAAATTTCTGTACTAAAATAATTTTCTAAAATTATGAGACCGAAATATGAAAAATATGGTGATTGATATTTTGAGTCATGCCATAATTATAAATTAAAATTTACCAAAGTGCTTATAACTGAGTAGAAAATACTCTTCCTATTACAGAAAATAAAGAACTTCAAGCAGACAAGTGTGTATATATAGATACGTGATAATGTCACCAAATATCACAGATAGGTTGATCAGAACTTCCTTATGGATGCATTTCTTTGTTTTGGGTTTTGTATTTCAACTCAAAGTTATTTAACTATAATCTGTAAAATGTGAATATAAAATAGTTAAAGAGAACATTACTTATATTGAAGTTTCTTTCTTGGGATTATTTTTAGCCAAGAGTTCATGCCTCATCTGAAAAATTTTAGTTGCTATAGTTATATCTACTTGAATTTAATCATTTATTTGAAGAAAGAGAGAAATTAAACTTTTCAAATAAAAAATACTTTAAATTATTTTAACCAGAAATTAAATACGCTAAAACAGAAACTCTTTAAGATGTAAAAAATTAGATATGCTTTAGTTTAAGTCAGTCAACTGTACATTAGGAATGTTTATCTTAGAAAATTCAACTTGGAGACACTAGAAAGTATAAAGCACTTTTTTTCTGGGGGCACTTTTGTCCCCCTGGAGAATTTTTGGCTGCCACTACTGAGGGAGAAGGCACTACTGACATCTAGTGAGTAAGGACTAGAGAGGTTGCTAAGCGTCCTACAACACACCGCTCAGCTCACCACGACGAATAACTATCTGGCCCAAAATGTCAATAGTGCAGCTGTTAAAAAAACCCAATTGAAATAAAATGGGTATATCCTATCATTTCTTTCTTTCTTTTTTTACACATTCTGGCTCTCACTAGACTCAGTGTCTAACACTTTCTCTCTGTCTCCTTTTTTCTCTCTCTTTCTCTAATGAAACCTCTTTGTTGAAGACCCATTTATACTGTTCATGTCAAAGGACAGCTCCTCACAATCAGAAGTTGGGACTGGAAGTCTCAGAAATAAAAGGCTAAATTAAGAAAGAGTGAAGGAGAAGCTGCACCAGCAAGATAAAAGTCATTTGATTCAGCGCTATCCCTTTTAAAGATACTTCAAATTGTCCTAATGAGGAAATAAAGGATTCTAGCATAAAATTTTAGAATAACTTCAAGAAAGTCAGCCTCAGAAACTGTAAGCAGGATAACAACAAGCATCAATGAGCAGAAAGGTCTTTCCATTTGTACAAACCTTGCACTTTTAATTTGTTTCCTCTCCATTTCTTCAATTAACCTTTCTGAGAAAATCACTGGATTTCAATTATTCACATTACTTTTTCTTTGCTTCTGTCATTTATAACCAAAAGTAAGAAAACTGTACTTTCCTTTTTATTTATGATTCCATAAGATCCTTCTGCTTAGTTCAACATATTATTTTTTATTCTGAAGTGTAGTAAGTGAATGATACTCATCCAACATTTTGAAAAAAAAATACACAGAATAAAATATGATAATTTTGGTCATCATTTTTTATGAATTTCTTTTACCCATTTAAATTCTATCCATAATCCTTTCCTTTAAGCCTAATTGTTCTCTGTTAAAAAATTTATCTTAAATTTGACTTCTCATTCATTTACTGCATTAATTGAAGACAAGGGAATAAAAAAATTAGAGTCTCATTACTGAATTAATTGAACAGGGAAGTTGAGATGTGAAATAATGAAAGGAAGGTAAAATGTATTTCCACAATCAATTCATCATTTTATACAATTCTCTTCTTATATTATCTCATTCTTTTTATTATTTTATTTACTTTTGTCATGTATCCTTTCCTTATTTCTTGTCTGAACCAAGCGCGCAAGGTTGAATCTTTCTGTTCTCTACTGCTGCTGTATTCTCACAGGCACAGACAAAGCTGATCTCTTTCTTTCCTGGACCTTATGACCTTTCACATAGGTTTGGGTAGAGGGTCAGACCTACATATTAGTAAATGATGGGATTTGCAGGCGTTGCTTGGTATTCTGAAAAGAGTGTCACAAAATCAAATGCCTAAAAGGGCTAGGAAATTTGTACAAGAGGCCGGTGAAAGTGCACTAGTAAGTAGGAAGCACTGGAGAATGGAAATGTCACAGCCCATGTAAAAGGGGCCAACTGCTACTCAAATCTGTGTCATCAGGCATTCTGACTTTTCAAAAGACGCCAGAAAATTCATTTTCATATAAAATTTCTGAATTTTTAAGTTTACACAACTTAAGATCTCTATAGAACAAATAAAACCATTCTTCATGCCAAATGAGTTTTGTAAACCTCCAGTTCCCAACTACTGATCTAAGCAGACACATATTTTTACATTACACTGTGTAAATATTTTTACATTACACTGTGTAAACGGGTTGTCAAAAGTTCTGTTAAGATAGTACTAACAGCCCCTTGAGAGAGAGAGTTTAAATGCTCCCACATCCTCCACCTCTCAGTATGCTTTAACTTAATTTAATGTTAACTGAAAAATTGTGGCTAAGAATTCCTAGATTTTAATTGGAAAAGTTTTTCTCTCTCTAGATATCACATTCTTCTTTCATCTCTCACAGTTATTCTTTTTCTCACATTTAGGAGACTTTGAAAACACCGAACATACACATTTTTATTATTTCTTTCTTTAATTCATGTAAAAGTTTATAAATGCTAATTTTAAAACTGTTTCAACACATATATTAAGTATGATGAAATTAGTATCGTCTTAATCAGGGTTCTCCAGAGAAACAGAATCAATAGCGTCTATAACTAGGTACATAAGAGGACATTTATTATGGAAATTGGCTCACAAGATTATGGAGACCAAGAAATCCATGTTATATGCCAACTGCAATCTGGAGACCCAGGAAAGCCAATGGTGTAATTCAGTCCAAATCCAAAGGCCCGAGAACCAGGGAGCTGATGGTGTAAGTCTCAGTCAGAGACCAAAGGCCTGAAAATTGTGGGAGTTTGGGGGACATGATAGTATAAGTCCTGGACTTGAGGTGCTTTGATATCCTAAGGCAGGAGAAGATGATATCCCAGCTCAAGGAAAGAGGGAGAGAATACACCCTTCCTCCATCATTTTGTTATATCCAGGCCCTCAACTGATGGATGGATCTTCTTTACTCAGTCCACTGATTCGAGTGCTAATCTCTTTCTGAAACACCCTCACAGACACACCCAGAAACAATGTTTTACCAGCTATCTAGACATCCCTTAACCCAGTCAATTGACACATAAAATTAACCAACACGAGTATGTTTTAAAGGTACATATACAATAGTACAGCATATTTTGAAACAAGAATTCCTCATGATTTCTCATCCATTATGTTTCTCCTACCAACTACCATATTGAGAATCTAGGTGTTAGTTACAGATCCCTAAGCCTGTATATTATTTTTTCAGTGCCATATTCCCCTCCTTCACTATTTCTGCTTCTGTGCTAAGTTCTTATTTATTTCTTTAAGGAACTGTACTTTATTCTATCAATTTCTTTTTCTTTAGGCTTATTTTGCATTGGTATCCTGATTTACAAAATAATTGAGCTCTACAAAAGTTATCCAATTATTAAAACTCAATGAAGAAACTTGACATTTAAAGAGATACTATAATAAATATTTCAAAACAAATCTGTTTAATTTATTCTTTGTATAAAGCATTTTGTAAATGTTACATTTGTTTATAGGAAATGTGTGTTTCCATGACATCTCCCTTTAGACTATAATTTTAAAAAGACATAGAAGTTTACTTAAATTACTGTGAATTATTCAGATTTCTCTGCCTACAATGTATCTCCTAATATCCAAAGTCAACCCCCAAATATCTGAAGTCATGTGCATGAACACAGACACACACATTTTCCTACTTATTCTCAGGGCAGTTTTAAAAATTTTTTGGAGCAAGGCTCTATTTATGTTTGCTTATTTCAGATAATTACTGTAGCTAAAAATTATTTTCAGGGTGGTCTATAGCTAGGTTGCCCGAGCAGGGGGCAAAGTCGGTTGGTTTTCCTTGAATCTATTCTACTGTCAAGACTCAATTTCTTGTCTCAGAATTGACATTTAATATATGTTTGACCTTTACCTCAAATCCCCAAATTGTCAATTTTCCTTATGGTAGCCTCCAGTAAGGAAATTAATCAAAAGTTTAGAAAAATAAATTAGTTATTTAACTTTTGTCACCCAGTTAGCACTAAAAATAACATGAGAAATATTTCTTGTTACTGTTAAAATCCATGCAGTATATGTGGTTTCTTTTCATCTATTTGGTATTCCTCTCACTCCAGCCTAAATATCTTCAACTTCTCAGGAGCACTAAACTCCATATTAGATAGTTGCAGTCACTCATGTAAGCAGTAATAACACAGAGTAATTATCTTTCCCAGAATAACCTATTCTGAAATACTACTCTTGGACTGTGCTTCCTAATGTTTTCTATCTTCCACTTCTGGATTTCTGCTGAACCAGATCTTCGTCTTTACCTAGACGAGGAACTTTAGTTATCTCAGTCCTATCATTTTCTTCCCCCGCTCCTAAGTCTGGCATCACTTGCCTCTTTTCCAAGTCAATACCTTATAACCAGCCATTAAAATTAAACTTTAAACACTATTTGGCAATTTGATCTACCTTGCCAACCTGTAATCTTTCATAACTCCAGGTACAGAAATTTATTTGATATTGCTCTTCTGGATTTTTCTGGAGAATGTCATAAAACAATGATAAATGAGTAAATGTATCACCAGCTCATTTTTATATTCAAACTCAATTAACTCTTATTTTTGCCT
Source organism: Cynocephalus volans (assembly GCF_027409185.1). Lineage (NCBI taxonomy): Eukaryota > Metazoa > Chordata > Mammalia > Dermoptera > Cynocephalidae > Cynocephalus > Cynocephalus volans. Next base: position 116,747,177 of record NC_084464.1, on the reverse strand, counting down.
GACAATTCTGTTAGTCATATTTTGTCACTGATACTTTATTAACAACTGTAACATTTTTGCAATATAAATTGGAAACTGTCCTTTCAAATATCCCTCAGTCAGAAATGGCTTACCTCATCTGTAACCTCAAGCCACACAACTCCCTTACCAGCAATTTACTCCCTCCTGTTTTTTTTTTTTCTCCTTGAACAAGGTGAATACTACACTGATCTATAATAATTTACCTCTGTCAACCCTCTCTTGAAATAAATACAAAGCCTAGATGAATTCTACAATCCTCAGTTCAAATGGCTAAACCAGAAAAGTTATTTATTATTAGAGAAGAATTATACAAATGATGTTATTTGTTTCACTTTTATTCAGGATAAAAACAACAAAACAAACCTCAAATTGGTACTTCAAGCTCCACTCCCCAGTGTGAAGCAGGTTCACTATGTACCAATTACTATAGATTCACCATGTACCAGGTACTTTATCACTTGCAGAAGTCCAATGAGACAGAACATTCACACAAGTCAAGAAAAGCAGCCTTATTTCTCACGGATAGGCAGCAAGGGACAATAGAAGACTATGATCCTTGGCTAGCCAGTCCCCCAAGGCTCAGGAAAGCTGCACAGAGTAGATGTATTCTTGTCTATACATGTTCCACCTTGGAATAAAGCTGAGGGATCCTGAAAGGCTCTCCACTCTGAGTTTTATGCCCTGGGGATTATGAGTTTGCTGGGCTAAAGCATGGCTTGGCTAAAGCATTGCAGGGCATCCTGTTCTGGAAGAAATGTGAACAAGACCCCATGCTGTTCCAGTAAATTCCTTCTTATGTCATGATCTTTTATTCCCAGAACATTCTGTTTTTCTGAGAACTACAAATAAAAGAGGAGGGAAGAGCTGGGTCAACAAGGACATCTGAGGACCTGTCCTGCACCCAAGAGGATTATATTTTAGAATATTTCCTTTACTCAAATCTTCCCTATCCTTTTTTTCAATAAATATTCCCATCTGATGAGTTCACCTGATAGTTTCACTGCCTTAATCTTCTACTCAACAAACATGCAATCCTCCCTGGATTTGCCCATCTTTTCTTTCACTGCTTTTATAATAGTAGGAATGTCTTTCCTTCTACCTTCTCTTGATTATCTCAACAATTTTGCTTTTTCAATTCTTCTTCTTCTCTCCTTCCTTTCTATGGCAATTATATCAGCACACAAGCATCTGCTAGGGTCTTCAGCCATTATGTAAAAAGAGGTAAAGGAAAAAAATAATACAGCAAAGCATCAAATTTCACACTATCTCCAACTGTTTGGCCATATCCCTGACTTCTCCTAGAGCCAGATTGCTCAGAAAATTTGTCTGCATGGGCTACCTACAACTTTTTTCTCCAATTGCACATTTTCGTCTAACTTAATCTTACTGATACCAGTGGAAGGGTCTAGGGAGGCCCAATGGCTGGTCTCAATCCACCCCATCCTCTTAACAGGTTCTTGACTCCACCACATGAAAGAACTCAAGAGTAAAGTCGTAGGAGAAGATGAAAACAGTATTAACATAACAGATAAGAAATACAGGCTTAACAGAGAAAGTTTGGCCTAGCTCCAGAGACTGAGCTGGACTCACACCAAGTTTAATATAAAAGTAAGAAATACATACTTAAAGTTTGGTATAGAGTGCAGGCTGGCTCAAGGGAGTGAGCAGCTGGTTGCTGAAAGTAAGTCTGATCCAAAAAGAAAGCAGACACACTTCAGCAGGCAAAGTGCAGGTTGGCACCAGGAAAGCGAGCAACAACCCCACCTCCTAGGAGGATTCCACTTCTACATTTTTGCTATCTAATACATATTCATGCTGTCTTATGAATATTCAGCTAAGGGGGTGGTGCCTTGTTATGTAACATAGTCTTGCACGTGCTCAGTTGGTCTCCTTTTAGGTCTTGTTCATTGCTCAGATTCTATCACATACACCAGACATATTCAAGAATATTCTGTGCTCTTTAACACCTCTAGTAAAAGGCCATTTGAAGGATAAACTCCACTTTACTAAGCATGCTCAGCTATTAGTGTTTTATAACCCCTTTCTATTAAGCATGCCTAGCCACTGGATTTGCATAAGTCAGCCCCCTCCCATCTCAATCTCTCCCTTTTGGTGCCAAAAATAGGTCCAACAAGCCACAGTAACTCTCCTCTGGGGGAGGGTCAAGAGAAAGGGCCTGAAGCCTCAGTGAGTGGCTAGAAACCCAGCGCTGTGTCCTTAAACCCAAACTCATGGAAACTGAGCACCTCCTATCTCATTACCATTTTCCTAGTAGTCTGTTAAACGGGTTTCTGTCAAGGTCACCAATATTTCTGATGATGTTTCTGTACTCATTTTACTATCATACCAAGTCAGCCACACCCATATTCTTAAAACTCTCGTTTTGTGGTTTCCAAGACTCTAACATGCTGTGCTTTTTTCTCTTACCTCACTGATCCTCTTTTGCCTCCTTTTCTACTTTCTTCACCTTCACTCTGCCTCTATACATTGGAGTCATTTGTAGTTTAAACTTGGACTCTTTTCTCTATGTATAATGTTTTCCATAAAGTATTCTGTCTCACTCAGTAGTAGTAGTCAACTTAAACATGTTGTTTTGAAACAAACACATTCCATATTTGAATAAATTAATACAATTCCTACAATTGACCTACCTTTCATGTGTTTGGTCATCTAAAAGCTGGAAGTCAAAAGTTAGATTCCAGGGAATAAAAACTGAACTATTTAGCCACCAATTGAACAAGTTGGATGGCCTCCTGATCCCTTTACTATAAGCATTCATATCAAGACTGTGATTCAAAATAACAAGAAATAGACAACGTATAGATTTTAACTTAAATAAGAACTTACCCACCTGTCCATCTTCTATTTGCTTCTTTATATATGTTTTTGTTGTCACCAGAATGTATATATTCAGTACTTTTTGTAATCTTGGTGAACATGTCTCTCTCAATAAAGCATTTGAGCGTTAAAAAAACTAAGTGTTTAATGCCAAATAAAAGTGTGACAAACATTTCAATTAAAAAAATAAAAATCTATAAATTCTGATTTCTACGAGCAAAATGAAGGTATGAACCATTTTCTGAACAGGACCTGCACTTTCTATTCTCTGTTTGTCATGAAGGAATAATTCTCATTCATTATTTCTTTGATAAAAAACATTTCTTTCTAATCACCTTTTTAATATAGTTCTTAACCTTGATCAACTATGTGTTATACTTTCTTACTTTTTCTTACAACTTTTTAAATCTCTTCTTTGTATTTCCCATATCTTTCAATCTGTTCTGGAAAATACTTTCAGTGACACTGTCTATTCACTAACTCTCTTTTTGCCTGCATCTAAAATTTTGTTTAATCCATTTATTTTCTTTTTAATTTCCATTTTTACATTTTTATCTCTGATTGATTTTGTTTAAGTAATCTGCTTAGTCTGTTTTATAATCTTTTGTTGTCTTACATTTTCAAGATTTTTAAAATATATTTTTAATATAATTTTCAAGATTTTTAAAAAATATTTTTAATATAGTAAACACAAAATTTTATTTTTTCAATATATTCCAAGTTTGATAATTCAAAATTTTTGGAGTCTTTGTGAGTCTAACAAGGCTCATAATTATTGTTTTAGCTAAGTCCCACACATGGTGGCTTGTTTTCTGTAATGTGTGATTTTTTTTTTTTTTTCAACTGTTACTCACTAATTTTTCCTGACACTCTATCTCTGGAAATTATTTGTGATTTATAATTTACTTGATTTTTTTTTTTTAAACATGTCAAGCTCCTGATTTAAATCCTCAGCAGTGACTGTTGTCTTCTAAATAAAATCCTAATTTTCAAGATGCTCCAAAATCTGTTCCCAGCTAGCCTTTCCTATCTCAGCTTTCACTACTTCTCTTTATGAATGCTATACAACAGCTAACCTAGACTCCTTGCTGTTTCTCAGACACACCTGACTTACCTATCCTCTTGCCTTTTCTTTCAACCCATTTCTATCCAATTCCTTCCCATTCTCCTAGGCCCAATTCAAATCCTGACACCTCCAAAAATGTTTTCCTGATCCTCCTTACAGAAATAATTTCTCCTCCCAAACATCAAAAATACTTGTTTTTTGCAATAGTTATTAATGTATATTTAATCTACAACTTATGTAACAAAGAGATGCTCAAGGAAGTTTGTCAATCACATAAATGGATAAATGGATAAATATCTACTACTGAAGACTCATCTCCTTTTGGATTTATGCTTTCTGTTAGGGTCAAGCAGACAAATATTAGAGTATAACACATAAATATTTATTAATACTATATCCTAAGGAATTATCATGCCCATCACTAAGTAAATAAGATTTCAAAAAGTATAACATAAGCAAAATTGATTTGCTCTAGTAGGTCATCCTCTCATTCATCAAGTCGGGAAGTACCTACCTTCCCTTCTGTCTTGAAGCCCTTTCAATGGTGATATATCTGAAACGTAGCATTTATCTTCTCCCTGTCCCTCCTGCCCCATGTCAGGTCTATACCATCTCTTGACCACAAAACATTTCCTAAAAGGTCTCTTTGATTCCAACCATATCCATCCTTTATGGACTATCAGAATGAACTTCCTTTTTTAAAAAAAAAATTATTTTACTTTTCAATATACATTGTAGTTGATTTTCATGCCCCTTTACCCATTCCTCAACACTATTTGCAATAGCCAAGAGCTGGAACCAGCCCAAATGTCCATCATCAGATGAGTGGATAAGGAAACTGTGGTATATCTACATGATGGAAATACCACACGTTCTCACTTATTTCTGGGAGCTAAAAATAAAAATAAATAAATAAATAAACACACAAACAGTGGGTGGGGGCAGGGAAGAAGACACAACAATCACAAAAATTCCTTGAACTTTTTAAGCTAAGTGAACAGATATGATGTGGGGGGGGGGGAGCAGGTGGAGAGGAATGGGTAAAGGGGCATGAAAATCAACTACAGTGTATATTTACTTGATTTTTTACATTTTGGAATATATGCATTTGCTTCTGCCAATGCTCTGTGGGAAATATCAATCCAGGAATACTTTAAACTAAATTTTCATCTTTTTGCAGCACCACTAAGGTACATGAATTCAGTAATCAAACTTATGTGAGAACTTGTATTTATAAATTATGTAGGAAAAATTTTCTTATCCCTATTCTAGTTTAATGTCAAGACAGGAGAGCTTCCTTCTTCATGATACATTTATTTCTTAATTTTCCTAACACTGAAGAAGAAAAATATCTGAATGAATCACCCCGCCAAAATAGCACAATATTTAAAAATAGATACTAATTAATACAGTATGATTTAGGCACATAACTAGACAAATAAATAAACTGGAATGGCAGTTTGATATAGGACACAAGTAGCATTTCAAATCAGTGGGTAAATGATTTTCTGTTTTCTATTCAATAAGTAGTACTGGAAAATAGGTTATCTATGGAGAGAGAAATGATATTAGATACCTACTTTACTCCATACAGAAATACAAATTTCCACTTGATAAAGATCTAAATGTAAAAACAATGCAATTAATGTTTGAAAAATGATGCATATCCTCAGTGTCATGTAATTTGGAAGATCATTTGTAACTGCACGAGGTTGACCCATTTACAAAAGGGAAAAATATATCAAAGTTTAATTGGTGTATATACATTTTACATTTCTCCAAAATTTCAGTTGATGCCTGTAGCTGGCAAAAGGTATCCTAAAATAACTTAAGCTTCCAAATATTTTTTCTGTTTTATCATTGATACTGGTAAGTGCTGCTGGATTCTTTCTTATGCCTGACTGCTCAAATGTAGAATTTCTGATAGGACAGCAGCAGTGACTGCACAAATGACTCAGAGCAGTATTCAGTAATCCCTTGGTGTATTTGGAAACATCCATGATGTTTCTGAGCTCTGAAATTGATTTGCAAGTTAGATACAAAGGCACATGCTGCTGGAAGCCTTGTGAAGTCAGCCGTTGTTTGTGAATAATTTCCCACGATAATATGTATAACATATTGGATTTTACTTGATTTTTTTAATCAAAAGAAGATGGTTTTTAATGGTATTTGTCCTTCTGCTTGTTCCCACCTCTCACCCCCCACGTTCTAAATTTCTTCTGCTTTCCTTGGAAGATAATTATGCTTAAATAAGTGCATACTATTTTTTTTTAAAATAGCTTGTCTTCATCTATCACTTTTAAGCCTGTTTCTGTATCTTCAAAGAGGTAGTTCCAACTGCTACAGTAATTCTGGGAGTGTGAACATCAGCATGCCAAGAGTTGTACCAGTGCACACACCAGCTCGAGAATTCTGCCTGAATATCTTACTTCAAGTAACTCAAGCTGGGACCCCCAACATGGTCTCTCATTCCTCCTCTCTTACAACCATGTAATCAAACTTCAGCTCCTATTGATGCTAGTTCTTTAATCTCTGCATCTTTCTGCATCTGTCCTTTCCTTTCCATTCCAATCACTTCTATCCTAGGGCAGGCCCTCCCAACCATTTTTCTGGACTATTGCAGTAACTTGTGGGTGGTCTCTTACCTTTAACTTGGATCTACTCCTCCCAGCTTCAACAATCCACTCTTCACACTGCTGATAAGATCACTTTCCTCAACACTGAGAAAATTCCCTTCTCCCTTAAAAAAATTAAGCCCAAACATCTTAGAATTATAACTAAGGCTTTCATTAAATCATGAATTATATGTTTAAAGATCCTTTTTATATTATGTTAAAATGCTTCACACATAGTATTAGTCCTTCTTGGCAAACATATTCTAAAGAGCAAAGTTGATAGAAATATATGAGTCATCTTCTGGTTTTTTTTTTCATTTTTAGACTTAAATCTTCAAAAAGTGGTTCATGAACTCAAATATTAACTAAGCCTATCTGTAGATTTGCTCATTAGGAAAATTAAATATTTGTAGCACTTATTAATAGCATTTATAGTACAGTTGATATCAGAGGAAATCAAGAAAATAAGCGTACCCACTTTAAATAATTTTAAATATCAAAACTACAATGCACCAAATTGTGCCTTAATCATGAAAATAAGAAAGACATGTAGGGCAAGTTTTGAATTTATAGTCTTGCTTCTGAAACATATTATGCGGAGAATATTGTTATGATAAAATTCTTTTTTAAGATAATGAATGGTAAACTTTATTTTCCAGTTGCTTTTCTGGTGGAAGTGACTGTGCAAAATTCTAGTAATACCTTAAACCTCCTGTTTTTAACAGAAATAAGAACATTCTAATATGTATGGAAGAATTCTTTTTCTTTCATAAATATGCGAAATAAACACTATTTTATCTCTCTTTAGCAGTTCTCTTTCTTCTGGTCAAGTAAACATGCTCACTCTCAAAAGTGTAAACAAGGGCTGGCTGGTTAGTTAGCTCAGTTGATTAGAACTCAGACTTATAACCCCAAGGTTGAGGGTTTGGATCCCATACTGGTCAGCAGGAGAAAAAAATATATATATCAAAAGTGTAAACATGTTTTCATGCCACCAGCTAATATAATAGGGAGAGAAGTAGCTGAATTTTCTTAGAATCTTACACAATTTTATCTTAAATAACTCCTTTTGGGGCCAACTGGATGATTGGAAAATAGTCAATTTTCAAATTTCCACCAAGTCAGGGATCTCTTGGTAGAATCACATACTTCAGTGAAACTTCACTGGGTTTTAGTATGGCAGCTATGGATCATGTAGGTTCTTACTATGAACATTTAGCCAAACTCATAAAGTCTTTTCATGCCTCATTTATAAACAACACATTTTCTTCTTGGTTGTCAGTGTTTATACCAATGTGGTACTGTTCGTTTTAGTGATGGTGCTATTTTACTTTACCAAAGACAGAGGCTAGTACAAATCATTTCAAATTCAATTTAATTTCACTTAGAATGGAGGCATTCTGTCTAAAGAATGCTGTATCTCTCTTTCTCATTTTCTTTCTCTCTCTCTCCATATTCTATTAAAAGTTTTCCAAGAAAAAAACTGGAACAATTTGTTTAAGTAGGTTTTTCTCTGTAGCAATCATAGATATTATCATTACATCTCTACATTTTACTAATCATCTATTCACAGATATGAAATACTGGTTTATGTATAGGGTTCTGTAAGGGACTCTCACACTTGTGTTGAACTGAGCTAACTCACAGACATCAAAGTGACCATAATAGCGGACCATGTATTGCAATCCTCTATGCCAAGGGAAAAACATAGAGGAATTTAAAATCTGAACAGATCCCAGTAGTGCATAAATGATCAGCACATTACATAATCTCACTACCAAAAATGCAGTTTAGGAACAGACCTTCCCATTTCCCCGAACCCTCCATTAGTAGCAGGCAGGACATATGTTATTACTTTATCAATCAACACATATGTGCTTTGGGGGAGTGATGAGCTACCCCAAAGTGTGATGGTTGAGAAAGATTCCAAAGGAAGACGAAAGTCTCTCCCACTCCTTCTCTGAGATTAATCAAATGGACTTCAATTGTAAACTCTTTGTAGGCAAGAGGAGTAGCTACCTTGTTTGACCTTGTATCATCAAGGCTTATTACCAAGATTTTGACATATTCTAGTTATCAATAATTATTTTTGAAAGCATTAATTCATGGACAAATTTGGAACCAGCTAGTATGTCTTCAAAGTACCACAGCCTACTATGTTCAGTGAGTTAATACATAATGAATAAAAGATGATATAAAGAAATACACAGAACTTGTTCCCAATGTCAACTGCAAATAGATGGCTTGCAGGGTGTTTACTTCTTCTATCTCTACTGTAATTCTGTGAAAGACCACATCCCCCAAGCCCACCAAAATCATTATACAACCTAAGTAAAAGCAGTATAAATAAAGCATTTTGACAACTCTCCTAACTCTCCATTCCAATTAGATATCCACTTCAAGGGCCCTTCTATTATAAAAAGATTGGTGCAGCATTACTGTTTTACTTTTCTCTCATCATCAAGGAAAAGATTACTGCAAATTGCTTCATCCCATGTGGATGGAAAAGAATTCTGTTTTGTTTACGAACACATGAGAAACAGCTTAATTTCCCTAATCTGTGCTTTATTGGGATGAATAGAAAATATATCACAAATAATAAATGTAGTAAGATACACAACATAATTTATCACATTCTGTATTTTGTCTCATTTCTTTAGTTCATCCTTCACTTGAAGTGATGTATAATATTATCCCAAGCAAAATTTGATTATATAAGTCCTACCCATGTTTTAAAATTTAGGATGGACATTAACTCTCCTAAGAGACCTTCCCTAATATCATGGTTCTCCAATAACATTCCTTGAATATCTCCATACTTGTACCTACTTTAGTGTATTATAAATGTAAGCACCTGATTGAGCAGATTGAATTCATTTATCAACATAAAATTATTTTGTCTAATGTATGCTTTTAACTGTGCTCTGTTGAACCTTATTTCTCTCTCTGGATCGTATACGTCATTAATTAAATTTGATTCTCATTCTGATTTCCTAAAATAATTTATTCAAAGATTCAGTTCCTCTCATCTCCCTCCCCCACACCCACCCCCGCACATAGTGGCCAAACATACTTCCAAACAGGAAATGAGATATTATTCCCTCTTTCTTATAAGCCCCTGTAACCTTTACAAATGATTCTCTGGGAGACTCTCTCCTATCTTCAGTAATGGAAGCCAGTTGAACATCCGACCCCCACTGGAAGGGAGGTGAGGAAAAGCAAGCAGAAAGCCTCTCTTCCTGAATGATATATTTTCATGAAAGGTGAGCTGTCAGGCTCCCTATCCCATTCACATGCTTCTCCAGGTGAGGACCTCCAAACTAGCCCCTGTGGTAAAGAATCTCATGCTTGGAATGAAGCTTTCTTTGAATTCAGTCCAGTATAATGCAAGGGAGAACTATTTATCACAACTCTAATTCTATTTAACTGCACTATTAAAAACAACAACAGTAACAACAACAACAAAGCAAAATACAAAATTTCTGGGACAGGCAGATTTACATCATTACCTCATGCCACTACTCACCTGTTACAGAATTATGTCATTCTTTGTCATTGTACCATCCTTAAAGGTAAGCCCAAGTGAAGCCAAGGCCTGTGGCTTTTTCATCTTTGTATTTTCTGGTAACTTGTAATACTGTAGATTATAATAAATGCTTCTTGAATAAGTGACTGAGTGAGATTAATTTTGTATTGAATTAACAACCTTGTGAAATATCTGTTTCAGTGATAACTCAACCTGGGAATGTAAGTGTACACTACATGCTTTACAGTTACAGTCTTGAGACCCCAAATAATTCCCCCCAAAAGTTATAAGGATCATTACTTTATCATCGAATTGAGGCTTAGAAAAAAATAAGTTGCTCAAGGTCACACATTTAAAGACAAAGTCAGGTAGCCTATATTTGATTCCTCAGTTTGCATTACATCCACTGTAACATATAGTTTTTAATGAAGTGCCCAGATGAAATTTGTTTTCAGTAAACTGTCTATTAGCATATTATGTGCAAATGTTATACATACATTATGATCATGATATACATATGTATATATAATATGAATATATCATCTACATATACTTATGAGAAACATAGCTATATCATGTCTATGTAATTGCAACATCCTATATTTATACATACATATGTATTATTTTCTCTTTTATATATATATAAGGATGTTGAAACAGTGAGTGAAATTAGCTGAGCATGACTGTAGGAGCTCACTGTAGGTTGCCTGGATGTTGCATTACCTGAGACTCTCTCCTCTCAGTGGGAGAGGATGTACTCAAGCTCAGCTTCTCAAGGGACTGGAACTTTCTTCTTCTAGCAGGGATAACCACAACATCCTAAAGACCCCAGTGTCTACAAGAGCTGGACAACTCCTGTGAACAGCTGTCACCACACAACCAGGCTTCCTGACAGCTTGTTTTTTCTTCCAATGACAAGCATTATTTCTTATACTTTTCCCTATAGGATGGGAAATTCATGGGAACAATGGCCTCTTTACTGGAATAGAAGCCATGCTTTATTTAACAGATGTCTTGGTGTGTGTCACCATGGGGCAATGAGAAGCTGGGAGTGTGTGCATCTCTATCCTGCTCACCCTGCCTTGAGAGATTCCCTTTCCTAGGCAATATCTATAGCTTAACTATTATATAATGTTGTGATATTATGAACTCTGGTGTGTGAACTGCTGTCAAATAGAGAAGTTATTTCAATAGGGAAATGACTCAAACAATAGAGAAATGATTTCAAAGGTCCATATTAAGATTTTAGAATAAAGAACCAGACAGAAGTCCCTTATCTTCCTTTCCTTTTTATAGTTAATCTTGACTTTCAAAAAAAGATAGGCTGAAACCCTGGCTTACCTTCCTACAGGTTTTCCATCATCTTTGAAAGACTAGAATCATAAGGATGAGAAAGAAGGAGAGAGAAACAAAAGAGAGAAGAAGGAAAACAACTTAAATTACTTCTGGAGTTCCTTAATAAACATGGTTCACTACTGTTGTCAGTGAGAATTCAATGACCATTAACATCACCATTCCAAAAGAAAAATTAGCCCCACTTCATCTATCAAATCAATATCTGCACAGAAGATAGAAAGTATTATAGATTATAATCAGCAAGCAACTCAATAAATGGTCTGAGGTTCCCAAGCCGCATTAATCAGATCATTGTTTTAACTGATATTAATGCAACATATTCACAAATTGTATTGAATGTTCACCTTTGTTATTTCAGAGATATATTTCAGAGATATTTTTTGAACTCCCCATTAAAAAATTATGGTTTATAATCATATGGAGGTGAGAGACAAGGGCAAGGAGACAATATTTACATATTTCCTGCGTAATATTTCAAATTTATGTAAAATTTTGTAATATATGGATTGAATAAATGCATTAATGCTGAGGGAAAAATTGATTTATATTACCATCATAAAAATGATTCAGCATTGTTTTGTCATATTGGATAAATAATTTTTTTCTTACCAATTCTAGTTGTGTTGTGTGACATATTACGTATGTTTCCTGTACTTTGGTCATTGAATGCCTTTAAAATATTTAAAAGGAAAATTTCCTTTTACTCACTTGTTTTCTCATTCCTAAGTTGTCAATATTTTCTCAGAATATACTGGTGGGGGCTTCACTGGGTATGAAGCCATCATTAACTTAACCATCTGGGCACCCTGCTTGATGAAGTGGAGTAATTTAAAACCACTCCTCGCAAGCACAAAGCCTGAATTTCCCTGAAATGAAATGTCTCTGCTCACAAAATGCTTTCCCTGAGTGTGTTTGTTGTCAGCTGCTGGACTCACCTTTGCTAGGCCAGTTATGGTCCTGCTGAGCCTAGATATAGCTATGGAATAAACAAGTAAAGAATGCTTTGCCTTCTGAAAATACTTCAGTAATATTGAGCAAGGAAGTGAAATACAAGTACAAAAATATTAAATGGAATGTCACAAGATACTAGGCATTTGGAAGAAGGAAGTTGTTTTGCAGGCAAGGATATAATATGACTCTGTAGAACGAGTTGGGTCATTTTCTTAAACATTTTCCTTGGTGCTCAGGGAAGAAAAGATAATATTTCCAAAGATTCTGTGAGCTGAACTTCTCTTGGTTCGTTTTAATTCTTCCAATTTACTCCAGAAGCCCAGTGGCCTAGGCCACCGACAAGGAAGCATCAGGTGCCAATAACTGATACTGAGCATCAAGTACTGGGCCAGGTGAAAAGGTGAGTAGGGTAGATGTTGTCCTCTCCTTCATGAAGCATTGAGTGTGATAGGGAGAATAAATAATGAACATGAGAAGAAAATGATAATGAACCATAAGTGATTTTAATCTCATCTATATCCTCAGTTTCTAAAGAGGGAGGAACTTTGACAGGATTGGTGATGGAGAAGGTGGTAATTGGTGTCAGCTTTTGGTTGCTCTATTTTATTTTACTGTTATTGTTTGTGGGTTACAATATGCTGAGACTGGCCTCTGAGTTGGAAATGGGTAGTACAAGAAGGCTCAGTAACATTTGATTACGTAAAGAATTCTGAGACAGTATGAATGTGCAAATAGAAATGTAATAAAAGCACAATGCAGTAGCATGTGCTTCATTCCATGGCAATCAGAGAAGGTATCTTGAAAATATGATGTTTAAACTGATAGTTCATATACAAATAAGAATTACCCAGGCAAAGTAAGGTGTCAGGGATGAATGTTTAACTCGGAAGATGTAAAAAGGTACAGAAGGAAGAGGAAGATCTACACATCGGAGGACCTGAAAGGAGTTCATTTCTTTATGGTTAGAAGTTATTTTACAGTAAGAGGGAAAGAAAGTAATGATTGACTATGTGAGTGATTTATTTAGAGCTAGCACATCATAACAGGACATTTACACTACATTAAGAGTTTAGACTTTGTCTTGAGGATTATGGGAATCTGCTGAATTTGAGCAATAAAGAGAAGTGATAAGATTAATGTTTTAGAAAGATTACTCTAGCTGCAGTGTGGAAGTTTGGAAATAATGAAAATAGTATTGGTAGTCAGGGTCCATCAGGAAAGCAAAATTCATTCTAGGTATTACAATGCAGAGAATGTAATGTAAGGACTTGGTTAAATAGGGGTTGAAAGATGAAAAAGCAAGAAGAAAACATAGAGATAACATAGACCCAGTAACTTCGGGATGCAGCTACAAGCACTCAGGCTGGGGGATCAGAGTTTGGAGTTACCAGAACCTAGAAGTTTGGAAAGGACATCACAGTGCTGTGCCTGAGGGCTCAAGGGAGTGGACGCTGCCTGGTTGGTACTGATACCCTGGAGCTTTGAGAAGAGGTTCTGTAAGACTATGACTCAGACTATTGGGGAAGCAGTACTCCCCATATTGTGTCCATATCTATGACGGGGTCACAAAGAGGATGGTTCTAGAAGGACTAATAGAAGTAGGAAACTAGAACTAACTGATGTTAGGATAAAGAACTACTGGCAGTGACACTGATGGGAACAGCAGATAAATGGCAAAGAGCAAGTCCTTCCTTGCTTCCTCCTGCTTCCCTCTAAGCCCCTATTGGCAGAATCTAATAGAAAAATAGTTGACAATGGAGAAATGTAGTTTTTGGAATCCTACACTCTTCATTAGAAAGTACAGTTTAGAAAAGCCTATTAGGATCTGAGAGACAAGGACTCATTAACTGGCACAGTCCACCCTTTCACTGCTCAGCATCATACTGTCCTTCTATACATATATGAATTTTTATACAACAGTAATTCCAGCCCTGTGTTTCCACTTTATGAAGTGAAGTTACCTCAAACCAAATCCTTTCCCCAAAAAAGTGGAAATGGAAACTCTCCTGAGTCATTGTGTCCCCTTCTGTGTGGCACTCAAAGTATTCATCTCTGGATGATCTTTATTACTTCTCTAATTCAGTCACTGTCCTATCTGAATATTGTGCAATCTGAAGAACTACAACTAATAGGCTTTCAAGTAATGTGAAAAATCACATTTGCTAGGAAAAGACACATAGCAATGAGGATAAAGAGAATTTAAATTGATTCCAGAGATGTTTAGGATTTGCCTAGATAAAATGAGTGAAAAAAAAGGTGGAAAGAATGATGTTCAAATTCATCTTGGACAACTGGATTAATGTTGGTGCCATTGACTTAAATAGACAACCTCAGAGGAAGAGCAAGTTTGGTAGGGGAAATAAATTCAGCTTTCAAAATAATTTTTTTAAAATATATTTTTAATTAACATGTAAAATGTACTTTTTGGTATTAGTATAGTTATACAAAATGTGACAAATGCATAAGGCCTTGTAACTACCACAACATTAGAAATATAAAACATTTTTATAACTTTAAAAATTCCCTCATTCTAGCACTTTATATTTAAATATTTCCCCCAGCCCTAGCCCCTGAGCAAAAATGTACATGTTCTTTGTCCCTAGAGTTTTGCTTTTCCCACAATGTAATGCAAATGGAATCATATATTTAACATAATGTATTTCAGATTCAGCCATGTTGTTGCATTATTAATGGTTCATTTCTTTAAAAATATTTTTAAACAGCTTCTTTTGTAGTATAATTTACATATTATAAAGTTCACCTACTGTAAGTATACTAGACACAGTTGATGTCAGGGTGAAGGGCTGATAGATTACACTGACAGGAACAGTAGACAATGATTTATAGGAAATTTATAGAGTTATGCAGCCGTCACCACAATCCAGATTTAAAACATTTCTATCACCTCAAAAAGTTCTCTAAATCTCATTTGCATTCTTTCTCTTCTATCACCCTCCAGTCCAGAAAACCACTGATTTGTTCACTGTTTCTATAAATCAGTCTCTCCTGGACATTTCATATAAATGAAATCATACAACGTGTAGTCTTTTGCATCTGTCTTCTTTTATTTAGCATGTTTTTGCAGATCAGCCATGTTGTAAAGTATATCAGAATTTTGTTTTTTTATTGCTAAATAATATTCTGTTACGCAGATACATAACATTTTGTTCATTCACCAGTTGATGGACATAGTGGTTGTTTCTAGTTTATGCCTACTATAAATATTCTGCTATGAATATTCATACACAAGTCTTTGGGTGGACATATGCTTTTATTTCTCTTGGGTAGATACCTAGGTGATCGATTTTGGGTTATATGGTAAGCTTATATTTAGCGCTTCAAGAAAATGACAAATGTATTTTAAGTGGTTGTAGAATCTACATTCCCATCAGCAATGTATGAGAGTTCTTGTTTCTTTCTACCTTTGCTGACATTTGGTATTGTAAGATTTTATTAAAGTTATTATTATTGGTGTGCAGTGGTATCTCATTGTGGTCTTATTTGTGGACTTTTCATGTCTTATTTAAATCTGTATACCTTCTTTGGCAATATGTTTCTTTAAATATTTTTGCCCATCTCGATTATGTTGCTTGTTTTCTTATTTGGAGTTTTGAGAGTTTATCACATATTCTAGATGCAAGTTCTTTGTCACATATATGAATTACAAATATTTCCTCCTAGTCTGTACCTTGTCTTTTTATTCTTACAGATCAGATGTTCAGATGAGAATCAGACTGATATCCAGATTCTGCACATATTTTTGTTGATATATATGTAACTATTTAATTTCTAGGAAGCTATTTTAAATAGTATTGCATTCTAAAATTTTGAATTTCAATTGTTCATTGATAGTAATTACACATAGAATTAAATTTGTATTTTGAGTTTTTATTTTGTTACCCTGCTAAATTTACTTATTAGTTCTAGGAAGTTTTTGTGGGTTCTTTTATTTTTTTACATAGACAATCACATTATCTGTTAATAAAGTTTTATTTCTTCTTTCCCAATATGCATGCCTTTTATTTACTTTTCTTGCCTTATCACACTGGCTAGGGCATACAATACAATGCTGAATATGTGCATACAAAGACAAAATAGACATCTTGTTTTTTCTTTGATCTTTGGGGGAAAGCATTCTGTTTCTTACCATTAAGTATGATTTCACTAGAGGTTTTTTTCAAAGTAGTTGTTAATGAGTTTAAGAAAGTACCTTTCTATCCCTGGTTTGCTGAGATTTTTTTTTTCTGACCTGTAAGGGGATTGCAACCCTTGGCATGGTGTGGTCTGCACCACACTCAGCCAGTGAGCACCCCAGCCACCCCTATATAGGATCCAAACCCACGGCCTCGGTGCTACCAGCGCCTCGCTCTCCTAAGTGAGCCATGGGGCTGCCCCTGCTGAGATGTTTTTTAATCATAAATGGATGTTGGATTTTCTCAAATGCTTTTTCTGAATCTATTGACATGATCATGAGGTAAACTACATTAATTTTTACATTTGCAAGATAATTCTTATTTAGTCATTATGGATTATCCTTTTTACATATTACTCAATTCAGCTTGTTAATATTTTGGTGAGGGTTTTGTTCAAGAGACATAATAGTCTTTCCTTTATTTTCACTATTTTTGCCAGGTTTTGGAATCAGGGTATTGTTACCCTCATACATCAAGTTGGAGAGTGATCTCTCCTCTTGTATTTTCTGGAAAAGATTTTCTAAAGTTGATTTTTTTCTTTTTTCATAAATAATTGGTAGAATTCACCAGTGAAACCATCTGGACTTTGAGTCTTCGTTACTGGAGGAATTCTAACTATAAATTGAATTCCTAAGTTGATACAGGACTATTCAGGTAAGGTTATCCATTTCTTTTCAAGTTTGTCTTGGTAGTTTGTGTCGTTCAAGAAATTCATTCAGTTTATCTAAGTTATCAGATTTGTAGGTACAGAGTTGTTAATGGTGTTCTCTTGCTATTGTTTTCATGTGAAGGATCTGTAGTAACATCCCCTCTTTAATTCCTGATA
Organism: Cynocephalus volans; assembly: GCF_027409185.1. Classification (NCBI taxonomy): domain Eukaryota; kingdom Metazoa; phylum Chordata; class Mammalia; order Dermoptera; family Cynocephalidae; genus Cynocephalus; species Cynocephalus volans. The sequence goes on along the minus strand of NC_084464.1, from coordinate 116,729,785 downwards.
TTGGAAATTTGTGTCTGCTCTCTTTTTTTTTCCTGATCATTCTGGCTGGAGGTTTATTAATTTTATTGATATGTTCAAAGAACCAGCTTTATGGTTTATTGATTTTTTTTCTGTTGTTTTTCTTTTGTCAATTTAATTGTTTTCTTCTCTTAGCTTTATTACTTTTTATTACTTTTGTTTGTTTCTCTAAGCTTTATTACTTCATTTTTACTTTTGTTTGCTTTAGGTTCATGTCCTTTTCTCTTTCTAGTTTCATAGAGAAAGCTTAGATTCATGATTCAAAAACGTTCTTTTCTTTCTAAAATAAGCACTTTTGAAAATAAGTGTTCCTTTCTAAATAAGTGTTTATAAAATGATGCTACAAATTTCCCTCAAAGTGGGACATCCCACAAATTTTGCTTCCCACAAATTGTGGTTATCATATTTTCATTTTTATTCAGGAAAAATATTTTCTGATTTCCTTGCAGCTGTAGGTTAATTAGATGTGAGTGGTTTAATTCTTAAAATTTGTGTATCTTCCAGGTACATTTCTGTTATTAATTTCCAGTTTAATTTATTTATAGTCTGAAACTAGTTTGTATGATTTTAATCCTTTTAAATTTATTAGGGCTTGTCTTACAGCTTATGATATAATTTATCTTGGTGAATATTCCATATACAAGTGAAATAGAAGTGTATCTTTTCCTTGTTTCGTATAGTGATATATGTATAAAAATCAATTAGGCAAATTAGGTTGATGATATTGTTCAGTTCTTCTAAAATCTTCTTTTTTTGTTGTTAGTTCTATTGATTATGGATAGAGGACTGTTGAAGACTCCGAATGTAATAGTGGATATGTCCACTTTATATTTCAGCTTTATCAGTTTTGCTTCATCTTTTGAACTTCTAGTATTTATTTAGTGTTATTATGTTTTTTGTGATGAATTTACCCTTTTAGCATTGTCCCTGTTTATCCCTGATGATATTCCTTATTCTGAAGTTTGATTTGTCTACTACTAATATAGCTACTTCAGACTTTTTAAAGTTAAATTTGCATGACATTTTTCCATGTTTTTACCTTTATTATAACATTATATTTAAAGTGGTTTTTAGTAGACAATATATTGTTGGGTTTTGTTATTTTACACAGTCTAGCATTTTATCTTTTGGTTGGTGTGTTTAGATGACCATTTACTTTTAATGTAGTTATTAATATGGTTGGATTTTTGACCACCATTTTATTGTTTGTTTTTTGTTGTCCTTTCTCTCTCCTTTTCTTTCTCCTTTCCCAATCTCCTATCTTCTTTTGGATTATTGAATGTTTTGTAGAATTTCATTTTAACTTGTCTATTTGTGTCTTGCCTATTTATCTTTTAATTACTTTTATTGTTTTCTCTCACTGATACAATTTATATATTTAACTTTTTAGTCTCTTTGAAGTTCATATTTGATTATTTCAATTAAAATGTAGAAAACTTACAACTATACAGGCCCCTTGCCAACTCCCTTTTTGTTATATTTGTCCTACATATTTGACCTACTTACATTGAAAACGTCACCAGAAAGTATTATATGCTTTTTGCTTTCAATTGTCATTTATACTTTAAGGACCTTAAGAGAAGAAAAATAGTCTATTCTAATCACCCAGAAATATACTGTTTCTGTTGCTCTTTCTTCATTTCTTACATTCCATGTTTCCTTTTGCTAAAGTTTCTCCAGTTTGAAGAACTTTATTTAGCATTTCTTTTTTTTTTTTTTTTTAAAGATGACCAGCAAGGGGATCTTAACCCTTGACTTGGTGTTGTCAGCACCATGCTCACTCAGTGAGCTAACCAGCCATCCCTATATGGGATCCGAACCCATGGCCTTGGTATTACTAGCACCACACTCTCCCGAGTGAGCCATGGGATGGTCCCTTAGCATTTCTTTCAAATTATATCTGTTGCCATCAGATTCTTAGTTTTTCCTTAACTGAAAATTTCTATTTTGTTTTTCCCGAAAAATATTTTTAATGAATGTAGAACTCTGTGTTGACATTTCTTTTGTTTCAATATTTTAAGAATGGTGTCTTCTGTCTTTCATATTTTTTCTGGTAAAAAATCCAAATGCATTCAAATTGCAGTTCCCCTGCATGTACTGTGCCATTTTTGCTGGCTGCTTTCAAGGTTGATTCTTTATCTTTGGTATTTAGCAATTTTATTTTGGTGATTCTGAGCATGATTTTTCTTGAGTTTATCATTTGGAGGACTAGCTGAGCTTTTGAATATTTCTTCAAATATTTTTTCTGCATCAATCTTTTTCTGCTTTCCTCAATGACTCAAATGTTGAAACTTTTGATATTGACTCACTGTTCCCTGAGAGTCTATTCATTTTTTTTCAATATGTTTGGTTTGTTTGTTTCTGCTATTCAGAATGGCTGATTTCTATTGATCTATCTTTAAATTTGCTGATTATTTACTGTGTCATATTTCCCACTCAATCAAACCCCTTCAGTCAATTTTATTTTAGGTATTGTATGTTCAGTTCTTTAATTCATATTTGGTTACTCTTTACAGCACATGATCTCACTCTCTCTACCTTTCTCTTGCTAAAAAACATGCATTTTTATACATGTCAATAATTTTTATCTTTATCTCATAAAACATGGTTATAATAACTACTCTTATAGTCTTCAATAATATCGGATTTTGGTATCTGCTTATATTCTCTTACCTTAAAACTGGTGAAATTTTCCTCCTTCTTCCGAATTGCATCCTAAATATTTTATATCATTTTGTGGGACTTTAGTTCCTGTTAAAATCCTGCACAGAATATTTATTTCTCTCTGTGTGCCCACTGGCAATAAACCGAGTTAGATTTAGAATCCAAGTTTGATATCACTTTCTTCGCACAGTGGTTCCAGTGCCCAGTTCAGTTTTCAAATCCATTGCTATGCTCTTTAGGTCAGCACTATGCATATATCACTCTGAAGTTAATCTAGGACTTTGTCAGTGGTTTATATAATAGTTTAGGTCTCAATGCTGGGATTCTGTGGTTCTGTTCCATGCATGAGCAGCTCAAGACTTTGCACACCTGTGAGTTTAAAACTTGGGATTTTATGCACACAGAATTAGTGAATGAACTTATTTAGTTCTCTCCTTTTTAAAATTTTTCCTACATTATCCTTATCCCAGAGTTTCTTTTCCCAGTTCATCTACTCAGAAAAGTTTACTTCAGGGTTTTAGCCCCTGTGCTTTTGTATATCTGTGTACAGCTGTGACTGCCCTGTAGACAACATTGTAAGAAAAAAGTATATAAAAGAAAAAAAAAAAAAAAGAGCTCCCAACACACACTATTCGGTCCTCAGGGGATCAATTTTTTAATCCTCTGGACAAAGGGGTTAATTTTCTCTTTGAATTTTAGGTACCCACACTATTGTCTTTGTTGAGGTAGTGCAGCTTAGCAAAGGGATTAATTGCATGTCAAAGCAGGAAACTGAAGGAAGAAAAAATAAATAGGAAACTCAACACTAATTTTTGTTTTTTAAGTTTTGACTCCCCCCTCCAATATTCCTGTTATTTCTTAGTTTTTATGTTCTCAGTTAGTTATTTTTCATATTGTGTTCAAAGTTTACAGTTGTGGTTAGTAGAAGAGATAGGCTTAGTGGACTTACTCCATATGAGTTAGCACTGGAAGTAAATAGTATAATTTTGAAGGACCTATGAGAGATGCAAATGCTTATCTCTTGTTGGTTATATAAATCGGGATCTTGAGAGCTTCTATTGCATTCAATTTGAGATTCCTATAGAAGTAGATGATAAATAAATCTGTAGGAGCGACTGAGAGTGCCACCCGTGAGTGTAGGGTGAAGAAAGGAGAGAGTACAATCTTAGTGCCAGCAACATTAAAATGACATTTGAAGGGAGGGATGCATGCAATACAGACAGAAAGGGGATGAGAGAAACGTGTGTTACAAGGAAGTTACAGAGTATGGATTCTCAAAACCTATGATATTGGATGCCACAAAAGATAAGAAAAATAAGGTTTTAAAAAGAAAGACATTGTTAAAAATTTGAAATTGTATTCAGAGATCAGGAAGAGTAACATTTAAAAAGCATCCATTTGACTTAGGGACAAAGACAGCCTTGGTGACCTTGATAAGAGCAATTTAAGTGAAGTCATTGGGGCCAAATAACAATGATTTGCCTGGTGAATGGGAGGTTAAGTAGGTACCACCAGTTTAGAGGATGCTAATAAAGAATTTGGCTGTGGAAAGAGATAGGGCAGTAGCTAGAGTAGGGAGCTGCTTTTGGAGAGTTTGAGAGATTTTTAAAGTTTTATTTTAGCATAATTTTTTGTTCGTAAACTGAATGTGGCTGTAGTACCTTAAAACACCAGTGAGATGAAACTGGTAAATAAGGAAAGATTAAAGACAGAGAACAAAGAGAAAATAACATAAAGAATAAAACTCCTGAGATGACAGCAGGAAAAGGGATCATAAGCACAGGTGAAGGTATTAGTTAAGAAAGAACAAAGGACATGTTTCAAAATAACAATGAGAGTTTTCTTCCCTAGTTCCCAGTGGAATTTATTGTCCTTACTCTCTTTCCCACATATTTACTAGCTTCTCCTGGGAGCACTTGTGCAATGAATTATTAGAGAATAATTCTCATTTCAGAGTCTGCTTCTGGGGAATCCAATCCAAGACAACTCTAAATTTATTTGTCTAGCACTGATTTACAATTGTTCACAGAACTTCAAACTGATCTATCCAAATGCCTATTTCATATTGCCACTTTTTCGTATGTCTCACAAATATAATATGTTCAAACAGAACTCTTGATTCTTGTCCTAATGCTGTTTCTCTTTCAGTCTTCCTTCTTTTGAAAAATGGGAATAAAATTCCCTCAAGACAAATAATTATCATTAATTTCTCTTTCCCCCTTAACCCACATCCAATCATCAGCAAGTAGAGTTAACTGAGAGTCACAGAATCTGTTAAAACTGTTCACGTATTTTCATGTGTACTGCTATCACTCTTGCCAAGTGCTATTTTCTTCTACCTGTTCTACAGCAATAATCATGTGACTGATTTCTCTAATTCATATATCTCCACAATCTAATTAAATATTAGCCAGAGAGATCTTTGCAAATGCACCTCAAATCATGTCGTACACTGCTTAGAAAAACTTCAGTGATTTCCTGTTGAACTTTGAGAAAAATCTCTACTCATTACCACGTCTACATGCAGGGGATTTAACAACAGGCATAGAATAAGCTTTCACCAGCCAGAAGACAAAAGGGCCATAATGTGTAATACTGAATCAGTCCCTAATAATGTACCGTCAGCCTTGTCTACAAGGTTTTACAAAGCTGCTCTTTCTCTCGCTCATTCTACCAGATCCCTCTATCCTTCTTTCGAACATTCTCTTTGTCCAGAATCTTTCCACGGCTGGCTCTGCCTTGCCCTTCAGGAATCATCTCAGGCATTACATTCTCAGTGAGACCTTCTTTGATAAATCAACATGAAGACCTAGCTCAGTTCAGTCACTATTGCACCTGTTGGCTTCATTTTCTTCATTGAACTAAAAACTATATGTTTTTTATTTTGTACGTTTATTTAAGTTACTTTAGAACAGAGATTTGATCTTGTCCTCTCATCAAAGTATCCCCCAAACAAAGGACAGTGCCTGATATGTGGCAGCCATTCAATGCTCGCAGGTTAAATGATTAAATACTGCATGTCGCACACAAGTAATGATATTTAACTTTGTATCCCACAGATATGTACAATCAATTATGCTGCAATAATGACAGATAAAATAATAGATGGATGAAAGAAAGTTACAAAAAAAACTAGAAAATAAAATAAATTATTATCTATCACTTTTATTTCTTGTTCACCCATAAGTTGCAAATGTATACAGCAAAATTTCTACTAGGATGCTTATTCACAACCAAATATCTATATAAATTTATTCTTTGACCTCAGAGTATTCCTTTTTTATTCCCTGTCACAGTGTATGAGTTGTGCTCATTCTATCATCATGTGCAATACACTTGAAACTTTATTCTGAACTTAAGATGAATGGGCCCCAAACCCATTTCTGTCACTTATTATCTCCATGAAAGTTACTTCACTTATCTGTGACTCAATATTCTCCTCTGTAAAATGGTGATAATGAAAATATCTGCTTCATAAATTTGTTGGGAGGATTACATGAGTTAATTCATGTAATCCCTTGGGACTATGCCTGGTGGAGGATGAGCACTCTCTAAAGCATAGGTATTAGTATTTGCTAAGATTTGATAATCTTAGACTCTAGCTGCTTGGAACACAGGATCTGCAAATTTTGCTATCTTATGTCTCTCTCATTTAGCTTTTCTAATAAACTTTAATTCCATTCATTTCTGCATCATATCTTGACTATTGACTGTAAGAAGAGCGCAATCTTCACTCTCCATTCCATTGAGCTCAAGAAGAGCTCAATCTAAAATCTCTTTCTTGTCCATTCTTTTATCATAATGCTTGTACTAAAATAAAAACTGATATGTGACTGTCCTGCCTATAATCTCTTGACAGCTTTCTACAGCCTCAGGACAAAATCTGAATCTAGCATGTCGAGGAAAGCTTGTCACCTCTCATCACTTCCTTCTGAAAAACCTCCAGCCACACTGAATTCACAATTGACATTAGTGGGGGTATGATAGGTGGGGGTATTAGTCAAGCTAATTAACTAATTTCAAGCTTCTCTCATGTCTTTGAGCCTTTGCTTACACTGCTTTCTGCTTAGAAGGGAAGCGCTCTCCTGCCATTCTCATTCCCTTTCTCTTTCTTCTTCTCCCCACACCTTCTTCATCTAATTAGCCTTGAAAATTGATACAAGTTCTCATCACCTCTTTACTGAATGACCTCTTTACTAATGAACAAAGACTAATGCCAGAGTACTTGTGGTTATTATTGTCTCAATATTGTCAATAGTCAACAAACTAGATTTCTTTCTCTAGGCCTCCTTTTGTCTCTCCCAGGAAAATCTACATTTGATTTAAGGAGTAAGCTCAGAGTCTTTCTACGGTTAGGAAACTCCCATGTTTCCAAGTGATTGTTGTTTTCCAAACACTTTTAATTTAATTTAACTTCCTTGTTTTTCCTTCCTCCTAGCACCTGAAATTGTCATTGAAAAGTCTTCTTTGCAAACCTCCAGAATGCCATTTTCAAGTTTCTATATTCCTATGAATGTATGAGAATATTAATCTTGAAGTAGAAAAAAATAATGTGTGAGTGCTTACATAATAGTTTACTCACAGTTACCCAGCCTTCAATTTTATTAATAAGAAAATTATTATAGTTGCATTACAGGTATAATATTATTTCATTGTTAAGTGGGAAGCAGGTGACGATGACAATTTAAATACGGTTGGCCACATCCAGACTAATTGTGTTATTTTGCATGATATTCCTAAAAAATAAAGCTAATGAAAATAACTTTTGGCCATGACAGATATCTTAACATATTTAGTTTAATTTCATTGTCTATTTTTAAGAGTTTAGGCACACCAACTTCCAAGTTACAGGCATCACAGGACTAGTGGAAAAAGAACTTCCTGGTGATAGAAGAATGCTCTTAGCCACTTCTCATTGATAAGTCAAAATGAGACCTGTTGAAGACCATGTGTGATACACAATACGTGAAGTGGAAAATGATGGCTTGCTAAAGATGAAGAAATTCAGAGTTGTACACAAGAAACTTTTATTCTCTTGAGAAGAGTACTCCCAAGATTAATTTTGTAGTACCTTAGAAAAAGAATTCAGCTTACAGTTTATCATGAAGATAGATGGGATCTTGAAGTTATGGCAGCAATAGTTCTGTTATCTTAATACTATTCTCCATGTCACCAAAGAACCTCCATGCAATCTTTAAAAATTGGCCAATATTTGATAACGACATCTTCATATTTTAAAGATAATGTTTTTGCTCAACAGGGGTCTTTTTAGCAAAGCCATGAAATACTTGTTCCAGGAACTCACAAAGAGCACATCATCCAAATGAGAGGATTCCAGATTGTTTCCTTAGAGTCTGAGGGCTTCACAGTAGGGGCTGCAGGGCTACTGTGGCTGGGGAAGTGCTAGGTGAAGCTGAGTGCATGAGACCCCAGCCTGAACGAGCACTTCTGACAGTGGCTCTTCCCTTACCTGATTCTATGAAGATGTCTATGTAAACTGTGAAAAATGGATTCCAGGAAATGGTGTGGGTGGGATGGGGAGTGGAATATTTAAAAGACCTTCCGCATCCACTCCTTAAAATATGTTTATGTCTAACTTTTACAACCTATTTTAGAAAATAAAAATGGATTCTGAGCTATTGCATTTCTTAAATCCACTACTCTCAAGGAATCCTGTTCACCCTTTAAGAACTTCAGAAGCTGCTTAAAACACTTATCATTTTAAAGGTGTTTATTGGAGTACAAGCATTTTCTATCACATTATAAATAGTATTATTCAGTGAACATTTCATAATCAAAATACACAACTTAAAATAATGTAAATGTGTGTAGCATGATTTGGGAGCAGTTGTAACTATTTCTCAAGCCATCTATGTAATGGAAAGCTGCACTCAGACACCAATACTCTGTAATTATTGAACAAACATTTCACTATATAATGTATAATCCTTAAAGTAACTTGAATGGTTTCTGGTGTGTTATAATTGCTTTTTGCTGTAAATACTACATGAATAATTTGTAAGCTCTTTATGGAGCACTACATTCTCTTTCTTATATATCTCATGGATATTTTTAAATACATCTTTTCTTGTTAACTGGGAGTATATCACTACAATGTCTTACTACAGCATTTCTGGGAATGATTAACTTGAGTCTTTGGAAATTACCTAGAAAATAATGCATTGGTTCCTGAGATCTAAACATATAACTCTGGACCAAGACTACCATAAGATTTAAGGCAAAGAACAAATCTTATTTGATATTTGTGAAAGGGAGTCACTATCATTGAGTTATTTGTGTCGTATATGATAAGAACCCTCAGCACATTAAACATCATGGGAAGTTTGAAAGTAACAAAAAATATGATATGGCTTCTGCACTCAAAAACTTACAACATTTTCTTTGAGGTAATAAGTATTAAATACAAAATACTGAAATGGCAATGGCATTCTCAACTAGTCTCTTGTTTCTAATATGTCACTGCTATGGGTTGGTGGACAAAATCATTGATGAGGTCTACCATGAATTCATTTACCTGAACTGAGGTTTTCAATGCTCCTTGTAAAATATTTTATGCATCTCTTTTCTATCATATTCTCTATATAATTGTTCCAAATATTATTGGCTTGTCAATAGCTTTCAGTCCTAACCCCCAAACCTGCACCATTTAAAAATCAAATCACCTCTGGTGTGTGGCTAGAAAAAAGTCAAGGCCATTCAATAAATGTTCCAAATCACTCTGAGCTCAAGCAAACAAACAAAGAAATACTATTTTTTCTAATGTTTATTTGCTTCTTTTCTATTGAAAAGATGGGCCTACTCTTTACTGAGGTGAATGCTTTCACATGTAACTTATATATAATTCTTTTCCTCTTCTAAGATTTTGACTCATCATTTTTGTTCTATCACTTACATCCTCCAGGCTATACCTATCAACTGTATCATCCTTTTTATCAGAAAAAGAGCCCTGGTCTCAGCTATGCTAAATATACACAAACAGAAAGCAATAACCACCAAAATAATAAAGAAACAAACAAATCAAACTTTTTATCATAAAGCAACAGCCCTTTCTCCTCTTATAACCACATTTCTTAAAAAATAATCCACCTGTCAACTCCACTTTATCACCATCACTCTTCGTGTTATACTTTAGTTTCTTTCTTTACCACTGTACTGAAAATCTTCTCTTGAAGGTTACCAAGGTCTTACTAATAATTCTACTGCAATTGTGTTAAAGATCATAGGTGACGATTAAGACACATGACAATATTTATTTTGTGAATATCTGCATTAATGCTGTTATTAAAATGAGCAGAGCTTAGCATATTAGCCTGTAGTAATTATGTATTGAATTGAAAGAAATAAAATTCGTTAGTCTACGGAATCTAAGAAAACCACAAAATAATTAGATCAATAGCTTTGCCCACATTTCTATTATTTCAACTTTTGTGTAGCATTTGCCACTGTTGAACCATAATCTTCTCCTTGGAACTTTTTCTCCTGTTGACTTTCATGAAATTATTCACATTTTATCAGTGAGAGCAGAATTTGGCAGAATGAGCTCATTTAGGAATTGAGGGGCCAAAGTGAAAGTTTTGAAATGTTGCATAGAGATGGCCATTGATATAGGTGCAGACTTTGTTCACAGACTGAGAAATCATAGGTATTTGTATATAGTGGATACAAGGTTAAGCAGAGGATGAGAGGTGAGTCAGCTGGACATTATGGAGGATGTCCATCAACAGGGGACTATTCCAAAGTGCACACTCAGCATGGCAAGTGGTGCTCAAGAAACAGGCAAATGGTTAAGATACATGCCACGCTGAGCATCAGAGAGTAAGGCAGTGGGGAATCTCATCTGTAGGCACAGACCTGGTTCTAGAGAAACTGAGATGACAATCTTGGAATATACTATCAACAGACTCAGGTTCAAGTCTGAGATCCAGTTTCTTTAGTTGAGTACAGATCCAAAGAGCATAATTAGCAAAATTCTGATGTATTAAAGACATCCATTTACTGAGCACTCAAGACTGAGCCTACGTTGAGGCAAGCAAGGCACTTGCATTGAGGACAAAATTTCAGGAGATGAAAAAAGACTTAAATAATCAAGATAAATACAATTTTAATGCAGTATTCTAAAAAATCAAATTAATGCAAAAATCTGTGATTAATAAAATATTAAAGTTTTAAGCTATTAATATCTTTCAACTAAAGCAACAACATAAGAGATACCACAAAACCTTAGCCACCTCGCGGCCAAACAACTCATATAAAAGATAAATAAGTACATAAGAAAAAAAAAAATGCTAGATTTTTTATGAGTGGGAAGCATTTGAAAGTGAGGCAGAATTGGCTAGTCAGTATTGAAGGTGTAAATACATTCATGTTTCATATTAACATACGTGTAAAAAACATGGAGTCAGTTTTATTCACCAGATTTTCTCTTAGAGATAGCATTGCATGTTTTCGGAAAAATTACTTTGATTAGCATCATAGGGACTGTCTTGGTCCATTTTCTGCTGTTATAACAGAATATCATAGATTGAGTAATTTATAAAGAAAATAAATTTATTTCTTACAGCCCTGGACGCTGAGACTTCTTGCTGCATCATAACATGGTAAGAGCGCAAGAGCATGCATGCCAGCTCAGATCTCTCTTCCTCTTCTTATAAAGCCACCAGTCCCATCATGGTGGTCTCACCTATATGACCTTATCTAATTCTGATTACCTCATAAAGTTCCTTCCTCCAACCAACATATAAATTTTGGGATTATTTTTCCAACACATGAAATTTGGGGGACACATTCAAAGCATACCAGGCAAGGATCAGATTTTAAGGACATGTTTTGACTGAAAACATATGACTCATTGATTGACTTGTTTGAGGTGTTTAACTGATAGTCTTTTTTTTATTATTGTTAGATAAAGCAAATAAAATATATTATTAGTTCAAAAATTTAATTAACATGAGCAGTGTTTCCATAATGGACATATATTAAACCTGGGCTTTATATTACATTTTTCAGCTCATATGGAACAATTGAAATAATTTGATCTCAAAGAAAGTTTAAACAAATATAATTTTTTTTAATCAAAGAGACTAATTGTGCTTAATTATTAAGTAATTGATAGAGTTTGGATGTGTTGTCCCCCAAAACTCATGCGGAAATATGATCCCCAATGTGGCAGTGTTGGAAACTGTTTGAGTCATGGGGGTAGATCCCTCATCAATGGATTAATGTGGGAGGGGGTCCTGAGTGAGATCTCACTCTGTTAGTTCCCACGAGACCTGGTTGTATAAAAGACCCTGGCACCTTCCTCTCTCTCTCTTGCTTTCTCTCTCACCATGTGATCTGCTTGTACCCACCAGCTCCCTGCCACTTTCTGCCCTGAGTAGCAGCCTGAGGCGCGTGCCAGATGTAGCTGTCCCAGAATCGTAAGCTAAATAAACCTCCATTCTTTATAAATTACCCAGTCTCAGGTATTCTGTTACAGCAACACAAAATGGACTAATACAGTAATAATATATTTTTTTCTTGAAACATAGTTGATTGTACATATTTGTGGAATATAGTTGACTATCAGTACTTGTGTACAATATGTGATAACCAAATCAGGATAATTACTACATTCATCATTGCAAAACATAATCATTCTTTGTGTCCATTAAGCAATTTCTCTCTAACCCTCCTTTCCCTCCCTCTTTCCCACCTCTAGTGACCACAGTTCTGTTCTATTCTTCTGAAAGTTCAACATATTATTGTGATTGTTCTTCCTTCCTTTCTTTTTTAGCTCCTATGTATGAGTGAGGACATGGTATTTCTGTCTCTGTGCCTGGCTTATTTCACTTAACATAATTTTCTCCAAGCTCATCCATGTTGCTGCAAATGGCAGAATTTTATTTTTTTTATGGCTGAGTACTATTCTGTTGCATATATGTACCACGTTTTTCTTATCTAATCATCTGTCCATGAACATTTATGTTGGTTCCATAACTTGACTATTGTAAATAGAACTGTATAAACATGGGAGTTCAGGTATTACTTCAAAGTGATGATTTCCATTCCTTTGGTATATATCCAGCAGTTGGATTGCTGGATCATATGGCAGTTCTATCTGTAGTTGATCAAGGACCCTCCATACTGTTTTCCATAATGTCTGTACTAATTTATAGTCCCACCAGCAGTGTATAAATGTTCCCTTTTCTCTGCATCCTCAGCAGCGTTAGTTATTCTCTGTTGGCCATTTCTATGTCTTCCTTTGAGAAATGTCTATTAGCTCATTTGCCCATTTTTAAATCAGATTATTTAATTTTTTTACTGTTAAATTGTTTGAATTCCTCATATATTCTGGATATTAATCCTTGTCAGATCTATAGTTTGCAAATATTTTCTCCCATTCTTTAGGTTGTCTTTTGATTTTCTTGATTGTTTCTTTTGCTGTGCAGATTTTTAGTTTAAAATAGTCCCACTTGTTTACTTTTTCTTTCATTGCTTGTGCTTTTTGAGTCTTATTCATAAAGTTTATGCCCAGTCATGCATCCTGAAGTGTTTAACCTCTTTTCTTCTAGGAGGTTCATAGTTTTAGACCTTATATTTAAGTCTTTAATCCATTTTGAGTTGATTTTGGTAATACAGTGAGACGTACAGGTGTAGTTTCATTATTCTACTTACGGATATCCAGTTTTCCCAGCACCATTTATTAAAGAGTCTGTCCTTTCCCCATTGTATGTTCTTGTTGCCTCTGTCAAAGATTAACTGACTGCAAGTAAGTGGAATGATTTCTGGGTTCTCTATTCTGTTGCATTGGTCCATGTGTCTGTTTTCATACCAGTACCATGGTGTTTTGGTTACTATAGCTTTGTACTATAGTTTGAAGTCAAGTAGTGTAATGCCTCTCACTTTATTTTTTTCTTGGGATTGCTTTGGTTACTCAGGGTCTTTTGTTGTTCCATATGAATGTTAGGATTGTTCTTTCTATTTTTGTGAAGAATGTCGTTGGTATTTTGATTGGGATTGCATTGAATCTGTAGATCACTTTGGGTAGGATGGACATTTTCACAACATTAATTCTTCCAGCCCATCAACATGGAATGTAATATCTTTCCATCTTTTTGTGTCCTCTTTAATTTCTTTCAGCAGTGATTTGTAGTTCTTCTTATAGAAACCTTTCACCTCCTTGGTTAAATTTATTCTTAGGTATTTTATTTTTTTGGTAGCTGTAGTAAATGGGCTTGCTTTCTTGATTCCTTTTTCTGCTAATTCATTGTTGGTGTATAAGGATGCTAGTAATTTTTGGATATTGATTTTGTATCCTGAAACTTTGCTGAATTCATTTATCAGTGGTAGGAGTTTTTTGGTAAGGTCATTAGGTTTTTCTATATATAGAATCAGGTCATCTGCAAACAGGTGACTTCATCTTTTCCAATTTGGATGTTCTTTATTTCTTTCTCTTGCCGGACTGCTGTGGCTAATACTTCCAATATTATGTTGAATATGGTGAGAGTGGGCATCCTTGTCTTGTTCTTATTTTTAGAGGAAAAGCTTCCAGTTTTTTTCCATTCATGGTGATGGAGGCACTACATTTGTCATATATAGCTTTCCTTGTGTTGAGATACGTTCTTTCTATACCTGTTTTGTTGAGAGTCTTTATAATAAAGGGATGTTGAATTTTGTCAATTTTTTTCTGTAGTTATTGAAATAATCATGTGGTTTTTGTCCTTGATTTTGTTAATGTAGTTTATCACGTTTATTGATTTGATATGTTGAACCATCCTTGCGTCCCTGGATTGAATCCCACTTTCTCATGTGTATAATCTCTTTGAAGTGCTGTTGTATTCTGTTAATTATATTTTGTTGAGGATTTTTGCATCTATGTTCATCAAGGACATTGACCAGTAGTTTTCTCTTTTTTGTTTTATCTTTGTTTTTGCTATCAGGATGATGCTGGCCTCATAGAATAAGTTTGGGAGAATGGTCTCTGTTTCAATTTTTGAAATAGTTTGGAAATAATTGGTGTTAATTCTTTAATGGTTTGGTAGAATTTAACAGTGAAGCTATCCAGTCCTGGGCTTTTCTTTGTTGGAAGACTGCTAAATACTGCTTCAATCTCATTGCTTGTTGATGGTTTGCTCAAGTTCTCTATTTCTTCTTGATTCGGTCTTGGTAGTTTATATGTATCCAAATATTCATCCATTTCCCCCAGGTTTTCAAGTTTATTGGAATAAAGTTGTTCATAATAGTCTCTAATGATCCTTTGCATTTCTTTTTATTTATTAATTTTATCTATTTAGTTCTACTGCAACATAATTGATTATACATATTTGTGGGATACAGAGTTGAATACCAATACCTATGTACAATATGTAATAGCCAAATCAGGAAAATGAATATATTTGTCATTACAAAATGTAATCATTCTGTGTGGGGGTTTTTTTGTTTGTTTATTTTTCAGTGGTATCCTTTTTCATTTCTGATTTTTTGTTATCTGGGTCTTCTCTCTTCTTCAGTTACAGTAGCTAGTGGCTTGTGTATTGTGTTTATCTTCTCAAAAAATCAACTTTTTGTTCTGTTGACCTTTTGTATCTATTTTTTTTTTTTTTTGGTCTCTATTCCATTTAGTTCTACTCTGATCTTATTATTTATTTCTGTCTATTTATTGGGGAGATGGATTATTCCTATTTTTCTTGTTTGAGGTGTAACAAGTAGGTTGTTTATTTAGAGTCTTTCTATTCTTTTGATGTAAGCATTTATTGAAATAAACTTTAGTTTTGGTATGATGTGTCCTTATTCTCATTAGTTTTAATTTTTTAAAAATTTTCTGTTTAATTTCTTCTTGAACCCATGTGACCTTCAGCAGCATGTTGTTTAATTTCCATGCATTTGTATGGTTTCTAAAGTTTTGCTTGTTATTGATTTCTAGTTTTATTTCATTGTGGCCTGAAAAGATACTTAATATGATTTCAATTTTTAAAAATTTGTTGAGAATTGTTTTGTGATCTAACATGTGGTCTATCCTGGAGAAAGTTCCATGTGCTGACGGGAAGAATACATATTTTGTAGTTGTTGGATGAAATGTTCTGAAGATGTGTGCCATGTCCAATGGTCTAATGTGTAGCTTATATCATGTGTTTTTTCTGTTGATTTGTTCCCTAGATGATCTATCCAATGTTGAGAGAGGGATGTGAAGTCCCCAAGTATCTTTAAGTCTAATAGAGTTTGTTCTATATTTCTGGGTGCTCTGATGTTGAGAGTGTATACGATTATGATTGTTATATCCTGGGTGTGGATCCCAAGGGTCTGGGTTAGGATCTTAGGCTTTGAGGGGGATAATATAGAGTTCAGCATCCTCTCAGCTTGAGTAGGTGACTCAGTGGTGTCCCTGGAGCTCTGGGCAGAGGCACTGATTTGTGGCATTGCTGTTGAAGTGGGTATCACTGAGTTGAGTTTCTGGATTTGTATATAGGCCCCAGTATTCTCAGGAGGGACCCTATGGTGTCTGTAGCACCACTGTTTACTCTGGGCAATGTGTTAGAAGTTTTGGGTGGAACCCTTGACATGCACTGTAATCGGCCTCTCATATGCCCTCTAAACCATCATCAACATTGTTCTTTAATGTTTTTGTGGAAGTCAGTAATGAATGGAAAACCTTAACGAAGATGATGAGAGAGAATAGATATCTAGATTACACATAAAAAAAACATAAAGTGCCTATGTCATTGCTTTTTTTGTTGGATATTTTTGAATACTTGTGGAGAGTGCAAGAAGTATTTTTAAGCTAATGTCTCCATACGCTGAATGATTCTGATACGTTTCTTTCCAATTTTTTCATAAAGTTGCTGAAAAACTGGCATTAGCACTATGTTAGTAAGTTTTCTGATGCTTAAAACAGAATACCTGAAACTGGGTAATTTATCAAAAAATGAAAATTACTTCTTAAAGTTTCATAGGCTGGGAAGTCCAAAG
The DNA here is from genome assembly GCF_027409185.1 of Cynocephalus volans. Classification (NCBI taxonomy): domain Eukaryota; kingdom Metazoa; phylum Chordata; class Mammalia; order Dermoptera; family Cynocephalidae; genus Cynocephalus; species Cynocephalus volans. Next base: position 116,713,138 of record NC_084464.1, on the reverse strand, counting down.
TCCAGGGAACACATCTGGTGAGGACCTTCTTCTTTGTGGTGACTCTGCACAGTGACACAGTGTCTCACATGGTGAGAACAGAATAAGCGAGTGCTAATTTTCTCACTTGCTGTTTTTACACAGCCATCAGAACCATACTCATTGCTCCATGAATGGATCAGTCCATTCACAAAGACACAGTCCTCACAATCTAATTACCTCTTAAAGGCCCCACCTTTCAAATCCCATAATTTGATTTCCCACCCTCATAACACTGTTACAATGGAGATCAAGTTTCCAATACATAAACTTTTAAGGAACAAATTTGACCATTAGCATTCTGCCCCTGGCCATCAATGTTTATGTCCTTCTCTGTCGGGCCTTAAAAACTAACGCCACCTTAAGTGACATTGCAAGTGGCACCATTATGGGCCCACAAGGGCGTATTAATGTGGCAGCCTGAGACAGCGCAGGGAGGAAGTAGGGTGGGAGTGTCTGCCGGAATCTTGCCTTAGCCCTTATTGGCCAAATACATGCTTCCCCGCTCGTGAAAACTGCGTGGTTGCAATAGCTAGGCATTGAGACAGGATGCATGCTCTCCTAACCTTTAAGCTGATTGGAGGATGTAAAAACCTCCCTTCCCCATTTGCCTTTAAAAGCAAGTGCTTGTGTGATAATAAACGGAACTGCTCGACAGAACCCCCACTGCATCTGAGTGTCCTTTAACAGGCTGGTTGGGGCTGGCGGCTGTGCTCACCACTCTTCACGGCTCTCTTCCCCTGTTTCCTTCCAAAGGGGACAGGAGGGAAAGAGGAATCAGGGCCATTTGCTCACCCACCAAAAGGAACGAGGTAGGGCTGTTCGGGTTGGCTGGCGGCGGACCTGACACTTCTCAAAGGTAAATACATGCATTCCATCCCCAAAGTCTTAACTTGTTTCAGCTCAGAAGTCCAAAGTATCATCTGTAAAATCAAACAAGTTATCTAATACCAAGATACAATGGTGGGACAAGCATAGGGTACATATTCCCATTCAAAAAGAAAGAAGTAGGCATAAAGAAAGGTGTAACAGGTCTTAATTATGTCCAAAACCCAGCAAAGACTGCATCAAATTTTAAAGCTGGGGAATAATCTCCTTTGACCCCATGTCTGGTGTTCTCTGCACACTGGTGCAAGGGTTGGGGCCTTCAAGTCCTCAGGCAGCCCTGCTCCTCGACTTTCCTGGACTCAGTCCACACTTCATCTCTTTTAGGCTGGCATTGCATACTGGTAGCTCTACAAATTCTGGGGTGCCAGTGGTGGTCCAGTTTTCATGGTTCCACTAGGCATGGTCCTGGCAGGGGTTCTTTGCTGCCATTCCAACCTCACATTTCCACTCAGCATTGCTCTAGTGAAGGCTCTCTGAAGTGACTCTTCCCCTATGACAAATCTCTTTCTGGGCCCCTGGATTTTTACAAACATTCTCTGAAATGGGGGTGAAGTCTGCCATGCCTACACAGCTTTGGCATTCTGTGAGCCAGCAGACTTTACACCATGTGGATACTGCCAGGATTTCTGACCTGTATCTTCCAAAGTAGCAGGTCCAGCAGCACCTGGAGCCAATATGGCTACAGATGAGGTAGCTGGAGCAATTGAGGTGCAGGAAGAAGCATTCCAAGGTGGCCCTGGGAAGCAAGCCCGTGGAGGGCACTTTGGGCCTATTCCCCAAACCATTCTCTCTTCCTGAGTCTCTGGGCCTGTGATGAAAGGCGCAGCCTCGAAAATCTCTGAAATGCCTTTGTGATCTTTTTTCTATTCTCTTCACGTTTTTCTCTGTCCTGATCTCCTTAGCAAAGGGTTGCTGGGCTACACCTTTGGTTTTCTCTACTGAACATATTGCTTTACTCTTTATGTGTCCAGTCTGAGAGTTTTCCAATTTTTTACCCTCTGCAACCTTTTTAATTATAAATTTCAGCTTTACATCATGCCTTCACCACCATAACTGAGCATAAGGTGTTACATGTAGCCATACAATTGTCAAAATGCTTTGCTTAGAAATTTCCTCCACCAAATACCCTGATTTATCACTTTTAAGTTCCACATTCCATAAAACTCTTAGGCATGAAAATAATGCAGCCAAGTTCTTTTCAACTTTTAAGGGTGACTTTTGATCTAGTTTTCAATAAACTTTTCCTCATTTCCATCTGAGACCTCCTCAGAATGGCCTTTACGATCCACATTTCCATCAGCATTCTGGTCACCACCATTTAACTAATCTCTAAGAAGTCCCAAACTTTCCTGGTCTTCTAAGCCCTCACCAGAATCTAGGCTTTCTCCAAAATTCTGCTCCTTCAAATTCTTCTAGTCTCTGATTGTTACTGAGTCCAAAGCCACTTCCACATTTTCAGGTATTCATTACTTGCAACACTCCACTTCTAGGTACCAATTTTCTATATTAGTTCATTTCTGTGGCTTATAGCAGAATACCTGAAACTGTGTAACTTGTAAAGAAACAAAATTTATTTCTTACAGTTTTGGAGGCTGGGAAGTCTATGGTCCAAGGGGCATATTTGGTGAGGGCCTTCTTCTGTGTGGGAACCCTCTATAGGGTTCCCTGGCAACCAGGGTGTCACCTGGTGAGAATGGGCTGAGAAGAGTAAGCTAACCTTCTCACTAGCTCTCCTTATAAAGCCATTAGAACCACACCTTTTACTCCATGAATGCATTGATCCACTCTTGAGGGCACAGTCCTCACAATCTACTCACCTCTTAAAAGTCCCGCCTTTCAAATACCTTAATTGGATTTCCCACCCCCTGAAAACTCTTACAATGGAAATCAAGTTTCCAATACATGAACTTTTGGGGGACATACTTGACCCATAGTAAGCACTAACTAAAGACAAGTCATTGACCATTTCAGGTGCTCCACAACTTATAGTAGGGTTCATCCCAACAAACCCATTGAAAGTTGAAAATATCATAAGCTGAAAATGCATTAAATACAACTAACCTACTGACTCGTAAAAAGCCATACAAGAGGCAAGTATATAACTTTTTTTGTGTGTATCTACTGTGTCCTGAGGTAGAGACAAAGAACAAGGAAGAGCTGAATTCCTTTGTCTATTTTCATTGAAGATACCTGTTTTGTTCTGGATTGAGAGACAGATCACGAGGACATAGTTTCACAAAGTGTTTTACAATTCACATCATTCATAATGGAGGGACCAAAAAGTTTTTCCAGATAGAGCCAGTCCTCAGCATATGGTGGTTTGATGATGATGTGAAAGTGATAAGCATTCAGTACAAATCTTACTTTGAGTATCTATATAACCTTTCCGTTTTTCACTTTCAATGCAGTATTGAATAAATAACATGAGATTCAATACTAAAATGGGCTTTGTGTTAGATGATTTTGGCTAATGTAAGTGTTCTGAGCACATTCAAGGTAGACTAAGCTAAACTATGACATTTAGTAGGTTCCTTGTACCCTTAACTTAGCATATCTGACCGTCAAATTCAGAGAAGATTCTTCCTTGATCCAGCAGCCTTCAAATAGATCATTGATGCTCACGCATTGCAATTGGGCAGTACTCATTGGCCTGAACTTAGTTATTACATTGCAAAGTGCACAGATATTGAGAAAAAGACACTAAGGGTAAGATCATTCTCCTCTCTAATCTGTAGGCATGCATGAGGACTGAAAAAACATCTTTTCATTCAAAATCAGACATAGAATTACACAGCAGCCTTGAGAAATATTGAAGCATAAAAGAAAGCATCTAATGACAAAGAGAATACATTTTTGAATATAATTTCATTTATAAATAGAATAAATTTGGTACTTTTATGTCCAAAAACTGTCCACAGCCTATTAACATTAATTTCCTAACACAAGATAAAGTGCTAGAAGACAATGAAGCAACATTTACAGAGTTTTGCAAGGAAATGGCTGTGACCCATGACTTTTATGTCAAACTATATTGTTGGTTATGTATAAAGGTGACAGAAAGATGTAACCCTTGTGTATATTTTTTGAGATTGTACTCATGGATCAAATCAAATTAACAAGTAATTAAAGTCAGATACTCAAGAGTGGAAGTACATTATTCCATTGTGTGAATATAGAGTATAGTGGAGGTAATCTTGTATTGCTTAGACTGACTAAGCTAAATTCAGCTGGCCACTGTTGAGAGGCATCTGTTGTGTCACTGGTTAAAGCTCAGATTGTGGGAGTAGCTGCCTGGGTTCAAATTGGACTTGGGCGATTACTAGCTGTATGTTTGTGGAGTTTTCAAATTTGTAAGATAAGAATATTGATAGTACCTACTTCCCTGGGTTGTTGTGAAAATTATGTGTTAAAACTATATGTCTGACAAACAGCAAGTCCTTGGGAAATGATAGACATTATTGTTGTTGAATATTTAGACAGTCTATTTTTTTTCATTATTAGAAATAATGTCTGATTCATTTGGTATGTTTCTTTGCATAGATGCCATTATTCCCATTAGACAATTCCTAAAAGTAGAATTTGTGGGTCAAAATATATGATAATTTCAAAGGCTCTTTTTTTTTTTTTTTTTTTTATTTTTTTTTTTTAATTTTATTTTGTCGATATACATTGTAGCTGATTAATGCTCCCCATCACCAAAACCTCCCTCCCTTCTCCCTCCCCCCCTCCCCCCCAAACATGTCCTTTCTGTTTGTTTGTTGTATCAACTTCAAATAATTGTGGTTGTTATATCTTCTTCCCCCCCCCCCCCGGTTTGTGTGTGTATGTGTGTATGTGTGTGTGTGAATTTATATATTAATTTTTAGCTCCCACCAATAAGTGAGAACATGTGGTATTTCTCTTTCTGTGCCTGACTTGTTTCACTTAATATAATTCTCTCAAGGTCCATCCATGTTGTTGCAAATGGCAGTATTTCATTCGTTTTTATAGCTGAGTAGTATTCCATTGTGTAGATGTACCACATTTTCCGTATCCACTCATCTGATGATGGGCATTTGGGCTGGTTCCAACTCTTGGCTATTGTAAAGAGTGCTGCGATGAACATTGGGGAACAGGTATACCTTCGACTTGATGATTTCCATTCCTCTGGGTATATTCCCAACACTGGGATGGCTGGGTCGTATGGTAGATCTATTTGCAATTGTTTAAGGAACCTCCATACCATTTTCCATAGAGGCTGCACCATTTTGCAGTCCCACCAACAATGTATGAGAGTTCCTTTTTCTCCGCAGCCTCGCCAACATGTATCGTTCATAGTCTTTTGGATTTTAGCCATCCTAACTGGGGTTAGATGGTATCTCAATGTGGTTTTGATTTGCATTTCCCGGATGCTGAGTGATGTTGAGCATTTTTTCATATGTCTGTTGGCCATTTGGATATCTTCCTTAGAGAAATGCCTACTTAGCTCTTTTGCCCATTTTTTAATTGGGTTGCTTGTTTTCTTCTTGTAAAGTTGTTTGAGTTCCTTATATATTCTGGATATTAATCCTTTGTCAGATGTATATTTTGCAAATATTTTCTCCCACTCTGTTGGTTGTCTTTTAACTCTTTTAATTGTCTCTTTTGCTGTGCAGAAGCTTTTTAGTTTGATATAATCCCATTTGTTTATTTTTCCTTTGGTTGCCCGTGCTTTTGGGGTCGTATTCATGAAGTCTGTGCCCAGTCCTATTTCCTGAAGTGTTTCCCCTATGTTTTCTCTAAGAAGTTTTATTGTCTCAGGGTGTATATTTAAATCCTTAATCCATTTTGAGTTGATTTTAGTATACGGTGAGAGGTATGGATCTAGTTTCATTCTCCTGCATATCGATATCCAGTTATCCCAGCACCACTTGCTGAAGAGGCAGTCCCTTCCCCAGTGAATAGGCTTGGTGCCTTTGTCAAAGATCAGATGGCAGTAAGTGTGTGGGTTGATTTCTGGATTCTCTATTCTATTCCATTGGTCAGTGTGTCTGTTTTTATGCCAGTACCATACTGTTTTGGTTATTATAGCTTTGTAGTATAGCTTAAAGTCAGGTAGTGTTATGCCTCCAGCTTTATTTTTTTTGCTCAGCATTGCTTTGGCTATTCGAGGTCTTTTATTGTTCCATATAAATGTCTGAATAGTTTTTTCCATTTCTGAGAAAAATGTCTTTGGAATTTTGATGGGGATTGCATTGAATTTGTATATCACTTTGGGTAGTATGGACATTTTCACTATGTTGATTCTTCCAATCCAAGAGCATGGAATATCTTTCCATCTTCTTGTATCCTCTCTAATTTCTCTCAGCAGTGGTTTGTAGTTCTCATTATAGAGATTTTTCACCTCCTTGGTTAACTCAATTCCTAAGTATTTTATTTTTTTGGTGGCTATTGTAAATGGGCAGGCTTTCTTGATTTCTCGTTCTGCATGTTCACTATTGGAGAAAAGAAATGCTACTGATTTTTGTGTGTTGATTTTGTATCCTGCTACTGTGCTGAAATCATTTATCAATTCCAAGAGTTTTTTTGTAGAGGTTTTAGGCTGTTCGATATATAGGATCATGTCATCTGCAAACAGGGACAGTTTGACTTCATCTTTTCCAATCTGGATGCCCTTTATTTCCTTCTCTTCTCTGATTGCTCTGGCTAGTACTTCCAACACTATGTTGAATAGGAGTGGTGAGAGTGGGCATCCTTGTCTGGTGCCTGTTCTTAAAGGAAAAGCTTTCAGCTTTTCCCCATTCAGGATGATATTGGCAGTGGGTTTGTCATATATGGCTTTAATTATGTTGAGATACTTTCCCTCTATACCTAACTTATAGAGGGTCTTTGTCATGAATGAGTGCTGAACTTTATCAAATGCTTTTTCAGCATCTATAGAGATGATCATATGGTCCTTGTGTTTGAGTTTATTAATATGGTGTATCACATTTATTGATTTGCGTATGTTGAACCAACCTTGCATCCCTGGGATGAATCCCACTTGATCGTGATGAATAATTTTTCGTATGTGTTGCTGTATTCTGTTTGCTAGTATTTTAGCGAGGATTTTTGCATCTATATTCATCAAGGATATCGGCCTGTAGTTTTCTTTTTTGGTTATATCTTTACCTGGTTTGGGTATCAGGATGATGTTTGCTTCATAGAATGAGTTTGGGAGATTTGCGTCCGTTTCAATCTTTTGGAATAGTTTGTAAAGAATCGGTGTCAATTCCTCTTTGAATGTTTGGTAAAATTCTGCTGTGAATCCATCTGGTCCTGGGCTTTTCCTTGTTGGGAGCCTTCTGATAACAGCTTCAATCTCCTTTATTGTTATTGGTCTGTTCAAATTTTCTACGTCTTCACGGTTCAGTTTTGGGAGCTTGTGTGTGTCCAGAAATTTATCCATTTCCTCCAGATTTTCAAATTTGTTGGCGTATAGTTGTTTATAGTAGTCTCGAATGATTCCTTGTATTTCAGATGAATCAGTTGTAATATCGCCTTTTTCATTTCTAATTTTTGTTATTTGAGTCTTCTCTCTTCTTTTTTTTGTTAGCCATGCTAATGGTTTGTCAATTTTATTTATCTTTTCAAAAAACCAACTTTTTGATTCGTTGATCTTTTGAATTGTTTTTTGGTTTTCAATTTCATTCAGTTCTGCTCTGATCTTAATGATTTCTTTCCGTCTGCTAACTTTAGGATTGGATTGTTCTTGTTTTTCTAGTTCTTTAAGGTGAAGTGTTAGGTTGTTCACTTGCCATCTTTCCATTCTTCTGAAGTGAGCATTTAATGCAATAAATTTTCCCCTCAATACTGCTTTTGCAGTATCCCACAGGTTTTGGTATGATGTATCATTGTTTTCATTAGTTTCAATAAACTTTTTGATTTCCTGCTTGATTTCTTCTTGGACCCATATGTCATTAAGTAGAATGCTGTTTAATTTCCATGTGTTTGTATAGTTTCCAGAGTTTCGTTTGTTATTAATTTCTAGTTTTAATCCATTGTGGTCTGAGAAGATACATGGGATAATTCCAATTTTTTTGAATTTATTGAGACTTGATTTGTGACCTAATATGTGATCTATCCTGGAGAATGATCCATGTGCTGATGAGAAGAATGAATATTCTGAGGTTGTTGGGTGGAATGTTCTGTAGATATCTGCCAATTCCAATTGGTCTAGAGTCTTGTTTAGATCTTGTGTTTCTCTACTGATTCTTTGCCTAGATGATCTGTCTAATATTGACAGTGGAGTGTTCAGGTCCCCTGCTATTATGGTATTAGTGTCTATTTCCTTCTTTAGGTCTAATAGAGTTTGTTTTATAAATCTGGCTGCTCCAACATTGGGTGCGTACATATTTATGATTGTTATGTCTTCTTGATGGATCAGTCCTTTTATCATTAAGTAGTGTCCCTCATTGTCTCTTTTTATGGTTTTTAGTTTAAAGTCTATTTTGTCAGATATAAGAATAGCCACTCCAGCTCGTTTTTCTTTTCTGTTTGCATGGTAAATCTTTTTCCATCCTTTCACTCTTAGTCTGTGTGAATCTTTATGGGTGAGGTGGGTCTCTTGTAGGCAGCATATAGTTGGGTCCTGCTTTTTGATCCAGTCAGCCAGTCTGTGTCTTTTAATTGGGGAATTTAAGCCTTTAACATTAAGAGTTGTTATTGAAAGGTGTTGATTTATTCCTAGCATTTTATTGGTTGTTTGGTTGTCTTAGGTGTCTTTTGTTCCTTGCTTTCTGATTTACTGTTTGGTTTCTTTGTTTGGTGGTTCCTTAGGTTGTAGATAGTGTTTTTGTTAGCTTGTTTTCTCTTCATGAATGCCATTTTTATTGTACTAGCAGGTTTAGATTTTTCTTAGGTTTTTATGGCAGTGGTAGTTATTTTTCAGGAACCAAACCCAGTACTCCCTTGAGGATTTCTTGTAAGGGTGGTCTTGTGGTAGTGAACTCCCGCAGTTTTTGTTTGTCTGAGAAATATACTATTTGCCCCTCATTTCGGAAGGATAGCCTTGCAGGGTAGAGTATTCTTGGCTGGCAATCTTTGTCTTTTAGTATTTTGAAAATATCATCCCATTCCTTTCTAGCTTTTAGGGTTTGTGATGAAAAGTCTGATGTTAACCTGATTGGGGCTCCCTTATAGGTGATTTGACGCTTCTCTCTTGCAGCTTTTAAGATTCTCTCTTTGTCTCTGAGTTTTGCCAATTTGACTATGACGTGTCTTGGAGAAGGCCTTTTTGGGTTGAATACGTTTGGAGATCGTTGAGCTTCCTGGATCTGAAGATCTGTGATTTTTCCTATACCTGGGAAGTTTTCTGCCACTATTTTGTTGAATATGTTTTCAATGGAATCTCCATTTTCCTCCCCTTCTGGAATACCCATGACTCGGATATTTGAGCGCTTGAGGTTGTCTGATATCTCTCTCAGATTTTCTTCCATGTCCTTGATTCTTTTTTCTTTCTTTTTGTCTGCTTGTGTTATTTCAAACAGCCCATCTTCAAGTTCAGAGGTTCTCTCTTCAACTTCGACAAGCCTGCTGGTTAAACTCTCCGTTGTGTTTTTTATTTCGCTGAATAACTTCTTCAGTTCAGCAAGTTCTGCTACATTTTTTTTCAGGACATTGATTTCCTTGTATATTTCCTCTTTCAGATCCTGTATACTTTTCCTCATTTCATCATGATGTCTAGCTGAGTTTTCTTGTATCTCATTCAGTTTCCTTAGAATTATCACTCGAAATTCCTTGTCAGTTATTTCAAGGGCTTCTTGTTCTATAGGATCTAGAGTATGAGATTTATTAACTTTTGGTGGTGTACTTTCTTGATTTTTTGTATTTCTGGTGTCTTTTTTTTGGTGTTTATTCATTGTGGCAGGGGGTTTCACAGTCCACTGGTTTAAGACTAATGAGTAACTAGGATGTTGCTGTGTTTGCCAATTTGGTATGGCTCCCGCCGTGACTGCTCAGTTGGCCTCTAGTGTCTTGTGTGTGTGGTTGCCTCGGGTCTTGGGCTTCTCCGGGGATCCACCTTTCTGGTCAGCTTGTACTCTGCTGGGCTGGTGGATCACGTACCACAGGGTGTGTGATCTCTGTTGAGCTTTCACTTTCTGTACAGGACTTCTCCCCGTTCCGTGTGCTCTGGCCCAGGCTGTTAGATCGTGCAGTGGCGACCCCACCGGGTGTGTGGTTTCTGTCGAGTCTCCGCCTCCCTGGCCGCACGTCTCCCCCCTCTGTGCACACTGTGCTGGGTTGGGGCGTGTCTTCTGCACCCCTCGTCTATCAGCTGGGCCTTCAAGACCCTGCTCAGCACCGCCTCGCCCAGGAAGTCTACCAGGTTTCTGCTAGGCACAGACGACCGGTCTCTCTGGGTGCCTTTGTAGCACTGTGTAGATCTTTCTCGGGTCTTGTTCACCTTTGTATCCCCCCAGTATAAACCGAGTCTAGTGCCCGCCTGCAGCCTGCTCTCCGGCAGGTTCAAGCGGACCTGGGAACTCTCCTACCACACTATTCCCAACCAGAAATTCGTTAGGCTTTTTTCCAAACTGGTGGTCGCAGAGATGGTATCTGCCTCCCAGTAACAGGAAGTTTACCGGGGCGGAGTCCAGGGTGTGGTGGAGTGACAGTCGGCCAGCCTGTACTTCCTAGCCCTCCCAAAACTGGTCGGGACGCCCCACACCCCCAGCCCTGCCAGAGAACCGTGGAGGGAGTGGGAGAGGAGGCCGGCCTGCAGGGTCCGGAAAGCCCTGCGCCAGGCCAAGCAAATGGGCTCAGTGATGGCCGAGCAGGGCGGAGCTGCCCGCACCTGGGAAAATGGAGGCAGCACCGGGGCAGTGAGTGGCCTGGTGGTGCAGGCGGGGAGCCGCGCGGGCATCCACCCCCCGAACAGAGCTGTGCCAGGGATCACTCACAGTGCTGTGCCAGGTCGGGCGCTCGCTCTGTCTCTGGTTTGTTGCCTTCCGTGTTCTCGGCGCTGCCGCCTCGGGCTGTTCAGTCGCGGCGCCGCTCGGGCGCTCCCAGGAGTCTTCTTTAATGCCGGCCTGAAACCGCGAATCCTGGATAGGGCAGCTGGCCGCCTTCAGTGCGGCCCCAGCCTCCGGGATCCTGGCTGCATCCACAGCAGCCCTGGCGCCGTGTTCCCTGTTTCAAGACTCACTTTTGCAGCTAAGAATCAGTTCTTTTCCTGCTCCACACTTCAAAGCTGTTGCCTGTAAATGAGGCAGCCTCTCCTGCCGGGGGCAAAGTGGCGTTGAGCCCCCACGACCGGCCAGCAGCAGCAGTCCTCCCTTAAGAGATGGCCAGAGGAAGGTCCACAAGTTTCCCGGCTGCCCGAGGCCCAGTGGCCACCTTTTCCACCTCAGCTACTCCGCGCCAGCCGCCGCAGCCGCCGCCATCTTGAAACTCCAAAGGCTCTTGATACTAACTCTTATCAGCAAGGTATGCAAGAATATATGTAAGAATTAATTTCCCTTGTTCCTATTAAAGACAATTTTTATTTTTTTTGGAAAAAAAAAAATTTTTTTATTGGTTATGAATATTCGTGATGATCCTTATAATTTAAAAAAGACATATTTTATTAACAGGTAACAATCAATGGTATTATTTACACCTAGAATTTGTCATTGTTATGATGATATTTTTGTACAATTAGTAGAATCTTTTTTTATAAATTGCCATTATCTGCAGGATATCCTCTTATGGTTGTCATGAAGGTGTGTTTTTCTTGTTCATGAATAATCCAAAAGTTATTGTTAAAAACAGGAGAAATTAATAAAAGACAGCATAAAAATATATTTTTTAAAAAGGAGAAATTTATCATTAAAGCAAAAATTATATACAAATAGATTTAGTATATAACTGCAGCTTAAGTTAACAAAGATTGAAAAGTACGGAGATAAATTTTTTATCCTTCATAGTGGTAAATCATAAACATTATATTGTTTTGACTATAATAATTAGAAATAAACATATAATCTAGCAAATCAAAAAACAAACTAGTGAGCAAGGAAACTAAAGAACAAATGAAAGAGAAATAGAAAATTTCCCCCTAAATGATGATAGAATTTCAAACAAATCAGAGATAACAATGAATTTAAGTAAATCAACCTCTTATTGAATGACTAAGTTTCTTAGAATGGGTATTAAAAATAAAAAGACTTAAGTACAAAGTGGTGAAAAGAAGCAAATGTTACAGAGAAAATAGAAGTATACTTAAAGTTTAAGGAATATTTGAGACATTTTTATAAAAGAAAAAAAAGAAGAAAAAGGAAACTTTTTCTTTTATACTTTTAAATGTGTAAGTCTAGAATGTTTTCTTTCTAATTTAATGATAAAATAAAGGCCAACAATCATATTGAATAGTCCCTGCATGTAAATATACCTATGTAAATGTATGTGATTAAAAAATCTAAAAATTGAGGAATGAATTGTTCAATAAATTAAGTCTGGAGAAAAATCAAGGCAGCTGGTTCACAATTTATACAACACCAAAATAAATTCCAGATTATTTAAATAATTAAAAATAAAAAATTAATTAACAACACAACAGAGAAAGTAGAGTTCAATTGTTCATTAATCTTAGGATGGAAAATCTTTTCATAAGCTGGCAAAGAATGATAGAAATTATAAATGTGAATACTAATAAAGTTGGCAATGTAAAAATAAAGTCATTTAGATGCAAAAACATACCATAAATAAGTTATAAGGCAGTTTAAAAACTAGCAACATATGGGCCAAAAATATGACAAAAACTGGATTAGTGCCTTATGTAAAGAGGTGTTAAGATATATGGGAAAGCACTAATAAGCCAATAAAAAGGCCATGAACTGACAATTCCCAGAATATTCATTCTCATTAGTAATGAAAGAGATTAAAATTAAAACAGCAATGGCATCATTTCAGTGTGAAATTAAACAAAAATTTAAAACGTTTAATTGTCAATATGACTGAAAAAAGGTGAAACAGTCACTGTTATGTCCTCCTAGTGACAGTGTTCACTGTATGAACTTTAATTCACTGGGACATATATGTTAGGAACTTTAATAATCTCACTAGACCTGGTAATTTTTTGCTTGCAATTTACCCTAATTAATAATCAGTTATATTCGTAGATGTATAGACGTGACCTTTATATAAAATTATTACTTATAAAGTTATCAAATTATTATTGAATTATTAATAACATTTATGAAATTATTATTTATAAAAACAAATACTAAAAATAATATGAATCAATTCCTAGTAAATAAGTTATGGAACATAACTATAAGGGAAAACTGTGTATTTATTAAAATTGTGTTGGAACCAGTATTCAATGTTGTGAAAAAAATGTTAATTATGTATTATTTTGTGAAAAAAAATGGAAGATCCATCCAAAACAGTGTATATAAATATCTATCTGGGGGGAAAAAATGGAAGAGAATATGGCAATGTATAGATAATCACTTTTGAAATGTTAAATCATACGTAATTTATGTTTTCATTTTTATACCTTAGGTAATTATCTATAATGACCATGTATTATTTTTGTTATCAGTAAAAAGCAACATAAAATACAAATATCAAGAAACTAAGGTAGTATGAGATTGGGAGGAGAGCCACTCTTTGGAGACACAGCCTTCAGAGGACAGGGAGCATAATGGCCCTTGGCTGCCCCTCCAGAGCATCTACATAGGCTGTCACTTGAACCACCATCATATCTTCATTGACATGAGCAGAAGTGCCAAGGTAAGGGCAAGTGCTCATAATTAATTTGTTATATTCACCACCCTTAATATATTTATTTATTTCTAACTCCATCAAATGCATATATGAAATATATGTATTTCTCTCTTGTGAGTAAATGTGTTGGAGAGGGAGCGTGTGTATAATTTAAACTGCTGAATTGATGAGTCAAAATTATCTGGGAGACTTTTAAAAAATAATATACCCAAGTTTTATCCACAGATATTCTAGTTTAATAGGTCTGGGGATGGGAAGTGGACATCTTCACCTCTAAAGTCTTTACAATTGCGTATGTACACCTAGAAGTGAGAATCACTGAGCATGGAATGACAGGAAGAATTTTACTTACAGACAAATACTTGAATACTACGTTCAACAACCCCTATAGTGCAGTAAGGTTTTTATTATAAATATGCTATTTAATTGGGCCCCAAAGTTTCTGTCTTGGTTTTCTAATAAAAATGATGGAATATTACAAATACATTCAAATTAAATAGAAATGTCCTTGAAGGACATATTCTTTAATCATGTCTAAAAACAGCTTTTGGGAGTTTGCAATTAAATCTTTGAGCAACTTTCTAAATGTTGACTTGCGTTTCAGAAAGAGCGTCAGGAAGTGCTTTTGGTATAACAAGTCATCTCAGATTATTAGTAAAAGATGAAGTCAAACTGTCCCTGTTTGCAGATGACATGATCCTATATATTGAACAGCCTAAAACCTCTACAAAAAACCTCTTGAAATTCATAAATGATTTCAGCACAGTAGCAGGATACAAAATCAACACACAAAAATCAGTAGCATTTCTTTTCTCCAATAGTGAACATGCAGAACGAGAAATCAAGAAAGCCTGCCCATTTACAATAGCCACCAAAAAAATAAAATACTTAGGAATTGAGTTAACCAAGGAGGTGAAAAATCTCTATAATGAGAACTACAAACCACTGCTGAGAGAAACTAGAGAGGATACAAGAAGATGGAAAGATATCCCATGCTCTTGGATTGGAAGAATCAACATAGTGAAAACGTCCATACTACCCAAAGTGATATACAAATTCAATGCAATCCCCATCAAAATTCCAAAGACATTTTTCTCAGAAATGGAAAGAACTATCCAGACATTTATATGGAATAATAAAAGACCACGCATAGCCAAAGCAATGCTGAGCAAAAAAAATAAAGCTGGAGGCATAACACTACCTGACTTTAAGCTATACTACAAAGCTATAATAACCAAAACAGTATGGTACTGGCATAAAAACAGACACACTGACCAATGGAATAGAATAGAGAATCCAGAAATCAACCCACACACTTACTGCCATCTAATCTTTGACAAAGGCACCAAGCCTATTCACTGGGGAAGGGACTGCCTCTTCAGCAAATGGTGCTGGGATAACTGGATATCCATATGCAGGAGAATGAAACTAGATCCATACCTCTCACCGTATACTAAATCAACTCAAAATGGATTAAGGATTTAAATATACACCCTGAAACAATGAAACTTCTTAAAGAAAACATAGGAGAAACACTTCAGGAAATAGGAGTGGGCACAGACTTCATGAATACGACCCCAAAAGCACTGGCAACCAAATGAAAAATAAACAAATGGGATTATATCAAACTAAAAAGCTTCTGCACAGCCAAAGAAACAATTAACAGAGTTAAAAGACAACCAACAGAGTGGGAGAAAATATTTGCAAAATATACATCTGACAAAGGATTAATATCCAGAATATACAAGGAACTCAAACAACTTTACAAGAAAAAAACCAGCAACCCAATTAAAAAATGGGCAAAAGAGCTAAGTAGGCATTTCTCTAAGGAAGATATACAAATGGCCAACAGACATATGAAAAAATGCTCCACATCACTCAGCATCCAGGAAATGCTAATCAAAACCACACTGAGATACCATCTAACCCCAGTTAGGATGGCTAAAATCCAAAAGACTCTGAACAATAAATGCTGGCGAGGTTGCGGAGAAAAAGGAACTCTCATACATTGTTGGTGGGACTGCAAAATGGTGCAGCCTCTATGGAAAATGGTATGGAGGTTCCTCAAACAATTGCAGATAGATCTACCATACGACCCAGCTATCCCACTGCTGGGAATATACCCAGAGGAATGGAAATCATCAAGTCGAAGGTATACCTGTTCCCTAATGTTCATCGCAGCACTCTTTACAATAGCCAAGAGTTGGAACCAGCCCAAATGTCCATCATCAGATGAGTGGATACGGAAAATGTGGTACATCTACACAATGGAATACTACTCAGCTATAAAAATGAATGAAATACTGCCATTTGCAACAACATGGATGGATCTAGAGAGAATTATATTAAGTGAAACAAGTCAGGCACAGAAAGAAAAATACCACATGTTCTCACTTATTGGTGGGAGCTAAAAATTAATATATAATTCACACACACACACACACACAAAAACCGGGGGGGGGGGCGAGAAGATATAACAACCACAATTACTTGAAGTTGATAACGACAAGCAAACAGAAAGGACATTGTTGGGTGGGAGGGAGGGGAGGGAGGAGGGAGGGAGTTTTCGGTGATGGGCCACAATAATCAATCACACTGTATATCGACAAAATAAAAATTAGAAAAAAAAAATTTTTTTTTAAATTAGTAAATATTCTGCAACTTCCTGTACACTCGGGTCTCAAACACCTCTCAGCTGTGACCAACCTTTTTCTTATGTGGATAGGAAGGAAATGATTCAGAAGAGAGTAACTTATTAAAGGCTACTTTCAGTCAGCTTGAGTGGATTTTACTGTGGGCCCCACTGTTTGTTCATTGCTTTTTAATTTTGGGAGTGGTTGTAAGAATTTGAGAATCCTGTAAGTCTCCATGTAAAAGATGCACTGGTTTGCTGGTTCTACCCACAGCTGTGTTTACCACCTCATCTGCCTGGTGCATGCTCCAATACATGTAACACTCTTATTATTTTTCATCATTTCCTGTGGGATGTTTTCTTAAGGTCTCAAGTGAGATCCATCACTATACTATATGCTCTGTTTATTGCAGAACTAAACGAAGCATGCCGGGCAGCATCTGAAAACAATTAAAAATAATTGAAATAAGCCGTGGACTCTACTAGTCTCATTAAATTTTTTATTTCATCCTCCATACATTGGGGGATTTAGATCTGAACCTCAGATCTGTCTAGCCTCCTACTGGCAGGAGGGATCCCTTTCCCAGGGCAGAAAAAGGGCCATCAGTTTCCGATGCAAAACGACCAGGCAGGGAAAAGGCCTGATCACTGCCAAGAGGCTTGTGTGGGAGAAGTCTCTCTCTACTAGCTGTCTTTGAGCAGCTGCTTTATGAATTAATAAACATCACTATGAATATGCATACATCCCTTATTAAGAATTCACAAGCACATTAATCAAGTAGCTCACATGCAATTCAGGATATTAAAGTTAGCTTTTCTGTTGCCTTTCTTAGAGAGAGAGAGAGAGAGAGAGAGAGAGAGAGAGAGAGAATGAGAAAGAAAGAGATAATAGAGATAGCAGAGACAAAGAGACAGGAAACTAAAATATTTAAACTAGTTCTTTATATAAGGAGGGGAGACAATAAAAATGTCTGAAAAAGTTACTGAGATGAGACCGTATTTCAAAAGTCCCCATTATGGTAACTTGGGTACAATAGCTTAAATATTTAAAAGTTATTTTTCTACTGGAACCCATTTGATGGTTTAGCTAAGTCAAAAGAACATGTACATTTTTCTACAGAATATAAAAATGGCTAATCTAGGAGTCACTGTTTCTGAGAAGGAAAAAAAATCTCTCTCTGTCTCTCTCTCTCTCTCTCTCTCTGTATTTTTTTTTTTTTTTTTTTTTTTTTTTTTGTAACCAGAAAGGCCAGGGAAATTTAGCTGTGAGTAATTATTCTAAGTGAGATATTTAACATGATTCAGTGACAGGTATAAGGAAACGAAATTAGCTATTACCATGAAGTACGACTTAGATCTGAGGTTGGAATAATATGTGTATAAGAAAGGTAAAGATAGGTATTTTATTAAAGTCATGGTACTTGTGAAGATTGTTCTATAGGCAGCACTGTGGATTTGCATGTTTGACAAAAAAAAAAGAGCACTGGGAAAATTCAAAGTACAATTGACCTCTTAATTTTCTCTATTTCAGAAGGATCTGATTACCCCTAGGCTCGTCTTACAATGTTCTCCCCCTGTCAGTGTTAGAATACTGATATTACAATTTATTCTGGATGATCACGTTGTTGGGAATTGGAGAGCTAGAATCCCTTTAGTTTCTTTTTAAATTTCTGTGAGTAAATTAACCATAAGAGAAACTCCAACTTTCTCCAATAGTAGTTCCCTTTCACATAATCTTGTAAATTCATGATTGTTCTCATCAGTCCTATATTAAGCAACACCACACTCCTTCCTGACTCACCAAAGGAAAAAGAGGAACTTTCCAATTTCTTCCCCCATCCAAAGCGTTTTGTTTATGGTAATAATAGCCAGCATTTATTAAACACTTAGTATGGGGCCGAGCCCCTGGCGCACTCGGGAGAGTGCAGCGCTGGGAGCACGGCGACGCTCCCACCGCGGGTTCGGATCCTATATGGGAATGGCCGGTGCGCTCACTGGCTGAGTGCAGGTCACGAAAAAGACAAAAAAAAAAAAAAAACAAAAAAACAACACTTAGTATGTTACAGTCATCGTTCTCAGACCTTTATATGTCTTTCTCATACCAGACCACAGGCCTGTGAGGTAGAATACTATTATTTCAATTTTTACATATAAGAAAAGACCATGCAGCTAAAGGGGAAATAACTGGCTTATGTAATATTGAAAGGCAGAGCTAGGACTCGAATCCTGGCTCTTGCATCTATGTTTTTAATCACCATCACACCTATACCTTTTGGATCTTGTCCAAATTCCACTGGCCTAATTTAGATGCAAAATCTAGAAGAGAAGAAAGAACAGGGCGCATTCAAGGGACTGAAAGAAGCTTGACAAGTCTGGAAAGAGGGAGGCATAGATTGTGGGACAGTTGGTGATGTGAGATGAAGACTAAATTAGGGTCTGGAATGTCAAGGGTCTCATAATCCCTGTTAAAAGGAGAAAGAACCTTATCCTAAGGCAACAGGAGGCTTCCAGAGAGATTCAGTCAATCACGGTAGCTGAATGCTCAGGCTTAACATTTCAAGCGAGCACTGACCCGGAAGCTGATGAAGGGAAGCAGAGATTGGATTAGAGGATGCCATCATGGTCCAGTAGGAGACATGACTCTGATTTTTACCCTAAACATGTCAGGAGAATGTCTTATACGTAGTTAAAAGGTATGAGTAGATGCACGGAGTCATAAGAAATGCAGGGGACAATGTATGCATGAATTATAGTGAGCCCTAAATGCATTTTAATTTGTTCACCTCTTTCTTTCACAGAGCCAAATGAATTAATTTCTCTAAATCCTCCTTACACTTAATGTGTTATATAGATATTCAAGTAAGCAAGTACCGGAAGCCCAGAGAAAGATTATTTGCTGTAGGGGATGGGATTTAAAATGTTATTAGCACATTTAATAGTTCTCAGCATAACTTGTTCTAGTTGTGCCATTCTTCTCCCTGCTAGGCTTATAGCCAACACTAATTTTCATGACTGCATGAAATTGCAACCCCCTATTGAGGGGAATGTGAAAATGATTTTGAGATGATTATGGCTCTATCATGTTTCTTGCATCACAAATTTCAGATTTAAACCATTAACCCAGTTTAAAGGAAAGACAGCAATCAAGACTAAAATAATACAAAACACAAAATTGTCCAAAATAATACAAAACACAGAATTGTCAATGTACCTAAAGTCTTTTTATTATTTATTATTATTCTTCCACTTGTTCAGAAATACAAAAATATCACCTATAGGTTACATTCCTTTTTGAAATTCTAGTATGTGAAAATGATTCTTCTTATCATCAGAAAGAAAATGGAAGCTAGAATTTGAGAATAAAACGATGCGGTAAAGTGCCAGGACTAGAGTTTATTTTTATGTAATAGCTTTAGTGAGGGTAAAAAGTACTTAAAGGCTTGGTATTTTTTATCTGTTAGCAGGGAGTAAAAAATAACTATGAAGTAAATAACTCATGACGTGCTTTGGAAGGAAGTGACATGGGCAAAATTGAGCTATTAAATGCAAATATAGACAGATAAAAGTACAGATACAGGAACAATTATATATAAACGTATATAAATATACATTTGTATATGTTTGTGTATGTGTAATGGTTTCTGTGTCTATGTCTTTATCTGTCTCTATAGCTATATACAGAACATATGTCTCTGTATATGTGTGTATGTGCATGTATGTATGTGCATATATGCATATATACATATACATATACATATGTATTTAAGATATTGACAGAGCCTGGGGTGAAGGAGGAATATTAAGAATGGTTAATCAAAAGTCACCTAAACTTAAAACACCCAAGTTTTCTACATTTTAGAATCTGTGTAGCAAGCCTAGGCACGCAAAAAGCAGTAATATTCAGTTACTACATCAAGAACATTTGGATAAAAGGAGTAGACACAGAGAAAACATCATTGAGGATTTATTTTATCTGTAACTTGATTTGTTTTGATAAAACAAATTTAGGACTAACAAAGAGTAGAAGTGTGGGTGATAGATGTTATACTCACAAGAAGGGAAGGTGAATAGAAGCCACATTTTTACTAATATGTATAAAATATCATTGAAATTCTCTTTATTTGAAATGCTATAATTATAACATACTTGTAAGGGCTTTATTATGACCTCATTCACATACACCATTTTTTTTCTACTAAGGTTTGATTACTTACTGGGAGATTTCTCTTCCATAATGACGAATGTGTTTGTGATTCCTTGTCTTTGAATTGTGTCTGAAGAGGTTTGATAATCTAGGAACCATTTTTGTAGCACTCTTATTATGCTGCCTTTCTGAAATCAGAAGTTTGAAAGCATTTCTTTCTTTCTTTCTTTTTTTTTTTTTTTAAGCAACACAAATTTATTGTCTTACAGTTATAGAGGTAATAAGTTTGAAAAGGGTCTCAGTGTGCTAAAATCAAAGTGTCAGCCTCTAGAGGAGAATCCATTCACTTGCCTTTTCTAGATTCTGGAGGCTAACCAAATTGCTTGACTTTTAACCTTCATTTTCTATCTTCAAAACCAGCAATATTGCATCTCTCTGACCATTCTTCCATAGTCACATCTCCCTTTGACTTTGATCTCAGCTGGGAAAGGTTCTCTGCTATTTCAAGGTGCATAGGAAGCATATCTTTTAAACTTATACTATATGTTGAATAGTACATTTTTACTGCTTGTAGAAATTCTGATAATTTAGTGCATTTGAACTGTGTTGATTTTGATTACATAATTTTTCCTAGCATTATGTATGTCTACATCCACCCCAAACACTCATATGCTTCCAACTTAACATATGAATTATAAAAAAGATACATAAATGAAGTTTTCCATTTAACAATACATGTTTTAGTGACCAAGGTGAACTTAAAGATTCCCTTCAACTTGGTTAAGCTTTAGATAGGTTTCTTCTTTGGCCCTTGACCTCCCTTTTCTTAGAGCATTTACTTTAGAAAATTTGAAATTGTAAATTCTTTCTCTGCTCCTTTGAGATGTAAATCTTCTTCTAGCTTATTGCTGGTGTTACAACTCAGGAATGTTTTTCTCAAAGGCCTGGGGAGATCCCTTTGGAATATAATCACCAAGAAAGATAGTGCTCTTATCTCCCAGCCTCTGTGGGAGGGCAGGAGCCTAACTTCCTTTACTGGCAATTAGAAAACACAGATGTCCTAATCACATTGACCAATCTCCCCTCTAAGGTCCTCCCTACTTCTTCACTAGCTCAGTACAGCCTTTAAAAGCTCTCTGGCCTTTTGTTTCAATGGAGTTAAGTCCAATCTCTCTCCCTTTATTGCAAGCAACTTGAATAAAGTCTTCCTTGTGTGTTTAACTTGTCTGGTGCAATTTTTTTTTCAACACTACCAAATTTTATGCTTCATTTTGAAATATTTTGTAGAGAATTAGAATAGGGACTTTTCCCCCTAAAGAATGATGAGATTTGATGGTGAAGCTTAATAGGGAAAAAATAATAAAAGTAAGAATTTTATGTGTGTATTAAAATGATTTTATAGATTTAATATCATTAAAAAACTCATTAAATTAAAAACAATTTTAATGCATTTGATGTGGATCCAGTTTTAATGGGAAAATAGTATCAATAATTTATGTATCTGTGTGTATCTATTGTGCATTAATCCAAAAAAAGATACAGTGTTCAGCACTAGAAAGTGAGATTATTTTATAATTTAAAATTTATTTTTCTGTTTTCTTGAATTTTTCCAAAAATTTTAACTTATAAATTTAAATTTTTAAAACAATATTTAAAATGATTAAATACTAATATTTAATTCTTTAACTTTGAGTTTTAGTCTCATGGTAGAGTCTATTGTTGGCAACCTGCTTACAGAGTGTGTCCGTTAGTTATACTTGTTGGTTTTCTTCCCCATAAAAACCCTGTAAGAGAGACGTGTCAGCACTATCAGCAGAAAACAATTAAAATATTTACAGTACATCTCCTCAGTTTTCTAAAGTGAACATGGAAACTTGTCAATGGAAAATTCAAAACTTCCCTTGGAAGTGTCTACTAAGCTAACACTAAGGGAATAGAGGGAATTCCTGAGCTGCAATTGGGTAAAAAATGAATATACCCTACAATTTCAGGCATTAGTCTTTGTCAATTAAGCATGAAGACACTTCTCTCAAAAGAAAAATCTGTGTGTCCAACTCCAACCTCATTTGTATACTGGTCAAAATGAAGTCTTCTTTTCAAGAAGAGCAATTTATTACTTGAATGGATTTTCTTCCTTTCTTTCTTTCCTTCTTTCCTTCTTTCTTTCTTTCTCTCTTCCTCTCTCCCTCACTTTCTTTCTTTCTTTCTTTCTTTCTTTCTTTCTTTCTTTCTTTCTTTCTTTCTTTCTTTTCTTTCCTTCCTTCCTTCCTTCTTTCTTTCTTTCCCTTCTTCCTTCCTTCTTTCCTTTCTCCTTTCTTTCTTTTCTTTCTTTCTTTGTACATGAACTAGTGAAAGAAGCATTCAGCAAGGCAAAGCTGCGGAATGAGGTGTCTAAATTGTCAGGGTGTCACAGGGACTCTGTCATTTTTTCACCTAGGTATATGTGGATGTTGCTGGAGAGGCGTTCTCTTATTTTTTCAAATTTCTTCTTTGCTTGTTTGAAATATATACACTTTCACAGAAATATCCAGAATAATGTTTGATCAAATACCAGAGCACTCCAAGGCCCAGTGCTATAAATGTATGTGTCCCCCACAAATTCACATGCTGAAACCTAATCACCAATGTAATAAAATTAGGAGGTGGGACTTTGGGGAAGTGATTAGGTCATAAATGCTCTGCTAATGAGACTAGCACCCCTACAGAAGAAGCCTCACAGAGCTGTCATGCCCTTTAACCATGTGAGGGCACAGGGAGAGGTTACCATCTGTGAACGAGAGAGTGGGCCCTCACCACAGGCTGAATCTGCTGAATCTACCAGCATTCTGGTCTCAGACTTCCAGACTCCAGAACTGTGAAAAATAAATTTCTTTTGTTTATAAGCTACACAGTTCATGATATTTTTGTAGGGGTGCTAAACTCATGATATTTTATTATAGAAGCCCAAACAATCTAAGACACCTAGTCAAGTTAACACATAAAATTAACCATCACAGTGGGACTGGAAAATAAAACTCCATAGTCAAAATATTTTTATCATCTTCTACCCAATTGCCTATGATAGTTTTTAGAGTAATCTGTTGAGTTGTGATAACAACAACAAAAAATCTTTATACTAAAACAGATGTCTCAGTGCAAAGGCCTGCAAGCAGGAAGAATTTCCTCCTTTCTAAGGGACAGTAGGCCTTTTTGTTCTATTCAGGCCTTCAACTGATTGGATGAGGCCCACCCACATTAGGCAGTCTTCTCAACTCAGTCTACATGTTTCAGTACAATAACAATACTGTGCTAAACCCATAAGCCCTGCAGGTGATTATCAGAGGTCCACATGGCAGACAAAATAGAATGCTTACAGGTTTGCAAAAGGCAGTAGCGCATGTAGGATAGAAAAGCAATGATTCACTAAGAAAAAAAGGAAAAAAAAGCATTTTGCATTATCATATTATTGTATATTCAGCATTTTTTTTTATGGAATGGAGTTAAAGAGAGGGTTAAAAAGTGCATGAACCGAAGCATTTTTAAAAAACCACTTGCTAAATTATAAGCACATTGCTTTGAGAGAAGTTAAAAGATATAAGTAGATTATTTGCACAATAAAAAAGATTTCTCACATCACAAGAAATTTTCAAAGGAAGTTTTAAAAATAGGTATCTTTCAACTTGAATTTTAAATACATTTTGATTCCTAAAAAAGTTTTATGTAAACGTTTTTTAAATCCATGTATTTACAAACTTAC
Source organism: Cynocephalus volans (assembly GCF_027409185.1). Lineage (NCBI taxonomy): Eukaryota > Metazoa > Chordata > Mammalia > Dermoptera > Cynocephalidae > Cynocephalus > Cynocephalus volans. Next base: position 116,689,012 of record NC_084464.1, on the reverse strand, counting down.
AAAGTAAGAATTAATGACTATTTCTCAAATAGAGGGACTGTTTTCATAAAAATTATTAACTGCCAACTAATAATTGTGAGAATTATTTAATTCTATTGATTGAGAGACAATACTGAAAGAAAACTACTTTTAAATCTTCTATTATCTCCTTTGTTAAGGTCTAGATGAAATAGAGTATAATCCTAACCCTGTCTAGCTACTGTGTGGGTTCTATTGCAATCACTGGTTTTATTGGTAGACCTTTATTTGTTGTTCTTTCTTGCTAAAGTCTTCCTGTGTACATAAAGAGGCTGGACAGATACATACACTCATTTCCTACTTAAACTGAATAGAGGGCCACTTTCCTCTGTGTCAGCACATTTGCAAGTACATATCTATAAGAGATAAAATTGGAACTTCATTTGGTCTTTTAGTGCCTGCTAGTTGCCTGCAAAATTCTGGCTATGGATAGCTTGCTAAAGAAGCTCACCTTAGCAGGATAAGTCAGGCCTATAGTGTTCTATGCCTAGAAGAATGAGAAAACCATAACTTCCCTAGTTTTCAATCGTCCTTGGAAAGCTGCAAATCAGGGTGATGATTTCTGTGGCTACATCTAAAGGAACATAAGGAACATAAAGGTAAAAGAATGAGCATAATGAAAGACAGTATTATGAAATTAATTTTATATTATTCAAAGCCAAAGTACTAGTACAAATTTTTTTGGAGTCTGATAGAGCAAGGGCCTGCAAACAGAGAGGAGAAATATGCTTCGATTTTTCCTGACATTTATCTATTTCTTTGAATATTTTAATAAAAAAAAATATTGGGAAGTAAGAAACATACCTAACTTTTTCTTCTCTTGATTTATAGAAAGTTCTGATAATACAAAAGGAAGACTTCTTTGAAAGACCCATGACTAGAAAAAAATGGAAAAGATTGAGAAAATTATGTTGAAAAATGTAGTGAAATTGAATTTTTATTGTCTGTGGTCAGAAAAATCTACAAAGAAAGACATATTTGGGGGAAAAAAGTTTCAATATTGCTTATAGTGCTTGCTGACAGTAAAGGGAGTGAGTTGAGTGGCTGTAGAGCCTTCTGTCACGGAGCTGTGAGAGCTTGTTGACACCTTCTCTCTATGGAAATACACCTGTCAGGTGGGCCAGAGGACTTCTATTTGATGATCAGGTACTCTCTCCCAGTCTGTCTTACCGACATGCTATCCATTCTTTCACAAGGTAAGTTTTTAGTTATTCAAGTGGTGCTGTGTAACGTGATGTTGACTGGACTTACTCTGTTTCACAGGTATTTGTAACCAGAACTCAAATCTGAAAACAAAGAAGCTTGATGATTTTGACATTTTGAAGGAAGGGAAAATAATTGGGGCTAGACAACTCTCAGGTCTTTTGTAGATACTGGAAGCAATGGCTTTGCTAACCAAGCCATTAGACTTCACCCAGAAACACAATTCAGGAAAGAAAAGATAACTCCGACCACCCTTAGTGTTGTCAGACATGCAGTAGTCCAGTTCTTTCCCCATAAAGGACAGAATATTCTACCCACTTTTCAACCACCTATGTGTAGTGAGAGGAGGATGCCAAAAATGGCATCAAAATCATCTCTAGAGGGCCGGCCCCATGGCTCACTCGGGAGAGTGCGGTGCTGGCAGTGGCGAGGCCGCGGGTTCAGATCCTACATAGGGGTGGCCGGTGCGCTCACTGGCTGAGCGTGGTGCTGACAACACTGTGCCGAGGGTTGCGATCCCTTTACCGGTCAAAAAAAAAAAAAAAATCATCTCTGGGCCCAACTCACCGTACACTTCTATATGAGTCTAAAAAAAATCCATGAAGTCTCAGAAAGGAAAAGAATAAACAAAAAGAAACATCTGTTGATAAAAGTTGTGTGAAATACTAGAGCTAAAAAGTAGTGTTTTATCCTGAACTTCCTATAAAGAAAATTCTAAAACTAAATGGGAAAAATATGTCAAAGAGAAAAAAATAGTAAACTTGATGGAGAAAATGATAGGTTTTGGGTACAGGCAGGAGGGACAATACCTGGGACATCCAGAAATTATAGGAAGGCACTTTGTAGAGGCCTATATGTCTGACAATAACAGTGGATGCAAGAGTTAGTGAAAATTATGTTGCATTTTATCTAACATTTAAAAATTTATTCATATCTCTGATGAGCAATTTGAATAGGTAAAGCTAAAATGAGGTGTATTTTCCATTTTTTCATGCCAGTTTTTCTGTCCTTACAATTCTAACCTATCTCCTTTACAATTTAGATTCTGAGCAGGATTTAAGAGTGATTCTGTATTCTGTACAGTCTTTCTTTATTGCTGATACTAAGTTTATGTTAAGTATTTTTCACTTTTTAATGAAAGTTCTTTTTACTGCAAATGTTTCTATGAAACATTATTGCAATTATGAACTCTGACAGGTTTAAATAATGACTTCTGGAACCATGCTGAAAGCATAATGTTTTAGATATATTCTGTTCAAAAAGATTATGTTTATATAACATTAATGATATGTATGATTCTTGTGAACATATGTATATATATTTTGACTAACCAAATAATAGGGATTGGAATTTCTCAAACAGATAACCAACTCCATGAGATTAATATTTGTAACCCAATTTTAAAATTCTTTATTTATGGGTATGTTAATTCAGCCATTGATGTGTATGTAGATTTCATGGATATCTACTGATATGTTTTATGATAATATCTTTTTCAATGAAACCCTTGATTTTCATTTGTTCCCTCTTAGCCACTACCATTGATATTAAATTTTTATAACACTCCTAAAATATTTTATCTCATATGTACCTTTTCTTCAAGGAGTTTTTAAGTTCTGCGTCATATACATAAAAATATAAAGTGTGAAATATGGCATGAATATTTTTTCTGGTATCCTATGTTTCATATTTAGTCATTCATTTACTCATTCATTGAACACAAAGTCATTGAATGGTCTTCTAAGTCTCTGGTTATTGGGAATTTCTATTCCTTCTGTATTGAATGTCCTTCTCTTCCTTTTGCTCCTGCAAAGTTTCCATTTACCCATCAAGATTCAGGTGAACTATGCTATTTTCAGCATAGCATTCACAGACTCTCAGATGAAGTTAGTTGCTACCTTTCCAGTGGTCTCCTGTATCTTTGCTGCATATTGACCTGAGGATTCAAGGCAGGACCTGAAAATATTTTTCCCCAAATCCTCTTGTTTTCACAAAAGGGATTTAGTTTCTATCTCTGTCATGGCTTTTGAACATATTTCATACCTCTCCATGGAGATGGAGTAAATTATCTGGTTCCCATTTGACAGTCCAGAATACATTCCAGGTCCAAAAAATTATTACAAATTACAAGCCTATTTCGCATTTAAGTTAAATACATATAAACAATTTGTTGTAATATGTTTTCTTCTGCCTTTGACTCAAACTGAGACATTGGTTCTTCCTGAGTCTCGAGCCTGCTGGCCCTGGGACTGGAACTACACCATCGTCCTCCTGGTTCTCAAATCTTTGGACCTAAACTGGAACCACATCATCTCCAACTTGCTGATTCTTCCTGCAGAACTTATGACTTGTCTTCTCCCATAATCTAATTGTGTAAGCCAATTCCTTGTAATAAATCATATATACTCATTATTTATAAGGGTTTGTGTTTGTGTGTGTGTGTATACACTTTCTATTATTTCTGTTTTTCTGGAGAATTTTATAAAATAATCCACTGAAGGAAAATCGTATATATTTTTGAGAAGAAAAGTTGGCTTCAAATATTAGGAAATGATGTTTAGTTGCCACAGTAGAGAAAAACAGTGACTACTGAAAATTTTCTTAATTACCATCAAGTGGCCACTTACGTGTTTCTGGAAGTAGACACTTTCATGACCAAGAAAAATAGAAATTATTTTTCCAGTTTTTGCAAATTATAATATCATTGATTATTAACTGAAAACTTTGAGGAGGTAATGAAAAGATAAATTAGTGTTATTAACAAGGACTCTAAAGCATTAAGAAACTATTAAAAAAAAAGGCTTTTCACTAGTTGTAGTCCAGAGAAAAGCGTAACTTTCTTGTATAAGTGTTCTTGTGGATAGATTGAAGGGTCAAGTTATATTTTCAGTAGCAACAGAGGGAGTACACTCTCACTACCACAAGATGATCTGCTAAGTATCATTTTATATGTATAATGGATGTGAAACTCAAGGATAAGGACATTATTTGGTGATAGATTACAGAAAATAGAATGAGCCTTGTTTGATGAAACTTTGCTCTGAAAGACATGTAGTTTTTAGGGGCCCCAACAGAACAATTTCAACATAGGTAAATTATTTTTACCATAAAATATCCCTCTAATGTTCCATCACTATCATCTTTTATCATCTGTACAATAGTTAGAGACTGTGAGAGAATATATGATACCTGTAAAGACTCTCATGAGATAAAAAAGGTACCAGAAAATGGGTACGATTTACCATATCTCACAATTTTATTCTCCTTTTTACCATTTTACAAAATGGACCAGCCATTAAATTTCAGATATTATAGTCAGATTCAAGTTGGCATTGCATTCAGAAGAAATACAAAGATTGAAAAGATGAAGTTCCATTTTCATGTGATCCACAGGGAAATTTCACTTAGGGAGAATTTCTGGCCTTAATTCTGTCATTTTCCAAACCTGACATAAAGCAGAGAATGTAGAAATTTAAGGAAAATTATATTGTCTATTATTTTAATTTTTGGCATAGAATTTAGTCATATGTCATTTTTTCTGTTACATTTCTGCATGTATAATGAATGAGCTTTCAGTTCTTAGAATATATCCATAATACTAACCGTTTGTTTCTAAATTTTTAAAAATTTCTTCCACTGAAGAGGTCTTGTATCCTATAATATAAAAACAGTATAGCAGGAGGAAAATACAGTATGATCAATAAACACTGTGATGATCTCTTAAGGAAATATTTTAGATCAAGCCAGGAGAAGCTTTTTTGTCCTATAATCTTCTACTGCTCAGATTAGTCTTCTATTTTATTGATTCTTTGTCACTGTTAATAAATCCCTCAAGTCTGATCAACTTAAGTGGTTGAATTTTGGGGTTTCCTTTTTTATCTAACATCTGTTTTCATCTATTTTCTTCCTTCTCATCCTGCACAAGACATTCTTTCTGCCCTGCCAGTGATTACTTATGTGAAAGAAAAGCTTCTGAAAGGTATATCATGAAAAACTCTGCAAATGTCCTTGCCTTGCTCAAACAGAGCACTTAAATCAAGTGCAATTATAATTTAACTCAAAATTGCTTTCATAGTTTTGTTAGCATTTACATTTTTGTCTTTTATTTAAGTTATTTTTTGCCTATTTTATTTGGATTTTTTATTATGCAGAAACAAAATATAAATCTAGCATTCAATAAACTTTATTTTTAATAATGGTTATTTAATAAATGTTTAACTGAAGTGTTGAAATCAATATATGTTGGATACTTTGAAAAAGTGCATGATATGATGTAGCTTTGAGAAATCTGAGTTTTCAACATTAACATAAAGAAGAATATTCTAACCCTGAGACCTAAAAATTCAGAATTACTCCTCTTTGAGATTCTTAAAAGTACATGTCTGATCACTAGGCAGGAATGCAGAAAAAGGCATTCAACTACACAGGAGGTCAACTTATATATCATGAATTCTAATGTCGCTGTATTTTTCTGATCAATACCCCTCTGTGTTAAGAGTTTTGTTGAATTAAAAACTTGAATGAGTGCTGAATTTAATCAAAAGTTTTTCTGCATCTACACAAAGATATATTTTTTCTTCATCAATCTGTTAAAATAGTGTGTTTTATGAATACCTTTCCAAATATGAAAAAATTTTCAAATTTCTGTGATAAATCTTACCTAATATATAACTTAGTAATACTATCACATAATATACGTATATAAATACACACGCACATATATTTATGCATTGTATTCAGTTTGCTATTATTTTCTTTAGTATGCTTTGATCTATTTGTTATGAGATTGACCTATAATTTTACTGGTATAGCCCTCACCTAATTTTAACATCAAAGTGATATTAGTTTCCTAAAGTACACTGGGAAGATTTATTTATTCTTGTTTATCTATACATCAATATGTGTACTTTTGATTATTTGTTCTGTGAAGGTTTGATAGAATGTATATGTAAAAACTGGGGGAAAGAGCCAGAGAGCGGGAGGACTAAAGCAACATGAAAGCACTGCAGTGTGATGAAAGCGATGTGAAAATGACCTGTAGAGGCAGAGTATCCATCGGCTCCAGTAAGGGGAGGACTGAGAACTGAGCATTTAGGTTAGCAAAATGGACATCATTGCTGATCCCGCCTGTAGTAGATTTAATGTATTCATGTGAGCAAACACTTACCTGGAGTAGATTTAAGAAAAAATTGGAGGAAAGGATTTGCAAACTATGAAAATAGTTCTTAGACTAAGTTTTGCCAAAATGGGGAGTAGATTAGTGAGGTGGCAACTTGGGGATGCTCATATAGTACTGCTACTTTTATCGCTTCTCTTTTCCCTGTTAAACAGAGGCAAGATTACCAGCTGAAGTGAAGAACGGGAGGAGGTACTGGAAGCTGAGGAGAGAAGAGAAGTTATGGGATGTTCAACTGGAACGCAAATGTGAACATACTGGGAAATGAATGCAAATGTTGCTAGACAGCTCTCACTATCCCAATGAAGGTGAGTGGTCATTAACTGAAAGTGAGACTAGTTAGCAAGATTTTATGGTTTCTCCTGCTGTACTCAACTCTATTATTATAAACGCAGAGTAGGTAGAGGGTTTAAATTATCTGGAATACATTTATTTATTTATTTATTTATTTATCTATTTATTTATTTATTTATCCAACCGAGTACAACCAAGTGAGGAAATTAAAGGGTTTTGAGGGTTAGGGAGTGAATATGATGATGGCACATGGAATATAAACTGAGTAAGATGAGATGTGAGGTCAGGAGAGGAGTAAGAGATTGTTCAAAGTGGCAGGAACAATACACAGTACATTTAGTTATGACAGATGGATTGCCAGTGTCAGTACAGTAAAGGGGCAGAGTGGAGAGAAAGAAGATAGTAGTTAGGATCAGAAAGTAGATTCTTGAAATTCAGATCATAGAAGGGTTACAGTTATTGATAATCTCAAGATTTAATCAGTGAGTTGCTGAGATGGAGTGATGGATAAAGTCTCGGTCAAGGATGTGAATGGTTTTGATCAGTCATGTATATATTGAAATCCTAAGAATAATAATAAAAGGGTCAAAGTCTGAAAATTAACCAGGGACTAAAGTATCTGAAAGTTAACAAGGAGAAATCAAGGTTGTATAGATGTAAGGGATAAAAGCAGTAAATCTCATGATAGGAATTTTGAAACTGAGAATTTTATGAAAGACAAAGTTGAAATCTTGGGAAGAGCCACTGAGAATATTTCTCACCACCAGAAGAGTAGATTCCAAGGATATGGGAGAGAACAGACCTTCTCTTGACAGGGATGCCAGAGAAGCCACATCCTAAAGGGAAAGAGGCTGGAGCAAGAAGTTGACTCTAAGCTTCAGAGAAGAAGTTGAAAACGCAGGGGCAATGAGATCCAGTGGGCACGGGGGAAGAGTGCTCGCTGTCGCAGAGTGGGTACTCCATATAGGCTACTCCCATGGATGTCTTTCCATCTGCTCCTAACATAAAGCCAAGTCAATACCCAATGAACCTTGAGTTCCTACTTGTATAATCTGAAGTGCTACCATTTTCTTTATACTTGGGAGCCAGATTTGGAGAGGTTTGGATGAGGTAGAGTGAGAGCAAGAGCAGAGTGGAGTGAAGTACAACAGGAGAGAAGTATAGGTAAATATTTAAAGGTCACATTTATAGAATAATGTATACAATAACATAAGAGTAAAGCAAGATGCAAGTATTGATAAACTTGTGAATAATTTCTCGCATTCCAGTGACACCTGAACTCAGCTGTACTATTGTATTATAAATTTGGAATTTATGAGGAGTTTAGAATTTATGACCAAGACTGAGAAATAGTCAAGGCTCTTTTCCAACTGGTATGTGTTTTCTGTGTTTCTTGGGAAACAACAAAGTATCTCATTTCACAAAATAGATATAGAAGTAAGGAGGCATTGCTGTTTTGGAAAGCTGCACTTCAGCCAAATGGTTAAAAACGTGGAATCAGAGATATTCTGCTTACACATGAATCCTGGCTCTCCTCTGTGCTAGCTGTTTTCTTAACCTCTCTTCATCTCAGCTTTCTAATGTGTAAAATAGTTTAAAAAATAATTATTTACTTCATTTTGTTGATAAAAATTATATGAGTTTGGGGCTGGCCCGTGGCTCACTCAGGAGAGTGCGGTGCTGGGAGTGCAGTGGCGCTCCCGCTGAGGGTTCGGATCCTATATAGGGATGGCCGGTGCTCTCACTGGCTGAGCGTGGTGCGGGCAACATCATGCCAAGGGTTGCAATCCCCTTACCAGTCACAAAAAAGGAAAAAAAAAATTATATGAGTTAGCATTGAGTGAGTACTTTAAATGCAACCTGGAACATTATAAGATTTATCAAATTATTTGCTATAAATATTAACATTTTTCTAATCCTTATAAAGCTTTGATTCATGGGACTTAGTCTTGGAGTGATTTCGAGGTAAAGAAAATAAAGCAATCAAAAGTAATTTCAAATTACTCAGTCTTATTACTATTATTTCACAAATCTTGAGAAGGAAATACAAGTCTATGCAATACTCTTAAAATAACTTCTTTTCCCCTCCGCCTTTGTTGTTCATGTATTGCTCACACTCTAGCTGTTTCATCTCCTCTCTCAAACACCTTCTCCAATGAGACTAGTAATCAAGTCCTTGTGCAAGTCATATGTGTTCCATAAGGCCAATTGTCACCACTGTATTTAAACATGTTAAAAGTCCCCCATTACCAACTGTGTCCACACTCTCCATCCATCTTATTCTCTTGTCATGGAAACTCTCACCTTCTAGCAAACTACATAATTTACTTGTTTATCATATCTATTATCATTCTCTTTCTGCTAGAATGAATGAAAGTTCCATAATGGTACAAATCCTTGTTATTCTAGGTGTCCCAAACACCTAGAACAGTACCATGCCCATAGTGCATGCTCAACACATACTTCTGCTATTACAGTTTGTGCAGCTTTAAGTATTTTCTTTCAGCTCCTTGATTACAGAGACAATCTTACCCTAAATATTTCCCCTTCCCCTACCCTACAGGCCCTGTTTTCAACTACACACTCTTTGAGTCAGCTCGTATTAGCAACCTAGTAGGGAAATGGTGATGAGGACCTGATATAAAATCAGTTTTCTTTTCAGAGAGCTTGGAGAGAAAGGTTGTTTGTGAAAACAACCACAGCAATAATTATTTTTCCTTTCTCATAGTCTCCATGGTTTTTGTTTGTTTTTGCTATTCTGTTCATTCTTTCTTCTTTTTTCTTTTTTTTTGCAGCTGGTTGGTATGGGAACCCGAACCCTTGACCTCGGTGTTAAACACTGCACTCTAACCAACTGAACTAACCGGTCAGTCCCAATTCTTAACTAGAAGGAAGAGGTTATTAAATAAACTGTCTGCTACATAAGATTGTTATATTAGGATGATAAGCAAATTGCTTAACGAAGTCATTGAATTGTCTTCCAAAATATTCAGTGGCTCCCCACTGTCATAATAATAAAATGTATACACCTAAACTATAACTTATATTGGCTTCCTCAATTTATTCTTAAACAAATTTCCAAGCTTTATGTCTTTCTGATTCCTTAAATATACTCAAACAGCAAGTTGAAGAACAGGAAACTGGTCTTTAGTATTTTTGATACCCATATGTTTGGCACACTTGAATGTGTTTGATACCGATACCTTAAACCTCTTAAGGAAAATTTGAGGAAGTGATGCTGAATTTGTGCAATTATACATGTGTCTGATGTAAAATAGAAGAATTTGTATAAAAATCTTAATGCAAACCCTTTCTTGCTTGTGGGAAGCTGAGGGCTAATGATCTTCAAGTTAATCAAATATACAAATGGTTATTTGATGGACTATTTTAAAATTCTGGGAATTATATAGAAAATCCATGCTTTGTAGAAAAAAAAAGGTTTAGGATAAAATTTTAAATAGTCTTTCCATTCATTGATTTTTTTAAACATTTGTCATTGTAGACTCTGTAAATAATACATGAACTGTGAAATTTCAGCAACCACAATGTTCTTTGCATCATTTCCTACTCACTCAAATTCCTTTTGGACCAATTCCCCAAAATTTATGACAGTAAATGTGGAAAATAATTTATATTTTTTATCTTTTTAGATTATTTGGATTCTCAATTCTGACAAAACATAGACAGTAAAACTTCAATTTAGAGTGTAAAGAAAATCAAAAATTGCTGGGAGGCCCACAAATGATTGAGCTGGACCTATAAAGAATTTACTAGAAATATGGAAACATTAGATACTAGGAGAGACTTTCCTGCTGAGCTGGGTTAATAGGTTCAGATAAGCCTGTGGCCTAAGTAGGTTCTTCACTACTTAGTTTTTTCCTTCAAGGACCCTTCCAGGTGTGTCTGCTGTGACAGCAGTTTTAAGAGTTTAACAACACAGTGCCTTTTGATCTCATTTCGGCTGCTGTGATTAAACAGACACACATCACTTGCTGTGCCACAGTGAAAGAAGCTGTGGTTCACCTTTGCTGAATTAGTACCCACTGAGCACTGCAAATATTTAAAATGTCAATCCATTTGATAATGTCAGAGAGGCCTGCAAATACTGCAAAATGGCACCCAGGAAGCATTCAACACAGACAAGAGAACATTTAACATCTCTCTCCTTCAAGGTAAGATGAGAGTTAAATGGAAACAAGACCTCTGATGAAGTTACTAAGGTCAGCAAATTTAATTACCCTAAGTGGGACACGGGCTTGTAACTCACTGTTTTGTATGTTCTCTCACAAGAAAAGCATTCTATCACTCATCTTAAACCCAGTGCTGTTGTTGGATAATTGATTTACATTGACACAAGATCAGGGAGTTCTTAGCACAAAATCTGTCTGGTGTCATTTTTAGGCAATCTGTGAATACTGGACCCAAAAGCTCAGCTCTAAATGGAAACTTCAAGTTTCAAGTGACTCCTTTATTGCGTCATCAAGTATTTAATTCCAAAAGGTGACATAGGACGACAGCATATTGGTGTAAAGATTGAAAATATCAGCAAAACCACCCAGTAATCTTGTGATCTGTTTATAACCTCCTGGTACCAAACTCAAAACCAAAATGCATCTATACTTTTGGTGTTTTTTAGTTTTGATTAAATTATAACTACTAATACACAATGAATAGGATTTCAAACACTTTTAGCTCTTTCTACTTACATGTGCATTAATTAGGGTAAAGGACTTAACTGTGCTACCAAAATGCCCATTTTTTTCTCAGTCAGGGAATATTCAGAAGTAAGTGCTCAAAGTCAGTGGGCAGCTCCATGAGGACAGTTAGTATCCAGAAGGGCAGGTCTGTCACATTCACATTGGACTTCCAAGGCCATTTGATTCACTGTCATTCTTGCCTTTGGAAAAAGGAAAGAGCCCTGACCTTCCATTTAAAATGTGAAGTGGAAGTTGCACATATCCCTTTTTTTCATATTCTACTGGTGGGAGCTTAATCATTGACCACTCTTAGCTACAAGTCTGGAAAATATAGTCTAGTGTCCAAAAGAATGCAAGAAGGTTAATTTTTCTCCATGACATATTTTTCACCTGTGTGTTTTAGAGTGGTTCTGTACTTGTCATTATACATGGAAAAGGATGACACTTTGAATTGAATATGGCAAAGAGAAAAATAATATGTAAACTAACAAAAGGAAAGAATATTGAAATATAAAATTCACATATGAAATGTTAAAGTAATAGTGGTACTTTTGTATTAGCATCCATGGTCACAAATGTCTCCTACTGAATGCAGTTTTGTTTTGCTCTAAGAAAATAAGTACATTTTATTTTTGTCATTAGATGCTTCTGACTTTCAAATATAAAAAAAAAATTTAAAAGATGGGCTTAAACTTTTTTTTTTTTTTTTTTTTTTTTGTCGTTTTTTCGTGACCGGCACTCAGCCAGTGAGTGCACCGGTCAGTCCTATATAGGATCCGAACCTGCGGTGGGAGTGTCACCGCGCTGCCAGCGCAGCACTCTACCAAGTGCGCCACGGGCTCGGCCCAAGATGGGCTTAAACTTAATAGCTTAAAATGCAGTTAGTATTTATGGCAGCCACCAGTTTAAAAATTATAGGAAACTCATGCTTGAAGTAAAAGATTATTAACAGCACTAAATTTCCATTATTTGCTTTTCACTTTATTAACTTTCTGAGTTTTAGGCCTCACCCTTAACACTACCTCAGTCTGACTATTTCTTTAAATTTCTGCAAAATCAGTAGTTTAAAAAGGGAATTTTACGCTTGATTGAAAATTTTCCAAGTCTAATTTCATTCTATTAATTCTAGAACTAATCCTTCTATCAAACACTTTCTATTTTCAATTGGTGTTTGTATGCCTTCGATAATTATAGATGATTGTCATTTAGCCTTTAAACCACCCTTGAGACATGCTTTTAAAATGTAATTGCTTTGTTTTGAGAAGAATAATCTAATTTAATAAAATATACTACATTTAAAATAGTAGGGGTGGAGACTTATGATGTAGAAACCAAGCTCTGTCACATGCTGTATGGAATGCTATTTCAAGTGGAATGCTGAGCTGATCATTTTCATTCTTCCTACATGGATCAATCCCTGTAACTCATTAATCATTTTCATTATCTTTCTTGGAGGCTCCCCCACTTTGTCTTTATCACATACCATTTTTCTAATTCATTACACCCAAATGTACTTGTTTCAGATGCAGTCTTTGCAATGTCGAGTAGTGATACCCTATCACACTTTCAGAGAAGGCAATTGTTCTTAATTTCAGCTTGAAATTTTATCACGTTAATAATTATAATAAAGATCACTTTTCAGTTTCAGAATTTCTGTTCTCATAAGTAGAATACCCGTAATTTATCCATGTATTTCATCACCTAGTGAATATTCCTTGGGTGCCTACTAAGTGCTAGGCACTGTACTAAGTACTGGGACTTCCACGATGAGCACAAAGAGACACAGAACCTGATTTCATGAGCTTATAGTTTAGGAAGAAAGGCAGATGTTAAGGAAAGAAGCAAATATTTATATTTGAATCTTTAGATGTTTCCAAGCTTGCAATAAAGAAAATTTGACCTGGTGAGTGAGAAAAAGGAAGCCCTCTCTGAAGATAAATAGCTAAACTGTGATCTAAGGAAGTGCTGGAAGTAACTATGCAAAAGCAAAGATTGAGAGGTATCAGAGATAACAATTTGTGTCAGAAAAGAACATAGATTCATTCTGGAAAACAATATATAGACCAGCCCTACTTAAATGCAGAGAGAGAAAAAGTATGTTGTGAAGACTAGAGAGGTAAGAAGGCATTAACAAAGTTAAGCCGTATCAAAGATGTGGTTTTAATTAGGTTCTTCGAATTATTTTAAGCATGTTGGTGATATGACCAGCTTTATGTTTTGGATAAACCATTCTGTCTGCTCTATGGAGAGCCAACTGAGGGTGGCATGAGATGATCCAAAAAGTAAAATTAAGAGGCTATTGGTGTACTTTGCGTGATAAATTATTGTAGTTTTGACCATAGTTATGGTAGTGGAAAGACAGAGAGGCAGTTTCGCTCTAGAGCTACTTAGGAGATAAAATCAGTAAGATTTCGTACAAGGCACATAGATGAAAAGGGAGAGAGAGGTACCGAAGATGGGCCCATGACTTTCACCTTACATAATAAAACAGACGTTGCTATTGTTGTCTTAAATGGAGTGGTGCTCAGAACCAAGATATAGGGGGAAATACAATAAATTTCAGTTTTGAAAAGTTCAGTTTGCTATAATTGAGATATCCAGCAGAACCCTCATGTAGGTAGCTGGATACATAGATTTGATGCTCATAGGAGAGGTGTAGTCTGGATATAAAAGTTGGGAACCCCCTGAATAAAGGTGCCAATTTAAGTTATAACTATGGGTGTGTTTATCTAGCTATAACATATGAAGTGAAAATAGAGGATACGTAAGGAAAATACTTGACAGGCTTCAACTTTTAATGGCTTGGTAGAGGAGGAGGAGCCTGCTGAAGAGAGAGAGAGGAGATGCAGAGCAAGAAATAGAGCTGTTATGGTAGTGTTATGTCAAGTAAGCAAAGGTAATAAAACATTGAGAGATGAATGCAATGGCTGACAAGGTTAAATTCTTTTGAAAGGCCATTTAAGGTAAATAATGAACAATTTTTACTAGACTTTATGATATTGTAGTCACAAGTCAGATCAGAAAGGTGTAAGAGATATAAATCAAACTGGAAGGGTTGATTATACAGTAACAGGTGACAAAAATGAAGACAGTAAATATTAATCTCTCTTGCAAAAAGTTGGCTGTGAAAGAGGAAAATGAGACCAAGCAGCAGCTGGAAGAACTATTGTATTCATTGTTTTTACTAATGCTTTGGTTGGTATCTTTAAAAATGATTGAGAAATACTTGATTATGTTTAAAGATTATCAGAAAGAAAAAAAATGGGTTGAATATAGTGAGAGAAAGGATAATCAATAGTGGAGAGAGAAGGTGTGAGGGCTTGGGCGGTAAAACACCAGCGGGAAAGAGAAGATGGAGGTGAGGTTAATAGCGTGGGTTTGCCTGTTCATTAGTAGTAGTTTTAGGCATTTGACTTCCACTTTCTCTGAGAAATAGAGGCTGCTCTGTCAGAAGTTTGATGGGTGGAAGTTTTAAAAAAGTCCTTGCAAAAAGCAAGAGAATGCAGTTCATGTTAAGGAAGCAACTGGAGCAATTGTTAACACATCTGTTACTAGGAGGCATCTCCCTTTGTTAACCCTAATTTTATTAGGGTTATTACATCAACAGAAAAAAAAATGTGTGTCTCTTTTTAATTACTAATTTATATATGAATGATACTAAGGGTTACAGAAAAAAGTAGGAAAAGGCTACGGACTGTTAATTGTCTTACAAAATCTGAGATTGAAAACAATTTGACGTTTAGAATGAAAAACATTGCCTTTTGTCAAATGTGCTACTTTTCATTTGATTGGCATACTATTTCAACTACTTTCAAATGTGTTTGGTACAATAAAATACTCTTCAAGAGCTTTTAAACTTAATTTCTAAAAGCCTGGCTTTTAGAAAGATATTATAGTTTGTAAATGGTAGTTCACAGTACTATATACTGCATCAGAGTGTTTCCAGATCATTTATTTCGATGCTGTATCTTCAAAATATTTTGAAGAAATTCTTACATTTAAAAAGAAAATGTCTTAAAATCTTTAAGAGAACTTTTTTTAAAAAAAGTACACTTTTATATTGTAAATAACTCAAATCTTTGGAAAAACTTGGGGGTAAAATTTTAATGAACATTGTTTATGTTGGTGTGATCACCACAAGCTTGAATTATACCAAACACAATAAACAAGAGCATTAGACAGATTCTCTGTTATCCTTTGAATCTAATAAAACTCCCACTTCTTCCCAAAAATATGAGTTAGCACTTCTACAACATCTCTCTCTCTCTCTCTTTAATTTTATTACCATTCAACTTCCTATAAAGCAAGTTAGTATCAATGGTTAACAGTGGTTTTAATATTGGTTTCAAGATGATATAATGATGGCAAACCACTGAAAAGATGTTCCCATCTCAGTCAAGTTGTAATGCTTTATGAAACACCACTAAATTCTGAGAAGATAAATCAATACATTTACTTCTGTAAAAGTAAAGTGTTCCCACATATTCAAGGATGGATTGTAAAATTACAGGCTTCATGGTAATTTTCCAACTTCTCTGCAAAGCCTGGCACAACTGAGGAACTCACATGATCTGATCAATAATGGTTTCTAAGTACAGCAGTATTTCTTTAAGGCAGGGTAAGCTGATGGAAGGAAGTATAGTTTGGTGACATAAGAATAGGAAAAGAATATGTGGTCAACAGAGACAAGAAAATCAGTTTTAAAAGATGCTCACTGAACTTCAGAATAGATTATCAAGGGGACAGAACCCTGATCCCAACATTGAAAATCATCAGTTTGCTATGTTTGGCACTGAGGTAGAAATCTGGCTCATTTACTGGCACATATTTCCATCAGTGGACACAGGAGAGAGAGAAAGAAACAGAGAATGAGATATCAGTCTGTCCAGTTAGACTCTGACTATAGGAGGATCAACACCAAATTCATTTTTTAAAAATGTATCAGCAGCACAAATGTCTGTCAGTGGATGAATGGATAAACAAATTATGGTGTATACACACAATGGAATACTTCTCATCCATAAAAAGGAATGAAATACTCATGCATGCCACATGCATTGTGGATGAGCCTTGGCAATGACATGTTATGTGAAAAAAAGCCAAACACAAAGTATTTGTATTGTATGATTACATTTATATGAAATATGCAGAATAGATAAATTTATAGAGATAGGATAAGAATTGGTGGTTGTCAGGGGCTGTGGAAAGGGACGCATAAAGAGAAAATGCTAAATGGGTAAGGAGTTTTACTTTGGAGTGATGGAGACATTTTGGAACTAGACAGAGGTGGTGGTTGCACAGTCACACACTGTGAATGCACTGTCACTGAGTTGTTCACTTTAAAATGGGTCAGTTCATATTATGTGAATTTCACCTCAATGCATTTTTAAAAAATGTTTAATATACCGCATTCTAAAGAAAAATGCTATTAACTTTAATAAACACTGGTGGAATTTAAAGTCAATATTTGTTACAGAATAATACTATCTCCCCTTTATTTAGCATGTATGTGATTTGGCTGAATTCTCCCAGCAATCCTGTCAGGGACGTACTATTATTCTCCTTTGTCATACCAAAACACCAAAATTCACAAAGTTTGATTTACTTGCTCAAAATCATGTAGCTTGTGAATGGCAAAGCTGAGATTTCTTTTTCTGACTTCAAAATGTATGTTCCTTTCATTATACTTCTCAATCCCTCACCATAAATGGTAATTTTTAATTAAACACCTTTTCAATAGGACTGTATTATGTTATGACCTATAATATGAACTGCATATTCTCTACCTCCATAAAAGAAAAAGTTAAGAGGATCCAGAGAAGTCAGGGAAGCATATTTGGAAAGGAATGTGAAGACAGGAAAGAAATAAAGATAAAAGCATAAATATATTTAGAAGAAATATGTGTACATTCCCATTTTTATTACAAACATGAATATATAAAAATATTAAAAATGGGTCAAAGGGTAAAAGAAATGAAACAATTTGTCATTTAAAGCAATAAATTGAGGAAATAACTAATATAATACAATAATTACATGGAAACAACTAAGCTAATTTTCCTTTTGAATCACGGACATGAGGATATAAGCATTGATATTAGTGTTTCACTCTGAATGTAAAGGATTGGTTGGTATAGGAAGGAGACCCTGAGAACAAAAATGCAATGTATTGGGCACATAGAAAGATATAAGTGGAATATAGTGAAATATTCTTTTGTTGAGGAAGATATAATAAGATATGATGAGGAAGAAACCAAGCTACAATGCTTTTCCAGAATTGTAACTTTTGAGGGGCATGAGAACAAAAAATTAGCAACAGTGAAATTAAATATCTATCCGTCTCTCTCTCTCTCTATATATATATCTCTATATAATATATATACACACACACTCATCCATATTTACATGCACACATGAATATGCTCATATGTGTGTGTATGGAACACTGGAGTTACTATAACCTGCTCATATTTTTACTTTCTCCTGTTATTTTCTGTAATGTTAGTCATACTTTTTCTAAGAGGGAAGTAGAAAAACCAATTACCTAGTTCCTTTCAAATTCATCTATTTAATATCTAAGAGGGCTGGCCAGTTAGCTTAGCTGGTTAGAGGGTGATGCTGATAACACCAAGGTCAAAGTTTCAATCCCTGCACCACCAGCCACGAAAAAAAAAAAAAAAAAAAAAAAACCAGGAAAAAAAATTTAAATCTAAGGAAGATTATACATTCTGAAAATTTATGAAAACATCAAAATTCTAAAATCAAAGAAGTTCATTTTTACCTTACCTTTTCAAAAGTTAAACTTTTGATTTACTATATTAGTTGTTAAGTTTAATGTCACCTTTTACATGTTTGCCCAATGCTTTTGAGTTAGTGGTGGAACTCAGAAAAATATTTCTAGTACTTTGTAACTATGCATCATTATACATCTTGTCTCCTGCCATATGACTTTCTATCAGTCATTATGGCTGGCATTGTTTTTATTACATTACTACATTTATATGCACAGATAGTTTAAACTTGTTTACATATTTCCTTTACCGCTTCTAAGATAACTGAATTTCTCCCTTGCATCATCTTCACATGGGAGAACAAGTAGAAAATGACTCACACACACACATAAAAAAAAAAAAAAAGGTGCCAGACCTGGAAAGTGACAACAGTCACATTTTCTCTCAAATGCCTCACTTGGATATTCTAATTCTTTAATTCTTCATTTGTCTCTATGTATCTATATGAGACCAACGCATTCAGTCTGGGCTCAGGTTTAACCTTGCTCAGCATATTTATTTTGCTTTCACAGCCTCAAGGTTTAAGTCAGTGATGAGCTTATCAAGGACTCCGGATATTTTCTAAAAACATTTCCTAGTTTTTCTGATATTGTTTTCTCCGTTGGTGGTTTCTCACAAGGCAGGGATAAAGGGAGAGTGCCGAACATAAAAAAATAATTATTTAATAGCACAGAGTATTATTTTGGATTGCCCTAAATTGTCCATAGATTATGTTATCAAGTTTGAAAATCATATCATTCGTTCTTGTAATTTACCTAAAATATGTACTCTCTCCACACCCCATGGAGAAACCACTGTACTTCTGATTAATTCCCATGTTACTCGGGCATTGGTTAGTGTATAGCTTGGCTTATTGATTTCTCTTGACACTTTCTTTAAAGGTTTCAAGTAGTTCCAAATGTTGTGTTATGGATAGGAACTACTTTAAAAATAGAGTGTAAATGCATTACTCTCAGGTTACATTATGTACTACCCCACAGATGCCTGGAATAAACTTAATGAGGAACAATTTATGTGACTTAACAGTTGATATTAGAAAAAGTATATGATAAACTGATTCCAAAAGTTTGCCTGCATGCACTTTCTTGAAGTACATAAAATAAAGAAAACATGTTTGAGGAAAAAAAGTGATCATTACAATTGAATTTTTAAAAAATATGAAATGAAGGAGAAATCATATGGGTATCAGTAAAGAAAACAAAATGGGTAGATTCTGTAATCGTCACAACAGTCCCATTTGCCCATGTACTGTAAGACACTGAATATTCAGCACAATCACCCTGCGTTTCAATCTTGATGCTGTTACCAAAATACTAACTACATGAGCTCAAGCAAAATAATTTAATAAAAGCCTCTGTAGAATGGGGATAATTCCTAACTTGCAGGATTATTTTGAGAATTAAATCAGATTGTATTTCTAAAGCATTTAGCAAATTCCCTAAGCCATATAAAGAAAGCAACAATTGATAGATGTCATCACTGACTACTTTTCCCTTGCCTGTGGACAACACATCTACTAATGTCCTAACAACCCCTCTCCCCTAGCTTACCCTTATTAGTTCTTCAAAATCTGTATTCAACCCAGTGAAAATTATTCTGCTTAAGACCAATCAACCCTAATCCTCACCTATATTGAGTCTGTAATAATAATTACACCACATCTATATACATCTCTATATATAAACATATATAAACCTAATGTATTATTTTTGAAGATACGAATAAACAATTTTTTTAATTAAAAAATTACCTTTTACTTGATCACTTCCCAACTATAATGTGACCATGGATTAAATTGGCCAAGCTTTTTAAGTTCTAATGTCTTGAACATTCGTTCACAAATGCTGGAGGCACAGTAATTTTACTTGTCAAGGAGCATGTGGAATCAGAAGCCTTTTCTATGCTGGTGAAAGCATGTTTTATCTCTTTCATGCAAAGAGGTTCGCAGTTGGGAAGGCACATATTAGGTACATGTGTGCATTCACTCTGCAGCTTTTTAACCCTTCTAGTTTTACCGAAGAATTTGTTGATTTGAACATTTTGACCCCACTCTTTGATTAAAATGGTGACATTATGAATAAGTATAGAATTAAACTTAAAAAAGCAAAAGAGAGTAATGGTAAAATTTACCAAGACCAAAAAATGAGGATTATATCTTGTGTTAATATAAAAATTACAAAAAGTGACAAAAATCACTTTAACAGAGAGAATATTCTCTTTTTGGAAATTGAATGAGAGGCTATTATGATACCAGTAGTAGGAAAGAGTTGAGTACAGAGAAATGCTTGTACCAAATGTCATCACCATGGCTGAATGTATGGTGATCATACAGGTTGGTTTTCCCAGGAAAGTCCTAGTTTGTACTTTTTTAAAAAACTCAATCACTGATAAATAGAACTCACTTTCACTATTAAAATGGCACAATTTGAGATACATTTTTTGTTTTCATTACCAAAGCCTGGAGATCTCTAGCTTATTAAAAAATATTGCCTTTCCAGGTCACAGTTCACACACATTAGTACAAAAGAATCTATCCATTTCAGTTATATCAGTCAGCAAATTTTTCTCTATGTATGTGTATATGTACAATTGTGTGTATTTGTGTATGTGTGTGTATAGAGAGAGAGTGAGAGAGAAAGACAAAGTGAGTTTTTATTTTTAATGCCATTATACTTGGCTCATTGTTCTATATCTTGCATTTTTTACTGATTACATCATAATTCTTTTTAATTTCAATATATAAAAGATCAAATTCATTTACCTTAATAATGCATAACTATCATAATTGATTTATAATCATTTGATGTACACACATTTTTCCTATTTAAGAGAGGTGTTCATTATCAACAATTCTATAGTAAATATTCTTGGCTCTGTCCCTATAAATCAAAATTGAACATGGAAATCACACTTCTCTGAGAAGACAATAACTGAAATACAGGATAGTTGAAGCATTTGGAATCTGTGAGGCAGAACACTGGAGAGAAAGGAGCTAAATTAGGGGGAAGATTTCCCCATAAATCCTTGGTGGCTGACTAGCTGATGTATTTTCAAATTGATTAGGGAGTTGCTGCTATGGTTTTGAGAACAAAACAGAGATTCTAGAGATCAGGCAGTGCTGGGGGGACTCTGGAAATTATAACACCTGGGTAACTGAGACCAATGACACAAATGTTATAATAAATGGGTTGGAAGAAATGGGAATACTCTGTTATAAGATATTACACTACTTGGAAACCAGTATAGTGTCATCTGAAAGTGGACTTAGATGAGATATAAGTGTATATTGTGAACTCTCATACAACTGCTAATTTTTTTTTAAGAAGCAAAATTGATATACTAAATAAGGAGATAAGATGAAATCACATAAAATTATCAATTAAAATGAGAGAGGTCAGAAAAAGAGAGAGGGAAAAAAGAAGCAAAGAAGAAATGCAATAAATAAAAAAACATTGTAGATATTAATTCAGCTATATCAATAATCATTTTAATGTGAATGGTCAAAATATATTTACTAAAATACAGAGATTGTCAGAGTGGATTTTAAAAAGTTTTTTAATTTAAAAAATTTTCAAACTTTAGTACTTCCAAAACCCATTTTAGATGTAAAGACACAGGTTAAAAGAGAAAGGCATGGAGATGGAGAAAGCTATACCATACTAACACAAATCAAAAGAAAACTGAACAAGCTTTATTAATTTCAAACACAGCTGACTTCCAAACAAGAAAAATTAAGAGGAGAATTGTATGATAAAGGAGTCAATTCCCCACAAAGGCTTAAAAATACTTAATGTTTATGTACCCAACAACAAAACATCAAAATATATAAGACAAAAATGATTAGATAGGCAAGGAAAAAATAGATGAATCCTCTGTTATAACTGGAAACTTCAGAATCTCTATTTCAGTAATTAATAGTTCATCAGGCAGAAAATAAATAAGGACATAGTTGAATTGGAAGCAGCATAAACCGAATGAATTTAATTGTCCTTTATAGACTAACTTATCCAGCAGCAGCAAAATACACATTCCTCTTATAGTCATATGGAACATTTACCAAGAAAGACCACACTCTGGTGCACAACACACACCTTAACTAATTTAAAATAATATAAATCATACAAAGTATGTTATTATTCTACAATAAATTAAATTAGAAATCAATAATAGAAAAATAGTTGGAAAATCCCCAAATACTTAAAGATTAAACAGCAAACTTCTAAATAACACATACACCAAAAATATATATATATATATTAAGAGAAATTAAAAATTATTATGAACTAAATGAAAATGAAAAGAAAACATCAAACTTACGGCATGTGGCAAAAGCAGTGATTAGAGGGAAACCTATGGCACTGAAGGCATATATAAGAAAAAAGGAAGATCTAAATTCAGTACTCACAGCTTCAACCTAAGGAAACTAGAGAAAGGACAGCAATTTAAGCCTAATGGAAGAAGAAAAGAAATAATAAAAATAGGTCAATCAATAAAATTCAAAACAGTAAAACGATAGAGAAAACTAATGAAAGCAAAAGCTGGTATTGTGAAATAATCAATAAAGTCAATAAATTTCTAGCCAGGATAAAAAAAAAAGAAATGAAAGAGGCAGGACGCAAATTAGTAATATCAAAAATGAAAGAGGGGCTTTCATTATAATCAATAAAGGAATGCTATAAACAACTCTATCAACACATTTTATAACCTAGACGAACTGAGCTAATTTCTTGACATACACAAATTACCAAAACTCATATATGAAAAAATAGATAATCTGAATAGGTCTATGCTTTTAAATAAATTAATAATGTATAACTTTCTATAACAGAAAGCACTAAGCCCAGATGGTTTCCCTAGTGAATTCTACCTAAAACTTAAGGAGGATACTATATTAATTCTCTACAATCTCATATAGTAAATAAAGCACAGGGAACACTTCCTAACTTATTCCATGAGGCCAATATTACCCTAACACAAGAACTAGAGAAAAATGACAAGGAAAGGAAAAACACAAACAAGCAAACAAAAACGACCTACCAATAAATCTCATGTATACCAATGCAAATATTTACAACAAAATATTAGTAAGTCAATCCAATAGTGTATGAAAATCAGGTTTATTCTAAGTATGCAAGGCTGTTAAATTTTATTTAAAATCAATAAATCAATCCACAACATCAGTAAGCCAACGAATAAAAACCATACCATGATATCAATAGAAGCAGAAAAGGTGTTTGACAATATCCAATGCAATAAACTTGAAAAAAGAAATAAAAGATATACAAATAGGGTAAAAAAAATAGAGCTAAGTTTATTTGCAGATGACATCATTATCTATATAAAAAATCTCAAAGAATTGACCAAAAAATAAATCCCAAAAAATCCTGGAACTAGTAAGCAATTACAACAAGGTCACACGATGTATGGTTAATATACAGAAGTACAAACATTAGTTGCTTTCCAATATACCAAAGGACAATTGAAATTCAAAATTAAAAACAAACAAACAAAAATCTACAACACCACATGCACTTGAGAAGACAGTATATTTATTTTGTATTCTGTTAATGTGGAACAGAATGTTCTACAAATATTTGTTAGACCTGTTTGGTCTAAAGTGTACTTTACATGCAATATTTCCTTTCTGATTTTCTGTCTAGATCATCTGTCCAGTGTTCAAACTGGGGGACTGAAGACTTTTGCTAACAACCACAACAGAATACACATTCTTCTCAAGTGCACATGGAACATTCTGCAGGATAGATCATATTTTAGGCCAAAAAAAGTCTTAAGAAATATAAGATTGAAATCATATCAAGTCTTTTTTCTGACCACAATGACAGGAAACTAGAATTAAATAACAAGAGGAATCTCGGAAAACTCATGAATATGTGGAAATTAAGCAACATGCTTCTGAACAACCAATAAGTCAAAGAAATTTTTAAAAAATCTTGAGACAAACAAAAATGACACAACATACAAAAACTTATGTGATGTAGCAAAAGCAGTCTTTAGAGAGAAGTTATACCAACAAATGCCCACATCAAAGAAGAAAGATCTCAAATAAACAATTTAATTTTAAACATCAATGAGCTAGGAAAAAAAAAAAAAAAAGAACAAAGTGAGCCCAAACTTAGTAGATGGAAGTAAATAACAAGATCGGAGCAGAAATAAAGAAAATAGAGATGGGAAAAATAATAAAAAAGGTATTTGACAACATTCAACTTCCATCCATGATTTTAAAAAAAAAAACAACAAACTCTCAATAAACTAGTATAGAAGGAATGTTCCTCATCACAATAAAGGTAATATGTTACAAACCACCCATAACATCATACTCAATGAAGAAAGATGAAAGCTTTTTCTCTAAGATCTGGATCAAAATAGTATGTCCACTCTCACCATTTCCATTCAAAATAATACTGTAAGCCCTAAGCAGACCAATTAGTCAAGGAAAATAAATAAAAGGCATCCATATAGGAAATGAAAAAATGAAATTGTCTTTGTTGATAACATAACCTTATAGGTACAAAACCCTAAAGACTCCACCTAAAAACTGCTAGAATTGATAAACAAATTCAGGAAACTTGCAGGTTACAAAATCAACATACAAAACTCAGTAGTGTTTCTATATATACACTAACAACAAACTATCCAAAAAAGAAATTAAGAAAATAATCCCATTAACAATAGTGTAAAAAATATTTAGGAGTAAATTTAGCTTAGGAAGTGACAGATTTGTATACTGAAAACTATGAAACACTGATGAAAGAAATTGAAGACAAAATAAATGAAAAGATATCCCATATTCATTGATCAAAATAATTAATATTGTTAAAATGCCCATCCTACCCAAAGTGATTTAAACACTTAATGCAACTCTTATCAAAATTTCAATGTCATTTTTTACAGAAACAGAAAAAAATCCCTGAAATTCATATGGAAACAAAAAAGATCCCAAATAGCCAAAGAAATCATGGGCAAAAAGAACAAAGCTGAACACTTTACACTCCATGATTTCAAAATATATTAGAAAGCTATTGTAATCAAAATGGCATGACACTGGCAAAAAAAAAAAAAAATAGACATATTAGTCAATGGAACAGAATAGAAAGCCCATAAATAAGTCAAGTATTTATGGTTAATTGATACTCAGCAAAGGTTCCAATAACACTTACTGGGGAAAGACAGTTTCTCTAATAAATGGTGTTGGGAAAACTAAATATGTGTGTGTGTGTGTGTGTGTGTGTGTGTGTGTGTGTGTAAGAATGAAATTGGACCCTTGTCTCACACCACATACAAAAATAAACTCAAAATGGATAAAAGACTTTAATGTAAGAGCTGACACTTTAAAGCTACTAGAAGAAAACATAGAGAAAAATCTTCACAGCATTGATCTAGGCAATGATTTCTTGAATAGAACTCCAATAGCATAGACAACAAAAGTAAAAATACGTGAATGGGATTGCATCAAACTAGAAAACTTCTGCATAGCAAAGGAAAAAATTAACAGAGTGAAGAGACAGTCCACAGATTGGGAGAAATTATTTTCAAACAATATGCCTGATAAGGAGCTAATATCCAAAATACATAAGGAACTCAAGCAAATTAATAGCAAAAATAAATAAATAAATAAGCATTTAAAAATGAGCAAAGGACCTAAACAAATATCTCTCAGAAGAAGAGATATGAATGGCATACAGACATATTAAAAATGCTTAACATCTGAAATAATTAGGGAAGTACAAATTAAAGCCACAAAGAGATATCTCCTCAGACCTACTAGAATGGCTATTATCAAAAAGACTAATTATAATAATGATTGTGAGGATATGGAGAAGAGACAACCCTTGCACACTGTTGGTGAGGATGTAAATTAGTACAGCCATTTTGGTAAATAGAATGGAGGTTCCTCAAAAAACTAAAATAAAAAACTAGCATATGATCTAGCCATACCACTTCTGGATATACATCCAGAGGAATTGAAATCAGTATGTCAAAGAGATATCTGCTCTCACACATTCATTTTTAGTATTATTCACAATAGTCGAGATATGAAAGCAACCTAAGTGTCCATTGATGGGTGGATGAATGAAGATAATGTGGAATATATACTCATTGGAATATTATACAGCCTTTAAAAAGAGGAAATTTTGTCATTTGTGGCAATATGGATGAAACAGGAGGACACTATGCTAAGTGAAAAAAATCAGGCACATGGAGATGAATACTGTATTATCTCACTTATGTGTGGAGTCTAAAAAAGTCAAAGGTGGTTACCAGAGGCTGGGGTGGGGTCTGTGAGGGGTCTGGTGGTTTAGGGAAGGGGAGATGTTGAACAAAGGGTAGAATTTTCAGTTAGACTGGAAGATAAGTTTTAGTGATTTATTGCACTGCATGGTGATGGCAGTTAATAATATATTGCATATTTCAAATTGGTACAAGAATTTTTAATATTCTTACCACAAAAAATTGATAAGTTGGTAAAGTCATGGATACCTAATTAATACTTAATTAGATTGATTGAACTTTACACAATGTGTATATGAAACATAACATTGTATTCCATAAATACACACAGTTACCATTTGTCAATTAAAAATAAATGAATTAGTTTTCTGAAAAAAAGATACAGCACAATTTTAAATAGCACCAAAAAAAAAAGAAGAAGAAGAAGAAGGAGACATGCTTAGGTATAAGTCTAACAGCAGCATAACTACTAGAGAGTTCATCTTTATGTTTAAAATGACACAATGCTGCTAAAATTTCAGTTCTTCTCAGACTGATCTATAGAGTTAGTTCAATTCCAATCAAAATCTACCAAGTTATTTTGTGTATATCAATGAACTTATTCTGAGTTATACATGACAGGTCAAAATATCTGTTTAAGCAACACAATACTGAAGAACATAGTTGGAAAATTTATACTACCTAACTTTAAGACTTACTCTAAATCCACAGTAATCAAGATATCATGGTATTGGCAAAAGAATACACACTTAGATAAGTGGACTGCAATGGAGATCTCCCAAAATAATCACACAGTTACAGTCAACTTAAATTTGACAAAGGAAGGGCAATTTAATGGGGGACGGGGGAAAGTCTTTTCAGGAAATAGAAGTAGGACAATTGGATTTATGTATGAAAAAGATGAATCTAGACACAGACCTCACACTCTTCACAAATATTACCTCAAAATAAATCATAGACCTAAGTACAAAATGCAAAACTGCAAAACTTCTATGAGAAGACCTAGGTGAAAATTTAGATAATGGCATAAAAAATATAATCCATGAAAGATAAAATTGACAAGGCAGACTTTACTAAAATTAAAAATTTCAGCTCTATGAAAGACACTGTTAAAGGAATGAAAAAGACAATCCACAGACTGGAAGAAATATTTGCAAAACATGTGTCATGAAGGAGTATCCAAGATGTGAAAGACTCATAAAATCCAACAATATAAGAACAAAAGCCCAATTAAAATAAGGCAAAAATCTTAAGGAGACACTTCACTAAAGAAGATATACAGATGGCAAATAAGCATATGAAAAAATACTTACAATATCACTTGTTATGTAGGAATTAACAAATTAAAATGACAATGAGATACCATCATGCAGCAATAGAATAGCTGAAATCCAAAAAAACTGACAATACCTATATTGTCATGTCAATGCTGGCAAAGATATGGAAAACAGGAATACTCATTCTTTACTGGTGGGAACTCAAAGTGGTAGTTCTTTGGAGACAATGTGGTAGTTTCTTAAACGGCTAAAAATCATCTTGTCATTTGATCCAATAATCATACACCTAGGTATTTACTCAATTGATTTGAAAATTATGTTTATATAAAACTTACACATGAATGTTTATGGTGACTTTAATAATAATTTCCAAAAACTGGCAGCAAACACAATGCCCTTCAATAGATGAATGGATAAACAAACTGTAGTACATCTATGCAATAAAAAAATATTCAGCGGTAAAAATAATGAGCTGTCACGACATGAAAAGACACGGAGGAAATCAATTTGTATTGCTAAGTGAAAGAAGCCAATATGAAGAGCGTGCATGCTGTATGAAACTATTTATAGCACATTCTGGAAAAGACAAAACTTCAAGATTGTAAACAGATCAGTAGTTGCCAGTCATTGAGGTGGGTAGTGGGGTGAGGGAAGGCTGCAGGGTTGAACATGTGAAGCATAGGGAATTTTAACAACAGTGAAACTCGTCTGTATTATAGGTAATGATGCATACACGAACTAGTGCATTTTCAAAATATATAATACATTATAATACAAAAAGTGAACTTAAATGTATGCAAGTTAAAAAAAAATCATTAAAGAGGTTAGATGATTACAGGAAGAAATGCAGGCTGTGGCAAGAGAGTATAACTGCATAACAAATGCATGAAAAAGCCTTACTGAAAGGGAGTGAGGAAGAGAAGGTGCTGACCTAAGTAACTTTGAAAACTAGTGAAATTAGTGAATGTAGTGAAACTACAAAGATAATGCAAAAAGAACTGCACATAAGCACTATATTGTAGTTGATAGAGTTGTTTCCTACAGAGCTATAGATTAAAAATTTTGATATTGTTATACATGCATACTGGAATTGAATGACTAAATAAATGGATGGCACATGGTGAGAGCCAGATTTCTCACTTTTGGCTTAGGAATTTACCAATAAGCAAGATGAGGAAGCTAAATGATCCATATGTTAATGTATTAGAATTGGTGATATCAGTAACAACTCATCTTTGGTTTAAAATAGACACAGACAGTTTCATATACAAATAATTATAGGTAAGTCACATGTTAATAAACATCCCAGAAATTAAAGAGTGAAAAAAGTGCAGAAAAATATGCAAAAAAACAAAGGCCAAAATTATAAAATTTATTAGTGTATAGATCTGTGAAGCTCAGCAAACTGTGAACAAGAAAAATGCAAAGTAAACAATACCTAGGCTCATCATCTCATAGTTAAACTGCTGAAAATCAAAGATAAAGGAACAATATTAAAGGTAGCTAGAGGGATAAAAGTGTATTGCTTATAACAAGAAATGATTTTAAAAATTACTGTGACTTTGTATTTGAAATAACGAAAGCCCGAAGACAAGGGAATGACATCTTCAAAATGGAAAAAAAAAAAGTCTATAAAATTCTCTATACAATTAAATAAAATGCCACTCAAATGAGGATAAAGTAAAGACATTTTTAGAAATACAAATAGCAGTAAAGTAGAGATTGAAAGACAGGGATAATCTTTTGGACTCAACTATATGTTGTCCACTCGTAAAAAAATACTTTATAAATAACATCACGAATACATTAGAAATAAAAAAAAAAAATACCTATGCAACAGCAAGCAAAAGAAAGCTTGCATAGCTACATTAAAATTAAACAAAACAGATTTCAAGGCAAAAGATGAAGAAAAAAATTTCTTGGGCCAACCAGTGGCTCACTCAAGAGAGTGCAGTGCTGATAACACCAAGGCCATGGGTTCAGATCCCATGTAGGGATGGCCGGTTAGCTCACTGGGTGAGCGTGGTGCTGACAACACCAAGTCAAGGGTTAAGATCCCCTTACCGGTCATCTTTTAAAAAAAAAAAAAAAAAAAGAAAAAAATTTCTTAAGAACTCTAGGGGCAATTCATAAGGCATACAAATCAATCCAAAACATGTTAGCACTTAATAACAGAGTTTCAAGTTTCATAAAGAAAACGTTGACAAACAAAGGGAAATGATAAAATACTCCATAGCCACAGTTTTAAATTTTATTACCTATCTCTTAGTAATTTACAGAAAAATTAGAAAAAAAAAAAAGTCAGCATATAAAAGATTTGAAAAGTTCTATCACCCATCCTCTTTTAATATTAGAATACTAATATTCTAATATTATTAATATTAATTTTAAAATATTTAAAATTTACAAAACACTGTGTTCAACTACTGCAGAGTACATATTCTTTTCAAATGAACATAAAATATTCACCAAGGTTATCCAAATGTTGGGCCATAAAATAATTTTAACGAATTTAAGAATCAAAATATTTCAGAGCATATTGTCTGATCACAACAAAACGAATTAGTAATCAATAATAAGAAAAAAATGATATAACTTTAGATAGCTGGAAATAAAATAAAATACCTAAGTGATTCATGGTCAAAAAAGAAAGCATAAAAAAAAATTTTAAATGTTTGTAAATAAATGACAATGAAAAAAATCAAAATGTTCGGGATGAAGCTAAAGCACTGTCTGGAGCTTTATAAGGCCCATCTATAACAGAGAAAGAAAAGAAAAGAAAATGAAAGGGAAGGGGTGAAAGGGAAGAAAAATAAGTAAAAGATTTAGAATTAATTATACGAATTTCTATCTTAAGATGCAAGAAAATTTAGAGCAAATTTATACCTCAATAAGCAAAATGAAAAAATAATAAATAGAAATACAAGTATCAGTAAAATAGACAATTTATGAACTATGGAGACAATTTAAAGAACCAAAAATTGTTTTTTTGAATAAAGCAGTAAAATTGACACTCTCTAAGTAAGATTAGTAAAGAAGAAGTGGGAGGGGAGAGAACAAGAACAAGAAGAAAACACACACTACTTATATCACTAATAAAAGAAGGAGTATCAGCACAGGTTTACAGATATCAAAATGATTTTTAAAATACTATAAAATATGTCAATTAATTCAATAAATTTTATGAAATAGACAAATTCTTCAAAAACATAACTTCCCCAAACTGACTGAAAATGAAATACCTGTTTGACATACATTTATTCAAGAGGTTGCATTTTTTATTAAAAATCTTCTCAAATAAAACTACAAGCCAGATGATTTTATGATGTATTTTATTGAGCATTTAATGAGAAAAATAATATTACACAAACTTTTTCAGAAAATAGAGGAGGAAGAAATGCTCTCAATTTTGTCAGGTGAGCAAAATGATGACCAAAGACCTTACTAGAGAGAGAAAATAACAAATATCCCTCATGAATATAATATTAAAATTATTAACAAAATATTAAATATTAAATTTAGCAATATATAAAACGAATAATACATTATGGCATAGTGATAGTAATCCCAGAAATAAAAGTTAGCTTAACATTACAAAACCAATGTAATTCACCACATTAAAAGATGAAAGGAAAAAAAATTATCTTTTTAATAGTTGAAGAAAAAGCATGTGATAGCTCAAGCTCAGGGGAAGATGGGGAAAGACCTACGAAGTTCATGAAGATGGGAGAAGCTATGATGAGAGAAAGAAAGGACTACTCTAACATTTCAAGCTCCAGACACTTCAAGGCTGACCCTGGTGAGCACACCAGAGCAAGAGCTGGTAAAAGCCACTGGAGTGCCCTTCATGTGAAGTTGCTTGGAGGCTGCAGGGGAGAAGAGGGCCGTGGTGGCCCCCAGGCCAGCTAGACCACTAACAGGGTTCCCATGGACTCACATAGGAGCAAGGGTGCTGCAGACAACTGAGAAAGAGCCACTCAGAGGACAGGGAGTCATCACAATGGAGAGGCACACAGCCAGTTCCATGGGAAGTGTTTGAAGTGCAGGTGGTGAGGGAGATGGGCTCACTGGGGGAACACTGGGAGACAGCATGGACATCTGATGTGCCCTGCATTTGGCACAACTGCACTCAGTGAAGACAGGGCAGGAACACAGAACTGCAGGCAATGCAGTTTGCTGAAAAAACTCAGGCCCAGACCAGAGTTTCCACAAAACCCAAGTGTACCAGACCTCACAAGACCTGGAAGTGCTTACAAGGTCACAAAGTAAAACTTGAACTGCACAAAAAGACTTCCCCACAGAATCAGCAGTAAAGCAGCAATTTAGTTCAACCACACAGTTCAAGTATGTCACCAGAAGTTCCTCGATTTTAGAAATAAGCAAAGGACAACAGATTAGTTCCAGTGCAGAGTTTAAGTGGTGGGAACAGCTAATAATCCAACACAGAACTGAAAGAAAACACAAAAAATCCACAGACCAGAGACCAAGTTCTGATATTAACCAGTAAAGGTCTGACACTACCAAAGAACACCTATAAAACCTAGAAGAGCTGGAAGCCCCCCGGCTCCCAAGCTGGGGTAGGGAGAGGGCAGAGGGCCTCAGCCATGTCCCTCCCTGTGTCTGCATCCAATCCACTGATGACTAAGACCCTGCTGGAAGCCTTCTGGGCTCCCAAGCTGGGGTGGGGTGGGCCAAGGCTTCAGACAGGCCCTTCCCAATGTCTGCATCCAGCCTATCGACAACCACTGAGTTACCACCAAAAATACCCTGGGCTCCTGAGCTGGGGCAGTGGGGGGGCCAAGGGCCTCAGCCACGCTTCCCAGTGTCCACATCCAGCCCAGTGACAACCACCAGGCCACTGCTGGAAGTGCCCTGCGCTCCTAAACCTGGGGAGAGGGGGAAGAGGGCCTCAGTCACATCCCACTGACATCAGCATCCAGCCCACCATGACTAAGTCACCACCAGAAGCCCCCTGGGTTTCTCTGCAGGAATGAGGGAGGTGCCACAGGCCCTCGACCATGCCCCTGACCCCTTTCCTTGTTCTCCCACCCTATGCCCTTCCCCCTTTTCTCTTGCCCTCCACCCCAACTGCTCCACAATAACATCTTAGAATGTAAAATAAATAAATAAATAAATAAATAAATAAATAAATAAATAAATAAAATTTTTGAAAGCATGAGATAAAATTCAATACATATTCATGATTTTTAAAAATTTGTAACAAACTGGGAAAAGAAAGAGACTTTCTTAACTAGATAGACTAAGTAAGAAAACTTAACTAGATGATTACTAAAACCTGAAAAAAATGTACAGCTAATCTCATACTTAAAAATGAAAGTCTAAATGCTTCTGCAGATCAGGAACAAGCAAGGATGTCTTATTTTTCCACTTAGAGTCAATCTTATGCAGAAGGTCATAACCAATGTAACCAATGGAAACATATAAAGATTGAGAGAAAGTTGTAAAATTGTCACAATTTGCAGAAAACATTATTTTCTCTATAATAAACCCTAAGCAATACACAATAAAAGAATACTAGTAACAAGTGAATTAAGCAAGATCACAGGATATAAAGGCAATATGTCAAAACAATTGTATTTTTGAATATCACCAATCAGGAAATTAAATTTTTAGTATCACTTGATATAGCATTAAAGAACATAAAACTCTTAGGAATAAATGTAATGAAAATGAAAAAAAACAACAACAACAACAAAAAAAATCTACTCATAAAATTAAAAACATTCCTGCAACAAATAATAGGAAAATTTAAGTAAGAGAATTATGGATTGAAAGGCTCAACATTTTTGTTTTAACTTAAAATTTAACTACATCTTTCAACATTGAGTTATAGAATAAATGTAATCTCAATAAAAATCTTACCAGCCATTTTTGTTAAAATCAGCAAGTTGAATGTAAAACTTATATGCAAATACAGATCTACAGGAGTCAAAATAATTTTGAAAAAGAACAAAGCTGGAGGATTTTACCCTATCTGTGTTGAGGGCATAATAAAAAGCTATAATAATCAAGACAATGTAGTAGTGAAACTACAGAAAAGTAAAAAATACATACATACACACACACACACACACACACACACACACACACACACACACAGAGAGACTTCAAAAATTTCATGGAACAAAGTAAAATTAAAAGATAATATGAATCTTTTCATTAACTTTTTGAAGTATCCTCATATAATATTTGATTTTCTACATAGGTATTATATAATTTAATGGATAGATGATGGTTTTTACAACAAATATTCTGTATGTAAAAACAAATGAATTTTGACCCCTAATTTGCACCATACATAAAATAAATAGAAATACACTCAAATAGAAAACATCCAATTATAAAGCTTTCATACATATTGGAGAAAATACGTATAAGAGAAAATACTTATGATATAGGAGAAAACAAAGACTTTATAAACAGAACTCCCCCAAAAACTTATCAGAAAAACATGATAAATTGTACTTTATCAAAATTTAAAACTTCTGATTTTCAAAGAAACCATTAAAAAAAGAAAAAGTAAAAAACAAAGATGGAAAAAATACAATATATGTATGTTACAATGAAATATTTTAAAGAATGTGTAAAGAACTCATACAATTCTATTACAAGAAGACAATGAAATGAAAATATATTATTAAAGTAGGTGAAAATCTTGAACAGACATTTTATGAAAGGCAAATAAGCATATGAAGGATTTCCTACAATATTTGTCATTCAAAGATGCTAACTAAAACCACAAACACATTCAAATTTACACCCACTATAACAGCTAAAATGAAAGATTGATAGTGCTAAGTACTGACAAAGATGTGAAACAACTGAAATTCTCATACTTTGCTATAATGAGTATAAAATGATATAACCACTTTGAAAAACTGTTTGGCTCTGGCTATAAATCCAAAAATAGATGATTCAGCCCTAATAGTTGGAGGATTCAATACCCACAGTCAACAATGGAGAGAACAACTAAACAGAATATTAACAAGAAAATAAATGACTTGAACAACATTCTATTAACTATATCTAACAGACATCTATAGAATACACCATCCAACAACACGGAATATATATTCTTCCCAAGTTCACAGGAAACATTCTCCAAGATAGACCATAAAAATACCACAATAAATGTAAAAGGAGTGTAATCTTACAAAGTATGCTGTCTGGCTGCATTGAGATGGAATTAGAAATCAACAGCAATAAAAAACTGGGAAAACTCACAAATGTATAGAAATAACAACTTTTAAATAAGCAATGGGTCAAAACGGATATCAGGAAATATTTTGAGAAGAACGAAAATGAAAACACAACATACCAAAGCTTACAAGATATAGCTAAAGCAATACTTAAAGGGAAACTTATACCTGTAAATGCCCACATTAAGAAAGAAGAGAGATTTCAAATAAATAACCTTAACTTCCATCTTATGATGCTGTGAAAAGAAAAGGAAACTAAACTTAAAGCAAGCAGAAAGAAGGAAATAATAAAGATTAGAACAGAAATTAAAGAACTAGAGTATAGATAAATGGTAGAGCAAATCAATCATATCAAAACTGTTTTTTAACAAAGATGGTAAAGGGGCATGAAAATCAACTATAATGTATATTGAGAAGTAAAATTAAATGATATAAAATAATAATAATAATTAAAATATATATGTACATTTTATTTCTTTGTGAAAATAAAATTAAGTAGCTTCTTTAAATAAATAAGTAAGTAAATAAATAAATAAGTAAATAAATAAATAAATAAATAAATAAATAAATTTGCTTGCTCGGTTGTTTTACTTTTTTTTTTCCTTAGAGTGGTCCATATTTTGCTAGTAAGTTATCCAGTATGCATAGATTTTAATTTTTTGAAAAAATATGGAATTGTACCTGATAATCTTTCATTAGCTTTAATCTCTGCCATGGCTATGATTATACTAGTATTCCCTTTTTTATTCTTAATAAGTTATTGAAATATTTCTTTAGCTCTGTCACTTAAACTGTCTCTCTTTTATTTTCATTCCAATTTTTAAAAAGTATTTTAGATGGCATGATAGAAGTAAAAGTGCAGGCATTGAATTTTAAAATCTTTTTTATTGTTTTGTTTTTAATTAATTTATTTTAGGTTTAGTTTTAATTTATTCTAACTTAGTTTTCTAATTTATTAATACGTTATGTATTTTTGACTTTTATATTTAAATAATAAACAAATTTGAATGTTATATTTTGCTTTGAGCACAGTTTTAATTGCAGCCTATAGGTTTTGCTATGGAATATTCTTTATTTCACTACATTTATGATGATTTGGCATTTTGCTTTTGAATGCCTCAGTCACACAGATATTTTGTCTGCATTTTTCTTAAAATCAAAGAAGCTTTTGTTTGTCACCATTTAATGCTTACAAACATTTTACACTTGTTAATTGTATAATATCTCCCTTTTAGGGATTTGGAGAGGAGTTCTTAGCCACTCTGATTTCTGCTTGTGGGTACAAGAGTCTCTATTAAATTGGGCTGTTGGGGTTTGTAGTGGACTTAGTAACAACTGTATGAATCGTTTTTATTAATAAATTTTGAAATTATACTTTAATATATGTTAATTCAGGTGACAATTTAGTATCGAATAAAACAATGCATTCCTGAATGTGAATATGCAACCAGAAGGATGAGACAAGTGAAGAGGAGTCTAACAAGTGTAGAGAAAATAAAAATTATATTTTACATGTCTATTCGATGACCATAATATCACAATTCTCTTCTAGAAGTTTGAAAATTTAGGTTTTTAAGAACTATTGCTAACGTCTAATATCTGTTGAAGCGGAAACGTATTGAGTAGGAACTTCAAAGAAATGATTAAATAGTTATCACTATTAAGTCCTACTTTAACTGTCATTCTTGGAAAATTGGCGAAAAAAACCAATCAGATATTTAATACCCAAAATAGATAAAATTACTTAATTCTTTTACTGTAATTCTTACTTTTGGGACCTAAAATTATTAGTTGAAGATCCTAAACACAAAACCTTGTCTCAATTTCTAAATGAAATAACTCAAAATTCAGGCATATCAGGTAACAATAAAGTGAGTTAGCCAGCTATTAATTAATTCAGAAAGAATGAGAATAAATCTACAGAAATAATCAGAATAATATCTTCATAATAAATAATAGATGTTTATTCACAGTATACCAGATGACAGAAACTTTAAATCATTTAATTCTAAAAAATCTTACACAATAGTTATTAATATCTGCATTTAATAAAGAGAAAAATGAAGTGCAGAAACATATTTTGCCAAGGTTATTTTTTTCTCGCCAAATCAGGCTGTCTCCAATGGTTTCTCTTGAATAACACCAATGCCAAGATAAAACTGTATAGAGAGGGAAATTTTTTGAGCTTTTTGTTATAGAAGCTAACTCGAGGAAGTAAAAGAGGGAGTTTATTTTAATCATTGGGAGTTATCTCATGATACTCAATAGAAAGAATAATAAAAATATCAGCTCATAGTTACCACGTACTTATTATGTGTAAAGATCTGTTGTAACCACTTTACAAATATTAGCTCATTTAATCTTTACCACAACCTCATGGTATTACTATGGAGGTAATATACCACAACTGTCACAGTAATAAATAGTATTAATACGGATTTATATACTATTACAGCACTAGCTCCTTTTGATAGAGGAGAAAACTGAGGCACAAAAAGTTGTTTCTTGCCAGTGGTCACAAAAAACAGAAGTGGAATTACATGACAAGAAGGTAAACAGTCTGGTGTCAGAACCTTACTGCTGTTTCAAAGATGGAATTAAATAGTGGAACTAAAAAATTCATCAGAACTCTCTTTCTCAGCTCTGCTCCTTTAAGTATGAACCACTGCTCCAAAGTTTACATGATATATGTGAATTGTCATGTAAAAAGCAGCCCCTCCCAGCCATTTCTGAATCTTCCACTTCTAAGACTTGCAAGACACAATCTGTTTGAGTCAGCTGTCCAACCTTGGGTCCAATAAGCTATGCCCAGAGAGATATCACATATTACAAATTTTGTTGCTGGAATCCTTCCATTGTAGATAGGGATGAGAAAAAACCTTCTTGCAATAGAGAGTCTCTCTGGATAGACAAAAGAAAAACTACTACTGAAGCAAGAGTAAGAGTCAAGATAAACAAAGAATGTGCCATTAGCTATGATACAGAATGATCGTTACTGGGTTCCATGCCAGCTTCTCTTTCTGAACAGCTTGTTCTTTCCAGTCATGAATTGTCTTGGAATCATCTTTGTGTTTCCACATTGTGGGCACTAATATAAGAGACTGCCTTTAAATGTTTGGGAAGTGAATTGAATAGCATACTAATTATCACTTTTCCCATTATATATATATATATATAATTTAAGTACTTGTATTCTTCTTTGAGTGTATTTGTTAGAGAAAATGACTACAGATTTCTAAACATTTTTAAAAATTTATTTCTATAAATGAATTAGCTGGATATTTTCTTAGCCACACTGAGAGTGGGAATAAAGAAATAATAGAAAAGTAATATGTTCACAAAAACACATTAAGGAAGCCAGAAATTCTGAATTAAAATGGTGCAAACCTCATCCCATACATCCAGGACCCCTGGAGCACAATGAAAAATTTGATAATCTTCCACAGGTCAGCAGGGTGTGAGAGGACTAGCACGGGACCAACAGCACACCATTCTTTAATAAGACTCAGAAGGAAACAAATTGTTTGGCTTAATT
This sequence comes from Cynocephalus volans, assembly GCF_027409185.1. Taxonomy (NCBI): domain Eukaryota; kingdom Metazoa; phylum Chordata; class Mammalia; order Dermoptera; family Cynocephalidae; genus Cynocephalus; species Cynocephalus volans. The sequence goes on along the minus strand of NC_084464.1, from coordinate 116,650,551 downwards.
TAGATAAGTGGCAGAGGTTCATCCAAGAACTTTCATGCTGTAATTAAAAACATTTATTATGTTAGAGTAAACAGAGAAATAATATGAACTAGAAGGCAAAAAGTGCACTAATTCTGAAGGAAAAAAAAAACAACAACCAGGCATTTTCTAGGAAATTCGGTCTACAAAGGGCTGTAACCCTTAGATTTCCCATGTATACTAATTTACTCTTTCCTGTCAAACTGGTTCTTCCCTTTATTTTTTGATCACACATGATTTCTTGGAATTGATAAAGGCTCTTCCTAAAAGTATTAGTATAACCACAAAGGCAAATGTTTACATAAATGTGTGGGGTGTAGCCACATTCATGTGTTCTCTAGAGGTTATTACACCCCAAAATAAGAGGATCTGCTGGATTAGAGTTTTATCAATAGAAAACTCCAAGAAATCCTGCACAAAAGCATTGGCAATGGTGACAAGGGAGACTTGGTTAAACCACTGTTAATAATTAGTATTTTGTTGCAGTTTTTCCAACTCTTCTATTTTAACAGCTGGCTAAGTCATATATACTGAGTAGGAAATATGACTAGGTACACAGATATTGAATAGAATTATCTGAACTTAGCAAAATATTAGAGAAATCAGAAAGAACTTAAGGACATAGACAAGGACAAATGTCTTGCTATGGTAAACAATTTTCACCAATTTTTTACTCATCTTAACATTGAGCATAGCATCATTTTAAATAGATAGCAGTAGTATAATAAAGAAAATTCAACCTAAATCATATAAGTAATTAAAAATAATATTTACAAGCTCCTGTATGATCATTCAAATTATGTAAAAAAAAGTGTCTGTGTAGTATTTTTGCATATGTGCGTGTGCATGTGTATTGTGTAGCATGTGTGCATGTGCACAAGAGAGAGGCACAGAGACAGAGAGATGAAAAAAATACACAGACAAATTTTAGCCATAAGTCTAAATACAAAATTCAATAATCATGTGATTTATATTGTGAAAATTTTATTAACTCTGTCTATGAAACATAATGATTGAAAAACATATTGGAATCCTAGATGTTAAAAAGATTTTTAGAAATATTAAAAATTTTGAAGAATTAGTGATGGCTTTCAATACCATTATCAATTATTTTTGGATATGTAATTTTGACTTAAAATATCAATAAAATAATTATTTGTAGGTTAAAATATCTGCCCATATAAATATTCAGTGCCCTGGCAGTGATCTTATTTTGTTTGTGTCAGAATCTCTGTGAGAACTGATTTATGGAAAACAGCTTACCAGTTTTTCTATGTTTAAGGCATACAATTATTTCAAAAATATGTGATTTCTAAATTGCAAGTTTTAATTTAAAAAGTGCATTAACATTTTCTGGAAATAATGGTACCACTCATTCCATTATATATGTATTCTTAGGATAAAGGATAATTAAGGAGCTCAAATAACTCAATCAAAAACATATTGCAAACTCTTAATATTATAGGTTTTATTTTTATCATAAATAATTTTTGGTTAAGTGTATTTTACTTAGTAAATAGCTTAGTAAATCCTAAACTACTTATAGCCATCAATTGTTAAAGCATTTAAACTATATATTTTACGCTTCTCACATTTTTATAAAAACACCTAGTAGTATTCTGATCATTTTGTTACAAAGCAAATCCTTTTATTGTTCTCAAAGTAAAATTTGATAATTAATATTTTTTAATTATTGAGATGTACTAATAAGAGGGATTTTTAATGGATCACAATCTGCATTTTGTTAGAATTCTGCCAAGACCATATCAAAGCATATAAAATATATAAATTCTTAGCATGGAATCCATGCTTCTTTCATAAAACTATGTATCAGTTTAGCAAAACCTTTTTTATACACAACTTACTAAGACAGTATAAGATGGAAAGAAATTAGCTTAATTATAATTATTTGTAATTATTGTGACAGTGAAATTCATAAGTTATTTTGTGGGATGTATACACACATAAGCTGTGAAAGTTTATTGCCTATATGATTGTCTTCCTGTTTCCAATCCATGCAATTTTTTACTGTAAAAATATTTTCTGAGTTGTTTCTTTATCTGCCTTGCTGCCTGCTCAATTAGTCATGATAACTGCCAATTGTGTAGTGCATCAAATTCAAACACTATGTATTGTATTAATAACTCTTCATATCTGGCCCTTCTCTGTTTGTCAAATTTTGTTTTCACACTGTATGTAATAATCACCTTTGCTTCTAGCTCAGGCCAAATCCATTACTCACTCAGTCCACAAATCATAACTGAATGGATTACCCAATCATTCATTGATATGTTCAACATTTTTTCTTTAAGAAAATGTTTATTCAGTCTGCATCACTATGCCAGATGCTAAAAATGATTGAGAAGTTAAAAAAAAACAAAAACACTAAACATTCAAGGAGTTCAAAATCTTCAAAGGGAGACAATGTTCTTTCACGCCAATAAAATGTTGAATAGAAATGGTAAAAAAAATAATAATAAAATAAATAAATAAGAAGTATCATCCTCCCCAGTATCACCATTAAGTCATTTACTGAGCACTAGTTAGGTGGCAGACAATAGTCTGCATGATTTTCACGTATTGTCTCACCTAGTTCCAAAATAATCCTACAACATGTGAGTAATGACAACACACATTTTACTGATAAAGCAACTAAGGCTTAGAAAGATTAAATACTTTCTTCAAGGTCAGACCTTGGAGCTGAAATCAGAACCCAGGCAGTCAGACACTTGGCATAAAAAGATACATTTCTATCTTCCCAGTTGCTCTGTGAAGTAGACATGTTATTTATCCATTTCGTAATCTATAGAAGGAACAGTGAGAAATTAAATGGCTTGTTCAATATTGAGGGGCAAGCCAGAATTGAAATGATACTTTTTAGTCCCATATTAATTTTTTTCTGCAAAGTTAGTACTAAGCTATTTCAGAGAAGGTCTTTGCCTTTGGTTCGGCTTGCTGGATAGAATTAGTGCAGAAATTGGCTTAACCCTATTTTTTTTTTTCAAATATAGATGTAGCTTTATTCTATTAACCATTTTCTTTGACTTTTATTGAAATGTAATTGATTATACATAGTTGTGGGGTACAGAGTTGAGTATCAATACCCGTGTACAATGTGTGATGATTAAGTCAGGATATTTGGCATATTCATCATTACAAAACATAATCATTTCATTGTATTGTGGAACTCCAATCTCCCCTCTTGTAGTTATTTGATAATATGCAGGAAATTATTGTTAATTATAGGTGCCTAGCTCAGCTGTACATCAACAGAGCTTATTTTTCTTAACTAGCTGTTTTGTGTCCATTAACCTATTTTGTGGTATCCCCCTTCCCTATCCACCTTTCCCAGCTCTAGAAACCACAGTTCTTTTCTCTCCTTCTGAAAGTTTAATGTACTATTATGATTGCTCATCTGTTCTCTCTCTCTCTCTCACTCTCTCTCTCTCTCTCAGCTCCTACTTATCACTGAGAACATGCTGTATTTCTCTCTCCGTGTCTGGCTTATTTCACTTCATATAATTTTCTCCTAGCTCATCTATGCTGCTGCAAATGACAGAATTTCATTATTTTTTTTATGGCTGATTAGTATTCCGTTGTGTATATATAACACATTTTCCTTATCCTGTCATCTGTTGATGGACTTGTAGGTTGGTTCCATATACTGGCTATTGTAAATAGAGCTGTGATAAACAAGAGAGTGCAGGTATCCCTTTAACATGATGATTTCCATTTCTTTGGGTACATACCCAGAAGTGGGATTGCTGGATTATATGGCAGTTTTATCTCTAGATGGTTGAAAGACTTCCATACTGTTTTGGCTGTACTGATAATGGCTATAAGGATTTATACTCCCATCTTCCACATCCTTGCCTTCTGTGCAGATAGTGGTGTTGGAGGTGTGGCACTCAAGCTATATGCCTTTTTCTCCTCTCTATGCCACCCTCCTGGGTTTTTGTGCTCCACAGGGACCTCACCAAACTCTTGCTGCACTCCTGCTCTCTCAAACCAGTGCTCTCATAAATATTCACCTGTCTGTTCATTGCTCTGGTCTTTTTCTGTGGAATGCGTCCTGGGCACCTCTAGTCTACCATCTTGCCTTCTTCCCTTCTGTTAACCATTTTCTTATGAATATTATGTTTTGAGTTAGTGGTATTTTATGATAGAGGAGAAATAAAGGAAAAAAAGGTAATAGATTGTAACTTACTGGAGATTATTTGGGTGATGGCAAGTCATTCTGTTTGAGGCAAGCACACAGTGTAAGAAGATTATTCTTTATCTATGAGTTAGAACCAGATTATGGAGTGTCTTAAAACTTGGATTTCAATAGCTCACAGGGATAAAGGCACTATAACCTGTTTAGACCAGAAAAAGGGATTTAAGATGATTTATCTGAGGATGATGTGTGGAATAATGTGCACCAATTGTATACAAGGATGCTTCAAAAATTCTTAAAAAAATAGAATTAAAGAATTTTATAAATGTTTTCATGAACTTTCAGAAGACCCCTCATATAATCACTAGGATGTATGCTGTTGTGTCACAGTCAGCTAGGGAGCTTATTTTGAACACACTTGCTCCTGAGAATCAAACTTGGGAGGTCTGGCATAGTCCTTAAAACACGTATCATTTATATGAACAGCCAAATTTCTGTTTAGATTAGAGGATAAATACAGGGGTACTTCAAAAAGCTGTGAAGAGAATTAAAAGATAATGTAAATCTTTCCATGAAGTTTCTGAAGATCTCTTGTATGTGGGAGGGGTAGGCCCAGTAAGGATATTGCAGTATTGAATATGAGAAGAAAAGAAAACTTGAACTTGGGTATTTTCAGAAAGAAAAGGAGGAGAAAAGGCAGATGTGCAATTCAAAATATTCCATATACATTTACAAGAGCTTAAATTTGGATGAGAAAGATATCAGAGGTTATTCTAAGGCATTAAGACTGTGAGGTTTTGGAAATCAGTAATTTGTAGAATAAATAAAAGCACAAATCATGACAGGGAGCAAGAAAGAAAGGGGAGGTTATGAGAAGATCACTACAGTTTTTACTTTGAGTATGGAGTACAGATGATTAAGATTGACTCACTGCTTGTTGTCCCTTCTAAAGCAGAAGTCTCACCTCACCTGCAGCTCCCACTTAAAAGGTGAGTCCAGGTGGCCTTGTTTATACCAGGTGGCACCATCTCCTTTGTCACATGTTTTAAGATCAGTGATAGCATCAGATTCAACTTGCACTAGCATCCTGCAGAGATATGTCTAGTAACTCTGCTTACAATGTTAGAGATTATCCTCAGCTTTGAGGCTTCAGTTCATATTCATCAATAAGACTTTTTACATTCCATATTCTGGTTATCTAGCTATTCAATAATTACTTATATACTACTACATACTATTATATCCAGATGTCAACTGTCACCTCATTCTGTACTTTGAGCTACTTCTAAAGAAAAAAAAAATGGGCCAGCCCACACCCAAGCCCTGGAGAGGCCCACCCACCACCCAAACAGGAGCTGAGGCAGGCCACCACATACTCAACTGCATCAATATAAGAAGAGTCACCAGCAGAGCCTGCAAATAGAGGAGGAAGTCTTTCCCCTCATAGCTCACTCCAGAGTAATAGAAGAAACAAATGCCTTACCAGATGACTAAACAGCAAGGAAAAGACACTAGAACTACAAATAAACAAGAAGATATGACAACACCAAAAAAATATGGTAATTCTCAAGCACCAGACCCCATAGAGCAAGAAACCGTTTAAGTGTCTGAAAAAGTATTCTAAGCACTGATCTTAAGAAAACTCAAAGGGATAAGAGACGAATCAATTAGAGACACATTGAAACAAGAAAAAACACCCAGAATATGAAGGAGGAAATTTACAAAGAGATTAATACCTTAAAAAAGAATGTAGCAGAACTGCTAGAACTGAAGGATTCACTCAAAGAAATAAAAAACAGAAAAGAAGGCTTGAGCAGCAGGCCAGAGCAAGCAGAAGAAAGAATTTTAGACTTCAAAGATCGTCTTTTAAAAATAACTCAGACAAACCAAAAAAAAAAAAAAAAAGAAAAGAAAAGAAAAGAAAAATAATTTTTAAAAATGAAGAAAATCTAACAAAGCTAGCAAACAACCTCAAACTCACAAACATCTGAATCATGGGTATTCCAGAAGGGGAGGATAAAGGAAAAGGAATTAAAAACCTATTCAAAAAATGATAACAGAAAACCTCCCACTACAGGGAGAGATGCAGATCTTCAGATCCAGTAAGCCCAAAGATCCCCAAACAGATTCAATCCAAAAAGATCCTCTCTGAGACACATTGTAGTCAAACTTTCAAAGCTCAATGACAAAGAGAGAATTCTAAAAACAGCAAGTGTCAAGTCAAGCATAAGGGAGCCCCCATCAGACTAATAGCAGACTTCTCAACTGATACCGTACAGGCCAAAAGAAAGTGAGAAAATATAATCAAAATACTAAAAGAAAATTGCCAGCCAGGAATTCTGTACCCAGCAAGGGTATCCTTCAGAAATGAGGGAGAAATAGTGTATTTCCCAGAGAAACAAAAATAATGGGAGTTCACTACCACACCACCAGTGCAGCAAGTAATGCTCAAAGGAGTCGTGCATCCAGAATCTGGAAAATGATAATCACTATCATGGATTCACAAGAAAGCTCAAAACCCACCAATGAAACCAAAATTCAAATGAGAAAGAGAAAGAAGCTAAGTCATGTCACCTCAAAAATGCAGCTAACATTAAATTTCAAAAATAAAAGGGGAAGAAAGAAACAAATGATGTTTAAAACATCTAAACAAGAAGCAATATAATGACAGGATTAAAGCAATACTTGTCAATAACAACCCTAAATGTAAATGGATTAAACTCCCCATCCAAAAGACACAGACTGACTGATTGGATTAAAAGCTAGACCCAACTATATGCAGTCTTCAAGAGACCCACCTCACCTGTAAAGGCAAACAGACTAAAAGTGAAGGTATGGAAAACATATTCCATGCAAATGGAAACCAAAAACGAGTAGGGGTAGCTATTCTTATGTCAGATATAAGAGACTTTAAACCAAAAGCTGTAAAAAGAGAGAAAGAAGGCCACTATATAATGATAAAGGAATCTATCCAGTTAGAAGATATAATAATCATAAATATGTATGCCCCCAACACTGGAGCATCCAGATATGTAGAGCAAATACTCTTAGACCTAGAAAAAGAGATAGATCCTAATAAGATAATAGTGGGTGACCTGAACAATCCTCTCTCAGCATTGGACTGATCTTCCAGGCAACAAATCAAAAAAGAAACAAAGGATTTAAACTACACCATAGACCAACTGGACCTGGCAAACACCTTCAGAATATTTCATCCAACAACTACTGAATACACATTCTTTTCATCAGCACATGGAACATTCTCCAGAATAGATGACATGTGGTCACAAATCAAGTCTCAGAAAATTTTTTTTAAATTTAAATCATTCCAAGTGTCTTTTCAGACCACAATGGATTAAAACTGGAAAAAAATAACAAGCAAAACTCTGGAAACTATACAAAAGTGCATGAAAACTAAACAACAGACTTCTGAATAACATATGGTTCCAAGAAGAAATTAAACGGAAATCAAAAAATTTCTTGAAACTAACAAAAATAAAACTACATTGTACCAAAATTGCTGGGATACTGCAAAAGCAGTACTAAGAGGGAAGTTTATTGCAATAAATGCTTATATCAAAAGAACTTAAAGATTTCAAATAAACAATCTAACACTATACCTCAAAGAACTAGAAAAACAGTAACAATCCAAAACTAAATGAAGTAGATGTAAAGAAATAATTAAGATCCAAGAAGTAAATGAAATAGAGACCCCAAAAATGATACAAAAGACCAATGTAACAAAAAGTTGTTTTTTTGAGAAGAAAAATAAAACAGACAAGCCATTAGCTAGGTTAACGAAGAGAGAGAGAGAGAGAGAGAGAGAGAGAGAGAAATAACAAAAATCAGAAATGAAAAAGGAGACATTACAACTGATACCACAGAAATATGAATAATCATTAGAGATTATTGTAAAAAAAAAACTGTATGTCAATAAATGTGAAAACCTGGAGTAAATGCATAAATTTCTGGACAATACAAATTACCAAGACTGAACCAAAAAGAAATAGAAAACCTGGAGAGACCAATAACAAGCAATGAGATTGAAGCAGTAATCAGCAATATTCCAACAAAGAAAAGCCCAGTATTGGATGGCATTACAGCTGAATTCTCTCAAATATTTAAAGAGGAATTAATACCACTTCTCTTCAAACTATTCCAAAAAATTGAAACTGAAACCATTCTCCTGAACTCATTCTATGAGGCCAGTATCACCCCAATACTAAAACCAGATAAAGATACAACTGAAAGAGAAAATTACAGGCCAATACCCTTGATGAACATAGATCCAAAAATCCTCAATGAAGTATTCGCAGAATACAGCAACACGTCAAAAAAGTACACACTATGATCAAATGGGATTCATCATAGGGATACAAGGATGGTTCAACATATACAAGTCCATAAATGTCATATACCACATCAACAAAGTCAAGGACAAACATCATATGATTATCTCAACAGATTCAGAAAAATCATTTGACAAAATTCAGCATCTCTTCATGATAAAGCTCTCAGCAAATTAGATATAGAAGGAAATCATCTCAACATGATAAAAGCCATTGACAACAAACCAATCACCAATATCATCTTGAATGAGGAAAAGCTGAAAGCTTTCCCCTTAAGAACAGGAATAAGAAAAGGATGCCCACTCTCACCACTCCTATCTAACACAGTATTGGAAGTACTAGCCAGAACAATTAAGCAAGAGAAAGAAATAAAGGGCATACAGATTTGAAAGGACAAAGTCAAATTGTCCCTATTTGCAGACGACATGATCTTTCATACAGAAAAACCTACAGAATTCACCAAAAAAATTCTTTGAGCTGATTAACAATTTTGGCAGTGTTGTAGGATACAAAATCAACACCCCCAAATCAATAACAATAGTCACCAAAAAAAAAAAAAACCAAAAAAAACCCAAAAACCAAAAACAAAACCTACAAATCAATTTAATCAAGGAAGTGAAAGATCTCTACAATGAGAACTACAAAACACTACGGAAAGAAACTAAAGAGGACACACACACACACACAAAATACCATGCTCTTGGATTGGAAGAATTAACATTGTGAAAATGTCCATTCTATCCAAAACAATCTACAGATTCAATACAATCCCCATCAAAATACCAATGACATTCTTCACAGAAGTAGAAAAAGAAATCCAAACATTCAGATGGAACAACAAAATACCCTGAATAGACGAGGCAATCCTGAGCAAAATAAATAAAGATTGAGGCATAACACTACCCAACTTCAAATTATGCTACAAAGCTATTGTAACCAAAATAGCATGGTACTGGCATAAAAACAGACACTCATATCAATAGACAGAACAGAAAACCCAGGAATCAATCCACATACTTACAGCCAACTTATCTTTGAGAAAGGCAAAAAGAAATACATTGGGGAAGAGACTGCCTCTTCAATAAATGGTGCTGGAAAAATTGGACATCCATACACAGGAGAATGAAACTGGACCTGTTACTCTTACCGTATATAAAAATCAACCCAAAATGGATTAAAAACTTAAATATAACACCTGAAACCATAAAATTACTAAAGAAAAACATATGGGAAACAGTCCAGGAAATAGGACTAGGCAAAGACTTTATGAATGAGACCCCTAAATCACAAACAACAAAAGAAAAAAGTAAACAGATGGGATTATGTCAAACTAAAAATCTTCTGAACAGCAAAGGAAACAATCAGCAGAGTGGAAAGACAACCTACAGAATGAGAGAAAATATTTGCAAGCTATACAAAGAATATACAAAGAACTCAAACAACTGTACAGTAAAAAAAACAAATAATCCTATTTTAAAATGGGCAAAGTAGACAAATAGATATTTTTCAAAGGAAGACATACAAATGGCCAACAGGTACATGAAAAAATACTCAGCATCACTAGTCATTAGGGCAATGCAAATCCCAACCACACTGAGATATCATCTCACCTCAGTTATACTGGCCATTTGTATTAAAAAGACCAAGAGTAACAAATGCTAGAGAGGACACAGGGAAAGGATAACTCCTCTACACTGTTGGTGGGACTGTAAATTAGTGCAGCCATTATGGAAAACAGTATGGAGGTTCCTCAAACTACAGATAGAACTACCATATGATCCAGCAATCCTGGATAGATACACAAAGGAATGGAAATATACATGTCAAAGGGATACCTGCACTCCTGCATTCATTGCAGCTCTATTTACAATAGCCAAAATATAGAACCAACCTAAGTGTTCATCAATGGATGACTGGATAAGGAAATTGTGGTATATATATATATACACAATGGAATACTACTCACCCATAAAAAAGAATGAAATTCTGCCATTTGTAGCAACATGGATGAATCTGAAGAAAATTATAAGTGAAATAAGCCAGACCAAAAAAGAGAAATATTGCATGTTCTCAGTCATAACTGGGTGCTAAGAAAGAAGGAGAGAAAGATAAAAAGAAAGACAAGGAAGGAAGGAAGAAAGGAAGGAAGGAAGGAAGGAAGGGAGGGAGGGAGGGAGGGAGGGAGGGAGGGAGGGAGGAAGAAGGAAAGAACCACAACAATACATTGAACTTCCAAAAGGTGAGAACAAACCTAATAACACTAGAGATTGGGAGAGGGAGGGGGTTTGAGGAGTGATAGGTTATGTAAAGGGCATAAAGAAAAATTGTGATTTATAATAATGAATATGCTAATAATAAAAAATGAAAATTAAAAAAAGAGAAAAATAGACTCACAAACATGTTCTTGAGCAATATAAAATTAATTAAATATTTCATAGAAGAAATGGAGACAAGCTTACCAATTTCAAGTCATACAGCTATCATTTTAGTAAAACCCTTATTAGACAGAGCAGCAAGGTGTGATTATGTAGGAGTGCACTGCACAAGGCTCACTGCTAAGAAGGTGAATAGGGTCAAAATCTAGGCTATGTTCCACTAGTCCTGGTAAGAGGCTACATCAGTCTATACCAGGAAAAGAGTCTTTTTGTGCCATATCCTCTGAGAGGGCAGCCTTCTTGAATATCATCCTCTTGAAGGGGTGAGTTTTTGTAATTCACACAAGAGTGCCATATATGCTAAGAGGCAGCCCTGATTAGACATTTCAGTTTACCCCAAATCCTATTGTTGGCCATGCTACCACTTAGAGATCTCCTTCCTCCTTCCATCCCCCATCCCTTTTCCATTCAGCATTTAGTCTTGGTCCATTGTTCTCCTAGCACTAGTAGTTGTTGAGGGATCTAGCTATCACAAGAAAGTGCAGCCAAAAGCTGGGAGGGACAGGAAAAACAATGTTTTCTTTGCTGGAATCTCCTGCCTTTGCTTTCTATCAGCTGCTGCCAACAGGAAGCCAGAAAGCAAAAGAACCCTGGAGAAGCAACCCTGGTGGTACCATAGGTTTCAGCCTTCTGGTGACCAGAGCAGGGTAGAGAAGGGTGGACAACACATTAAAGTAGAGGAAGAATTAGCAAAATCACTTTCAATTTGTGCTCTGCAGTCTGAATACATCAGCAATCTTCTTCAAGATTAGTCATTTTCAGGTGTGAAATAATGGATTTCACAAAATCTTTTTTCTGTAACTCAAGATTTCAAAATTATTAATTCAAAGTACATAATTTGCCTTTGTTCATTTTATTTACATTTACTAAATTTATACTAAATACCGGTTTTAATTGATTTGGTTTGATTCCCAAATCTCTAAAAATTTGAATATTTAAATACACATACTGTATCTGATTTAAGAAACTAGAAAAGTAAACTTTATATGTTAAATGTCTTCCAATATATAAGGAGCTTTGGAGTTTTGGAGCTTTTTTCATAAGCTTTTTTTTTTTTTTTTTTAACACTACATGCTATAGGAGCCTCCAAAGTATATTTTGTTGTTATCAGAAAGAGAAGTGTGTCAAATGTGCCAGCAGATTATTTCCAGATTCAATTCATTTAGCCATTTTTTGGCAGAAGGATCATAGAATGGATGGAAGAAATTCCCTGGGGACACCCAAGGATACTCACTGTGTGTAGACTAGTCAGCTATTCTGAGTAAATGGAAAGGGCTTAAACTCACATACAATGAGGGCAAAGTGACTGTGAAAAAAACTTCAAGAGCCAATTTAGCATAGAGTTCTGCTTTTACTTGGCAACTGAAAATGCTTTTCAACTTCATTGAGATAGGAATTTAAAAAAAGAAAAAAAATTTTTTTAAAAAGAAAAAAAGTAAAAATAAAAAAATAAAATAAAATTTATCTGTTTACAATATTCTAGGGAAATAAAATGTGACTCTAAAATTTATCTCTAATCAAGATATCCTTCAACTATAAAGGCAAAGACATATTCTCAAGTGTACAGAAACTCAGAGGATACATCGCTCATAAGCCCTTCTTGAATAGAAACATAGAACTCAAGAATAAAGAAACTGAGGTAAAAGGAATGATAATGAACATAATCCCTTTAAGTACAAAGTCACAACTAAAAAAGTGTCAGAAATTTTGAATGCAGGATAAAATGTAACTGTTACTATAAGTCTTGACATTATAAACTTAATATTAAGTAATACAAATTTGGGAAACATTGGTGAAAGAAACTAAATGCACAAACCTCCCAATCTTCTACAGACAAAAGGCTGAAGATACTGTGTAAAGTTGCACATGTGGTTCAAAAAATTCATGACTCTAACCTTTCAATATTTTTCTTAACTCTAGAGAAAATTTTTAGAAACTTATTTTTTGTAGTAAAATAACATTTACTTCAAGTTTACCAATTCTTCAGCTTCACTTCAGCTTCTTCTTTCATTATATTTTAAGTGAACATAATAATAAAAAAAAAAGAGATAGGAATTTAAGTATTTTCTTTTTGCTGGCACTCAAACAAGAACGTGTTGTCAGAAAAGGGGAAAAGAAGAGTTTATTAAAAAGTGAAGATATACAATGAAAGAGTTGGGAGTAAGCAGTTCCCAGTCAAAATTATATACAATACGTGAAATGAAATATATTAAAAGAATAAGGCAGAAAGTAGAGTGATGTTGTGAAGACACAAAGTTCAGAGAAAGTTGCTAAAGAAAGGTAAACAAGATTCTGAGAAGTAATTTCAAAAAAGGTGTCCTGTAATCTATTTTTAATTTGGGTTTTTCTATCACAAAATCCTCCATGCTAGTCAAAATAATATATTTACTGAAACTTGTAGTGGATCAGTGACCCAATAACGTGATGTATGTCATTTTTATATAAAGAACAATTGTTTACTAGAACAACATTGTACTCAGTTCTCACCATTAGTTTCGACAGAGATAAAACTGAATTAGCTGAAGTTAGAAGATTACTCTGTACCTCACATAAACACATATGGAAGGATTCAATACACAGGTAAACTGAATGCTGCCAACACACACAACTAACTATATGGCTTCAGACATAACTTTTATAACTCTTATTCTTTTAACTGTTATTTTTGCTTACTGTGATACATGTTCATCCTAAAAAGTAATTAGAAAAAATTTACAGTGGGATCCTGGTCAGATGGGTAAGGGTATGGAAAACATGCTGACAAACCTATACCAAGATTAGCCTAAAAGTGGATAACACTGATGAAGAGAAAGTTCTAACACAGAGGACTGGGCACATACAGAAAGCAGAATGGATAGGAGAATGCTTCTAAGCTCATAATCAATAACAGAAGGAGGTGACAAACAATTGTCTGAGCCATGTTTCAAAGGGACAGAAAAAGACTTGCTGCTAATAACTACCTTTTGCTGTAACACAATCTTTAATTGACTAGTCTCTCCAGGGACCCATTCTGTTGGAAAATTGTCTACAACAAGGGGATAGTAAGGATTTGGAGGTCTCTTTTCATTGAGGTAGAGGGGACACAGTGTGTCTTCCAAAGCAGCACTATGTGTTCAAGGTGAAAGGGCCACTTTCTGTGTCCTAAATTTCCAGTGCATGATTCCTCCTATATGTTTCTCTGCATAAAGCATTTGATCGTTGGAAATTTCAACCACATGTCTCTGCTTTATTCAAAGGAATCCCAGACAGTATACCAAAATCCTCTAAAATTTCTGAGTCATGTCAAAACTTATAAAAATAAATTTATGTTCCATTTAATATATTGAAGACTGAATTTGAGAACAAAATCCCCAACTACTTCTAAGAGTACAAGAAATACCATAGTTATTTACCCCAGAGATTTCTACATTCTTACTTTATGAAATGAGGATGACAATAGAGCAACTTGATCTTTACCTTCATCTCTAAGCTCCTCAAGATTCTAGCATCTTTGTTACATGCCATGGGCACTTTTAATGTTATAGGAAATTACCATCTGAAGCTACGTTTATGTGTTTGGAACACTCATGGCAGGGCATGATTTGGCTCAACTTTTAGCATTTTGAAGACTAGTGGGGTAGATATAAATGGGAAAGAAAACTTATTTAATTGTCAATATTTGGAGAAATCATACAGATAATATGGTGCACCCATTAGAAAAATGTAACAGTATTTTAGTAAAACATTACACACCAAAGAAATTGAAATGACTACAGGTACATGCATTAATATAATCAACTTGAGAAACAATATTGAGAGACATAAATTTCAGAAAAGTGGATACACTGGGTTTACATTTACATAAAGTGAAAAAGAAAATAAAAGACAGCACTAAGTAATATATTATTTATAGATTCAAGACTATTTTATATACTATACCTAGAGCAGGGTCTATAAACAATAATCTTCGGGCCAAATTCATCCCACAAACCTGTTTTTGCAAATAAAGTTGCATGGTTCTTTGTAGAACATAAACACATTCATCATTTTGTATTGTCTATGACAGTTTTAAACTGAATCAAATAGTTATGACAGAGACTACATGGCCTGCAAAGACTAAATAATAATAATATTTATTATATGACCCTAGGTAGGTTTTGTATTCTGTGGAACATGATAAACTTTTTATTCCTATAATTAACATGTTAGAATATTGTCCAATTTGCTTTACTAGACATCAATAATTATAAGCTTCATTGAATAAGGCAAGGTATCATGAGTTCAAGGACAGGAAAATAGATCAAAGGAACATAATACAGAAACTAGATATTTTTCAGGAACCAAACCCAGTACTCCCTTGAGGATTTCTTGTAAGGGTGGTCTTGTGGTAGTGAACTGCCGCAGTTTTTGTTTGTCTGAGAAATATACTATTTGCCCCTCATTTCGGAAGGATAGCCTTGCAGGGTAGAGTATTCTTGGCTGGCAATCTTTGTCTTTTAGTATTTTGAAAATATCATCCCATTCCTTTCTAGCTTTTAGGGTTTGTGATGAAAAGTCTGATGTTAACCTGATTGGGGCTCCCTTATAGGTGATTTGACGCTTCTCTCTTGCAGCTTTTAAGATTCTCTCTTTGTCTCTGAGTTTTGCCAATTTGACTATGACATGTCTTGGAGAAGGCCTTTTTGGGTTGAATACGTTTGGAGATCGTTGAGCTTCCTGGATCTGAAGATCTGTGATTTTTCCTATACCTGGGAAGTTTTCTGCCACTATTTTGTTGAATATGTTTTCAATGGAATCTCCATTTTCCTCCCCTTCTGGAATACCCATGACTCGGATATTTGAGCGCTTGAGGTTGTCTGATATCTCTCTCAGATTTTCTTCCATGTCCTTGATTCTTTTTTCTTTCTTTTTGTCTGCTTGTGTTATTTCAAACAGCCCATCTTCAAGTTCAGAGGTTCTCTCTTCAACTTCGACAAGCCTGCTGGTTAAACTCTCCGTTGTGTTTTTTATTTCGCTGAATAACTTCTTCAGTTCAGCAAGTTCTGCTACATTTTTTTTTCAGGACATTGATTTCCTTGTATATTTCCTCTTTCAGATCCTGTATACTTTTCCTCATTTCATCATGATGTCTAGCTGAGTTTTCTTGTATCTCATTCAGTTTCCTTAGAATTATCACTCGAAATTCCTTGTCAGTTATTTCAAGGGCTTCTTGTTCTATAGGATCTAGAGTATGAGATTTATTAACTTTTGGTGGTGTACTTTCTTGATTTTTTGTATTTCTGGTGTCTTTTTTTTGGTGTTTATTCATTGTGGCAGGGGGTTTCACAGTCCACCGGTTTAAGACTAATGACTAACTAGGATGTTGCTGTGGTTGCCAATTTGGTATGGCTCCCGCCGTGATTGCTCAGTTGGCCTCTAGTGTCTTGTGTGTGTGGTTGCCTCGGGTCTTGGGCTTCTCCGGGGATCCACCTTTCTGGTCAGCTTGTACTCTGCTGGGCTGGTGGATCACGTACCACAGGGTGTGTGATCTCTGTTGAGCTTTCACTTTCTGTACAGGACTTCTCCCCGTTCCGTGTGCTCTGGCCCAGGCTGTTAGATCGTGCAGTGGCGACCCCACCGGGTGTATGGTTTCTGTCGAGTCTCCGCCTCCCTGGCCGCACGTCTCCCCCCTCTGTGCACACTGTGCTGGGTTGGGGCGTGTCTTCTGCACCCCTCGTCTATCAGCTGGGCCTTCAAGACCCTGCTCAGCACCGCCTCGCCCAGGAAGTCTACCAGGTTTCTGCTAGGCACAGACAACCGGTCTCTCTGGGTGCCTTTGTAGCACTGTGTAGATCTTTCTCGGGTCTTGTTCACCTTTGTATCCCCCCGGTATAAACCGAGTCTAGTGCCCGCCTGCAGCCTGCTCTCCGGCAGGTTCAAGCGGACCTGGGAACTCTCCTACCACACTATTCCCAACCAGAAATTCGTTAGGCTTTTTTCCAAACTGGTGGTCGCAGAGATGGTATCTGCCTCCCAGTAACAGGAAGTTTACCGGGGCCGGAGTCCAGGGTGTGGTGGAGTGACAGTCGGCCCGCCCGTACTTCCTAGCCCTCCCAAAACTGGTCGGGACGCCCCACACCCCCAGCCCTGCCAGAGAACCGTGGAGGGAGTGGGAGAGGAGGTCGGCCCGCAGGGTCCGGAAAGCCCCGCGCCAGGCCAAGCAAATGGGCTCAGTGATGGCCGAGCAGGGCGGAGCTGCCCGCACCTGGGAAAATGGAGGCAGCACCGGGGCAGTGAGTGGCCTGGTGGTGCAGGCGGGGAGCCGCGTGGGCATCCACCCCCCGAACAGAGCTGTGCCAGGGATCACTCACAGTGCTGTGCCAGGTCGGGCGCTCGCTCTGTCTCTGGTTTGTTGCCTTCCGTGTTCTCGGCGCTGCTGCCTCGGGCTGTTCAGTCACGGCGCCGCTCGGGCGCTCCCAGGAGTCTTCTTTAATGCTGGCCTGAAACCTCGAATCCTGGATAGGGCAGCTGGCCGCCTTCAGTGCGGCCCCAGCCTCCGTGATCCTGGCTGAAAGCTTCTGCACAGCAAAAGAAACAATTAAAAGAGTTAAAAGACAACCAACAGAGTGGGAGAAAATATTTGCAAAATATACATCTGACAAAGGATTAATATCCAGAATATATAAGGAACTCAAACAACTTTACAAGAAGAAAACAAGCAACCCAATTAAAAAATGGGCAAAAGAGCTAAGTAGGCATTTCTCTAAGGAAGATATCCAAATGGCCAACAGACATATGAAAAAATGCTCAACATCACTCAGCATCCGGGAAATGCAAATCAAAACCACATTGAGATACCATCTAACCCCAGTTAGGATGGCTAAAATCCAAAAGACTATGAACGATAAATGCTGGAGAGGCTGCGGAGAAAAAGGAACTCTCATACATTGTTGGTGGGACTGCAAAATGGTGCAGCCTCTATGGAAAATGGTATGGAGGTTCCTTAAACAATTGCAAATAGATCTACCATACGACCCAGCCATCCCACTGTTGGGAATATACCCAGAGGAATGGAAATCATCAAGTCGAAGGTATACCTGTTCCCCAATGTTCATCGCAGCACTCTTTACAATAGCCAAGAGTTGGAACCAGCCCAAATGCCCATCATCAGATGAGTGGATACGGAAAATGTGGTACATCTACACAATGGAATACTACTCAGCTATAAAAACGAATGAAATACTGCCATTTGCAACAACATGGATGGACCTCGAGAGAATTATATTAAGTGAAACAAGTCAGGCACAGAAAGAGAAATACCACATGTTCTCACTTATTGGTGGGAGCTAAAAATTAATATATAAATTCACACACACACATACACACATACACACACAAACCGGGGGGGGGGGGAAGAAGATATAACAACCACAATTATTTGAAGTTGATACAACAAGCAAACAGAAAGGACATTGTTGGGGGGGAGGGGGGAGGGAGAAGGGAGGGAGGTTTTGGTGATGGGGAGCATTAATCAGCTACAATGTATATCGACAAAATAAAATTTAAAAAAAATAAAAAATAAAAAAATAAAAATAAAAATTTAACAGACATTAAATTTAAAAAAAAAAAAAAAAAGAAACTAGAAATACACCACACTTATAAGACAAATTTATTTATTACTTAGCTAATATTACAGATCAACAGAAAAACAATGGGCTTTTTAATGATGGTAAGATAATTTTTATATGGAAAAATGCATATGGACACCTATACCATGTTAGATACAAAAATTTATTCTATATTGATTGAGTTCATAAATGTTAAAAAAGTTGTAAAACATTTAGAAGAGAATACATGAAAATATTTTAGGATACAGAAGTATTCCTTAAGCAAGAAGCAAAATTTATGAATCATAAAGGACAAAATTAATACATGTGAATAAGTTAAAATCAAAAGCATCATTTCAACAAAATACATTAGAGAATGAAAATGGTAAATCACAAACAGGAAGAAATCATTTGCCTCGCTATGAATATACAACTTTTAGAGGAGAACACCTCCTCATCAAAAAGAAAACCAATCAAAGCAAAATAATAGCAAAAAAACTTAAAAAGCACTTTATAGAAAATATAATAAAAGTTCGTGAACATAAAATGTATAAATACAGATTACAATTACAACTAAATGACATTTGATACTTTCTCACTCTTCTACATCCACCCTTAATTTCATTAGACAGCTTAATTTTCACATTCTGTGTAATGACTAATTGCTGTTGGTCAATTGTTCTTCTGCATGAAACAATTGCCTGATCAATTCTTTATACCTTGTAGATACCATAAGTAATGGATTTATATTATGTGCTACGTCTTGTTTGTGAGTGTCACTCCCAGCTATGCTGAAACAAAAATTAAAAGTCCCACAGATCTCCATGGAGAAATTAAAATCTTACTAGAGCATCCTATGTTGAGGACCATTGGTTACTTGTTCTACAATGGGTTGTGGAAGGGGGGAAAAAAGGACATTTCAAATGGAGTGTACATGTGTGCATGCACACAGTTTTCTTTTTTTGAATGTTTATTCAGTAGAACAAATAGCAATGTAAACTCCTTCTTTGTGCAGCAAGCTGTGTCCTAACTGTATTAAAGTCCATGGTCTATAGGAGAATGAAGTGGTGTCCAGATGCACTGATTTTTCTCACTGTAGGAAGTCATGATTCCAGCAGAGCTGCTTTAGAGCTTTATGCTGGGTTTTTTCAGTAGAACAGGACATACCTATTAGAAAACAGATGATGGGAACAAGATCTGAGAAACAATGGACACAGGAACCTGTGAATCACACAAGGACTAACAATGGAGTGACTCAATTACTGGAAAAGAGGTATAGAGAAAAAAGACAATTGTGTGAAGGGAGGGCATAGTAAGGACAGAGAAGAAGAGGGAAAAAATAGGCACAGGCAGTCCCCACAAAATCTGAAACCGAGAAACACAAATTCAAAGAAGAAAATAATCTTTTTCATTATAGATTTCTAAGATGTATCTGTTTTTAATCACATAAGGCTGAAAACCTGTTTCCTTAGAATTTTAATACCAAAAACAATAGGGATTTCATTTTTTTCCTGCTTCTCCTTGAATTGAATTTTTAAAGTTTTCTTAAAGCAGCATAAGCTATGTATAATTCTTCAATGTTGATACTGAAATTCTATGCTGATACTTCTGGAAGGTATCTTCTCAATTATCCAACAGTTCATTGCAGCCCCTTGTTCTTTACTCTCCCTAAAATCAATTTTAGTGTTATACTTAACTTTTTCACTAACCTATATCCCAAATAAAGATACCATTTAACAAGACATACTTCCAATGATGGAGCAATGAACTGAATGCTTTGATCTTTTTTGGCAGATATATATTTGTGAATAGAGAGATTTTCTGCTAAGCATTGTATATTCTCAAAAATGTTGTGGGTTTTTTGTTTATTGGTTTGTTTTGGTTTGCTTGTTTGTTTTAAAATGACCTCCCTTTCCTCCTCCTTTAGTGTTTGAAGAATTGTGTATTGTTTCAAGTAGTGTTCTTGGCTGAACCCTAATTGAAGCCAATTGAAGCAGAAAACAATGGGTCAAAATGATATTTAAAGGCTCACACACTGGACGGGCAGCCTAGATAACCAAGCTTGCATAATGGGTAGGAACCAAAGAGGCTAATCAGCGGAGAGCTTATTCAGTGTTTGCTCAAGAATATTCTATATAGCACAGCATTGATGACAACTCACATCAGACATGCAGTGCTGCCACTACTGAACCATTACCACTGCTGGCATCTCTATGGACAAAGTATCATATGACTTTGGGTCTTTAGATTATTCTTCTCAAAACTCAAAGTCCCAAATAGTAGCATAATAGCTTGAATTATGTGTCTGTATCCTATCTCCCAGGAGTTATCTTTATAAAATCTAGTGTAGGGCTTCCAGTAAGGGAAATTCTGCCTCTGACCACATCTCACACAATGAGGGATGCTCTTAAATTCAGAATGGTGTTCAGATGTGAAGCTGAAAAAGTAACAACTGCCCACACATACCAGTATTAAAGTCACTTTTAATATATATCACTGAGTTTTCTATAGTTTATCCTACTTTATTTGTATGCCTAAGCCCCCTTCACCAGTGTTCAAACAATGAATTTCCAAATTTATTACATATAAAAGAAACCACCTACATCTTTGCAGTCAATAATCTCACCACTCTTCTTCAAATCCCTTTTGAATATAAAGTCTTTCTGTTTCAGTATTATTTATGCCATACTTCAATATGAAAGTTACTCATGTTATGACTCAGTGTGGAACATCAGTACGTAAAAGTTATGAAGTGACTGCATATATTTTTTAAAAATCACATTGAGATTTTGTACTCCTAAAAAATAAAAAAACAGTGTATGTCCTTTTTTTCAGAACTGTGCCTTGTTAGAAAGAAAGTATCTTTAAGAGAAGACCTGGAATTTTTGGTAGTATATTCTATTCAGAAAACCTATGCTCTGGAAACAGATAGATCCTGAGTATTAAGGGATAAAAAATATAGTTAAGTTCGGGTTGTCGTGTACCCTATGTTTTTAATTACTTCTTTAGATTATCAATTTATATTTAAGGGAAAATGATTTTTTTTTTAATCTATTGCTAAACCTATGACAGGGACATGATATTCCGATGAGTAAATATGAATTTAGAATTTCAATTAAATTTGGGTTATTTTATTATTATTATTTGATTGAGATTTTAATTTTTCCTTTTTATACCTAAGGTGTCTCTTTGAAGTTAAGAGAGAAACATTTAGCTAATTAATTGCCATTTAATAACATTTTGTAAAATTGAAAATGGTACTAAGACATGATCTCCTCGAACAAGAATTTCCTTTGATAATAGGTTGATTAAAAGGAATACACACTCAGGGTGAAAACAAATTTAAAAATTATAAAACTATACATAATTAAATGTATGTTTCTAATGAAAATCCCAGCATGCTATTTTGTGGACATTGACAAAGTAACTGTAGAGTGTTCATGGAAAGGCAGAAGACCCAGAGTTGCCAGCATAATATTGAAATGGTGCAGGGAGGAGAAGCGTCAACCTTTTATCTTTGGAGATAAGTGGAGTCTATAAGATTAAAGGAAAAGAATTGTGCATAAGAACTGAACTCAGTTGATAAAATTGTTTGCCAGGAGGATACAGGTTAATAACACTGATACCTCTATCCATGTATACTGGAGTTGATGGGGGTTGGTAGGAGCAAGATGGGAAGTTACAGATAAGCAAGGGAAAGAAATGAGAGAGATCCATGTTGTAATGAATGAAATTTGGAGCATTCATGTTTAGCTTAATGTAGGTACAGACGTGTACATATAGAAATATTTACAGGTATGAGAGGCCCCAGAAGCAAAACTGCCACAGAAGTAAGGAGCACTAACTCAGATATTGGTTTCTAACACAATTCTCCAGTAAAAAGAACCAGTGATCCCTGGAGAAATAACTGATTCTAGAACTGGGGTCAAAAATATGCAAAATGAGCCTGCAGCCTCTTGTAGAGACAGAAAGTAAGTGTTGACAAACCAACAAAAAGATGTGGGGATGCAATGAACTGAAAATTTGTTTCCTCCAAAATTCAAATGTTGAAATTCTAACTGCCAATGTGATGATATTAGGTGGGACATTTGGGAGGTAATTATCTCATGAAGGTGGAGCTCTCATGAATGGGATTAGTACCCTTACAAAAGGAACCTTAGGGAGCTGACTCGCCCTCTTTCTTCTACCATGTGAGCACACAGCAAGAAGGCAGTAACCTGCCACCGGGAAGAGGACCCTCACTAGGACCTGACCATGCTGGCACACTGATCTTGGACTTCTAGCCTTCATAACCGTGAAAAATAAATTTCTGCCACTTATAAGCCACCCAGTCTACAATTCTTTGTTATATCTGAGCTGAATAAGATATGAAGTGTGTTAAAAGTGCACGGAAGCCAACCAAAACAGCTCCCAATGGCCAAAGCTGAAACAATTTGAGAGGCAAAAAATACAGTATTAAATTATAACCCACAGTATAAAGTAACTATCTTTTATAAAGTAAAAATAAATGAGTCTATACAGATATAAATAGGTGACTGAACAAATAAATAATGGGGGACATTGACAAATATCTTATGCATAAGAATTCCAAATAATTTATGTATATATTCCACCGTCAAAGGCTTGGAATACCACTCTCCATTCCTTATGTGTAAGCTGAACATACTTACAAAGACTTAACTTACTTCCAAAATCCTCAATATGAAAAGGGACAGGAGTAGTGGTGAGGAAAGTAAATTTACAGCAGAGAAACAAGACAAATACTACCTCAGCCAAGTTATCAAGGTTAATGTAAACAGTGATAGTTGTGTTGATAATAGTACCCTTGATGGGACGTGATGGCATTGGAAACAAACGTCTGTGGTCTCCCTTCCCAAATCCAAAGTTCCAGTCTAATCACGAGAAAATTAGCAGATTAGTAGAAATGGAGGGGAGTCCTAGAATATACCTGACCACTACTCCTCAAAACTTAACAGGTTGAGGAAAGTCTGAGAAACTGCCATAGCTAAGAGGAGCCTAAGGAGACGTGACAGCTAAATGTATTGTGTTATGCTGAATAGGATCTTGAAACAAAAAAGAACATTAGAGAAAAACTGAAGAAATATGAATCCAGAATGGACTTTAGTTAATCATACTCTATCAATATTGGTTCATTAATTGTGAAAAATGTACTGTACTAACGTGAGATGGTAATAATAGAGAAAACTGATTGTGAGGTATACAGGAATTCTCTGTACTATCTTTGCAGTTCTTCTGTAAATTTAAAATTTTTCAAATAAAAGGTGTTTTTGAAAAAAAAGGTATACTTTTGTTCTGTGCAGATCCTAATCCTGCAATCTTCTTCTCTGAGGTAAGCATCAGACCCAGTTTCTTTGTCACCTTTCATAAACAGTTTTCTTAGTCCATTTCTGTTGCTTATAACAAAATACCTGGAACTTGGTGATTTTTAAGAAAACAAAATTTATCGCTTACAGTTTTGGAGGCTGAGAAATCTACAGCCCAGGGAACACATCTGGTGAGGTGACTCGAAAGCAATGCGTAGTGTCACATGGTGAGAATGGTGGAGCAGAGGGAGACAGCCTCTCCGTATGCTCTCCTTTTAAGGCACTTCGAACCATGCCCCTGACCAGTGGGAATTAAGCTAATAATATAGGGACTTTGGGGGACACAATTCAATCAATCCACAGCAACAGTCTACATATTTATGGCAATATATATAATCTGTGTATGGTAATATATATGTATATATGTGAGTGGATATGTGTAGAGAGAAAGATGGATGGATAGATAGATGGTATGTGGTTAATTATATTTATGTTTGTAATACTTTATATTTTATATATTTAAAGGCATTTATATTTGTAAACATATTTTACATATTTGTAAATATATTTTTCAGTCATAAATTTCAGCACGCTATATAAACACTTTTCTGGACATTTATTTAGCATTAATATTTCTCAGAAATAATTTCATGTTGGTGCATATAGATTCACTTTACTCATGTTCCAACAGCCAGCAGCATAGCATTGAATGAATCTTTAACTGATTTGATTAATCACTTATTAGAAGTAATGCACATTGTTTTTGCATATACATGTGACTGTATTTATTCTGCAAGTGGAATTTCTGTATCAATGTGTATGTGCATATAAGCTGTTTGACAGACAAGGGTTGCACTACTTTACCCTCCATCAGCTATTTATGAAAGTACCTATTGTCCTTCACAACAATAATATCATTTATTATCAAAATATTTTATACAAAATATATTCCATTGTTTTAATATGGTTTTTAAAGTATGATCAAGGTTGCACATCAATTTGCTATTTAAAATCCCTTTGCATCTTAAATCAGTGGTGGTAAATGTGAACTTATTCATCAATAGTCTTAGACAAATTGGTAGCCATTTAAAAAAAGGCAAAATTGGATTCATATATCATATCAAACCATACGATAAACCACAAAATTGTCAATAATTGAAATGTTTGAAAAAATGAAGCCTTCAAGTAGTTGGAGAAAATAGGGAATTATTTTAAGGCTTTGGAACTGGAAGCCCTTTGGAATGATGCCTCAGGAGCTACTAAAAAAATGTCCAGAAGACATAGAAGAAAAGTTTGGATCTTTAACTACATAGAAATTAAAATTATCTGCATATCCAAGGAAGAAACAAAAGCAAAAGCAAATAAAACAGATACAAAACACAGTCATATGTGCACACAGACAAAAGAAAGCAAAATGATATTGAAAACTATGAAAAGATGTTCGATATCACTCATATTCAGAGAAACTACACCAAGAAATATATATCATCTATTCAGACTGTCAAAAAGCTAAATGTTTGGTAACACACTCTGTTTACAGGGCTTTGAGAAAAGAGGTACTTTCACACATTGCTGGCAGGAGTGTAAAATATTTCAACCTTTAATGAAGGAAAATTTGATTGTATCTTTCAAAACTGCAATTACATTTACTCTTTGACTCAGAAATCTTACTCTGGGAAATATATCTTACAGATATGCCGATAAACATAGAAAGTGACCTATTGTACATCATTCTTCATACTCTTTCTCTTTATAATAGCAAAATGTTGAACACAAGCCAAAGGCCCATCTCTGTGGGAGTTGTTAAACCATAGCATATACATACAGTAAATATATACAGCTTTTAAAGAATGAGAATATTCTCTATGTACAAAAAAGAGAAGCTCCACATTATATTTTTACATCAGAAAAAGTATGGAACAAGAGAGTGGGTATTATATGCTATGTTCTGTGTAAGGAGAGAGGAAATAAAACTGTATGTTTTCATTTTCTTAGGTCTACACGAATAAACACTGAACAGACACATTTAATAACCAGTAAAAGTTGTTTCCTCCAGGGGATGGAGTCTGGTGTGGACATGGGCACAGAAGTAGGAAGGACATTTTAATGCTTATCATCTTGTTTCATTTTGATTTTGATCTCTTTGAATATATGAGTATTCACCTATTGAAAAAAATAACTTACTTAAATAATAAAATCTGCAAACAGCCTCCTGATCGCTTTTGTCCATTATTATCTTGAACTCTATGTTTCTTTCTTATTGAATATATGAATTCTTTACAAAATATAAAGGTTAATCCTTTGTAATATATTTCATAAATATATTTTTTGCATTTGATTTTTTTACGGGGTCTTGTTTTTGGTGTTCCTCTTGAGAAAATGCCTAGTTAGTAATCAAATTTATCTATCTTTCTTTTATAGTTTTTGTGTTTTGCACATTACTTAAGATGATCTTTGCTGCTCCACTACTTTTAAAGAAAAATTCACATGTTATTTTTGTCTAGTTATTCTACAGTTTCTTTATATTTAATATGTCTTTGATCTATCTATAAATTTATTTGGGTGTTTAAAAAGAGTCCTTAGTTTGTTCTATCTTGAACAGTTCTATCCAGTTATTGTAATACTTATTAAGTGATGTACTTTTCTTCCACTTACAATTTAGGTAGTTATCACTGTGTTCTGTCTTCAATAACACTTTCATCACACCCTCAATCCTTTCTGTAAAGAACACTCTATTATCTTTCTTATAAACACTCTATTATCTTTCTTATAAACTTATTCCTGATTATTTGAAGTATTTTCTGATCTTATAATCTTCTATTATATTCTTCTTCATTATATTTTCTCTAAGTTTTTGTTTATATAAAATCTATCAGTTTTTATTCATTAGTCATTTAATCAGCCACTTACTGAATTTTCTTACATTCTTCATGCCTTTCTAGTTAATTTCTTGGAAATTAGAAGTATAAAAGCATATCAGCCCCTAAATTAATTAATTTGCTGAATAAACTTAGAGTAATAATGTGTTCTTTAATTAGTTTGAACTTGTCTAAATGAAATAAATTCTTGGAAATCCACACACAATACAGACATATTAAAGTTGTCCTTGTTCTCTCTAGGTTCTTATTGTAATAATTTGTTTTGTTCCCCAGTACCTAGCACTAGTGAAAATTGAAAAAGAGAAACAAGAACGTAAACACCACAGACTATTATTCTTTTCTGGTTTCTCTGAAGTCTATTTCGTACAGGTAGAAATTGGAATTATTTTTCATAATCAGCTGCAAAGATAATTTTCAACTTTGTGCCGAAGGAGGCTCAAGGTGCAGAAGAGACTGCATTGCCTCTGGAAGAACAGTATAAATAATGATCGAGGTCATTAAATCAGCAATACAAACACATTGCTCAGTAATGGATAGCATTATTTTCATCTCAGAATATTACATCCATAATTCTCAGCTAGTATTTTTGCTCTAGGATAATCAATATTCAATACAATGTAATAATGTTAGCTAAGGCTGCAGACAGTTTTCACAAATGGTCTGCAAAAGTCTAAAGGACAAATTGTCCGCTTACCACTTGCATTAGTTAACTTCAATTTAATATGTTTTCTTCAGTTGCTCCTTGTTTCTTAGCAAAATTAATAGTCATTGGAGCTCAGTTGCTTTACAATTTAGTTAGTTATCACTGTGTTCTTTCTTAATATTTCTTTTAAAACTATGTTAAATTCTTTTTACTACCTTTTCAGTTTTTCAAAACTGAAAATGGGACAAGTATCGGGTTCAGTTGTTTATATATCAACATTTACAGATATGAACCCTATATTTAAAAGATTATGTGATATCTTTGATGTATCTGTAACAATAAAAACAACTTCATTATCATATTTCTAAGATCTTTATTGGGAAAACCTTACTTGAGAGGAAATTCACATCCCCGTGTCTTGAGTGTGTCCATGGCAGACCTAGTTTCTTTTGGTGGACCCGTTCTATCCTAGCAGCTGAGAACATATCTTCATGTGCTCCTATATTACATAGTTGGGAACTTTCTATCAGTTCCTTCCTTTGGGTGTGGGTGAATTTAATTTAGAGGACAATTCACTACCATAAATGTAAGTGAAGACAATTAGGGAGTGCAGTGATTCTGGGCAGTTGTAAAAGTAACTCATAAGCATGTATATTAAGTTGTCAATAAAGGATTAATTCTCTTAAATAAATTATCTTAAATTGTGAGGATTTATTTATAAATGTAAAAGTATGTGTTTCAATATTTAAGTTATTAATCTTGCTCATGATATGAAACATCAGATATCTAGAGAATATTTCCAGGCAATTGTCAGAAAATAATGGTTTTGAGGATTTTTATACTCAGGACTATTTCAAATTCGTGCAACTTTGTTAGTTTAAATTATGAAGTACTTTAGTCATTCTAAGAAGATACAAATGCAAAACAAATTTAAAAGAGTAAAATTTGAATGAGAACTCTCTGTTGCAATAAAAAATAAACTTCCAAGTTTGATAATATATTACACAATTTCCTTTATTAATTTAAATAATGCCTAATAGTGAAATTAATAGTGAAATTTTGCTAGATTTGAGTTTTAGTTATTAAGGATAGATTTTGTATCTTAACATTTTTAAGAATGAGCAATGAAATTACTTTCTAAAAAATATGATTTACAGCATATAATTTATTCTTTTACGATATATAATTTATTAGAAGCTTTTTCAGATTCAATCTTTTGAAACACATTTAAAATGCTATTTTATATGTCTGGTAATTTTTTCTCTTAATCCTTATTGGGACATATTCCCTCATACTAACTTCTGAGAATGCAGTATTTCCTTTTTTAACATATTCCTTCTATAGAAAAATGTACAAAATATATGCAGTATTTTTTTCTAAAAAATTGTATAAGTCATTTGAAACTGTAGCATTTCAAAATAAGATTGAAAAACACTTGAGAGATATCACTACTAGAATATAGCAATTTGCATTTAGTTGGCTGCCAAATTAAAGAAAGCCTGTTCTTAGAGTCTTAACAAGTCTCTTCTTGGTTAAATGAAATCATAGCTCCTTGTGATTTCTACTTATTGCTTTTATTATTGACTTCCAGGAAAATAAAATTTTTCTGCATTTATTCTACACCATTTCTTAAGCTATTAGAGAAAAATATTCTGTTTCTAGCATGATTTTCAGGTCCACACCCAATAACTAATTCCCATCCTTTTCATGTGCATTAATTTTAGATTCTTGATGATTTAAAATTTTAGAATTTTTAAAAGACTTAATATTAAATAATTAACAGTTTTGAGGATTTATGAAGAGCTAAGTTTTGGGCCAGCCAGGTGATTTTTTTTTTTTTTACATTATTTTATTTAATAATACAGGAACTGTGTAGTATAATAAATAATTCCCAAGTCTCAGTGATTTGATACACTAAAAGTTTTTGTTTGTTCATGCCACAGTTTATTGAGGTCAGCAGAGGTGGGAGATGGATAATTACATGTGAAAGACTTTTATGGGTAAGGGCTAGAGATAATAATGCAACTTCCATTTAGATTCCATTGACTGGAGCTCAGTAATATGGACCCAATCAAACTGCAAGGGGACTGGAAAAGGTGGTTGGGCTGTGTATCCAGGAATAAAATGAGATCGATTTGCTGAACATATGGCATTATTACCACCACAGTCCACTCTTTGCATCAACAGATGTTTGTCCTTATTCTTCCAAATGAAGAAGACACTTCTTTCCCCATGAGTCAATGGTCCAGTTAATACCTCCAGTTCTAAGACAAGATCCTCTGGTTACTGCACAGTCCTCTATGTAGCCTGGGTGTGGCTCTTTGTTTCTAATAGTCTATAAGCTAAAACGACGAAGCAGAAACAGCAATTGTCCCCCTTTGCAAAGGAAAAGAATGAGTCCCATGCCAATCGCTGACACAGCAATTCTAAAATTCCTCTGGATAAACACTAAAAATCTGCTACTCTGGGGATGGAACAGTTCCTTGAATAGGCCGAGATTCTGTATTCTGTGCAGTTTTCTTCATCCGTTTTCCTGCAGGAATGTGCTATGGAAAGTTTCCATCGTATTTTGGTGGCAAAGAAGCTGTTTTGCAGCCTTCTCTCTGACCTAAGGTTGTTTTAAGGCTCAGCTAACAATATCAGGCAACTTAAAATCAGGCTTTAATCCTCTGTGTACCAATACAAATCCCTTCAAAAATTAGTAAGCTTCTGATTCACTTGCTTTCAGACAGTGCCCTGTATCAGTGACTGCCAACCAAGTGTTACTTTCATAGATTTGGTTCTGTAGTCTTTTCTCCATACCGACCAGGACACATTCTTTATCTGATCTTTACCACAAGATTGAGTCACTTTTTTCAAAGAAGAAGTCATACTAGGTCTTGGTCACTGAGAGTCTATTAGAACTTCATCTCTTACTATTTAGGTCCAGACAAAGTTGTCTTAAGTCTTCAAGATTACAAGTTTCTGAACACTCCTTAGTTTCTTTCATTTCTACTTCCTATCTGCCTAACCCTTTTTTCCCACTCATCTTTGTCTTGTAATTATTAGCTAAATGCAGCCAATAGAAACCAATGTAGAGAATTAGAAACATATTTTTCCCTAGAGTTACAAGCTCAGGAAGCATAATGGTATCTTCTTATTTTCACAGATGATGGTTTTAGCAAAGATGTTAACATTATATTGCATTAACAAACTGTTCACTTTAATAATTTTTAAAAAGGTTAACATTATAAAGTGATTCTTATTGAGGTACATTTTCATAAACATGAAATTTTAATTATAAAAATATTTACCATTGAATTTACAGTTAGCAATTGGTCTAAATGTGAGTGCAGTCTTGAACCATCAATAATGTTTCTGTGACAAGCTCCTGATCTGAATATCAATTAACATGTTTTTAGAGGTTATAAAAGCAGAGGATAGTATTTTAGAAGAAACTATAGTGGGTAAGGAAAAATAGATATTTAAATAGTGGTGAATTAATATGTCAAGAGTAGGATGTTTATCTCTGACTAAAAACTAAAGGAAAAGGCATTATTATCCACTGAGTGTACATTACAGTTAACATGCATAATAAGATTTTTATAAGAACAAAAAGGAAATTCTGCATATGGCCTTCAACCTTGTTAAGAATTTACATAAACACATTAAAATCATCCACAGTAATGCCAATTAAAAATTGAAATCATGCAAAACTTATCACCTTTGGACTTGCCTTTCAGATTGCTACAGTAGAATAGAAGACTTACTTCCAGAAATATGAATATTGAGTGGCAACAATTGATTTCCTTCCTGATTTAATATATCAGGTATCTTTCAGAATAAACACACATGCACACACACACACTCCTCAAAAAAGGAGAAAAATTGAATGCTGTGATTTTTTCCACTTTCCCCAATATATAAAATAATGAAACTCCAACAACTTGCATTTTGGTAGCATCATATGTGCCATATGCGATGGTATCTAATTTATACATATTATCTCTCTTAATGACAATAATTCCATGTGGGATGGGCTTTTCAAAAAGGTGAAACTAGGATTTAAAGAGGTTAAATAACTCGCCCAGTCAAAAAACTGATAGCTAATGATCCAGGAATTCACATGTGGTCAATTCCAAAGTTCATACTCTTAACAACTATGATAAACTGACCTAAAAATAATTAATGAAAAAGTCTGTAATATTTAAATATTACTCCTATAGCCAAAACTTCTTAAGGTTTAAGGACCTCTTCTTCCAGTTAATAGTGAATACATCCTTGTTTACCTGTGACGAGGATGTTACTAGACTTTCCTCATCTCCTTTAGAAGACTACATGATAAATCTACTAAGAAATGATCTTTCTGAGACTATTATGATATCCATCTAATATGCCCTAGTCCTTCCACAAAGACACAAATGGGTAATTACATTAACAATAATATTTTGTACTTAAATGAGTTTTATGTTTCTCAAAGTATACATAAGGCTTTAGCCTTATGTATACTCTAATTTTAGCTTTCTTTTAGGCCTATGGGGAAAGTAAGACAAGTATTATTACATCCTTTTGTAGAGGATTAGACACAGCATACACAAACATTCTTCTGTTAAACCTTCAAAGAAAAGACAATTACAACTAAAACAGAGAGAGCCAGGATGTGTGTACAGAGTGAAGGGGGGAAGGTAGGGCTTTGTGCTGGAAATGTGTAATGTTTCCTGCAATGTTTCAATTTCTTCCTATGCTGGAAAAATCCCTTGTCTTATGCATCCTGCATATTTTCAACTCAAGCAGCAGCCGGAAGCCACTTTTCCAACCTCCATTTGCACCCAGGGTGTGCTGGTGTGATCAGACTCAACTATGTGAGACTTTAATTCAGACAACATGGGCAATGTGGGGAAGCAGAAACTTAGAATCCATTTGAGAAAGATGGTGGCATCCAGCTTTCAAAGCAGAGGGATGGAGATTCTGCCACTTAGGACAGCAACAGCTGCGATGGCCTTGGTGTTTGTGTCGACAGTGGCTGAAAGAGGCAAAGCAAGTGTAGCTTGAACATTATTCCTGGGTGTGTGATCTTTGGCCTGGCCATCTGGCTTTCCTAATCAATAAGCTCTCTAATACTCTTAAATACTTTTTTCAAATACTACTTTAAGAAGTTTCTACTACTTGTATCTGAGATCACTGACTGACACAGGACAAGGCAATGAAGGCCTACTAAGTCTATAAGTGCTACTGTATAGTATACCTTGAATAATAGTCATAATAATAATTGGGAGATTTTATCTTGTTAAAAAAAAGCAAACATTCCTATTTTGAATAGTAAAATTTAACTTCCTAGATATATGCACCCAACAAGTCCTGGAATCATTCATAATAAGACATAATTTCACGTGGCGCTAATTAACTTGTGGGGATAATTAAATTCAACAACTTAATCCACAACTGTGTATTTAAAACTATTATGTTGGACATTTGGGCTATAACAATAAATTAGCATAGTCTCTCTTCCCAAAGAATCTATATTCCAGGGAGACCGTGTTTTTAATACAATGGGTTTCAACAATTTCTCATAGGATTCTTAAATTAGATATTAATGTAAGTAACATCAATAGTTCACATATTTTAAATTAATGAAATGTTTTAACCTTCTGATAAATAGTACGGACAGAATTTTTAAACATTTATGTACATGAATATAAACTTATTTAATTAATGAATCTGGCCTTACATGTATTTAAAGGGAAAATATTTACCAAATGATAGCATAAGTATAGGATGCTAATGTATTCTTTACAGGTTAATAAAGAAAAACTTAGCTGTGCTTTATATTAACCTCTTTGTCTATATAATCTTATTCTTCCAACATGTGTCTTAAGACTCATGTATTAAAAATAATGAGGGTTAAAATAGGATCAGGAGGAAAATTTATTTAAATGAAAATATACTAAGGTAAGCATAGCTAGTCTAATGTAATAAATTACATATTATTGATCAATATTACAAATTCTATTGTTTATAAGTAATTTATATTTTCTATCTCTAGATTTTATTGCTCCTAAACTTACTGTGAAAACTTCCATGTAAAGTTGTGCTAATAAGTAAATTTGATGAGATATTTTTCTCTATGACTTAAAAAGCTATTTCTGGAGAGATGACTCATGAACAATCTATTTTCCTAACCCTGATTTCTTATACTTCCTGGTTTTAAAAACCTTTGCCAATGCTACTTTCTAAATATTCATTCGTATTATACCGATGGGCTCTAAAGACAAAAAAAAAAAAAAAAAAAAAGATTCAGGTTTTTTAATTAGTTCCAGGCAACCACATAAAAATTAGCACGAAAGTCTATATTTGTAATGGTATTAAATTGTTTTCTTTGTTTTTTTCTCTCTCTCAACTTATTTTATGTCCAACAGAGACAATATAAGAAGAGGTAGGTATAGTTGTTCTTGCTTATTTATCTTAAATAAAACCTGTACTCAATGCAAAATTTGCTCATGTAATTCAGCTTGTCTAATGCCTCCTGGATAGCATTTCAGAATCTCAAACTTCTGGGTCAATAGTCTCTCCATTATATTGTACTCCACCTTACATTAAGCATAGAATCATAAACAATATTAGAAACTTGCAACTTATTGACAATAAATTATATTCCATATTTCATGTCAAGTGCTCTAGGTATGCTGATTCACTCAGTTCACACAACTACCTTAACTAGATTTTAGAGATGAGGAAATAGCTTAGAGAGAATTAAAAGGCATAAACAGAATTCAATCTTTCTGGCTACTAAGATATGGTCTCCAGGAAGCTGGCTTTTAAGTGGGAGACAGAATGTACTAGGTTTGGGCATAGAATACATTATTTCAAGTGTGTCTTCTCAGGCTTTCCAAGTGTATGTAGGCCAGGAATTCTCTCAAACTCGGTGTCTATGTGTTTTGTGTTGGTGTTGGTGGTGACATAGTTGGTGGTTTAATGTTTGTTTCTTATTTTGTTTTGTTTCAAAACTCCAAATTTAGATAAAACATAGATACCTTTAGGCTTGGTGTAAGATCTCAATGAGATGATGCAGTTTGTGCCATTCTGTCATTTATAAAGAGCCACACAACTGTGAGAAATACAGTCATTGTTGTTTTATATAAGGATAATCCTCTGATTTCTAGAGAAATTATTTTAAGGAGTGGAATGCACTGTGAGAATGTTGACATTGGGAGCCAATTCCAGTTTCTAATAAAGATTAAATAAATGTGATTCTAAACCAATTATATCCAAGGAAGGAGTTTATAAAGTTTTTAGTTAGTGGGCTATACTAATTAAAGTTTATGTTCCTTATTCCAAAATATAAAATTATTATATAAACAGAATGCATTTTAATAGATTCTCTAAATGTGAATTTATACATTTGAAAAATTTGGCATAGATTTTAAACTCTTTTCAAGTAAAAAAATGTATGGCAGAGTTTCATTCTTTTTATGGCTGAGTATGCTATAAAAAAGAATGAAATTCTGCCATTCGCAGCAACATGGATGAGCTTGGAGAAAATTATGTTAAGTGAAATAAGCCAAGCAAAGAAAGAGAAACACCACATGTCCTCACTTACAAGTGGGAGCTAAGAAAGAAAGAGAGAGAGAGAGAGAGAGAGAGAGAGAGAGAGAGAGAGAGAGAGAGAGAAGAGGAGAGAGAGAGAGAAAGAAAGAAAGAAAGAAAGAAAGAAAGAAAGAAAGAAAGAAAGAAAGAAAGAAAGAAAGAAAGGGAAAAAAAGAAAGAAAAGATTAATCACAATAATACATTGAACATTCAGAAGGAGAGAACAGAACTGTTTACTAGAGATGCAAAGGGGGAAGGAGGAGGGAGGTTAACAAGAAATTGATTAACAGACACAAGAAATGATTACATTTTGTGATGATGAACATGTTAATTATACTGATTTGATCAACGCATATTGTATGCAAGTAGTGATAGTCAACTCTGTACCCCACAAATATGTATAATCAATTGTTTTAATAAAAAATTGTGCCATCTTAAATTTTAATTCATTTATTTACTTATCATCAAGATTCTTGCTTCAGATATAGATTATATAAACACAAGCTTGAATAAGGAAGAATATACATGGGATAAGTAAAAATATTCTTTATATTTTTAAAAGATATTTGGCACATACCCCTTGCCAAAGGGACTTAAAGCAGAATGATTTTGCTGTTCCTTATAGACAGTGACACTTGTGACCATGTAATAAAATGCTTCATGGCTGGGAGCTCAGCTCCATAATTCTATTTTGTTCCAGAGCACAGTTCCATAAGTCATTTTATCTCCTGGCATCATGGTACATATTGCCTTTCTAGCCCAGATCCTAGGAATAAAACCAGACAATCTGGTGCTCTAAGGGCAAGAACATTTACTCTGTTAAGTCCAGGCAGTTGGTTGTAGTCTTTACGATTCTGGGAAAGGTGCATCTGGCATGGGCCTCAGGCTGCTTCTACTCATGGTGGAAAGCGGCAGGCAGCCTGTGGGTACAAGAGATCACATGGCAAGAGGAAGCACGAGGGAGAGAGGGAAGATGCCAGGGTCTTTTAAACAACCAGCTCTCATGGAAACTAACAGAATAACTCATTCACTTCTCCTCCTCTCCCAGGGAGGGCATTAATCCATTCATGAGGGATCCGCCCTCATGACTCAAATAGCTTCCAACAGTGTCACACTGGGGATCAGATTTCCCCATGAGTTTTGGTGGGGACAGCACATCCAAACTCCATCAATGTCAAAGAAATGTAGGGAGCTTACACCAGGATTCTGAAGTTAGAAGATGAAGATTTAAGGTTTTGCTCCGTCTTTTATATTCTGATACTGGGAAAACTGATAAAATCCCCTACTCTCTTTTTTCACATCTGTTAAATGGGGTTAATAATAACATACACTCAATGTCATTATGATGATGAAAGAATTGGAAACTGTAAAACACTAAAATGTAGGTAATTATCATATCTAATTAAATTATGGATCCTGTGGAGAGAGGCCAGATGGCCACAGCTGTCCCAGATGTCACATTAAGGCAAACCATAAGTGGAGGAGAAGAAAATATTGATTCCTTCTATCACTTTTTGTATTATTATTATTATTTTTTAGTACTAAATAAATCGAGATCAATTTGGCAAGCCATGTTTGTTTCTCTTTAAAGTTCTGGAATAGTGACAAAACCACTTTGTTCTTCAAATAATTTATAGTCTCTAGTATTGCCCTCCAATTCTATATTGAAAATAACAATTCAGATCTTCCTTTCAGATTTCACCACAAAAAACACTTAGCAGGGTAAGGAAGCTTGCTAAATTTCTTCCCAATTACGGTTTAAAATGTTTACTCATGACTATGTTTGGTTACATTTTACACAAAAAACTGTATACTCTTCAAGCATCAGTTTTGCTTTTACTAAACCAACATGTTTGATGGGTGCCAATGACTTAAAAATAATTAATGTGCTTCCAAGTCCTAGTCAGTATATACGGGTGCAGAAGAGGAAACTTGGGAACTGAAGTGAGAATTTTAGAGCTAAGGATCTTAGAGACTTTCCAATCCAGTAACTTCTTTAAAGTGAAGGTGAGAAACCTGAGACCCAGTGATTTGAAGTGATGTGTGTTAACTCACATCTCCAGCTAGTAGTGAAGTCAGGGCTGGGTCAGTGCTATTCCCAGGGCTCCACACAATTTCTGTCTGCATTCTTCAGAACTCTCAATTGCTAATTTCTTCTATTCTGAAACAGTTGTTTCCTATGAACCACAGCTTTCTGTGACCCCTTCAGGGCTATTTTTTAAAAATACATCTCAAATTTTTGTGATTTTGTAGGGTCTCATGGCTTCTCTGATTTGAAATGATTTATGTTATGGTGCTTCCATTAAGGTATGGCCTCAAGTATTGGTTGTACCAGACATATGTGTAAAACAAACAGACAAACAAAACCTCAAAATAGTGATACAGCTGTAGATATAAACAGACATTTTTTGTCTGATATAATATTGGAAAACAAAGTTTTTAAATAAAAGAGCATGCTGCAGAGTATATGTTTGTGTTTCCCAAAATTTATATGTTGAAATCCTAACCCCCAGTATGATGGCATTAGGAGATGGGGGCCTTTGCAAGATGACAAGGGTAGAGGCCCCATGAATGGGATTAGTGCTCTTGTAAAAGGACACAAGAGAGCTTGCTGCTTCTCTCTCTGCTCTCTGCATGTAAGAATAAAGGGAGAAGATGGCAAACCTGGAAGTGGGCCTTCACCAGACACTGGATCTGCCAGCACCTCAATCTTGGACTTCCTAGCCTCCAGAACTTTGAGAAATAAATGTCTGTTGTTTATGTACCTAGTCTATGGTATTTTTGTTATAGCAGCTGAACTGATTAAGACAGAGAATGACAGTAAAGATAAGAAACAAAGAAAACCATTGATACTCCACGTGCCCAGAATAAATCATACTCACATGTTCTCAGCAACTACAACCAGTTCCCTAATTGAGTACAATGCGGTTCTAATTGAACTTCTGCTGTTGTCAAGATGAATATTGAAAAACAAGAGAAGAAAGAATAATGGACTAACTAACTCATTGACCATTTTGTCTTTCTGCATTTGTTGCCAAACGTGAAAACTAATAGGGTTGAAACTAAATTACCTTCTTTTAAAATTTTTATAATTTGTAAGGCATTTAACCCATTACCTCCATCTTTTGTACTTCCACTGTTGACTAATTAACACAACAAACTTATAAAGTTTTATTACCCAAGAAGTTTGTAATAACAATTTCAGCACCTCAGGCATATTCTGTAAATACTCATTGGTCAGAGTAGTGCCATATTCCTTGAACCAAACCGTCTTTAAATAGATCATAAATGTAAAGTTGGATTAATGTGTTACATTACCGAGTCTGACTAATACATAAGAAAAAATGGTCAGTGTGATGCAGTTGTCCAGCTAATAGCAGCAATTTAGAAACATAAACTAAACTGTAATTTAATCAATAAATCGTAGGAATACTATTATAAGTAGTGACTGTTTGTTAGCTTATTTCTTAAATAAAATATTGGTCTCTATGTATTTTATCTATTTTTAATATACCATTTGCAAAGTGGATAGATCACTTATTCTAGTCTGCTGTATATTGTGTAATATATTCTTTCCCACAAGGGAAAGGGATGGTGAGATGAAAATAAAATGAGTTATACGTAAAAATACACCTCAGTGACAGTTACCGATGACATTGTGGGAACACAACTGTTTTGGATGACCAGAATCAACAACCATGTTTCAGAATGCCTCAGCTGCTATCAAACCTTTTACCAGGGCTATGGCTGAAGGTGGACTTGGTGCACTGTGAATACTCGCTCAACTCTCAGGTCTGCATAAAGGCATCAGTGAGCCGTGCACTAGGGGAAGCAGAGCCATGGAAAAGCCTGCCTGCGTAACCCTCACTAGAGAGCAACTCCCCTCAAACAGTGGTGGGATAAGTAGCTTCAACTATTTCAACCCCATTCTTTCTTGTTCTGAAGATATCAGAAATGTTTGCAAAGATTCTAATTCGTAATAATGCCAATTATTTTAGCTCTTTCAGCCCAGTGGTAAGGCAGAAATGTGTAAATGTGGGATCAGTTAATAATTTTTGTGCCATATGTGGCTGAAACCATACATATTTTAGCTCAATAGCTCTCTTCTCAAATTGCATATTGTCTCCCCAAATTTCCTTTTACACACATTTCTCCTCTCTAGGAAACTCTTTTTGATTCTTGGCAATAATATTATTGTAAAAGTTTAAGATATGATTTTTATTGCTTTGAAAAATAAATTATTATTATTTATAATAATAATATGTTTATAATAATTTACATGCATTTATCCTCACAATTAATAAACCATCATCGCTCCACCACTTAATTGTCATCTCTCCCTCCCCCACCAAAGCAGCAGTTTTATTTTTGCCTAACAAGTTCCCTGTAATAAGCGGCATTACAGTGACAATAATGGAAATGATCCCAGAGTATGGACTAAAAGGATTGATGTAGCAAAATCTTGATAACACTTGGGATTTTTAGGAATGATACAATGTAAATGTTTTCACTGAATCGCTTTTTTTGAAAGATAATAATGAGGCAATAGGAAAAGAAAAAGTTTTAGACTCTCAAGTCAGATAGAACTTGAATTCAAATGTAGTAGGATTGATTCATCACTTTCTAATTGTGTGACCTTGGGCAAGTTGTTTAACTTAAATCTTAGACGGCTTATCTATAAAATGGGTGTATGAATCGAATCTACTCTTAAAGAGTTGTGAAGTTCAAATGATATAATATGTGAGACTGTGTAGTACAGTAAATGCTTAGCACATAGAAACACTCCATAGATGGTGTTATGTTTAGTATGGTTCTGTTGTTCATTATGTTATGTGATTCATTATTTCAAGTTTCTTTTATCATATGATTATTCCTTTTTATATTCAATTATACTTATTCATGAAGAAAGAAAAGTAAGGTTACATAACTAAATGTAGTGCACTTACATATGGAAAAGCTTGGTACTTTAAAATATGATTTTTTATTATTTTGTTATTTAATTTCCCTGGAAATTTATTTTTATGGTATTTTGCCAAAATATCATTCCACAATGGATGGGTTAGTGTGGCATGGAGGAAACAAACTGATCATTCACTACAAGTAGTTACAGAAGCCCTGCCTAGAACAGGGCATCTTTAATTTTCACACAAATCACTTGGGCGAGAATGAGGATGAGATTCTGTATTTCCAACAAACTCCAGGTGAGGCTGATGCTACTCAGAGGATCAGACTTTGAGTGGTAACATATTATAAGACCAGGACTAACCTGCAGAATTTCTGATTCATTTTTATATTTGGTAGACAACCACATTTGTCACTGTATTAGTCCGTTTTGTGCTGCTATAACAGAAATAGCTGAGACTGGGTAATTTATAAAGAACAGAGGTTTATTTAGCTTACGATTCTGGGACAGCTTCATCTGTCACGGGCCTCAGGCTGCTTCTACTCATGGCAGAAAGTGGCAGGCAGCCGGCGGGTACAAGCAGATCACATGGTGACAGGAAACAAGAGAGAGAGAGGAGGTGCCAGGTTCTTTTTAAAACAACTAGCTCTCATGGGAACTAATAGAAAGAGAACTCACTCATTAATCCTACCTCCCCCAGGGAGGGCATTAATCCATTCTTGAAGGATCTGCCCCAATGACTCAAACAGCTTCCAACATTGCCACATTGGGGATCATATTTTCCACATGAGTTTTGGCAGGAACAACACATCCAAACTCTATCAGGAGCTGAATAGGCACTTCTCACAGGAAGATATACAAATGGTCAACCAACCCATGAAAAAATACTCAATGTCACTAAATAGAAAAGAAATCCAAATCGAAACAACACATCCAAACTCCATCAGTCACTATAAACAAACTATTGGTTACCTTAAATCAACTGAGTGCACTGATGAAGTATACATAAAGCTCAAATAGGACAAGTAAAATATTTACCATCAAAATTGACATTATTATAAATTAGAATCTTTGCAAACATTTGTAGTATAAATGTACTGGGATGCCTTTACCCTTGACATATAGACAGAGGAACTTGGCTCCCTGTCAAACATAAAAGGTGTTTTCAAGAGGCAATGGAAAGGGCTTTGATATTCTAATCTGTTCTGGGCCAGAGACTAATTACTGTGTCATAATGAAAGTCATCTGGTATACCTAGAACACCTGTAAAGCTGTTTCCTGAATATGGGAGAGTGGAAGTTTCTGGGCTATTTGCCTTCAGTACTCTGGAGAGAGAGAGGGATAAGAGAAATTTTCACTGAATGCTTAGATTTGGTTAAAAATGTCTGGAGTAAATTCCACCTGAAGACAGAAAGGAATTGTTGGTGGGGTGTCAGGCTTTAAAAACTAACGCCACCTTAAGTGACATTATGGGCCCACAAGGGCGTATTAATGGGGCAGCCTAAGACAGCGCTGGGAGGAAGTAGGGTGGGAGTG
The DNA here is from genome assembly GCF_027409185.1 of Cynocephalus volans. Lineage (NCBI taxonomy): Eukaryota > Metazoa > Chordata > Mammalia > Dermoptera > Cynocephalidae > Cynocephalus > Cynocephalus volans. The sequence continues at coordinate 116,609,180 of NC_084464.1, read as the reverse complement.
TCTGCGGGAACCTTGCCTTAGCCCTTATTGGCCAAATACATGCTTCTGCGCTCGTGAACACTGCGTGGTTGCAATAGCTAGGCATTGAGACAGGATGCATGCCCTTGACCTTTAAGCTGATTGGATTATGTTAAAACCTCCCCTCCTTATCTGCCTATAAAAGCAAGTGCTTGTGTGATAATAAATGGAACTGCTTGACAGAACCCCTGCCGCGTCTGAGTGTCCCTTAACCAGGCTGTTTTTGGGGGGGCCGGCGGTGTGCTCACCTCTCTTCACGGCTCTCTTCTCCCGTTTCCTTCCAAAGGGGACAGAAGGGAAAGAGGAATCCTGGGCCGTTTGTTCGCCCACCGAAAGGAACACGGCTAGGGCTGTTCGGATCGGCCAGCAGCGGACCCGACAGAGTGGTGCCCCGTGTGAGGAATTTTTAAAACTCATGGATGAAAGACGAGCGAGTGAGGCCCCTGGCTGCTCAGTCCTGAAAGAAGGTCGACGAAGGGTGATCAACCAGCGGAGTGGCCCCCGAAACCGCGGTAGTCGCCGTGAAGTAATCCGCCTGCGTGTCAGGGTGAGTCCCATAACGGGGAAGTCCCTGCACTTCTCTGCCCTGTGCTCCCTTTGTCCCTTCCTCACGGGGCAACATGGGAGGCGTGTGTGTGGAAAGAGTGACAAGACAGCCTGCAAGGCTCTAAAGTACATTTTAAAAAGTAGAGGCCTAGAAATATCTGACTCCACGGCCACCAATGCCTGGCGTCATGTGGGGCAGGTAGCCCCTTGGGCACCTTCGTCCAACTTGTTCTCATATGAGACTTGGGACCGGGTTCAGACCCTGGCCAGAAAGAATGAGATTAGTCATGGCTAGACCCCCGCTTAGGGTTCTACCCAACCATCTCTGCCCTAAAGCTTTGCTTCCGTCCCAAGCATCAGGAAGGGGCAGAAAGGGATTGGGCGCAGTTTGATGAGGAGAGAAAAAAGGAAACAAAGCTGCCAATCAATGCAAGGCCCTGAGCAAAGTTTAGCCAAAGGAGAGAAAGCGGCACCTGAAGAAGTGGAGGAGGCTAGTCCACCTTTAAAAACACCCCCGGCAGAGCCGCAGGTTTTTCCTGTCATGGCTCGCTGGGAACCCCTAGCCCTCCGCAGCCCATGGGGGGAAGCGGCCTCTCAGGCCTATCCGGTCAACGTTGTAAAAGAACTAAAAAAGGCTGTTGCCGAGGCCAGGACTTTATCCTCAGCCTTGCAGGCTCAGACACAAAACATAACCGAAGCCTTCAAGGCGTTTACCGCCCTGATCCTCTCAGGAAACAATACTTCCCCACCCTTCAAGGGACAATGTTCTGGTTGCGGAAGACACGGTCATTTTAAAAGCCAATGTCCCAAGGCTAAAGGCAAAAAAACCCCTTCATGCTCCTGCCTGAGTGCTGTCAATATCAAAACCGGCTGGCGCAGGCTCTAGAAGGGTATCTCGGGGTTGTTGATTGCCACTATGGCAACAATAAATGGGTCTCCACCTTCAAAGAGCTGTCATGGACTAACCCACAGCTATTTGTCGCCAAACCCCTGGTAGATGCCTACAATGTCTTCACGAACGGTGGCAAATCAGGGGCTGCTGTAATTATTTACAACCCCCCACGCACCACATCACAGGCGGCCCCCACTACTCATTTTCACCCCTGTGATGGGTCGACACAATACAGAGAGCTGCTCGCTATACTCCTTGCCCTGCAAAAGGTGCCAGACCCCATTAACCTTTTTACAGACAGCTTATATGCGGCCAATCTTCTCCCTGGGCTTCCGGGAGCCCACATTCGCTTAGATTGTAATCCTATCTCCTCCCTTATGATACAGGTAAGGAGTACCTTACAAGGCTGCAATAACCCTATTTTTGTTCAACACCTTCGAGGTCATCAAGGGATGCCAGGCTTTCTAGCCACTGGAAATGCCCAGGCAGACACTCTTGCCTCTCAGGGCCCTAAAATATATACAATAGATAGTGCCAGCCAACTGCACACTTTAACTCATGTAAACTGGCGAGGTCTACATGCCAGGTTTCCAAATATACCTATCTCACAGCTAAAAAGGATTGTACACACATGCAAGTCATGCCTTCCTTATCTGCAAGTACCCCCCTTACAACCGCCAGGGGCCAATCCTAGGGGACTCAAGCCTAATGTGCTGTGGCAAACTGATGTAACTCACTTCCCACCTTTTGGGAAACTCAAATATGTTTTTGTGTCCGTTGACACCTATTCACACACGTGTTGGGCCACAGCACACGCAGGTAAAGCTGCCAAGCATGCAAAAAATCACCTGCTGCAGTGTCTTGCCACCTTAGGGCTGCCAGCACAAATTAAAACAGATAATGGGCCTTGTTTTTCTAGCAAAGCCTTATAAGAATTCTTAATACAATGGAACATTAAACATACTACAGGAATTCCCTATAACCCCCAAGGACAAGCCATTGTTGAACGGCATCACCAATGCCTAAAAAATCAATTATTAAAACAAAAAGGGGGAGTCACCAGCCCTCATCAGCAGTTGGGACAGGCACTCCTAACTTTAGACATCCTTAATTTTTCCAAAAATGAATCCCTGTCTGCCTTCCAGAAACACTGGTCAGCTCAACCACTGCGCCTGGAAGTCCAAGTGCAGTGGAAAGACCCCTTAACAGGCCAATGGAGGGGCCCTGACCCATTGCTAACTATGGGTCGAGGGTTTAGTTGTGTCTTCCCCCTCAGTGGGTCAACCCCTATATGGGTCCCAGCCGAAAATCTTAAGTTCTTGCCAGACACCCAGGGTACTGAGGACCCTGAGGAGTTTATTGTTTGTATGTTTCAGACTGCATTATGAACCCTTTGTGGATGCTCCAAGTGGCTGCCCTCCTCGGGTCAACAAGGACAAGGGCCTCTGCCACTGGGGAAGGTCCCCAGGAGCCAGCCAACTAAACCTGGGAAGTCATACAAGTCACTTGGAGGTGTCTGTATCACATTTAAAAAAATTGCTAACATCACTTTTTGAAGTTGTTTTACAGAATCGACGTGGACTAGACCTGTTGTTCTTACAGCAAGGAGGATTATGCACCACCCTCAAAGAAAAGTGCTGCTTCTACGCCGACCACTCTGGAGTGGTCAAGGATTCCCTAGCTAAGCTTAGAGAAGGGCTAGAAAAGCACAAAAAAAGAGTGAGAAGCCAATAGTAATTGGTTCCAAAGCTGGCTTTCAAGTTCCCTGTGGCTCACCATCCTGCTGTCCTCCCTGGCAGGCCCCTTAGCATCTTGGAGCCTTACGCCATTTGCCAGGTTGTGTCCCTTATAAGGCACAACACTCTCATAATGCTCACCCAGGTGGTTGAGGAGGTGGCCCACAATGAAAGCCCTGACAGCCCTTGGGTCAATATGGCCCCTTCAAGAAATCAACACCAATCTCTAAGGCTCTGCCCCACCCCCGCTTGGCTGGATAGTCAATGACGGGTAAGATTTCCAGAGGGAAACAACCTAAGACAGGCACAGCCACCAGAGGGAATGGAGGCAAGGCTGGGAAGGTTAGCTGCCTCCAGCTGCCTTATTAAAACAAAAAGGGGGAATATGTCAGGCTTTAAAAACTAACGCCACCTTAAGTGACATTACAAGTGGCGCCATTATGGGCCCACAAGGGCGTATTAGTGTGGCAGCCTAAGACGGCGCCGGGAGGAAGTAGGGTGGGAGTGTCTGCAGGAACCTTGCCTTAGCCCTTATTGGCCAAATACATGCTTCTGCGCTCGTGAACACTGCGTGGTTGCAATAGCTAGGCATTGAGACAGAATGCATGCCCTTGACCTTTAAGCTGATTGGATTATGTTAAAACCTCCCCTCCCTATCTGCCTATAAAAGCAAGTGCTTGTGTGATAATAAATGGAACTGCTTGACAGAACCCCTGCCGCGTCTGAGTGTCCCTTAACCAGGCTGTTTTTGGGGGGGCTGGCGGTGTGCTCACCTCTCTTCACAGCTCTCTTCTCCCGTCTCCTTCCAAAGGGGACAGAAGGGAAAGAGGAGTCCTGGGCCGTTTGCTCGCCCACCGAAAGGAACAAGGCTAGGGCTGTTCAGGTCGGCTGGCGGCGGACCCGACAGTGGGGAAAATGAGTACTGTAAGAGACTCCTGGGCTAACCATGTAATGAACAGAGAACCACTGCCATCTAAGTTCTAGTCTTCCCCGTTTGCCTCTCATCCAATCAAAACTCCTCAGTACAGACACTATAAGGATTTTTTCCTGGGTATTGCTAACCCAATTACCCTCTCTCATCCACCCATTTCTACCTTCACCATCTAGCTGACAATTGTTGCTTTTAAAATAGTCAGTTCCTACTTAAACATATATTTCTAAAATTCCTCTTTGAGTTAGATATTAATACGCCCTTCTTTCATCTAGAATACTCTTCTTCTAAGATTACTTTTTCCTCTATCAAATCTCAGTTGAAAGCACTATTACATGAAGACTTTTTTGTCCAAGCACATGAGACTAATAAATGCTATGAAATTTCTACTTCCCTGAATCCTTCGGATTTTGTGGGTATGTCATGAAAATTATGATTTTTATATACTTGTCATGTCTCTATATTTTTCTTTGCCCAATTTGTGTAACAGGTAAATAAAAAAAAAAAAAATCCTCAAAGGCAGTCTGTAATTTTTCAACTTATTCAAATATCTCATAGTATATAATTGGCCATGAATTAAACATTATTAATTGATTTATATTTATGTACTAGGACTAACAAGTTGTTTTTTGACATTTTGTTTTGTTTTATTTTTCTTTTGGGTGAACATACTAAAATAAAAGATGACGTGTTAGCAAATAAGGGAAAATAGACTATTGTGCCCTGCAGATTTACATTATGATTATCAGTATTCAGGAAATTTTATTTTATTTAAATCTTTGTAGCATATCTATAATTTTATGATTTCCTTTAGTTAATTGTAGCCTTGAATGGTAAATTAATTAATTTATCAAAATATGATAGCCATTGCCTACTGTATTAGTTCGTTTATGTTGCTTATAACAAAATACCTGAAACTGGGTGATTTATAAAGAAAACAAAATTTATTGCTTACAGTTTCTGAGGCTGGGAAGTCCAAAGTCCATCTGGTGCTAGTGACAGAGACTCAGGGATCTCACATTGCAAGATGGTGGAAGCAGAGAGAACAAAGAGAGACACAGACTCCTCTTCTTTTAAAGCCCTCAGAACCACGCCCCTAACCACCATTTTTAATCCATTCACTACTGCCTTGTCCTACAATCTAATCAATTCTTCAAGGCTCCACCTTTCAATTACCATAATAGGATTTTCCACCACCATAACAGTCACAGTGAGGGCCAAGTTTCTAATACATAAAACTTGAGGGACACAATTCAAGCTTCAGTGAGTTTGGGGGGAGCCTTATTCAATCCACTACATCTACCATGTGCTAGATATTATACCAAAAACTGTATTAGGACATGCCTTATGAAACCCACAGTTTGCAGGGAAAGATGGAGTTATAATTAACAAACTTATGGTGTAAGTACTAGCAGAGGTACAAAATATTTCTGGAATACAAATTAAAATATCAGAGAAGGTTCTACAAAGGAATTATCAGTTTTACAGAATTGTTAAAGAGTGTATGCTCTGAAGTCAAATAGACCTGAATCGAGTACCCATTTTATCACTTAATATTGTGTGGCCTAGGACAGATTTAACCTCTCTAGGCTTTCATTTGCTCATCTGTAAAAGGAGTATTTTTAGGCTAGTTGTAAGATCTAAGCTAGAACATAGAGAATGAGAGAGAAAATGCATGATTTGCAAGGAGGTGAGCACCTTGTCTCACAATCATTCTGGCCTTGTTGAAGAGTTTAGATTTTATTCTCGGTGCTAAGGGAATTCACTGGGAAGATATAAACCAGGAACTAACATGATGTGATTTACATTTTTAAAATCACTTTGGTTGTGGAGTGGACAAGAGTAACATGGAAGAAGAGTGGAAATGTGGGGTGTTGAAGCCTGAGGGTCCAGGTGAGAGATAATGACACCTATTGAGAGAGTGGAAGTGAAGATCAGCAGGAGGATACTAAAATAGTCTAGGGCAGCAAGGCATGGACTGGTCAATCAGAAGTGGAACATAAAGAAAAACATAGATTTAAGAGATTCTTTGGAGACAAATATAAAAATAAAAACCATAATTTTATATGGAGAGATACAAAAGGGTAGCATTCACATGAAAAGACTTTCAGTGTATGTAAAAAAAGATATCAATCTGGCATAAAAAATACATTTAGGATATGAAGTCAAACATTTTTATAACTTTTTCAGAGAGAAAACATGATTTGAAGGCTCAGTATATCCTATTTCTGGGTATATTTTCTCTAGGTACTAGAAGGCAGAAATAATAATCTTAAATTAGTTGTATATAGGAAGCAATACATTTACTTAAACACCAACATATTAGTTGCTTTCTTGTTATAAGATGGTATTTTTTAGCATTCTGAAATAAAATCTCTACCCTCTGATCAGTGATTAAACTGATGGGCTTTTAGCACGTCTCCTAGAAAGAGGCTTTATTAACAAATAAATGGTATTACATACCTGGTATTAAAATTCTGATAGAACAATTTTTCTACTACCTTAAATAACCTGTAACTTTTGGTATAACAGTGCCTGAGTATTAACAAATGATATTTTACTTGATTCTTCAGTAAACCTGGGCCTATTCTTGTCGCAGTAATTTATTTTATCTGTTAAATATATTATCACCCTGAAAAGAAAAATATATTTCTTTAAAAATATGAATTCTATAAAGTTTGGTAAAATTACATGAGAATTTACCAGCTGTGTCAATTGTCGTGTAGAGGCTGGTATTGTGCATGCGTATCCAGGTGGGCAGACTCCAAGGTAGCCCCCATTTCTTGAGCACTTAGCTAGACACTGTGATAGTCCTAACTTTACACCTTTGTGGACCTTAAATACTAGATCATTCACTCGTAAAACAGGTATTTATGGAGCACCTACTATATGCCAGGAACTGAGTGCTGAGTACTGTGGATACAGCAATGAATACATTAGACACAGTCTCCTATGTTCATGGAATATACTATCTAGAGAGGGAAAAAATATTCACTAAAATAAAATGATGCAAAAATACTCTTGCATATACTTTGGGCATATGTAAGTTACATAAATTGAATTCATTACCTTAATTTTTAATTAATACTAGAAATTATTTTATTAATCAACTTTAACACATGTGTATGAATTGATGACTTCAAGCAATCATATAGTTTTCTCCTGGATCTATTATCTTGCTCAGTGTTACACATGAGGACTGAGAGTGCCAATCAGATTTTTTAATTGAATTTTAGAGTACTTCTCTCATATGTGGTTATCACATATATTGAACTCATGGTTTGTTGGTTGATTATTTTGCCATGTTTTGATTCTTTTTCATAGACACATCAGCAAGAACTTAAAAATGTTAATGAATTGTAAAGTTATGACCTGAGTGAAACTGTAAAGCAAAAACTTAAACTACAATTCTCAAACACCTCTAAAGAATTTCTTCAGAAAATTATCTTGGCCTTTCATATTTTTCTTAACTTCTTGGTGATTTGAAGAGAAGTGTCTTAAATGCTTTCTACTGTGCTCCAATACAAATATGAGAATATGACCAAATAAAATAAGTCCCCTGAATAAAAATGTACATTTCAGCAGCAATTCATAGTGTGTTTTATAATAGCACCCTCAAGAACTGCATTAAAACAAAAACAAAAAACAAACAAACAAACAAAAAAAACATTGAACTGTGAAGCAATCAGCTAAAAGCCTGATTAAGCAAGTAAGATTTAAACAAACATTTCAAACACTCAAGATTGATTCCTGAAGTTTCTAAGCATGGGAGCTGCCTTCTTTTTAACCACAAACAACAAGCCCATGAAGACTGAATCGAACCTCAAATGCAAAAGCGGGACCATCAACAGGACTGAAAAGCCAGAGCAAGGCACAATTCCAGCAATCTAAAGAATAAGGCACATGATTTAGAAGTTGCACCACTGGCATAGGGGTAACCAATGCCTATTAAGTGCCATATGTGCACCTGAGAGCTGTTCTGGGAGAGTGAGATATGAATAGGTGCCGAGATAAACCAAGAAAGTAGGAAGTGCACTCTCCTTGTACTGGATCACCAGCTTTGAGAAACGATGTATTAGATAAATAATTATGTGCATAGGGGTTGGGGAGGTATATTCTGAGTAAAAAATAATAATACAGAGACCTTAACTTATTAAGGTCTTATTAACTTATTAACTGCTAAAGTTAATATATTTTTCTGTCTTCTCCACAAATACTCAGAACCACACACACACATACACAAACTCAGAAAGAGGGAGAGTTTCCATTGATGAAATATTAGTTTTAACCTCAGAATAAAAGATGTTTACAGAATAATGCCTTCTTGGTTCTTTAAAGATAAAAAGAAAAATACCTAGGCGTTTTTCTACTAAGAATAGTTAACAGAGTATATTTAAATTTAAGTTATTTAGAGAAATGGTAGATGCAAACTTTAAAATAAACTGAGAAAAAACAGTGCTTATTTAAAAATAAAATAAAATAAAAACCTCTTAAGGATGGAAGCTATATTAAATGATTAAATGTACTTACACCTATTGTCTCATGAGCTATTATAAAAAGGTTTTTTATGGAATTCTAACAATGTCTTCATTTTCATTTACTATCTCATTAAACATACATCTTATTGTAAATAACATAACTATTTAATGTACATGTAATGAGAAATAGACGGAGGGAGGAAAAGAGTGTCCTATGTCTCTTTTATGTCCATTTATTGTTGCTTCTTAGAGGTAAAATTTTAATCATTTCAGTACATTTCCTTAAACAGGTTAAATTACTTGAAATAGTTGTTCGAATTGTGAATATGGTGACAAAGTGACAAGATACAGCCTTTCCAAAAGCAGGACAGTAACTACTTCAAAGGCAATATATTAATAAATGGCTTGGCAGCATCCTCATTAATTACCATCAGCACAGGCACCCCAACTACAGTAAGAACGATTAAGAATTCTTTTTCCTTGTGCCATGATTGTGCTTAAGACTCTGAAGTCAAATAACTCACTTAAGTATTTAAAAAGCCCCTTGAGCCAAATATTTTACTTTCCCCACTTTACAGATGAAAAAAGTCAATGCTTTATAAATGTTAAGCAAATTGTCCAACACCACACAGGCAGTGAGGTGGGGGTATCTGAAAGCAATTTAGGCACTGTCTAGGGAACCTCTAATTACCTTGTCCAGCACTTGCGATTTTAATGTTCTTAATCATGGGTTTACATACACTATCAGGTTCTTCCTTTTTTCTTTTTTCTTTTTATGCTGTTCTTCTAGCCAAGTCAAGAAAAAGAAACATTTACAGATTTTATTGTTGCTGACTAATTATTTTGTCACATTCAAAATGAACTTTTCAGCTGAGGGATTACAGGAATCATTCTTCATTACTGTCATCAATTTAGATCTGTTTGCCCCTAGAAGAACATTTGGTGTAAAGGAATACATAGGGCTATGTAAAGGTATCCAGTCCATTCCTTCTCCTTCCTGGAGGAGAATGCGTGATAAGGATATTTGCTTGATATTGGAGTAGTCGGATAGCCTAAACAGGCAGTTATTTTTAAGTGGTGAATGTTAAGATTCTGTACCAGATGAAGTTTCCAGGTGGTATATAAAACAGGAAGCCAAAGACAGTATGGCTCCAGAATATGTCCCTGAAGTAGCTTCATGGGAACAGAATTCTGGAAATTGTTAGTGTCATCACTGATGATAAACAAAATATGACGGGACTCATGGGACCAATAAGCTAAACAGGAAAGCTAAGAATAATAGATTTAACCATCTGATAAGGCTATCTTCAAAGCTCTTGACTCAGGATAATTTGCAAATATTCAAAATTCCATATCAAGTTCAAGAGGTCCTAAATCCAAATAAACAATGAAAATCAGTGTAACCTTTTCCAATAGTATTCATATGGAATGTTTCACAGACAGCTAAAGACTGAAGAAACTATAGAGTTTATCTCATACCACCCTCTAGTTTTACAGATGAGCAAACTGATTCAAAGCATCATCTTAAATTCAGCACATAGCATTATCAACCCAATTCATTTAGTTACATTGCAAATTAGGAATGAGCAAATGTAATTGTTCTTTTCCTCTTTTTTTAATAGCCATGTAACCTCGGTTAGAAAAATGTATCTATCAAGTGCCCTAGGTTCCAAGTATAGCACCAGAAAAGAAGTATATTTGTGTAGATCCATTTATGAGCCCTCTATTCTATTCTGTGGATTTATTGTAAATTCCTTCCAGTCATCTTTGTGCACTTACCAAAATAGACTTTGTAGCACCAGAGAAAACAAGGCTAAAGACAGAATGCCTCATTACAGAAATTTTTATTTTGGAAGTCTCTTTTTCCTATTAGAAACTTTCATACTTGAATATGGTTATACACAAACACACTCACACATGCACACATACAAATATATACAATTTGTCAGTAGCATTAAACTTGTAATCACTATTTTGCAAGATTTCTTATTACATTATTTGAATGTTCACAAGTTAATGACTAAACATTGTTAGTTCTCTTCCTCTCTACTGATGCTCTAACCTTTGTTTTAACCACTTAAAAGTGATGATAATTGCTGTGATTTGAATGTGTCCCCTCCAAAGTTCAGGTGTTGCCAATGTGATAGTATTAAGAGGTGGAGCCTTTAAGAAGTGGTTAGGTCATAAGGCCTTCTCCCTTGTGAATGGGATTAAGGTCCTTATAAAAGAGGCTTCATACAGCATTTGGCCATCTTGCTCTTCTGCTCCTCTGCTTTTCTGCCATGTGAAGACACCGTGTTCCTCCCCTCCTGAGAATGCAGCCCTCACCAGACAAGTGAACATGCTGGTAACTTGATCTGAACTTTCCAGCCTCCAGAACTGTGACAAAATGATTTTCTGTTCTTATATATTACCCAGTCTCAGGTATTCTGTTATAGTAGTGCAAATGTGCTAGGACAATAATAATAACAGCTTTTAAAAATTTTGTGTGTAATAACTCCTTTGATATTTCCACCAATCCAGTGAATAAGAATTATCTCTGCTTTGGAAGACCAGAAAATGTGTTCCACAGACAAGATATTTTAACTCAAATAAATAATGTTGGAGCCAGATCAAAGCCAGTTCACTCACCCCGTACTTTCTGTTCTGACACAGTACACAAGTAGATTGCCTGCAAAACATCCATGATGGGAAGTGGTTTATTATTCCTAAAATTTTCATCTGTGCCACATAATCACAAGAAGTGACTTAGTGCCAACTCTGATAAACAATCTAGGTAATCTAACTAGAGTGTAGAAGTGAAAGAAAGGAAAGCAGAACAGAAGAAAAAGATTGGAAAAAGAAAAAGGGAAGGCGATAGAAACCTTCTTTTTAAAGGATTTCAAATACTTTTGTTACAATAGTGGTAACAGGCAGAAAAGCAGTGGTGAGTATTATCATAACTGGTTTTAAAAATAGTGCTATTTTAAAGGAAGCACTATTGCACAAATAGAACCAAACTCTCTCCATGTTCTAGTGTGACTGTGGTTTGAATTTTCTCTATGCTTTTTTTGGTAACAAGCATGTTCACTTTTAAGTGGAAAATATTAAATATCTAATCTTTACTTGAGTAAAGTAACATTCATCCTTTAACACTGAAAAAAAAAAAAGCAGTTATGGCTGAGTCCTGATTTAATCACCGAAATTTTAAAAGCCTGGTATTTATACTTACTAGGGAAACCCCAAAGAGTGTAACTTCCAACTGTGAATCACAGTGATCTGTAAAGCCCTCCAGTGCATGGTATTTGGGATGCATGGTTACAAGCCTGGAAAAGAGATGCCACCAAAAATGAAACTAGAATGAAATTGGGGGGAAGAAAAACATAATTCTGAAGCTTGATTTTACGGCTTACGCCAGGGTTTTAGGTAACCATTATTTGTCTTATCTTAAATTTAATTGTATGGCTTATTAATGTACTTTATGTGAAAATAAGTGTAAAATAGTACCACTTTCATTAACATTAAGCATGATTAACACAGGTAAATACAATAAAAAGAAAGAGTCCAAAGAGATGAGAATGAAGCAAGTTAGAAAGTGATATCTTTAAAAACTTCATTGAATTCTTATTCATTTTAGAGTCTCATCCTTACAGTATTTGCCATCCCTCATTGTTCCAAATAGAATCTAGTTTATTCTCCATTGAACATTTGATATGATGGGTTTCATTATAATGGCATAACTTGTAAAATTCCCTCAGAAATTTTACAGACACCTGAATAAATAAGCAATCTATTAAATTATAGATATATGGCTTTGATGATAAGTTCACTTTCACAAACTCTAGCTCTTCTGGTCCCATGGTACAAAAACTCAGCTTAAGGCACTTAAAGTTAACACAGTGGATAAATAATGGAATTCATATAATATAGCAATAGATTATTGTTGACTGTGGGGTGAGGGGAGTCCTCCATAGGGAAACATGAGCATGCTCCATTTAACTGAGTAACAAAGAGAAAAAGTGTCAGATGTGGCAGGAAAGAAAATGAGCAAGAGAAAAGAAGAGAAAGGCCAGAGAATGATGGCATAAGCAGTCTTGACACACACAGAATTGTCAAGTGAAAGTGATAGCATGAGGCTTTTGAGTTGCCTGTGACATGTAGAACATTTAACAGAAGATAACAACAAGCTTTTAAATCACAACCAATGTGCTTTTAGAATTTAGCCAGCAACTAAATAGAGAAGAGCAAAGTGTGTTCCTGCAATATGGTAACATGTTTATTTTCACTTTTTTGTGCAATTGCACACACAAAGGGTAAATATGGATTGCTCCTCTTTAAGCTATTTTCCACATTATCTAGATTAGTGCACTGTCAATAGTGACAGCAGGATAGAAGTAGATTTCTTTTAAAAATTTTTTTAACCTTTCTCTCCCCCTCCCCCTCTTTCTCTCTTTGTTTCTCTTTAAAATAATGACACTTTTGGATTTATTTTCAAAACAGCATTTTCCAAAAGAAGTCCAATCTAAAATCCCATTTTGTCAGATCTAACACTGTCTTGGCAAATAATGTAAAGATTTATATTAAATTGCGAGAAAGAAGACTTTATGATATAAAAGGAAAATTTACTCTAAGAAATGGAGTCAATGATGACCTCATATTTAAAAAGGCACTTTTTGCACGAATACTATCTTTTTTACTATTGAACTTTACATAGCTAAAGCAAGGACAGAGACTTTTTTATGTATATATAAAACAGTACCCTTTGGAATCCTGAAAATATTTTGAAAATAACCGTATCATTACCCATTAAGCAATTTATAAAAATATAATTAAGACACTGCACCCAACAATGAAATAATTCACATCCTTTTCGAGAATTCACAAAATCTTAACAAAATTAACTATATGATAAATCAGGATACAGATATAAGTAAATTTCAAAAATTGAAATATTTTGAGTATATTATCTGATCACAATAAAATTAATCCAAACATCTATTAAAATTTATTAAAAAGTCCAACTGCTTGAAGATTAAGTGATATATTTGTCAAAAATCTACTAAACAATAAAGAAATCAGAATGAGAACTAAAAATATTTTAAACTTAATGGTAATATAAGCAATATATCAAAATGCATGGGACGTAGCTAAGAAAGGTCTTAAAGAGAAATGTAAAGCTTAAAATATACAATGAGAAAGATTAAAAATTAATATCCAACTTTGCTTCTCAAGAAACTACATCAAATCTAACTGAAAGAAAGTAGGCAGTCTGAAATAATAAAGATAAGTTCAGAAAAAAATAAAATACAAAAAAATGTATAATAAAGAAAATCTAAAGGCTCAAGACTAAATAAGAAAGACAGGGACAAAGGGAAATATTGCCAATATCAGGCTTGAGAAGGGTGACAACTCTACTGACATGAAAAACATTAATTCAGCAATTTAGTTGAGATGGATAAATTCTTTAGAAACAATATATCAAAAATCATACAAAAAGAGAAAAATCTATATACTCTTTTATCTGTTATAAATTTAATATGTTATTAAAATTCTTTTTACAAATAAAAATTTCTCCTAACAACAACTGAGGAATAAATACCACCAATCCTACACATCCTACACAAATTATTTAAAAGAACAGAAAAAGAAGAGATGTTTCACAACTTGTTTCATGGGGCCAAGATAATGTTGGCACCAAAATCTGACAAAAACGTTGCAAGCAAGAAAAACTACAGTCCACATTCTCTCATGAACATGGATATAACACATTATAATAAAAATATTAGCAAATGAATTTCAATGTTCAATGATATATAAAAATGATTATACAGCATACATAGTGCTGATTACAAGAATTTAAGGTGGTCTCAACATTTGAAAATCGAGGTATATGTTGTGTCACATTGATTGCAAAAGCAAGAAAATCTAATGATCATCTCAGTAGATGCAGCAAAAGCATTTGATGAAATTCTTCAACCACTGTCATGACAAACTTTTAGCAAACTAGAAATAAAAGTAAACCCCATTAATCTGAAAAAGATTATCTGACACACACGTACACCAAAAAAAAACACCAGAAAATACACTTGATTGTGAAATATGAATGTTTTCCTCTAAAACTGGCAGTGAGACAATATTGCCCCATATGTGTTTTATTTCAAAATTGTATCGGTGGTGTTAGCCTGTTAAGAAAAGACATAAGAACAGGAAAGAAAAATCAAGACTGTTACTTATGAACAGATGACATGACTGTGTAAGTAAAAAGTCTGAGAAAAATCTACTTCAAATAATAAAAATTATTAAGAAACATTTGCCAAAGTTGCTGGATACAAAAATAAAATAAAAATTACATTTATATATGCTTTCCACATACAAATAGAAAATAAAATTTCAAAAATAAATTACGTGTAAAAGCACCAAAACATATCAAATATTAAGAAAAATATCTAATAAAAATTGTGAAATACTTCTAGGTTTAAAACACCAAAATGTTATTGAGAACAGTTCATAAATGTTTAAATAAATAATGAGATATACCATATTAGTTATAGGGAAACTCAAAATTGTGAATGTGTCAATCTCCCCAAAATGATCTACATATTTAATGCAATCCAAGTCAAAACCTCCTCTTTTTTGGTGGAAATTGACAAGCTGATAGTAAAATTTATAGATAAGCCAATCTCGAGGAAACAAAGATGGAGAATTTAAACCACCAAATATGAAGACTGATTATAACACTATAGTGATAATGTCAGTGTAATATTGGTCCAAAGGTAGACAGAGATTGATAGACTGTAGAGTCTAGAAATAGACTGACATCTCTGTGCTCATGTGATTTAAGACCTTACAGTCGCAGAAGAATGATCAATTTAATAATCACATACAAAAAGGTAAATTTTGATTCTTACTTGCCACCATATGAGAATAATACAGCGGTGACTTACCCAGTCAGCAAGACTGCCTGTTTACCTCAGGGAGAGGGGTTGCTGTGTGTTTAGACACTTGAGTCTCAGTCTTTCTGTGTGTATTAGGCCAAACACACAAGTGCTTGCACAGAACTCCACAGCTCTAGAGAGCTGCTGGGTCCTGCAGCATCTGTGCAGGCTTGCTCCAGACTCATTAGCTGATCCAGTAGCCCTCTATAGAGCTTCTAGGACCTACTGCAATAGTATACAACTGCTCACTGACCAACAGCAGACCAAGCAGGGACCTTCATGCCCCAAGGCAGGGCCCTACAGAACTTCTAGGTTCAGCTGCACCCTTGCAGGCTTGCATCAGGCTCAATAGCTGAACAGGAGGCCACCTACAGAGCTGTCAGTCCCTGCAACAGCTGTGTACATCTACTCCTAGACCAACAGCTCATTGGGTAAGCAGCTTTTTCTCCCTACCACAGGCCTCAGAGAGTTGGTGGTACTGCAACATCCATGCAGGTTTCAGCTCAACAGCTGAAACAGTGGCCCTCTACAGAGATGCCAGGACCTGTTGGGCTAGTGTATATCTGCTCCCAGAAAGACAGCAGACCAGGTAGGGGCTCTGACACCTCAAGGCAGGCCTATGAATAGCTGCTAGCCTCAGCTGCACCATTGCAGGCTTGCATCAGGCTCGCATCAGGCTCAACAGATGATCAGGCAGCCACCTTCAGAGCTGCCAGGCCCAGCAACACCTGTGTACACCTAGTCTCAAACCAATAGCTGAATGGGTAGCAGCTTTTTCTCCCTACAGGACCCCTTTGGAAAGACACTGGGTCCTGTAGCACCCATACAGACTTGCTCAAGCCTCAACAGCTGAGCCAGTGGCAATCTACTGAGCTGCCAGGTCCAGCTGCAACAGTATACATCTGCTCACTGGCCAACAGCAAGTCACCCGTCCCAACAAGAAATCCACCCCAAAAAGAAACTCACCCCAATGAAAAACCCACCCCAACAAGAGACTGCTGAAGGCCACACTGCCTAGGCCACAAAGGCACCCAAAGACAACTCTAATATGAAATACAGTTGAAGAAGGTGCACCAAGCCTGCACTACTGCACTCACCCAGATTCAAACTTAAAACACCCATCCCAACTGTCAGTATAGAATACTTCTAGAGGAAAGAGTCTCCCCTTCAAAAACTATTCCTAGGATTAAAAGAAGTGATTATACCACGATATGCCCAGACATCAACACAGAGGTATGAAAATCATGAAAAAACAGGGAAACGTGACTCCCCACAAAGATGACTACAATTTTCTGATACCAGACCACAAACAACAGGAAATTGACAAATTGCCTGAAGAGAAATCCCAAATAACATTACTAAGGAAACTCAAAATGGTGGATGAAAAAATAGACATAAATCACAATGAAGTCAAAGAAATTCAGGACATGCATGAGAAATTCAACAGAGTAACTTAAAACCATAAAAAAAAAAAATTGAGCAGAAATCCTGGAACTGAACAATTCATTCAAAGAAATAAAAAAATATATAACTGAGAGCATAAGCAGCAGGCTAGAAACAAGCAGAAGAAAGAATCTCTTAAATAGAAGCAAGCTTCTTGAATTAACATTGTTGGACCAAATAAAAAAGAAAAAAGAATTTTTAAAATGTAGAAAGCCTACAAAATTTTTTTGGTAAACTTAATCATATAAACATTCATATTATGTGTGTAGCAAAAGAGGAAAAGAAAGGACAAAGCATGGAAAGCCTATTTATTGAAATATTAGCCAAAAATGTCCCAAATATTGGGAGAGAGATGGTCTTAACACATCCAGGAAGCTCAAAGGTCCCCAAACAGATTCAACCCAAAAAGGACCTCCCCAAGACACACTGTAGTCAATTATCTAAAGTCAAAGACAAAGAAAGAATTCTAAAAACAACAAGAGAAAAGCATAAAATTACCTATAAGGGAATCCCAATCAGGCTAACAGCAGACTTCTCAACAGAAACCCTACAGATGAGAGAGTGGGATGACATATTCCAAGTGCTAGGAAAAACAAACAAACAAACAACAAAAAAAGTGCCAACCAAGAATACTACACCCAGCAAAGCTTTCCTTCAGAAATGGAGGAGAAAGAGTATCTTTCCTAGACCAAAAAAAAAAAAAAAAAGAAAAAAACAAGGAATTCACCACCACAGACTGGCCCTTCAACAAATCTTCAAAGTAGTCTACACCTGGAATCATAAGAGAGATATATGTCACCAGAAATACATGAGAAAGAATAAAAACTGCTAGTAGAACAGTTACACAAATGAGAAAGAGAAAGAAAATGTATTTTATCACTACAAAAAAAAAAAAAACCCAACAGCAAAAATAAACAATAAAAGGGAAAGAAAGTAACTAAAGTACAAAACAACCACAGAGAAATTAATAAAATGGCAAGAATAAGGTAAAACCTTTCAATAAGGTTCTGTGCAAGAAAAGATTAATATTTGGACAAGTCAAGTAACCTTAGGGAAGCAGTTCTTTACATAATTGAAAAAAGCTGAGTTACATATATATATATATACCTTAGGAAAAAGATCATATCTCTGAATATAATATCAGTAGCAATGAAATGTCGTGCAATTGTATCTGGTGACCCAACGAAGTGCACCAAATACCTGAATAAGATAGTCATTTAATGTTAACTCAACGTATCGGTAGGAAGACCAATTTATCTTTGAGTTGCATGATTTAGAACTTAGGTACTCAAGGTTCAGACAAGCACTATTGCCAGGAACCAAAAGAAAAAACAAAGAAAAAATAACTATAATAAGATTTGCAAAATGGATCCAGGAAATGATAATGAAACTGTAGAATTTTTTTTATTTATTTTAACAGACAGCTTCTGGAAGTGTTGACTTTCTTAGAAAGAATATAAATCAGAAGTATGAACAGTCTCATTAAGTACATCATTGTCAAAATACCTAGAAAATATTCCTAACTGCATGTTTTCCTCATCTTCACTCTATTTGTTCTGTTTCACCAAATATAGGCACGTGCAGTATCCATATAAATTTTTAATACTGAAGGGTTTCTCATCCTCCATACAGTGTTTTTCTTCATATGTTAGTCTTAGAAAAACTGGTCCTTTAACGAACATCATTTTCTCTGCTCCCCCCCCCTTTTTTTTTCTTTAGCAGGTATTGTCCTGACAACTGTGGAATAGTGTTTGGGTTATCCTGGTCCTTATTCTTTCATGGCCAAGCAAAAAATGAGGCAGGAGTAATAAGAATCTGATGAATACAAATCTCAAGGTTTCAGTGATCTTCCACCCAAGATTGCATTTTATAACTACAAATCTGCTACAATGTACCTGCATGGAGCTTGAAAATATTCATCTCCAGTTCTTTCTCTCACAAGAGAGATGCTGCATTGCTCCCTCTTAGCCAATATTTACTCACTGCCTCCTGAAACCTAGTTAAAATTTGAATTAAATATGTTTCACCCTTACTGGGCCTTGACTAAAGGGAGATCACACACTTACTGTTTTTGATGTTTAGTAATGTTGATCTTGTAAAATCAGCTTCTGTCACACAGATTTTCAAATCTGACGCAGGACAAGGGTCAGATCCAGTGAGGTGGGGTGAGAAGGTCACTCTGAGGGTGGTTCCTGGTGTCTGGGTTCTGTATGGAGGTTCGATCCTCTTCCTCAGCTGAGTGAGAACATTTCATAACAGTAGAGACCACTGAGGCGTTCCCCTAAACATTCAGCTGGCTTAACGTTTTCAGGTAATTTGGAGAACTAATTGAAAGCTTGTTTCAGTCACTTTAGATAATAAACTTGATAGTTGCATTCAAAATGGAATTATTAACTGGAAACATGGACTTTAAAGTAGAAACTCAGGATAGGTTTGGTCTAGTTAACCACACACTGAGAATTTACACAAAGGACAACCTGTGAACTTGTGAAAATCTTATGGTACAAGTGATAATTTTGTCTTACTCTAATATTGTAAATTGACCTTCCCCTCAGACTGCAAATGAATTGGATAATTACTTTAGCCTGAATTTAGCCGCTCTGTTTTTATGGGCAGCTGCATTTTAACAGATTAAAGGAATGCGACTGGCAGCACTAATCAGTGAATTAGACTGAAAGACTAGAAAACATAGTGTCCATAAATCTTAGAATATAAGCAAGTTCCCATGGGACCTATTTATTGCCTCTTTAACTTTTCCTAGCCATACATCTGTTCTCATAATACATATATTTCCATATACATAAAACGGCATTCTAAATATACTGGTGGCATGGTTTTTTAAGCAACCAAGATGTGAGTTTTAGAAAACAAAGACATTTGGCAATGAGAATAACTGTTAATACATTAATAACTGATGCTGAGACATTGATAATTTCACAACAATCAAAATGTTACTTTCCAAAAATTAGAGAATTTCAGATATAAAAGTCCACACAATCCAGGCTCTCGGTTACACATAGAACAACTGTAATAATCAATGTTGGCTCTTTCAGTAGGCTCATGGTATTATTACTTAAGAGATGATAAGAGATTTGCTTGTTCAAAATGTTCCTAAATCCTACTATTTACTGATTTTCCCAGTCACCATTTTAGATCAAGGCACAACACCCTTATTTAAATGTGTCTTTTGCCTTAATTTATTTTATTAGATTATTCTTAAGTTCGTTAACAAGGCCCATGAAAAGCAGCTATAAGTGTAAGATGTAGGGGAAGGAATGAATAAAGCCTGACTATAAGCTCCTACAGAGACTTCATGCAGGTATTGAGATTTTTCTAATGTGGCTATAACAAATTACCACAAATTTAGTGGATTAAAAAAAAAGAATTAATTGTCTCACAGTTCTGTAAGACAGATGTCTGAGTACAATACAACTCTGCTTAGAGTCTTACAATGCCAAAGTCAAGGTGTTGAGCAGGCTGATTTCTATCTGAATGCTCAGGGCCAATCTGCTTTCAGACTCAAACAGGTTGTTTTGTGGCAATTGGTTTCATGCAGCTGTAGAACTTAGCTCTCCGTTTCATTTCTGGATGTGGACCAAGAGTTGTTCGAATGTTGTAGAGGCCACCCACACTCCTTGGCTTGTGGACCCCTCCATCTTAAAAGCCATAAAGATGCATAGAATCTGCATTCTACTACTACTTTTTCCTGCTTTGAATCAATCTCTTTGCTTTCCTCTTATGCTACTCACTGTCTTCTGTTCTTAAAGAACTCATGTGATTATTTTGGACCCACCCAAATAATCCATGAAAATCTCCTATTAAAATCAACTGATCAATAGTCTTGCTTATATCTTTTTTGTTTTGTTTTGTTTTAACTGAAACACATTTGATTACATATATTTATACGGTAGAGTTGACAGTATTTGTGTATAATATGTGATGACCAAATCAGTTTTATTAGCATGTTCATCATTACAAATCATAATTTTTCTTTGTGTCCATTACCCAATTTCTCCCTAATCCTTCTCTCCCTTCCCCTTTCTCACCTCTCGTAACCAAAGTTCTGTTCTCTCCTTCTGAAAGTTCAACATATTATTGTGGTTCTTTTTTTCTTTCTTTTTTCTTTTCTTCCTTCCTTAGCTCCCACTTACAAGTGAGCACTTTGAAGTCTCTTCTTGGCAGTATCTAGACAAGTGTTTGATTGAATAACTTGGAGATAGGAACCTACAGTGGGATATCTTTAGAGTATTGCTTGCCATAGGACCACAGAAGCATATCTATTATACGGGATGAAAACTGGTGAAAGGAACGCCAGCTTCATCAGAACAGCCAGAAATTCAAAACTAATTTTTTATTTGGGATTTTGGGTATTTGAATTTTTGGTAGTTTTTTTTTTTTTTTCTTTTGGATGTGAGATTTATTTTGTAATTTAAAGTGAACTTGATCGTTACAGAAAACTTGAAAAGAATAGAAAGAATAAAAATGTGAAAATGTCACCCATGGTTCCAACATTCAAAGAGGGCAATAACCATTAATGTTCTTTTCACACACACCTTAGAAACAGTTGTGTGTGTATGTTTAATGATGTCTTATTCTTAAACATGGTTGTAATCACATTCACTTGAATTTCTGAAGGGTGGAAAACTACCTGTGGGAGAGTTTTTTCTAGGAAAATTTTGGGTAATTTGATAATAGGGTATTTGTAACCATCATAAGTGATAATAATCCACTAGATTTCTTGTTCAAACTTGCATCCATGAAAGGAGAAGTCAACAACACAATCTTCCTACAGGTTTGGTCAAATGGCCAGTTCAAGTAGATGTGGCTCAGTAAGACGGCAGTTACTTCAAACATCACAATGTGAGTAGGTGATGTGTTTCTTACGTGTGAAAAGTCTATTTACCTGTTTAATCCCCAAATTTCCAAAGTCTTGAGTTGTTATTTCAAGTTTTCACAGTCAATTGGAATACAATTCTAAATAATTTTTTGAAGTGTACAAAGGCATTTTGTCTCAACCTTAATATAAGTGGAAGTGTTTTATTACTGCCTTCACATTTACAATACACCTTAGCTGGATATAAAACTTATTGAATTACAAACTTTCCTCTGTCAAAACTCTAAATCTTTCCCTCTCCAATTTTGGTATTTGTTGTAAAGGAGAAGAATAAATTCGGTATGATTTGTGCTCTTCTGCAGATAAGTGGAATTTTTCTATCTGAATGCATATAAGAATTTGTCTTTATTTATCATTGAAATTGAAAAATGTTTCAAGTATTTTCTAGATGTAGGTCTCTTCTCATGTTTTGTTTCCTCACAACAATATTATTTTTATCTGTATCCTGAATTCTATAATGGAACACAAATAAATCAGTTTTATATTACTGCTTCTATGATTATTTTGGTATTATCTTCAGGGACACTGACAACTCATAGATTAAATCTTCAATTTCTGATTCCATATATGTTATATTCTCTGTCGTTGCTTTAATCTTTTTTTTTTTTTTTTCTTGTACACTCTGGAAGAGTGACTCTGGAAAAAGTGACTTGAGTATTTTCTCTTACAACATTGATACAATTTGTCAGTGTCAATTCTGCGATTGTACTTTTAGTTTCCCTGTCAACATTTCTATGTTACTTTCCCTCTTTTTTCAAAATTCTGTGGGCTTTATATCTTTATCTGTTTTTCCCATGTGATTTTTGTTTCTGTTTTATAGAAGTCATTCTTTCTTATTACCTATTAATGATGTCAAGCAGGGTTTTATAATTTCTTTCTACTTCTTAGAGAAAATCATTTTCAAGGATTTCTGAAACTTCAAGGTGTTCCTTTACTGTTGTTCTACAACATTAATTTGCAGGCCCATGTTTGCTTGTATTACTCTCCTAAAAAAGTGAGTGCTGTATTCAGAGTCCGTGTGAATGTAGGTGAATATCCTTGATCTTGTCTGTTCATTCTGGTGCTTGTCAACTCACTCAGGTGGCTAACATCAAAAAGAATTGAGGTGCTAGATTTTAAAGCAGATTTGCTTTGCTGAAAGTACTTTTATATAAGGCAGCTCTTTCAGACAGAAGTGCTCTTCTACCTTTAGCTTCATGTTTCTCTGATTAGATAGGACACCTGCACTACCAAAATTTTTGTTATGCTTTGATGGAAAAGACAATCCTATTTTTTTTTATAGAAACATAATTAATTATACATATTTGTGGAGTACAGAGCTGAATTTCAATACCTGTGAACAATATGCGATGATCAAATCAGGCTAATTAGCAGATTCGTCATTATAAAACATAATCATTCTTTGTGAACCTTAAACAATTTCTCACTAACCCCCCTTTTTCTCCCCTTTCCCACCTCTAGTGACCACAGTTTTGTTCTCTCCTTCTAAAAGTTCAATGTATTATTGTAATTGTTCTTTTATTCTTTCTTTCATTATTTCTCTCTTTCTTTTTTTCTTTGCACCCACATAAGACTGAGGACGTGTGGTATTTCTCTTCCTGTAGCTGGCTAATTTCACTTAATATACTTTTCTCCATGCTCATCCATGTTGGTGAAAATGACAGAATTTCACTTTTTTTATGGCTGAGCAGAATTCCATTGTGCTGTCCACTGATGGACATTTATGTTGGTTCCATATCTTGGCTATTATAAACAGAGCTGCGATGAACATGGGAGTGCAGGTATGCCTTCGACATGATGATTTCCATTCCTTTGGGTATATACTCAGAAGTGGGATTGCTGGATCCTATGGTAGTTCTATCCATAGTTGTCTGAGAAACCTCCATACAGTTTTCCATAGAGACTGTACTAATTTACAGTCCCACCAAAAGTGTATAAGTGTCGCTCTTTCTCTGCATCCTCACCAGCATTTGTTATTCTGTTTTTGGTAACAGTCTAACTGGGATGAGATGATATCTCAGTGTGGTTTTGATTTGCATTTCCCTGATGATTAGCAATGTTGAGCATTTTTTTCATGTTCCTATTGGCCATTTGTATGTCTTCCTTTCAGAAATGTCTATTCATCTCTTTTGCCCATTTTTAAAAATCAGGTTAATTTTTTCTTTTTTTTTCTTTTTTAACTAAGTTGTTCAAGTTCCTTGTATATTGTGGATACTAATCCCTTGTCAGATGCATAGTTTGCACATACTAATGCCCTAACTACAATTAGTGTGATCTAATGATTCAGGAAGACCTAGTTTTGAATCTCTACTCAATCACTTTCTAGACTTATAGGTTTTAACAAATTTCCTAACCCTGTTGAATCAGTTTTCTAATCGCCTACTTCTCAGGGTGGTTGTGTGAATTATATGAAAAGGCACACATAAAGCTGCTAACACAGGGCATACTACATAGATGAAAATAAGTGTTAGGTTTAGATAACCCCACTATGTAATGAGTCACCATCAATTACTCTTTCTTCCTGTCTAGGTTTTCCTCCTCAGTGTTGCAGATTTTGACTAAATATAAAATGCAATTTTGTACTAAGGGTTGGAATGGGAAGGAGTTGAGGTCAGTACTTTGCCTCAGCAAGTGGCATACTTCAGGAGAGAGACAGTCCAATTACTTTTTCTATTTATATAGATCTTGAATTTAGGAACCAGAAGGCAGAAATGTGTTTCCTCACTAATTACAGGCATAGGCCATATAAACTATCAATTTCACTTTTCAATTCCATTCCCACAGGTTCTTCAGTTAGAAAAATCTCTTACAGTTTATTACAATATGTTGATAGTTATCTCATTGTTAGTGTGAGTTTCTGTGAATGTACGCATGCCTTATCATGTATTTGAATGGTTAGAGGCTGCTTCTGTATACCATTTTGGAACAAAAAACTATGTTTCAGCACAATTTTCCTCTTTAACTCAAAATTCTTGAGGTCATATTGGCAAATTTCCAGTGGGCTTCTTCAAGATAGTCGTTATGATATAAATTAGTCAATTCAGTTGGGAAATACTGGATTGGAGCAACACGAATTGCTTCTGCATTACTACTTAAGACCTATAATATGCTATTAGTCTCAGAAGAAGGTAAAGCACATAAGATTTTTCATGTTAGTTCAACCACAGAAAGAGTTTGGAAGGTGAGTAGTGTCAGTGGACACTGTGGGTGACCCACTTAGAAACACTCACATCTCCTTGACGGGCACTGTGCCTCCTCCCCCAGCTTCCACTTATTTTTCTGCTGAAATTTCTTACCTGAAAATGTCTTCTGGGGATTACTCTCAGCCACTACAACTGTCTTGACAGTTGGAAGAGCTAGAAATGCATGGAAATTTATATCCCCTTCCATCCTCTTTTAACCACCCACAACTGCTGACTCATAGTCAATGACTGACTGGTGTCACGAGGTACAAAAGTCAGCTCCTTTGCTGAGAAAACTCTCAAGTGTACTCCAGAACTGCCCTGTGGATTAGGGTGAATCCAGGGCACCACCTGAATTTACATCTTTACTTGGAGGTGCCCTTGCCTTCCCTGCTTTTCCTCTCTCCTGCCTCCTAGTCATTTCTCCTGGGAGCATATCCTTAACAAATAACTTTATCACAAACCCCTGGCTCAGGGTCTCTACAACCTGAATATGTTGAATGATGACTTGAGAAACAAAAATTGGAAACACTGCTTTATAGCATGATAAATGCATTTAAAATACTTGGAAGTGAGTTTTAGAATCTGTGGTTCAACAAGCAGCTCAAGAAATTGGATGCAATTTCATGTTTAAGAATAAAGCAACAAGAAGTATATATTAATTAAATAAAGAACGCCTTCCACTGGTGTGCACTGGTTCCAACCTCTATTATTACATTCTTCAGATATATTTCTATTCTTTCTTTTGAAAACTTTTAATCTTTCTTTCTCAATTATTTTAAGCAATCACTTAAGGAAAGTTTCATTACCAAGAGTAAAATTTATATTAACCTATTTGAATTTCAAATGATAGTCTATTAGAGCTGGGAGAGACCATAATGACCATCTATTTTAACCCTGACATTACAAAGATGAGGAAACTTAAATTTAGAGAAGAAAAGTTATGGCCCAAGGTCACACAGAGCCATCCAAAGTCTTCTGAATCTTAGTTAGATATTTAATCTTTACAGAAGCGTGACTTTCTAATTTTACAGGTAATGATTGAGCTGGAATGCATTACATTTCTGGAGTGTTCATTTTAGCTATAATTCTATTCACAAAAATATGATCATTGCTTTACATAGAGCTCTTATTTAACATTCTAAACTCCATAAATTGAAAATTGATTTTTCTGTTTATCTTGATTGAGAGGAAGGAAGAATATATTTAAAAATTAATGTATGCATCAAAATGCAATGAAAATTGCTAACATTTCCCCTGATTTCACTTTAAAATTTTTAGCTATTGTAAAAATCTTAATAATATTGGCCCCCAAGTAGAAAGGAAACACTTCTTTGTTCAAAAACACACAGCACTTTAAACACTGAGAAGGAACAGATTTTAAAACTTCTGTATCACTCAGGTTACAATAAAATGTTTTTATCCAAGCAAGGACAGTTTTGAGAATGAAAGAGGATGCTATTAGTAATTATGCTGGGTCTGTCCCTGCAAATTGGGATGTGTGGTCATTCTTCTCATAACTGGGAGTTAATAGACTGCAAATTTCACCTCCTGTATGAAGAGTTCCTCATTCATCTTCTTACAGACAAGCTCTTTTCCTCACATGACTATCCATAGCCTTAGGCATTTCTCCTTCCTTTCTGCTGTAACAATTGCCACTCACTCATACTTAATGTAGTAAGAGTATAAAGTGGTATCGTAATATTAGTGCCTCAGCGCCAATAACGGCATAAATTGATTTTATTACTATGACCTAATATTTTAATTAGTCTTATTATAATAGAACCAGGAGGACAGAGATGCTGATCACCATAAGTATCAAAAAGCATTACAAGGCATGAACGGAGATTGTGATGAAAATAATTGGCATTTCTTTTTCCTTTTGCTTCTATTTGTTAATTTTTTCCCAATATCTGCATTGAAATCAATATCCACAGCGCTTGTAATGTAATTAAAAGAATCCTTAGCTATCAGGCGAATTAGCTTGGGTTGCAAGAAAAGAATAATAGAAGACTAATGAATAATCTGACTCGTCACAAAACATCTATAATATCTCTGAATTCTTTATATAACATAAAAATCTAAAATGTAAGTCATAAATACTGAAAGCACACACATATATTTTATCCTTTTTGCAAATCTTTTTGAAGCTCTTTAATATGTGTGAAGCAAATGAGTGCTGGTTACCACTTCTTTGCATTTTAATTATCTCCATGTTGAGAAACGAAATATAAAAAATAGGACTTTAAGTTTGGCTTAACTGAATGTATTTGTGTTATTTTCAGGTTAAAATATAGTAGCTTATATATGATTGACTCTTACGTAATCAAATAGACACGTCATTTGTTGGGCACCAATGGTAAGCAATGCACTTATCTAGACACTGTGGAGGATACAGAGGGGCTAAGACAGGCAGAGTGTGATGGGGGAAAATAATTTTTCAGCCATTTTAGGACCGATTTCTCTTCCACAGACTTCAGAGAATTCTGCAGATTAGATGGTAACAGTTCCTGATATTTCCAAATATCAGAAACATTATGGAATCCATTGGCCTTGAAAGTGCTTATTCCACGTTCCAGAAAAGATGAAAATTGCTGTAAGGTATAAAAAAATCTGTCAAGCACCAGGATCAATTTTGTTAACTATCCTTGTCCTAATTAGCTTAATTTGACAATTCATAAAGCTTGCCACACATAATTCTTTAGTAGGCAATTTTGCAAATATTTGCAAGGAAAAAGGACATCAAAGAGCCTCAATATATTTTGAACAGATTTTATTTTAGGTACTTTCAGGTATTATCTCATTTTATCCTCAAAATATCTCTGACAGGTAGGTATTATCATTTCTGTTACTGAGATGAGAAAACCTGGCTGGCAGAGGCTAAAGTCTACCAGTCCACTAAGTGGCAGATCTATGGTCTGAACATAGTTTATTTTTCAGCTCCAGTTCCATGCTTTCCAAAATAAAAGAGACCTGCGAATTCTAAGCACAGACAAAGCACATTTTGAAATTGCTTTTATTTCGGTTCCTTCTTTTTATCAGTATTAATTTAATTATCAGCTTATTCTTGATTTGTGTTAAGGACATGTGTTAAGTAGTTTGGGTAGTTGAAAGAAAATAACCTTGGATGTTAAAGCCTAAATGACTTGGGACAAGTCATTTACTATCACTATTAATTATTCTGATCTTTAAAATACAATTAATATATCTGTTTCTTAGAGTTCTGAAGGTTAAATGATAAATTACTTGTTATAGCATTTCATTGACTCTAAGATTCTATTCACATGTGGGATAGTCATCATTAATAGTAAGATTGGATTGAAAATTTACTGCAAATTCTCAGCTAGGGAATTTTGTTTTCACGAAGTATCAAGAAAGCAAGTGTTTACATATCAACCCATATTATACTATAATATATATAGTCATGTTCTACATGTTAAATATCATAACTCCTAATCTACACTCGAAATCCTGAATTCTTAAGAAGAATAAAGGTATCAGAAATCCAAAACAAGGTTTTGGAAGTAATTTTTGTTGAAATAGTTTCTATGTGCTGATCATGTGTATATTTAATAGCGCCCTCTTGCCAGCATGAGTAGCTCACTGCAGATCATGCACATTAGGTTATAACGGCTTCTATCAACTGTGAACATGTGTAGGACTAGGTAGTTATTACTCAATGATTTTTGTAGGAAATGGGACATTATTAATAGAGAAATATCCATGTGTGATCATTGATTTAAAACTTGGCAGAGAATAAACCATTTATTCTCCATCCCGCCCCACTCTGTAGAACTTAAGAATTTGCACTTGACAATGCATCTAGATGGATGAGCCAGAAAAATTAAGCACTTTGAATAGAAGGCAGGGCTCAGACAGACAGAGGCAATATTCTTTTCACACACTGCATTGCAAATAAGCTCCATTTTAACAATGACAACTTTAAGTGTAGGGAGAAAAGATAGTGGATAGTCGCAATAAAAATGTATTAAACATATTTCTGCTCTGCTGGGACAACTGGTGCAGGGAATATACCATATTTTACACTGCTGATGAAATAATTTCTGTTTTTAGAAGTGCATAACACTTTTTCTACAGTGTGCTAGGCCCAAGGCTAATCCTGTTGCACGCTGATCCCCATTCTGACATATTTCGTACACCCCATCAGTACATGTTTAAAAACATTCTGTAACCCTCATTATATTTTAAATATTTGTACAGTTGTTTCTCAACTTAACTATAAATTGCTTAAAGTTACAGGACTGCCTTTTATTCTAAGTATCTAAAACTATTTTCAATATGCTAGGGGAAAAAAATGGGTATGTGGTTGGTTTTCTGTGGATACTTCTTTGATTTCATGCTAGTTTTCATCCTATGACCCTTTCTCCATTTCTGTTCCCAATGATTCTCTGACTCCCAGGAAATTAAGTCATATGAACTGCAATCTGGGGCCTCTTGCTGTGGCTTCCCATAGGGTTCAGCCTATCTGAGGTGCCCAAAAAGAGCAGAGGGCAGGAACAGAAACAAGTAAGGGTATTTAATCCATCCTTCCCACCTCCAGACTCCCCTGTTCCACCTGACTGCTGGGAATCTGTTAGAACCCGTGTCCCTTCACAGCCACAGCTCCTGCTGACCATTCTCCCTGCCACGCTTCAGCTCTTGCTCTTTCTGGATTAAAGTAGTAGTGGTTTTCCTGTTGTTCCTTTCCCATTCTCACTGCTTAGTAAATCACCCGATTCATTAAACTCTTTCAATTAATCTCTTATAAATGAGTCAACTATTTCTTGTTGGAACCCTGACTGACAAAGCTTGTTAACATATTCTTTAGATCCCAAATCCATTTGAATGTGATATATGGTAGTGTCTCCCTAACTAGTTTAATGCATTATTTTTAAAGAAAAAGAATTCTTGTGCATCCTCACTGTCACTTAAACATATTCCAACAGTATATAAGCTATTGATAACTAAAAAGGATAAATAAAACAATTTACATTTAAACACAATTATAAATACCAACCAATTAAAAAATTCAAGTTAATAGTATTTTGACTGGACAAATGTTTTATTGAGGTTAAATAGCTATTTCAGTCAAATATGATGCCATATGCAAATTTTCATCTGCAAATTTCCAGACCTTTGTATTTTGAGATTTTTATTTAAAAGATATTACTATCTATGCAGGACATCAGACGAAAAGCTGGGGACCATCTCAATACTTCCTCCTATTCATTCTCTCCAGCATTCAGTTGATCCACTTATCTCTATTTTTAATGTCATCATAACATTGCAAGTTACCATCTTTTCTATACAGTAGTATTAAATCAACATAATCTTTCTTCCACTAAATTGTCCCAGTGGAGGCATACGCAAACAAAAAAAAAAAGTATCAGCTATATTTTTAGATGACAAGATAGCAAATATCTTTTCTTTAGGGTTATCTGTAATTCCTAATTTTCCCAAATAAATATGAATTACTTATTTAATAAAAGCTTAAAATATTTCAAATCAGAAAAATATTTGTTTCTGTGTCACTACAAATCCATATATTCTATAAATGAAAGCAAAGGTATTGACATAATGAATAGTTAGACAGAAAGGAGAAGCATTTTTAAAAAATCAGATTTTATTTCTACAAATCAAGAAAAAACACAAAACATTATCTAACATGCATTATTTTAAACACAGTGTGTCTTCTCTTTTTATTTTTTTTGTATAGCACCCCTAAAAGTAAGTTCACTGTCATCTTGAACATTAATTAAGGCTATTTTAACCATCTGATATCATTAATAAATGAATAGAGTATTATTACCACAAGTATAAATGTATTACATTTTCTGGTAAGTAAACATACTACTCTTTCTATACATAAAATTGCATCATTTGTTTTTATTCCTTTCAAAGAGTATATGTATGGGTAAAGGGTGTTGCTGTCTCTAAAGTAAATCTATTCTTACTTATTTTTTACTTAGGCTTTCACATACCTTTGGGAATGAATACTGTGAAAGAAAATTTATTGTTGTTGTTATCATTATTATTGATTATTAATTAAAGTCATATATTTGCCAAGCTTTCGTGCACTCATCATTGATTTTACACAGTAAATTATGTCTATGAAGCAATATTTTATGTAACTATGTCTAATATTTAGTTATGATGACATATGGGTTTGCCAACTTCTTTTATTTTATGATTATAGTAAGTACATAAAATATGAACCTGGCTTCTTTTTTAAATTGATTTGAAGATAATTTCTAAATTGGTGCTAACTTGTAAAACCTAAATAAAGCATCATGGATTTAAAATTAAATGCTTAGAATTGACAATAATGATCCATTTTGCTAACAATCTCAATATTTGTATCATATTGTTCATTGAATAGCTGCTAAAATGAAAACCCAAGATATGTCAATTATTAATACTAATCATAAAACTGAAAAGAAAGGAAACTTGTCCTAACTTTATAGCATATATAAAAACTGCAAAAGAATGATACTAAGTTACAAAGTACAAATAAATCCTCTTAAAAATAACAATATGTAATTCAAAGAAGCTTACTCAGCTTATAAAGTTCCTGAGAAAAATAGAGTATTCCATCTTCAAAGAAATTTCTCAAATCATATCTGATTTTCAACCCTAAATTTGCAATAAAGCAGACACCTTTTCAAGGCTGACATACTTCAAATCATTACAGATCCTATGGAGCAAAAATTTGGGGGGCAAAATGACAAGAATATATAAGACTCAACAAGCAAGGCTAGTAATGCTGTTGACTCTGACACACACACAAAGCCTCACCACACCTCTGGGCCTGAATGTTTGAAATGCAATTCATGTATTAAGCAGAAGATCTTTTACTTCTTTCTTAGAAGTCACTGTAATCCCATCCTTGTAATATGCAAACACAGAAAGCACACAGAAACCTATGCATGCTAATTTTTTCTTTATCTCTATTTCTGTTTAAATTTACTACCATGATTTTAAAATGAAATTCCAGGCAGCATTAAAAATGAACTTGGAAATGTGAAAGTGTTCTTTTGGCAATTTAGCAGTTAAAGGACAGATTTATAATTTGATAATTTCGAGTCCCTGGACAAAATATACACTTCCAGTCTCCAACTCTGTGCTTTTCCTATTAGTGTAGCATGTGGTAGCAGGCAAAGCTTGGAATTTTGGTGGGCTGCTTGGGGTGCTAAATAGCCAATCATAAACCTAAAAGCAGCAGAGTGGATTAGAGATCAGGAACAGAAAGGGCCTCCCCTGACTGCTCCATACCCTTCTTGGTTTTTTTCAGAGTGACCGCTAATGGCTGCCAGAGAAGCCTACACTCCCAGCAGGCACAATACTGCACACCATAGAGTCAGAACATTTGTTAATATTTTTATGGTAAAAACATTTAAGTTCTATATTTGGTTAGATCCAATTACAGAACACTGTCAAGGAAAAACAGCACACCCCAGGGAAACCAGCCTTTGTTTCAATTGGCCTATTACCTTCTAGTAATCAGAGAAAGGCTACTATCGGACCCCATATATGGAAAAGGCCATGGGTTTAATTTTTTCCCTGCCAATTTACACAGTTTTTTCCCCTTTGATTCAAGTTATGCAATAAATTTATTCTTTCCTGTATGACCTGTGAGCTGAAGTGAAACTAGGATATTCGGAAAATACCAAGAAAAGGATTATTCATAATTGTACCTGACATAGTAAAAGAAATCAGCACACTGGACAAAGCTCTGAGACACTATGGTTCTTAGTAAGTCCATTTTAGATGTAGAAAATCAGAGACAAGAAGAAAGGGAGTGATGATAAACAGAATATAGTGTACCTCTAAAGCAAAATAGTCATTTCATATGCATGTTTATAGCAGTGGAGAATATTGTTCAAAAGAACAAACAAACAAATATATAATAGAGAAGTAGATGAGACTGAAATAAGAAAGAGAAGGTACTGTAGATTGGATGCCCCCCCCCCCCATTGAACCTTAATCCCCTGCTATAACTGTTGAAGGTGGGGAATCCTATGATGGTAATTGAAAGGTGGTGCCTTGAAGAAGTGATTAGATTGCAGGACAATGCCATAGTGAATAGATTAAAAACAGTGCTCATGGGCATGGTTCTGAGGGGGTTAAAAGGCAAATGCAAGAGGAGCTATCTCTCTCTCTGCTTCACCATTTCCTACCATGTGAGACCCTTGCATTGCTGTAAAGCCACCACCAAAGACCCTCACCAGATGTGTTCCCTGAACTTTGGACTTCCTAGGCTCCAAAAATTTAAGTATTTTTTTTTCTTTATAAATCAGCTGGTTCCATGTATTTTGTTATAAGCAGCAGAAACGGACTAATACAGAAGGTGAAAGAAACATCAGTCAAGTACTTGTTTTACATAGCGATATTTACACCTGTCAGATGAGCCTTACTGGTTTACATTACTAGGCACATGCCTTGGAAAGATCACAGAGGTCAATGCCTAGCCTCCAAGGTTTTAGACATGTCTAGATTTAGGTAGTGGACAGATGGAGCTGGGCTTCCAAGGCTCCACTGAAATGTGCATGGACTTTGATTACAGGGTCTGGCCACTTTGAATGTGTTCCTTTTACTATCTCCATATCAGTAACAGCAGGGAACATGCTACAATATCACCCAACCTACTGGACATAACACACTGGAATCTAACTCAGGAGGGGCTTTAAGAAATTTCAGTTTGGATTGAGGGAACACATGAACAGTGAGAT
Organism: Cynocephalus volans; assembly: GCF_027409185.1. Taxonomy (NCBI): domain Eukaryota; kingdom Metazoa; phylum Chordata; class Mammalia; order Dermoptera; family Cynocephalidae; genus Cynocephalus; species Cynocephalus volans. The sequence continues at coordinate 116,575,417 of NC_084464.1, read as the reverse complement.
CAAGTCCATTTTCTTCTGTGTGCTTGGGGACAGAGAAATCTAGATGGCAGAGAGAAAATTATGAAGAAGATGCACAGGACAGGATGAGGATTAGGTAAGTGTTCAGGTTCTTAATTGTTTTCCAGCATCAGTAATTGTTCAAGTGACCTGACTGCATTCATGTAAAAGGGAAAACTTACTCTATTATTTTGTAACATTAGTGCCTAGAGTCAAAAACACTTTTGGAAATATTATAATTTTTATGTGTTTATTAACTTCTAGTCCTGTTCATATACTCATACCTGAATCAGAGTGTATCATGGTAGATTTTTACTTTTATTAGTAGTCTGATTTTAAGTTATCATCATTGTTGAAAAATGGCTTAGTAAAGAACATCATATGTGTTTTAGTCCGTTTTGTGTTGCTATAACAGAAATACCTGTGACCGGGTAATTTATAAAGAACAGAGGTTTATTTGGCTTACGATTCTGGGACAGCTGCATCTGGCATGGGCCTCAGTCTGCTTCTACTCATGGTGGAAAGTGGCAGGCAGCCGGTGGGTACAAGCAGATCACATGGTGAGAGGAAGCAAGAGTGCCAGGGTCCTTTAAACAACAAGCTCTCGCGATAACTAATAGAGCGAGAACTCACATCCCCCCCCCCCCCAGGGCCCAGGGAGAGCATTAATCCATTCATAAGGGATCCATCCCCATGACTCAATCAGTTTCCAACACTGCCACATTGGAGATCAAATTTCCACATGAGTTTTGGAGGGAACAACACATCCAAACTCCATCAATATGCTACAATGTCAACTGAAGGGTTGAATGGTGCTCAGAATATTTCCGAGAAAGGCTTGGTTTGCGGGGAGTGGTATCATAAGTGATTTATATTTTCTGTTTTTAAATTTTTCCCTAAATTTTCAATTTTTTTAGAATAATGGTATATTATACAAACAACCAGAGAAAACAACACAAAGTAAGTTATCCCAGTCCTTTCCCTCCAAATAAAGAAATAGCTTTATCCAAATAATTACTGGATATATAGAAAAAGAAAAAGGCTCACATATCTGTGAACCCGAAGCAGTTAGAAATATAGTAAATAACATGATGTAATAGATATTTATATCACTGTATTTATTATATGAGTGAATAAATCTATAACCATAAACTACCAGAGAGGAAGAACAGGGGATGAGAATCGTCATTGTGGTAGAATCAATAATGACTGTCAAAAATATCTGGGTTCTAATCCCTGGGACCTGTGATGTTACTTTATATGGCAAAAAGGAACTTTATAGATGTAATAAGGTTAAAGTTCTTGAGACTGGGAGATGATGCTGGATTATCCAGATGGGCCCTAAATGCAATCATGTAATTATAAGGAAGACAGAGGAAGATTTGAAACAGAACTTAGAGAAAATTATGTTTAGTGCAGTAAGCCAGGCACAGGAAAAGAAATACTGCTTGTCCTCACTCGTGAGAGCTAAAAAAAATAAATAAACAGATAAATTAAAAGAAAAGAAAGAATGGTACAACAATCACAATAAATTTTGTTGAACTTTCAAAAAGAGAGAACAGAACTGAGACCACCAGAGGTGGGAAAGGGGAAGGGGGTAGGAGGTATTAGCAAGAAGTTGGTAAAAGGCCACGAAATAATGATTACATTGTGTAATGTTGAATATACTAATTCACCTGATTTGAACATCACATATTACACACAGGTATAGATATTCAATGGTGTACCCCACAGATATGTACAATCAATTATATTTCAATAAATAAAAAAGTAAAAATAAAAGAAGAAAAGGCAATGTGACCACAAGGCAGAGACTGGAAGTAAAACAGCCACAAGCCACAAAAAGCTGGAAGAGGCAAGGAATGGATTCTTCCCTAGATCTTCTGGAGCAAGCTCAGCCCTGCTGACAACCTGATTTCATCCCAGTAAAACTGTGTGATTCAGACTTCTGGCCTCCAGAACAATGAGAGAATAACTGTCTGCTGTTTTAAGCTTTCTGGTTTGTGGAAATTTGTAACTGCAGACCTAGGAAACTGTACAATAACCAAATATAACCAATAATCAATTATTTTCTTTCATTTATATCTAAGATTTAATGAGCAGCTATTGTGAACTAGATGCTTTGCTATGCCCAGGGCTACAATATTGTAGCAAACATAAACCACTCCTTCCCTGCCAGAGCTTGCAATCCGGGGAGAATCAGCTAATGAAGCTAGTGCAGTAGTGTGTGCCTTATTCATGCAAAATGTGGACTATACCATTCAACAGTAACTAGGAGGGCTGGAAGCCCTGAGTTTTTTCCACTAGGCGATTGCTTATGTCATTCTTTAGGCCTGAAATGTCTGACCAGGCTTGTGGATAATAACATAGTAAAGGTATTTATTGGTTGCCTGCCTACTTTGCCAAGGGCTTTTTATATGTGCTATGTTCTAATTCTACTCCAGATCTTCATCCTAGATAATATTATTCCTATTTTACAGAAGATAAAATATGTACATTTATTTAATTTTACCACATTTCTCTGAGCTTATTGATATCAAGATCATTACCATTATAAAATGCTGCACACTGCAGTTAGAATACAAATATGATGTGAACAAGCACATAAAACTTGGAAAGTTTGGAAAATAAAATAGTTATCACTATTAAAATTCTAGAAATATTATGACTCTGCTTCCAACAATAAAAAAAATAATTCCACACCTGCTTCTAAAATTTTGATAGATTCAGTTATCAAAGTTGTGAATACAATATTAAGTTCCAGAACAGCCAAAGATATTTGTGTTGACTCAGTAGAAAAATTGTATTGTGGTGATAAATTGTGATTGGACAATTTCAGGATAATTACTAAATAATTATCCTGGTAATAAGCAAATAGAAGGCCGAAAATTAAATCCAGTTAACCTCTAGTCCTCAAAATCATATTCTGAATTATTTCAGCTAAATATTGCAAGCTCAGGCAATAGTACAACATGTTTTTTCTTAATATAATTTCCAAAAAACAAAATGTTATTTAAATATGTGTCATAATGTGGTGCATTCTACATGCAGCATACCTTCAAGAATAGAGCAGATGAATGCCAAACCTCAATAAACTATTTTGAAGAACATATACAATATTGCAGTGAATGTGTGTGTGTGTGTGTGTGTGTGTGTGTGTGTGTGTGTAGCGGGGGGTGTTCACAGAAACCGATTCCTGTTTTCATGCTTGGAATAACACTAGGAGATTAAAAATAATATCTCTCAAATGCAGATGCTTGGCAAGGTAATACTCAGAGATTTACGGTGATGATTAAATGATCTAGTATGTGTAAAGTGCTCTAGAATAATGCCTTGAGCATGTTAACAGTATAAGAAATGTTAGAAAAATCTTCCGATGCATGAAATTGTAATTTAATGTTCATTGTGAGACAATATATTATTTCATAACAGTAACCAACATATGGATTGTCCACCGTAATGCCACAGAAATTCTTAGTGTGGTTTATTTTAGATGGTTCTCTAATGGACCATCTAGCTGCCTACCAAGCACCGTGAGTTGGGTTGGGTTTAAACCCTAGCTGCACTGTTTACCAAGTGGGTTATCTTGGGGAAATTTTCAAACTTTTCTGATGATGAATCTGATCACCCTATAATAGAGGCTATCTGTAATTATGCGGCAATATTGTGAGCATTCAGTAGGATGGCAAAGTATTTATGGACTTCACTAAGTAGTAGCTATTAATACTGCTATTATTAATAAGAGCAATGGTGAAACGTGAGATCTTTAGTGAAAATGCAGTCTTCCTGTTTGTTACATGAATAAGGGTATTTTTCAACCAAAATATAATGCAATTTTAAGCTAGTGAAGAGTATGTTCTATGCATTGTATTTTATATTTCCCTAGCAGAGACCACAGGGAGTCTATAAAAGGTTTTGAGAAACAGTTGTTAAAATGTTTTTATCTAAAATTTTTCTCTATGATCTGATAAGTGTGCACAGCACATCAAAATCCCCACCGCAGAAGCTTTGAGTTTCAAGAGACCACAGAGGCGAAGTTTCCTAGTCTCAACCAGCACAAGAAACCAACCTCCAGTATATCTCACTTAATGATTAGCAAAACTCTGTTGAATGTTTTCATAATTGTGAACTACTACTTCTCAAACTGTTCCTTTTTCACAGATATGGCTCTATTTTTGAAAGACTCTAAATATATTTGGCTGATAGCTTTTCTGTAAATGCATTTACTTATTTTCTCATGAGTTTTCTTTAACATCTTTAACGTATAATAGAAATAAAGACCTAAAATATTTTTTACTCCAAAATATGTTCCTAAAATAGAACATAGGGTTTCTTATAAAACAAAATTCTGGTTACAATGTGTACATTAATATAGACACAAATATCCTTTGCAAAATATTAACAAAATAGAATGCAACAATATTTAAAAATATTATACACCAAAGTGTTTATTCCAGGGATACAAGGTTGATTCAGTATTGGGAAATCAATCATAATCCATCATATAACAAACTAAAAAAAGAAAAATCACATGATTATATTAATTGACAGAAAAAGTAAACAATAAATTCATCAGCATTCACAATAAAAACTCTCAGAAAAACAAGGATAGAGGGGAGCTTCCTTAACTGATAAAGACATCTACAAAAAGCCTATTGTTAACATTATTATTTTTATTTATTTATTTATTTATTGACCGGTAAAGCGATTGCAACCTTCAGCTCGGTGTTGTCTGCACCACGCTCAGCCAGCTAGCGTAGCGCACCGGCCATCCCTATATAGGATCCGAACCCGCGGCCTCGGCACTCCTAGCGCTGCACTCTCCCGAGTGAGCCACGGGTCCAACCCTAACATTACGTTTTAATTATGATAGAATGAATGTTTTCCCTTTAAGTCTGGGAATGAGGCAAGTATGTCCATTCTCACTACTCTCACTCAATGCAGGGCTGGAAGTTCTAGCCAGGGTAATAAAGAAAGAAGAGGACATAAAAGGCACACAGATCAGAAAAAAAAAAAAAAACTTACACTATTTTCAGATGATCTGATTATTTAGAATATCCATGGTGGTTGACAGGAGCTAGAGAATGGGGGAAGTGGGGAAGTTTAATGAAAGGGTACTACATTTCAGTTATGCAGAATGAATAAGTTCTGAACATTTAATGTACAGCACGGTGACTATAATTAATAATACTGTGTTGTACACTTGAAAATTTCTGAGAGACTATCTTAAATGTTCTCATCATACATTTATACACACACACAAAGGTAACTGTGAGTTGATGGATATGTTAATCAGCTTGATTGTGATAATCATTTCACAATGTATATATCAAAACGTCATGTTGTATACCTCAAATATACATAAGTTTTATTTGTCAATTATACCTCAATAAAGCTGAAAAGACACAAAAATATGCTTTAAATACTAGCAATAAATACATGGACACAAATTATGAATACACCACCATTTACAATCGCTCAAAAAATAAAATACTTAGGTGTAAATCTAACAGTACATGTATAGTACTTGTATGCTGAAAACTGCAAAACAGTTATAAAAGAAATCAAAGATTGAAATAAGTAATTAGACATACATGTTCATGAGTGTAAAACTCAATACAGTAAAGATGTCAATTCTCAAATTAATATGCAGGTTTATGCAATTCCTGGTAAAGTCTGAGAGATTTTCTTTATATATAGGCAAGATTATTCTAAAATACAAACAGTTGAGAAATTGGAGAAAATCAGAAGGAGAGAGTTTGGTGAAAGATAATAATATTCAAATATTTGAAGGGTTATTGTCTGGAAGAAGAATCAAATGTGTTCCCCATATCCCCAAGATATGAAACTAGGTTTTGTTAAAAAAAAAAAAAAAAAGGTATATAAAATTATATGTTAGCTTAAAATAAAGAAGTTTTGCTTATGTCAATCTGTGAGGTTAAAGATAGGACAGACTTTCCCATCCATGGAGAAATTCAGTTGTGTTTCACCTTGGCAGGAACATAAGTAAGGGAATTTGAGCATCACAGCAATAAATAGACTAAGGGACAACTGAAATCGCTTCCTACCCAAATATTTCTTTGTTTTCATGATTCCAAGTCATAAGGGAAGTGTTATCTCTATTTTAGAAATGGACAACCTGAGATTTAGAAGATGTAAGTATATTAACAAATGCTGTTTAAAGCATGAATGAAAACATAATGAAAGAATAATGATTTCTTTGTATGATTGAGTCCTCAGCAAGCTATCATACATGAAAACAATTCTGAACCTCTTTTCCAAGCTGCATTTTCTTCATCTTATTTGAACCAGCAAAAATATTTTGTATCTACTTGGCTTTTATGGCCAGATGGACACCAAGGTTTGTTGAGGGTAATGGCACTATGTGAACATCCATCACTAGCGTCTCACGTATAGTATGCAGTAATAATACTTTTCTTGACTTTTCATTGGTGTTATCCTTCATCCTAAGTAATTCTTTGCCAGGGACATTTTTATATTATTGAGTCTTCTCAGGAAACATATTTGTAATGTAAAGGGGCTGTCTGATTAATAAAAATATAATAATTACAATTCTAGTCTACTTACCTACTAGGTTAATAATCAAGTATCAATTTGGAAAGCTGAATCTTCCAATTTACGTTTTCCTCAATGGGCCTTATTTTTGAACATTCTACTAACTTGCTTTCCTTTTGAAAACTCTTTAACCTAGTCTTCTAAAATTTGGTATTACAAGAAATATTTTTTTAAAAAATATATGTATCTTATTAAATTGTGATAGGAAAAATTGAGAATAAAAGTAATTTCAGTTTCATGACTACAATGAATTAGAAGGCATAAAAAATTAGTAGGCACATGGGAGAAATAAAGATGATCTTTAATCGACATAGTTACAGTAAAGAAGTTAACCTCAATTCTCCATTACTGTAATCATTAATAGCACTTTGAGGAGGAAAGAATCTTCACACTGTACATTGCAGTTGTTGGAACTTTATTCTTTTTCTTTTAAAAGTGTTTTAGCATTCCTCCCAGAAAATCTCAATCTCAATTTCACTTAATATTGATAAAACATAAAAATAATTCACTGAAATTCTTCTGATAGTTTCTAATCAAACAACAAATCCTCTTATATATTTATAATAGTAAAAATAGATAACAATTTCAATTTTCACCTTCCAAATATGCTCTCCCAGCTTCCTCTCCACTCCAGCACACCTCTCCAAATAACTCTTAGGGGAGAAAAAGAAATCTACATGGAGTTTACTGTTCATTTAGATGCCTAGCAAAATGCCAACTGAATTCTCTTACTCAGATATTATTGCTCTCCCAATTGTTTATTTATCAAGCAAGTTTACAAGCATAACATTGCATTTCATCTCGCTTTTTGCTCCATAACTGACCTTATCTTTATCTAATAAAATCATATCCTAACTCCAAACCATCAGTCCAGCATTAATAAGCATTACCATTTAATTCAGTCTTCAAACTGTCTCCACACACCTGACCCAACTGTGTTTGAAAAGCTCAGGATTTGTGTTTTGGAATCTCAGATTGTATTTAAAACATAAAGGGAATATTTAAAAAGACTCTGTCAGCTTGTCTAGCCTTACTTTTGATTTGCCTTGAAATTGCTATAATCGGAAGGAAAACCGTTAGATGAACCAGGACCCTCCCATCTTTTTGCAATTTATGAGGGAGAATTGAAAATAGTGTAAAAAAAATTACCTCTATCCTAGAAAGTAGTGAATGTAAGCCTTTGTCATGACAGGGGATTGTGCTTGTCTACTTTAAAGCTTCCACCCTGCATATTTCTGAAAAAGTTAATTATATAATCATTTCTTTTCAGTTTTCTACTTACTCTAGTGTTCACATATTATTTGGTAGAATTACTCTCTGGAAAAAAAAATACAACTCAGCAATTTATAGGCAAAGATAACTACTTCCACGACTGTGTATCTCTTAGTTGTCACTTATTTTATCCAGAAGCGTTGGCTCTTTTACATGTTTCTTTAAAAAAAAACAATCAAATACACAAAATACAGAGATTAATTACCAAAAATTCATGAATCTAAACTTGAATCTCATACATGTTTAGATGGAAAGAAAGGACAACAAACAACAGTAAGATAGAAGGAAGAAAACTTGATTATGTAGAAAGAGAAGAAAACAATGGGAAGAGGAAGAGAGGAATGGAGACAGACGAGGGAAATGGGAGAGAGAAAAGATAGGAAAGTTAGAGAAAGCAAAGAAAGGCATGCTCAGAGAAAAGTAAGGGCACGGTGTACTTCTGTTTTTTTTTTTTTTTTTTTTTTAATTTTATTTTGTCGATATACATTGTAGCTGATTATTGCTTCCCATCACCAAAACCTCCCTCCCTTCTCCCTCCCCCCCTCCCCCCCGACAATGTCCTTTCTGTTTGCTTGTTGTATCAACTTCAAATAATTGTGGTTGTTATATCTTCTTCCCCCCCCCCGGTTTGTGTGTGTGTGTGTATGTGTGTGTGTGAATTTATATATTAATTTTTAGCTCCCTCCAATAAGTGAGAACATGTGGTATTTCTCTTTCTGTGCCTGACTTGTTTCACTTAATATAATTCTCTCAAGGTCCATCCATGTTGTTGCAAATGGCAGTATTTCATTCGTTTTTATAGCTGAGTAGTATTCCATTGTGTAGATGTACCACATTTTCCGTATCCACTCATCTGATGATGGGCATTTGGGCTGGTTCCAACTCTTGGCTATTGTAAAGAGTGCTGCGATGAACATTGGGGAACAGGTATACCTTCGACTTGATGATTTCCATTCCTCTGGGTATATTCCCAACAGTGGGATGGCTGGGTCGTATGGTAGATCTATTTGCAATTGTTTAAGGAACCTCCATACCATTTTCCATAGAGGCTGCACCATTTTGCAGTCCCACCAACAATGTATGAGAGTTCCTTTTTCTCCGCAGCCTCGCCAGCATTTATCGTTCATAGTCTTTTGGATTTTAGCCATCCTAACTGGGGTTAGATGGTATCTCAATGTGGTTTTGATTTGCATTTCCCGGATGCTGAGTGATGTGGAGTATTTTTTCATATGTCTGTTGGCCATTTGGATATCTTCCTTAGAGAAATGCCTACTTAGCTCTTTTGCCCATTTTTTAATTGGGTTGCTTGTTTTCTTCTTGTAAAGTTGTTTGAGTTCCTTATATATTCTGGATATTAATCCTTTGTCAGATGTATATTTTGCAAATATTTTCTCCCACTCTGTTGGTTGTCTTTTAACTCTTTTAATTGTTTCTTTTGCTGTGCAGAAGCTTTTTAGTTTGATATAATCCCATTTGTTTTCCTTTGGTTGCCCATGCTTTTGGGGTCGTATTCATGAAGTCTGTGCCCAGTCCTATTTCCTGAAGTGTTTCTCCTATGTTTTCTTTAAGAAGTTTTATTGTCTCAGGGTGTATATTTAAATCCTTAATCCATTTTGAGTTGATTTTAGTATACGGTGAGAGGTATGGATCTAGTTTCATTCTCCTGCATATCGATATCCAGTTATCCCAGCACCACTTGCTGAAGAGGCAGTCCCTTCGCCACTGAATAGGCTTGGTGCCTTTGTCAAAGATCAGATGGCAGTAAGTGTGTGGGTTGATTTCTGGATTCTCTATTCTATTCCATTGGTCAGTGTGTCTGTTTTTATGCCAGTACCATACTGTTTTGGTTATTATAGCTTTGTAGTATAGCTTAAAGTCAGGTAGTGTTATGCCTCCAGCTTTATTTTTTTTGCTGAGCATTGCTTTGGCTATTCGTGGTCTTTTATTGTTCCATATAAATGTCTGAATAGTTTTTTCCATTTCTGAGAAAAATGTACTTCTGTTTTTAAGCCAGACATCACTGCCTAGGGTCCGTCAGAAATCAATGACCTCACATCTTCAACCTCACTGGAGATAAGATAGGAAGTTCAAACAAATAAGAAGCAATTATTCAACCACTTCCTGTGGTTCACTATCTTTAGTGACAAGCCCACAGTAGGGGCTTGGTAATTTGTTGATTTGCTTTATTCAAACTATTATCTAATCTCCTTAAAATTTTTGTAAACATAGGCTAAACTTTCTGCTTTGGAATACATTCATGCTCTTCCCATACCCCCACCTAGAAACTGTAGAGGGTTAGAAATCTTGATTCCTGTTTGATTTTTAGTATAAGGTTTTTAGGTAATGCATGTATGGGACAAAAGTCCGCAGCCAGCAGACAACAACCCATCGAATCAATTCTAATCTCTGTCTAGGGATGGGATATTGTACTTTGATTATTTAACATACTGATTGTTGTTAAAAGATGTTGAAAGAATTGCTGTAGGGAAAAGTGTGAAAAAAGGTTTCCTAAGGGCAAGCTGTTTGTTGGTGGAAACTTTAGAGAAAATTATACTTAGATATAATCATAAGAATGTAACTTTTATTTAAATCATTTAAGGAGAGGTTATATTTTAGATTAGATAATGATCACAGTTTGATCAACTTAACTTTTCACAAATTGTACTTTGGAATGTCACATTGTTAATTTAAATGAGGTTACTAGTGTCTATTGTTTAAGCTATACTTAGCCGTAGATAACTTTTGTCACTTTGCCCATGTCTTTGCATCCTTTTGAAATGATTGAATTAAGTGATTTTTCTTGTGAAACTTCTTTTTCTTTATAATAAAAACAGAAGCTAACTTTGAATCAGGGCTGTACCCAGTTTTCTCCTTCTAACAGAGAAGTTCCTGAGGTGCAGTCCCTTCGGGCTTCTCATTGCTTCCATGTTGCTTTGAGTAATCCTTTTTTATTGTGTGTCCATTGCACAGCACGAAGTGTAACAGAAACCAAGGATGAAAGTGTGCTTTCTACTTAGCAAGGACTCAACCAAATGAAACAATATGTGGAGGATGTTCTCAAGGACTTGCAGATAATCCATTCCCACTGGTCTGCATTGTTTTGGTCCCCATTGCCTTATTTTTACTGACTGTGCTTATTAAATACATAATAGATTAATAGTGCTATAATGATGTCAAACACTAAAGAGGGTTATAAGAGATATCTCTAGGTAACTCCGCGTGTAGGTAGAGACACTGTTGAGAAAGTGGTTTCACTATCTTAATGTAAACTCTTTATTACTACCCACAGGAGGGAAAAGTTCTCTAGTATCAGCACCAGGAATGGTTGCACTTTTCCTAGGTAATAATTTTGTTTTTATCTTCTGGATTCTGAGAATCATGTAACTCCTTATATTCCCAAATTTGTTTTTGTACTACAAACACTGGACCACATTTATATCATGCAAATAGCAAATATACAAGACATCATGGAAAATACTTTGGGTAATAATTTTACTACTGCCTTAAAGAATTCAATGTTGAACTAATTTTGGTGGTTGCCAACTCCATTATACAACTTAGTGAAATGTAAATTAAAGGCAGTAAAGGAACTGATTGGTGAAAGGAAAAATTTAAAGTGAGGAAGAAGTATTTTAGCTAAATGATTCCAGCCTATCCACATTCTCAGTTTTTAAGCCTTATCTTTCTTCTAATCAATTTTAAACTGATTTTAGAGAATTAAAATATACTTTTATATCAGTTAAGAATGTGTTAGGCTGAAAGTAACAGAAAGACATATAAACATAGGCCTTCAAAAAGCAAGTGGCTTATTTTCCTATGCAATATCAAGTCCAGAGTCAGGTAACCCAGAGCTGGAGTAACTACTCCAGGAATTCAATGTTTCAGATTCTGTCTTCCTGACTGGTACTTTTTATGTGGTCTTAAAATGACTGATTGATTCCAGGTAAGAAATCATTTTTCAAACAGAAGAAAGAGGAAAGACAAAGATAAAAAGGTGACTTTCTATAGGAACTTCTTTCTATATCTCAATGACCAGAACGGTGTCATTAGGACAATTCTGGCTGCAGAGGAAGCTGGGAATTCAAGTACTTTAAGTGATGAATCTCCTTTAAATGAAGATAAAGGAGAAGGGGATTAGACTAGTATGGAATATGCCAAACCAGTATTTGCCATATTTTATGAGTATGTTGTTTATCTTGTGAAAATCTCACAGAGACTGTTTTTAAAAATTCAGTATACACAATAACAGTCATCAAAGAAGAAACTTTGAGAACCTAAAAATGTATACAGTACTAGTGTTAAGTAGAAGGATTTAATTTATTGATGTCTATCATCATCTAATTCCTTTCTTGTTTCTTCTTTAAATTCTCATATTTTCTAGATAATGAACAATGGTAGAGATAAGACTATTCTGGCATACTGTGACATCTGAAATGAAAACTGGTCTTTGAGGTGGAAGAGCTGGGTTTCATTTGATAACATTACTAATTACTTAAATGACCTGTGATATATAATCATTTCTGAGTCTCATTTTTCTCATGTGGAAAAGGGTAATAATTTCCACTTTAAATAATTTAGTGACTATTATATGAAATGTAATATTTGAAATTGCCTGGCATATAATATATGCTAATAGATATTAGTTTCTTTTCAAAGTAAGTATTCAAACAGAGGCCATGAGACTACTCATTTAAAATAGTCAATTTTAAATGACAATTTCTAAATTTTCTTTTGTGTAAACTATGAAATCTGGGAAATAAAGGAAAAAAATCTAATCTAAAACGTAAGGACCATTCTATGCCAAGTACAAACTAAGTATTCTACACATTTCAATGTGTTGGCTATAATTTGAAAATTTAATATGTTGTAGTATGCTTTTCTGGTTAGTATAACTAATACATAATAAGCTAAAATATGCTTATTCCATAAGCCTTCACAAATCAAGAAAAACGCAAATTCATATTTGTGGATTCTTTGTTAACATTTAAGATGTTGAATATAACAATGACACAGTATTTCTTTTTTTCATTGTTATATCTTCATTTTAGTTGTTGAAAGCTGTGCCATGTCCCTTTGGGAAGAGAAGAAATTCTAACTAGCACATCATGACACAGTGTTTCAGAAAAGAAAAATCGGTTCCTGAAAATATATCACGAAATCAATATATTTCCACAAGTGACCAGCTTAATCACCCAACCTTCCACTCAAAAGAATTCCAATTGAAATGCTGTACTGCCTTTCTGTCTTCAGAACTCAGAGTCTACTCAACAATACATTGACCATTTTATAGCAGAAAGTAGATTTGGAGAGTTACGTATTGACTTGAAAGGAGAGCATTGCAAGTCTAGCCAGAAGGCTGCAATGTCTGCATTTAGAAGTAATCAATAATAATAATTAAACAAAAATCGCATTCATAGTACTAGCTATTTATTTCAAATGTATCATGGCGATCCATTACATCCTAAGAATGGCATAAATATAACAAGAATAAATTTTCTGCTGGATAAAGGTGCTATTTGGCTTTGCAAAAAACCTCAAAAGTTGCAATTTAATGCTCTTCCTAAAGAAAAAGAGAAACAGTTTTCTACCATAATAGATTCCAGAAAAGCACCACAAATTTTAGAGGGAAATAATATGTATATAAAGTATTCAAATTTCTTTTATAAGAGTTTCTTGCTCAAGATTTATTTCACTGTGTTCTAAAAAACTATTCATTAGAAACAAAAACACACCATTTCCCCATTTTTCTTTCTCAAAAATTAAAAGTGAAGTAATGACCAGTATAACTTAATTTCAAGTGAACTGTCACAATTTGCCTATTCGCCTGGTAAAACAGAAGTGCTTCCACAGCCTCATTCATTCTGTAAGGAACAGGCTCCCATCTTTTCCATGTGACAAAAGAACTGTTCTCATTTCTGAAACTGGTCCAGAACTACCATGTAGCTTTTTTATTTGGAAGACTCCCCTCTACGAGAGTGATGTGTGGTCCACAATATCCTCTGTTTGGAGTTTGGGTTCTGATAAGGAAGATGATTGGGGCAATAACTCTTCACTGTTTTTTTTTATCAGAGTTGTGTCTCTGCACTCTGTCAGATACTTCCATGTTGTCATGCACTGCTTACCTGACAAAGTCTATCTATTATTCTATTTATTTTAAACTAAGCCACGGGATTTGTGAATCTCTAAGCCAAGGATTAAGGCCCAAACAACCACATACATGACAATAAACATTTCTTTTTGCAATTCCTTGCATTTGGTTTATATTCAGTTTATTTATTTCATTGGGGGGTGAGGGTAAACTGTTCTTTTTAAATTCTTGACATCTTTCCACCAAATTAATTTGAATGCATCTTTCAGCAATAAATGTACATTGTTTTTATTACAGATACCAACTCTGACATACTCCTAGCCTTTAACCTTGAACAACTTACTTAACCTCTCTATGCCTCAATCTTCTCAATAGTAAAAATGGAGATAAAATGTCATCTTTACATGAGATAGCATATATTATTATACTGACACATTATGTTATAACTCTTATTAGAAAAGCAAAGTCTTTGAAAGGTTTATTCCTGTCATCAGAAGGAAAAAGAGCAAGAATCTTTCTCAAGAGAAAGGTTATATTAACAGCAGAGAAGCTTTAAATGGCTTTGTAGTTCAGAACTATTTGAATTCAGTATAGATGGAGTGGGGATTATAAACTAGGTCAAAACAACAGAAAAAAACAGAGAAATATTCAAGGATGAAATTAGGGTGGACTTAAGGAAATTTGGACTTTAACCTGTATGCAAAGAACATTGACCAGGAGATTTAAGTGGAAACCAGTATGATCATGTCTGTGTTGGCAAAAGATTTCTCAATGTCTGAGGTGAAGTAGAGGGCACAGACTGAAGACAGAGACAGCAGTTGGTAAACCATTGCAAATGCACAGACAACACATAACGTGGTTGTTTCCTAAAGCACAGGGGATGAGGTTGGAGACGAGAGTGAGAAGAGAGATTATAAGAAAGATAGACTTTGTAGGTCTACGTGGCTGGTTTGATGTGAGACCCAAGGGAGGAAAGCAGCATCAGGATATGCGTGTCTACAACCTAGGAGAAACTGGTGCTGGAAGTTCGAATGTGGGAAACAAATCTAGATCAGATCACAGGAATTGCTGAGATCTACCAGAGAGAGTGTGTAGAGTGAGACAAGGCCAAAAAATGATGTTTAGAGGCAAGAAATATCTTGACCTTGTCTCTAGTGTTACATATCCATCTAACAACCCAAGGTCAACAGAACAAAATTAACTGGAATAAATAATAAATAAATAATAAATTAATAGTTAGACACAGTCTGTTAATGATGTCCAGGGGAAAATGTCTGTAACAGATATTTATGGGATTGTCTGCTTAATTATCCTCTTCTCTCAGAGATTTCCCCTCACTTCCTTACCATAGGGGCACTGCTGTATTAATACTTGCCCTATTCTTTTAGTTACAGTTGACTGGTCCAGAGATGTCACCTGATCTGAAGCACTTACCATAGTGCCAGGCGTATTATAAGTGTTCAACTTGTTACACTGTAGGAATTCAGCAAATTAACAAAAATATAACTCTTGGTATCCAGAGTTAGTATCAAGGCCAGTTATTAGGAGGACATAGGACACATCCTCTTGATAGTAATTATAAGAATATAGAGATTTGGCCAGAAAGCATGTCATCTATAGATCCAAAACTTGGAAAGGAATTGGGAAGGAAGACAGGGATGAAGGACCTGAGTAACATGTCCATGTTTTCTTTACTCAGAAAGATGAAGTTGAGGAAAATGTTAGATGAAGTATGAGAATCTCAGTAAAACGTATGTTTGGAAAATTTTAAATTCAACATGAGGAATCCGCCTCATCAGGAACTAACGGAAATAGTGTTGGATTAGGATGTAAAGTTTTCAAGCAATGGTAAATTAATAAACAAATAAAAAATATAGGTAGACTATCACAGTTTAGGCTTAAGAAAATATAAGAAAACTTAGAGGACTGAAAGAGATTGGAATGATGATTTAAGCTTAGAGAAGACAAGTTAAACAAACTAAGGATTTTGTAGGAACTGTCATATATGTACATCAAGATATGTGTATTTGATAATTGTTATTTAATATTAAGAATATTTAAGAATTATTAAAATAGCCTTTGACAAAATATTTGAAGCTCATGAAAAGGAACTTATAAATTAATTTTCTTTTTACTAGTGTTTATTTAGTTTTCTCTATTTCTCTTCTTTAGTTATGCTGTCCTTTTGCTTTGTTTAGAAATATTGCATCAAATTTGGTATAAAATATCCCAAATAAATGGTACGAAGATAAAATATTGGTGTTGTTTGTTAAGTATCCCATAGAGAAAACACAAAGCTATTTCATAAAAAATAACTTAATGGAATGCTACTTAGATTCTTACAGTAAATAGATAATCTATTCTTTTCTAGACATCAGATGTAGATGCTACAATCTTTTTCTCGTAATTCTTCATGGCAGAAGTACTTAATATTTGTAGCACAATACCCCGAAATTCTCCATGTGAGTCCAGAATACATCTAATCAAGAGAAATGCCAACAGTCAAGGCAAATTCAATGTGCTGCACTCCTGAGTTTAGTCTCCTGAACTTTCATTGTATACCTACGGAAACATTTTATTTACCAGATAAATAGTTTTGAAGAATGAATGAACACAATCCATCTGTTCTATTTGTCTTGTCTTAAGTAAGTATAAAATACATAGGGAAAGAATTTACCAGAAGGCTGTGAAATGCATCAAATGCTAGGGGGAAGAGGAAATCAATGGCAGTAATAAAGCTTATAATAAATAATATGCGTGTATCCTAAAGAATGACACTCTGTTTGGACTATGCACAGGCGGTGGGGGAGATGGAGAGAAATGATGAATCTTCAGATGCAATAGGTCAGCTGAAACTTATTCCAGATATTTCATGTCCTATACTTTACAAATAATTGCCTTGAAAAACATAAAAGATGAAAGGAAGAAAAAAAGTATATGTTATGATATGGTACTCTTCATACTGTAAAGTAAAATAAGATTTTACAAAAAATTTAAAAATAAATGGAAAATCATCATTTTCCATTAAAAAAAAAGTCAGGGCTACAAAATGCTCCTATAGGGGTTATACACTAGAAAACCCAGGAGTGACTATTCATATAGACTACAATGTTAACAGTGCCCCTAGAAGCCAGCAATGGGGTGACCCTGAAAACACTTATTTTCAGTATTATTCTAGAATTCCTAATACCTTATATTTAATATTAGAATGATGACAAACCACTAAGAAATAGATGAAAAACATCACTTTGGATTACAAATACCCCAAAAGAATACCTTCATAAGACTAAAATTTAATATACCTAAAACGTTATATAATTTGACTTATTAAAGGGTCTAAGAAAAACAACTTTTAATTATAGGACTTTGTATTTTAAGAACACATTTTCTATTTCAAAGATGCCAGAATTCTTTGTTTAAAAGTTAGAAACACAATATGAGTAATTCTTTAAGCAATAGCATGCTTGCTCTCTATATAAAACGATCTGTCTCTATTGATTTTTTGTCTTAATATTCTCTAAACCAATTTCCAAACCCACTAAAGCACAACTTTCATATTTGAGGTATTCAGAACGTCACTAGGACTAAGATATTTTTTCTTCTTATACTGAAATGGTGTTAATGAGGAACCAAAGACATTACAAGAAGAGTACCCAGTTCTTCCCAATGCTAAATGCTAATTATAATAACCATGGCTGATTATAGCTGTAATAAATGAAGTAAACAAATAAAAACTTCCACTAACTTAAAATAAATAAATACATACACACACACACGCACACACACCCTTTAGACACAGATTACCATTCTTACTGTTTATCTTCCACAGAATTTCCAATGCACAAAAATTGCACTGACCACTAACCTTGGTGATTTAAATATTTTTATTAGTAATTTGTGAACATTTTTAAAACATATTGTAGCAATATATAAAGAAAGCAAAGCTGCCAGTTGATGTGCTTGACCCTAACAGGACAACAGTGAGAAAAGAAGGTGGGTTAGCTTGTTTTGTCTGGGGAAGTTAAAACGGTAGGTTAATTTATGCTGACAAAGAAAAATCAATAGCACATTGTGCACAAAAGAAGAATCAATCATCATTTCTATGGCCTCTATATTCTTAATGACATGAATTTATTGAGGAAAACATCGCATTCAAATATGAATTGAGTTTGCTGCAAAAGTCACTAAGCTCTTCGAAAGCATAATAAAGACGCTTGCAATTAGAATCTTTTAGTGAGCCCCACCACCACCATAACAACCTGCACACGATGAATAAGTATGAGCGGATTTGATTGGCTTCAACGGCATTTTGACAATCATAAGACTTATATTTCAAATGCCAAAATAATGGACATTTCCATTTGGTGTGTCTTCATACATTGATTTTAATTTTTTTAAGGGTTCCCTCCAAAATAACTTTAGTATAATACCAGGTCCCCAAGATTATTTTTGCTATTTGTAAAGAAACACATGTATAGTCATTCGTGCCTAAATGGAAATCAAAAATTTTCCATTTTTTGTTTGTTTATTTGCAGTCATCCTTTCTCTGAAATAATTTTCCACCATTCTGGTGATACTAACTGATCAAAATGTTTCACATTCTTAAAACTCATTTTAAGTATTTTCTCTAAAATGCAAATTAACTTCATAACTAATAGATAAAAGAAAGTTATAACACAATTATTAAAGTGAACAAAGCTTTTCCAAAATTAAATATACCTAGAACAAAAGCCCTTTGAAGAAAAGGAAGATGTCTTCTGTATGCTTTTTTATAACTCCTGTGCAACTTTTATGTCCTGGATCACACATAAAAGTGGAGAAATCAAGCTTCCAGTTTAAATCCATAGTCTCTTGGATTAAATTGAAGCCTATAGTTACTTGGTCCTGGAAAGTTCAACTGTGTACTTATAGAGCTAATATCCATTTGAATGCTGAATAAGCATATATGAAACCTCCACAGGCTCTTCCTTCTTTATTAGTCCTGGGATAACAAATTAAACTAAGTTAACCAGCCACTCCCACTGCAACAACAATGTCTGTTCGAGGGTGTCTTGTGACTAATAATGTGGCTTAGAACTGTCCCATCAATGCAACATCACATCCAAGTCCCATTCTGGCTCTGATAGTAACACAATCACCATTGCACCAATCTGGTTTCCACCAAGGTAAATTGAGTTACTGATCCACTGATTTAAATAATGCTGTGCTGCCATACAGGGAACTTTCTTCATCTCTGGATGATTCTCTTCACACAAAATGCTTTTGAAAAAGCTGTTTTCATGGCTACAACAGTTTGCAAAGAAATTATAGAGTGAGGACGGCATGCAGTACTGTGTGCATACACACATATATGCACACACAATTACTAAGCAGAGAGAGTACCTTTAATTAATAGTGTGGACCATAAAGTAAGAAACAGAAATTCCAGCACAAGTGATAGAAGACCAGATCAAGCTGAGACACAAAAGAAAACTAAGGCTGGAACTACTCACCTCCTTTAGTTGTAGTGCAAAGACCAGCCCCTTAGGAAGAACTGGACAACCAATATGGATAATTCCAGCTGGTGATTACAGTTTAGATTCTGGTACCCAAACAGGCAAATGAGAAAAGAATTTCTTTTTACATGTTTTGTTTTCTAATTAGACTTCTGTTACAAAGACAAGCTGGTGTCATTTTGCTGCTAGGCGGTCCTCTCCCTCTCTGCTCTCTATGCTGGTCCCACCACACTTCTGTAGCTATAATTATTACTCCGTCTAACTACCAATGTCCCGTAGGGCTCCCATGTCCATTCTAGCCCCCGGCTTGCTGTCAATGTGTCTTAGAACTGCAATTGCTCCATCATACCAGTTCATCCACCAGTAGCTTTTCAATAATATAATGCAGTGATTGAAATGAGAGAAGAATCTTTGAAACCAAGGAAGTGACTTACCAAATATGCTATTTGGGGAAAATTATTTTACATCTTTGAAATTCAGTCTATCAGTATAAAAGATGATTATTGTAAGGATTAATGCAATAATATACATAAACAAATCACTTATCTCATTGAAGTTACTCTACATCTGGTAGTTCTTCAATTAGAATTATTATGTAAGGCCAAGTTAATTAACTTTGTTTTCCTACTTAGATTTCTTGGACAGTAAATTCTTTCCACTATACCAGTAATTTTTAATCCTGGCTATGCATTGGCATGTAATACAGCTGTTTGGTATATATCCCAGACTTACTAGTAAAATCTCCTAGGGCAGAGCTCTATCATATTTATTTTTAAAAGTTTAAGAGGTAATTTTGAAGGGCAGCCAGGGTTGGGAAATTCTCTTCCTAACTATGATGTTATACTAAAGTTTAACTCTGTCTTTACTAAGCTGAAGAATTAAACACAATTAAATACTGTTCTCCATAGGTGGCACAAGTAAAAGACACCCTTTTGACATCGAAATACTCTACTAGTATTAATGTAGGCTATATTTCGGATAAGTAAGAATATCATATTGTTGCTTATCTCTATTAATTTTTTAAAAAATTAAGTCTCTATAATTCTGAGTTTGTCCCTTTGATTTTTGTTTTTTTTACCAAAATGCAGGATTTGACATTTTCTTCATATCATGTATCCTGCTGTTCGTTCCTGGAAGTGCTCTGGAAATGAATCACGATTATCAAATGTATTGTCTCTGCCCTCTCACCCAGCATATATCATGGCCAAATTTGGTAAGCACACCACTTATTTTTTTAATCAAAATTACTGATGATCATGTTTAGGTCAAAATAAAGAGTTGAGTACATAGAAGGAGAAGGCACAGTTTCTTATCACTCCCTCCAGCACCTCGCAGGCCCTAAAACAACCAAAAAAGTCCTCAGAATTTAAGCACAATTTATTTACAGAAGTGAATGGAAAAGTCCAAATATACATTTGTCCAAATATTGTCAGGAATTCTTGTAAAGATTGACAAAGGCTATTATTCTTCAAGTAGAATTGAAAGAGATTGATATGGAAATGTCCATAGCACTATATTCTGGTATAAAAAAGATTTCAAAATGTAAATGATAATATTAAATACGTTTTGGTATGATAGATCGAAATGAGATGACTAGGACATGACACTTGCTTATTTGGGTCACTGGAAAAGCCAGTATAAGGGAAAGGGAATGGAGAGAAGAAACTTCAATTGATGGGATTTTAGAGGTGCAAATCGCCTTTGAGATTAGAGAACAATCACATCATTTTACAGATGAGAGAAGAGATGACTTGCTAAAGGTTGCATAGCTAGATAGTGATAAAAATTAATGCTAGAATCCGGGCCTTCTGATTCTGAGTCAGTCTTTTTTTACTGAACTAAGTTGTGAAGCAAATCTTAATGGGTCTATGACAGTAAGAAGCTTCAGTGATAAATTAAAATTTACAACAAGTATTTATTTGCTAATATTTGGCATTGTCCTAATATATAACATACTGGTATCATTTATAATCCAGTTTTATTTAAATTACTATCTTAGAAATACCCAGAATCATGGATAAGATCTTATATGTGATTATATTTTCAAATACTGCAACAAGAAACTGTTATTAGGATAAGAACAATCCTCTTAATATTTCACATGAATAAAATGTAAACACCTACCTTCCTGACTTGCTTTATAAGCAGTTACAATTTAGACAGTGTTTTCTGAAAAGCCTCTTTGCAGTTAGATTACCAAATATCTTTGTGTGAGAACACGTGTTTGGTACAGCATTGAAATATAAATCAATTATTTTTGACCTAACACTAGTCAGAAGCTGTACTGCTAATTAACAAGCTGAATTCCAGGATCCCTTTGCTACTGCTCATTAAAGAGTTCATCACAAATATTAAAAAATCTCAGGATAGGCAAACTCCAGAATATTGCTGTTTGGAGTAGTAGGCAGATATCCATCTGGTTGGGATTATTAAGAATTCATATATGAAAAGAAATGAAGAAAATGTTCTTGGGGAGATAAATCTTCACATGCATTCACAAAAAGAATGACTTTTAGCAGAAGGATATCTTATATCTTATTGCCATAAAATGAGCTAATGCAGTAAGCTAATGGTCCCTTAGAGCAGCTAGGATTCCCCATACATTTAACAGAATGATATACCCGTGAATACAGCTACACTTCTTAATATAAGCAAGGTTGTTACGTAAAGCAAGGACAGATGAAAGTCCACAGTTTTTTCCTAGTGCTTGGAACAACATTTCCTAATACGTTACATTTAAACTACCTACCTCCAGTTTTTCAGAGAAGATTATGCAGCCATCATAGCTACACTGTTGCTTCTGGAAAGGAGGCAATCTGGTCTTCTTAGTGTTACGTTTATTGGGCAGCTGAGAGGTAGGTTAGGGCTGTTCTCAAAGCCGTGTGTGTATTCGTAGGTCCATTGCTTGTCTTCTAAGGAAACAGTCAGCACCTGATTTCAGGTGGGGGTTCTGCCTGACATAGATGAGGACACAACTAATATAGGCTGAGAGGAGTAAGGATCCCACAGTTCAGTTCACTGGAGGTAGGTGAGTGGGTGGGGAAGGGAGGTCACCGGCTTTTTCTGCTCTCTGCAGTTACACATTCTTACAGCTTTGCCTACAAATATAACTCGTAGGCCTCCCAAGCCAGGCCTCTCGTTAATGTTCTTTCACTCATGCCTGTTTCTTTTCATACACCTGTAATGCTCACCATTCCTCCTGCCTACCTGAATTCTACCCATTATTCAAAGACGCATTTCAAAGTATATCTTCTCTTAAAACTTCCTCTAAACCTTATGTTCCATATCGCTCTCTCCACTCAAGCCACAAGACATAATTTCAAAGCCTGTCTCATTAAGCACTTGTATTGTTAGTAATATATTTATGCATGGTTGTATGTTCTGTGACATTAGGTACCATGATCCATACTGAATTTTTTACCTCAATGTGGTTAAAAATGTAGCTTACAGGGGAAGAAAACCTGCTTTCTTGTATGAGTTCATTAAAGTTTTGTGAGCTGGCCTAGAATCAACTTCTCTGGTTAAGCCATTCTTTCAGAACATTCTCAGCTCCAGATAGTACAATACAAATGAATTTATGGAATACAGTGAATAAGTACACTAGGAGTTGTATGTATTTTCTCAATTCATAAAAACAAGGTGAAAATCTAAAACTCACAACGTATTTTATTTTAAAAGTTAAAATTAAATTGAAAGTCAAGCTTTTCTTATTCATTTTAGCTTCACTTACCTTGCAAATATATAGTTAGTATTTAGATCAAGAATTCTGAAAACTTATTTCTATCAATTCCTTGAGCAAAGCAACTTCAGGCTATCACAACATACATAATATGTGTGGTTCTGCCTCCCTGGAAAAAGCACAACATACAGTACATTTCCCAGCTTTTCACTCAAGGGGAAAATGAACATGTCTTCTATATAAATACCATAATATTTGTAAAATAGTCAACTTAAGTGCAAGTCCCTTATAAATTACTAGGGCTCTGATTTTTAACTTTTGGCAGCATTTCTTAGCTCTATCTACTTTTCTCCCAAAAAAATAATGATTTGTTTCTCTCTCTAGTATAGTAATCACATCACAATTTTGTTATTTTAAGCCACATTCCATAGTGAACTATTGTCACCCCAATTTAAACATTGTTTTAACCACTCCAGAGATACATGTCATTCAACGAAAACAAAAATTGTCAAAATTAAGTAAGAAAAATTAAGTAAGAAATCTGCAGTGGCAAGGTACGTTTAGTGTAATTATCCAAGCATTGGGGAGGATTATGGATTGTTAAGTGTACTCCAGCTCTTACTTGGCAATCTTATGTACATGTTGCCATTAAGCAGGGGAAGACTCTAATACATTAACAACATTCAACTTAAAGTGTCTCACACACACACACACACAAAATGCTCTGCAATGCTGCAATTAGCCAAAACATGGATGCAGCACTATTACATGTTGAGTATTTATAAATGTGAGTTTATTATGTCTATCTTAAATAATCAGGGATTGTTCTAATAAACATGTCCTAAACACTTCAGTTTAGAGAGATATAATTGATTGATCATAATTTTTCAACACCATAAAAACTATCTAATGGAATGTGAGCAAATCCTAGCCTTCTTTATCTGGAAAGCTTCCAAAATTCTGTAAATGTTATGATAAACGTTTAATGGGTCTCCTGTAAAAGAAAGGTCTCTGTGCTTCTCATCTGTCTTTTCACACTGTAAAAGTAAATATGAAAATTTCCTAAATATTTTAGGCAGGATGACAAAACCATTTGTCCTCAAAATTGGAGATCCTGCTTCCAACAATCCTTTAGTTTAAAAAAACCCCTCAGTGTCTACACTCAGTATCGCTGCTCCTCACTGCCCTGCTGCAATCGCTGCATTAACATCTCCAGAGTTTTCTCAGAGTACCAACAATCTCCATATTGCCAAATTGATGGATTCTTTCTTGTGCCTAGTTTACTTGCCTCTTAGCGATACTCAGGGCAGTTAATGATCACCTCCTTGTTGAAAGTTTCCATTTTTGGAACACTCCTGGATTTTCTTAGTCTCCTATCCTGGGTACTCTTCCTCCGTCAGACTTTTGTGTCTGTGTATTCATCAGAATTCGGTTTCTGGCATTTCTCTATGCCTCACATGATAATAAAACATCTGCAAATCTGTCTCATTCACCATTATACACTCCATGCCTACCATAATATTTACTTCATAAAAGATGCTCAATATATATGTAGAGTGATTAGTTTAATCCATTTCCATTGGTTTAAAAGACTGTCTTTATTCTGATGACCTCCAAATATACATTTAAAGGTCTGGTCTGTCTCTGATCTCCAGGCTTACAAATGTGTGCATATCCTTACTTGACTTATTCCTTAAATGTTACAGACTTTTACACTTAAATATAAAACATAAATTCTTAATTCAGCTCAACCAGTTATCCCCAATTTTCTCCCATCTTAGAAAATGGCACAGCCTTCCTTTCTGTTGCTAGATCTAGATATTATACATTATCCTTGAAATCTTTGATTTGCTCAACTTCATATCTAATACATCAGAAGATCCTTCAATTTAATCTTCAAAATATCACATGTTTATTTACTGGTCTCCATCTTTATTGTTGCTATTCTAAGGCTGATTGTCAGCATCCCTTGTTTAGAACATTGCACAGTCCCCTAACTTGTCAATGTAAAGAACAGGTGAGAGGAAGGTAATTTAAGTTGATGGGACTGAAAGTCTCAAAGGGATTCTGGCCTGAAATACAAATTCTAAGTAAACAACTTAAGCCAATCTGCCCTTCCTTCTTTACCCTAATACCCCCACTTTCTGAAACAAACCCACTTGTGATCCTGACAATCGGTTCCCACATAGTAATGCTTTAAAAAATTTATGTCATATTATATTATTCACAGACTTGAAATTTTTATTGGATTTTTATTGCACATAGAATAAAAATCCCTACTAATTACTATGGTTTAAAAGGCATTATCAATGCCTGATCTATGCCCTCTCTTTCTTCTTTCTACTTTTCCTACTACAACTAAGTACTGGATGCTCTGTTTTTTTCAAATGTCAAGTTCTTCCCCATTTCTGGGCCTTTAGATGTCTTTCCCTCTATTTACATCACTCTCCACATCTGCTTAACCTGCTACTTCTCATTATTTTGAGGCCTCTGTTTACATATCACCTGCTCCTCACAGAGACTTTTCCTGACCAAGGTGTTTAAAATAGGTCCTCCTTTGTTATTCTATCTCTGTCCATCAGGTGTTTCCTTAATCGCCTGTATGAGATTAAAACTTTGCTTATAATAATTTAAATTATTTATTTATGTGTGTGTGTGTGTTTCACCAAACTGCATACCCATGAGGTAAACAAAATTAGCTTTCCACTGCTGTAAGGTGTCTGGCACATAGTTACATAATTGACAAATATTTTTGGAATGAATATATAGTGTATATTTTTAAGCACTGTTTAGTAAAATGTACAAGTCATTCATATAAAGTTAATTGATTTTAATCAATAATTGTATATTTTTTTACCACCACTACTACTACTTCTTCTAAACATTTTGTGCATCTCTAAGAGATGGATTCATCCACATTTTCAGTCACAATTCTGAAAATCAGACTAAGTACAGAGCAGGATCCTCTTCAGAATAGTGCCTGAGAGCAGTTTATTAATGTGTGTGTATAATATTTTACTGTATTAGCAAGTAGTAGGTACTCAATAAGTATTCGTTTGATCGATCAAGAAAAATAATTAGCTGAACAGATTTTTTTTGTTGTTTTTTGAGTATTCTGTTTATTGTTCCAGACTCTCTCTCGCTCCCAGAACAAGGAAGCTTTATTCCTGGCAGGCCTCCAGTCTCTGTAGTTAATTTCTAGTTTGGAATTGAGAAAATCCATGCTTTGGCATGCAGATGTTTTAGATAGGTTCAACATTACAGCTGCTTCGTGACAGAGAACAAAGAACTGAAGCAAAAATAGCAGAGGACACACTAAGAAGGTGGTAGTTTGAGTCTGTCCTGGTCACCTCAGTTCCTCGCTCTCCTACCTCCTTCTTCGCAGTTGCTGACACTGGCTGTGGACAGAAGGCAGTCAGGGCCAAGCGGATTGAAGTGACATCCAAGCTGCATGGAGTCCTGAGCGAGAAAGAGATGGCAGAGGAATTTCTCCCCAGGGAGTCAGGCAAGAGCTTTTTAGGAGGAGACAGAGATGGGTTGGGCCATCAGAGACCTAAAGACCCTCCCACTCCCACCTTCACACAATGAAAAGGCAATTTTTGCCCCCTTCCCGCTTCTCAAAGAATTGATGGGGCCAAAGAAAGTGACTTGAATTTCCTGTACTCCTGAGCGTGGGAGAATGTGAGAAGACCAGGCAGCAGAGACGGTTCTACATGGCAACCCCTTAGGAAGCTGATAGGCTCCGCTTGCTCCAGTCCCAGCCCACAAGAATAGAGGGTTCAGCCACCACAGCGCTGCTGAGATGTTACGTCCCAGAAGCCAGACAGAGTAGAGAGAAGCAAAGGTAAGCAGTAAATAAAATAAAATCAGAGGTTTAATTGATTAATTGGAAAAGAGCATGACAGTGTTAAATACTAAAGTGATGACCTGGTAAATGAGAAGAAACTAAAGACGTAGAGAATAAATTTGGGAGGCTAAATATGCAAATAATAAAAGTTCCAGAAGGCAATTAAAAGGAACAGAAGGTGGAGAGGCAATAATTAAACTGAGGGGAAAAAAAAAAAAAAAAAAAAAAAGGCCCTGCGTTGTAAAAGAACTTGAGACTGCAGACAGGCTCGATACAGTCTGGACAGAATTAATGAGGAAAGGCACACACCAAGGCACCATCTAGTAAAGAGAGGAGAGATATCTTCCAGGCTTCCAGGCTGAAAGAACTGGTTATCTACAATGGGGGGAGAGGGGAAGATGGATATTAAGCTCTCACCTGCAACACAATGCAGAAACTCAGAAGATAAAAAGAAACAGTCCAAACTAAGAATTTTACATCCATCCAAGACAGCGTTTACCTGTTAAATGAGGATATACAAAGAGGTAAAGAATATATCATTTACATGCTCCTCCTAAAGAAAATACTCTTTCCAGGCAGAATAAAATTTTCAAAAAAGGAAAAGGTAAAGAGGAAAGAATGATTGCATATTGCAATGATGAATAAGCTAACTATACTGATCTAACCACCACACATTGTACATGATTACTGAAAATCAACGTTGTATCACACATGTATGTATCATAAAAATAAATAAATTTATAAAAAGAAAAGAAACAGTAGTAATCAACAAACTTAGATTAGATGGATAAGACACATGGATGGAGAAATGATACAATATAAATAGAGATATGATTCAAAATCTGTGTGTACGATTTACAAATACTAAATAGGATTCTATAAGAAAAAGCTCATGATAATCTAGAAAAAAAAGTCTAAAGTATCCAGCAAAATGTATTGCTGCAGCAGACAGAGGAGGGAAAGGTGAAAATATTCTGGGGATCAGATGTAAAGAAGAAGTAGAAGACGGAGTAGAATTTACACACAGTAAATATCAGTCATAGAATGTCTCTGTGTAATACCAGGAAGGGTGACTGTGCTAACCCAGGAACTTCAAGTGTCACTAGTTAAAATAAGTTGGTTATGTTTATGTTTGTCTGTTTGTCCACATAATAATTTCACTTCTCTTTATGTTATAGTTGGGATATCTTATTCCTGGGATAATTTTATTTTGCTGGCTATCTATACACTAAAAGGGATATGTTACTCAAATTCACAGTGTCACAAAACATTTCTCAAAAAAATATTCTGTTTTTGATATGAAGTCCAGAAATAAATAATCATTGAAAAAAAAAATAAAAGCATTAGAAAAATTGGGATCTATGCATGGGGAAAAGGGCATTGTTTTTTATATACTAATTAATTATGTGTTTGATTATGAGTACTGGGAAAAAGAATGTAATCAAAAATAAAATGGGAAAGTACAATAAAATTCCAAAATGACAGGAGGGATAAAGGGAATGAATAGCAATTTAATTGATTCACCAAAAGTTGACTAAAGAAAAAAAAGTAAGAAGCAAGAAAAATAATAAGCATTTAAACTAAGTGAGAAATAAAATCAGTTTTAATTATTTGTTACATTATTACATTAAATATGGACTAAATTTTCCCCTTTAAAAGACAAATACATTTATATTGGCTTAAAAACAAACAAACAAAAAACCCCAGAACATAGATATATGTAATTTACAACGAATACATTTTAAACAAAGTAATAAAAGGACATTGGAAAAAGTGGTTTACAAAGAGAAATTTAATAAAGCAAATACAAAGCATGACAGGTGATGCTAATAGAAAATGAGGGAAAAAATGTAGAGTCAAATAGAATACTAAATAAAGAAAAAGAGACTGTATACATGCATGTGCATACACATACACACAAAGGCATTGCTGTGGTTTGAATGTCTTCCTAAGCTCAAGTTGGAACTTAATCCCCAATATGATGGTTGAAGGTGTGGCCTTTAAGAGATTATTGGATCATGAGAACCACGCTCTTGTGAATGGATTGATCCGTTCATAGAGTAATGGGTTGATGGCTCAATGGGTCATCATGGGCGTAGTTCGGATGACTTTATAAGCAGAGTGAGTGAGAAGGTTAGCTTTCTTGCTCAGCCCATTCTCACCATGTGACACCCTGCATTGTTGGAGAGGGTCATCACTAAGAAGAAAGTCTTCACCAGATGTGTTCCTTGGATCTTGGACTTCTCAGCCTCTAAACTGTAAGAAATAAATTTCATTTCTTTATAAATTACCCAGTTTCAGGTATCCTGCTATAAGAAACAGGAATGGACTAATACAGGCATAGAGATCTGAGAGAACATGAACAGTAGTACCATAAAATAGGAGAATTTCAAGGTATTTAGTGCCATGGAGTGATGGCTTATGACACTGACAGCAAATGTGTGTAGCTCTTTTAACCTTCCTTAGGTTGATAGGATTCAACCCTATATACTATTACCTATCGGGTCAAGAGGCATACTAGCAAAATATTAGCTTATAAACCCAAATCATATGATACAAATAGCCACATATCATCATAAGGTAAAAATCTGAGGAAAAGACAATTCTGAGATTTTTACTATGCCACATCATAATTTTTTCAGGCTTATAGATTCAAACTCTGTTCATTTTTGACATTCCACATTAACATGACATAAAGTATTAACTAATTTACATTCTAATGTACTTTTAGCAGAAGAAATTAACAATATTTCAAATAAAAAAAATTGCTAAGAATAGAATACTGGAGATTATCAAAATGAAAAGTTTTTCAGTAATGTTAACTCGACCATGTTAAACATACTGTAGATTTTGTAGCTCTCATTTAAGTACTAGTTAATGTCTTTACTAGCAAATTACTATAGCAATGATTGTAGAAATTTGGGAAGCATAGATACTTAAACTTCAAAACACATAAAATAAATAGATTACATATATATATTAATAAGATTCCCATTTTAAGCAAAAAATGGTAATATTTTAAAAGGTAAAAGAGAATTATAAAATTAAGAATGGAAACATTTAAAGGGATCCTCGTTCTTAATAGAATAACAGAATTTATAAATTTGCTTAAAAGAATTTATAAATTTGCTAACCAAAAGTTTAAATCAAAATTTATAAACATATGCTAGGAAGTATTTACTTACCTCAATATCTCCTGTTTCTTAAATACTGAACAGATTTTAAATTGCAATTATAATTAATTAGGCTACATTGATTAATTTAGATTAAAAGTTATTAGTTTTTCTATTGTTGAATATCAGAACTTTTTTCACTGGCATTCCTACTAGCTCTGTTTTCTTTGAGTTCCTATAGTTGGAAGCTGTGGTTATTTCCTTTACATTTTCAAAAAGCTTCAATAACAGCAGAACAATTTTTGCTCCAGCAAAAAAAAAAAAAAAAAAAAAAAAAAGACTGGAGCCTTTTTCCTTCCTCTTTTTCACCACTGACTCAACACTACACAGGACATAATATAATTTTTTCCTCTTCATAAAAGTAAAGTGCAATGGTTTCAAAGTTGATGGTTTCAAAATGATAACATATAGATTCTAAGCGGGGTTTTTTAGGTTAGTGAGATCTTTTCAGATAACACTTCTGTTTCTTTCCTTATTAAAAACCGTGCATAATAAGTATAGAAGGTGTGGAAACTTATAAGGGAAAAGACATAAATAGAATTGTATCTAGTCCCACTACCCAGAGATTAGTTACATATTTTGGCATATATAATTATTTATTTATCCATTTGTGAATATAGTAGAGAGAGGGGGAGAAAGAAAAGAATGGAGAAGAAATAGCATGTTTCAATATTTTTTACATAAAATATTATGAAGCTGATGTAGGAGGTAGGGTCTGGGAGGCCGGTCTCAACCCACCCCGTCCTCTTACCAGGTTCTTAACTCCACCACAGGAAAGAATTCAGGAGCAGAGTCACAGTAGAAGATGAAAATAGATTTAATGTAACAGATAATAGATACAGACTTCACAGAGAAAGCGGGACCTAGCTCCAGAAGCTAAGCAGGGACCATACCAAGTTTAACACAAAAGTAAGAAATACACAAAGTTTAGTACAGAGTGCAGGCTGGCTCAAGATAGTGAGCAGCTGCTTGATGAAACTCAGCTCGAAACAAAAAGAAAGAAATACATACTCCACAGGCAGAGTGCAGGATGGCCCCAGAGAGAGTGAGCAACAGCCCTGCCTCCTACTGGGATGCAATTCAACTTTTTTGCTATCTAACACATACTCATGCTATATAATGAATATTCAACTAAGGGGGTAGTTCCCTGCTATGTACCGTAGTCTTACACATGCTCAGTTGGTCTGCTTTTAGGATATGTTCATTGGTCAAATTCTATCACATAAACTGAACATATTCAAGAATATTATGTGCTCTTTAGCATCCCTAGTGGAAGGTCATTCAAAGGATAAACTCTCTTCCACTGAGCATGCTCAGACACTGAGTTCATTTAAGCCTGAATAAATTCCTTTCACTGAGCATGCTCAGTTACTGGATTTGCATAAGTCCACTCCTTGTGGTCTCAATCTCCTCGTGTTGGTACTAAAAATAGGTCCAACAAGCAACAGTAACTGTCCTCTAGAGGAGGGCCCAGATGAAGGGTTTGAGACCTTGGGGAGTGGCTTGAAACCCAGAGGTGTGTCCTGAAAACCAAACCCAGGGAAACTGAGTACTTCTTATCTCAAAGCAACTTCCACAACAAACATTTTAATGATTGCACAGTGTAATATTTTAAAAGTTATAGCCTACTTAAGAGTCATCTGTTAAAAGTTCTAGGTTGTTCTTTAAAATCTCCCATTATAAATAACACTGAAATGAGCATTCTCATATATAAACCATAGCAAACATTTTAATCATTTCCATAGGGTATATCCTAGAAGTAGAACAGTTGGTCAATACTATGCTTATAAATTAATCTTTTGGAAATTCTGATTAATTTGCATTCTCCAAAGCTGAATTTGCATTTCCAATACTCCTAACCAATGTTTGCCTGTTAAAAATCATCGTAGTTTGATAGATGAAAAGTATCTCACAACATCTAACTAAGCCTTACATTACAAATTTTTTTTTAAGAAAAAGCAAATAATTTTCCACATATTAAAAAGGAAGACACTAATAAAAGACTTCCAAAATAGAAATGAAGTAGTAAAACTATTCACAGATGACATAATTGCATGTATAGAAAATCTCAAGGAATCCACACACAAGAAATGACTAAAGCCAATAAACTAATTCAGCAAAACTGCAAGGCAAAATATAAACACATAAATATCAGTTATGTTTCTATACACTAGCAATGAACAATCTGAAAGGGAGGTAAAGAAAAAATATTCCATTTATAATATCATCCAAAAGAATAAAATGCCTAGGGGCAAATCTAACCAAAGAAGTAACAGACTTGTACACTAAAAAGCACTGCTGAAAAAAATTAAAGAAGACCTAAGTAAACAGAAAGATATCCATGGTCGTGTCCATGGATTAGAAGATTTAATATTGTTGTTATGGCAAAGCAATCTACAGATTCAACATGATCCCTATCAACATTCCAACAGTGTATATGGCAGAAATGGAAAGGTTGATCCTCACATTTGTATGGAATTGCAAGGGGCCTCGAATAGCCGATACAATCTTGAAAAAGAAGAAGAAAGCTAGATGTCTTAGCTCAGGCTGCCATAACAAAATATAATAGACTGGATGGCTTAAACAACAGAAATTTATTTTCTCAGTTCTGGAAGTTGCACATTCAAGATCAAGATGACAGCATGGCCAGGTTCTGGCAAGGGTTCTCTTACTGCTTCTCACCGTGTTCTCACACAGCAGAGAGAGAACTCTCTAGCTTCTCTTCTTACAAGGGTATCAAGCCCATGATAAGGGCCCTACCTTCATTACCTCATCTGAGCCTAATTAGCTAATTATGTCCCTCACAATAACCATCATTGCTCCCTTTACTCACTGTGGTCTATTAAGTTTGTTTCCCTTCAGTTTCTTGAACACAGCTTCTTACTTTCATAGGTAAGAACTTTGTAGAGGCTGTTTCCTATACCTGGAACACTCTTCTTGATACTTTACACATAGCTGGCTCCTTCTCATTTTTCAGATCTCAACAATAAAATCACTCCTACAGAGAGCACTTCAGTGACAAACCAGTAAAAAGTAGACTCACCCTCCCCCAAATATCCTTCTTAATATTTATGACACCTATATCTGTTAGTTTTTTTTTTATTTTTGCAACCAAATTATAAACTCTGTGATAAGAAAGGTCATAGTATGCACAAATCTTCAATAAATATTTGTTATATGAATGATAGATGATAAATTCTACTTCACCAAGTGTTATCAAGTATGGTAGAATTGAGATTCTGCATTTCTCTGTGATTAAAAATCAAATTGAATTACTTTTGCTAGAGACTCTAAAAATATTTTCAAGTTTTGTTAGGGGACAAATTAATGATACCCTAAAGGCTTTTCAAGGAATGGTAAGATCTGAAGAATGAATAAGATTTAGCTGCTACATGAAGTTGGGCAGGGGATGGTTGTTTATAAATATAGACAAAAGGTGATCAGAGGGGCTGAAAGGGAAAAGGGATCTAAGAAACTCTGTGTACCACCCACAGTAGTGTTTACCCCTGATGGGAGAGTTGTCCTATTATTTTACTTTTATTGTAGCCATTGTTGCATTTATTTGTTTGATTTGTATTTATGATTCTGAGTCAGTCACAAGAAAAAGCAATATAAATAAAAGGCAGTATGTCCTCTACTTTTAAACAAATATACAGAAGAGCTAAGTTCAAATCAACAGCTTTTTACCCCATCCTTTAACTCCCCAGAAGCAACCAGTTAAACACACACAAACGCACGAGCACACAAACATACACACACACACTTTTTTAGTTCTTTTGGTGATCACCCATTACTCCAATATGATTTGACCCTGTTTCTTAATCTAGCAACTTCAGAAGTTATCTCTTGACTTTGGTCTACTCATCTATCTCTTCTTCAAATAAAATAATATCACCGTTTCAATTTTCTCAACTGATCTGTGCAATCACAAATGATGTAATTAAACTTTCATTTCTTGTCCCATTGAACACCACTAAATCTTTTGATCTCAACTTTATAAAATGAAGGCATTAACCTGCACCATTTTTGCCTCTTTTTGCTGATCAGTCTTTATTAACTATGCTTTTACATTTACATGGTCAAAGTTAATACCATTTATGTTCCAACCAGTAATCATAACAACGGCTTCCTAACCTTGTCAATAGCTTGACCTTAAAAATTAAAAATCAATGTAATGGGGATACATTTGATAAATAAATCAGCATTATTATGCCCTTTCAGCAATATAGTGTTTTTGAGGGTTTTTGTTTTTGTTTTTTTTCCCTGCAGTCCTTCCACTATGGTAAGCAGAGGAGGGCAAATTTCACCTAAACAATAGGAAGAAATGAAAGTTGGGAAGTTCCTTTCAAGACAGAAAATGAAATATAAATTTCTTCCAGGTTAGGGAGAAAAGAAGGAAAAAACAAGAAATGTTCAGGTAGTAAGCCACGGGGTCCGAATTGTCACCCCTTACATTCCTCTACCCCACACCCGCATTTCTCCGTGGGTCAAAATCCTAGATTCAGAAGTGTATAAAAGCAGACAGATTTAACAGAACATCTTTCGCCCTTGAAATACATTGACAACCCTGTCATCTTTTTCTTTCACTTGTACACCCCATGAACATTTCTATCATTTCCAAAGGTGCAGCTGTAGGCAATTTTGAGTGCCTCAGAGAAGTTCTGGATTCCACATGATGCTGCTGATGCCTGTTAGTAACATGGTAAATAAAGTGTCTAAGCAAGAAGTCTGCAGAGAGGCCCACAGAGCTCTGCCTCATCCTGCTTACTATGAACACACACAGTGTAAGTGATAAATATAGAGAGATGACCAAAAAAGCATTATCAAAGAGATAGATGAAAAATCAAAATCATAGAAAGCATTACTGGTATGTTTAACAAGTTAAAGTTTTGCATTATTTTGCTCCCTAAAAAAAAATAAATATACTTTCTTGTAATTTCCCAGTGACTGCTAATTTTAAAAATATCAGTTCTCAGAAAATACATAAAATGTCAGTAAGCACAAAAACATCAATTTATAGGCCACATTATTTTAATCTAATGTATTAAAATTAGAAGTTGATGATAGAACTTTATATTTTTATACTGAACAGTAAAGGGAGAAATCATACTCCCCTAAACCACTCTGACCTATGAAGAAACCAAAATAGACATATACAAAGATTATTTGGAAAAGATGAGTTTTAAAACACTAGTCATCATTACTTATGGGATATGGCCAAAGTAAATCCATAGTTTTAAATATTTTCATGAATAGGGAAGAATAAAAACAAAACGACCATTCAATTTAAATTAAAAAGAAAACCATTAGAGAAATAAAAATAAAAGCAGGAATAATTAGGAAATGAAACAGAAATCAATAAATTAGAAAATACTTTATCAATAATTAATTCCAAGTCCAGGTTCTACAAAAATTATAAAATATACCAATTTTTGACAAATCTAGTGAAGAAAAATAGACATAGGAAGACAACTAAATGATATGCAGAACATATAAATAACTATATATACAGACATGGCAAATATTTTCAAAACTATGAGGATTCAATATATTACAATATTAATAACACTGAAAAACCTTTATGAAATGGATAAATACCAGGGAAAATATAGAGGATCCAAACTGACTCAAGAAACAATAGAAAACCTGAATAGTTGTAGAGCAATGAGCATGCAAAAAGTTTTTTAAAGATTTCCAAAATACTTCCAAAAATAGCATCTAGTCCTGACTTATTTGCATAATACCTAAGAATGTAATTACAAACAATTATTTTGCTATTAACACTGTTCCAAAGTATAGTGTTATACACCATAAATATATACAAGTTTTACTTATCATAAAACAAAGAAAATTTATGTTTTCAAAACTAGCTCAAAGACAACTCAAAGGCTTGACAAGTTAATAAACACACAGATTAAGTACAATACAATCTCAGTTAATATTACATCAAACTCCATGAAATTTCTAATACATATTTTTTTTCACCTACAATTATGGAAAAGTAATAAGGTTGAAGATAATTAAATATTAGTTTAAATGTCCTAATTAAAATACTAGCAAATAAATTCAGCAGTATATTTGAAGTACAATACCATTTTTACAAATGATATATTTTTTTATTTTACCAGTTTACGTAGACATTAGCATAAGCTCTTTATCAACTGGGAAAATAAAAAAATAAAAATAAAAAAAAGTTCCTTAATGCAAGAAAAACTTAAATGAATTGCATCATGTTAACAATAAAATAAAAGTATTTTTGTTAAACTCAGAAATAAGGTAAGAATGTCTACTGTAAATATGCTTTGAAATTGTTCTGAAGTTGCTAGTCAGTGACATGAGAAACAATAACAGAAAAAAGCATACATTTTTTAGAGAAGGAGACAAATTTTTCAGTATTTTAGATAACAAAATGGTTAATCTGAAAATGAAAGAAAATACATAAAGTATATTTAAAACAGTAAGTTTAATAAAGTGAATAAATACTCCTTCCTCTTACTGTATAAAAATAACAATATTTAGTTTTCTTCTAATTTTTAATATCCACTTAGAAGATATGAATTTTAAATCTTACATCATCAAAAAAACCTCAATACTGAAAATTAACTTAGTAAATGCGTTAAGAAAACTATAAAACTATAAGCTATGAAATTAATGAAGAGAAAGACATACAGTTGAGATATAGGCAAACTATCAAGAATTGGATCCATTTAAAAGACAGGTAGATAAAATAAATGTAGGTGGATATGTCACTGTTAATACACATTAAGGGTTATGTCTTAGTCCATTTCTGTTGCTTATAACAAAATACCAGGAATTGGGTAATTTATAAAGAAAACAAAATTTATTGCTTTACACTTTTGGAGCCTGGGAAGTCCGAAGTCCAGGGAACACATCTGGTGAGGGTCTTGGTGGTGACAGAGACTCACAGGGTCTCAAATGGCAGAACATGGTGGAACAGACAGAGACTAAGCTCTCATCTGCTCTTTTCTTTTAATACCATCAGAACCCCACCCCTGTCCACATTATTAATCCATTCACGATTCCATGGTCCTGAAACCTAATCACCTATTCAAGACCCAACCTTTCAATTATCATATTAGGATTTCCCACCCTTTTAATTATGTCACAGTGGGGATCAAGTTTTGGGGGAACACTCAGTCCACGGAAGATTATAAGAACAACAACAGATAAGTAGAAAAGCAATCATCTTTTATCTTTGAGAGTTTTATTATATAATTCTTCAATGAGGAATATAAAAATATATTAGAACATTTATGTTCTTGGGGGAGATGTGCTAGGCTTCACATATGATTTGCTTCTGTAGTGTTCCATGAGTTCTTAAAAATCAACTATAGTCTCTCTTTTAGGGACATACTGTTTAGTATAATCAGTTAGAACCATCCCAATCAGTTATGTTACTTGTGTCTCATAGGCTCTTACCTACTTTTAGATTATTTGAAATGTCAAGGTCTGAGTGAGTTGAAATAAAGCCTCTGTTTCCTACTGTATTTCTATTTTTCTTGTATTTTTTTTAGCCCTTGGCTTATTAAGTGGTTACTACTATGATAACTTACTCGGTCATTCCTGTCTATGGCACTCACGATCATTTTAGGTGGCACTTTGCCTCATTTATTGCCTTCCCCCTGAATTAGAGCTTGTCTGATGTAATTTTGCAACCCTCCTTTCTTTTCAGTTGCATTTAGCTGTTATTCCTTTGTCCATAGAGGCATGTTCAAATTTTTAGATATAGCTTATATATAATATAGAACTTAATTTTGCTTTGAAAACCAGTATCTTTCTTTTTAGAAGTAAATTTAACATGTTAGCGTTTACTAGTATGACAGATGTTTCTAGCTTTAATTCTATCATATTGTCCATAATCTTTAAATTTATAGGCTGTATTTTCTATACTTTGTTTCATTTTGGTATTCCTTATGGCAATGTTATAGTGTTTATTTTTCATTCTAGTGCCTAACCTTATAAATATAACATTATATAATGCACAATCCTTTAATTATTTAAACTATTATTGAATCCTTACTGTGTGCAATAATGAAATTGAAATATTTTCATTTTCAAGTTCTCATAATTTTTAATACCCAATTTTCTTTGATTAATCTCTTTGTTTATTTAAGTATCTTTATAATTCTATACAGTATTTTTTACTTAAATTATCTTTTATATCCCAGGTATAAAATCTGAAATCAGCATATTTAAATTTCTCCTACACTTTCTCTCTTTTCCTTCCTAATAGTTCATGTTATTTATATTGTACACATAGATCTATATTGTCAGACTGTCTAACATATTTTCTACGCTACAATCCAATTTATTAGATTTATTTTAGTTTTAGTAGTTAAATGGATTTATTGCTTACCATTAGCTCTTCAGCCACATATTTTGTTTTGTCATCTATTTAGTTAAATTTCATTCCCTCTTAGTTTCATCAAGAAAAATAAAAACTGCTTACATTCTAAATGTAACTATCTTCATGCATTACACTAAAATGAATTTTAGGCATATTTATTAAAGAGATAAATATAGAAACAATTTTTTAAAAATCTTAAGAGAAAATATAGGTCAGTGTTTGTTGGAGCTCTGGATTTTGTAGATTTTATAAAGTCTATGAAATTATCATAATGGTGAATCTTGGTAGACATTACTATATATGATTTTTTAAAAAATTTCCATGACAGAAGCCCCTTAAGCAATATTAAAATAATAGAGAAAACTGAAATAAAAATATTGACCACAAATATAGCAGATTTATATTAATATCCAGAACCTTAGAAATAATTATGTAAAGCACTGTTGAGAACTTCGTTTAAATGGTCATACCTGTTCAAGGTTTTAAAGTAGGATTTTAGTACACATAGAAATATAACCAAGGCATTTCAGGTGAAAGAAATAGTTTGAAGAAAGATATGGAACTATTTAATGGTAAGAAAACCATAGCTGAAGTATTTGAAAGGAGATAAAAGGCCATGCTAAAAAATGCGATAATTTAGAAGTAAATATGAATATATTACTAATCAGCTAATTATAGAATTATTAGAGTTAATATCACTATTAAAATTTGTCAGGCTTTAAAAACTAACCCCACCTTAAGTGACATTACAAGTGGATTAACGTGGCAGCCTAAGATGGCACCGGGAGGAAGTAGGGTGGGAGTGTCTGCCGGAACCTTGCCTTAGCCCTTAATTGGCCGCACTCGTGAACACTGCGTGATCGCAATAGATAGGCATTGAGACAGGACCCTTAAGCTGACTGGAGGATGTAAAAAACCTGCCTTCCCCATTTGCCTTTAAAAGCAAGTGTAGGGCTGAGCCCGTGGCGCACTCGGTAGCGTGCTGCGCTAGCAGCGCGGCGACACTCCCGCCGCCGCGGGTTCAGATCCTATATAAGGATGATCGGTGCACTCCCTGGCTGAGCGCCGGTCACCGGAAAAAAAATAAATAAATAAATAAAAATAAATAAATAAAAGCAAGTGCTTGTGTGATAATAAACGGAACTGCTCCACCGAACCCCCACCGCGTCTGAGTGTCCTTTAACCGGGCTGTTTTGGGGGGGAGGGGTGGCGGCTGTGCTCACCTCTCTTCACGGCTCTCTTCCCCCATCTCCTTACA
Source organism: Cynocephalus volans (assembly GCF_027409185.1). Classification (NCBI taxonomy): domain Eukaryota; kingdom Metazoa; phylum Chordata; class Mammalia; order Dermoptera; family Cynocephalidae; genus Cynocephalus; species Cynocephalus volans. The sequence goes on along the minus strand of NC_084464.1, from coordinate 116,535,664 downwards.
AAGGGACAGGAGGGAAAGAGTAATCCCGGGCCGTTCGCTCACCCACCAAAAGGAACGAGGCTAGGGCTCTTTGGGTCGGCTGGTGGCGGACCCGACAGAGTGGTGCCCCGTGTGAGACGTTTTTAAAACTCGTGGGTGAAAGGCGAGCTAGTGAGGCCCCCGGCTGCTCCGTCCTGAATGAAGGTCGACGAAGGGTGATCAACCAGCGGAGTGGCCCCCGCAACCGCGGTAGTCGTTGTGAAGTAATCCGCCTGCGTGTCAGGGTGAGTACCATAACAGGGGGAAGTCCCTGCACTTCTCTGCCCTGTTGCTCTCTTTGTCCCTTCCTCGGGGCAACATGGGAGGTGTGTGTGTGGAAAGAGTGACGAGATAGCCTGCAAGGCTCTAAAGTACATTTTAAAAAGCAACATGGGAGGTGTGTGTAGAAATATCTAACGAGATAGCGTGCAAGGCTCTAAAGTAGATTTTAAAAAGCAGAGGCCTAGAAATATCTGACTCCACAGCCACCAATGCCTGGCGTCATGTGGTGCAGGTAGCCACTTGGGCACCTTCGTCCAACTTGTTCTCATATGAGACTTGGGACCAGGTTCAGACCCTGGCCAGAAAGAATGAGATTAGTCATGGCTAGACCCCCCCTTAGGGTTCTACCCAACCATCTCTGCCCTAAAGCTTTGCTTCCGTCCCGAGCATCAGGAAGGGGCAGAAAGGGATTGGGCGCAGTTCGATGAGGAGAGAAAAAAGGAAACAAAGCTGCCAGTGCAAGGCCCTGAGCCATTGAGTAATACCTATGTCCCTACCCTGTACCCTCCTCTCCCGGCAACTCACCCTGCCAAAGTTTAGCCGAAGGAGAGAAAGCAGCACCTGAAGAAGTGGAGGAGGCTGGTCCACCTTTAAAAATACCCCCGGCAGAGCCGCAGGCTTTTCCTGTCATGGCTCGCTGGGAACCCCCAGCCGTCCGCAGCCCATGGAAAATGCTCTGTAAGGCTGTCCTCCCTCCAAGCTTGTTTATCAAGTTCTGCGCCTTCTTTAAAGAAGAGTGCCATGTGCAGGCAGAGAAAAGTCAAGCAGTAGCGTTGCCCAATGCCACCAACCCCGGACTCACCTTCCCGTGGGTCCTTGGCAATGGTTCCTGCGTAGGTGCCAACAAACCCTTTTGCAGCACTGTGGCAAATCTCACCGCCCCCAAAACCCGAAATAAGCGGACCCAAAACAAGCAGGCCACAGGGGCAGCTGCGGTGGCCATTAGCTCCGTCTTGGGAGTTATTGGAGCGGGTACCGGGACCGCCGGAATAGCCTTGGCACATCAACAGGTAGCTTCCCTTAGGGAGGCAGTGGACATAGATCTTGGCCGCTTGGAGGTGTCTGTATCACATTTTTAAAAAATCACTAACATTTTTTGAAGCTATTTTACAGAATCGACGTGGACTAGACCTGTTGTTCTTACAGCAAGGAGGATTATGTGCCGCCCTCGAAGAGTGCTGCTTCTATGCTGACCACTCTGGAGTGGTCAAAGATTCCCTAGCTAAGCTTAGAGAAGGGCTAGAAAAGCAAAAAAAAAAACAAACAAACAAAAAAAAAAACAAGAAGCTAATAGTAATTGGTTCCAAAGCTGGCTTTTAAGTTCCCCGTGGCTCACCACCCTGCTGTCCTCCCTGGCCGGCCCCCTAGCATCTTGGGGCCTTACGCCATCCGCCAGGTTGTGTCCACTATAAGGCGCAATACCACTTATCTAGTAATGCTCACCCAGGTGGTAGAGGAGGTGGCCCATAAAGAAAGCCCTGACAGCCCTTGGGTCAATATGGCCTTTCAAGAATCAACGCCAATCTCTAAGGCTCCGCCCCGCCCCCGCTTGGCTGGATAGTCAATGACGGCTAAGATTTCCAGAGGGAAACAACCTAAGACAGGCACAGCCACCAGAGGGAATGGAGGCAAGGCTGGGAAGGTTAGCCGCCTCCAGCTGCCTTATTAAAACAAAACGGGGGAGATGTCGGGCTTTAAAAACGAACGCCACCTTAAGTGACATTACAAGTGGATTAACGTGGCAGCCTAAGATGGCACCGGGAGGAAGTAGGGTGGGAGTGTCTGCGGGAACCTTGCCTTAGCCCTTAATTGGCCGCACTCGTGAACACTGCGTGATTGCAATAGATAGGCATTGAGACAGGACCCTTAAGCTGATTGGAGGATGTAAAAAACCTGCCTTCCCCATTTGCCTTTAAAAGCAAGTGCTTGTGTGATAATAAACGGAACTGCTCGACAGAACCCTCACCGCGTCTGAGTGTCCTTTAACTGGGCTGGGTTGGGGCCGGCGGTGTGCTCACCTCTCTTCATGGCTTTCTTCCCCCGTCTCCTTCCAAAGGGGACAGGAGGGAAAGAGGAATCCCGGGCCGTTCACTCGCCCACCGAAAGGAACGAGGCTAGGGCTGTTTGGGTCGGCCGGCGGCAGACCTGACAAAAATTTACCTAGTTATCCAAGATTTTTCCCATACTCAAGATTTAAGCATTGTCTTGTAAAGCTGTCTGATTCCAAAAACCATACCCACCTGGTTTCTTACAAGCCTCCTCCTAGGAGATTTTCATAACCTGAAATGATATCTCTGTTTACTAAACATGTAGACCCAAATTAAAAATGCACATTAGACTTTCCCTGCAATATTCCCTCCCATATGAAAACTGGAGGAGAGCATTTTCCAAATAATTATCTTGATTAGATAATAATGATAAAGATTTTCCTCCATTCTATTAAAAAAAAAATGATGCCCTTTTTTGGCTCAGAATCCATTACCCCAACCATGAAAACACAAGGCAATTTTCACCCAAATGAAAGAAAAGTGGGAAAGGAAACAGAGCTAGAAAAGTTGCATTACCAAATGATGATTGTTCTTAAGTGCCCAGGGTCAACAGAACGCACTGGCCTGCAACGGCTGAAGACAGAGTGGTTTAATTTGTGGAAAACTATTACACTGTTCATATTGCAAAGGCGAAAATACCTCCAACAATGGAAAATTCTGCAGGCCACGGCCCTAGCTACTGTTCAGAATATAGGCTGTCACCTAATCAATGTGTTTGACTGCAGGTCACCAATCCATCTTCCTAACCAGGCAAGCAGGCACACTATGGAAAGCAACAACTTAAAAATAAACATGGATGATATATTTTATCTCTAGGCAGAAGTTGGCACCAAATATCTCACTCAAACTTAATACCATCTCTAACATCTCCATCTAGTGGTGCCAGACTCCAGGGCCAAGAGCTGTTCTCTCTACCTTGGCTTTCCATATTATAATAATAAAACATTACCTCAAAATTGCAAAATCTTTTAAAGCTTATCTTATTCTGGGAAGTAATCACTCTTTCTCCCTCATAGTGAATTTAGCTTTCATGATAAAGTTTGTTTAATTATAGCAGCAGTAATCCATTTGGGATAGAAGTTTGATATCTGCTGTTTTATTTTATTTTTTTAGGACAGCTAGAGCTTTTGAAAATGTACCCCCCTCCAAAAAAAAAATATTCAAGCAATTCTTCAAATGAATTTGAGTCTTCAATTAGGAAAACAGCACTTACACAGGCTTGGGGGAAAAGGCACTTAGACTGTGGCTTCAATTTTACTTTGCCAGATAATGATATAAACTACAACACATCAGGGAGGATAATGAGCTGCTAGAGCTTTCACCAAAACCTCATGAGCTTAAATCAGATCTTACTGTTTATAACCCACATCTGAACATTTTACTGGATGTGCAGAAAATTGCTTAAAGACAAAGATATATGGTTGTGAGATTTTAAAATCCTCATAACACAGACACATATCACACAGACTTTGACAAACCTCCCTGGATACCACAGAGGAGCTGTCATGCAATACACAGCTCCCTTAGAAACGAGCTCCAATTATCAATTTCATGACTAATACACCTGGCTTAGGAAGATATATTAACCCAATTCTGTACATAGGAGTTTAATTTTTTTCCCCTCTGGGGGAATAAAAACTCCCAGAAATAGAAGTTCTTTGTGAAAAGTGATAATTTTCTGCAGTGCATCATAAAAATAAGTTAAATTTTAAGTGATTTTTAGCAATCTTGAATAATTGTTCACTCGTTTCTCACCTATGTCAAAAATATTTTTCAATATATTAGCTTCCAAAACAAAAGTTTTGTAGCAAAACAAGCAAACACACATGAAGAAAACAAAACCAAAGAAGCACATAAAAAATGGCAAGAAAGATCACTACCATTAAATCATCATTGTTATACATTTTCAGTATCAGATTTTAAGTCAGCTATCATTCTGATCAATCAGCTGAAAAAAGACTAACATTGAGATATTTTTAGTTACTATAAAATATGCGGCTTTATTTTTCATGCCTTTTAACTTCAAAATGAGAAATAAAAGAGAACAAAATATTCTTTAAAAAATTACTCTGCTTTGCAACCAAAGGAAAAATAAACAAATGGGATTATATCAAACTAAAAAGCTTCTGCACAGCAAAAGAAACAATTAAAAGAGTTAAAAGACAACCAACAGAGTGGGAGAAAATATTTGCAAAATATACATCTGACAAAGGATTAATATCCAGAATATATAAGGAACTCAAACAACTTTACAAGAAGAAAACAAGCAACCCAATTAAAAAATGGGCAAAAGAGCTAAGTAGGCATTTCTCTAAGGAAGATATCCAAATGGCCAACAGACATATGAAAAAATGCTCAACATCACTCAGCATCCGGGAAATGCAAATCAAAACCACATTGAGATACCATCTAACCCCACTTAGGATGGCTAAAATCCAAAAGACTATGAACGATAAATGCTGGCGAGGCTGCGGAGAAAAAGGAACTCTCATACATTGTTGGTGGGACTGCAAAATGGTGCAGCCTCTATGGAAAATGGTATGGAGGTTCCTTAAACAATTGCAAATAGATCTACCATACGACCCAGCCATCCCACTGTTGGGAATATACCCAGAGGAATGGAAATCATCAAGTCGAAGGTATACCTGTTCCCCAATGTTCATCGCAGCACTCTTTACAATAGCCAAGAGTTGGAACCAGCCCAAATGCCCATCATCAGATGAGTGGATACGGAAAATGTGGTACATCTACACAATGGAATACTACTCAGCTATAAAAACGAATGAAATACTGCCATTTGCAACAACATGGATGGACCTTGAGAGAATTATATTAAGTGAAACAAGTCAGGCACAGAAAGAGAAATACCACATGTTCTCACTTATTGGAGGGAGCTAAAAATTAATATATAAATTCACACACACACATACACACATACACACACAAACCGGGGGGGGGGGGGGGAAGAAGATATAACAACCACAATTATTTGAAGTTGATACAACAAACAAACAGAAAGGACATTGTAGGGGGGGAGGGGGGGAGGGAGAAGGGAGGGAGGTTTTGGTGATGGGGAGCATTAATCAGCTACAATGTATATCGACAAAATAAAATTAAAAAAAAAAAAAAAAAAAAAAAAAAAAATTACTCTGCTTTAAGACAATTAAGGAACCAAAATGTCAGTTCCTGACTTTTGTATCAGGAAAGGGTATTATATACACCAAACTTTTGGAATTAAAACAATATTGTGTAGTAAAACAAGACCCTTCTAATTGATCAATACACATGAACTAGACTTGAGATTTCCAAGACAATTTTAAAGAATATATGTAGGTCGATCTAGGATCTCCAAGAGGAGTACCAGATCCAAGGGCTTACCCTTTTGAGGAGAACTTACTTAACCATCAAGAACCTTGAAAGAGTATGTGCCTTGCTACGCCAGCTACATAATTCACAGGGCTCAGTGCGAAATAGAAATGTAAGGTTCTTTGTTCAAACATCAGAAGAAAAAAAAAAAAAAAGGTTTTTTCTTTCTCCTACCATTTGTTTTTGTGCTCTTGTTTGTTTGTTTTTGTGTTTGGCTGCTGGCCAGTGCAGGGATCTGAACCCTTGATCTTGGTGTTATCAGCACCTTGCAATAATGCAGAGAGATAACCAGCCAGTCAGCTTTTCTGTTTGCTATTTAAAATTGTGCTCCTTCAGGCATGTAGGTACTCTCGGGCAAATGCAGACCCTCCCAGGCACCCAGGACTCTGCTGAGTGATAGGGATCACAGTCCCAATCACTGCCGTCTCTGTGCCTACACCCAGGCCCCTCCAGGGTGGAAGATAGCGATGGTCTCTGGGCAGGGGCAGTGAGAGGATGGCTGAGAACTCATCCCAGGGAGTAGGGGAGGTAGTGGGAGGCAGGACCCTGAGTGAGCCAAAATTCCAAGTCCCCCAGTGCATGCTCCATTGTCATATGGGACTTCATGCACAAAACACAAATCCAAAGATAAAACTATTAAGAATTTTGAGATAGCGACCAAAAACATTAAGCCCCAAGCCCCTTCTCAGTGTATGTCTCTGTGTGGCTACACTATTCATAATCCCAAGAAGTCAGCCCTGTGCCTAGCCCTGGGCCAGGGTTTCTCAATCTCAGTGCTATTAATTTTGGGGGACAGATAATTCTTTTTGTATGAGTGGCTATACTGTGCATTGTAGGATGTTTAGCAGCATCCCTGGTCTCTACTCACTAGATACCTGGCCAGTGTGACATCTAATAATGTCTACAGACATCGCCAAAAGTTCCCTAGAGGACAAAATCATCCCTGGTTGAGAACCAATGCCCTAGATTAATATTCCTCTACACAAACCCAGGCTGACACTCATGCACTTCTAACAATCCCCTACTGCTGCGCAGGGAAGAGAATGATTCCAAGAGGTAAAATTAACTTTATGATAATTATTTGTCACTTCCAGTTAAAGAAACAATAGTCACCAAAAAATAAGTTTTATGTAGTCTTGGTGTTCAGGGCTGAGTCTCCACTAAGTCATCTCCTGCCTGAGGCAAGGAGCAGGTGACTCAGCCATGCAGGAATGCTTAGGAGATGGGCTCAAAGGGCACACTTAATATTCTTCAGACAGCAGGTGTACAGTCCAGTGACTACTCTGCTCATCTCCTATTTCCTCAGAGACAGAAATAAATCAATCCATTTTCCCTAAAATTGTAAGTCCCCTGGGAATTATTGCTTGGACTTTGAAGGTTTTGTGGAGTTGGCAGCAGTAAAGCACAATCAGATGGCTTTTAGGAACTCCACTTACAGGGCCTGGTTGAGGATATATGGGAACAGATACAAATGTTTTCCCCCATCACCTTTTGTGGTTGCCATACTGATTTTTAGTATGCTGTATCTTTATATGTTCATTCCCATTGCATCTTCCTAATTTTAAGTACCAAAATCCCAGTATATTATAGCTCCAGCAAGTCTTCCTCCTTCAGGGCCAAAGCAGGTTCTATTTCCTGGAGAAGGGAGACTGGTACTGCAGGGCAAGAGCAACACAGCCTGCTAAGCTACTGTTCCATCTCACGTCCCCCATTTCCCTGCACGCGCTCACGGGCTGACCAGGCTGTACTCAGCCTCACCTGTTTCTCTCTGTCTTGTCTTACTTCATAATGCACCCAGGCCAACTGCTTACCTCTGCAGCTGATAAACATCTCTTATTCTTCCAGACCCAGATCCAATGCAGCTTCCTCGGTGAACCTTCTCTGACCACTTCATTCCACAGTGATCACAGGCTCTCCCAATTTCAAGAACAAGCTTTGTTTTACAGCACAGGGGCCATGCTGCCTGGCACAAAGCAGTCAGTCAGTCATTATCTATAGAAAAAAACACATTACCTCACATTTTAAGTTAGGGTTACATGTAACAATTTGTTGGTGTGTGCATGTGTGTGTGTGTGTGTGTGTGTGTGTGTTGTCAATTTCTCAATTATGTTATAACCCTTGAGAGCAGAAGCTTCCTTCTCATGGCTGAATGAGGAATGAATACATTAATGCAAACTTAGTCACTACTTTAATTCTGTTTCTATTATTCTATTCACCCCTCTCATCCTGGAGCAGTCACTACCGAGGAGCATTTACCCTGTATTCTCTTAATCTGTATCAATCCTTAATTTCAGCTCCTCCCAAGACCTCTAGATATTTTCCTCAGCTAAAGAAGAAATTGAGAAAATTGGCATTTTTCTCACTGCTTCCTGCTAAAATATTGACTATCCTTCAGCTCTTGGATTGTGTGATATTGGCTGAATAATCATCCCACCAGGGGCCATTTCTCTATGTTTTATAGTACAAATAGCACACTGCAGACACTGAATATTGTGATTATTATTGTCAAAAAAGGAACACAATCCCTTATATTCCTACAACAACATTAAGAATCATGGGAGAATTGTTTGTGTCCAGCCAGGAGCAAATTGAGAACAATTTTTTGTTGTAGGTACTCAGGTAAGTCTGCATTGCACAAAAGATTATTAACAAATGTTTGGTTAACACATTTTTCCCTGTATCATAAGAAAGAAGATAACTATGTGATATAAAAATGCCTAAAAAGTAGGCATAAAGAAAATTTATGGTGCAATTGTAAGTATAAAAGGTAATGTTCAAAACTAAACATAGAAGTGATTTAAACTTCACAAACACAGAAGAAAGATGAAAAAGAATTCAAATAGTATATATAAATGACTGTCTCTGGCTTAAAGAGGTACCAGTAAGGTTTTTCCCCTGCTCTTCTATACTTTTTAAATACTTTTATGTATTTTCTAAATTTTTTTAAGTAATTATTTTTTAATCAAAAAAATGAGCAAATATAACAAATTTGAATAATCATGGCTAACAGAAGGTTGAATGGGATTTTTCTTTTGATCTCAAAATTATTCTTGCATCAACAAAGCTAAGGACCGTAGATGCTAGGGACGTCCATATGAAAGGATTACTAGATACTTCCTTAGGACTTGCTCAGAACCAGCAGAACAGTTCTGCTACCCCAGACATCACCACCACGCAGCACCATCACCACACTAGCCCAGCTTATGAAGATGACTACAACATCTGTTCAGTGTTTCAGATTTGTCTTCTCAGGAGCTCACCACTGTGACTTTCTCCTTGTACCCAAACCAAGCAAACAATCCTGCAAAAGAGCCAGTCATTGAGGACACAGAGGCTGACAAGAATGGAGAACAGTATCTCATTTTTCAGCTGGAGAGATTTTTACACACTGGCTTTGATTCTCTCTCCCTTTGGCCTATCTAAGCAGCAACAAAGGAACTGCAGAGATGACAAGAAAGAAAGCAGCAGCTGATTTGCTGTAATTCCTATTCTTTAGCAAGGCAAAGGTGGGTATATTAGTATGTTTCTGTTGCTTATAACAAAATACTTGAAAGTGGCTGATTTGTAAAGAAAACAAAATTTATTGCTTACAGTTTCTGAGGCTAGGAAGCCCAAAGTCCATCTGGTGGTGATGACAGTGACCCAGGGGTCTCACATTGCAAGATGGTGGAAGCAGAGAGAGCAGAAGAGCAAAGAGAGAGACAGAGTCTCCTCTTCTTTTAAAGCCCTCAGAACCACACCCTTGACCACCATTTTTAATCCATTCACTACTGTGTGGTCCTACAATCAAATCACCTCTTCAAGGCTCCACTTTTCAATTACCATAATAAGATTTCCCAACCTTTTAACAGTCACCGCGGGGACTAGTTTCTAATATATAAAACTTGGGGAACACAATTCAAACTTCAGTGAGTTTGGGGGGGACATAAATCAATCCACTGCCGAGAGTGAGTCCCCATGTTTCAAGGGAAGTCTACAAAAACAGAGTGGAGCTTGAGCTGCCTGCCAGGCAAAGATCCCAATCACAAAACGTGTTACAGGGCATATTATTAGGATTTCTCACTGAAAGAAGATGAGAACACATCGGAACACACTAGAAATTACCATATGAGGTCTTCTGAAGGAGTCACATATTAATTAGAGGATCACCATAATAGCACTTAAGTAAGAGAATTTTGCTTTTCCCCATCCATCCTCCCAGGCTCTAATACCACAAAGAAGAAATGGAGATCCAGAATGGTCAATTAAATAAGTGGTTATTTGTGCTGAGAAACAAGCCATTATAAACTTAACTGGATTTAAAAAACAACTATTTTGCTATCTCTCCTTTTTCGGTGAGTTGTCTGGGCTGAGCTGGACAGTCCTTCTGTTAGTCTCACTTGGTGTCTCATAAGGTTGCAGTCTGGAGGCTGGAGCTGGAGTCACCTGGATGCTCAACGTGAAGGCTGGGCAGCTAGGCCTTTGTCCCTTCCATAGAGTCTCAGGATGTCCCTCTCCACAAGGTCTCTCCAGCATGAGCAAGTATTCCATGAGGAAGGAAGCAGAAACACTAGCCCTCTTAAAGGCCTGGCCCAGACTGGCATAGAGTTACTTCTACCATGAGTAATTACAGGACCTGCCCAGATTCAAAGAAGAGGAGGAATAAACCCCTTTTCTTGATGGGGGGAAGGGAGGAGACAAACACTTTATGGCCATTTTTAATCCATCAAGGTGGAAAAAAAATTAGAAAAGAAATGAAAATCATCAGTTTGCCAAGCACCCCTTCTCAAGACAGATTCCTAGGGCCAGGTGCAAGACAAATCTAAGGAGAGATAAATAGTTCTATGTTAGATATGAAATTGGAATTCAGCTTGGATTACATTGGACTGGACAGGATTTTTACACTTGAACCTATTTAGAGAGTTATGAGGTCAGTCCTTCTTATCATTTACAAATAGAAAGAAACATGGTTGGACCCAGGGATAGAAAGATAACACAATCACATCATGTTTGTACCAAATAGTGTTTATACTGTGCAATAAAATGTTACTTTCCAATGCTAATTGAGCCTAGACAATGAAAAGTGGAAGTTTTTACTCCGAAAGCATGAGTTATTTAACTGTTATGCACATATAACTTGTCTTTGTAAGTTATTCACTCATTTAATGAATATTAATTAGTGCTTACCAAATGCCAGATACTGTACTGGATCAGACTGAGCTTTATGTAGACTGTGAGAGCCCTTTCCTTTCTTTTCCAGAAACAAGCAACTTTTTTCACACCCCCCAAATTGAAGATAACCCCCCAGGATTATGAAATAACATAGCATGGGCTTGTGACTGACCCATTGAAGCCGCTGTGGCATTTGAGTTGTGGCTACTTCAGGGTTCCAAATCCCTTCTTTGGGTCTTGACTCAACTATACATAAAACGTTTTTCTGGGAGTATTAGAATACAGGGGCAAATACCAAGTACTCTCTCATAATCCAGAAGTAATTAAGGGCAGTCACCCGCAATTTTCTCAAGGCTCATGCAATTGTCCTGAGATTTCCTAAACTCAGACTCTACTGTCAGGGATAACGGAGGGAAGATATGACTTACAGACTGCCAGCTAAATTTAAACCAATCTCTCCTCTCCCTCAATAACACACTCCTTTCTGACGAATTTTTAAGATGCAAGAGGTGCTTTCTTCAAAATATCTTTGCACAGAGCAGAAGATATAGATATAAAAAGTGTACACCTTGACCATCGACCAAAGGGATTTAATTTGTATAAGGAGGCTTCACTGAGATGAGTGACATGGAAAATTAGACTCAGTGATATTCCATTGCACAGGAACCATAGGAATTCCACATTGTGTTGAATTGCTGAACTCGCCCCATATTTAATTATGTGAATTTCTAGCCAAAGTTTTGGGTATAATATTCATGTACTAATAAATTCTAAATCAATCTTCTTTCAGCATGAATCCAGTAACCCTGGATATAAGTGTAGAAAGAGGAACAATATCTTTACAGAAGAGACTACAGGGCAGGCAGTGCACACATTACCGCAACTAGAGAGAGCGTCCTAATTGTGCATATTGTTTTGTTATAGCAAAGATCCATATCCATCATTTACAATCACAAAATCTTTAAAAGGAACCCTGAAGAATAAAAGTAATTTCTTGTTTTGTTTTGGTAAGCAATTTGGAGGCAAAACCTGACGAATTAATGGAGGCAATTTTTAATTCTTATTTATCACATGTAGTAGATAAGATGCTTTCACCTTAGAAATATTAATGTGATTGATTACAGATGATGCCCTTGACTTTGTTAGGGGTATTATAGCATATAAAATAATGTACCCTATTACCTTTCTAAAATCTAAAATATCCTGAATTTCAAAATCCATCTGACCTCAGGTCTTGTGGATAAGAAATTATGGACAAGTTTGAGATCTTGAAGTCACTCCTTTTAAAAGATACGTCTCATCTCTAATACAAGTAAAAATAGCACCAGAGAAAACTCTTTATTTTCTCATGTTTTTAGTGAACACTTTTCTATAATTATTTTTCATACTTCATGTTTGTAAGAGCCAGTTCTACATTTTCTCAGGCAAAAAGGCAAACAAAAAGTGTTCTGTCATTGGTAAGCTCACTGGTCAATGGCTAAAAGGCAAAGTCTCCAACAACATAGTTCTCCCCAGAAAACCCTAGGTAAGAAAGCAAAATTTTTACCTGATGGCAGAGTCTTTGTAGTATAACACTCTTACGACCTTACAAAAAGCATGAATGAATGAGTCTTCATTTGTGACCAGATAGAAGCAGTTGTCTCTTTACATGGAGGATAGAACAACATTTTACATTTACTCAGCTGAGTTAGTAGAAATAAATTGACAGACAATGAACAAAAATGATAAAAATATATGTACTAAGACTGGCAAAATAGTGAGAAAGCAATCTTCCTATGTGGTATTAATTAAAATTCATATATATTGTATTATTTGTAATCTCTGCAAATCAAAGAATAATTTAAGTCTCAAAGGAAATGTTCAACAGATACAGTCAAACTTGGCCAGAAGGAAAAGAAAGTTATAACAGATAATATAGGCCAGTTTTAACTGCGACTATATTTTGATTCCTGGAATGCTTGTTGCCTACCTTTGATCACTGTAGAAGGATTATAAGATAAATAAGATATGCAATTATAAGATATGTAGAGCACATGTTGTGATTCTGCCTTTTCTCAGCTCTGTCTGATTGTTCTAGGGATTAATATTAGAATGTCACTGAGTCCCTTAAAATTAAAACTAGATGCTCAAAGAACTTTCACATAAAATGATTTTATCTAATTGAGACATACTAAATGAGACTAAAAAACTGGGGGCAGAGGAGGGGGCAGGAAGCGGGAAGGGAAGACTTTGTTGTACTAGCTTTTTTTTTTTTTTTTTTTTTTTTTTTAGCAGGAAAAACTTATTTAGCATAGATTCTGGGATTTTTAAAAATTTAAATATATAATTAAATACTCTTACAGAAAGTGAATGTTATCAACTAAGAAAAAATGGAGAATAGAGGAAATGAAACAAGAAGAAAAAGAGATAAAAGAGCAGAAATCTTTATGTCTCCTGAAAGACAGGAAGAAAAGTAGTCATGACATAGTCTACTACAGGTGAACAGATGAACCAAGCAGTGTCTCCGTGCACAGCCAGCATCAGAGGAAACAGATACCCAACTAGGTTGGGTACTGGTTTTCAAAGACAGACTGTGTTTGATGCTTCCAATCGCAAAGGCACTCAGCAGGAGAGAATTGCCATCAGTTCATTCCAATCAGTGCCACATTTTGGCATGACTGTACTCCACCCAACAGGGAGGTCCAAAATTTGTAAATAAGCTGTTTAAAGATTGTGTAGAGTACTATGCAGCATGAGAACCAAGGAATTATTTGAAACTCATTGGACAAGTAGATTAGGTTTGATAAAACTAAACATTATGGGAAAGTATCAAAGATGAGAAAACCTGAAACCTACTTTCTCCTTCTTGCTCTGGTTCCCATGTCCAAGAAAGAGAACGTGCTTTAAGGTGTTTGTCAAAGTTATAGTTTCATGAATGCAGACCAGCCACACTTGAAAATGCCTTTCTGGGTGTGTTCCTAGAAGCCTAGGGTGCCATTTAAATCATATGAATGGCAGCCCAGAAACTGAGTTTATCTTCTGTTTTGACAGGAACCCACCTATGTGCATGACCTTTTTGCCATCCTGCCTCATTTCTACCTGTAAGAATACTGCAATAGACACTATTAGACAAAAATTGCCACTATGCATAATGAGTGCATGAGGTGACATGCAAGTAACTAGAAAAAAAATCACTTTTTGGACTGCAGAGTTCCCTATTACATCTTGGGGACAAATTACAAATTCAAAGATGTGACCTCTTACAGGATGCTTGGTATGTTATGCAGTTTGTTTGTAATCTTTCCTCCTGCAGCCTGCCATAACGCCATGAGAACCAAACTGCATCCAATGGTGACTCAGGCAAGTGGCATTAATTAACTCATCCAAACATTACTCTTTGACAAATGATAGACTAAATTTTATTCCAACATTGACAAATGTGGAATAGTATTTAATATGATCATTAGTTAATTCTCTCTCTCTCTCTCTCTCTCTGTTTTTAGCAATCAGCAATTTCCATATTGTACAAACACCAGAAATAGTCATTTTTGATGTGTATAACCTTTTTCTTTCTTAAAAAGTATATATCAGAAAAAAATTTGTTGTTCTCTCTTGTTCATTAACTACCGCTCGGTAGTTCATTACAGAGATGTTTCTTCTCTTCAGTTCTATTTTCTTAAATATTGGTGTATTATCATCATTAATACTTAGCATAATGCCCACATTGCCCTATTATTTAGTTCTTTTAAAATAAACAATTTAGATCGACATAGAAAATCCCTTTAAACATTAAATTTATTGACTTTTTTATTAAAGTAGGTTAAAAGCTAATGTTTTCTATAGCAAATAAATGCACACCTCCTGAAAAAAGAGAAAAGAAACATCGCTTATATATCATCATGTGAAATAAGATAAAGTTTGCCTTTTTAGGAAAAAGCATGCCCAACCAAAAGAAACTTTCCTAAACACATCATCAACTCAGAGGTTCTAAGTAGGGAATTTCTGATTGGCTGGCCCTTGCGTGATATGGGTCATCCCTGTTGTGCCACATTTCCAGTGCCTGCTAGCAACGCCTCAGCCACCCCGTCCACTTTGTTTCATGTCATAAGTCTGAAAGTTGTTTTATAAATTCCAAAGAAGCTATATTATACAGCCTTGACCAGGGCAAATGAAACGCTTTCTCATGCATTGTTACCACCTCATCACCTAAAACAACTAACACAAAAAATTGGGGCGTTGCCCGAATCCTCGTTTCTGAATGGTGAAAAATACACACAAACATCACACTCACAAGAAATAATACAAGCATACTTCAAAAAGTACTTTAAAAAGTTCGTGGACAAATGGAATTAAAAGATAACATGAATGTTTCCATGGACGTTTTGAAGCACGCTTGTACTCATGAGAAGTTACAGTTCAAATGGAAAACTTTGTTTAAAAGATTAATAACTACTCTAACTTCATGTATAAATATTTGATAGAACAAAGAATATTTGTATCTTACAAGTAAATATAACTAAAAAATCAATGCATGCTCACTTTGTATACTGATAGCCCAAGGCATGAGTAGATATAAATCCTCCTTTCTCTATGTGAATGTTCTCAAGTTGCATGAGTCAGGGACTTTAAGTTTTTCAAAATGTTTCACTGAAAATTCTTCAGAAAATGCAATTCATCAAAAACATAAGATGAATAGAAAAATCCTAGTCATTAAGCTTTGACACCCAAATCCCAGTATTTGGTTTTATTCTGGTTGTCCACATCAGGATCCTGTCAGTAAACATATGACACACTCAAATGGGTTAATTTAAAATGTTTAGTAAAGAGATATTTACATTTGTGGGCAAGTTTTAGGGAAACTGACAGGCAAGGCCAGCTTGATGGGCTTCTGATATCGACAATTGCACAGATCCTAGTGCTTAAGTTCCCTGCACTTGGTTTAATGTTCTACTGTTGCCATCTTAAAATTCTTAATAATTTTTTAACAACAGCCCCCACATTTTCACTTGCACTGGGTCCCACAAATTATGTAGCCAATCCTGCCAACACGAAGTGTTAGAACACCTGAAAGAATTCTGCTCCAGCTGCCTTCCAATTCAAAACTGCAACATCAACTCTTCCCCAGGTCTCCAGCCTGCAGACATGTCCTGCAGATTTTGTACTTGCTGACACCTACATCATATAAGCCAATTCCTTAAAAAAATTTTTTTTAATAAAATTTAAAAAGTATAAGTAAATCTCTTTCTCCTTTCCCTCTATATCTATCTACCTATCTGTCCATCCATCCGTCCATCTATATGGGGGGGAGGGAGAGAGAGAGAGAGCAAAAGAGAGAGAGAGTGAGAGAGAGAGAGAGAGAGAGAGAGAGATGATTTTATCACTCCTAAACCTAAAGGGAGAAGAAAAAAGAAACTATAGGGAGTAACTTGTCAGAGAGAGAGAGAAATCTGAGGCAATAAATACCCAGAACTTACTCTCCTCCACCTGGAAATTTCCCTTCTAAATCCTTTCTCTGCCTCAAGACAATTGAAAGCCATAAATCAACAGAATTCATTCATGTAATCCACAAATGTAAGGCTCTTGAGGCACAGATCCAGATGAAAACCAAAAGAAGGCAAAATAATAATACCAGCATCCTAATATAATTTTCCTAATGTAAAATTCTAAATATAGTTCCTAGTTTAATGATTACTCTTTTATATGGCCTTCTTTCAACTCCATGAGATATAGTTGTTATTCCCTTTTCACAGATGAGCAAACAGAGACTAAAAAGTTTAACTACCCAATATCTACAACTAGCAAATAGCAGAGCGTCTATCCAATGACAGAGAAAGTGGATTTTGTTACTTCCTAAACTGATGTGGGTGTTTTTCTTTTGTGCACTCTTACTTTCAAAACATTCTCTCACATGAAATATTCAAAATAGTCCCAATATTTCCTTTTACATCTTATGCTCAACCTATATTCTATCTCTACAACCATATTCTCCCAGCTCATTCTCTTGGTAGGAAACAATCTCTACTGAAATATTACCTGACAGCATCACCCTGGAAAATAAGGAGTGATTTCTCAATTCCAAACACCAACAGAATCTGCAGCTGAGTGCATGAAAGACATTTTTTATATTTTAATTTTTGTGAATATTTAGTTTGTTTAATCTACCATCTCTTTCAAGTATTCTTTGGAACAACATAAGAATGATAGCATTTTTTTTCCCCCAACACTTTCCACAGCTCTGACAGCATGAATAGTCGGCTAATCAGCATGTACTGGATAAATTTTTAGTAGTTCAAGAATCTGGATGGAATGTTTTATCATTTCCAACAGGAGACCTGAGCATGGAAGGAGTCTTGACCTGGTCTTAGACCTACCACCAGAGCAGGAAAAGGACCAGGCACTGACTCAGTAGCAAGTTTGACAGGAAGTTAAGTAGGACAGGCAAGCAGAGTCTAGTCTCTGGTCATGGCCTATGCAAATCTCCAGCAAGTTGTACTCCAAGATCAAAGGTGCTCCAAGTTAAAATGCAGAACCTGGAGGCAGTAGGATCACAGAAGTTCCAGATGGTGCAGTTAATATCAAAAATAGTTATCAGGGGTGGCAGAATTCCATCCAATGGCCAGGGTTCAGGGTCAGAACATTCAGTTCAGGAGAGAAAATGATAAGAGCAAGTCAGGGTCCATAAATAGAAATTGCCCTGCATACTAAGCAGACTACTAAAGAGAAGTAGGAATGTAACACCAGGGTCACATAATCAATGAACAAGGTAGAGGACAATTTACCCAACTCAAACCTTACACAAAATCCTCAAAGATGGGGTTAACAAGGAGCTCAGACATGCCTACCATTCTCAGATGATACCTGAGCCAAGATGAATCAGACTAGAGCAGCTGATGGAGGCAGAGACTATAGACCAGACTCAGCTCCACAAATGCTGGCAGCCTTTATTTTAAACATCAGATAGTATTTATTTTTAAACTTAGGTGCAAAGCAGAATCCAATTTGGAGCAGTGATGTGCCCTAGGCTATAAACTCATTGAACCATCTAGAGTGTGTATTATTTTTTGTTTTTGAGCTCTAAAGCCCCAGTGAGTTCAAACCCTCTTAGTAGTCAAAGTAAAAAGAAGTTTTAGAGAGATTGGATGGAATGTTAACTTTGAACTTGGGGCTTGTAAGAATTTTTGTTCTTTAATTTCTCAGAAATTATGCTTCATATAGTTTATAAAGTTTCATATAATTATGAACTTTCATCTAATCTATGAGTTCCATGTAATTAATTATGTTAACTCGGGGGGTAGAGAGCTGTATGTAGTGTCTACCTCTCACAAGTGAATATATGAGTTTCTTAGTCAAAAGCAGTTTGTCCATTGGCCAGTTACACTCATGCAGGGGCACCTGTATATCAAGACTTACACATGGTTGATGCTCTTGGATTGAAGAATCAACATAGTGAAAATGTCCATACTACCCAAAGTGATATACAAATTCAATGCAATCCCCATCAAAATTCCAATGACATTTTTCTCAGAAATGGAAAGAACTATCCAGACATTTATATGGAATAACAAAAGACCACGCATAGCCAAAGCAATGCTGAGCAAAAAAAATAAAGCTGGAGGCATAACACTACCTGACTTTAAACTATACTACAAACCTATAATAACCAAAACAGTATAGTACTTGCATAAAAACAGACACACTGATCAATGGAATAGAATAGAGAATCCAGAAATCAACCCATACACCTACAGCCATCTGATTTTTGACAAAGGCACCAAGCCTATACACTGGGGAAGGGACTGACTCTTCAGCAAATGGTGCTGGGACAACTGGATATCAATATGCAGGAGAATGAAACTAGACCCATACCTTTCACCATACACTAAACTCAACTCAAAATGGATTAAAGAATTAAATATACACCCTGAAACAATAAAACTTCTTAAAGAAAACATAGGAGAAACACTTCAGGAAGTAGAACTGGACACAGACTTCATGAATATAACCCCCAAAGCATGGGCAACCAAAGGAAAAATAAACAAATGGGATTATATCAAACTCAAGAGCTTCTGCACAGCAAAAGAAACAATTAACAGAGTTAAAAGACAACCAACAGAGTGGGAGAAAATATTTGCAAAATATACATCTGACAAAGGATTAATATCCAGAATATACAAGGAACTCAAACAACTTTACAAGAAGAAAACAAGCAACCCAATTAAAAAATGGGCAAAAGAGCTAAGTAGGCATTTTTCAAAGGAAGATATCCAAATGGCCAACAGACATATGAAAAAATGCTCAACATCACTCAGCATCCGGGAAATGCAAATCAAAACCACACTGAGATACCATCTCACCCCAGTTAGGATGGCTAAAATCCAAAAGACTGTGAATGATAAATGCTGGAGAGGTTGTGGAGAAAAAGGAACCCTCATACATTGTTGGTGGGACTGCAAAATGGTGCAGCGTCTACGGAAAATGGTATGGAGGTTCTTCAAACAATTGCAGATAGATCTACCATATGACCCAGCTATCCCACTGCTAGCTATATACCCAGAGGGATGGAAATCATGAAGTCGAAGGTATACCTGTTCTCCAATGTTCATCACAGTGCTCTTTACAATAGCCAAGAGTTGGAACCAGCCCAAATGTCCATCATTGGATGAGTGGATACAGAAAATGTGGTATATCTACACAATGCAATACTACTCAGCTATAAAAAAGAATGAAATACTGCCATTTGCAACAACATGGATGGATCTAGAGAGAATTATATTAAGTGAAATGAGTCAGGCACAGAAAGAGAAATATCACATGTTCTCACTTATTGGTGGGAGCTAAAAATAAATACATAAATTCACACACACAAAAAAAACTGGGGCGGGGGGGAGAGAAGACACAACAATTGCAATTCCTTGAAGTTGATACGACAAGCAAACAGAAAGGACATTGTTGGGAGGGAGGGGGGAGAGAGAGGAGGGAGGTTTTAGTGATGGGCCAAAATAATCAACCACATTGTATATCAACAAAATACAAAAAAAAAAAAAAAAAAAAAGAATGACACATGGTTGAGCTATTATGACAACGGTTATAAATGGCTAAGCTATTCATCTATTTATGCATTATTTATTTAACCAGCAATTTATACATCCATTCTTTGCTTCTAACACCCTACAAATATTTAGGAAAGAAAACGATGAAAATGGTATAGATGACAAAAGAAAGAGATCAAATTTTATGACAGCTCAAAAAAATGAGGATGTCCCTTGAACAGGGCAGAAATAGTTGCATGGATTTTTAAAAATTCACTGCTCTGTAGTATTTATTACTTTTCAATGCCCCATGTAAAACTTTTACTCTTTTTCCCTCTGTTGCTATTTCTAATCTAGGCTTTCTAATTTTGCCAGCTGGGTGTAATACCAAATGAGGCAGAGTACTTAGAGTGATCAGGAAAAGAGACAAAGAAAACTCCGCTAAATCCAGTGTCATCCCAAGGTGACTATGTCCATGCCAAAGTCTTTGATGAGTAACACCAAAGGCTTCACACTGTGGGAGAAACAGACTTCATGAAAATAGTCTAACCAAGTCACTAAACAAACAAACAAACAAACAACAACAAAATTGAAGTCCTCTCTTGGATTTGCAAAATAAGATGAAAATGAGAATACCTATCCCATAGGATTGTTGTGAGAATTAAATGAGTTTATTTTACTTGTGCATGACACAGAGTAAGTGGTATAAATGTCAGATCTTTTCATAATGTTATTATCTTTCAGTGACTGGGGCACAGGTAGAGGGCCTATGATGAGAGAGAAAATTTTTCTCTGGTTTCTAAGAAGATGAGGTCACTAAGGAGAGATCAGGACAAGGTTCCAGATTCCAGGATGTAAGCCATTTCCACATCCCACCTGAAATGTATATGGCAGGTCCCTCTTTCCATGGGAAGTGGTAGTTAAGAGATTTTGAGTTAATAGCTCTGATAATGGCTTGCACATGATCATTATATTTATTTCACGAAGATACCTGGACTACCTCTTACAACAAAGGTTAAGTGGTTCTGTTCTGTTCTTA
Organism: Cynocephalus volans; assembly: GCF_027409185.1. Classification (NCBI taxonomy): domain Eukaryota; kingdom Metazoa; phylum Chordata; class Mammalia; order Dermoptera; family Cynocephalidae; genus Cynocephalus; species Cynocephalus volans. Next base: position 116,514,752 of record NC_084464.1, on the reverse strand, counting down.
TGTGGCCTGAATAAAGAAGCCTACTTATACTTTGCTTATGTGATTGACAATTTTGTATAACTTACGGATACAAAGATAATCTATAGACACTGTCACTACTGTGTGAATAGACTTGTCATGTATGCAGAAAGTAGAGTCTTTAATTTGCACAAACTACATATTTTTAAAATTATTGGCCCTGTTCATTCAATAATATGTAGATACGAATTCATAGAAGCCATTCACATTTCCCATCTAAATGCTAGAGACTACAGAGAGAGAGAACTCACAGAATCAAATTCCACTTTCCCCTATCCATGCGGTGTTCCCCCAGCATCTTTCAAGATAAATCTTGAGAACTTTGGATTTACTCACTTCCTAATATCTAAATTGCAGAAAAGATTCAAAATGAATTCCTGAGGCAGGATTAATATTTCCTGTGGCTAGGCTGTGAGGGGTATTAAGATCCTTCAAAATACAGTTATGCAAAACTCAACTGTATAAAGATATGTTCAGAAAAATCACATTTTCTCAGATCAAGGACAGCACATTAAAGAGTTGCTAATTAACAAAATAATTGTCAAATCATCATCCTCTGTCACATTACAATGGTGTTTAAGAAATCAGAAAAGATACACATGTAGGCTTTGTTTTACTCTGAATGGCCGCATTAGAATGGATCAGTAAACTGTACAAATTCAGAACAAATTAAACCATTTGCTAGAGAACCAGTGTTTTTGGTACTAGACCTGTATGAGAGTGCTTATCTCTTACTGATGCAAAGTAAACTTGGCCTTCACATACCCTTTAGATATCAATTTAATGGAAATGATTCTTCCCTAATTTTAGCTGTCTATGAATTGTACACTGAAGATATAAAACATGTAAAGGGTTTTAATATTTGCATGGTATAATTTTTTCACTATGGCTGTAAATAAACTTGACTATCAACTCCTTATGGTACTAGAAACCTTGGGAAAAGTGAGTTTGAAATAATTCTTTGATAAGAATAGAACATGCCAGACATCCTTGAAGAATGCCAGGCATATATAGTAAACATTATCTCTAATAACATATCGACAAGCACCAAATAAAATTTATCAGCAATCACTGGGAATTAAAATCTTCTAGGGATTAAATGTTTATTTTAGAAGTCTGTTGACTCAAGGTCGCCATGTTAATATGGGGACACCAAAAGCAAACAGAAGAAAGTCTCAGGACATCATGAGTACTGCTTTTGTGGACGAGTTTGTCTGAGGATCAATACAAAATTTGTAAATCCCAAGAAGTTTTTGAAATAGGTATGTTAGCTTTTTTTTAAACTGTGGATGACAGTCCACTAAAATATGCGTTGACCGGCTGCACTCTAGATGCACTGGGACAATGAAAATAGTCCAAGTAACTGTTGCAATTTTCTTATTAATTACTGGTGTACATATGCAGTTCATTAAAGATAGATTTAGGGGCTCCTTGGATTTCTCAAAAGGTAGAATATATTACTTAGAGAAATGTGGCCAAGAGGTTTTCAGCAGTTAATTATGTGATGGTCATATGTGCACCACAGAAGAAGATAAAACAGTGGGAGAGGTTGCAAAAAGCTGACCTAAACTGAGGAGACACATTTAAATACACACACACACACACACACACACACACACACACATGCACACACACATATAAAGAAAAATCAGGACTTTCTCTAAGGATAAATTAAAATTTTGCTGCTGGAAATTAATGAATTTACAAATAGGAAAGAACAAACTAATAAATAAGCCAAAAGCTGAGAAATTACCTGCTAGATAAATCATTAGCTAAACTATTCAAAAAATGAAATTAAAAGCTCAAACACAATATATAAAAATGAGAATGTGAAAATAACCAAAGGCATATGGAATTCAAATAATTATGTGCTTACTTTGTTTACACATATATGTATGTGTATATATACACACACACACACAAATACATCTGAAAATTTGAGTGAAATAGATTTTTTTCCTGTAAAAATATAAATATGCTCATTATCTTTATAAAATTATCAAAGAACTGTTCTATCCAAACATACACCAAGCTATTATTCAGATTAAGGCTGCCAAATGTATGTGGAAAGAAAGAAAAAAATCTTTATTTTTATTGTTTCATTTGTTAACTGCCTGAGATCAGAACCCATCTTCAACTAGCTTCACTGAAGTTACTTAACCTCTCCATGCTTCCTCTTTACAATTTGCAAAATGAGGATGATAATAGAACTTTCTTCATAGGTCTGTCATTATGACTAAACATATTAATATTTGCAAAACATTTAGAACAGTGCAGCATGCATAGTGCTATATGTTTTTGTTAAGTAAAAAAATAAAATATCTAACAAACATAAAAAATGTTTAAACAACAGATAAATCTTATTTACAAATATTAATGTAAGCATCACAACTCAATATAAGCAAAACTATTTCATCAATGCAGTGAAAAAATAATACATAATAAAGAGGCAGGTTATATACCAGGATGCAGTGATAATCGTCTAGTAATACAATTCACTAAATTTAAATATTAAATTATATAATAATTACCATGGATGTTGAAAAATATGATATTTATTACAGCTGAAAACTTTAAATAAAATATGAATGGACACTACTTTAGATATGTATGTATGAATCTAGCATCACTTTTTAATTTGTGTATTTATTTTAATTGACATGTAATAATTGTACATATTTATGGGGTACACAGTTATGTTTCTAGACATTTACACAATATGTGATGATGAAATCAGGGTAATTAGCATATCGGTCTTTGCAAAAATTTATCATTTATTTGTAATGACAGCATTTGAGCTCCTTTCTTCTAGCCATTTGAAGATATAAATACATTGCCTAGAAGACATTATGTTCAGTGAAACAAGTCAGGCACAGAAAGATAAATATCACACGTTCTCACTCGTGTGGAAGCTACAAAATAAGTTGAGCTTACAGAAGGAGAGAATAGAATTGTGGTTACTAGGGTCTGGGAAGGGTAGGGGGATGGGGGATAGAAACAAGTTGGTTAATGTATACAAAATTACAGGTAGACAGGAAAAATAAGTTCTAGTGGTCTACAGTAATGCTAAGTGTCTAGCATCACTTTTAATGGTCAAACAATAAAAGTAAATTTAGAAAAAAAAGAAAAATGTCATCATACTTAGCATTATTCTCAAGATGCTAGCTGATGGAATTAGGATTGAGAAAAAGGAATAAGTATAAAACTTTAAAATATGTATACATGATTATTATTTAGAAATGATACAATTGTATAACAAAAATATACCCAATAGAATTAACTGGAAAAACATTATCAAAAAAAAGAAAACAGGTCAGAAAGACATAGGAGAAGAAAACATTACTCGTCTTAATTTCATAAGCCATGGATTGATTGAAAGGCAGGGCTGGGAGGGGATATCAGACAAGTGTAGCAAAGTGACTTCAATGATGTCTCTTCTCTTTATTTCCAAGGCTATTTTCTGCTGGGGAAGTTTTTTAAAATGAGTGACCAGAGAAAACAGGAAGCAAAACATAAAAGGCCAGGAAACCTAGACTCTCCTTTTAACTCTGCAAAACCAGTTATTAGGATTTAATGTCCTTATCTGAAGGTAAGGAGGTTATGGCATGATGCCATCAGTTTTCATATTCCAGTTTTCTCATGTAGACTTACATCAGATCAGATCAAGCTTTTAAAAAATCCATAACACAGCAAACCATTTGGGTCAATAATGGAAGTCTACAGTAGAAATAATCAGTGTGTTCTCTGAGTAGGGAGCATGCGACTGTGAAACAAGTTTAGCAGAATGCTGATAGTTGCTGAAGCTGGGGGTAGGCAAGTGGAGGGTCTTTGTAGTGTATCCTCTCATCTTTTTGTTTATATTTGAAATGTTTCATTATAAAAAGTTTTTAAAACCAAAATTACAGTGAAAAAGTGTTTCTCTCTATAATTACTACTTAGAGGAAGAAGTTTTATACAATTTGAGCAGAAATAAATAAAAATATAAAATAAATTATTTAATAGAAATTTTTCCTTAAGAAATGACACTACATGCAACTAAGGCTATTAAAGGCTTTCTCAAAATACTCTGGAGATAGATAAGTTGCCCAGAAAAACTCCCTTTTGAAGTAAGAAAAAAACTATAATCTATGTAAAATTAATGCCTTTTAAAAATCAAATTATTCTACATTTTAAAGTGTCCTAGCAAATAGAAGTAATAATATGTTCCTTATGTTTCCTTTATGTTAATAAGCATATTTAGAAAAGTGAAACCCAAAAGAAGTTTTTTTGGTTTGATCACAAACAAGATAAATTCTAATATTGTGAATTTCATGCTTGGAAATAGTTTCTTGCAATAATGAATTATTTTCCAATGTTAAGCTAAGTCTGAAATCATGAGATATCCTTTGGCTGGACATTTTGAATTTCTATATTAAGAAAGTAACAAAAGAAGGAATACATGTATAGAAAAAAATACTAGTATTATTTTTCATCTTCTTATATTTTTAGGTATATTTACATAAATAATATTAAAAGCACTCCTCAGGGCCAAGCACGTGGCGCATTCGGGAGAGTGAGGCACTGGAAGCGCGGCGACGCTCCCACCGCGGGTTCGGATCCTATATAGGACTGGCCCGTGCACTCACTGGCTGAGTGCCGGTCACGAAAAGGACAAAAAAAAAAAAAAAGCACTCCTCAATTTGTTGAGTACCTCCTATGTCTTCCAAATTGTGTGAGGATCAGTGGAAACTAAAAAGCATAAAAAATGGTTCCTGTCCTTGAGAACCTTATGATCCACTTAGAATGACACAACCATAGATGAAACACTATGAAAACAGTTAACTGCTGGATAAAAATGACACTTATGACAACTATAACATGAATTCAGAGAAGAGAGGTGGTGAGTGAGGAAAGTGAGAGAAATGTAAATGAGATCTTATGGAGGATATGACTTGAGCTAGGCTTGGAAAAATGGGAGGATTCGAGTGATAAAAGGCAGAGAGTCTGATTTTTGCAGTGTGCTATGGAAATAGTCCTACCTGAAGTCTAGAATGTTTTAATGTGAAGTGGTATTTCATAATAAGAATTAGCTCATGCTACACGTTAGCCATTATACCTTAGAAGAAGGTTCTGGATGACATTAGAAATGGGACACTGGACTCAAATTAATGCAGGAGCTACAGGAAACTTTAGTAAGATCTTGAGTGGAAAAGCAATATAAGCAAAGAGGATTATTAGAAGATAATTTGATTACTTTTTCTCAATTTGATTTTAGAAAAAAATGTTTAGGTCCAAGAAACCTACCAGGAATCTGGTGTAGCACTCCAAGTATTAGAGGGTGTAGTGCTTTTAAAATATGCCTATACATTCTTTAATACTCCTTTCTTTACAGGGTGGAGCTTAATTCCCTTCTCTCTGAGTCAGCTACACTTAGTGCCTTTTTCAGTGTATCATAATCATTAGAATAAAATGAAGTGATGGTATGTCACTTCTGAGACTAGGTCATAAAAAGACATTGTGTATTCACCCTGCTTACTTTCTCAGATTATTTGCTCTGGAGGTAGTTTGCTGTCATGTCATGAGCACCCCTTTGAAGGGTCTGACGTAGGAAGGAATTGAGGCCTCCAGTGAAGTGAGTGAGCCTTCTTGAAGAATATTCTCCACCCCAGTGCAGTCTTTGGATGACTACAGCCTCTGCCTGAAAGACTCCCGCAGTGGGTAGTCAGTCAGTTCAGGGAGACCCTCCCAAGGAACAGCAAGACCACGGCTTCGGATGCAAAAACAAGAGGTTTAATGAACACACAGGTACCCGGGCGACTCAGTCTTTCGAAAGACTGGCGCGCCGAGTAGAGCTCCTGGGTCCTTTTTATAGCAAAAAGCGCGGGTACAGAAGCGAGAAGCAAGGTAATTGGTTAGTTTAAATCAAGCCAGGGGTGAACTTCGGTCAAGTGGGAGTCCTTGAAACAGCTGAGGGGCACTCTTGAAACTTTAACTGACTTGTCTATTTCTGGGAACTATCCGCCCTTTGCCTCGGGCCGGGGCCCAGGTGCATAACCACAGATATCCTGTTTGACTCTGTTCCCCTTGTTTCTTAACTTGACTTTTTGGCTGTATTTTCCCTATACCCTTGTAAAAAGCACTTCCTTCATTCCCCCATTTCTCTTGTGGATCGCTCTAATCTTAGAGCGGAATTAAAAGTTATCTTCGCCATTTAAGGTTTGGTATTTTTGCCTAAGGACCAGAATCTTAACTGCACTTACCCTATCATTGATGAATTGGACTAGTCTATTGATGACGTAGGGCCCAAGGGTGAACAACAGAAGGAGGAGTAATAGGGGCCCGGCGATGGTTGACAGTAGGGTAGTGAACCAAGGGGAGCTATTGAACCAACCTTCAAACCAGTTTTGATCTTTTTGGCGCTCTAACTGTCTTTTATCTAGTCTTTGTTTGAGTTTGGCCATGGTGTCTCGTATCACACCTGAATGGTCTACATAAAAACAGCACTCCTCTCTGAGGGCCGCGCAGAGGCCTCCCTCTCTTAAAAACAGTAAGTCAAGGCCTCGCCTATTTTGGAGTACTACCTCAGATAGAGAAGTCAATGAGTCCTCTAACTTGCTGACTGAATCCTGGAGGGCCCGGAGGTCAGTGTCCATGGCAGTCTGGAGCTCGGTTAGGCCCCGCTGGAGGTCTATAGGTCCTTTAATCAGAGCAGCCGAGCCGGTACCTATACCTGCCACAATTCCCAGTAGGACAGCTAGGGTAAGTGTGAGAGGTTCTCTCTTAAACCTGGGATGAGGGTTGTCATAGGCCTGCAACAAAGTTTCTTCAGGATGGTAATAGATGCGAGGAATCAGCTGAACCTGGACACAGAAATCCTTAGACTGATTAAAAACTGAGAGGGAAACGCAAGGGGTGAGACCGGTGCTGCAAGCCCACCAGCTATGGTTGGAGGGGAGAAGGTACTGATGGTCCCCGGAGGAATTGATGGATAGGGTCTGGTTGCAAAGATGTTGATGGGTAGAAGGTATTGTTCCTATACATAACCCTTGTCCTGTGACCTCTGTGAGAGTAAGCTTTCCCTGGGTCCCCCAACGGCAACTCTCGGCGCTGGTATAATTGGCCTCTCCCAAAAAGGCTATTCCTTCATAGTAGGGGGGGCTTATGGCCAGACAGAGCCAGCAATGCTCTGTGGCGTTCGGGTTGGTGGCATTTAGAGCTAGGAAGGCCCCCTGTACAAGACCAAAGAGCCTGTCACCCGTGGTGGGGGGTAGAGTGCCTGGTGATAGGAGGCTCTGTGTAGCAGTGCTCCTTTGTGCCGCGGGGGGTTGCCTGCTAGTCATTGGGAACAGCTTGTTGCTAGGAGGTCCCTGTTCTGCAAGGACGGGGTCGGGGCCCACTGCCACAGTTGGCATATTGGTGATATCTAGGCGAATGGTGAACAGTACACCTGGATCGTTTCCCGTCAAATAGAACCTTAGTCCCCAGGTTCTTCCTTGTGCCCAATCTCTGGAATTTTTTCCTTTCTCTGTGAATTTTATTTTAAGGGGGTTACACCAGCCGGAGTTGTCACAGCTTTTACTGCTACCATTACGTTCTACAGTTATGAGGTCCCATGAGGAACTAGGTCCCCAGTAGACTGTCCCCGTGGTTTCACAACCCCATTCTTTGCAATATAGGGATTCCAGCCCTCCGCACCTTCTAGCTTCTGAAAGGGTCCGGCCATCCCGGGGGCACACGTAGAAGGGGGAAGCGGCAAGCCTGTTTCTAGCTCGGGGATAGCTGCACCCTGGGACCCCCCAGGTGATCTGATTATAAGCTTTTGTATAGTCTGAATCAGGGGGTCTGATCTGGGCCTTGGAGGCCGATACACTGGATCCCGGGATATCCCAGGTTTCAATACCCGCCGCCAGGGCACATACATCAGGTTTAAGATCGGGCCACCAAGTCCAAGGAGGCTGGGTAGCCTGTTTGGTCCAGACAACTTCTCCAGTTTGGGACAGTACCTTCCAGGTGAGGATCACAGGCCGGTGGGGGTTCTTACCCGGTGGACTCATTTTTCCGCCGCCGAATACGCAGCTTAAGAGGATGATCAGTCCTTTCCAGCTCCCAGGTCTCGTTTGGTGCCGGGGGTGGTGCAGGCTTGAGATGGGAAGCATGGACCCAGGCAGCGATGCCATCAACTTTTACTGCGGTCGGGGTGGTCAGCAATACCAGATACGGGCCTTTCCACCGAGGCTCAAGGTTGCTGGGTCGATGGCGTCTGACCAGCACTCGGTCTCCGACCTGGAACGGGTGGGGGACAGCTATGGTACCGGGCTGATATGCCTCTTTGATCTGGTCCCAAATCTGGGTCTTCACAACTTCTAGAGCCTTTAAATGGGTAAATAAGACAGGGAGAAAATTATCATCGGGACCCAGTGTTTCTCCCAACTCAAGTATGGGGGGGGGTCCCCCGTAGAGGATTTCATAGGGAGTTAGACCGTACTGGCCAGGGGTATTCCTGGCTCTGAACAGCGCTAAGGGAAGGAGGGCCACCCAGTCTTTTCCACCGGTCTCTAAGGCCAATTTAGTTAAGGTCTCTTTGATGGTTCTATTCATTCTCTCTACTTGACCTGAGCTCTCTTTTTTCTCTTTCTTGTTTTTCCTCTTCTGTCTCTCTCTTGTGGTACACCTTTTCTGCCTCTCTCACTAAATCTTGTAAGGAATAATCTTGGAGCCCCTCTAGCCTCTGCAACTTTTTCTTGATATCTGGGGCTGCCTGTCCGATGAAGGCCATTGCAACTGCCGCCTGCTGTCCCTCAGAAGAGGGGTCAAACGGAGTGTATCTCCTATATGCCTCCATCAGGCGTTCCAAGAAAACCGAGGGGGGTTCTACCGGTCCCTGCAAGACCTCTCTTACCTTAGCCAAATTGGTGGGGCGCCGGGCTGCCCCTTTGAGACCTGCCACTAGAGTCCGGCGGTAGACCAGAAGACGCTCCCTACCTTCGGCCGTGTTGTAATCCCATTGAGGTCGATTGAGGGGGAAGGCCTCATTAATGAGGTTCTCGAGTTGTGTAGGGGCCCCGTTGTCCCCGAGAACGTTCTTGCGGGCCTCCAGAAGAATCCTTTCTCGCTCTTCAGTGGTGAAGAGGATCTGGAGTAGCTGTTGGCAATCGTCCCAAGTGGGCTGGTGAGAGAACATAAGGGACTCAAGAAGTCCCGTGAGTCCTGCTGGTTTTTCAGAAAAAGACGGATGGTTAGACTTCCAATTGTAAAGATCTGCTGAGGAAAAAGGCCAATATTGTAGAGGAACTAGGCCGTTGGGCTCGGCTGGGGGTCCTATGGCTCGGAGGGGTAAAATCACAGTGGAGTCAGGACCTGAGTCGTCTGCCGGACTGCGGGCACGGCGACTCCTGGTCCTAGCGGCTGGTCCCTCAGGATCGGAACTATCGGGCGCCTGGCCCGGCACCGGTCCGATCGCCTGAGGGGCCAGAGGAGGCGGCAGGGCCGCCGGGTAGGGCGGGGGCTCAGAGAGAAGGAGCGAGTCGTCTGGTGTCGGGAGGACGGGGGGTTGGGGAGGGGCGGAAGGCTTCCTTGTAGGTGGCCTTTGAGTATTTTCTGATCCCGAAACAACAGCGACTTTGCTGGAGGGTGGCACCCAGGGAGGGGGATTCTGGGCGAGGTCTTGCCATACCACGACATAGGCAACCTGGTCCGGGTGTCCTCCGGTCTCCTGAAAAACAATCTTTTTAACTGCAAAAATGACAGTAAGATCAAAGGTTCCCTCTGGCGGCCAACCTACGCCGAATGTGGGCCACTCAGACGAACAGAAAGTCTGCCATTTTCCTTTTTTGATCTCCATGGACAGATTGTGAGCCCTGGCTTTGACATCTTTCCAATGATCTAGAGTAAGGGAGAGGGGCGTAAGGGCACTTTGCCCCATCTCGAAAATTTCCAATAGGGGAACGACGACGCAAAGACCTATCACAACTAAGACAAAAAGAAACCAGAAACGGCGACGAGACCGAGTGCCGTAGAAATAGAAGAAAGAGTCCGATGGCAGAGCGCGCCTCCCGAGACGCGGTGAGACCAAAACACAATAATCCTCTGCCAAGGGGTCCACCAGGCGTCCCTGGTCCTCCCCTGATCCTGGGACGTCTCCCAGGATTGCCGGGTGGCGAGCCCCCGAACACGTCTGTTCGCTACCCGCACTTCGCTCCCAGAGCGACTAACCCGGAACAAACTGAAACCAAAATGCGCGCGCTCAGAAAAGACAGTCGAAATCACTGAGTCAGACACAGAGACGAGACACAGAAACGAGACACAGAACGACTGCTGGCCAGCTTACCTCCCGTTGGTGGGTCGGTGGTCCCTGGGTGGGGGTCTCCGATCCCGGACGAGCCCCCAAATGAAAGACTCCCGCAGTGGGTAGTCAGTCAGTTCAGGGAGACCCTCCCAAGGAACAGCGAGACCACGGCTTCGGATGCAAAAACAAGAGGTTTAATGAACACACAGGTACCCGGGCGACTCAGTCTTTCGAAAGACTGGCGCGCCGAGTAGAGCTCCTGGGTCCTTCTTATAGCAAAAAGCGCGGGTACAGAAGCGAGAAGCAAGGTAATTGGTTAGTTTAAATCAAGCCAGGGGTGAACTTCGGTCAAGTGGGAGTCCTTGAAACAGCTGAGGGGCACTCTTGAAACTTTAACTGACTTGTCTATTTCTGGGAACTATCCGCCCTTTGCCTCGGGCCGGGGCCCAGGTGCATAACCACAGATATCCTGTTTGACTCTGTTCCCCTTGTTTCTTAACTTGACTTTTTGGCTGTATTTTCCCTATACCCTTGTAAAAAGCACTTCCTTCATGCCAATATCCTGACTGTGAATCAGGAGTGACTCTGAACCAAAATCAACCAGCTGAACCACTCCAGAGTTCCTGTCCCTTCAAAACTGTGTGAGATAATAAATGTTTGCTCTCTTAAGTTATTAAGTTTTGTGGTAATTTGTTACATAGCAATAGAAACCAATAACAGCATGAAGGTCTAAAAGAGCTAACAATAAATTGGTTTGTTTTTATTGTTGTTATCTAGTTTGGTTTCTAATTTCTATCTTAAGGGAGGAATAGAAATATATGCGACCATTTTGAGCTAAAAAGAAAAAAAAAAAGAAGCTCAAATGACTGCTTTAGTATACTAGCACTGGTAAGATTGGAAGGCAGCCTCTTCCTGACCTAAAGGACATGTTGGTAAAATCATCACCTTCTGGAATCTGGTCATAGTTTTGCAGTTTCAAGATGCAAAGAAATCAGGCCCTCAAAAACAGAATCAGGACACCAATGTAAGATCCAGAAAAAGAAAAATAATAATAAAATAAAAACAGCTACAATGGGATAAGCACCATGAAGAAAGTATGTAAGCTTATCCTTCATCTGGCATTCCAATCTAAAGTCCAAATACAAGGGAAATAAGTTAGCAATTAGTTGTGAGTTTGGTAGGGTTAGGACTAAAACAGAAGTATCTAAGTGGTGTTAGAAAATCAAAATTAAAAATAGCGAGCCTGCTTTATGAGGCTCTGTTCTTCGAATTTACTAGCTTAGGTCTCTCTCCTTCAAGCAGTGTTAACTAAACATTATAACCATGCCTGCAAATTTCTTAGTTGAAATACACACCATACACAGTTTATTTACATCAATTGCCTTTTATGTTGGCTGTTTCTTGATGACATCTTAAATCTATTAGAAAGCAGTCTTAAATACAAATAACAGTAATTTTACCACTAGAATTTGCATTATGTACCAAGTGTGATACTTATTTTGTTCTTACTAAAAGAAAAATGTTTTTATGCCTTTTTGCATGTATGTATTCTATGAAATTAACTCAGTGGAATTAGGAAATGAACAGAGTTTGATTGTAAGATCTAGTCTTTCTGCCTTATTATGTACAATAACATAAAGATTCTACCTTCAGGAATTGGAATAATGGTGATATTACTAGCGGAAATAAAATAGTTGATTTTGAATGGAAGAAAAGGTTGGGCTAGAGTGTTCCCCAAAGAGTGTTTCTTGGTATAGTAGTTCAACAATATATTAATGAACATTGTTCATAAATAGATTCCATTGTCAAAATATTTGAATAATCGAATGCTAGCAAACACATTTTGGTATGATAGACTTGATCTTTACCAATTTTTATTGTTTCAAACCTGTGATTAATTCAATTTACGTCATGTAAATGAAAATAACAGAAGAACACAAATTAAATCAGGAATCTCCACTAACAATTTAAGCAATACTAGGATGCTCTAAAAGTTGCAAATATATTTACTGCTCCAATTTAAAATGTGTAAAAAACAAGACACTTACTTTGAGAAATAGATCCCTTAATAAAATTGAATCACCAAGTGGAAATAGCTAAAAGGCATTATCTTATTATTAATCCAATAATGTTCAAGCAGCTTCCCCTGTGCCTAGACAAATACGAGCTGGTTGGATTGTTATTTTGTAATGGTTCAATAAGTAGGAAAAAATTAGAGGGTTAAGAGACAGTAGGCAAATGTGATCACGCTGTAATAGTCATTTCCTGATATTCTCGAGATACAACAAAAAGTGCAATTTTCATATCATCCATGGTAAATAAGTCTACTAATTAGCAAAGCAATATCCATCATTGCATGCAATGAGTTAAAAGAAAGATGAGGCATTTACAATTATAGCTAATGTTTAAAAAAAGGCCTCAAGATAAGAAGTATAATCCAGTGTGCTCTGGTGTTGCATATAATGGAAAAACGTGTCTATAAATTTTTTGGCCTGCTAAATGTCCAACCATATGCATTCTATTTGAAATAGATTCAAAACAGTATTCAAAAAACATTCCGGAAGACCTGAAGATAGGGTTAAATGTATACGTTCTGTCATTGGTACAGGCCACGTAAGAGTGAAGAATGGATTTAATTAAAACTTTGCTCTGTTCCCATAATGTTCTTGGAAGTTCAGGTCATAGTAGAAATAGGCATTTGAAAATTCATAGTGCAATATTTCCCTTCTATCATGAGGTTGAAATTTCTCATAGATATCTATAATTTATACTTTTTTTCAAAAATTATGATAATAGAGGCCTCTTAAAAGATATTTGGAGAGCAATGATTTGGCAACAATAGGTAGGGTTTTCAAATAAAATATGGGACACTCAGATAAATTTTAATTTCAGATCAGCAACAAATACTGTTTGCTGTTGTTGTAAGTATGTCCCAAATAGTGCATAGTACAAGCCCCCCCCCAAAAAAATTGTTGTTGATCAATTGACATTAAATATAAGGGTTGAATTCTGGACTCCCAATTCTATTCTATTGACTTGTATGTCTATCCTTATGCCAGTAGCACACTGTCTTCTTTACTGTAGCTTTGTAGCAAGTTTTGAAATTGGGAAGTGTGACTTCTTAGACTTTGTTCTTCCCTTTCAAGATTTTTGTGGCTATTCTGGTTTCCATCTGTTTTCAAATGAATTTTAAAATTAACTTGTTAATTTCTGCAAAAAAGGCAGCTGGGAATTTGATAGAGATTGAGTTTATATAAAGACAGGGATTATCTATACATAATTTTGAGGAATATTGTCATTTTAGCCATCTAATATCACATGGTAGGCAGAAAATATTAATGCCCTAATTCCTGGAACCTGTGAATATGTTATCTTCCATAAGAAAAGAAATTTTGCAGATGTCACTAAATTACAAATTTTGAAATTGGGAGATTTTTCTGGATTATCCAGGTGGGCTTGTTATAATCACAAGGGTACTTAAAAGGGGAAGAGGAAGACAGAGTCAGAGAAGGAGATGAGATGAAAGATGTGGGGAAGAGCAAAGAAATGGAATCTCCTGTAGAGGCTCCAAAAGGAATGCCAATCTGCCAACCCATTTTAGACTTCTGACTTCCAGAAATGTAAAATACTCAATATGTGTTGTTTTAAGATACTATGTTCTTGGTAATTTGTTATAGCAGTAGTAGGAATCTAATATCTAATACAACATGCAATATTCTTCTACTTATTTAGGTATTTTTAAATTTCTTTCCACAGTATTTTGTAGTTTTAAATGTTACAAGGGGAGTTTCAAGATGGCGGCGGCTGCGGCGGCTGGCGCAGAGTAGCTGAGGTGGAAAAGGTGGCCACTGGGCCTCAGGCAGCCGGGAAACTTGTGGACCTTCCTCTGGCCATCTCTTAAGGGAGGACTGCTGCTGCTGGCCGGTCGTGGGGGCTCAACGCCACTTTGCCCCCGGCAGGAGAGGCTGCCTCATTTACAGACAACAGCTTTAAAGTGTGGAGCAGGAAAAGAACTGTTTCTTAGCTGCAAAAGTGAGTCTTGAAACAGGGAACACGGCGCCAGGGCTGCTGTGGATGCAGCCAGGATCCCGGAGGCTGGGGCCGCACTGAAGGCGGCCAGCTGCCCTATTCAGGATTCGAGGTTTCAGGCCGGCATTAAAGAAGATTCGAGGGAGCGCCCGAGCGGCGCCGCGACTGAACAGCCCCGAGGCGGCAGCGCCGAGAACACGGAAGGCAACAAACCAGAGACAGAGCGAGCGCCCGACCTGGCACAGCACTGTGAGTGATCCCTGGCACAGCTCTGTTCGGGGGGTGAATGCCCACGCGGCTTCCGCCTGCACCACCAGGCCACTCACTGCCCCGGTGCTGCCTCCATTTTCCCAGGTGCGGGCAGCTCCGCCCTGCTCGGCCATCACTGAGCCCATTTGCTTGGCCTGGCGCGGGGCTTTCCGGACCCTGCGGGCCGACCTCCTCTCCCACTCCCTCCGCGGTTCTCTGGCGGGGCTGGGGGTGTGGGGCGTCCCGACCAGTTTTGGGAGGGCTAGGAAGTACGGGCGGGCCGACTGTCACTCCACCACACCCTGGACTCCGGCCCCGGTAAACTTCCTGTTACTGGGAGGCAGATACCATCTCTGCGACCACCAGTTTGGAAAAAAGCCTAACGAATTTCTGGTTGGGAATAGTGCGGTAGGAGAGTTCCCAGGTCCGCTTGAACCTGCCGGAGAGCAGGCTGCAGGCGGGCACTAGACTCGGTTTATACCGGGGGGATACAAAGGTGAACAAGACCCGAGAAAGATCTACACAGTGCTACAAAGGCACCCAGAGAGACCGGTCGTCTGTGCCTAGCAGAAACCTGGTAGACTTCCTGGGCGAGGCGGTGCTGAGCAGGGTCTTGAAGGCCCAGCTGATAGACGAGGGGTGCAGAAGACACACCCCAGCCCAGCACAGTGTGCACAGAGGGGGGAGACGTGCGGCCAGGGAGGCGGAATCTCGACAGAAACCACACACCCGGTGGGGTCGCCACTGCACGATCTAACAGCCTGGGCCAGAGCACACGGAACGGGGAGAAGTCCTGTACAGAAAGTGAAAGCTCAACAGAGATCACACACCCTGTGGTACGTGATCCACCAGCCCAGCAGAGTACAAGCTGACCAGAAAGGTGGATCCCCGGAGAAGCCCAAGACCCGAGGCAACCACACACACAAGACACTAGAGGCCAACCGAGCAGTCACGGTGGGAGCCATACCAAATTGGCAACCACAGCAACATCCTATTAGTCATTAGTCTTAAACCGGTGGACTGTGAAACCCCCTGCAACAATGAATAAACACCAAAAAAAAGACACCAGAAATACAAAAAATCAAGAAAGTACACCACCAAAAGTTAATAAATCGCATACTCTAGATCCTATAGAACAAGAAGCCCTTGAAATAACTGACAAGGAATTTCGAGTGATAATTCTAAGGAAACTGAATGAGATACAAGAAAACTCAGCTAGACATCATGATGAAATGAGGAAAAGTATACAGGATCTGAAAGAGGAAATATACAAGGAAATCAATGTCCTGAAAAAAAATGTAGCAGAACTTGCTGAACTGAAGAAGTTATTCAGCGAAATAAAAAACACAACGGAGAGTTTAACCAGCAGGCTTGTCGAAGTTGAAGAGAGAACCTCTGAACTTGAAGATGGGCTGTTTGAAATAACACAAGCAGACAAAAAGAAAGAAAAAAGAATCAAGGACATGGAAGAAAATCTGAGAGAGATATCAGACAACCTCAAGCGCTCAAATATCCGAGTCATGGGTATTCCAGAAGGGGAGGAAAATGGAGATTCCATTGAAAACATATTCAACAAAATAGTGGCAGAAAACTTCCCAGGTATAGGAAAAATCACAGATCTTCAGATCCAGGAAGCTCAACGATCTCCAAACGTATTCAACCCAAAAAGGCCTTCTCCAAGACATGTCATAGTCAAATTGGCAAAACTCAGAGACAAAGAGAGAATCTTAAAAGCTGCAAGAGAGAAGCGTCAAATCACCTATAAGGGAGCCCCAATCAGGTTAACATCAGACTTTTCATCACAAACCCTAAAAGCTAGAAAGGAATGGGATGATATTTTCAAAATACTAAAAGACAAAGATTGCCAGCCAAGAATACTCTACCCTGCAAGGCTATCCTTCCGAAATGAGGGGCAAATAGTATATTTCTCAGACAAACAAAAACTGCGGGAGTTCACTACCACAAGACCACCCTTACAAGAAATCCTCAAGGGAGTACTGGGTTTGGTTCCTGAAAAATAACTACCACTGCCATAAAAACCTAAGAAAAATCTAAACCCGCTAGTACAATAAAAATGGCATTCATGAAGAGAAAACAAGCTAACAAAAACACTATCTACAACCTAAGGAACCAACAAACAAAGAAACCAAACAGTAAATCAGAAAGCAAGGAACAAAAGACACCTAAGACAACCAAACAACCAATAAAATGCTAGGAATAAATCAACACCTTTCAATAACAACTCTTAATGTTAAAGGCTTAAATTCCCCAATTAAAAGACACAGACTGGCTGACTGGATCAAAAAGCAGGACCCAACTATATGCTGCCTACAAGAAACCCACCTCACCCATAAAGATTCACACAGACTAAGAGTGAAAGGATGGAAAAAGATTTACCATGCAAACAGAAAAGAAAAACGAGCTGGAGTGGCTATTCTTATATCTGACAAAATAGACTTTAAACTAAAAACCATAAAAAGAGACAATGAGGGACACTACTTAATGATAAAAGGACTGATCCATCAAGAAGACATAACAATCATAAATATGTACGCACCCAATGTTGGAGCAGCCAGATTTATAAAACAAACTCTATTAGACCTAAAGAAGGAAATAGACACTAATACCATAAGAACACTCCACTGTCAATATTAGACAGATCATCTAGGCAAAGAATCAGTAGAGAAACACAAGATCTAAACAAGACTCTAGACCAATTGGAATTGGCAGATATCTACAGAACATTCCACCCAACAACCTCAGAATATTCATTCTTCTCATCAGCACATGGATCATTCTCCAGGATAGATCACATATTAGGTCACAAATCAAGTCTCAGTAAATTCAAAAAAATTGGAATTATCCCATGTATCTTCTCAGACCACAATGGATTAAAACTAGAAATTAATAACAAACAAAACTCTGGAAACTATACAAACACATGGAAATTAAACAGCATTCTACTTAATGACATATGGGTCCAAGAAGAAATCAAGCAGGAAATCAAAAAATTTATTGAAACTAATGAAAACAATGATACATCATACCAAAACCTGTGGGATACTGCAAAAGCAGTATTGAGGGGAAAATTTATTGCATTAAATGCTCACTTCAGAAGAATGGAAAGATGGCAAGTGAACAACCTAACACTTCACCTTAAAGAACTAGAAAAACAAGAACAATCCAATCCTAAAGTTAGCAGACGGAAAGAAATCATTAAGATCAGAGCAGAACTGAATGAAATTGAAAACCAAAAAACAATTCAAAAGATCAACGAATCAAAAAGTTGGTTTTTTGAAAAGATAAATAAAATTGACAAACCATTAGCATGGCTAACAAAAAAAAGAAGAGAGAAGACTCAAATAACAAAAATTAGAAATGAAAAAGGCGATATTACAACTGATTCATCTGAAATACAAGGAATCGTTCGAGACTACTATAAACAACTGTACGCCAACAAATTTGAGAATCTTGAGGAAATGGATAAATTTCTGGACACACACAAGCTCCCAAAACTGAACCGTGAAGACGTAGAAAATCTGAACAGACCAATAACAATAAAGGAGATTGAAGCTGTTATCAGAAGGCTCCCAACAAAGAAAAGCCCAGGACCAGATGGATTCACAGCAGAATTTTACCAAACATTCAAAGAGGAATTGACACCGATTCTTTACAAACTATTCCAAAAGATTGAAACGGACGCAAATCTCCCAAACTCATTCTATGAAGCAAACATCATCCTGATACCAAAACCAGGTAAAGATATAACCAAAAAAGAAAACTACAGGCCGATATCCTTGATGAATATAGATGCAAAAATCCTCACTAAAATACTAGCAAACAGAATACAGCAACACATACGAAAAATTATTCATCACGATCAAGTGGGATTCATCCCAGGGATGCAAGGTTGGTTCAACATACGTAAATCAATAAATGTGATACACCATATTAATAAACTCAAACACAAGGACCATATGATCATCTCTATAGATGCTGAAAAAGCATTTGATAAAGTTCAGCACTCATTCATGACAAAGACCCTCTATAAGTTAGGTATAGAGGGAAAGTATCTCAACATAATTAAAGCCATATATGACAAACCCACTGCCAATATCATCCTGAATGGGGAAAAGCTGAAAGCTTTTCCTTTAAGAACAGGCACTAGACAAGGATGCCCACTCTCACCACTCCTATTCAACATAGTGTTGGAAGTACTAGCCAGAGCAATCAGAGAAGAGAAGGAAATAAAGGGCATCCAGATTGGAAAAGAAGAAGTCAAACTGTCCCTGTTTGCAGATGACATGATCCTATATATCGAACAGCCTAAAACCTCTACAAAAAAACTGTTGGAATTGATAAATGATTTCAGCACAGTAGCAGGATACAAAATCAACACACAAAAATCAGTAGCATTTATTTTCTCCAATAGTGAACATGCAGAAGGAGAAATCAAGAAAGCCTGCCCATTTACAATAGCCACCAAAAAAATAAAATACTTAGGAATTGAGTTAACCAAGGAGGTGAAAAATCTCTATAATGAGAACTACAAACCACTGCTGAGAGAAATTAGAGAGGATACAAGAAGATGGAAAGATATTCCATGCTCTTGGATTGGAAGAATCAACATAGTGAAAATGTCCATACTACCCAAAGTGATATACAAATTCAATGCAATCCCCATCAAAATTCCAAAGACATTTTTCTCAGAAATGGAAAAAACTATTCAGACATTTATATGGAACAATAAAAAACCACGAATAGCCAAAGCAATGCTCAGCAAAAAAAATAAAGCTGGAGGCATAACACTACCTGACTTTAAGCTATACTACAAAGCTATAATAACCAAAACAGTATGGTACTGGCATAAAAACAGACACACTGACCAATGGAATAGAATAGAGAATCCAGAAATCAACCCACACACTTACTGCCATCTGATCTTTGACAAAGGCACCAAACCTATTCACTGGGGAAGGGACTGCCTCTTCAGCAAGTGGTGCTGGGATAACTGGATATCGATATGCAGGAGAATGAAACTAGATCCATACCTCTCACCGTATACTAAAATCAACTCAAAATGGATTAAGGATTTAAATATACACCCTGAGACAATAAAACTTCTTAAAGAAAACATAGGGGAAACACTTCAGGAAATAGGACTGGGCACAGACTTCATGAATACGACCCCAAAAGCACGGGCAACCAAAGGAAAAATAAACAAATGGGATTATATCAAACTAAAAAGCTTCTGCACAGCAAAAGAAACAATTAAAAGAGTTAAAAGACAACCAACAGAGTGGGAGAAAATATTTGCAAAATATACATCTGACAAAGGATTAATATCCAGAATATATAAGGAACTCAAACAACTGTACAAGAAGAAAACAAGCAACCCAATTAAAAAATGGGCAAAAGAGCTAAGTAGGCATTTCTCTAAGGAAGATATCCAAATGGCCAACAGACATATGAAAAAATGCTCAACATCACTCAGCATCCGGGAAATGCAAATCAAAACCACATTGAGATACCATCTAACCCCACTTAGGATGGCTAAAATCCAAAAGACTATGAACGATAAATGCTGGCGAGGCTGCGGAGAAAAAGGAACTCTCATACATTGTTGGTGGGACTGCAAAATGGTGCAGCCTCTATGGAAAATGGTATGGAGGTTCCTTAAACAATTGCAAATAGATCTACCATACGACCCAGCCATCCCACTGTTGGGAATATACCCAGAGGAATGGAAATCATCAAGTCGAAGGTATACCTGTTCCCCAATGTTCATCGCAGCACTCTTTACAATAGCCAAGAGTTGGAACCAGCCCAAATGCCCATCATCAGATGAGTGGATACGGAAAATGTGGTACATCTACACAATGGAATACTACTCAGCTATAAAAACGAATGAAATACTGCCATTTGCAACAACATGGATGGACCTTGAGAGAATTATATTAAGTGAAACAAGTCAGGCACAGAAAGAGAAATACCACATGTTC
Source organism: Cynocephalus volans (assembly GCF_027409185.1). Taxonomy (NCBI): domain Eukaryota; kingdom Metazoa; phylum Chordata; class Mammalia; order Dermoptera; family Cynocephalidae; genus Cynocephalus; species Cynocephalus volans. Next base: position 116,494,190 of record NC_084464.1, on the reverse strand, counting down.
TCACTTATTGGAGGGAGCTAAAAATTAATATATAAATTCACACACACACATACACACATACACACACAAACCGGGGGGCGGGGAGGAAGAAGATATAACAACCACAATTATTTGAAGTTGATACAACAAACAAACAGAAAGGACATTGTTGGGAGGGAGGGGGGGGGAGGGAGAAGGGAGGGAGGTTTTGGTGATGGGGAGCATTAATCAGCTACAATGTATATCGACAAAATAAAATTAAAAAAAAAAAAAAAATAAAATAAATGTTACAAGAATTGAACTTCTTTGTTATATGTATTTCCAAACTTGTATTCTTTTTAAACTTTTTGGTTTTCTTAATTTCATTATCAGACTTTATTCTCATTGCTACTATAATATAAACAGAATTGACAGACATATTTTAATCTTGTATCCTATAACCTTGCTGAATGTGTTAATTAGTTCTAATAAAAATTTTTAAATGATTTTCTAAGATTTTCCACATACAATATTATGTCATCTGTGAATAAGATAGTTTTATTTCGACCATTTCAATTTTGGAAAGAAAGTCTTTTTCTTTCAGCATTTGTTTTATGGTCTAACATAAACATTCTGCCATTTAGGCCTAACATTTTCCTTCATCTTGGAGAATATTTCATGTGTAATTGAGAAGAATGTATATTCTGCTCTAGTTGAGTGGAGTATTTTATAGATGTCTGTCAGGTCTGGTGAGATAATAGTGTTGTTAAAGTCTTTTATTAAGTTATTGATCTTCTGTCTAGTTGTACTATCCAGTCTCAGAAGTGAGATATTGAAGTCTTCAACTTCTATTTTTTCAGTTTTTGCTTCGTACATTTTGGAGGTCTGTTGTTAGGAGCATATATATTTATAATCACTGTATTCCTGATGTATTATTTCTTTTATCATTATAAAATTTCCTTCTTTGTCTCTAGTAACATTTATTCTATTAAACGCTATTTTTTTTTCTTTCTGATATTAAAGTCACACCAACTGTCTTCTGGACATTGTTTAAATGGTATAACTTTTTCTGTCCTTTTAATTTCAACCTATTTTTGTCCTTGAATCTAAAGTGTGTCACTTATCATAGAAAGCATATAGCTGTATTATTTTTTAATGAAATCTGCCAACCCTGTCTTTTGATTAAATTGTTTTTACATTTAATGTATTTACTGATAAGGTTCAATTTATGTTTACCATTTTGCTATTTATTTCCTCTATGTTTTATTTCTTTTTTCCCTGTAATCTTCCATTAGTTTTGTATTTAAGTAGATATTTCCTAGTATACCATTTTAATTATTTAGCTGTTTCTTTTACTGTATATATTTTTAGTTATTCTCTTAATGGTGTCTTTGGGGTTATAATTAACCGCTTAATTTTAAACAATCTTGATTGGTTTAATACTAACATAATTTCAAACATTTATAAAAACTTAGCTCCAGTATAACTTTTTTTCCTTCTTTTTGATATTATTCTTATACAAATTATACCTTTATGCAGTATAAGCCAATCAGCAAAGTTTTATAAATATTGCTGCATACAGTTTGTCTTTTAAAAAACAGAATAAAAAAAAGTTACAAACAAAAATAGAGTATACTATCTTTTATATTTACCTATATAGTTACCCTCACTGGTGTTCTTAATTTTGTCATGTAGATTTGTATTACTGTCTAGTGTTTTTTTGTTTGTTTGTTTTGTTTTGTTTTTTATTTTAGCCGGAAGGACTTTCTTCAGTATTTCTTATAAAAGGTAAGTCAACTAGCAACAAATACTGTGTATGGTGGTGAAGGGATGGGGGGATATCTTTTAATTTCTTCTTCTCCAAAGCTAGTTTTGCTAGATATAGAATTATTAGCTGATGATCTTCTTTCTTTCAACACTTTAAATTTCTGGCCCTATAGTTTCTGATGAGAAGTGATCTGTTCACCTTACTAAGAAAGACTTGCATATGATGATTCACTTTCTCTTGCTGCTTTTAAGATTCTTTGTCTTTGTCTTTCAATAGTTTGATTATGGGGGATTTCCAGGAAGATGGTGGACTAGAGGTGCCCAGGGTACATTCCTCCCACAGAAGAAGACTGAAACAGGCCCACCACTGCTGCAGTTGCTGGAGCCACTGTCCAGTCCCAGAACCATCACATAAGGCAGAGCAGATCCCCACAAAGCAGCAGTCCTGTGGGTGGCCCATCACGACAGCTACATACTGTGTAGAGGCAAGGGAGGTGGCTGTAATCACCACCACCATTGCCACCACTAAGAGTTAAGCCCACTGCCACCAAGGACAATGCAGATGTGAGAGAGGCAGTTGCAGCCACTGGTGCCACTTTTGCCACCATGAGGTAATCCGGCTGCCACCAAGGACACTGCAGATATGCAAGGGGGACAGCTGCAGCCACTGGCAACAATGCTGCCATCATGAGGTAACCCCACTGCTGCCAAGAATGTAGCCAAAGACACCACAGACACCAGGGAGGCAGTTGCAGCCTCCGGCACCACTGCCACCCCAATGCAGTAACCACACTACTGCTATGGACCCCATAGATGCAAAAGAGGCAGTTGCAGCCACAAGCACCATTGCTGCCCCCATGAGGTATCCCACTGCCTGCGTAGACACTGCAGACACAAGGGAGACAGCTGCAGCCACTGGCACCCCTACGGCTCCTATGAGCTAACCCCGCTGCTGCTGCAGACACCATACATGTGAGGGAGGCAGTTGCAGCAGCTGGCACCATTGCCACCCCCATGAGGTAATCCTACTGCAACTACAGACACCATATCTCTGTGGGCCACTGCTGTGGACACTGCAACCAAGTGGGAAGCTGCTAAAACAGCCACTGCTGCAGTTGCCACCAGGCAGCCACCATCGTTGTGCAAGCAGCCCACCACTGTTGGAGCCACTGATGCCATGCAGGCAGTCCACCAAAGCTATCTCCACAAACACCACCAGAGGAAGTCTAGCATCCCACCACAGTAGCAGCCACTGCCACTGTGCAGGTGCACCACTGACCACTCAACTGCATTCACACAAGGAGGGTCACCAGCAGAGTCCAGGGAAGGAGAGTAATAGAAGAAGCAACTATTCTACCAGATGACCAGATATCAACATAAATATACTAGAAATATGAAAAAAACAAGAAAATATGAATCCACCATAGGAATCCAATAACTCTCAAGTACCAGACCCGATAAAGCAAGAAACCTTTGAAATGACTGAAAAGGAATTCCAAGTAAAAATCTTATGGAAATTCAATGAAATACAAGAAGATACAGTTAGATGACAAAATGGACAGAGCAAAAATATCCACTATATGAAGGAGGAAATGTACAAAGAGATTAATACTATAAAAAAGAATGTAGCAGAACTGACAGAACTGAAGGATTCATTCAATGACATAAAAAAACACAACTGAGAGCTTAAGTAGCAGGCTAGAGTAAGCAGAAGAAAGAATTTCTGATGTGAAGACCATCTCTTCAAAACAACTCACGCGCGCACGCGCACGCGCGCACACACACACACACACACACACACAAAGAAAAGAATTTTTTAAAATGAAGAAAAAATAAGAGAGATAGTAGACAACCTCAAGGACACAAGCATCTGAATTATGGGTACACCACAAGGGGAGGAGGAAGGAAAAGACATTGAGAACATATTCAGTGAAATAATAGTGGAAATCTTCCCAGGAATGTGGAGAGAAATGGACCTTCAGATTCAGGAGGCTGAAGAATCACCAGACAGATTCAGTCTAAAAGGTTCTCTCTAAGGAACATTATACTCAAACTGGCAAAACTTAAAGACAAACAGATAATCCTAAAAACAAGAGAAAAGTGTCAAATTGCCTACAAGGAAGTCCCTACTGGATAAACAGCAGACTTCTGAACAGAAACACTACAGGCCAGAAGAGAATGGGATGATATACTCAAAATACTACACACAAAAAATTGCCAGTCATGAATACTATACCTAGCAAGTCTATCCTTCAGAAATGAAGAACTAGTGTATTTCCCAGACAAAAGTGTGAGAGTTCACCACCATAAAACCACCCCCACAAGAAATCCTCAAGGAAGTTCTGCATCTGGAATCCCAAACCAATAATCACTACCATGAATACACAAGAAAGAACAAAACCCACTGGCAGAACAAAAATGCAAATAAGAAAAAGAAGGAAAGTGTATCTTACCACCTCCAAAAACCAACAAGAACTGAAGACAAACAATAAAAAGGAAAGAAAGAAAAAAATATATATTTAAAACATCCAAATGAAAATCAACAAAGTACCAGAAGTAACACAATATCTTTCAGTAACAACCACAAAAGTAAATAAAGTTCCCACTCAAAAGATACAGACTGGCTGATTGGATTAAAAAGCTAGGCACAACTATATGCTGTCTACAAGAGACTCATCTCACCTCTAAAAACACACACTAAGAGTGAAGGATTGAAAAATGATATACCATGCAAATGAAAGTCTTAAACAAACAGGATGGCTATTCTTAAATCATATAAAATAGACTTTAAACCAAAAATCATAAAAAGAGACAAAGAAGGCCACTATATAATGATAGATATATCCAGCAAGAAGACATAACAATCATAAATATATATGCACCCCAAATTGGAGCACCAAGATACATAAAGAAAACAGTATTAGACCTAAAGAAAGAGATAGACCCGAATATGATAATAGTGGAAGATCTGAATACTCTTCTCTCAGCATTGGACAGATCATCTAAGCAACAAATCAACAGAGAAACACAGGATTTAATCCAAACATTAGACCAATTAGACTTGGCAGATATATACAGAACATTTCATCTAACTAGCACAGAACATACATTCTTCTTATCTGCACATGGAACACGTTAGGTCACAAATCAAGTCAAAAAAATTTATTTTTAATTGAAATCATTTTAGTTATCTTCTCAGACCACAATGGATTAAAACTAGAAATCAATAACAAGCAAAACTCTGGAAACTATATAAACACATGGAAAGTAAACAACATGCTACTCAATGACATATGGTTCTAAGAAATGAAACAGGAAATCAAAAAATGTCTTGAAACTAATGAAAATAAAGTCACATCATACAAAAACCTGTGGGATGCTGCAAAAGCAGTACTCAGAGGGAAGTTTATTTCAACAAACACATCAAAAGAATAGAAAGATTTCGAATGAACAACCTAATGCTACACTTCAAAGAACTACAAAAACATGAACAATCCAATCCAAAAATTAATAGATGGAAAAAAATTAAGATCAGAGCAGAAATAAATGAAATGGAAACTCCAAAAATGATACAAAAGATCAATGAAACAAAAAGTTGATTTTTAAAGGAGATAAACAAAATAGACAAGCCATTAGCTAGGCCAACTAAAGAAAGACCCAAATAACAAAAATTAGAAATGAAAAAGGAGACATCACAACCAATAGCACAGAAATACAAAGAATCATAACAGACCATTATAAACAGCTATACGCCAACAAATTTGAAAAGCTAGATGAAATGGATAAATTTGGGGGCAGACAGAAAGAAATCCTGAGATAAATAAATAAATAAAGCTGGAGGCATAACACTACCTGACTTCAAATTATGCTAGAAAGCTATAGTAGCCAAAACAACATGGTACTGGCATAAAAAACAGATACTTGGACCAATGGAAGAGACTAGAGAACCCAGATATCAACCCAGAAATTTACAGCAGACTGATCTTCAAGAAAGGCACAAAAACATATGATAGGGAAAAGACTGCCTCTACTATAAACAGTGCTGGAAAAACTGAACATCCATATGTAGAAGAATGAAACTAGACCCACATCTCTTGCCATATGCCAAAATGAACTCAAAAAGCATTAAAGGCTTAAATATAAGACCTGAAACTATAAAACTCCGAGAAGAAAACGTAGGAGAAACACTTCAGGAAGTGCTAAATATGACCCCCAAAGCACAGGCATCAAAAGGAAAAATAAACAAATGGGATTACATAAAACTAAAAAGCTTCTACACAGCAAAAGAAACAATTAACAAACCAAAATTCAACCTACAAAATGGGAGAAAAGATTTTCAAACTATGCATCTGCTAAAGGATTAATATCCAGAATATACAAGGAAATCAAACAACTTAACAGTAAAAAGAAAAAAAAAATAGGCAAACGAGCTGAACAGGCATTTCTGAAACGAAGATATATGAATGACCAACAGACACACACTGAAAATGCTCAACATCACTAAGCATCCAGTAAATACAAATCAAAGCCACACTGAGATATTATCTCACCCCAGTTAGACTGGCTATTACCTAAAAGACAGAGAATAATAAATGCTGACAAGGATGTAGAGAAAGGAGAAGCATCCTTCACTGTTGATGGGATTGTAAATTAGTGCAGCCATTATGGAAAATGGTATGGAATTTCCTCCTACAACTATAGATAGAATTGCCATACTATCCAGCAATCCCACTGCTGGGTGTATACCCACAGGAATAGAAATCATCATGTCGAAGGGATACCTGCACACAAATGTTTATTGCAGCTCTATTTACAGTAGCCAAGTGTTGAAACCAACCTAAATGTCCATTGTCGGATGACTGGATAAGGAAAATGTGGTATATATACACAATGGAATACTACTCAGCCTTAAAAAAGAATGAAATACTTCCATTCACAGCAACATGGATGAGCTTAGAGAAAATCATGTTAAGTGAAATAAGCCAGGCACAGAAAGAAAAATACTGCATGTCCTCGCTCACAAGTGTGAGCTAAAAAGTAAATGAATTAATTTTCAAAAATAAAGAAAGATGCAACAATCACAGTAATATGTTGAACTTTCAAAAGGAGAGAACAGAACTGAGGTTACCAGAGGTGAGAAAGGGGGCAGGGGAGAGGGGAAAAGGAAGAATGGGTGAAGGGACACAAAAATGATACATTGTATAACATTGATATATACTGCATACTAGTGATCCTGATTGAGCACCACATATTGCACACATTCAACCCTGCACCCCAGAGATATGTACAATAAAATAAAATAAATAAAATAAAATGAAAAATAATACCAGAATGTCAGCAAAAATAATATTTAAAGGAATAAAAATAAAAATAATAAAAGTAAAATATTTTAAAAAATAGTTTGATTATGATGCATCTATGTGTTGATTGTTTTAATATTATCCTACTTTGAACTTGTGTGCTTCTTGGGTGTTCAGATAAATTTTTTTAATCACATTCAGGAAGTTTTTGGCCATTATTTCTTCAAATATTCTTTCTGCTTCCTCTATTTCTCCTCTGCTTCTGGAATTCCCATTTTGCACATGTCACATAGTTAGTGATGATCATAGGTCTCTTAGTCTCAATTCTTTTTTCTTCATTTTTTTTTCTTTTTATGTCTATGTCTCAATCTGGAGAGTATCTATTGATCTATCTTTGCTGATTCTTTTTTCTACCAGTTCAGGTCTACTGTTGTGCCCCACTAGTACATTTTTTTAATCTCAGTTAATTTACCTTAAAACTCCAGAATTTCTATTTGGTTCTTTTAAGTAATTTCTATTTGTTATTCATCAACTCTATTTTGTAAGATAACATTCTAATACCATTCTTTAGTCCTTTAAACATGTTTCTCTTTGGTTCTTTGAACATATTTAAAATAACTGATGTGAAGTCTAATAAGTGAAATGTTTGAGCTTCCTCAGGGATAATTTCTATCGACCACATTTTTTTCTTTGTGTATTTGCCATACTTCCCTGTCTCTCTCAGGTCTTAAAATTTTTTGTTGAAGAATGGACATTTTAAAAAATGTAATCAGACCTCCTTTCCCTGGGGTTTGTTATTGTTATTGTTGTTTATTGTTTTTCTTGGCTTAATTCTGTAAAATCTGTATTTTTTTTCGTGTGTGGTCACTAAAATCTTTCTGTTAGGTTAGCTCTGTGGTCTGCCTGCTAACTGGATACAGACTTTCTTAAATGATGTGAACCATTAAGTCTTCCAGCCTTGCTTGGTGTCTCTGTGTGTATGTTGTGACATGCACTCAATGCTCTAGTAGACAGTTTATAACTCTCTTAACAGTCACTTTCTGCTTGCGCAGAGCCTCAAGGCCAGTCAAAGATAATGACCTGGAATAGCCTTCACAGGTCCTTCCTGGACATGCTAACAGCCCTGCACATCCACATAACTAGAATCCCAGGAATATACTGAGTTCTTTCAAAGTCTCTATGGATATTATATTCCCCAATTTTTCATTTTAAGTTTCGGTCAGTTTCATGTTAGTCCCAATAGGTAATAGTACGGTGAGTAGCTGTGATGTTAAACAATTACTGCTGATTTTTGAGAAATGCTTTGGTATAGGGCTGTTCATATAGAACAGGTTCTGAATCAAGTTAAATAAAGATAAATCTTGACAATAGAACTTTTCTGTAAATTGCCAGACAGATAAAATATTGACAGATCTATGGGAAAGGGGCTTTTGAGGAGGTCTAATCTTGAGCTGCACCCTCCAGTAGCCACTATTATGTTGGTTTTCACAGCTGCCATAGTCATGAGACTTTTGGTTTTCAAGGCTCCCATGGAGCTAGGGAAAGAAGGATGGAATTTGGGTAAGTTAAAGCAACAGAAATATCACTGTTCTTACTGGGATTTAGCCATTTTCTTGAATAAGAACATTTCTGTAAGCCTTTAGTTAGTTTTTATTTATTTATTTATTTATTGATGTATTTATGTATTTATTTAATTTATTTACTTACTAAGAATATTCATGAGATACAAAGCTGATTGTCACCCCTCCTTCCCATGATGTGAGGGCCAGATTCATACTGTGGGCTTCCATTACCAGAAATTACTTTTGTACCCCTTGTCCCCACCCAATTATCCCCCAATCTCCCTCCCCCTCCCCCTCTTCCCCCCACTCCACTTTGTAGCCCTAGGAATGTTCCCTCCCTCTGTTGGATCACGGCACTACTGTGGTCCTTCTTTCCTTCCTTCCTTTCTCTCTTAGCTCCCACATATTAGTGAGTACATGCGGTATTTATCCCTCTGTGCTTTGCTTGTTTCACTCAATATAAGTTTCTCCAGGTTCATCCACGTTGTTGCAAATGGGAGTATTTCGTTCTTTTTTATGGCAGAGCAGTATTCCATAGTGTATATATACCACAGTTACCTTATCCAATCATCCATTGATGGACAGTTAGATTAGTTCTGTATCTTAGCTATTGTAAACAGAGCTGCAATAAACATGGGAGTGCAGGTATCTCTTCAACATGATGATTTCCATTCCTCTGGATATATACCCAGAAGTGGGATTGCTGGATCATATGGAAGATCTATCTGTAGTGGTTTGAGAAACCTCCATATTATTTTCCATAGTGGTTGTACTAATTTACAGTCCCACCAGCAGAGCAGTAGTGTTCCCATCTCTCCATACCCTCACCAGCATTTCTTATTCACTGTCTTTTTGATTATAGCCAGTCTAACTGGAGTGAGGTGGTATCTCAATGTGGTTTTAATTTGCATTTCCCTAGTGATTAGTTATGGTGAGCATTTTTTTCATGTATCTGTTGGCATTTGTATGTCTTCCTTTGAAAAATGTCTATTCAGCTCCTTTGCCCATTTTTTAATTGGGTCATTTATTTTTTATTGTATAATTGCTTGAGATCTATGTATATTCTGGGTATTAATCCCTTGTCAGATGCATAGTTAGCAAAAATTTTCTCCTACTCTGTAGGTTGTCTTTTTCACTCTGTTGATTGTTTCCTTCGCTGTGCAGAAACATTTTAGTTTGATATAGTCCCATTTGTTTATATTTTCTTTTGCTGCTTGTGCTTTCAGGCTCATGTTCATAAAGTCTGTGCCCTAACCTAACTGCTGAAGTGTTTCACATATATTTTCCCTTAGTATTTTTACAGTTTCAGGTCTTATACCTAGGTCTTTAATCTATTTTGAGTTGATTTTAGTGTATGGTGAGAGATGCATATCTAGTTTCATTCTTCTGCATATGGATCTCCAGTTTTCCCAGCACCACTTGTTGAAGAGGCAATCTTTTCCCCAATGTAGATTTTTGTTTCCTTTGTCTAATATGAGATGGATATAAGCCTGCGGAGTGACTTCTGGGTTCTCTATTCTACTCCACTGGTCTGAAAGTCTATTTGTATACTAGTACCATGCTGTTTTGGTTACAACAGCTTTGTAGTGTAATTTGAAGTCAGGCAGAGTTATTCCTCCAGCTGTTTTTTTTTTTTTTTTGCTCATGATTGTTTTGGCTATTTGGGGTCTTTTGTTTTTCCATATGAAAGGTAAAATTGTTTTTTTCCATTTCTGTGAAGAATGTCATTGGTATTTTGATGGGGATTCATTGAATCTGTAGATCGCTTTGGGTGGTATAAATATTTTCACAATGTTAATTCTTCCAGTCCAAGAGTATGGAATATCTTTCCATCTTTGTATGTCTTCTTTAATTTCTTTCAGAAGTGGTTTGCAGTTCTCATTATAGACATCTTTCACCTCCTTTGTAAAATTGTATCTTATTTTTTTCATGACAATTGTAAATGGACTTACTTTCTTTATTTCTCTTTCTGTTAATTCATTATTTGAGTATATAAATTCTACTGATTTGGGGGCATTTATTTTGTATCCTGCAACATTACTGAAGTTTTCATCAGCTCATGGTACATTCTCCAAGATAGACCACATTCTAGGTCACAAATCTAGTCTCAGCAATTTTTTTAAAAAATTGAAATCATTCCAACTATCTTTTCAGACCAGACCCCAATGGACTAAAACTGGAAATAAACAATAAGGAAAACTCTGGAAGCTATACAAATAGATGGAAAATAAGTAATAGGCTACTGAATGACCTATATGTCCAAGAAGAAATTAAATAGGAAATCAAAAGTTTCCTAGAAACTAATGAAAATAAAGATACATCATACCAAAGCCTGTGGGATACTGCAAAAGCAGTACTAAGAGGCAAATTTATTGCAGTAAATGCTAACATCAAAAGAATGGAAAGACTTCAAAGAAAAAACATAACACTACGCCTCAAAGAACTTGAAAAACAATAATCCAAACCTAAAAGCAGTAGATGGAAAGAAATAATTAAGAGACCCAAAAAACAATAGAAAAGATCAACAAAACTAAAAGTTGGTTTTTTGAGAAGAAAATTAAAACAGACACACCATTAGCTAGATTACCAAAAAAAAGAGAGAGAAGACCCAAATAACAAAAATTAGAAATGAAAAAGGAGACTGATACCACAGAAATACAAACAATCATTAGAGACTATTATAAACAATTGTATGACAAAAAAGTTGAAAGCCTGGAAGATATAGATAAGTTTCTAGACACATATAAATGACCAAGACTGAACCAAGAAGAGGTAGAAAACCTGAACAGACCGATAATAAGCAAGGAGATTGAAGCGGTAACTAGTAATCTTCCAACAAAAAAAAGTCTGGGTCTCGACAGCTTTACAGCTGAGTTCTATCAAACTTTTAAAGAGGAGTTAATACCAATTCTCCTCAAACTATTCCAAACAATTGAAACAGATGCTACTCTCCCAAACTCATTCTATGAGGTCAACATAACTCTGATACCAAAATCACATAAAGACACAACAAAAAAAGGAAAATTATAGGCCGATATCCTTGATGAATCTAGATGCTAAAAGCCTCAACAAAATATTAGCAATCAGAATACAGCAACATATTTAAAAAATTATCCACTATGATCAAATGGGATTCATCCCAGGGATGCAAGGATGATTTAACACATGAAAGTCAATAAATGGGATACATCACATCAATAAACTCAAGGACAAAGACCATATGATTATCTCAATAGATGCTGAAAAAGCATTTGACAAAATTCAATATTCCTTCATGATAAAGACTCTCAACAAATTAGATATAGAAGGAAAATATCTTAACACAATAAAAGCCATTTATGACAAGTCCACCTTCAGTATCATTCTGAATGGGGAAAAATTAAAGGCCTTCCTCTTAAGGACAGAAACAAGACAAGGATGTCCACTCTCACCACTTCTATTCAACATAGTACTGGAGGAACTAGCTAAAGCAATCAGGTAAAAGAAAGAAATAAAGGGAATCCAGATTGGAAAAGATGAAGTCAAACTTTCTCTATTTGCAATTGATATGATACTGTATATAGAAAAACCGAAAGACTCTATCAAAAAAGTCCTAGAGCTGGTTTAGTTAGTTTTTAGAGGTCTGCAAAAGTTGATTTGATAATTTATGCCAGTGTTCTTGTTACGTTTACATCAGAGTAGATTGGAGGTCCTTACTACACCATTCCAGAAGTGATCAATCACTTTTTAAATACTAAGCAAAATATCCTTTAGAAATATTTAAAATCCTTTTGTGATAGCAGAAACTGGAAAGTTTTTTGGTTTACCTTTAAATTGTAAATAAACAGCAACAAGGACTTAAAGATTTAGGCAAAATATTCCAAAATTTGGGATAGCATGTGAATAGATTTGCTATAAATAATTTAAAATTTAGATTATTTTAGTTTACTTTATTTTATTTAATTTTTTAAATTGGCAGATAAACTTGTATGTATTTATCACATACAACATGATAATTTGAGGTATATATACATTGCAGAATGACTAAATCTAGCTATTAAATATATGCATTACCTTACATAGTTATCATTTTTATAGTGAGAACACTTAACTTCCACTCAGCATTTTTTCATGAAAACATATGTTGCTATTAACTATAGTCACCATGCTGTACAACAGATCTCTTGAACATATATTTATTTTTATTTTGGGGTATTTAGAGTGTTTCTCCAGATTTTGCACTGGCAAAAAATAATTATTAAAAATTATTAATAAATGAAATTAATTACAATTAAAATATTTGTATATTCATTATTATTAAAATTACATATTGAAATTGGAAGAGGTGAGTTGTTAATATTTTTCACTGTTCTTATAGTGACTTTTGTACAATTAAATATATAAAAAGCAAAACTTCAGCGATTATAGCATACTCATATTATCTAAGCAGGCAGGAAGAATGTTTAATAAAAAGCACAAAACTTCATGTTTAGATTTTAATGGTTTCTAAACCAAGAATTATGCCATTTTCCCCCATGGTTCCTTGAAATTTGAAGTGAAGGAAGTAATTGCTGGTACCCAGTGTGAGAGGCTGCCAGATGCACCTGCCATTCAGTTGTTCTTTTCTTTACTAAACATCAAGCAAAAAGAATTATCCAAATTCTATTCTCTGATCATTATTGGGATATTTTCAGCTCAAGTATTAGGTTTGTAGGCAAAATTGCAGGTGCAGGCATTCTTTGGGTGTTTTGTTCCCTTCTGTAGCCCATGATTATAGCTGGCCTTGGGCTTCATTTCCTCATATAAGAATAGGTTAAATTATACTATCAAATAGCCTACCAATGAACTCATAGCCCCAGCATAATAGCACTATAATTCTTCACACGTCCTGAATGTAAACTGAATTTCCAACAGATGTTTACTTTTTAAAAACCAGATTTTACCTTGCCAACCTTTTGAGTTTTCTCTAATTCATATCTCATGTACTAATTTTAGGATTTCATTTCACATTTTAAGTTGTTAAATTATCCCCATATCGTACTTTGGTAATATTCAAATATGTTTGCCTAAAGAACTTCAAAGATCTTTTTGTCCATAACTTTAGATGTTTTAGATAATTTCAGATGTTCAGAATTTCACAATATTAATTCTATTGGCTTATGGTACACCATTTTGTTTTGTCTAACATTATTTTCAGACAACTAACTCAAGTATTATAACAGTGCTATTCCCATTACCTTATGCTGAATGCAGTGATTTTAGTTAAAATGCACTCAATTTCTCTAATTCTATGTTAAGACTTTTATTAATATAATAAATGTAGGGTATGCATGATATCATGTTCAATTAAGTTACAAAACAATATCAGAATGCAGGTTATTGTAATTAGTCTCGTTAAATCATCCATAAAAAGTAGTTTATAATAATACTTGGTAGACACGAGAAATCCAAAAAAAGAATCAACATAGCATATTCCAACACTGACAATACAAAGTGTTCAAAGACAATTGAAATATCATACAGAGTGAATTTTACAGATCTGCACACCAACAGAAACTTTTATCTCAAACTAATTACTAAATTTATAACAAAAATATAGAGTACAACTAACTATACATTAGAAACTACATGTTCACATGTGTTAGAAACTCTTCTGAAGCAAAGTTTAAATCTAACTTAATTTTATTCTAGTACTTGGACATAGGGCTGGCTGGTTAGCTTATCTAGTTAGAGCACAGTGTTGTAACACTAGCTCAAGGGTTTGAATCCCCATGTGACCAGCCACCCCCCCCCAAAAAACTATATATATATATACGTGTGTGTGTGTGAGTGTGTGTATACATATACATACATATATAATCTAGTATTTGTATAAAAAATAAAAGATGTTATTTCTAAACCTTCTATTTAATGTTATATTACTCATGTAGTTTATGTACAAAAATTCAGATTTTACTTAGGTTTCCCTGGAGCAATATTTTTATTATTTCATATATTTTTTTTAACATTTTAGGTAAGGTTCTTTATTGATATATGCGAGATATACATAAAGCAAATGTATTTCACAGGGCCTGGTTTTTCAAAGCCTCGCAGTTTCAATTATTAACCTTGCAAAAGACAGGAAATTTTCCCCAGGCTATAGTCTCTGTTGTAAGATAAAGAATTGTAACACAGCAAGGTTGCTGGCTCAGAGACATACAAGTTACTGATTGCTATGTAAAGATACTTGGAAATTGCTGTAAGAAGAGAATGTTTGCTAAGATCAAGCTTTTGTTGGTGGATCAACTTAACTTCTTGAAAATTGCATTATGGAAGGTCACCTTGCTTGTTTTACTGAATGTTACCAGCTTCTATTATTAAACTTGTTAAACTATACTTAGCAAAAACCTCACCTATGTTCTCTTCCTGTAACTTCCTGGTCTTGAGAATAAATTCAGGGAGAGATCCCCAATTTGTGGTTAATTTCCCAAATGGAAGGAATGCCTCTCTCTTGAGGGTTCTGGAAGATTAACCCCTTTTGGGGGCTTCTCACTGCTCAGAAGAGATGGACTTTGAGTAATCTATGGTGGCTCCATCACCCAGGGGAAAAGGGGTGACAAATCCGTGGGAGGCAAAGCAACAGATACATCTTTTTATCATTGATATGTCATCATAAGATATCACTGTCAATTCTTCATATGTGGTTTCCTTCAATTTCTTTTTTAATTTTTAAATTTATTATTAGCATATTCATTCTTACAAATTGTGATATTTCTTTATGCCCTTTGCCGACCTATCACTTCTCAGAACCCCTCCCTCCCTACCCCTGACGTCTAATATCCTTAGGTTTGTTCTCTCCATCTGAAAATTCTGTGTCTGATGCTTCTTATATGAAAGAGTCAATGAACCTAGCACCCCCAATGTTATCCTCCTTTAGTACTAAATTATGTTTTCGCTTCCCAATTTCTAGGTTACTGCCTATTCTAACCATTTATTTACTTATTTATTCATGTATTTAAACAAATACTTATTTAATATCTGCTAAGTACCAGATAAATATCGTAGGCATGAAAAATTAGTAAAATTGAGTCACTACATTCAAGAAGCTCAGAGAAGGATAGGGAGAGAGACAAATAAAAAGAAGATAAGGATTCATATGATACCTATTAGAATAGGTGTATACACAAAAATGTGTGAACTTCCTGGAATAATTATACTGAGCCCTGCAGTATTAAGAAAAGTTAGCCATGTGGAAAATGTTGAGGAAGTAGGGGAAATTACCATGAAGTAGAAGGAATATCATGAGCAAAGTTTTGGAGTGCATGACACGTTACATGTAGGTTGATGATCATGGCTGGAGAAGAAAGCATAGGAAGATCAGAGAAGGGAAGTGATGAGAGAAAAGGCTGGAAAGGTGGAGAGATAAGACCAAGAGCCACACGTACCAAAGTCTTGTCAGCCACTGAGTCTTTCAAGCACAGAAGTGTCTCCGTTAAATTTTTATTTAGAAATATCATAAAGGTAAAAGTGTTTTTAAACAAGATAAAATGTGATACTAGAAAGTGGGGGATATAATAGGAGGTTGCTGCAATAATCCAGAATAAAAATATTATGAGAAGCCAAACTAAGAAGGTGAAGTGGGAACAGGGATAACAAATAGACTTTAGCAAAATCATGGAAGTGATGTGTATTTGACTTGCAGCTCATTTGAAGGTAAAGGGCAGAGTAGAGTTGAGTCATTGTTGCCTTACATGATTCTGGTTTTAGCAATAGACGTAAATGAGATAAAACGAGGAGGAGCAAGTTTAGACAGGAAGAAAATGAGTTCAGTGGATATGTGAAGTTTTAGGCACCTATCTGATGGAGATTTAGAGATGCTCCTTAGAGAATTGGACATGCTGATTTGAAACTAAGAAGAGAATTGGATCAGTGATATAAATTTGGGAGTGATTATCAAATAAATGATGAATTCAGACATGGCAGTAGATGACCAGGAGTGAGTCAAGGTTCAAAAGTCTCCAGGTAGGATTTTTTTGAATCAGTAGAATATTTATTAAGTACCTGAATTTGAACATCCTTTTATGGGGCATACCATCTCTAGTTTGTGCCTGTCCTCACCAGGCACTGTCCTTTAAAACACAGCCTGCTCCACTCCCTTCTGTTACTGGTTCTGGCTGCGAAAAGCATGTGATTGTAAGACCCACAAGGAAATAAAAGGAGGAAGGATTGAACTCTGGAAAACATCAACATGTAAGTAGTGGACCGAGGAAGGTAATCATGTACATCGTACTGGAAAAGGGATAGATTCAGAATAACCCTGCTTGTACTGGGTTCTTTAATTGATTTCCTCCCCATTGGCTGTTTCTTATTCTCTTCAGAAAGATACTCATATATAAGATATACACACACACATATATGTATATAGATGTATAGACATATATATTTGATTGACTAAACAACAACAACAAAAATCTCTATTCTCCTTAATAGTATGGATACCTTACCACACTTTTTTTTTTTTTTTACTAAAGGATCAAAGTAGTTGGGGGAAATCATAGGATAAAAATATATGAGACATTAAAAGTTCAGTTAGTTCTTCATTTTGCTTGCTCCCCCTTCCTTATGTTATTTGGAGAATATCTATAGTTAAGGTGGCATATAGCAGTTGCTAAAAACATGTTTATCCTTTTCTTGATATAGCCTAATTTAGATTGCACTAAATTGGTAATGCAAATGTGTGTAATGACATCCTCCATTAATGGCAACATTTTGTAAAAAAAAAAAAAAAAAAAAAAAAGAGGAGAAATAAAGAGGAGTAAGAGCTAGAATAAAAAGCGAATCATTTTTTTATTCTTTTTTTTTTTTTTCCAGCAGCTAGCCAGTCCAGGGATTTGAACCCTTGACCTTGACTGTGGTGTTAACACTGCACTCCAACCAACTGAGCTAACCAGGCAGCCCTCTGTTTGTTTATTCCTGAAAAGAAGTTTAGATTGGTTTTTGCTAACCAGGAAAAACCTGTGGAAGAGTAGTAGTGAGGGAGAACTAGTTCTATATGGTATTAAAATATATTATGAAGTGGCAGTGATAGAGACTACTTCTACAGGAGAAGAAACAGACACACAAACTAGCAGAACAGAATAAAGAGCCCAGAAATGGAGCCAGAGATACATAGAAATTTAGTTTTAAAAAAATTATTAATTATTTTTCACTAGGAAAAAAGGTAATTAATCAATAAATGAATTGGGATTATTATACATCCATTTGGAAAAGTTACATCCTTAACTAACAGACAAATAAAGACTGATAAACATAATTATATAAACACTTTAAAGTTGAAATAATAAAGCATAAGCTTGATGAAAATGCAAATAAAAGACTGTATTTTGGTATTAGGTCTTAAAAGAAACATGAATTTAGTTAACCATAACAAACAAGAAGTTTGTATGAATGAATAAGAAAAAGATACATAACCCAAAAGATAATAGGCAAGGAAAGTCAATAGTCAACTGTTAGGATGGGAAAAAAATACTGAAGATAAGCTCATTTAAACAGATACAAATTCAGATAATGAACTGTTTTCTGCCCAACACATTGGTGAAATGAAAAAGACCAATAGCTTTTATTAATTATTCTTCTTGAGGAAATGACCATTCCTATACTCTATTGGTGGAGGGTAAATTGGTTTAGCTATTTTAGAGATCATTTCAATAACAATTACGACAATTTTACGTGTTCATACAGTTAGATTTAGCTTCTACTTCTATGTACTTGTTCTAAAGACATTCTTGCTTGTGTACATAGAGGCAAGTATAAAAATTGCAACTACAACATTGTTTATAACACTGAAAAAAATATCCATCGCTATGGATATAATGGAAAAGGAACCTGTGTACTATGGGATTAAACAAAGTGTAGACCTCCATGCACTGACATTGGAATTCTCTAGGACATGTGAAGAAGGATAAGAAGGAAACTAGCGAGGTTGAAGTGAGGCTCGGGGTGAGTTTGGGGATGTGGGGATTATTGTCTACTTTATATCAATGTCTCTTAATTCAAGGTACACAAATAAACTAGAAGGGAATCACATGGGGATCTAAGATAGGAATCAGCAATATGCATTTTGCAAAATATATTTTTCTTTTTTTCACCCAACTTTATTGAGCCATATTTTACATATCATATAATTCACCTATTTCAAGTGTACAAGTCAATGACTTTTAGAAATTTTACCAACCTCTGTCACCATCACCATAAATCAGTTTTAGAGCGTTTCCATCACCCCAGTAAGATCCCTCATGTCTTTTTACTGTTAATCCTCATTCCCATCTCCTGCCCCGAGTAATCATTAATCTACTGTCTCTATTGATTTGCCTTTTCTGGATATTTCATGTAAATAGAGTCATATCACTAATTTCCAACTTTAACATGCATACAAATCACCCGGACATCTTGTTAAAATGCAAATTCAGTAGGTCCGGGGGGAGGAGTTAAAATCTGCAGCTCTAGCAAGCTTCCGGATGATGCTGATGCTGCTGGTTCAGAAACCATATTTCCAGGAGTTTCCCTAGGATGCTTCTGATTCTCACATACAGCGAATAATTTTGAGAACCATTGCTTCATGCCTTTCTATACTTTTTCAGTTTTTAACAATGAACATTTGTTTCTATCTTACGTTCATCATTTTTTTAAAAGAAAGCGGGATAACAGGAAGTTCATAACATTATCTAATAATAGCAAGCACTTTTAGTCCAATAACAATAGCTGAAAGCTTTGTTAGGTTCCTGAAACCTTTGCAACTTCCCTGAAATTAATTGTTATATATTAATTGTCATGAAATATAAGGATTTTCTGGGGTAATAGGAAAATGGAGAGCCAGACTTGTGGACCTAAGAGTCTCAGGGAACAGAGAAAAAAAAAATATTTAAAAGGAAAAGAATTGCCAAATAAATTTCTGGGGCATGTGGAAAGAGTGCACAGTTAGCTCACCTAGCAAGGACTGAGGTAGGACCCAGGCTATTCCTTACTCTTGATACTACAAGTAAATGACAAAAAACATTTTACTTGTTTGCATCCTCTCTTGACGAGTTTATTTTTAGTCCCTGCACTTTAATTGTTTCTCCAAGCCAATTAGCAGTTGCACCAATTTATTTGTGCTTTCGGATTGATATTTTCTATGTGTTGTCCAACATAAACTCCTAAGACAGCACTTTCCTATTACTATGTACATCTATTTGGGGCCTGAAGAACGCATCACTAGTTATATTAGCATTTAGTTTCTCCTTGAGCATATCCTGTCATGAATATAGGTAAAGAAAGAACAATAGAGATGTCCAGAAACTGTTAACTTTATTGGGTCCTCTTGGGGGAGTAAATCCAAATTATGTTTCAACTTAATCCAAGCCAATCAGTTTTATTAAACTTGTATTTACCACATTCCCTGTTTCATCCCCCTCCTCTGTTCAGTACTACCAACTACTGAGTTTCTGTTTGTATGAAGAAAAGCTGTGGCTTTGGTAATTCAAAACAATAGTTAAATCAAAAGTAAGATTTTTGGTTTTGGAATGCTTTAGACAATTCTGTTGTTTTTGTTTACTTGGGCTCTCAAACCCCAATTTATTCCAAAGAAAGATCATGAGGTAGTGAGAAGTTTCTGATAAATATCACACACACAAAAAAGAAATATGAGTATAATATGTATTTCTATTTTTCCATTACTTTTTGCATCCCTGCAGGTGTGAGGGTACTTCAAAAATTTCATGGAAAGATTCATATTATCTTTCAATTCTACTTTTCCACAAATTTTTTGAAGTGCACTCATGTATCTTTTCTCTCATGAATCATTACCCATTTTATACAACAATAAAACATCTTTTGATCTGAAAGCCTAAAATTTTTCAGTACATCATTTCTTTTACAATTTATCATTTCTTTCTCTAATGACACTGATAGGTAAAGTGAAGTTTTGGGGTTTCTTTTTCCTAGGAAAATGTTAGTATCTTAGACCAAGTATTATCACTTCTACAAATATTCCTGAGAAAATAATCTTAAAAGCAAAAAACACTTTACATGTGAAGATGCTCATAATATCATTATTTAAAAAAAATACTGGAAGAAACCTAAATGCCAGATAATATGAAAATGGTTACATAATTATGGTGTACTTAATTAAATAAACCAAAACTTAAAAGTAGTGCATATGGAGAATTTCAATGTGTGTTGTCTATAATAACTGCATTATTCATCTATTTATGCATTTAACAAATTTCATTTGCTAATGTGTAAATTATATTATATGCAAGACTATATAATTTAAAAGTATTTATATAAAAATAAGTTTTAAAAAGCAGCATGCAGAATTACAAATGATTTATTATTGAAGCTGCTATAGTACCACAACATAAACTATGAATATAAAAAGATCAGAAGGTAAATTAGTAACTGAACAATTAATGCTTATCTTCCAGTTTTCAGTATATTTTTAATTTATATACTGACTTTTACAAAAGCAATTTTAAAAATTTAAGAAATAGGAAGAGCTTGAAATCCATGACATACAAAAATTAGTCACAAAAGAACTAAAACACATTTTCTAGGCCTTTATATGTATATTTTTTAAAATGCAATGTCTTCTTCAGTTCTCTATTCTTTTTATGCATAACAGAACTTGTCTACACTAGTTATTTTCTATTTCAATATCAATGATAACCAGGCCAGAGGGTTCTCAGTCTTTGAAAATGTACTGTATAACAGATTAGTTATAGGGTATCAGTAAATTGGATCTAAACCGAAGGCATTTCTCACAATGTATCTCAATGTTGTTTTTCAGATCCTTGCTTATAATGTCAGTAGCAGCACAAGTAGAAAGCTAGCTTAGCCTACAGAAAAACCTTTTCAACTGATATTAATTTTTATGTCCAAAGTAAAAAAAATTAAGGGTTGACTCACTGGCTGGCTCCACTA
Organism: Cynocephalus volans; assembly: GCF_027409185.1. Classification (NCBI taxonomy): domain Eukaryota; kingdom Metazoa; phylum Chordata; class Mammalia; order Dermoptera; family Cynocephalidae; genus Cynocephalus; species Cynocephalus volans. The sequence goes on along the minus strand of NC_084464.1, from coordinate 116,472,685 downwards.
ATGCCAAATCAAGCGTAGTGTCTATATAGTTAAATAAGTCTCTTTCCAGGAGGATTCCTAAACCTTTGCAGAACACATCTGAGTTTTCTGGCCACAAGACAATGATAGGAGAAAGGGTGCACTGGAGAGCAATTGACATAATCAAAAAGGTGTGTTTTCTGTTAAAGATTCTTCTTATGTCTTAGAAGATGTGAAGACCATCTGTGATGGTTAATTTCATGAGTCAAATTGGTGAGGCCACAGTACCCAGACATTTGGTAAAACACTTTTCTACATGTTTCTGTGAAGCTATTGTTTTGGATGGGATTAACATTTAAATCAATAGACTTTGAGTAAAGCAATCCACAGTGTGGGTGGGCCTTATCCAATCAGTTGAAGGTTTATTAGCTTTGTATCTCATGAATATTCTTAATAAATAAAAAATAGTAATAATAAAAAATAAAGAAAAAGAAAAAAAAAGAAAAAAGAAAAAAAGAAAAAATGGACCTTTCCAGAGAGATGAAATTCTGCCAGCAGATTGCCTTTAGACTTGAGCTAAAACTCTTTCCCAGGTCTCCAGCTTGCTGGCCTACTCTGCACATTTTGCGCTTGTCAGTCTCCATAACTATGTGAGCCAATTTCTTTTAAACAATCTTTCTGAAAACATACACACACACACACACACACACACACACACACACCCTATTGGTTTTGTATCTCTGAAGAGCCCTGACTAACACATCACCTTATGTTTCTACTTCAATATATTGGCTATTATCAATGCCAAATGCACTGGCTGCCTTCTCTAAGTTTTCATAATTACACAGAGTTGCTTGTGGAATATAAAATAATTAGCCATGTTATAAATAAATTCATAGAAAGTTCTCTTATACCTCAGCTACTGAGCCATGTCTGGACTGCTAGTCCAGGTTTCTTCCCCATCCATCCCTTTCAGATACATTGGCCAATAAAAAGACACTTTAGATACCAAGGCCTAGGAATGTTGTCATAGCAATGGGCAAGCTGCCAGTGTGAATCTGACTTTCACATCTTGGACACGAAGGGTGACAACCAGCTCTGTATCTCATCAATATTCATAACCAATAAAAAATAGTAGTAATAAAAAAATTTAAATTAATTCTATGTTATCAGAGAACTTTAAAGATACTAGAGAACTTAGAGACTAAAAAATCATATACATATATAACCAAGGTTTTATCAGGAATTTAAAAATAAAAAAATACATTACATTTGGAATTTTAATTACAGTCAACGTATATTATAAAAGTGGATGTTCATTTTATTTTATTAACAATATTTACAAGGGGAAGGAAGCACCTTTCAATCTACTTTGTTAGGGAAAATAGGTCAGTCCAAATGATTTTACAGGACTTTACCTCAGATTAAATGTCACAGATATTTTGCAAGCTTTGCATTTGCTGTGAAATCATTTTTAGTACCTCTCCTGTTTAACAGGACAAAAGGCTTCTGAGCTATCTGAAAGCCTTGTGCTTAAGACCAGCATAACTGTTTTTCATATAGTTTTGTCTGAAGCAAATACTTTTACATTAAAAGAAAAAGAAAAACAAATTTGCAAGAGAAAAACTGCTCCAATAAAACACGATAAGATGTTTCTACAAAAAGTCTTTATTCCTCTTACCTACACCACAGAAGATAATACTTTAAAACGGTAAAATCCGATGAAAATAAGTATGTCTATTTGACACTAAAATGAAACAAAAATTAAACTGCATATTTATTAAGGGCTTTATTAATTGTACTAGATGTTGGGCATATCCAGTATTGAATTGAAAGGAAATACTAGATCGATAATATTTTCCAGTTCTTTTGCTTTCACTTTTGCAGCTCACCACAATAAAGATTTAAGGACACAAAAAGTAAACACATCACATTAAAAGGGACTTGTGACATACTGACTGTATTGCAGAGCTTATTCTGAGACATGTGATGATGGAGTTATCTGCACATCACTATTATGAATGTCACACCTTAAGGTTGTACACCAGCCTTCTTAAGCTACTTGGGAAAAAATACACAGAAAACTTTGGGGTAGATACTTGTGCCCTGAGATATGGGGGTTAAGATAGCCAATAAAGAGGAGAAAAAAATAAAGTGAGTTTGAGAGTTAGAGTGATGAAGACAGTAACCTCATACAAGGATGAGAGAGTGCAGTACACCTGAGCAGGGGCACCTCAGCTGAGTAAACAGTGTTCTGGTATATAACAGGAAAAGTCATTCAAATGTCTTCTAACAAGACTTGATTCCAGATACAAAAAAATGATCGCATTATATAATGTTGAATACACTAATTAACCTGATTTGAGCATTACATATTGCACACAGGTATTGATATTCAACGCTGTGCCCCACAGATACGTATAATAAATTATGTTTCGATAAAAAAATAAATATATGTTTATATATACATATAATTTTGTGTGTGTGTGTGTGTGTGTATATATATATACTTCAAGGAAGTAACTTGTGGAAAGTTGGAGAATTAACTAAACTCAAGAGTGCCAATAACAGTAAAATGAACAAAAGTCAAGAATCTGCTAATAACTAATGTAGCAAACAAAGTGAGAACAGAAACATGGTATAAACAACAGGAAGCAATGTATATGGCTGACTCCATGAGAGTATGAACCACCTAGGAGCAGTGAAAAAGAAACAAAAAACTGCTGGTAACTTGCATGTCCAATATTTCCATAGAGAAGTCGCACAGGTCTCAAAGCCATTATGGCTTTCCAAATCTTGATTGTTCTTCAAGGAAGTATGGAACCAAGGGCATTAACCTAAGGTATTGTATTTAATTTATTTTATTTTCTAAATTGCAAAGTGAAGAGAACTGGAACACTGGCTTCAAATATTTTTATAGTCCACATTTTTGTAGTTGATCAATAAAGAATACTAAAAACTTTCTTATTTACCTGAGAAAATGGAATCAACAATAACCTTGGTTTGAAAGAGTTACCCACCCTAAATATAGTCATAATGGTCAACCATAATTGTCACCCCCTTTGGGTGTGGTTATCTCATTAAAAACAAAACATTCCAAAACATGCAATGAAAGTTTAGCACCCAAATGATCTTTTCCCTTGGCTGTCATCTAATCACAGTTCTATATTTCTCTTTGTCTTGATGTCACCTCTTTCTCAACTTCTGTGGCAATCTTCTCATTTATTATAAATATTTAATAATCAGGTTTCTCAACATTGCATATGGTACTCCCTCCTCTTCTCACTCTACACTCTATCCTTGATTATCTTGTCAGCTTTCATGCCTTCAGTTACCACCTGAGGGCCAGTGACTCGCAGGTAACCAGTCCAATCACATTGCTTATTTCACGCACACGTCTGTAAAGAAGAGTGGAGGCCAGATTATGTGGATAACTTGGAATCCTGAATATCAACCTGGATGGCTCACAGGTATTTCAAACTTTTAAACATGCACACATTTGAAAACATGAATTGTTAATCTCCTTCTGCAAAACTTGCTTCTTTCCAGGCTTTGTTGTATCAGTCAAGGGCATTTCCTAGCCCGGTTATTTCCTTCTCCATCGTTCTGTGTGCTCAATTCATCACCATATCCTCTTGGCTTTATTTCATACACAAGTATATGTATATGTACGTATCAAATATGTCTTCATTTTCACTGTCACCATAATTCTATCCATCATCATCTCTTACTGGGATTACTACAAAGGCTTCCTAACTGGTCTCCCCATTTCCACTTTATTTTTGCTCTAATTCTTTCCTCATGTATTCTAATGTGACCTTCTCAAAATATAATCTGAATCATGTCACTTTCCAGCACAAAAGCTATCCAGGCCTTGCCGTGTTCTGAGTAAGATCTAAAATCCTCAACATGACCTGGAAGGCCTTGTCAGACTCATCTGATGCCACAGTTCACCCACCTTTATTTCTCCAGACCTGCACCCCTTGATCACTTAACTCCAGAGACATCAGGCATCTCTCAGTTCCTCGAGTCTGTCAAGATCTCTCTGTACAGTTCCAAAAGGTGCAGGTCCCTCTAATTGGATTATTCTTTCTCCCTCTCAGTCCCCCTTCCCTTGACTCACTTGGATAATATTTAGTATCCACCACGTTACACCTTTCTCTGAGAAGACTTCCATAAGTATGTAACCAAAGTTAGGATCTTTTTTCCCATTGCACATGGTACTTTCTCATAACACTTTGTTATATAATCCTATATTGGAGTAATTATCTGTTGAAAGTTTTCCTTTATTGTTTGACCTGAGAGAATGATGTCGCTATTAGTTTTGTTTAGAATTATATATCCCGTATGCAAACAGTAAATAGCTCATGTTAAATAAAATACAGGTTTTATTTTGCTTGACATCAATGTGAAATATTCATAATGATACTGAAACAAGTTTTTTCCCTCAAAATGTTTTCTGTTCAGGTTATGCAGCTTAACATGACTTACGAATTTGTAAATAATTGTTAAAATTCTTTCTGAATAATCTGTTTTGTTCCATGAAGGACTTCTTGAAAAATCTCAGTTACAGGATTTAAAAGTATTTGCTTACAAGTTGCTTAGAAGTCACTCTATTTATTTTCTTTAGATAAGTCATTTTCCCTTAATTTGAATGTCAAATGTTTGAGGACTATTTCTCCTATTTTTACATCTTCTTTATATTGTTTACAGAAAACTGCATCCAGAACCTCTCCCCGCATATTTAAAATATATTGCATATATTGTCTGTTAAGCAGGTAGGCTCTCTCTACCGCCAGATTTCTTTCTCTGCCCATAATTTTATGGACCTGGTATGGGTTATGCCATTAAATTTGTTGTAATTTGCACTTTCACGGTGCTGTCAGCATATAGATCATAAGGGCTACAGAACACAGAATACTTCACTGGAGAAAAAATTACAAAGAAAAAATAACTACGTGGTATTGGCATAGCCACTCACTCCAGAAACTAAAGTGAATCAATTCGATTTTAATTAGATACTATTTTAGAGAGTTAGGCGTTCATGTCCTTTTTGAGTCATCTCATTTTGCTTTTGTTCTTACCAATGTTGTATCATTTTGCTCTCTAAAACCAGGGTTTCAATTAAAAGTCTGAAACTGTACATCACTTCCTTTGACCAGTAACTTGCTCCCCCTGGTGGTCTTGCTAAGCTCAAGCTGTTGAGCAAGTATAGATATTTAATTTGTAATTTGGCATTTTTTTTTTTCTTAATTTGAATGAAGACTGACATCTCAACACCATATTTCCAGGAGGTTATAAGTTGTCACTGAATTTATTGTTAAAAAATTCTGTCCATTGATTTGGAGATATTGTCCCAATGATATCTCTGTTTCAAAAATCTCTTGTTATTGTAGTCCCTAAAACAAATCATTTTTATGTGCCATTATAAGAGTTACCATTAAGAAGCATGGTGATGAATAATAATTGGATGTTTATCATAAGGGTCTATGAAGACGGACTAATATCCAGGAATAAGGGGAAGGTAAGGAGTTCCTGTTTGGGAATAATCTTCCATCTTAACACTGTAACTTTGTTTCCCATTCCACTGAATACTATTACAACTTAAGGGGTTCCTTTTGAAATCACTGAATATTTCTGGTATAAAAAGATATAGGTTGAAAAGGAATTAGATTAAGGCAAGTAGCACTTACTTGAATTCAATCTTCCAAAGTAAGATAGAGCATTAAAAATAAAAGGCCACATTTCTAGAGATCATTAAAAATAAATTATCTTTTCTAATCTGGCATCATGTAAATACTTCTAATGTGTAATGGTGTCAGTGTACAAGCTAAATATGAGTCAAATGCTAAAACAGTATACCTGTGTCAGAATGTCATATTGGCTTCCAACTTAAGAAGCCTTCACTGAAATGCTCTGGGAGCGGAAGGAGGGCAGCTGTCTGCAGCTGAATAAATGTATGCTCCCAATGCGTACTGGAAATGTTTTACTATGAGCTCTTCATGCTGTAGAAGGCATTCAGAAGGAAATCCACAATATATTTTCCTCAGATGTCTTATCGTGAAGACTCTGCATTTTTTAAGACTCTCTGTCAAAGCGCAGTGAAAGGATGGATTCACTCCAGCAAGTTTTGAAAAGGCTACTGGCTATTAAGAATAATGAATAAAAAGGGAAAATGGAAAGAGAACTGAGAACAAGGAAGGGAAGTGAGTTGAGCATTTACATCTGAAATATAAAGACCCTCAGAATGTTATTGGCTTAGCAATATTGTTTACATAACGAATACTTAAGGTTTGGAACTCCATGGAATCATAAGGATTTAGGTGATTTTAGGAATGTTTCATTCGACAACTATTCAGCACAGATATTTAACAATGCTATGCTACTGGATTTACCCCATCAACATTAGCTGCTTATATGCTAGTAGGGACTATAACCTTGCAGAAAAAAATAACTAGTAATTACTGCATATTATGAGCACTTTGGAGAAATCATCTGTGCCATTCTTTTGTAAGATCAGGGCATCTCTGAAGCTTTTCTGTATTGATTTTGAGATACTGGAGAGTCTGGAAGGGGGTTAAACATTTTCCACTTATGGTAGCCCTAATCTTAACAGAGAGCCAGCTGGTCCCTACAAAGCCCTCTGTTCCATTTAGCATGAGGCTTTGTTGTACATAGTTTTCTTGAGCCAATTAAAACTTGACATTTTGTACCCCTTGTAATTAAAATGTAAGTGAAGAGATAAATTTTGTTTTAAAAAACAGATTATACAGGTTAATTAAGATGAAAACTTACCTAGATTCAGGTTTGCAGTTAAGTAGGGTTCTCAAAGAGCATGATAGCATATGAATTCCAAGCTTGTGCTCTACATAATGGAAAGATCCATTATCTTCATGTTAAAGCAAGGGAAGGAAGTCCCAGAGAGTGAAAAACACTATTATTAAATGTACTTTTTAAAGTGATGGTAAGGAGAGAGGTATGCACCAGTTTCTGTTTGAAATTAACTTTTCTATGATTTCCTTTTGCTTCCAACTTAAAAAACGCTAGCTTTACAAAGTACATAGCCTTCATATCATATGCATAATGAACATTGCCACAACGAAGGCATGTATGGAAACCATAAACTTTTGTGCATTTACTCTATTTTCCTCTGTCCACTTGAGTAATTAAAGGAGAGCTTCTAAACACATTGGAGACCTTGGGGCCACAATTCAGATACATAACCTCCCTCTTTAAGAGGAAAGGTGAACAAAGCAAAGAAAAGCAAACATTTAAGGAATGACCTTGTGTTATTCTCAGTGCTACTGCAAGAAGGTGCAATTCTAGGGGTGATGACAGAAAGGAATAAAATGCAAAATTTATTTTCCACACTGAAAAGGCAAATAATGCTTTTTTAGTGGTTTTTCCAAGGGAACATTTTCCAGTTTTTGCCACTTAATCATAGCTGAACTCCTGTACATACAAAGCACAATGTCACATTTAATTTCTAGCCATTGGAATGATGGATACTGTGTAGTTGTTAAAAGCAACAAAGATAAAGAAACAATTACATGACATTTATGACATGTGAAATAAAATATTTCTAAATCTCACAGATCAAATACAGTAATTATTTCAAAACTGAAACATATAACACAAAGTTGAAAATTTGGGGCATGGGATAAATATTGGGGTTAGAAAAGGTCACCATAGCTACCTTGAAAGTAAAACTATTGCCACAATATAAATTAGGCCATTAGAAATCTAGAGTACGAGTTGAACCAGCATCCACAGCATGATAGAGCACCCTGGAACATCTCATTAGATACTTCAAATTGATGAAGTGCTTTAACATCCTTATGTTTTTATTTACTGATTTAAATTCAACCCTACAAAGCAGGAAAAGAGACAGAGTACAGGCTATAGCCTAAAGGAGAGCTAGGAGGGAGGAGACATTTTTCCTGGATGTTTCAGAATATATCCGTTTCTCATACAAGTTGCTTCAGTGGACTTTTAGGGCACAGTTTTTCTTAGGAGAAAACTAAGACTACAGATTTTTTTTTCTGACTTAGACATTTACCCCTGCATCCTCTTATACTTTTTTTAAAACATCAAATCTCTAATTTCTTGTATTTTTATTCTATAGTTTGGACTTAGCCAGATATTGGAAATCTCAACCTAATGAAATCTGTATACTTTTCTTAGAAAATAACAAATTTTTCAAAGATATTGTTAGCACTTTTATCATACACTATGTATCTCATTCATTACTTGGTGTCTTTGTTATCTGTTTTGCGCACGCACGCACACACACACACACACACACACACACACACACACACACACACACACACACACACACACACACACACACACACACACACACACATTTATGAGCATCCCGAGTCTTAATCCTCAAGTATGTGGCTATTGGTTTTCTGTCTTTGTAAGGCTCCTTAAAACCTTACTTTGAATCTTTAGTTCACCCTATTTTCCCTCCTAATTTTAGTAATGTGATTAGAGAGCGTGAGCTACAGGGTATCCAGTCCTGGCCACATGTCTTGCTGTGGGGCTTCTAGCATGTCAAACTAATAGACGAGCAATGACCCTGGTTATTCAGGAAATTCAGCTCTTTCATCCACTCTGAGGACATAACACCAACTCACAAGCCCAATTTAGAGCACTATTAAACCGCAGGGAGGCAACGATTGTGCCCCTGGGACTAACTTACACCCTTTCACTCTCCAGCTGCTGGTCAAGCCCTCTAAAGGAGATAATGGGCAGCAGCATGTGAGTGTTTCCAGGGGGGAATTTCGCCAGCCCTGGAAACAAGCAAACCAGCCCTTTGGGAAAAATAGGGACTATCAGCACAGCGACAGCCTACCTCCTACCTCATTTACTTTTGCCTTTGTTTCTATATATCCTTCTCTCAAAGACAGTGTGTTCTCTTTCTGAGATCTTCTTTCAGTCCCTTCCTTCAAGATTTCTCCTAAATCTTCAGGAGGGATTTCCTATTTATATTTTGCTCCAGCCTTAATTCCTTGAGGCTACTGTCCTTGAGTACCAGCTACCTTCTCAATAGGGAGTCAGGAATCAATATCACGGATCATTATTCTAAGAACTAGTTTCAAGTTCTCTGGCTCCTGCAGGAGTCCAAGTCTTTCCATTCACCAGAAACCATCACAATTTACAAAGAAGGCATATGTCTCGGGAACTGGATTATTTTCCCCCTTTAGAAACCTAGAATTTCTCTAGAGGAATCATAACGAGTTCTCAGTAACATTCTATTGGAACCCTGAAGGACAGGCCACCTCCCGGCATCATGAATCATGTCTCCACCTGGAACCTGGCCCTATTGTATTAATGCTGAAACAACTGAACAGAGACATGTGGAACTTTGAAATACAGCATTATCACCACTCTTTACATCCTTGTCACCCTTAATCAGAACTCTTAATCTTTCACTCTCATTTCCATATAGCTTTGTGCTTTACTTTCTCTTCTTCACTTTCCCTGATATTTTCCTCCCAAAATGTTGATTCCTTTTAAAATCCCTGTTCCTTGGTAAACAAAGCAAAGCAAAACAAAACAAAACAAAGAAATGAACAAAACTCTCTTTTACCTACTCATGTCTTTATCAGATAATCCCTTCAGTTCTTGCTTTTGCTGAAAATTGTCTCTTCCTCTTCCACTAACTTCCCAGCTGAAATGGAGACAGTCACAGGAATAAGTCATTCCTGCATCAGAAAGGGTGTCAGCGTTCTCCTAGTCCTCAGCTCCACCCCACTCCCAGATCTGGCACTTCACAGCTCTTACTCCTCCACCGCCACAAATACATCCTTTCTCCTTTCACGTCATGCCATTTGGCTCTACAATTCACAGCCATGTATGAGTTTCCAAGTCGTTTCTCCACATTTATCAAAAAATTCATCATCAGGCTCATGCCTTCTATTCAAATTCTTTTCAGTATTCTTGGTTAGTTCAAGCCTATAGAGAACAGTCCAATCGCTTGCTCCATAGTTTCTTGAGCTTTTCAACTCTAATGACCTTTATACCACCTTGCTCCAGCCCTTTAAACCCATAACTCCACATTGAACCTCATAGTCATTTAGAATTGCTCTATTTCTAAAGTTTTTAGCTGTAAATTCCCATTTGCACTGCCAACTATTTTCCATTCTCTCACTTATTTACTCCTACTACCACTGTAATTCAAGCCCATAAAACCTGTAGGTTCTTATTTCCCTACCTGTCTTCATTGTCTGAATAAACTCCCTTTTTCTTCCTATCAATCTAGATCCACTAACATAAATGCATCTATGTTGGCAACATCAACTTCCTTGCCCCTTTAACCTTCTGCCACCCTTGACCTGGAAAAAACTTGAACTTGTATCTATTATATCACACTCCTCTACTCTTACACAAGAACTGCTGAAATGAAATTGGTGACAATCACACAGCTGTGCACTTTGGGCCATAATAAATCCCCAGTCTTCAATTTCAGAAGCACTGAACACTGCTTGGCAAACTTCCCAGTTAGTTCCCTTGAACTTCAAAAAGTTCGTGGAAAAATTGAATCAAAAGATAATAAAAACCCTTCCATGAACCTTTTGAAGACCTCTCTCGTATAATTACAAATATCAAGTACAACAGATATTCTCAATTTTTTATCTTGCCACACCACATAAGTTTTAAAGTTATTTTTTTTATTAAAGCATAACATGACATAATGAAAGTGACTTAGTTCAAAAATGGATACATACATTTTACAGTCACCTAATGAGTGACAAGTTAACACTGCTATGGAGTGGGGAGGAAGAATTATCTTTCTACTAAATTGTGCTGGTTGAATTTATATTAATGTGAAAACTGAACCTAGACCCCTACTTTACTATATACACAAAATCAATATCAGTATGTACTCTTTTGTCTGAGTATAGCTTTGTCATTCTTAGTGCTGTATAGTATCTCATGTTATGAATGTATCATATTATATTTATCCATTTCGTATGCTTCCAGTATTAAAAATAGTGCTATTATAAAAAATTTTACATGTCTTTGGTGATCATAGTTGTACACTTCTGATGGGTGTATACTTCAAAGTAAAATTATATTTAGATGTGTAATTATTACATTATATGGCCTGCAAATGTTCATCTACACTAAATAGCTTCAAACTACTGTACTTTCCAAAGTGAGTGTGCCCATTTATACTTTTATGCAGTGAGTAAGTGTTATAGTTGCTCCGTACATGGTATTTTCTGTCTTTTTCATTTCAGCCATTCTGGAGAATACGTAGTAGCATCATATTTAATCTTTACTTTGTGTTAAAAATGCAACATATTTATTTTAATTTGTTTCTGACAACTATAATTGAGCACTTTTCCATGGTACCATCGGATATCCTCTTTTGCAATGTGTCTGTACAAAACCTTTGCCCATCTTTCCATTTAGTTGTCTTTTTTCTATTGATTTGAGGACTTGTGCATACAAGTTGTAAATATGAGGGTACTTCAAAAAGTTTGTGGAAAAAGTGAATTAGAAGATAATACAAATCCTTCCGTGCACTTTTTGAAGACCCTTCATATATATCGTAAATATTTTTCCCATTTTCTTAGTGTTATCTTTTGATGAACACAAGTCCTTAATTTTCATATAGTCCAATTTATAATTTTTATGTGTCTGATAAGAAATGTGTGCTTTTTCCAAGGTCATGAAGATGTTATCATATATTTTCTTCTAACATTTGTATTTTTCCCTTCACATTTATATCTCCAATTTATCTGATATTGATTTTGTGTATGTAGTAAAATAGTGGTATAGATTCAGTTTTTTCACACGAATATAAATTCAACGAGCACAATTTTGTAAAAAGATAATCCTCCCCCCATCTCTACATTATTGCTACCTTTGTCATTCATCAGGTGACTGTAATATGTATGTATCCATTTTTGAACTAAGTCTATCCTTAGACTAGTCCACAGAAGTTTTAGTAGATTAATATTTCTTCCATCTCTCAGGAAGGGTAGAGACCATTAGTTAAGAATTCTTTCACCTTCGTTCCCTACTACTGATATAATTATTTGTATGTATCCATCTATTCACTCAAAAACTATTTGCTGGGTGTTTATTATCTGCACATACTATCTGCACATACAAAACTATCTGCTGGGTGTTTTATTATATCTGCATATTAAGCACCAAAACTTGATAATGAATGAGACAGGCATGGACTTTGACTTAATGGAATTACCTTTCACTGAAAGAAAACCAACAACAGAGAAGTAAACAAATAAATGTGTAATAATTATAAGTTGTGGCAAGTGCTGTGAAGGATATAAAGAAGTGAATAGGTAGATACTGACTAGGATGTTAGAAATGTGCTCCTTGTGTGGGGAGAAAGGGATATTTTGATAACATGTGACCAGTAATTTGATGTATCAGGAAGAGCTACCTATAGGAAGAGCCAGGAAATGTACATGCTAGGCAGAAAGAAAAGCAAACACAAAAGCCCCAGTGTGGGAAAGAATATGGTACGTTCAAGGTACTCAAAGGAGGCAAGAGGCCCATTTGGCTAATAGATTATGAGAGAAACATCGATGGGGGCCCAGGATCTGAGACGAGTTGGAAGGGTGAGCAGGGCTCGGCACATGCAAGGACTTGTAGAATATTGGCCAAAATTTGCTTTTAACTGTATGTCCAACAGCAACCTCCAGAAAGTTTGAAGCTGGGGCAGGTGGAAGGGGGATGTTGTCACCATCCAATTATTTTACTTTGGCAGTCATATGAAGAACAGACTGTGCAGGGAGAAGAGTGGAAACAGGGGCATCCATTAGTAGGGTTACCATTCATCTTGGGATCCTTGGGTTTTGTCTAATACTCCATCTAAATATAAACAGCCTCCTTTATCAGTTTCAAAAATGCTTTCTTTGAGTTTAGAAGTTAAGTATATGGTCATCCTATTCATTGTGGGACTTTAGCAGGAGTACAGAAGATAGATAGTAGTGGCCTGAATTGGGTTGGTGGTGGTAGAGAAAGTAAGGAGCACTTAAAATCAAGACCTATTTTGAAGGTAGCACTGGAGGCTGCATTGATTGGAATGCCTATGCGAGGTAAGGGAAAGTCGCGCATTGAGGATCACTTCTTGATTTTTGTCCTAAATGGATAGAGGTACCATTTACTAAGATAGGATATCTGAAGGAAAAACAGGTTATATAGACAATGACAAGCCTACCCAATTGACTTAAAAATCAGACGGAGAGAGAGAAGAAAACTCAGAAGACGAAATTGCCAAAATAGATATTTACCTCTTTTCTTCATCTTTTAGTAGGAGACAGAACAGACTCTCAGCCTGAAGACTCTCAATCTTTCCACGTGTTCTCTGGATCCTCTCCCTTTTCTTTTTTATTTGCCTCACACTCTTAGTTATCCCTGCTTCTATTTTATCTTCACCATCTCCTCTTTGCTTGCTCTTTCTGAAAGTCTATAGATGTGAACAACTATTACCCGTTGAAAAAAAAAAGAACAAACTAGTAAGCAAATTCTCAAGCCTCTAGGGATCCTAAATCCTTTTCTCACTGCCACAGTTCTTCAGAACTTTAGAGCCAAGTTTCTGTAAAGGGTAATCTACATTCAAGATCACCACCTCCTCGGTTCTCATTCCACAAAATCGCTGACACTATGATTTCCTCTCTCATCACTTGGATTGAAATCTCTCCCCACAAGTACCTCCAGCTGCCAGATTGATGGATACTTCCCGCTCCTCATTTATCTGACTTGTGGCATCCTTTGTCACTTTTGCACTCCCTCCTTTTTCAAATGTTCATTGTTCCCATTATCCCCTCTTCCTACCTCTCTTTTGACATCTTTTTGTCAATGTCTTATATTTTTCCTCTCCCTTCCTTAGAGTTAATATTCCTCAGGAAGCTATTCTCAGCATAATGTTCTTCTCATTTTAAAAGGTCTTTCTCTATAAGTTTCCATCTGGCTCTTGTACTCACCTCCAAAGGGTGATAAATATGGTCACTATCTGGATTGTAGTGATGTTTACATGGTCGTATATACTAAGCAAAGCCTATCGAATTATGAACTTCAATTATGTGCAATTTATTGTAAATAAAGCTGTTTTAAAAATGTCTCTTAGTTTGAATGAGTCTTAGTAGAAAATTCATAAAAACAGAAGACTTGTTCCCATACCACTCTTGCTGTGGTAGAGATTTTCTGATCTCCAGTGAGACAGATCTGGCCACAGTGCATTAAACAATCTATCACCAGCTATTTACTGCCAGATGTGGACAATTTGTTCCTAGAAACAAAATTCAATAAAATTTACTTTAGTGACTTTTCAGATATCAATCTGGTTATGACTTTTCAGATATGAGTCTGATATAAAGCTACTTTAATGGTGTTTTGTTTGTTTCTGATGATTGCCTCAGATATAGGTTTTACATTTTGTCCAAACACTCTCTCCCATCTCCCAAGTGATTTAACTTTACCAAACTTTTTAGGATAAAACACCCTGTTTGCTGCCCCAGAGGTTCTGCCTCCCTTGCTTTACGGGGCATTAGTGTTGACAGTACAATCTGTGGGACAAAGAAAATGCATCTCTTTTGCTTAACCCTGATTTAAAAGCCTTGAATATAGTCTCCTAGACTTGCCATTCTGAAATGCCCTGTAGCATCCAGCTTAGCCCTAGTCAGGACAAAGGGAAGGAGGTGTTATCAGTCCACACTTAGAAGGGTAGTCTATACATATACCCCTGATTGTTATCTACGGTGATCCACTTCAGCAGGAAAAACTTACATTTAGAAATGGGCAACAGACTTAACTGTTGGATGGTTTCCTAATAAGAACTGCCCGCCGCAAATCTCACCTTATAAACCACATATAGGTGCCACCCCTAAACTTTCTAAACTGGCTTCTGGAATAGTATGAAAATTTTTGTTAATACTTGAGTATCAATTAGTCAATAATCAAAGACCACTGTCAAGCTTTCCTTATATCTCATCTGGTGCTTGGATTTACTTTTTGAATATGTAAAGAAATATTCACTTGACATTAGCACCTACCGTTTTGCCCAACCCAGCCCTGGGCCAGTTTGTCCAGGATAATCCTAAATTCATTATTTCTAACAGTCTTCTCCAAACTTTTCTGATCAAGTAGCCATGTCAGGAATAATTAATTAATTTTTTAAAAATAAAATAAACAGACATGCATGACCAGAATCTATATATGCATTCCATTTCTTTAAAAATTATATATATGTACACTACTACTATTATTAGCCAATATTTCCAGGTACAATATATGCTTATCTTAGAATGAAGTTTATTGTTAAAAACAGTGTATATAAATCAATGTTTCAAATAGTTTCTTAATAATTTTAAGAATATACCTGACCTTTTTATCAGGCCTGATTAGATAGCCATTGATCTTTTGCCTTGAAATGTGGCTGGTAAAAAAAAAAAACCCATACTAGGAGCATAAATCTTGGCTCTACCTTTTTTTAGGGTATGGGGAGAGAGGTTTGTTTACTTGTACTTACAATTATTGTTTTTAATCCTGGGTTATTCTGCAGGATTTATTTTGATCACTTGTTCATTTGCAGAAGTTTAGTGTAGTTAAAACTAGGTAATACAATCCATAAAACCTCCTAATGAGACACATGTGTCCTATAATGCATTACAAAATGCTGAAAGCAAACATCTCTTCGTATTGTCAACCTCCACAGACCTCATGGGTTCTTCATAAAATAGGAAATATGACATAATGAACTAGTGAGAACTCCAGTACCAATTCACATTTCAATATCAGCAAGTTTAATTTTTAATTCTTTTTCAGGTAATACATGAATATCAGTGCTGATATATTCTTCCCATACTTCAAATGGGTTTCTTTTCTATCTCAAAAGATACAATTCAGAAACCACTGATTTACACAAAGAGTGCTTAACCTGTAATTCCTCCTGCTTCTCTCTTTTCCTTGGATTTCAACAGAGCAGGCAAGATCTTTTCTACCCTGGTAATATGTAGTTATTTTTAACACAATTAAGCAAAATATTATGTTTCTACTCTTTCTTAGTCCATACATTTCATGACACCTCATTAAGACCTTCTTAAATTCCTCAACTCTTTTTTTTTTTTTAATACAAAAGACAATTTTTAATTTTAACCTAATCCTATAATGGTGTCTAACTACTTAATTTAGTAAAAAAATAAATAAATAAATAAAGTAAGTTATTTAATTTAGGAAATCCAGCAAACAAGTACTAATATAGGAATGATATTGACATCTCACAACCAATAATTCAGTCCTCTGGCTAACTCTAGTTGATGGACGTTCACTTAATTTCACCCTGTATAGCAAACTATCTGTCTATATGCTCAAGAGATGCAATGATTATTGTTTCACTACCATTATCTAAAGGAATAAAACATGAGTCCCATTTTTATATATTCCTGCCCTCTAAGAACATTAATATTTAAACATTATTAAATATTCAATAGTTTAATTTCATAGCTAGATATTTAGAAAAAGTCACTGTCTTAGGCAGGCAGGGTACTGAATAGACAATACCTATAAAGGCATCGTGTATGACTAGAGAAAAATTATCTAAAATTGAACACATCAGCTCAGCAGTAATTTTGCATATGAGTTAAACATGGAATTAATTCCATTTATTTAATGAGTGGCCAGTATGTTTAGAACAGGGTAGTAGATTCTGTAGGGGATTATCAAGTTGACTGAAGGACTAATTAACAAAGGAAATAGATGATGAGGCCAAGCACAGATGCAAACATGAGAGAAAATAAATGTATGGAAGGGTATTAGTCCATGCCTGTTGCTTATAACAAAATACCCGGAACTGGGTGATTTATAAAGACAATGAAATTTATTGCTTATACAGTTTCTGAGGCTGAGAAATCCAAAGTCCATCTGGTGGTGGCAACAGTGACCCAGGGGCCTCACATTGCAAGATGGTGGAAGCAGAAAGAGCAGAGAGAGAGAGAGAGAGAAAGACTCTCCTCTTTTAAAGCCCTCAGAACCACACCCCTGGCCACCATTTTTAATCCATTCACTACAACATGGTCCCACAGTCCAGTCACCTCTTCAAGGCTCCATCCATCAATTACCATAACAGGATTTTCCACCCTCTTAACAGTCACAGAGGGGGCCAAGTTTCTAATACATAAAATTTGGAGGACACAACTCAAGCTTCAATAAGTTCTGGGGGGACATAATTCAATTGACTACAGAAAGTAAATAGTTTCACTGAAAAAATTATAGGTAATAAACAATTTGTGTCCTTTTCTCAGTAAATAAGAGTTCTGCACTTCAAAATTCAGCTAGTCCAAGAAAAACTCTCATCTTGATTATCCTTTTAATACTTTAATTTATGACTCCTGACAATGTAATCTTTTTTCAGACTGTTTACTTAATATTCCATAAATATTTGTTAAATAAGTGAATAGGAATGAATTTTAAAAGGTGGGTGTCTGATATAAAGTGCACAATTTTCGTCGTTTTTCAGTGCTTAGTATAACCTTGCATAATCTCTATTTTTATGGTCTGAAATATTAAGATTATACGATACATAATTTTTCATAACCTCTGATACTATGGGAACAATGTTTTGTTTTTGTTTTTCTGAAAAAATACAGTCTACTTTGCTACTTATCGAGCAATATGGTTAGTATTAGAGTTAGGGTGAGGGTTAACTTTATAGAAATAATGGTTATTATCTATATAATATTTGCTCAATGTTTTAGGGATGTTTGTGATTGCTGTTGGATTAATATGACAGCAAAGTTTTTGTAAACAAATCACAAGCAGGCCTTAGCTCATTTATGTTTTCCTAGCACTTGTTTCTGACTATAGAGGCAATTTAATAATATTTCAGTAGATTTTAAGCATGTCTTCTCTTAGGCATATACATATGTAACATATATCATTGTATTTCTACAATATGTAGATACATTCTACTTAATTTTTTTGTTTATCCCTCTATTATGAGCATTTCTCCATTCCTTAAATAAGCTCTAAAAACACGACTTTAAAAATGTTTATAATATTCCAGGGGTACTGTAATTTATATAGTCTTTTTCATATTTGTGGATATTTAGGTTATATTTGATTTAAATCCACATAATCTGAAAAAATTCTACACATGAAGTTTCTAGTCTTAAGGCAATTTAAAACTCCTGATACAATTTGCCAACTAACCTTCAAGACAGGCTATAGGTTCTTATACCCAAACTAATAGTGTACAAGAGAAACTCCCATTTTATTATAGTCTTACATGCACTAGCTATGATGTTACTTACCTGTCACTAACATAGAAGATGAAATAATATTGTTTTAATTTTATTTTACTTTCCTTATAAACCACTAAGAAATATATTTTTACATGTTTGCTTTCATAAATAATTCTTGGGTTTACTCTTTATGTTCTTTTCAAATTTTCTACTGGTGTTATAAGTTGCAAACTAATTTTAATAATATATCTCTTTACATAGAAGGATGATATTACTACATTTAATATGTATGTTCTGAATATTTCCCTCAGCTTATTATTTCTTCTAATTTTTTGATCTTCAATGTTTTAACAATATTTAGTCAAATCAGTCACTTCTTTGGGCCACTTCTTTTGTTATTTTTAAGCTTAGAGATTCCTCCATTCTGAAATCATATTTATCTATATTTCCATCTGGCTGTTTAGAGTTATGTTTTCTTATATTTAGTTATTTGATCCACCTAAAATAATTTGGCTCATGGTGTTTGAAAAGACTCTAACTTTATTTCTGTTCTGGAACAATTGTTCCAGCACCAGATAGTGAATCCACCCTTTGACTCAATCAACATTCCAAGCTCACAATGAGCCAGGCACTCCGCTAGGCACTGAATAACTCACCCATCTTCCCTTTACCACATTGGCCATAATCGGTCTTTTTAAATTATCCTGTATCACTTCTTGTGCCAATAACATATCATTTTAAGTATAGTCTGTTATTAACACACTGTGATAGATAGTGGGGAGTCTCTTCTTCAAATGTCTCTAGCTATTCCAGTTTTTGGACACTTTGGGAGAATGTATGGGACTAGAAGGGAGAAGAAAGGAAGAAAATAATCATTTTATTTTTTCTTTATTCAATTATTTATGTTTGTAATTTTAATAACAAATTCCTTTATAACTTTACTTTATAACTACTATGTCAAGTTCAATATTTCCCTCATCCTGTATAGAATCACATATCAGTGAATTAATATGAAAATAATCATTGTATCAATTTTGATAATATTTAGTTTCTAGTTTAAGAACACATTATGTTTTCTTGTTTAGCCATTTAATTTCACCTTCTGCCATTCATCAGCTTTTTATAGAGCTAATGCCTAACTTACATTAATGGGGAGTTATACTATTTAGAATGATTTAGAATACTAAAATGCATTCAGTTTTAATATTATGTTTTCTAAATAAATTAAAACTTACAAAAAAAATTCATCCTCATTCCTGATTTGCAATTGTTTTCACAAAGTCCTTGTGTGTTTCTTTTTTATAATTCAATTGTTAGACTGTTGGGAAGGTGATACTTTTAAAATTATTTTGGCAACTATTTTTGGCTCCAATATAGAGCTATATTGTTTTATATATTTATTTGTAACCAGTTTTTTAATAAACTTTTAATATCTTTCTAATTTATCTTCAGTAGACTCTCTTTAACTTGTACTTTTTTTTATCTGGGAATGCTGTAAATTGTATTTCTTCTTTTAATAGTACTAACTCTTATAACTGCTGACTGTTGCCATTGACTGGTTCCTGGTCCCAGAACAATGCTAATAGTAGAGTCAGTACCTCCAAGTCTTGTTTCTGATTTTAATGGAAAATGCCTCTGGTATTTCAAGGTTAAGCATGATGTTGTCTATTGATTTCAATAGATAGCCTTTATTATAAAAGGTCTTTTCATTCCTATCTTTCCATAATTTTAAAGTAAAACTGGTTGCTATATACTACAAAATTGCCTTTCTGAATCTTTTGAAAATAGTGGGTTTTTTTTCCTCTTACTTATTGATTGTATGTATTATATGAATAGATTTTCTGACATAAAAACATTTTTATTTTGCTAAAATAAACCCCATGTGGGCACATTATATTAATCTCTTGATAGAAAAGTATGAAATATAAATATAAAAAATATTTCTATTTTGTGCTATTGTTCAAATACAGAATATGATGGTTTCATAAAATAAAATGATACAATTTTTAATAGGAAAATTTGGGGGAGTGTGATGGAATGGATTACATAGAATAATTATCAGTTATTTGAAAACTTTTAAAAGTATATATGTTAAACTGACTGGGTTTAGAGCCTTTTGGAAGTAATCATTCGACTTTCTGTTTTCAGTTTTCCATAGGCTTGGCCAATATTTAACAATTCTATACTGCATTTATTTGCTACTGTGCTACTTAAAATGAGGTTCCAAATAAATCTTATTGCATTTGATATGCACAACAACACTATAAACTAGCTAGAGCAGATAGTCATTTCCCCATCAAAGATAACAACAGTAGCTCAAACAGTGTGATTGATTCAAGGTCACACTGATATAACAAACAACAGTAAGGGTTAAAATCCCAAATAATGCAGAGTTCAGTATTTTTTTGACCACAAACACCATCTTGCCTGTTCCTCTTGCTTTTAAATGGCCCTGTGGGTTACTTCAATTTATCCTGCCAATGTAATTTAACACTTTTATTGCTGTTCATGTTCCTTGAGAATAACAATTCCACCATTTTATTTATCACTCTGTATTGATCAAGACACCCTTAATGTTCTCCTTATCTTGACTTAATTTTGGACAGATTTCTTCCCAACTATAGGCCACCAACCTCCCTTTTCTTAGAGCATTTATTTTAGAATAATTGAAGTTGTAAATTCTTTCTCTTCCCCCTTGAGATGAGCCTCTTACCAGTTTACAACCCAGGAATGTTTCTCTCAAGGACATGGGAGCCTTCTCTTTGAAATGTGATCATCAAGAAAAATAGTGTTCCTATCTCCCAGTCTCTGTGGGAGGGTAAGGGCCTAACCTCCATAGCACCAATTAACAAACACAGATGACCTAATTACACAAACCAACCTCCCTACTAACACTTTAGTACTTTTACTACTTTTCCACTAGTTCACCCCAGAGCTTAAAAACTCTCCTGCCTATTGTTTCAGTAGAGTTGATTTCATTCTCTTAAATAAAGTCTTCCTTGACTGCTTAACTCTGTCAGGTGTAATTTTTCCTTTCCACTATTAAAATATTTATATTTATTTGTCAGTCTTCCTTTCTGCTATCTGAAACTCTTGAAAGCTTTACTTGGTTTTAATCCTGTGTTTAATCCCTAACACTTCACAAAATTCCCTGAACATACTAAGTACTTAATAAATATTGATTGAATATATGAGATATATTTGAATGAATGAATGAATAAATGGGTTACATGTAGGCAACTCTGGGTCCAGAGTCCCTCTCCCCATTATAAGTACAGTCACCTTAAGTTTTTTTTTTTTTATTTTATAATATTTGGAAGTGCTGACTCTGTACTAATGTTTCCTATGCAGAGATGGGAAATTAACAAAGTAGCTGGTACCTCAGGGGTACCCATTCTGAAGGAGACCCAGATATTGTAGAAGGGGTGAACTCATCCTCCTAATTTAAATTCACCTTCCATTTTTCCAAGCATTGCTGGTTAAAATAATAGTACCATATCTGCACCTCAAGATGAATAAATTAATTGGGTGTTTCATTGGTAGATGTCCCAGAAATACAGCAACTACATACAGCTTTCTTTCAAAAGAGAGTTTGTTCCCATCCACCAACTCAGATATCAGAGGAAAAGAGAGACTTTTCTGTTATCAATGGAAGGGACAGACACGTAATTTGGAAAAATCACCAAGTAGACAAATATTAATGCCTTCCCCAACCCCTTTCTCTTGAGAGCTGTCTTCTGCTAATGGCGATATAACTGGACTGTTTATTAAAGAGAGATCATTAGAGTCCTCTTCATGATGTGCCATGATGATACAGCTTTTCTTCATCATCTCTAGTTGCCAAGGTCTTGGAATTCTCTCTTATTATCTTATTCCATTTGCTTTAATTCCTTGTTTTTCACTTTTACATAGCCAGCCAATATGTACAGTGTGTGTAATTATTTCTGCTTTCCAAGAGATATTCTTTCTTTTAGACCGAACCAAGCTGATGTCTGTTTCAGTTCAACATCTCTCAGTGGAGTCTGTGTATTCCCACCACCCTGCTGCACAGAAGGACAGACCCTTTCACTTAAAGGGAAGTAGACTTAGCAAGAGACCAGCCAAGGGACCCTTCTTTTCTGCCGACCTCACCCAGAACTTTGCCTCCAGCGGTGCTTCCTTGCCACATGCTGTATTACCGTTTCTTTTACAACACTTAGCACAATTTGTAATTATGTGTGTGTTTGTTCATTGTCTGTCTTTTCCATTAGACTGAAAACTCTGTGATTATAGGCCACACCTTTTTACTGACTTCTGTATCCTGACACGTGGTAGACATTTGATAAACACCTCCTGATTGAAAAATGATCATCTCTAAGGAGCCAAGCCACAACTGAAAGAATGAGCCCACAAGCCTTGGGTAGAAAGTTCACGTAGGGCCAGCAGTCCACACCAGCTCATTAAAATATTTGTAAAATGTATAGTTATTATTTAGGAATGTTATAGGTATGGGGCATTTGTAACACCTTGAGAACTTTCTATAAAGCAAAACATTTCAACAGTAGTATTTACAACTTTTCTGAAATATTTTTATTCTAAAACTCCCAAATATCTCCCTTCTGAATATTATCAACTATTTATTCATAAACTTTCTGGAGCTAGAGCAGGGGGGAGCAGATCTTGTAGGAAGCTAGCTGAGGGGTCCACTTTCCATCCTGGGATGCTGCTTCTGTGCCCACCCCATCCGTAACTGCCTCCAGGTGCTCCTTTTTCACTCACCACTCTGCATTTTCCTGATGCATGACACACACTTCACATGAACTACTGCAAGGGGGAGTGGAGAAGGTGAGAGGTGTCCTAGAATAATGCTGCCCACTATGAAAATATTTCCATGGAGGTATGAAAGCCAGAATGGGAAATGATGTCACTCTGTTAATATTTGCATTTGAATAGTGGTAAGAATAGTTGTGGGCTGAAGTAAATTGTCACTAGAACACAGGTTTGGGGACCAAAAATGCCTGGATTAGTATCTTAGCTTCATTACATAGTAATTGTATTTTCCTTATGCAAGTTTCTTCAACTTTTTGAGACAAGTTTTCATGATATATAAAACAACACTTGCTTTTCTTTTTTTTTTTAACAGCCAAGGATATAATGTTTGTAAAAGTGTCTCACACAGTGCCAGGCATGTTATTAGTTCTCGATAAATGGTGATGGTGTGATGATGGAGATGTTGGTGATAAAAAAGAGCATTTAATTAAGTCACCTCCATATGCTGAATATCTTAAAGAAGACATTATAAATCACATGCCATAAACACACCCCTCACTCTTTAATTTTAAACTGTTAAATTTGGCAGAAAAATTTATATACATGTACTACCCTTCAAACACTTTTTAAAGTATCATTCTCTCACACCTATTTATTTCCCATCAGTAGCCTCTGTTTTTGTTCTTTCTGTGGCAATAGCCTACATTATCCTGGAGTCAGGGGAGGGGAGGACCAGGGGCTGTCTTCAGGAAGGCTGACCAACGTCAGAAGAACTGTCAATCTGAGATTTCTCTGGAGGCCTGGGTTCCAATCTTGGCTCTACTACCAATTAATGATATGACCTTGGGCGAGTGACAACCTGTCTGGGCTTAGCTCTCTCATTTGTAAAATGAGGTGATTGACAAAGATTCCTTTCTAAAGCTCCTTCCAGTTCTACAAGGACTGTGATTAGTGCCTTCACTCTCAGCAACATCTTACTGCCTTATCTAATAAGGTCACGTATGTTCAAAGTCTATAAATACACTATTTTGCAGAGGTGTTACCATTCTTTATTGATGTTCTTTAGATCGGTTTGAATGAGTGCTAACTATTAGCAGAAATGCTCTCCCCAAAAATGTACCAGGTAATAAACTTGTAGTTTAACCCACACACTAATTAACAAGTTATTCCCAGGAGTTCAATAATAATATTTCTTTAGAAACACTCCTTATCTTTGTAGTTAGCACGTCCGTTAATCCTGACATCAACAGCCATCATTATCCTCACCAGTTACTATTATTAGTGACCACAACAGACTCACATACCTTTTTAGGACTTCAAAAATGCCATAGCTTTCCCTACAAGTAGTAAAACCAAGAGAAATAAAATAGCAATGTACATAATTCTTCTGCCTTTCTCTTATTCTATTTGTTTTTTGTTGTTGTTTATTTAGTTAGGAGTACTAGGAAGTGGGGCATTTTATGCCTCTACTTCAATTTGTTGAATACATTTAATGATTTTTTTTATGTAATTTGTACCAACAGTTTTTATTCAGAAATTTGTTTAATTTTTTTCCATAATCATCTTTCTAGGCTTTATTAATTTTGTGTAATTGGTCCCAACAGAATTTTAAAAAATAATTTAAAAACAAATGCTCAGTGGACTTTAACCTTTTTCATAATGCAGATCTCATCACAGGACTTGACTTCAGATTCTTTAGAAATACTCCATGTGACACAATAACCCCACAGATAAATGTCCTGAATAGATAGCATAATTAAATTAGAAGTCAGAGGCCTATTTCCTTCATCTTGTGGTGCTGATAGCTGGATGAGAATGTTTACATTCACATTTTAATCCTTTACTCTAGGAATCAATGTATGGCCTGAGGCAATAAGTTAACAGCTTGCCACCTAAGCCTGGACAGATGGCAGCACTGATCCTGATTTCAATTTCCCAAGATCCCTGGAACTACCTGGTGCAAGAGCTAGTCACAGTCATGAAGGAGTCAAGGCTCGCCCATAGCAGCTCCTGATTCCTATGGCATCACACCTACCTTCTCTCCCACCTCAAGGCACTGAATTTCTTACCTTTTCTGTAATGATTACACATTTTATTAACAACTCCTGTTTTCTCTGAGACATCACGAATCAAGACAAATGTTTCTATTTAATTCATACAAGTCTTTTCAGATATGGCCTCTCCTTGCTCGATAACATCAGTAACGTATATACCCCTGTGATTCTGGAGGATTTTTCTTTCTTTTTAATTCTGCCTTACTCACTTGTCCTTTATTCACTCATCACAATGCATTCCTTGGAGCTCTTGGGAAAATTTTGTAGTTTACTCTTTTTAGAGAAAAAATTCCAAACCCTTTTAAGTCAACATTTTCCATGTCGGTGAAACTTTCAAGACCTCGCCTTCACAGCAGATGGCAAAACAACACAAACCACACAAGATTGTGTTCAAATGTAACACAACACAACGTTTCGTTCAGTCAGTCAGTTTTCCTGCTGAAGGCAGCAGTATGGTTCCTGGTAGGCACTCAGATGAACAATTTAGTCACTCTGCTGTTGTGAATTTTTGTGCTCCTTAGCTAAGAACACACTTCCTCATGTGTCTACCTTGCTCATTTACATTCCTCTTCACCTCTTTTCCTAGTAACCTGAAAGGCGTATTCTTTTTCTTTATCCTTCCCAAATTTTTATCTTGTAGATTGTGTTTGCCGTCAACAATTGGATGATGGTTATTTCCAGCTTCTGCATTGTCAGTTGAGCACATCCCATTGTTATCAATCCAGCTCTTTCATCCCCCCTTAATCCTTGGATAATTGCCATGACTGACTTAGTTGCCTTATTTTGTTGTCACATTCAATGGACATGGCCCTATCAGTTCTCTTATTAGTTCATAACCCTGCTCAAAATCTGACTTCCCCAAACTTATCTACACCTGTTTTCCACTATTCCCCAATATGCCATCTCCACTTCATTTAGTTTTGTCTTCTCTTTCTTTCTTCAGTGAACACTCAATGCTCAATTTCTCCTTCTGCTTGCCCTGCCTGGAATGCTGTGTTCTTTATTGACAACCTGCACCTCTTCTTGGGGCCATTCTACTTACAGCAGCCCATATAGTTTAGTCTCTTATGTACTTCCCCAGCACTTCATTCAAGCCTTACACAATTCACCACACATTAAATAGACTCTTACACTGTTCCAACTAGGTAGCAAGCTCTCTGCACCAGACCCTCTCTGAAGGTGCCTCATTACCATCCACAGCCCTGCATGTGGTGCTTACTGCATAGTAAACACTTTTTGATTAAACCGTAACAGAAGGCCACTTTGTATTATATCTTGATCTCCTACAATCTCAAGATATAAAACAGCTTCTTGAAATTAATTTTTCCAATGATTTCCAAATAAAAAAGTAACACAAAATTTATAGTACAAAATTTAGATAGACAACAATAACAATCTTTGTTATCCAAATACCCAGAGAACATCTATTGTTAAGATGTTGATATATTTCTCTCCAGTCTTATATAGAGATAGAAAAGCCACTTAGTTCTTTAGTTATCAAAAAATGTATATATCTATTTTTTTCCACTTAGCAGAAAATGAGGATCCTTATAATGACATTATATAGCCTTCAGAAGCATGATCATATACTTGTAGAATCATCTAATTATCTCACATTATTGGACATTTAGATTTCATCCAACATTCTAACATTTTATTATGAGTAATGCTGTTATAAATGGACTTTACATAAATTTGTATGTTTCTGATTATTTCCTTAGAAATTTCCATTAGATTCCTAAAGTGGAATTGCTAGATCAAAGGGTAGCAATTAATTTAAGACATTTGATTTATATTGCTAATTTGGCAGGGTTCAAGTGGCCTCTTGATTTCCTTTCACCTCATTATTCATTCTCTTGTTAAATTCTTTCATTCTACAAACATTTGTTGAGTAAGAGTGCCTACTGCACCTGAGGAGATCAGAGGCTGACTTCAGCCAATACTGTTGTTGTTAGAATTAGCAGATATTCCTCCAGGATTAGGGTGACAAGTTGTCTTGGTTTTTGCAGTGTTGGATTCCTGCCTCGGGATCTGCTAACCAGCTACCATTTGAAAGATAACATAATATGTTATCTGATTTTCTTATAGAATATGTGCCATTATATTTCACTTTTTAAAAATGATGTGGTTTTCTCGGCTTCACTAAAGTGACTTCCCAGAGCTTCATCACAGGTTCTTGGTTGTTCCTCTTCACCACCTCTAATTCTATTAAGCCCTAATAAAAGGCAAGTACATGGCATTTGCTCTCTTTCAAATTTCCACTACTCAATATAAAATACCCATCATTTTGCCATTTTATTAGAACCATTACATTCATCTTACCAGAATCACTACAGTACAAGTGAGGAAGCCTCATACCTACTTTTTCATTCCCAAAGACAGTAAATTTGTCTATCTAAAAGGCTGTTTGGAACAACCTTTTTACTAAGAGTACTGTTGCTCTTTGCATCAACTATTGGACATTTCTTGTTGGACTTAATAAGTTGTAAAGAATAAGTTTAATTTCTTTATGAAACTAATAATCACACCAGAATTCTTATTTCTGGAAGTTGAATTGCCTTCAAATATTTCTCTTCAGTTTATTCCAATTGAATGATATGGGGAACCCCACCATTCTACTCTTTTTATGAAGGTATCTCTTCCAGAGTATTCTAAAATTTTACCTCATCAAAACTTCAGATGCCCATGTCCACTTTTGCTGTAGGCAGCAGAAGTCAAGAGGCAAGTTAAGTCATCATGAATAGGAAATCAACAGATGAGTTCTCTCTGATTCTAAAGTAGGAAACTTTGTTCCTTCCATCCTGGTTTTGCATTTTTGACAAGAAACAAACACATTTCTAAGGGTGCTATTTGCCCTAGTTCACATCCAAAAGAGAAATATAGGTTATGAATTCTAACACTTTATATAAAGCTGCAAAGATATTATTATTCTTCACACTTACCTTCTCTGTATTTCCTTCCAGAGACTGCGCAGAAAACACAAAAAGGGTGCATTTTCCTTTGTTCTGTGCTGCCCTTGCACCATGCCTACCCTGACTTGGCTCCCACTATGACAGGGCTGTGGAAAAGCTTAAATGGGAAGGCCAGGGTTGAGCGAACTGGCCTGACTATAGACCCCAGAGAGTGGTTGTTGGGATCTGTATTGCTATAGAAGTGATGAGCTTGAGTAAACCTCGTTCATATTCAGGGACATCTAAGGGAATCTAATTGTTAGATGGGCAGAGCAGCTAATAGAGGCAATGATTCTCAGCGGTGGCAAAATATTAGGCTCACCTAGAGAGCTTTAGAAACTACTGATACTCAAATGATTCTGATTAATTTGCCTGGGATGGAAGGGTAGGGAACCACTGAGCTGAAATTTCTCCAAAGGGGTAACTCTCGGTTTCAAGCATCAGGCAACAATGGGGTTTCAGGTTGGAGTACCCATTTCTTACAGAAGTTCAAAAAGTATGCCAGCAAATAGTTCTTGTGTCTTCTTCTGAGGGGGAAGACTCACAGGAAGCAAGAGACAGGCTGAGAGTCAGAGCCTCTGTAAGGTGACTTAACTTCTTGACAAAATGTCAGCCTTATGACGGAGAAGTGAAGTTCTCATCAGAAACCAAGACAGAAGTGCAGGAAAGAAGAGTTGGCTAGCATGTGAGCTGAGCACATAGGGCTTCCCCAAGGCACAGCAGATCCTAGACCATTTATTCCAGTTTTCTCCATAGCTGAGGATGAGAATCCTCTAGAGCCCTCGCCCTGGTCAGAATGGTTAAGGTGTTTCAGCAAAGGAGGCGTTTTAAGGGTAGTCTGTTGGAGGCTCCCGTTTAATGAAGCTCAGGATGTTTGGGCTTGAAATACTGTAGCTTCTTCATAATGGTTCTCTACTACAATGGTACCCTTTGATATGAAGTATGAAAATGAATCAATTTCAACGTTTACTTAAAAATATAGACTATCATAGAAGTATGGAACTGTCCTAGATTTTACTCTCATGAACCAGTCATCTGGAAGTCTGAGCAGACATATTCTAGTATGAACACTCCAGAAATAGGAAAATCATATAATGGAGCAAGATAACCAGAAAATAAAAACTAGAAGCAGAGGAAAACTGGATGAAGCATTAGAGAATCAATCTATTAGATGGGATGGATAAAGAGAAATGAAGTCAAATCTGTCTGGCTTCTCCATCAGCCTATCATCCCTACCCTAGGACACAGGTCACGAGGGACTAGCTGAGTTGAGGGCAAGGTAAGGAGGGTTTTAGTTCTGCCTCTTTTTCAGTATCATTTTTTCCCCTTATATCCCTGCTTTTGCTTCTCTTCTCTGACCTTTTCCTCCTTCCTATGTGATTTTCATCCTATGTTTCACCTCAGAACTACCTGATCTGCAATATGATTACTTCAAGTTTGTTCAACTTTAAATCATTCAGCGACAGTTTCAGATTTGCATTTCTATTTCTGGAGTTCAGAGGGAGTACTTTCACATCCCTGCATTGTTCTTCAGAAACACCTCTATCGTACCACGTTTCTAATCAAACTTTAGTCTTTAAATACCTGTCATTTCTCTTAGACTTTGGAAGTTTTCCCATGCTCTGAGAGAAGTTTTTGAGGATTTTTTTTTTATTTGTAAAATAAAGTAAAACTATTATTTGAGAGAATGATTTTACTTATCCCTATGGGTTTATTCTATGAACTATAGTCATCAAAGACAAACTTGGCATTGTTTTCTCTCTGTTTTTTAATTTAATTTTATTTATTTAGTTAGTTAGTTTGTTGATAAGGTTGAATTTTATTAACCACAGATGGTTTTAAATAACTGTCCAGTGGCCTTTGGATGAATTCAGAAACACACATTCATGAGTTTTTAGATTATTGTTCTGTATCAATTTGACTGGTGTCAGAAACTCTTGGAAGGTCGTACTTGGTTATTGTCCTACCTCTCAGATTTTTCAGGTGTGCATTCCTGGGAGGGAAACTGAATGTGTGCTCGAGACACTCCCCCCCTCCTTCATCTTTTGGTTCCTCCAGAGCTGGCAGCTGGAACCTCATCTGCTACTCTCCCTCCACACAATCTTCACTGACTCAGAGACTGGGCTCCTGGCCACTCAACTCCTGAAGGGAAACTTTCCCTATCCCTGACCTTATTTAGGCCCCATCCAAAGGTTTGGACTATTGCCCAGGTGTCCAGCCTCAGTTTCCACTGTATTGCCCTGCTAGCACTGCAGCCCCTTTGCAAGACTGGAGCTCTGCTCTCCTGCTGGTCCCTTGGATTTGGGTCCTTTACTGACCCACCTCTGTCTACTGACAAATGTCTGCCACAGGAGAACATTGAAAACCAAAGAGAGGAACCATCATTTGCTTTTTGGTGACTACCTAAGCAGGCTTCCCTTGACCACCCTATTTATAGAAGATCCTCTCCAATAATGATTCATTAGCCCAGTGTCATGTTTGTTTCCCTTATAACACTTATTACAACTTAGAGTCATGATATTTATTTGTCCAGAAGGGTGGGTTTTGTCTGTCTCCATGGACTGCCTGTCCATTTGTCTGCCTGTCTTGTTAGCCATTTTATTATCTAACTCTAAGATTGTGTTAAGAACATAGCAAGCACAGAATAAATGTTCTTTAAATGAAAATATGACTATCACTTATCTGCTAAATGTTTTCATGCCGTGCCCTGTGCTGCCTTCATCAAAACTAGCAAGTCATCTTAGCCATACTGAGAGTCTCAATATGAAGCCAGTCAAACTTGAACCCTGATGTGTCATATGATTCTCACTTTCTGAGTCTAACGCTTATCCTAGGTTCTTGCTCTAAAACCTCACTGCCTCTTCTCAAGCAAACACGTGATTACAGAATCAAACATCAATTCTAGGCATTATAGATTCTGTAATTGCTACCAGGATACAATTCAAACAGAGAATGACAATATAGCAGCAGCTCTAGCTCCTCAGTGTTTGGGATCTAGATGTACCTACTGCCCTCATTCTAGCAATCAGTAGCTCTGGAACTAGCCAATATTCATTTGCATGCTCACTAAGCTGCAGTCTTTCTCCATGACTTCCAGCCTGTGTATAAAATATGCATGACCAGGTATTCATCCTGATTCCTAATATATGCTTGAGTTTTCCCAGTTGAAACAAAAGCATTTCGCTAAAGCTTAGGTCATTTGGCTTGACTAGAATCCTGACAAGCCACCAGTTCTTTCCGGAACTCCTCTCTAGGAGCAAGATTCACTTCTACCTACAGATGCCGGCTGCAAACAAAACCCGCAATGCCACTACTACTTGCCAACCCTGGCACTGCCTACCACTGACCATCCGTCACCTGAGCAGAGCCCATGTGCATGCTTTGGTCCAGGTCAGGCCAAGGATGCCAGGGACCTTCAGCTTAGCTTTCTGGTTTGGACTGCAAGCTTTTAGTCTTCAAAAATGAGACCTGGAGCCAGCAGAGGGCCCTGACTCTTACTCCAAGCATCCCCTGATTATGGTGTCTCTTAAAGAGGCTGCCATTGGGTTCTTGTATACTCTGAGGCCCTTGAATTATGAATGTACTTTTCAAAGAAGAAAGGCATTACTTGCATTATAAGAAATTCCTTGCCAATTCCATGTAGTCTTTTCTAGTCTCAGTGGAATAGAACTACTATTAAGAAACTCTTAATTCTAACCCTTTTCTAAATCTTAGTCTAACAAAGCTATAAGACCATTTCTCTTACTTCTGGGCCTTTAAGAAGTCCATTGCTGCCGAGTCTATCTCCAAAGCTTCTGCCCATATCGCCACTATTTCACTGATGTGACAGAGGCTTTATCCCACCTAGCCTTCATAGCCCATTGGGGTTAGATCCAGCAACTCTCTCTAAATATAGCCCTTTGCCCTTCTCCCAGTTTTGTTATCAGCTACCACAATCACCTTGTATCTGTTGTCATATGTATCTATGTGACTTGGCCAGGATGTAGGCTCCAGCTACGTGTGAGAAGTTCTAACAAATTACTGACCTAAATTCCTGGATTTGACGTTTATATATCCCACTGAATCTATCCAAAGCAATTATAGCAAAGTCACTTCCAGATCCCAATCTAGAAAATCTTGAGATAAGTCAGAGAGGGCAGCTAACCACAGCTCAGCACACCTGCAAGAGAAGCCATGTGCTCAACTGACTCTAGGAATAGGACACCAGAAGCTCCACTCATATGAGTCAGTTAGAGGGAGAATCTCACAGGAAACAAATGAAAGATATGGACTCTCTTCGGTGAAAAATCATTGAACTCAGACACACAAAACTGTGTCTATAATGAAGGGGCTTATAAATGCCAAAAAGTCATCTATGAACCCCAGGTTAACAACTACTAAAATAAAGTCCACCAGAGATCAGTTCAAGTCAACACTTGAGTGAGCAGTGACAGTTCTGCATTCTTTCCTTTTCCATGCTTTAACTTTAAGGATACACACTTCTTATAAAATAGGTTAAGAGGTATCTAAAGACAATATTGAGACTCCAGAGACTATAGTAACCCAGTGCCTTCCTGCTCAAACTGTGGTCCGTGTCACCTGGGAGTCTGATAGGAATTTAAAATCTCAGGTCTTGACCCAGACCTACTAAATTAGAACCCGCATTTTTAACAAGGTCCTCAGGAGATGTGTATACACATAAAGACCAAGAAACACTGATTTAGCAATCTGGGAAATACCCAGACCACCTCCAAACAGAGTAATGTTATTTGGCTTGCATTGAAAACTAATCCTGCCTTTGTCTACTTGGCAAGCTTCTACCTATCTTTGAAAACCCTGCTCAAACATTATCTTCCATGAAGGCTTTCCTGCACCTGCCACCAACCCAAGAAAGAATGATTTACTCCCGTTTTATTGTTAGCTGACTTTATTGTATTCTTTACACATTGTTATTCATATTAAGAGGTTTTCATAAATCAATCATGTAAATTCCTTCGTAGGTAAGATTATGAGCACATAATAGTAACAGCTCACACTTTTTGAACACTCAGCCAGATAATGTTCTGAGTGCTATAAGTGCGTTAATTCATTTAATCCCCCAAAACCTTATGAGGCAGATGCTAGTATTTTCATTTTCAGATGCAAACTCAGAGACTTAGCATAAATTAATAATATTGAAAAATGCCTGGTTCACAATTAATCTGATTCGTATTTTCTTAAATCCTAAAATAAAATGTAGAATAGAAAATAGTCATCTATTAAATGCTTTAGTTTCCAAGGTTTCATCTTCCTAATGCAGCAGAATCAAGCATAGGTTCCTTGAAACCTCTTCCACTTTCAAAAAGGGGCTATTTTCTATTTTATAAATAAAGGGCTTGATCTTTAAATAGTTAGCAGGAATAATACCAGAATCTCCAAGACCATCTCTACAATGTTCCTTCTCTAAGGCACAATAGTAGTTGGCTACACGCACAACACATCTCCACGTAGGAACTGACTGCGGCTGTTCCAGCCTATCTGGCGACCTGAAACGCACTTGGCTGTTTTAACTCTCTCCTCTTCACAGGTATCCGCGCCACACAGAGAAGACAAATACTCACCAGGTTCAATGCGGAAGCAGCTTTCTCCGGTTTGTGCAGAAGATCAGATGGCATCACAACGTTTGGCCCAATGGAAGCCACATAAGGGCTGATTGGCTGTCATGCAGCAATGAGCATGGCAGGGCTCCTCCCCCAAGAGCCTTACCCGGGTGGCGTCTCTTTACTACGCTCTCTAAAGGATCCTTCCAATTCTGATAACAAGTTCATTTTCTTAGAAAGAGTTTAGGAGAATGGAATCTGACCCCTTAAACTGACTTCACTACACTTTTTCAGAAGAATTAAAAAAAAAAAAAAAAAA
The DNA here is from genome assembly GCF_027409185.1 of Cynocephalus volans. Lineage (NCBI taxonomy): Eukaryota > Metazoa > Chordata > Mammalia > Dermoptera > Cynocephalidae > Cynocephalus > Cynocephalus volans. Next base: position 116,438,866 of record NC_084464.1, on the reverse strand, counting down.
CAGGTGAAAGAATCAGTAGGTGAGGGCAAAGTAAATTAAATAGAAGATAAGAGAGGCACAGAAGAGACAAAAGTTAAAAATAGAAAGGAACTGTATGTATTTAACAACCGAAGGACCTGACTTCCAATATTTTCCAGTATTATTCCATATTATTCTGCTTATCAAGACCATTATTTTTGCTGAATTATGTATGATCCCAATTCCCGGTCCCCAACTAAATAAAAACTTTTCAATAAAGGATGATAGTATTAAAAAAGAATCATCCTGATACATGACAGGCATTGATCAGTCTAGTGATCTAGTAATAAGTGATTTAATACCGGGGAAAGATTTAATACCGGGGAAAAAATATTCTAATTGGGTCGGGAATTACAATGCATTCAAGTGTATTGTGTAAGAAAACACAGTAAACAGATCAAAGTGGAACGAGTCCATCAGCACTTTTTCACACATGGGGAATTTGTCCTTTATCGATCGTATCAGATTTCTAACATGATTTTCTAAACATGAAAACATAAACAATTCATAGATTGCTAAAATTAGGCACAATTGAAACACATAGAGTAGGTATATTGTTATAACAAATAGGCAGAGATGAAAGTTTAGTAAAATTTTCTACTGCAGGCTAGCATAAGTTAACTCACTGTTTCTAATTCATCATTGACTATAGATTTACCCATTTGAAGTATTTTAATAAAATTTATACCTTTTGGGTCTTTTATACATTTCTAACGCATGCTGAATTACAAATTTGGGGGAGATTTGAGACCCTCAAATTTCCTTAATCAGTTTTGCACATCTACAGTCTGCTGTTGATGCTGCTATTGACATAAACAGCAATGCTCTTTCTGTCAATAAAAACAGCATCGATGCTAAGAAGCATTTTAGAATATTGATCTCTACAAGTCTTATATAATCTAAAGCCACTGTTTATTACCCATTATCACCCATTGCTAGAAATACATTTCCCGATCTCGAAATTCAGGCCATTATCTAACTGCTGAGACTGCTATTGCTGTTATTATAGAGTCAAATGCTTTCAGTATGAGACTCCATAATTGTACTGCAGGGGGAAATTCTACAGAAACTCCACTTCAGTTTTAAAGAAGAACAGGACGGATTATGGGAGAAGGATGTTCTCTAAGGAAGCTGTCTTGCTAGAGTTCCTGGAACAGCATGATTTCAGTAGACCCACTGAGCTTCTGTCTGAACAATCTCCATTGACTCCAGCTGCTGCCTAATTGACCCACGACTAACACCCCTGAATGTGTTGCGTTTGTATCACCAAAGTAAACAAACAATCTTAGCCTTTCATAATGCCATGCTGCCTGGGAAGCAAATGCTCTTATCTGAGTGTTTCCTTCCCAGATTGCTGGATGCCTGTGGCCTTCTGTATATTCTTTGCGGTTGAAGGTTGAAGTCCCTGGCAAGTTGAATCTTAATAGGCTCCAATGGGATGCCATATACTACACTTAGACAACTTGATAATAATAATAATAGTAATAGTAGTAGTAGTAGTAGTAGTAGTAGTAGTAATAGTAGTAGTAGTAATAGTAGTAATAATAAACACTCGCAGGAAAATCCTTTACATGGTGTGGAAAATCTTCCGAGAAATAATCAACTATGTTTTCTATATATACGAAGTAAGCATTTATATTTTTTTATCAAAAGAGAAGGTTAAAAGTAATTTTTCAGTTTAATCTGCTCTCTTGATAAAAAAGATAAATTCTAATTTTAGGGACATATCAAGAATTTTTATTTCTTACTCTATTTCTGGGGGGTAAATTTACTATAAACATTTAATTTTGGCCAAAAATTGTTGGCCTTTTGAGATTAATTTTTTTCCCCTGAAGAAAAAAGGAGGAAAATAAATTTATGTTATAATCGCTATGGGAGGGCTTTTTTCCATCCTTTTTGTTTGGATGAATGACTAAGATAACAGCTGCCGTCTGCAATGCCAGTGGTGAAGTAGAACTTAATTATTGCCAGCTTGCTTATCAGGTTAGACTTGCTTAATGAAGATGCAGGACAAGATCTAACTAGGGCAAACAGATAAGTAAATAAGATTTAATGGTTTATCTTCCGGTAGCCATTTTCAAGGGATGTGTTAATTTTAGTAGAACTCCTCAAATCTTACCTTCATTGAGAAAGTCATGTAATATTATTCAAAGGAGGAAAATGTATGTCTATATACTCCATACATCATATACATGATACTATAATACGCTTCTAAAATTGTTACCGATATTATTATAGCAATATTGGGACTATATAACAACAGAGACCTATCACCTTATGGAAGCCACATTTTAGGGAATCAAGAATCTCCTTTTGTTTCTAAATGCCCTGATGGTGTTTTTGGTTTAAAAAAAAAAAAAGTTATTTTTCAGTTAAGTTAATATATATATATAATAAATATATTAATATATATTAAATATTTTAATATATATATTATATATTATATATAATATTTTATAGCATATATTAATATTAAATATTATATATTATATATAATTAATATATATATAATATATATATTAAAAATATATATATGTATTTTTTTTAACAATTAAGGCTTCTAGAAAAATATGGTAATCACAGTCTAATCATTTTTCTGATGTGAACCCACAGTGCTTGGTTATATAACTAGACTGATGACTGAGATCACTTGGTCCATCAAAAACTGCCTTTTAATTATAAAGCTATACCAGGCTTAAGGAATTGTTCTTGGAGGCCTAGAGTCAATGATGTTGCTTGAATGTTGAAGGCAGTACAGTTACACTGAGGAACAGAGTTTAATGGAGAGAAAGGATCCAAACTTTAAGGGAAGGCATGTCTATTTGAGTAGTTTTAACATCCAATGGCCAATGATATGCTGTTTTCCACATCTATAAAAGCACATATGGGAATAAGTAATAAGGTTCCTTCCACATTCTTCATCCTGTACTACAGACCATAGTCCTTTATATATGACATAATTTTATGCTACTAGTTCATATTCAAATTTTTATTACCCTTATTTCTTCAATCTCTGTTCTCGGCAGCAGCCATTCCTGTATACCTTCTAATGCTTAACAGAACCTTTTTTTCTATTCCAAAGGACAACTAGATGAGTTCTAGTATTTTATGAGCAGTAACATCTGATCTTGAACTGGAGAAGTTTACCCTTTCAAATAAGAAAATTAGACCCTCCCAGCATGCTTACTTCAGCAAAATATAAACTCACTAATGAAAACAGGCCCATGAACTCAGCTTTGCTACTTGAACACCTATGTTTGCTGAATGCCGTGTGTAGCCCTGAACAATGGATTGTAACTAAGACAACCAAGGGGAAAGAGAGGAACACCGTCAGAGTCAGATGGTTTCTGGCCAAGGTCTCTATCTTCAAAACTACTTAACTGATGTGAAAAACTTGCAAATTAAAACCTAGAACATAATTAACCAGGATTTTTAACAGAAAGCAGGCAAGTCTTAACACAATAAAACAAATTAAAAAACAAGTATTTATTTCATCAAAAATAGTTTTAATATTTATTTTATGAATAGGTTTGATCTCACCATCATTAAGACAGAAAGGAAAAATGAGCATAAATAAAGACAAAGAGAAATTTTAATAAATTTGAATAAACAAGTTTTAAGAACAAATTTTAATAAACATTGAGTTTGTAAGTAATAAGTTTACAGTTTGTAAATAAAGAGTGTAACACTTTTATTCTATTCTGTTGATAAGACTACTTCAAGTAAAAACTAACAGCTAAAACTAACATTTTAAAAAGTTAAATATGACAGCTCTGAAATGGGGTAGGTAGGTATCCAGTGAAGGTTTAATAATTGGAAAGTAATTAATGAAGGCTCCCAACAACTTCAAAAATTGGCAGTTATGTTCACAGGGACAAATGATGCTCAGGGTGAAAAAAGAGATTTAAAGAATTAACCTGGAATTATTATCCATTCTCTGAATTTCACTAAAGGGGCAAGGTAATAATATGCTAAATTCTGGAGCCATGATAAACCTACTCTCTAGTATGTATTCTTTTTATTTTGCTTGTTTCTTATGCTTAACACATCCCTAGATGGCTTTGCTCATTTACAACACAGTGATATGTCAACAAATTTCCACCTCTTCTCATAGGGTTGTCTTTGGAAAAATAATGTGTGTGTATGCTATATACCATATTTTTTGAAAGCTGAAATAGTTTCCCTTGTGTCTCTGTTTATGGCATACCGAGAGTGATAGTTTCCATTGTCATTCAAAACTTGACTAGGAGAGAAAATATTGTGAAAGACATGAACCACAAATTCACATTAGGGGACGCTTATGTTAATGCTCTATAAAAGTATAATTTATTACTTTTTTTTTTTTTTTTGGCAGGTCTGGTAGAATTTCAGCTGAAAAAAAAATGACCAAACTTTTATACTATGAAGAAGAAAAATGACAAAAAAAAAAAAAAACAGAAAATGATGTTTGAGAATTTCAGCTTCAACAATAACAAAGAAAAATGTGTCCTGAAGAATGAAACAGGAGTCTTCATGAAGTAGAGTCCACCAAGTGTGACTGAATTAGAGTGTAAAATATGATCTGATTACACATACACATGCACACAAAAAACATCTCCTATAAATATTACAGTTTGTGATATATTCTTGTTAATCAAGTTTGCTTAATCAGAATATAAAATTTTAAAAAATCTATAGCTCAATGGAACAAAATTACTACACTCCTAATATTGCAAACATAATTAACTTTGAATTATTTGAATTAACAGTGCCTAACAAATTATCATTCAGCTCTGAAATTAAATTCTTTCATACCATTAGCTTTGTTTGTTAAGCTCAAGTAGGCAAAAGTAGTATTTAATAAAGTAATAATGGTACTTTGCTGAGAGTGCCATTGAGAAACATATATATTTATCCAAAATAAATCACGGAATTTCTATTATTAGCTAATTTGTGACTATCACAGCATCTACATAATAAAATTAAGGGAAAAGTATGATGCTCTTACAGGGTTCTGTATGTTTATTAGAGGAAGCCTTTTTCTAATTACCTCTTTAATTAGATATTTAATAGGGTTACTTTGTGGTTCCATACAAGTAATATAAATATGTTTAATACTGTCTTAGATTCACTGGTGTTTTTCTGTTAAATTTATACTAGCACCTCCATTTAGAAAAAGAAATTTAAAAATCAGGGTCATCTAAACTTCAGTTTATATAATCCATCTCTGATAATCCTCTCCTTCAATTCCCCAAATATATTTAAAGTTAACAAACAAAGAAATAAGAAATACAATATTCAAATATTTTCATGTGATCACAAGAATTGATATTTGAAATGTACATTTATATTGCAGATTCTATCCCTGTAAATTCTAATGTTTTATTAGAATGAAATTTTAATGCATCAAGAGGAAGGAGAAGAAATTAGCTCATATGTTTGATTAAGTTTTCCTGCAGGGCATCATCTGAACACTGTAAATCCAACAAAGGGGAAACTTCAGGAAGGCCTGTGAAATAACCATGGGTGAGAGGAAAGACAAATAATTTAAAAACAAAATAAAATAAAATTCTAGCAGATTCACTTGCTTTGAATGCTGGCCTAATGCAGCTGCTTTCTCACTCGAAAGCAACTCCAAGATTATTTCTCATGATCTAGGGACACTGGCAAGCCCAGACATCTAGGTTCCTCAATGATATTTGAGTGTGGTTTGAGACTAATTTTCTCATTAGAGAAAATTTTTAAAATGTGTAAATGGACAGTGGTTGGAGCCTAATTTTAAGCTTAAGGGTCATGTTACAATACAACCTTACATTAAGGCTTTCTACCCATTCCAATTATAAAATTCAACTGGAGAGATGACAGGGAGAATGCTTATGAAGAATTCCATCCTGCCGTGAAGACTGTTGTGACTGTCAGGCATGTGAGACTTCTTTCAAAAGTCATCTCACCTACCCCACATATTTTGTATGACTTATTTTTCTAGTCAGAGTGACAGGTCTGTCTTTGTTCCTCATTCTATCCATATCCCCTTGCTGGATCCTTCTTGCAAAAAGTGGCTCACTCAAGGTAAATTGTCTGGGTCTGTTGTTAGTGGTCATGGTGAAATAAAAAATAAAAGTAAAAAAAATAAAAAACAGAAGAAAAAGAAAGAAGAGAAAAGAATAGAAAAAGAGATACTGGTTCTTAGGGAGATACGTGTCTTAAAATAATCAGAACAGACATTCTAACTCCAAGCCCACTTTTAGCTGAAAAATCTTTTGTATGATTTTAATGAAACAAATTATACCCATTATCCCAAAACCGAGTAAAATAAAAAGTCTGTGTTATTAGAATTATTCATAAAAATGCTGTTTGTTTAAATATTTAATAAAATCATTTTCCGGTAAAGGATAAAACATTACCTTTTGTGTAGTTTCAGAGAGAAACGTGCATACCAAAGTCATGGGTCACCGGAGAAAGGCTGGCTTCCTGGCCATCAAGATGTGACCCTGTTTAAGAATCCTTTACTCTTGTCAATACATCTTAGTCTTGGATCTGACCTGTACAGCAACCATTTCTATCAACATTCCATGAGCAGGTCTGTCTCTTAGAGGGGGCAGATTTATATTAATCAAACTCATAAAGATCCATGTATGAAACTTAAAATGCCATCTTTTCAAATAAATAGCAAAACTACCCAGGAGACAGTCTCTCCATGTTTGTGGGACAGAACGACTCCTGTGTATATGTATATGTATGTATATGTGTGTATATGTATGTATATATACTTGGGCCTCCTGTGGATGCCTGGCCAACTTTACCCCTTCTTTTAACACATTAAATATGTTCCTTAGAAGAGGAACAAAGTGACTGGCAAAGACAGAGACTTTCTTAGAACCACAATCCAGCTGTGCCTCACTGAGTTTGCATTCTTTTAAGAACTTGATTGCATTTGAGCTACTCTCAGACAATCCCTTGAGTTGTTTCTACACAGAGCTGATTACATACCTCACTGACTTATCTTACCCTGCGGTTCTTCGTAATTTTATTCTAAGAGAATATATTTCAGTGATTTCTTTATTTAAGCCAAATAACTGCTTATAAGCAATATTTTCATTGAGTATTTTACATGTCGATATTTTATTTTGAAAATGCTGGCCAAAGAAGAAAGTGGCCACATTTGATTATTACTATTCTATTTTGAACCGCAAACACTCTTAATTCCAGTATTTACTTCTACTTCATTGAGTAATTTTCTGGTTAGGTGAGGCCCTCAGAATCGCATTGACAAGACCCATTTTCTTCCACTTTCTTTGGATGTTCCTTAGTCTACTGTGAGGGCATTTCTTCTTTTGCCCATTCCTTGTGGGTTTATGCTTCTTAGGGTCCTATCATTGGCCATCTTATCCTCTCAGTCTCTGTCCCCTCTCCCTTGATAGTTTCACAAGAACAGATATATATTCTGAACTATGCTTGGATGTCTCACAATTACCTCAAATTAAACATGCACAAAAAATTGTACTAGGAAAATCCTTGTCCTCTCATTTACCCATTGGCCCACCCCATAAAACTGGAAAATATTATTTATTCCACTCTATTCAGTTACTCTCCAAATTCTACTGATTAGACTTCATAAAATCCTAAAAATTTGTATACCCCCTCTGCCACTGCTCCTGTCCCAGTCAACAACCTCTCTCTCTTATTTTACTATTAACAGTTGCCTAACTGGTTTCTGTATATGCATCACTGCCTCCACTAAAGTTCATTCTCAACACTGTGAAAGGAGAGGTCTTCCTAAAGTGTGTCTCATTTCCCTGCTTACAACTTTAATGTCTCCCTTTCTTTCCCTGATAAATGCTACCTAGCATCAGACTTAACACATAGTAATTACCTAGTTACTTGACCAGTCTTCCCAAAGATAGTCACTGTATTTTGTCCACTGTTTTACTTCTATTACACACCATTATCTGACAAGTGATAGTAGCTTAATAAATACTTATCTGATGAATCAATGAAATAATATAAACTTTGTATGATAGGACTGTCTCCAAATACAGAAAATAATGCATTCATAATAGGATAATATTAGGGACATGCAAAGACAGACAGTATTTTTTAAATTGCTCTATGTGCTTAAAACAGTGCTATGCATAGTAGGAAACAGGGAGATGGAATGATTCTATGTGCATTCTCTTATTTGACACTCAGAACCAATACTCAAGAGAAAAAAAGAAGGTAAAAGTAGCCATTTTAGGGGACTAACCATAGAGCTATAATTTTGCATTAGCTGCTTTTAGACATAACATTGTTATGGGTATTGTTTTTCTTCTAATAATTTATTACTCCTACTTGTTATTAAATGTTCTGACTCACAGAGTATTTATAGATCATTAATATTTAGTATTATTTTCCTAATGGGTGCATATGTGTATGTATACTTTGAGAAAATGGACTGTGGGTAGGATTGTGAGCTCTGGCAAATGGCTTCTCTACACCTCAATTGCTTCTATGGCTAAATAAGGATAGTAATAGTACCCACCTCATAAATATGTGTGAGGATTAAGTGAACTTACTTACAGAGTAATAAGAATAGAGCTTGGCATATAATACACATTTATTAATTATTAGCTCTCATAATTGTTTTGCATAATGATAAGTTACTAATTTGAACCCTATCATTTTTATCTGAACCCAATATCTAACTATATGGACGTACTCCCAGGAATTTGTACTAAGCTTACTGGAAGGCAATTAATAATAACATTTTTTAAAGTTTAAATTATGTGCATGCCATTTTTTCTAATTATAATAACTCTTTTAGGTTTTCATTTATTTTTAAATAATATCAATTTTATTAATTGGTAGGAAACTTTGAGATTAAAGTACCCAAACAAATTTATTTTAGAATCAATTTACGTTCTACAAGTTCTATACTCAGATGTCTGAAGTACTTCTTGAATATTTTCCTTACATGCTGCCAGTTTCTAGTGCAGATCATTGCTTTCAGGTGTTACAGAATCAAAATCAAAACTACTAAGTAATTTAAAGGTAAATTAGCAATTAACTGAAAGTAGCTTATCACAAATTGTGGTTTATGTGTGGCAAGGAGTCTGACAGAATTGTTACAATCTGCCAGGTCCATGGTCTCATTCTCCTTTTCCCAAAGAGATAAAAACCCACCAAGGACATAAAAATGTATTTATATAATAAAAAATAATTAATACAACTTCATTTCTCTTCCTCTGAGAAATAAGTTGTACCTGAAAACTCTATAATGCCCTAGCATATAATTGCTGCTGTCATATTATTTTAAAAAATCCTGGGCAGAGATACAACTGGGGGGAGAGATATTTGGTATTGAGGTAAGGTAGAAGTCTATAATTTCATATCAGTTTCTAGTCAGCTGTACACAAAACACTAAATCTTATAATCACTTTAAGGATACTGAAAAATAGAAAGCTTCATTTGGGACTAATCCAATATTTTTAGATTTTTTTAGTGCTTCATATTGGAAAGAAAAAAAATAAACACAGTAACAAATTTTGTCTTCAGACACCATCGTGATAATGACTACAAAATCCAAAGTTACAGAGTTAGGATCTCATAGTTTTCCCCTAGATTTTATTTTCAAGAGAAGTAAAACAAAGAGGGAGTGACTAAATGTCATGCCAAAAGCAACACACAGGTTTGTACCATTTCTGGAACAACAACCTCTGTTTTCTAATGCCAAGGCCATGTGCTTTCTGTGTCTCAATTCAAAACAAATTATTGTGGATCATTGGCTCCTGATAGCTAATTTGTTTTTAGGATAAAACATTTCTGTCTTTCACACAAGATCACCCACACTTCAGAGCACAGGGAATATGGTTCAACACTAAGCCCAATAAAAAGAAGTCGAGGTCCAGAGGGTTGCAGCAATGCATGAAATTTCTCATGGAGCCAACTTTTCCTAGATAAGGTTGTATCAAAACATGAGATCTAAAGGTCAATATTACACTCTTTCTAAATGTCAATACGTAGATTCAACTAATAAAAAAACTAATATTACTGTGGCTGATTGAATTATTACTATAATGGCCAAGACCCTGTATGAACTGAAATTCTCTTTTCTAATCTAGGAACAGTAGATCATGTAGAACGCTCTCTTCAAACAGTGGGTACACCTGTTTCCACATCCTCTCCCCAGCTGGCTTTGTTCAGTGGCCACTCCTCTAGCCCCTGGGCCAGTCATACTTAGGGCAAGAAAGGAATAAAGCTAGCTCTGAACCAACCAGAGCAACAGTTGAGCCAGCAGAAAGGCTTGCATCAGCCACTTCTTTTTGCTATTGTCCTGCTTTCCCCAGAGTAGAAAACTACTTGGTTAATAGCTTTTAGCTTAATTTCTATCCCTAACTACCTATCTGACCTCTTGGTTCTGCATTTATCAGCCTCTGATCCGTCCCAGACTTTCTTTCCTGCCTTACTCTGACCTCAATGTTTATGCCTGTCCTTCATCAGACTGGCAAGACTACAATCTGACACCGATTTCTATTATCAGCTCACCTCAACAGAACTTTTCTTGGTTTGGGCTCTTTAAAGTGTCTTTACCGCCTATAGGTCCTGGTACTAAAGGAGAAAAGAAAATCATGCTCATAATCTTGGTTGAAAGCTAAAATAGTATAATTCATGTATATTGAAATGCAAGGTAAATAAACATTTCTGGGTTAGATATTTTCTTTTTTTCTCTAATTAAGAACAAGCTCATTTAGAAAGATAATTGTCTTTCTGTCTTGGGATTCTGTTATAATGGATGACTGCCTAAGTGCTAATACAGGAGAAGGAGACCCAAGGGGCATGGGGTGTTTGAGAATGTATATTAGGCTTATCCTGAGTCAGCAGTAAAGCACTGTATTCTTTAAGGAAACATGGTATTAAAAACTCTAAAAGGGTTATTACAATTTGAAATATGAAATATTTTCATTAAATACTGAATATGTGTGCTCTTATTAGAGCATGGCAGTCAGTTCTGTACTTCTTTACTATTGAAAAATTGGGAAAAAATTAAAAGAATAAATAAATTTTCCAGAAAAATTTTAAAAAGGTTGGAAAAAGTTAAAATAAAGAAAATTTTCAGCATGAAGAAATTGTCCTCAAGGTCAATGACTAATCAATAGTTTATTTATTCTAAAATATGTTTGACACCTATCAAGTACTGGGCACTCAGGTGGGAGGTGGCATTAAAGCAGTCTTAATTCTTGCTCTTAAGAAAGTCATGACTTGGCAAACTGTTGAATGAACTTATAAGAAGAAAGAGCCCTGAGAATGTTTATCAAGTCTTCATTTTCCTACTCAGGCCACTTCATTTATGCAGCCTTTAGTTCACATTCTCAGCTGTCTCTTTTTTTTCCCTAATAATTTTGTTTTTTTACAGCCTATCTTGTGCCAAGAATTATTTTGGAGATTTGCAATTACCTATCAAATGTTACAAAGCAGGGAAGAAGAAGAAAAACAAGAAAAGGAATTCTGGAGCATAATTTCAAGCTTATTTAACCTTAATAATTGGCTTTTAAAAGGTGATATACTTCAGCCTGCAAATGGGAACTTTATGGTTTATCTCTATTTTCTTAGAAAAACAAGAACAAGCAAAGCATACAATTCCACATTTCAACAATAGCACGTTTGTTTTGAAATTAACTTAAATCATGAATGCTATGAACTGAATGTTTAAGTCCCCCCAGAATTCACATGTTGAAACCCTAACCCCATCTACAAACTTACTAGACAGTGAATCTACTGACTTTCCAGTCTCCAGAACTGTGAGAAATAAGGTTCTTTGTGTAAGCCACCCAGTCTCTGGCATTCTGTAGTATTAGCCTAAACTGACTAAGACAGAAATTGGTACTGAAAAGTGGGGGTGTTCTATAACAAATACCCCAAAATTTGAAAGTGGCTTTGCAACTGGGTAATGGGTAGAGGTTGAAAGAGTTTTGAGGTGCATGCTAGAAAAAGCTGACATTGCCAGAAAGGAACTTTTAGAGGTGATTCTGGTAAGGGCTCAGAAAGAAAAGAGGAGATCTGTAGAGAAAACTTACATCTTCTTGAAGGATACACAAGTATTCATGAACAGTATGTTGATAAGAATGTGGACTGTAAAGAACTGTCTCAATCCATTCCTGCTACTATTATAAGATACCTTAGTCTGAGTAATTTATAAACAACAAAAGTATTGCTCACAGTTCTAAAGGCTGGGAAGTTCAAGATCACAGCATGAGAAGATTCATCATCTAGTGAGGGCTCTTTGTTTCACAGATGTCAACTCATTGCTGTGTTCTCATATGCTGGAAGGCTACCTTAAGCATCTTTTATAAGGGAAGTAATTGCATTCATGAGGGTAGAGCCCCCATGGATCAATCACCTCCCAAAGGCACCATCTACTAATACCATCACAATGAGAATTAGATTAATATGAATTTGGAGAGAACAAAAATTCAGGCCACATCATTGCCATCCTGATGAGATCTCAGACAGAAAGGAAGAACACATTGCTGGAATCTGGAGGAAAGGCAAACTTCGTTATAAATTGGCAAAGAACTTAGCTGAATTATGTTTATGTCCTACTTTTTGGTGGAAGGTAGAATTTGTAAGCCATGAAATTGGATATTTAGCTGAAGAGATTTCTTTTTTTTTTTTTTTGTCGTTTTTTCGTGACCGGCACTCAGCCAGTGAGTGCACCGGTCAGTCCTATATAGGATCCAAACCCGCGGCGGGAGCGTCGCCGCACTGCCAGCACAGTAGCTGAAGAGATTTCTAAGCAAAGTGTTGAAGGAGTGGCTTTGTTCTTCCTAATTGGTTATAGTAAAATGTGAGAAGAGAGAAATGAATTGAGGATAAAATTGTTAAGCAAAAAGGAACCAGAAGTTAAAGATTTGGAAAATTCTCAGGCTTTTCATACTACAAAAACTGAGAGAGTTTGGAAGACAAGCTAACGATGTAATAGATGGACCATTTGATAAGGAGATTAGTGTGGATATGAACCACAGACTTAGCCAACAATCTCAACAAGAGCTAGGAACAGAAATGGGATTATATCAGCAGAAACACTGCCAGCTGAGACTTAAACAGAGAAAATGAGATAAAATGAAGGAAGACTGTTAGACTTAGACCCTACATGACCAGGCCATAAAACTAAAATAGCTGTAAACATGCTATTCATCAAGACAAGGGTCCCAGAAGGTGATTCAGAGATCAGCAAAGCTGCCACTCCCATCAAAGACCAGAGTGCACGGGTCTGGGAGCAGGGCTGCTTATACCTCAGTTTCAAAGATGGGGTCAATGCTCAGTGGAACCATGAAGGTGGGGCTGCCACAACTATGGGCAAGGGAGCCCCACTAGGCAGAACTGCAGAGTCAGGACTGCAGCCCTAGGAGCAGGAGCACTTTTCCAGTGGATCTGAAAGGCAGAGAATCAAGCCAGAAAGGATTATTCTTGAGCCTTAAAATATACTGTAATTTGCCTTGATAGGTTTTAGATTTGCTTGGGATCTGGCACTTCTTCCTTCTTTCCCCTTTCTCCCTTTTGCAATGGAAATATTTATCCTATGCCTGTCCCATCATTATATTTTGGAAGCACATAACTTGTTTTGTTTCATAGGCTCACAGCTATGGAAGAATTTTGCCTCAATAGGAATTGTACCTTGAGTCTCACCCATATTTGATTTATATGATATTTACATGAGACTTTGGACTTTAGGATTTAGAGTTGATGCTAGCATGAGTTAAGACTTTTGGTGCACTGTTAGGATAGAATGGATGTATTTTGCATATGAGTAGGATGTAAATTTTGGGGGGCCAGGGTCAGAATGCTATGAACTAAGTGTTTGTGTCCCACCCCACCAAATTCATATGTCAAAATCCTAACCCTCAATGTGATGGTATTTGGAGGTGGAGCTTTGGGATTGTAATGAGATCATGAGGGTAGAGCCCTCATAAATGGAATTTGTGCCCGTATTAAAAAAAAAAAAAATCAAGGGAGAGCTTTCTTCCTCTCTGTTATCTCACATTTGGGGATACAAGGAGAAGATGGCTATCTGCCAACAAGGAAGGGGTCCTCACCAGACATCAGATCTGTTGGCACCTTGATAATAGACTTTTCAGCCTCCAGAATTATGAGAAATAAGTATCTGTTTTGTAGCCACCCAGTCTATGGCATTCTGTTATAGCAGCCTGAACTGACTAAGACAATAGTTCAAAGGATAAGTATAAAATGGTCAAGAAGATGTAACCACAAAAATATCTGAAATACTTACCATGTCTCCTCAGGTGAAACAAAATAGTACTCTTTGCCTCTTGATGTGCCTAAGAATAAAGAAGTCAGTGAGAGATGACCGGTCTCCATTCTCTGGTGCTTACCTCTAAATAGGCTCACCAGGCAACACAAGGATTTAAGGCTCAACTAGAGTGTTTGTAGAAAAAAAAGATAAAATAGTTTGGAATAGATGAAGACAACAGTAGTATTGTATAAAAGAAGACTCCGGGAGTAACATGGATGAACTTAGAGAAAATTACGTTAAGTGAAATAAGACAGGCACAGAAAGAGAAATACCACATGTCCTCACTCATAAGTGGGAGCTGAAAAACAAAAAACAAAAACACAAAAACAAATAAAGAAGAAAAGAAAGATACAATGATCAAAATAATTCATTGAACTTTCAAAAGGAGAGAACAGAACTGAGGCCCCCAGAGATGGAAAAGGGAGAGGAAGGGGAGTTTAGTGAGAAATTGGTAAAGGGCCAAAAAAATATGATTACAGTGTGCAATGTTGACTATACTAATTATCTTGATTTGAGCATCACATATTGCACACAGGTATTGATATTCCATACTGTACCCCACAGATATGTACAATCAATTATTTTCAATAATAAAGGACTGCAGGGAAATCCAACTTTCTCTCCTAGAACTATTTTATGTAAGGGCTAGCTAATGCCAATGCTACTCCAATATTTAACAAAAGGTCTACATAATTATATGTTTTAGAATAAATACAGTAATGCTGTTATTTAAATTAGAAGGCCTACTTGTTTTCTCTAACTTATTTAGTTGTGTATTTTTTGTTTCTTTTTGAAATTTTCTAATGGTTTGTACTCAGAGTGCCAGAGGGAACCCTGTGCAGGTTGCTGGTGAGACTGGTGTAGTGAAAGGGAAATTAGGGCAATATTAAGGTTTCTGCTTCCCTCAGAATTCAGGAAAGTAAAGTCTTTGTATTCTACCTCAGGGAAAAAAAGAGGTAAGCAAAAGGACTGTACTGCAAAAGATACTAAATTGTATATGAAGGTATTTTATGGATTAAATAAATATTCTTTTTAAATACAATCATGCATTGCTTAACAATGGAGATATATTCTGAGAAGTGCATTGTTAGGCATTTTCATCATTGTGCAAACATCACAGTGTACCTACACAAACTGAGATGGGACAGTCTGTTCATACCTAGGCTATATGGTGTAACCTATTGCTCCTAGGCTACAAACCTGTACAGCATGCTACTGTACTGAATACTTAGACAATTATAACACAGTGGTAAGTGTTTGTGTATCTAATCATATCTAAATTTAGAAAAGGTAACATAAAAATATGGTATTATAATCTTATGGGACACCATCATACAGTCCATCATTGACTAAAACATTGTTATGGGTGCATGACTATAATTCATTTTTTAGCTCCATGTGTCAACTAGTAAGGAATGTGATGATTCCCAGATTTGAACTAATTAACTTCTTACTCAGCAATATTTTTCTTTTTGTTTTAGTGGCTTTTTGTGGCTCTGCACACGTTTTAAAAATATTAACGGATGTAATCATGAATATTTATATACATAAAGCTCACAAGAGAAATTTAATATTTATTTAGCTCAGTGCTCCCTCATGTTTTACTAAAGAGTAATAAACAGTTCAACAGATATCTCATATTATGGCCTGTTAATGAACATATGCAGAGGTAATATTATGGTCTATAAAAACATAACCTTAGAGATCTTAGCTTTTGTGTAATCAAATGGTTTAAAATGTAAAATTTAAAAAAATAGTTAAATGATCATGTGACCCAAAAAAGTGTTATGACAACATATTTAATTTTTCTAAGCCAAATATTTTATAATCATTTTTTATTATGACCTTAGGTAGAACAGTATTATGGTGCTTTCCAATGGGCATTTTATTATCGATGTAAAAGTATTATACATAGCATAAGATATGGTGCACATATAGATCCTCTTCGACGTGCACAGGGGAATGAGGGTATAGGAAGGAGATACCATATTGGTGGAGAACTCTTCTCTACTAGAAGTGTGTGGACAATTCTTCTCTTCCCCTGGATTTTCCCATTCAACTTCAGATTGATGAACCATTTGATAGCCTACCTTCAAATCGCTAGGCTAGTATGTTCCAGGTGAATGGACTTGAACCTACACTGACAGAGCCTGAGGAAGCACTACTATCTCCTCTAGTGGTTCACTGCTCCACGAACTCAATACTGACTTTTACTCACTACTGTTCAGGTCCACATTGGTTTTATCAGCAGAAGCTTTACTTCTGAACAAAATGCTAACCAAATACTACTGTGCTCCACAGTGATAATTTAGATAAATGCAAAATAAGGACAAGATTTAAATATCAATATTTTGAGAAAATCAGTAAATGTTAGGTAAGCTAATTCTTTGTTATTGAAAACTTATTCTGATAAAACATAATGCCATGAGTTTATTAATTGGTGAAATATAACTTTGATTTTTCTCTAATTGACTATACATATTGAATATATCTTTCTACAATAAGTCATCCTCCAAATAAATAAGGACTAATTTCACAAACGCATTTTTTTCCCCTTTTTGTAGTGGGATTTATGTTTTAAGAGCCATTTTAGGTTCACAGCAAAATTGAGCAGAAGGTGGAGAGATTTCTCACATACCCCTTGGCCTCACACACCTCCTCCCCACTATCAACATCCCACATCAGAGTGGTACCTTCCTTATAATCAATGAAACTACATTTTAAAATTTTCTTTTTAACTTTGTGAGTTGATTTTATGAAATATTTTCTCTGTCCATTAAATGACAAAGGTGAGAACACCAAGTGCAATCCAAGGCTGCACGAATATAGGCATGCAGTGTAAACAAAACAGACAAATATGCTTGCTTCATGGAGCTTCTACTAATAAGACCAAAATACAAATAGCTTATTCCAAGACATATACTGCCTCACACTAATGTGGCATATACAGAATTGTCTAGGAATTATTTATGATTAAGTATATTTCAATAGATGCTTAATTATTTTTTCGAAACAAATTTTGTACTTAATCTATTGAATTTAAAAAACATGTTTCGGAAGATTGAATGAAAACATATAAAAATATGTTTTTATTTAATCTCATAATTAAAAAGCTGGTCTGTAGTACTTTATGCATAGGTTCATTTGCATGTTGCTCCATTGATTGCTAGTTAAAGTTGATTATGTGTTGAACTCATTAATTTACTTGTAAAACTAAAGATTTTGGATTCAGGCTAACTTAGGTAAATGCTATGTATCTTTTACCTATTAGCTATATAACCTCAACCATATTAATTAGCCTCTTTAAGCCTTGGTTTCCTTATTTGTATAACTGAAGTAATAATAGCATTTATCACATGAAGCTATTGTGATAAATGAGATAGTGCATAAACGTTCACTAGACATCAACAATTACTATTAGAAACTGTTATGGCCTGAATTGTGCTCTTCCCCACCCCCATTTAAATGTTGAAGTGCTAATTCCCAGTACTTCAGAATGTGACTGTACTTGGAGACAAGGTCTTTAAAGGGGTAGAGAAAGAAAACCATGTGAAGCATAGGGAGAAGACAGCCATCTGCAAGCCAATGAGAGAGGTGTCAGAAGAAACCAACCCTGCCAACGCCTTGATCTTGGACTTCAGCATTGTAAGAAAAGAAATTTCTGTTTACAACACCTGGTTTGCGATGCTTTGTTATGGTGGTCAGAACAAACTTATAAAAAAACTAAACTATTAAATTTTAGCAATTACTTTCTTTTATTCTACTTGACACTCAGAAACCAGTTTAACTATTTTTTTTTTTTTCATTTTCAAAAGGTTAGTTTATATGCAGTTGTATTCGTTATCTATCTTTTCCTGTGTAACAAGTTACTCTGAAACTTACCCACATCTGTGGATCAGGAATCCTGATGTAGTTTATCTGAATATCTGTATTTCAAGGCCTCTCATGAAATTTTATCTGAAGACACAACTGGGGAGGATCCTCTTCCAAACTCCGTCATGTGGCTTTTGGAAGGATTTATTTCCTCACATATTGTTGTACTGAAGGCCACAGTTTCTCACTGGGCTGCTGGCCAGAAGCTTCCCTCAGCTTTTTGTCATGTGGACCTCTCCATAGGGTAGCTCATGAAAGCCGACTCCCCTCAGATCAAGCAAGCAGGAGGAGAGAAAACACCCAAGAAAGAAGCCTCAGTCTTTTTAACCTAATCTCAGAAATGACATCCTATTACCTCTGCCACTTTCTATTCACCAGAAATGCATCATTAAATTCAGCTCACACTCAAGTGGAGGGGATCCCACAAGGTCATGAATACCAAGATGTGAGTATTATTGAAGGCTATCTTTCAGATTACTTATTACAATCGCATAGCATTAGATTTTTTAAATCTGAAAACTAAATCAAAGAGGTTCTACAGATTTAGGATTGTACTTGCAAAATTCCTACAAAAGAGGACAAAAAACATTCTCAAAACAATAAGATGACCTTTTGATTAAAATAATTTTCATTTAATTAAGCTTATTGACCACAGACCAAAATTTTATATATATAATTTAAGGTGAAGTATCCTGATTCTGGTAAGTGTTTCCATTACTGCAAATTAAGCAGCTCTTGAAGAAGAATTCTAAAAATCTCCTCCTAGTTCTCAGAAATCACACCCATGATTGACATCTCTCACCTCTGACCTTCATACCACAGGTATCACTGACGATAGTGTCCTCTTAATTTGGGGGCTTACTTCATGAAAGGTTTGATCATCATTATGCTAATGGCTTGAGAGAATAAAATTAAGGCAATAATGCTTATTCAATGAATATTAAATCAAGATCAACCTGAAGCAAAAACTCTGTAACCACATCACAGTACCAATCTGAGCTAAAATTGAGTCATTAAGTGGCTGATGAATCCTCAGAGTGGGAGAAGGCTCATCAACATAAATTTGCCATAGGATAATTGAGTTGCAGAAGTGTTTGAGAGCAAAAAGAACTTTATCCATGTGTATACAGGCTGCAAGTACTATATTCCCTCACATCCAATATCACTATCAAGAGCATTAGGGAAAGTTCTGAAAATCCCAGCAGTCATCATTCTCATCTGTGTTTAATTGCCTGAAAAAGCTAGACAAATTTGAAGCACCCAAGCCACTGGTGTTTTCCATGACTAACTGTTTCTAATAAACATACATGATCAGAAGCAGTTCTGCTTTCTTAATCCTCAGCGTTTTGAAATATCTATAAAGAGTAAAGCAATAGTAGAGAAAACATAAAATATGCACCATGGAGTGTTGTTAGACAATGTCTTCATTAAATACTTCTTACGACATTTTAAACATTTTTACTCATGAATTCCATATAAAATTACTGTCTTACTAATGCTACAAGTGGGATGGTTTTACTTATGTGTCCATTTCCACCCCACCCCCATGAGTTTTACCCTTGATTCTTTTCTATGTACTGAAAGCTCATTTGCTATAAATTCAGACTAGTTTCACCATTTCTAGGATAATCACACTTACAGATATTTATGGTTTTGAAATAATTCTTTGTGATATTTAAATAATCATTAACCACTGCTATCATATTAGAAAATCATCCGATGATGACATAATTGAACAACAGTTGGAAATTCATAAACTATAAACAGATACTTATGAGGTCTTCAAAAATCTAGGTGATGTGAATTATTTGTAATCTATAATTACATGAAGAATAAAAACATGATGTGAAGAAAATTCCTGTCTAAATTCATTCTAATGGGAAATTCTATAGTAAAACCTCACGAGTCTGGAATAATAGAGGAAAGTTTGCTTGAATTACTGAACAGCTTAGAGAAATGCACTAGTAGTTCATTCAAACCAACAAATGAATGAATGAGATCTGCATTTAAGGGCCCACCTTTCTCATGTGAAGTAACATCAGAAGAAAAGAGCTACTTTTGGACTTGCCACTTAAATTTTTTAAAAATAGATTGAGTCTTAGTTTAGACAAATTTTTTTCATCTACCCTTATAATGGTAGTCCCGGTCTTCCCCAGCCCCACACAGTTGTGGATAGTGAAGACATAGAAGCTGTATAACCCCACTCACTTTCTTTGCCCTTCAAGATCTTATAGACCAGTGAAGGAGATAGTTAAAAAAATAAATAATTGCAATATAATGAGATAATGTTATATAAGACAAACATATAAAATGTAGCCACGGCACAGATGAGAAAGAAATTACAGTATTGTATTACTTATTATTTTGTTTTAATCAGGTTTAATAGATAATAAGCAATAACTAAAACTGGCAAGTTATGCCAGTATCAGAGATGAAGTTTGTATTAGTCTGTTTCCATTGTTGATAACAAAATACTTGGAACTGGGTAATTTATAAGAAAACAAAATTTATTGCTTACAGTTTCTGAGGCTGGTAAGTCCAAAGTCTATCTGGTGGTGGCAACAGTGACTCAGGGGCCTCACCTTGCAAGATGGTAGGAGCAAAGAGAGCAGGGTGAGAGAAAGACAGACTCTCCTCTTCTTTTAAAGCCCTCAGAACCACTCCACTGACCACCATTTTTAATCCATTCACTACTGTGTGGTCCTACAATCCAATCACCTCTTCAAGGCTCCACCTTTCAATGACCATAATAAGATTTTCCACTCTCTTAACAGTGACAGTGGGGACTAAGTTTCTTATACATAAAACTTGGGAGACAATTCAAGCCTCAGTGAGTTTGGGGGGACATAATCCAATCCACTACAAAGTTCTATTTTCAAATACTTACTACAAATAAACTTTACAGGAAGTCACACTTTACAATCTTTAAAAAGTTCAGGTAACATGGCTTTGTAAGATTGGGGTACAAGGAGTGGAACAGTGTGATGGAAATAAATCAAAGATGAGGTTCCCTAAGGGTCTTAACTGTGTATGTTTCTACAATTAAGTTGGCCCCCAAACCCAAGTATTTTTAAGAGTAAGAATAGTTCTTATTATAAATTATTATATATCACTGATTGCTACATGTTGAGACATTGGCTAGTGAAAGAATGTTCTAGGCAATCATTCATTCTTTAATACATGTACTTTATGGCAAGTATGATTTACATAAAAAGTGAAGGACACGTCACTCTTTTTGTTGTTGGATTTCCTTCCTTCCCAAGAGTCCCCAAAATATATTTCTACTTTGTTTAAAATCACAAAGCAAGAAATATCAGCTTTCTACTTGCTTCACAGGCCACACGCCACATTGAGGTACAATCTCCTTCCTGCTCTGAATGTTTGAATACTGTTCACTGTGTTTTGCGAAAATTTTGATCAAATTACACATTTCAATCACAGTGAAACTATAAAAGTTCACGAGAGTCCATCTAGAAATCACTTGCCATGAGAAGTTTGCTTTCAAATATGCATAACTAATATATCCTGGTATATGTTCATATAAGCAAATAAAACCTCACCACCTTCCCTTCATTATGTTTGTATATGTCTAGGGAGTTGATCATAAAATTTCAAAGATAAAATGGTTGAAATTTTCCAAATATATTACATGAGCAATATTTAAAGATTATATTAGTCACAAATAAAAATATTTTACTGTAATAACTCCTCATTAATTATTTTTAGCTCTTGGTTAAAAAATAAAAATTATGAAAAAACTATTATGACTTCATAATGTCTCTAATATAAGATGACAGCCTCTGAGTTTCTGCTGCATCTAACAAATGCATAAAGTTACAAATAAAGAGAGGGATCTTTGTGTATGGGGTTAATTATGGAGGTTAGAGAAATGAGCTAAAGAAATATAATCATTAAATTTTACTAAGTCACAAGTTGACTATATCTTGCCTCTTTCTGATTGTGTGTTATAACTTAACATTGTTCCTCACAGATCCAACTTTATACATCTTTGAATTTTTCAAGGTTGGTATAAGTGCCAAAGCAAAATAGTTATATATACAAAACACATTTAGTCAACAGAACCATTTAGGATCAATGAAAGCACATTGTGGCAAAACAGGGAGCTGATAAAATGATCATTTTAGAATCCTAACAAAGGTCTAAGCCTTCCTCATGGATTCAACTTCTATTGTCTGTACTAAATGCAGCACACCCAGAAAGAAATGGGACTGGATCCAATTCACTACTCTGGTCCCCAAAAATCTTTACGATAATGATCAGAGAAAGTATCCTGATCAAGTATGTACTGTCTCTCTCTTTCCTTTTCTGTTATATTTATATTATTTATATCTGTATAAATATCATACCATCTATCTTCATAATAATACCTTGAAGGGGTTTTTAAATAAATATTTTCAAAAAATGTAGCAAGAATGACTTAGCCCACAGCCTATACAAAAGAAAAAAATAAAGAAAAGAAAAGAAAAACACAGTGTGCAGAATGTATTAATACTTACAAACATGATATAATAGAGGATATCAATCTCTAATTTCTCTTCATGGAGAACAAGGGATAAGTATTGACCAGAGTGACAGGAATATATCCTTGTCCAGTCATGATGCTTTTCTGGGTGCTCTAGATGGGTAGTTCTATTTAATCAGTTTTACTTTAGAACCTTCTGACTGATCACACAATGCTGTTGGTCTCTTTTTATGTACTCTAGGGATGGCCGACTCAATGTTATTTTCAGTCATTCTAATATGCATCTATATGGTGTGCATGTGCTGTGCTGGCATTCGTGGTGGTAAAGGGTGTTAATGGAGGTGGAAGAGAGATGCTTGAGATAAATGCCTTTGGGTAAGATTTCTTAAATTATTAGGTGAGAGTTTCCATCTGGTCTCCATTTGGACAACACCATGATGTACCCTGTGTAATAACACTGAGCTCTATGGTTGCTGCTAAATCCTATCATGTCTCATTACATGTCAGTTACATTTACAGAATGTATTTCAAAGAATTATGAAATCAGAAAGGGAGGAATAATTAAAATCATAGGGTCTAGAATCAACTTCGTGGTTTGATCTCAAAGCCACTATTTACCAACTGTGTGACCCCAAGACAGGTATTGTTTTCTCAGTTCTCCGATCTCTTAAATTCCGTGGCACCTCTTTTAGTGATGATTCATGGAAATATTATAAAGCACTTCAAATAATGTCAGGCATGCAGTAAACACTATGAGAAAGTTAGCTTATATTATGGTAAACCTTATTAGCAGAATTAGGGCCATAAAGAAAGCTTCTGCTTAGCTCCATTCCTTAGATGCTCACAAATGTTAAATGATGGAATGTGGACTGGAGCATGGAGCAGGGATTTCTGATCTCCCAGGTCAAATGCTTCCCCTTCATCAGTTTGTTACTTTAATATATAAAGTCCTATATTATTCTGTAATTGTAATCTTTGTGTTGAAACTGATTCTCCAACTCCAAACTCTGTCAGACCAATTTGCATACTATTCCTCTGATGTTCTAAACAGTTTAGCACAACGTTGAGCATATAGCAGGTTCTCAATAAATAGTTGTATGCAGTTGTGACCTTTTAGCAATAGAATGAATAACTTTACTCTATGGCTGCCATTCATCCATTTATTCAACATATTTTTTCTAGTTAGCTTTAATACTCCTTTTGACAATGCATTCTTGCTATGCTAGTGTGCTTACATAACTTATTTCCCTTTTGTACCCCAACCCCAAAACCGTTTGATTCAAAAAACATGCTAAATATAAAAGTACATACTGAAATTCATAAACTATTTCTTCTTCTTCACCTACTTCTCACATTTAAATTTTATTTTATTTTATTTTTTTATTTTAACTTCTCAATATACATTGTAGTCAATATTCATGACCCTTTTACCCATTCCTCTCCCCCACTCCCTCTCTCCTCTCACTCCCTACATCATATCTGTTCACTTGTCTTAAAAAGTTCAAGGAATTGTGCTTGTTGTGTCCCCTCCCCCCCCATGTTTGTTTGTGTGTTTATTTATTTATTTATTTTTAGCTCCCACAAATAAGTGAGAACATGTGGTATTTCTCTTTCTGTGCCTGACTTGTTTCACTTAATATAATTTTTTCTAAGTCCGTCCATGTTGTTGCAAATGGTAGTATTTCATTCTTCTTTAGAGTAGAGTAGTATTCCATTGTGTTGATGTACCACAGTTTCTGTATCCACTCATCTGATAATGGACATTTGGGCTGGTTCCAACTCTTGGCTATTGTAAATAGTGCTGCAATAAACACTGGAGTACAGGTATCCCTTCGGCATATACCCAAAGGAATGGAAATCGCATTTAAATTTTAAAATGCCTGAGTACTAGATCGTAAATGGTTAATGTGGATATGTCTACCAAAGGAAGACACTTTATGTGATTTTATGTCCTAAAATTTATTTTATACTTCATCAGCTATTCTCACATGGGTGTCATATAATCAAGTGACTTCTGGACATACTATTTAGCTACTGTCTGATTCAAGATACATAAATACTGTTTTTCTTTGTAATAATTCAAATTATTCTACTCAGTAACATTTAAATTCTACTAGCCAACATAATATTACCAGAGAGTACATTTAAACTATGACCTAAGTATTAATACCTGAATTTGAATATTTAATTGTTGATTATATTATTAATTAAAAAATTAAAAGCCACTTTAAAATTTTAAACGTTCTAAAGCCACAATTTTTGCCATATATTTTGCCTGAAAAACTTCCTTGGCTTAGGTTTAAAAACTATATTTTAGGAATTTATGCAGTCAAAAACAAAGCAATAAAGAAGTCAATTTTTCATTTACCTTTAATTATTGGAAAGAACATCACTGATATAAATTTTCTAGTGATTATAGCTGTCAGGCATCATTATATTGTTTATTAGGAGCCAAATGTCACAATGTGTCATATCCCAAACGTCAGTTCTTCACCGTCAATTGTTTATCCACTAAACCTGCTGGTACTTCACCCATGAGCCCTTCTCTTGTGTTCCTTATCTATTTTCTGTCTCATATCTAACTCTTTTGTTCTCTCTCTCAACCCCTTTTTAATGCCTTTCCTCCATCTCTGCTTTAACTCTACCTTATTTATGGATATCATTGGTCATACCTCATGGAATTACAGACTGTAACCACTCCTAAACAACCTCTAACTAAAAATACTACATCCATCATTGTTTATCTTTTGCTAAACATAGCTTAACTGTGGGAAAGGTCAGAGCTTACATGAAGACTCTGACATTCCCACCTAACACTGGACAAAGCACAGCAGGTACGCATCCATGCTTACAACAGTTTCTTCCTGGAAGTTCAGAATAGGGTTTTGTAATGTTAGCACTGTCACCAACCTTTTCATTAAAACCTTCATTCAATAGTTGGAGAAACAACGACTGATTTACTAACTTACTCAAGTTCGCCCTAC
Source organism: Cynocephalus volans (assembly GCF_027409185.1). Classification (NCBI taxonomy): domain Eukaryota; kingdom Metazoa; phylum Chordata; class Mammalia; order Dermoptera; family Cynocephalidae; genus Cynocephalus; species Cynocephalus volans. The sequence goes on along the minus strand of NC_084464.1, from coordinate 116,413,239 downwards.
TAGTCAATGACACATTTTGAACAGACGGGAGACCCTGGGCTCCCCATCTCATTCACTTTTTGCTTCATTTCAGGGACTTGAATATGATAATATAATAATATTATGAAGTTTGGTTTGAGTATGATTTAACACTTATGGATTGTAAATACTGATTGTGTAAATACTCACTTGGGACTTGTGAAAAAATATGATTATAAACCTTGTAGGGACCCAAATGCCCCAAGGGATCACACCCCGATCACATAAGCCCTTCTCGGCCACACCCCATCATGGCGCTGGTTGCCCTTCTCTTCCGTATTCTCCTTCCCGCCGGTGCGAATTACACACCAATCAGCTCCACCCCAAACCCCGGGCGGTATGCTAAGTAGGGATTGTATTTTAAGCCAATCAGTTTTCCCCTTAAAGCCCTATATATGTGTGTGTGTGCTGCCTAATAAACGGGCTCTCTCTGGTGGATGGTCAACTGGTGTTGACCCTTCCTTTCAAACCTGCCCCCACAAAAAAATGTGACAGAGCAATCATATACAGTTAAAGGCACAAATAGATCTATTTGGCCAAGATTATCTGATTAATATTTTTTGAAACAAATAATGCCCAATTTATACATTTTATTGCTACTTTACCAGGCTGCCTTCATAAGAGAATTCCAAAATTAGAATAAAATTATTAGCATCATTTTACAGAATTTTTTTAAAAAGAGAGGAATATACACTGAGAGCAAAGAACAGATAGGTGGACCATTTAAGTAGAAATGCTAGAAGATGACTTGCAAAATCTACTAACAATGTTGAGCTGTCAGGCTACACAAAAGAAGAATATTTATTTTTGCAACTATGGTGAGAGTCATGTAGTTTTTGCTAAGGATTTGTAACTATCCCTTTTGTATGGAAATAATCAAGACCTTTTCCTCATCACTTTCCATACCTAGCAGGTGACCCTTTAGCCACTGTTAGGAGAATAACATGTACAATTAATTGCAAAAAGTGTTGAACAATTAATGAAATGGAAAATTGTCATGTGCAAATAAAAATTATGAAAAGTGATTCTATACAATATAGAAAACCCAAATTGATAAATAAAGAGAAGAAAAGAGGGAGAGAAAAGAACTAGTTTAGAAGAGCATTTGATTAAAACTCATTTCTGTTCTGATTTATCTTGAACTCTGGGTAAATTCTTCACATATACATTTCATTATTGTACAACAGGTACAACAAAAATACCTGACTATCTCACAGACATTTGAAGAACTAAAGAGATACGAAGGCCTTCTACTGTGGAATAAACATGGAATAAATAAGGCCTTGTGAAAGCATAAGTGTTACTGAAATTTCAAAAAATTGAAGAGGTTAGTAAAAACAATGCAAAGGTTTTTGTGGATAAATAAACAATATGGATGAAAGGAATATAAGCCAGCTGCCAGTTAGGTTTTCTATTTTAACAATGGTTATTTCTTTAAATCTTAAACCCATTATTAGAATTCAGCAATTTACCTGTAGAGGATGACTTTGGTTTTTTTTTTTTTTTTTTTTTTTTTTTTTTTTTTTTTTCATGGCATTTATTTATTTATTTATTTATTTATTTTATTTTAAATTTTATTTTGTCGATATACATTGTAGCTGATTAATGCTCCCCATCACCAAAACCTCCCTCCCTTCTCCCTCCCCCCCTCCCCCCCAACCATGTCCTTTCTGTTTGTTTGTTGTATCAACTTCAAATAATTGTGGTTGTTATATCTTCTTACCCCCCCCCGTTTGTGTGTGTATGTGTGTATGTGTGTGTGTGAATTTATATATTAATTGTTAGCTCCCACCAATAAGTGAGAACATGTGGTATTTCTCTTTCTGTGCCTGACTTGTTTCACTTAATATAATTCTCTCGAGGTCCATCCATGTTGTTGCAAATGGCAGTATTTCATTCGTTTTTATAGCTGAGTAGTATTCCATTGTGTAGATGTACCACATTTTCCGTATCCACTCATCTGATGATGGGCATTTGGGCTGGTTCCAACTCTTGGCTATTGTAAAGAGTGCTGCGATGAACATTGGGGAACAGGTATACCTTCGACTTGATGATTTCCATTCCTCTGGGTATATTCCCAACAGTGGGATGGCTGGGTCGTATGGTAGATCTATTTGCAATTGTTTAAGGAACCTCCATACCATTTTCCATAGAGGCTGCACCATTTTGCAGTCCCACCAACAATGTATGAGAGTTCCTTTTTCTCCGCAGCCTCGCCAGCATTTATCGTTCATAGTCTTTTGGATTTTAGCCATCCTAACTGGGGTTAGATGGTATCTCAATGTGGTTTTGATTTGCATTTCCCGGATGCTGAGTGATGTTGAGCATTTTTTCATATGTCTGTTGGCCATTTGGATATCTTCCTTAGAGAAATGCCTACTTAGCTCTTTTGCCCATTTTTTAATTGGGTTGCTTGTTTTCTTCTTGTAAAGTTGTTTGAGTTCCTTATATATTCTGGATATTAATCCTTTGTCAGATGTATATTTTGCAAATATTTTCTCCCACTCTGTTGGTTGTCTTTTAACTCTTTTAATTGTTTCTTTTGCTGTGCAGAAGCTTTTTAGTTTGATATAATCCCATTTGTTTATTTTTCCTTTGGTTGCCCGTGCTTTTGGGGTCGTATTCATGAAGTCTGTGCCCAGTCCTATTTCCTGAAGTGTTTCCCCTATAATGACATATGGGTCCAAGAAGAAATCAAGCAGGAAATCAAAAAGTTTATTGAAACTAATGAAAACAATGATACATCATACCAAAACCTGTGGGATACTGCAAAAGCAGTATTGAGGGGAAAATTTATTGCATTAAATGCTCACTTCAGAAGAATGGAAAGATGGCAAGTGAACAACCTAACACTTCACCTTAAAGAACTAGAAAAACAAGAACAATCCAATCCTAAAGTTAGCAGACGGAAAGAAATCATTAAGATCAGAGCAGAACTGAATGAAATTGAAAACCAAAAAACAATTCAAAAGATCAACGAATCAAAAAGTTGGTTTTTTGAAAAGATAAATAAAATTGACAAACCATTAGCATGGCTAACAAAAAAAAGAAGAGAGAAGACTCAAATAACAAAAATTACAAATGAAAAAGGCGATATTACAACTGATTCATCTGAAATACAAGGAATCATTCGAGACTACTATAAACAACTATACGCCAACAAATTTGAAAATCTGGAGGAAATGGATAAATTTCTGGACACACACAAGCTCCCAAAACTGAACCGTGAAGACGTAGAAAATTTGAACAGACCAATAACAATAAAGGAGATTGAAGCTGTTATCAGAAGGCTCCCAACAAAGAAAAGCCCAGGACCAGATGGATTCACTGACTTTGGTTTTGATACCTGTTTTGAGAGTGTAAAAATTTTAACAAAATTGCAGATCAATCAACTGGGATAACCTCAATTCACAAAATATATGTCTATAATTTATTTTACCAAATAAGAAGTTATGAATAGCAAAAAAAAGGGGGCGGAGGATTAAATACACATGTCACAGAAAGCCGTGACATGAAAGATATTTAATCACACCAGACAGCATGAAAAGAAAATGTTGACAGAATTCCAGCAAACATTAGCTGACATCACTGATGGGAGGCATGTTTTGTATCCTGGCAAGAGATTCTTCTAAAAAGCTCAAGGTTACTTTAAACATTAAAACTTCAAAACCTAATTCATAAATAGTGACATGCCATTTAATGTCCCCCACTTCTACTCCATCCTAAACAGGGACATAGAAATGAAGAGTGTGTACATATGCACAAACATACACACACATGCACACATGAGCTCAGTTATCACCAAATACCTGTGACTTCTAAGGAGTCTTAGGTATAGTCCATATGCCATGACCTTTGGTGGGAGTGGTCCTACCTGTCTCTTTGTTATGAGCTCTCCTCCCCACTGTCCCTGTGTCATCTCATTTACCCCAAGCCAGCCCTTAAACTCCCTGCTGAAGCACAAGGTTCTGACAACCCAGATGCTGCCACTGAACCTGCCATTGCTTCTAATCTCTACTATTCTCTTTTCCCTTTGTTTTGAATTTTAATCTTTTATCTCTCTGGGTGTTCCTCCTATCTTTCTCGGATTTCTCTTGAAAAAATTTGGAAACCTCTTTGGAGTAATTTTTCTCTTTTGACCATTCTACAATCCACCTGCAGAGAAAGTACAGATATCTTATATGGATATATCTACTAGAGCATAAAACCTATTATAATTGTTTGTATTTGTAGTTTGAATTAGTATAATCTGTATTACAAATTATATATTTAATATAATCAATTGTATTTGCATTATTTATATTAATATATGTATAATTTAAATTATATTTAACATGTTTTGTATATCATATAATTTTATTTTATATATGATGTGCATATTCCTGTGTGTGGGACTATACACATACACACACACATGCATGTTCATCTCTCTCACCACATACCAAAATCAATTCAGAAGGAATTTAAATGTTAAATGTAATCCCAAAACTATAAAACTTCTAGAAAAAAACATAAGGGAAATGCTTCAGGACATAAGACTGGCCAAAGATTTTATGAATAAGACATAAAAAGCACAGGCAACAAAAGCAAAAATAAACAAGTGGGATTATATCAAACTAAAAAGCTTCTGTACAGAAAAGGAAACAACAAACAGTGAAGACACAACCTGAAGAATGAGAGAAAATGTTTGCAGACTATACATCTGACAAGGGATTAATATTCAGGATATGCAAGGAACTCAAACAACTCAATGGTAAAAAAGCAAATAATCAAATTTAAAAATGAGCCAATGAGCTGAATAGATATTTCTTAAAAGAAGACAAACAGATGGACAACAGGCATATGAAAATATGCCCAACATCACTAATCATCAGGAAAATGCAAATCAAAACCACAATGAGATATTGTCTCACCCCAGTTAGACTGGCTATTATCAAAAAGAGAAAATAAAGTCTGGTGAAGATGCAGGGAAAGGGGAGCTCTTGTACATTGTTGGTGGGAGTGTAAATTGGTGCACCCATTATGAAAGACAGTATGGAGGTTTCTCAAACAACTGCAGATAGAATTACCATACCGTTCAGCAGTCCCACTACTGGGCACATATCCAAAGGTAAGGAAATCAATGTGTGGAAGAGATACCTGCACCCCCTAGTTTATTATGGCTCTGTTCACAGTAGCCAAGATTTGGAATCAATCTAAATGTCCATCGATGGATGACTGAAGAAAGAAAATGTGGTACATATACACATTGCAATACTACTCAGCCATAAAAAAGAACGAAATTCTGCCACTTGCAACAACAGCATGAGCTTGGAGAAAATTCAGAAATAAGCCAGGTGCAGAAAGAGAAATACGAAATATTCTCACTCATGTGGAAGCTAAAAAAGTTGACCTCACAAAAGTACAGTAGAGCAGTTGTTATTAGATACCAGTAAGGCGGGGGAGGAGGTAGGGTGAAGAGAGGGTGGTCAGTGGATACCAAATTGTAGACAGATAAGAATAACATCTAGTGTTCTATAGCAATGTAGGGAGACTGCAGTCAACAACAAATGACTGTATAACTTCAAGTAGCTAGTTGAGATGTTGAATGTTCCCCTAACAAGGAGGTGACAAATATTTGAGGTGACAGATATTCTAAATACCCTGATATGATCATGGCATACTTTATAAATGTGCCCAGATACCACATTGTACTCCACAAATACATACAGCTATCATGGGTCAATTAAGAAAAAATAAATTAAACAGAAATAGAGAGTACAATAGAGGTTACCAAAGGCTGGGGAGGGGAGGGGGGCAGGGAGATGGAGAGAGGCTGGTAAAAGGATACAAAGTTACAATTAGACAGGAAGAATAAGTTTTGGTGCTAATAATAACATATTGTATATTTCAAGATGGCCAGAAAAGAGGATTTTTAATGTTATATCCACAAAGAAATGATAAACATTTAGGTGATAGACATGCTAGCTATGCTCTGATTAGGTCATTATACAAAATATGCATGTATTGAAACATCAAACTGTACTCCACAAAAATGTACAATTAAAATAAACAAACATATGATAAAAACAGTGTATTCTCATTATAAGAACTTACTTATGACTTAAAACTGTTATTTTGATTCAAAAAAATCGAAAGCATTCACTAGAAGGAAATTATTTACCATAAATCAAATCATAGTTTTTAGCTTCTTCAAGCTTAAATATTTTTCTTTTTGTCATCTTATTGACTAAGGGTTGAGACTGTGAGCTGGGCAAGGCAACCCCACCAGGTCAACACTTTGTAAAGAGAATTAATGGTCATGCCAATATAATAATTTTACTAGGTGCTTTAACTCAGCAATGAGAACCTACGCTTAGGCAAGGCTAGGCTAGTCCTTTCAGGTGCTACAACTAATTGCTAGAGCGAGCGGGACTGAAGCCATACTGGAACCTAAAGCCACATGGCCTCTAAGAAATTTTAAAAGGAGACAGTGTTTTTTTCGTAACATGCATTTCTCTGAGTTCCCTCTTTTCTCATGGTTATTTGATATTTTGAACCTTGGTTATGGGGCAAGGTGACATTATTTTCCATTCAGCCTGGAGCTGCTGGCTTGCATGTACTATCCAGACCCTGAGAAACCAAGGAAAACATCAATAAAGCTATGCTGATTCCACCCCTCCAGTGAGACCCTGAGATAACAGCGAGGACAGGAGCGGAGACCAGATGGAGTCTTGGTGAGACCTTGTACCTGGCTCTTTGCACAGAGCACCCACAACTCACGTGCCCCTCCCTCCTGCTTTTCATTTCCCACATTCCATTCCCTCAGCCCCCTCTTTAAAAACCCCTCAGTAAATCTGAGTCTTTGAGATGGCCTTAGCCTGGCCATTCTCCTTTAGGTTTAACCAGAGAGATGGGTTAGCTTAACATCTCCCCTCAGGTCACTAGTATTCCTGAATAAAAAGTGACTTCCATTTGCACCAACATTTGACTTTTGAGTGGTTTGGTTTTGAAAGGGGCAGGCAGCCAGACTTAGGCCCAGTAACATATTCAGCCCTGAATGAAAATAGAATCACCAAATAAAGTAACACAAAAAGGTCAACCTGCAGACTTTTGCCTGAAAGTATTCTATAGCTTTTAAATTTATACCAAACTCCGATGTAGAGACACCAAATAGACAGAACGTCTGGATTGATGCCCATGAGGAAGGAGACACAATTATATATTACTTTAGAAGTCAACCATTGGTTTCCAGAACTTAGAAGATTCCAAAGTCAGTGAGATGATTGCAAAACAATTAATCTTTGATGTTCTCAAGCACAACAAGCCAATCATTGATGTTCTCAAAGACAACAAGCTAACTTACAATTTTCTTGTAATTTGTATCACAAGAATATTTATAATACAATGCCAGATCTGCACCTCTGTAGCCAAAAATATTCAGGAAAAGCCATTGTTCTGTGTATTCTTAAAATGGTGCTTTTGCCTCAGATAACAGATGCTCTTGTGCTCTAGTAACTATGGAAAATATCAATATCTATTAAATCTAGTAAAATAAATCTACCTAAAGTGCCAAGAAGTATTTGGAGAGCCTCTCCTACTAGAAAAAGAAAAACACTTGTAGTTTGAAGGAAGGTATTATAGGATCACATTTCTGAAAAACAAAAGATGCAAAAATGCTCGCTTTCACATTTAAAATATTGTATTTGTCGGTGGTTTACGGGGTGTGTAGGAAAACCAGGAGTTACTGATGTAAGACTTACTCACCTCTCTGATAGATAAATTTCCTGCAGCTATAAAAGAATATTTAAATAAGTTACTTTTGAATAAGGGCTTTAAAAGTTCAGTACAATTCAATCCTCAGGCTGTGAGATCCTATAACTTGGTTTGAAGAATGTCTAGTTTTTGCTGAAACAAAAGTAAGAAATGAATTGTGTCAAGAGAAACTTTAGTTTATGTGCTATGCTCTGGCTAATTCATAGAGGTTTCTTTGTAAAATACAGTGCCTGAGGGTACAGGCAAGATGCAGATTCGAGTATTTCTGTGGTCAGTTCCAAGCAAACAAATGAAAATTAAATAAAATGACAGTAATACAGTCTTACAAGCATAGGGAAGCTTGATCTTCCTTCTGCCAGCCTCTTTAACTTTTTCCAGCTGTGTTTAGTGTTCTTCCTATGTTATTTATTGATTGAGAAGCAAAGCTTTCCTTTGCTCATATCTATTGGTTCTACAAAAATTAGTTCTCCAAAATAATATCAAGCTAGCATGACCTGATTTCTATCTAAAGCATTCTTTTTCATGGGTTTGCTTCTAAATTTCACCTCTTCAATGAGATCATCATAAACACACCATACTCATATTTTTTTGTCCTCTTTCCCTGATCTATCTCTCACTGAAGCATGTATAACTATTTACTATACTATAAACTTTGCCAATTTGCTTTATGGATTGCCTGTCTCCCCCCTTCAACTTATATTGTAAACGCCATGAGGAAAGTTCTTTTGTCTGTTTTGCTCACTGTTAAACCCCCAGAGGCTCACGCAGTGACTGGTACATGAACTACTAACCTTGGATTAGGGTCCTCTGAGTTGGGTGGGATTCATGGGATGAATAAGAGAAAGAAAAAGTAGGCTAAGAAGACAATAGAGTACATGTAATCTCTATAGAAGGCTTCATTACTGACTCTGATGAATAAATGATTTAAGAAAATTTTTCAGAATAGGCTGTTTATCTTTTAGTATAATCCCTTCTACCTCTTTTCTAAGCCCCTCCTTGCTCTCTCCTCAGGCCCTCAATTCTTTTCCCTGCCCCACTCCCCCATAAAGGCCTCAAACTTTTACTTTAGAAAGGTAAGGAAAGTCTCCCTTCTTTTAAAACATAGTGTCCCATGACCCCAATTACTTCCATTTGATCCCTTCCCACATATTACTCAAAACCACCATCCCCTTTGAGTTTATAGTAGATAACTTTTAGGAACAGAGTCATAGGTTTAAACAAATCCATTTTAACCCCTTAGACTCCCAGGTTCTGTTTACCTGTATACCTATTTTTCTTAACTCAAACTAATCTTGAATTTTTGAAATATTAGTAGGGTAACAAAGCTAAATAAAATATTCTGGACAGCTTTAGAGATTCATCTTTGGAGAAAGAACCTAGAATAACCAACTTATTTCAGTTTGCCTAGGACTTTCCTAATTTTTGCCCTGAAATCCTCACATCTGAATAAACCTTTCAGTACCAGGCAAACTGAAATAGTTGGTTACCCTAACGGTACCTCAACATATGAGCAAGATTTCCCTGCCTGAGAACACATCCCTGAGTTTAGGTTTCTTAAATTGTGTCAGTTCCTTTCTTCCTCCTACTTTTGCTCTTTTAAAGCTCCAGAGCTTTGCCCAGCTGCTGTCAAGGTGGTGGCAATGCTGGCTCTGATAGTTGAAGAGTAGGGGGTAAGAACTGGAAGTGAACCAGATATCAGTACAGCT